>NC_136057.1:1088505026-1089744442 GCF_964261635.1 Lissotriton helveticus | reverse complement strand
GGTGCCCCCTCTGTCCTCTTACTCTCTTTTTTTCTTCTTATACTCGTTCTTCTCTCCTCATATTTCCATCTTTCTCTTCAAACTCTCCCTTACCTATTGATACTTCCCAGTTTATTCATACTTCCTTCATCCCGTTATATTACAGTGTCTGTTTATACTCCCCTTTTTGGTTATATTTTCCTTTGTTTCATACTTCTTCCTCTCTTGTTGTAAGTAATTTTATTTTCATAGTCTCACATTTCTCGTCATAATGCTGCCTCTGTTGTTATAAGTAATATCATAGAATATTTCATATATTTATTTTTGTAATGTTATATATTTTTTTTAATAGATTCTGTCTATCAATACTGAAAAAAATTGCATCATGCCTACTAAAAGTCAGAAGAGGAAACAACGAAAGAAAGGTGTTTATTTGAAGAGAAGTCATCCACAAGATTTACATGAAGAACCATGTGTTGAGAAAAAAAAAAGTGCTGGTAAGAGAAGGAACACTTTTGTGAGGAAAATATTAAAGACTAACCCCCAGATGCATCAAGCATACATTGTGCGATTCCTTATTTGCGAAAAGAAATGCGAAGAAAAAAAGCAAATCGCAATCGGCCGCAATTGCCGATTGCGATTTTTGCAAAATCGCATTAAAATCGCAGAATCGGCCGTTTCCCATGTATAAATTGCAAACTCACAATTACCGAGATCGCATTAACGGGGAGTCGCATTTCGAGCACATTGATGACATCACAACCAGGCGGTAGGCAGTTCCCTCCCTCATTCAGATCACTGAGCCTGAAAGTGGAAGCAGCACTGGCCAGAGCTCCACAACAGTCCACCTGCAGCACCACAGCAGGACACAAAGTCCAACTTAAAATGTCCCAGGAAGCAGCAGGGAGCAGTGCACCAGGAAGGAAAAGGAAAATTAAATTTTCAGAGCAGGAACTGGAGTACCTCATTGAGGGAGTCACTAAGGACCATGATCGCCTTTTTGGAAAGGAGTCCCGGAGGGTGCCTGAGGCGGACAAGAGGCGCATTTGGCTGCGAATCCGCGCAAAGGTTAACTCAGTCGGAGTGACCCAGCGCTCCATCGATGAACTATAAAAGAGGTGGTACGACCTCAGAGGGCGTGCCAAAGAACGCATCGCTGAGAGGCTGGGGGAGCGACTTTCCACCAGAGGAGGAGACCCCACTGTTGCACCCAACACTCCACTGGAAGACCTTGTGGAGGACACCATAAATCCTGCAGCCTGCGTGGGGGTCACCCGGCTGGACTCCTCCCGACCTACCCAAGGTAAGTGCCATGCGACTGCGACCCCGTCCCCTAACAATGCCCATGACTCCAGAGCTAGCTATTTGATAACCCCAGTAATGCAGGCCATGCACACCTGAAATGCCCTATTGCATTGTGGTACTTGTAGTGTGACCACAATTCCCGGATACCCCCACACAGCCAGACCTGTCAAGTGAAAGTTATTCCTAAAGCCAGTAAGGGAATGCAAGCCTGCATGCATGTAGCAACATCCCATGTGCAAGATACATATCATTAATCATGCACCCATTTACATCACAGGTGCGTCTGAACAACCCAGCACTGACAGTGAGGCCCTACACATAGAGGAGAACCCGGAGGACACCGAGGGTGAGGGCCATCCTGCCCCACGACCCGGACCATCTCAGCCAGCAGCAGCAGTACCACCACCTCCCCATGTGGACAGGGCCACCCCTGCAGCCACAGGTGCCCAGCAACCACTCCAAGTGACACCCATGGCAGTGGCACAGTCCACACCACCAGCACCCAGGAGGCAGACACGGCGCACAGCCACTGTGCGATCCCAGTCCAGCGGACTGAGGCAGCAGCGCGACATCTCAACGCGCGCTGGCAGGGGGGTACCTGTCCGGGATCCTGGGCTGGCCATAGAACGCGGGATGCTTGCAGTACACCAGAAGCAGGCACGGCACTTGGCAGCCATCCACCTGCAGCTAAATAAGACCGCGAGGAATGTGGGCCAGCTCACAGAAAGCATGCAGGACATGACCGCAGCTGTCCGTGAGAACAGCCAGATCCTGGTGTCCCAGCAGGATATCACCCACCGCCGCCACCGCCAGCTGCTGACCCGCCTGTCAGCCTACACCAGATCTAACCACATAATAGGAAATGCCACCTCCCAACTTTCGCGCCGCTCCCTAGCGATGCAGATGGTCCAATGCTGCCAGGACATCGCCAGGGCCCATGAACAGGTGACAACAGCTGTGCAGAGTCTGCAGGCATCTGGCCATGGCCGAGCAGGTGGGGGGGATGATGCCAGCGAGGGCACTTCCAGTCACAGCAGCCTGTCCTTGCCGCTGGTAACGGAACACCGCCGCAGCACCAGGCCCACTGCTGCATCACGGGCCAATAGTGTCGTGAAGGACGTGGAGCGGCGACTGGGTGCATCCGGCCGGAGGCGCCAGTGACACTTTGTACTCTCCCAGCAGGGCCATGCTGATTACACAAGCACGCCCTCTAACCCATCATGAGGCTGTATGAGGGAATACAGTTTGCATGTAATATTTAAAATAATTGTAGTACCCATTATTGTGAAAAAACAATAAGAATTTATGGTGACAAGTTAATCCGACTAATGTCATTATTACATTTGTCATGCATGAGTGCAGTGTTTTGTGAGGGGAATGTGTGCACTAGAAACAGTTTTTTGTGATTTGGTTGCGGCGCCTGTGTCCTTCAGCAGGATTCTCCCCGCGTGCATGATGCACATTTGCAGGTGGGCGGTTGTCCTCTTCCGACTCACTGCCAGAGATATCCACAGGTATTCTCCGCTTGGTAGCAATGTTGTGGAGTATTGCACACACGGCCACGATGCGGCAGCAGACCTCAGGCTGGTATTTGATGGCCCCTCCAGTCTTGTGTAGAATGCGGAAACGGCTCTTTAAAAGCCCAAATGTCCGCTCAATGCACTTTCTAGTGCGAATGTGTCCAGCATTGTAACGCTGTTTCTGTGGTATGGCAGGGTTGAGGTATGGGGTGATGAGGTACTCACGGAGGACGTATGCGCAGTCACCTGAATGAAAGGAGCAGAGGGTGAGTGCCGGTCATGCGCAGCTACATGGTCTCAATGTACTGTTTGTTGGCATGTGTACTTACCTAGAAGGTGTCCTTCGCCATAGTCTCCCCTGGCCAGTCGTGTGTGCATGCCACTGTGCCGGAATATGAAGGAGTCATGCGTGCTCCCTGGGTATTGTGCCACTATGTCGGTGATGATTGTCTTAGCGTCGCACACCATCTGGATGTTCAGTGAGTGGTAGGACTTGCAGTTCCGGTACATGTATTCAGTCTCTGCGGGTGGGCAGATGTGGATGTGGGTACAGTCAATGCATCCAATTACATGGGGGAATTGCGCAATGTTGTAAAATTGTAGCTTGGTTTGATTCAGGTCCTGTTGGGTGGTTGGAAATTTGATGTAATGGTGTAGCCGGGTCAGCATGGCCTCCAGGAAACTCCTTAGGCAGCGAGACATGGTGCTCTGGGAGATCCCCCCTGCAACGGCAACTATCCCCTGGAAGCTTCCGGAGGCCAGGAGGTGCAGGCTGAACAAGACCTGTACATGGGTGGGCACGACATTGGTCCTCCTCGTTGGTTGCTGAATCAGGGGGTCAAGGTCCCGGATGAGCTTTGTAATCATTGCCCCATTCAGCCGATACTTTGAGTAGGTTTCCTCCTCAGTTTGGCCCAGTAGTGTGATCCGCTGGTGGAAAATTCGCTCCTGGATCCTGCGTCTGTTCCTTGCTGCAGCCTGGAGCCTTCGCCGCCTAACCACTATGTAGAGTCCTGGCATTGGGCACTGTGAATGTCCTCATGCTCCTACCGTGTCTCCTTAAGTGTGTTTGATCAGCCCCGCACCTGTGGCTTGTTAGAGTTTTTTTAAGAAAAAAAAAAAAATTTTACTTCATGGTTACCACCTGGTTTGGCTTCTCCTTAATTTGCGCCTCGCAAATTGCGATTTTGGGTTTGCGAATATTTTGCGAATTCGCAAAGAAAATCGCAGACTCGTTGGGAACTCACAATTTCCGATTCGCAAAGGGGTTCCACCTTGATTCTGCGAATTTCTTTGCGAAGTCGCAAAATATGTTTTGCGAATTCGCAATTTGGTCAGGTTTTATTTCATGAATTGCGATTAATGAAATTGCGATAGCAACAGCTATTTCGCAGCTATTGCGATCGCAATTTGGGTTGATTAATCTATATGTAAGAGTAGTGTGGACAAAGGGAAAAATGTTATTGCTGTGTCTGCAATGAAAAAGAAAAAGAATAAAGAGAACAGTCATGGAAAGTCAACTGCAGAAAAAATAGGGTATAGTAAAAGGAGGAAAAATCAATTTATCGAAATTATGAAAAAAATGTTTTATAATAGAGTTGTTTAAATTTAAATAAAGAAAATAAGGGATGTACAAAAAACTGAATTTTATAAGAAGAAGAAAGGTATTGAAAATGTAGTTGAGAACGCTTTGGAATTGAAAACAAAATTGTTTATTTTAGTAATCAATAGAATTCGATCACTAGATAAGCCAATCCATTTAATGAAGGCCAAAAGTAAGTGGAGAAGAATAATTAACAGAAGTCATTTTTGTGAGTTTTTTTTGGGTGAATGGAAACATAGTTCAAGTTCTGAGCCTTTTTGTAATGAAGAAAGTTATTTTCAGAGTAATGATTTGTTGCATGCAATTGACACTAGTAGTCGTGCTTATGAGGTTAGACATGGTTGTCCTATTGAGAAAGAGAAAATTGTCCCTAGAAATGCAGAAGAGGTGTTAGCTGATGAAGTTTTAGGGAGACGTCCTAAAGCTCCAGTGTACAATTGGAATTGTAGTAGTATTTGCAGTGTACGGCAAGAATCTATTGATTTTTTACGCAATTTCTTACGTAACTATACTAAGAAAAGTGTTAAACAAAAGATTAAGATGTTGCAAGGACTAGACCCTTGCAGAGTGAGAGAAAATACTGGTTTGAAAGGTCATTCTCTGGCTTGTCCTTCTAAAAAAGTATGTCGAAGTGTTTTTCACCATTTCAGGATGTTAGCAGTACATCATTCTGAAATGAGGAAATTAGTCAGAAGATTGTATTATGCAAAAAGTCCAGCTCTAATGTTAAAAAAGTTGAACAGTGCTCTTTTGCATGGATCTGTAATAAGGGCCTCATTATGATTGCGGATAATCCGCCGCAGTGAAATAGAAGACCCACCGCCAGATTAGGATGGCGGTGGGAGTGCGGTTGGACCAGCGGCGGACAGCAGGTCCTTCCGCCGCTGATCCGAGGGGTGGGGAGGGCTATTTGGTGACGGTGTCTGCAAGACACCGTCAGCCAAATTAGGAATTGCACGGACACATGCTTTTCCGCTGCGGCTTTTCCGCCGTGGAAAAGCATGTGGACTTTGGCTTTTGGGGGCCCGTTGCGGGCCCCCAGGGTGTCAGGGGGTGGGGGGGTGCACATGGGGGGTACCTATGGTACCCCCCAACATTTACATGCACAAAGCGGCAGGCACCGCGCGGTGCCTGCCGCTTTGTGCATGTAAATGTAATACATTAATTTTTGACATTGCGGTGGGTGCTGTTTGAAGCAGCACCCGCCGCAATGTTATTCATACAGGATGTGACCGCCAGGGTGGCGGTCACATCGTAATTTGCATGGAGGGACCGCCGCTGCCCCTGCGGACGGTCCCTCCAACTCTGGGTTGGCGGACAGACGCAGGTCCGTCCGCCATCCTAATCTGCCCCTAAGTGTGATGAAATTGAGGTTAGTTATTTTGGTCCTGAGGAAGACAGTGCAGAAATTGAGATATTAATAGAAGGAAATGTGGAAGAGAATGTACAACATTGTAGTACAGAAAATATTGAGCAAGAAATTACAAAGTTTAAGGAGATTTCAGGTGAAAGGCCAAATTATTGATGTGTGTGTTGTCGACGAACTCATTATAAAAATCAGACCAGATCTGTTGATCTGTATTTAAAAAGTGAAAAGGAAAATAATAATGAGTGGAAGGATTTTGCAACTTATTTGTTGGTAGAGAATTGTTTTAATTTGGGTTCTGATCAGCGTATTTGTAAATATTGTTATAACAAATTAGACGAGAACAAAATTCCTGCTAGAGCTGTGCATAATAAACTTGAGTTGGTAAATATTCCTTCTGAACTGATGGATTTAAATACCTATGAGTCTAATCTTATTCAATGTGTGCATCCATTTCAGGCTATTGTTTGTATGGAGCCTAAGACAGGAAAATTGCCTCCTTCTGATTTACAGAGAGGATTAAAGGGAAGAGATGTATTTTTGCCTCTAGATTAAAAACAATATTGAAACAATTGGTGTAGAAAATGTAGAGGATGAACCTTTAGTTATTCTTGTTAATGGCATTCCTACTAAGAGTAAGAAGATCTGGCAAGAATTAGTGGATATTAGGAAAGTGAAAAAGGCAACGTTGTATCTGGTAAAAAATAATCAATATTACAGAAATGTGTATGTGAGAGAAGAAGAAATAATTGTAGAAGAAGATAGTGACTTGCCATCTGGACAAATTGAAAAAGTGGATGTGTCCAGAACTGAAGAAATCTACGAACATTACAGTGTTCATCCACTGCATTCTAAAGAAGTGATGGGGAATACTAGAGTTATTCCAAATGAAAGAAGCAGAAGGAAGTCCCATTAGTGTATGGGAAAAAAGCTTGGAAACTCGTTATTTCCCTCAATTGTTTCCCACAGGAAAAGGAGGACAATATGATGACCGACCTGTGCAGATTCCTGCATCTGAATACCGGACATCAAGATTATATGCAGAAGATCCAAGATTTCGACAATGTATTCCATATTTGTTTCATCTTTTGTTTGAGAGTGATTTGTCTGGTCTTTCTTATGCAGTAAACCATATATTGAAAATAGGTGTACATCTGCCAAATGTTTCGGCAAAGGAATTTATGGATAAAGTACTGCAGAAGGATAATGTTTTGGAATCTCAGCTAATTAATCTCATGGCGTGTCAGCGTGGTACTAATGAGTACTGGTACTGTCGTCATGGAGAACTGAAATGTATGCTAAGGAACGTAGGAACTCCTACATGGTTCCTTACTCTAAGCTGTGCTGAATATGCTTGGGATGACTTACTTCAATTTCTTCCAGAGGCAACTCCAAATATACTAAATATTGAATACAAGACACCTGCAGAATTGTGCTATTTGGATCCAGTTAATGTATGCAGGTATTTCAATCATAGATTTGAAGCTATGATGTCTTTTAACACCAATAAAAATAATCCTCCTCTTGGAGAGGTTCTGGACTTCTTTTGGAGAAAGGAGTATCAAGCAAGAGGTGCTCCTTACATACACATGCTAATATGGATCAAAGATGCTCCCAAATTTGGAACAGACTCAGATGATACTGTGTTGTCTTTTATTGAAGAATATGCTACATGTGATATACCCAAAAGTACACAAGATAAGGACTTAAGACAACAAGTCTTACGATTCCAAAGCCATCGTTGTGGGAAATACTGTAGTCGAAAGTAAAAATCTAAGGACAAATTCTACACCAAATGCCATTTTGCATTTCCACGACCTGTAATATCAAAAGGAAGAATGAACAGTTTTATGTCATCTTTGCGACATACTATCACAAGAAAGTCTTCAAAAAATACCTACAACTTAAGAAGAAATGATAGAATCAAAATACATAAATGACTACAACCCAGTCATTTTGTCCATGTGGAATGCTAATATGGATATTCAATATGTTGCGGACAATTCCATTGCTGTTGCTCGATATGTAACATCGTACATAACAAAATCAGAAAAGACGGAATTGAAGGAAATGTGGGAAGAGATTTCCCATGAGAAGAGTCTAAGTGAGAAGTTATATACTTACAGTTTGAAGATGTTAGCTCATCGAGAAATTGGAGCGTATGAATGCTCAGATCGGTTATCATCTGCAAGTCTATATTCCAAATCTAGAAGTATCATTTGGGTGAGTCTAGGTCTTGCTGCAACACGAGACCGAGTTCTTAAGTCTGTACAAGAAATTGAATATTTAGCTGAAAAAGAGCCAGAAAGTACAGATATTGTGAAAACAGATATGTTGGATACCTAATATCCAAATAGAAGTCATCATCTTGAGAACATTTGTCTCTATGAAGTGCTACAAAACTATATTTTAAAACGGAATATTACCAAAAACATTAATAATGGTATATATGCCTTTATTGGTTCTGAAGGATGTCTTGTGAAACAAAGAAAAGGACATTTGATTAATCACCGTAAACTGAGTTGCGAAAGACCTGACAAAAGGGAATTTTACTATTTAGCTCTTTTGCAACTTTTCAAGCCATGGCGTTTAGAATTGGAATTACTTGGAGATTTCGAGAGAGATGAAGATTCCTTCAATGCAACTAAAGATACTATAGAATGTCCTATTTTTGCTAATTATGTGAAAATATTGAATGACGAAATTGAGCAAGAAAGTAGAATTGCAGCTGTCGTATGAAGATACCAGAAAGTTTTTGGGGAGCGTTGGAATTGTAAACATTTGGTCATATTTTGAGTATAAGCAAATTATTACAAATATGCAACAGGCAAATGATGCTGATTTTGGAACTATTCTTCAAGATATAAGAATTGGAAAAATGACTGAACATGGCAAACGAGCTTTACAGAGACGATTACTTGTCCCAGAGAAAATATACATGAGAATTGCAGAAAACAAATCTGTAATCTGCTTAAAGAAATGTTAAAGTTGGAAAATGAAGAAATTATAAAATTGGAAGCTATTGATAAAATAGAACATGAAGGAATCACTATTATTTTGACTGAAAAGTCGAAGAGGAAATTGGATTCTTTAGAGAAATCGATAAGTAAAACTGCTGGTTTAGAAAAGAATTTGTATTTCTGTGTAAACTGTAGGGTAATTTTACGACGTAATTTGAATGTGGAAAAAGGTTTAGTAAATGGAGCAATGGGTAAAATTGTTGATTTTGTAAATTATGTAAATAGATATGGGATTGAATTTTTGAAAATCTAATTTGATGGAATTGCTGAAGTACAACAATTTAGTCCGTGTTCATCTCGGTTTTTGCTTGTTAAAGATTTGTATGTACGCAGAACACAGTTTCCTATTTTTTTTGGGCATATGCGGTGACCATTCATAAATCTCAAGGTTTAAGTGTAGATAGTGCTTTAGTGAATATTGGAAGTACCGTGTTTAAAGAGGGTATGGCATATGTTGCTTTGTCTCGAGTCAGAACTTTATCTGGATTGTACTTGATTGATTTTGATGAGACAAAGGTTAGTGCAGATGCAAATTGTGTGAAAGAGTATAATAGGTTAAGAAGAGAATTTGGGTCAATATCCAGTATTTGAAAAGTGTGTGGTAGGTAGAAAAAGAAGATTTGAGAATATCTGTAGTGAAACTGTAGAGAAAGAAAAAAAACAAGATAATCTTATTGATTGTCTTTTTTTTGCCCGCTGTTATGTGATGACTACTATTGAACTCACTGTTTCTAGTGAAATTCAATATATTCTGAGAACAGCAAAAAAGGCAAATGTAATAGTTTACAAATTATTTTGTGCTGTAAAAGATATATTGTAACTGTATTTGTTTGTGTCTTCCACAGATGGTAATTTTATAATATATCATTTTTTTATTATTTAACATGCTTAAGGTAAGTACAAGTAACTGTTAAAAATGCTCGATGGAAAGTGCTTCAACCGAACTGAAGTAACAAAACATGGACGGAGAAGATAAGTGTGTAAAGATGGTTTGTATCTTTTAAAGATATTTTAAAAAATTATATACTGAGTGTACCTGTCAGAACCCCTCATCAATCAGTGGATACGATAATGACTTATCTAAACCCTAGCTGCTGCAGGAGAGATGAAGAATCTGCAATGAAACATACTTGGAGTCCTTAAGTGCAACAGAGGAATTCTAAGATGGCCACCTCGAGGAAAGACACAGTGGTGGTCTAGTCATTTATCACACACCTGTGGGGAATCCTTGGTGAGGCGCACGCTCCCTAACGAGTGCTCACTTCACCTAAGACGTTCCTGAGTTCAGACCCGTTTTCAATTGCTTCATAGACATTCCTCAAGAGAAAGCACAAATATTTGTGAGAGAGTTAAAGAAGATTCCCGGTTAAACTTGCCTTAGTTATCGTGCCCACAACTAGAATTCAGCTTCCGAGTTGGAAGAAGCCTGCACATTGCACAGCGGTTGATTTTCCCGTCGCGGCTCCTTCAGGGCAGACGGACTCAGTCGTGTTTAGCACCTGAAGAGCAGAGAGAATAAGAAACCATACAGGAAACCTAAGTGATACCTTATAGTTGACAAAGGTATATTCTTGGAAAATAATCGTATGACAAGTTACTGAGTGACTAAACCTACTTGACATTATAGAGAATATTGAATATATTCATTTGATGTATTTTCTCTAACCTAAAACAAGAAACGATAAAATTCGTGATAAGCAAGGTCTTAAGGGAAAAGAACACATTGAGTAAGGAATACCAGAAACACTGTTGAATTAAGAAGGAACATTAGTGAAAAACACAAGATATTCAAGGATTGACAGAATAGATAACAATCAACTGCATAAAGAAATGTTAGTAGAAGAACACAAGGAAATTAATAATATAAAAATTAGACAATAAACTGAGAGGCCTAGGTTAATGACTGTTACGTAATTATAGGTTATAAGCAGTGAGAAAAATAAAGAACCGCAAGCTACAAGGTTGCAGATAAATACTAGAGAAAAGGCTAGTTCGAAAGTTGAAGGGGCAGGTAATTAGTAGGGTTAGACTAAGTTCTAGATGAGGAATAGATATAGAGTAAACATATGAAGTTTTCAAAAAGTAGTGTGATAATGATGCCTAAATATACACAGATACACAGTGTTATTCTGGACAATGAATAGTATCTTTTGCATTTTACTAAAACACATTTACTATTTTGGAATGGGTAAGGCGAATAGACATATTCTACATTTTTTAGTAGTGTATTTTACTGTAATAGCCTGAGTCTTTTCCTATACTCATATACTCATAAGGAGTGACTGGTTTCAAAATGTAAGAAAAGCTAAGAACAGGATATCTTTATAAGTAATTATATTTATATAACTTTGCAAAGGACTAAAACTCTACTAATGGAATGTTATTAGATAATAGTATTTATATAGTATTTTTTGTAGGCCAAAATAGGTGAAAACTGTAGTTTTGTATTATATATTAAGAAAAGTGATAAAATTAACTGTTTATACTTTTATACAAGAAGCAAGAACATAAAGGAAAAATTATGGAAAGGGAACAGCCTCATACTGAGGAGATTTTGGATATTACCTTGAGTATAATTGAAGAACTAATTGTATCTGTCACAGGCAATGAGAGTGAAGAAGGGGAAATTAGTGCTGCAGACATGAGGTGTGATTTCGAAGACGAAAGCTTTGATGGAGATTTTCTGGAAGCATTAAATTATGTTGAAATTTTAGAACAAATTAATTCAGAAACTGCTAACAAGGAAATTGATCTGAATGACATATCTGATGAACTTGTATTGGAATGTGTGTTAAACTATGAGATGTTACATGAATACATTTATTGTTTAAAAATAATAAAGGTTTGAGCACTAATGTATTTATTGTACTGAAAGTGAAGCACTTATAGATTCAGTTATATATTCTTTAAATGATTGTATTGATTTAAAATATGCAAAGTGGGTCTGAGGGTATGGGTTGCTTAAAATCCGTATGGAGTATACATGCAGTCTTGTATGCACCAGCAAACTTGTGTTTTATGCCTTCAATTCCCCAGTCTGTATCCTTAGACTTCCTCCAAACTCTCTGACACTGCTGTTTTAGTATTGTAGTGAGCCAGTCAGCAGTATGTTCTATTCCATTGTACCGTGGTAAAACTGAAGCTGTTATAAATTTAGTGAGGAAACTTTCTATGCAGAACTGTTAATGATCCAGTCACTATCTAGATACTCATGGATTAAAACAGGCCTTAGTCCATAGAGTGTTTCAAACCCCTATAGACTGTGCATGCACTGTTCTATGCACCAGCAAACTTATGTTTTACACTTTCAATTCCTCAATGTGTATCCTTACACTTGCAGCAAACATTCTCACACTACTGTTTCAATATTGTAGTGAGCCATTCAGCAGTATGTGTTTATCTGTACACTGTGGTAAAACTGAGGCTGTTATAAATTCAATTAGGCTCTTTCCTTGCAGAACTATAATTATCCACTCACTACCTACGTACTCATGCATAAAAAAAGGCCTTAGGGCATAGACTGCTTTAAACCATTATAGACTATGTATGCAGTCCTCTATGTACTTGCAAATTTGTCTTTTATACGTTCAATTTACCAGTTGTATCATTACACTTCCACCAAACACTCTGTCACTGTTGTTTTAGTTTTGTAGTGACTCATTCATCGGTATGTAGTAATCCATTCACTACATTAAAACACTAATGGGCACATATACAATAACTGGCATGTCCCAAGGAATATGTCAGGTATTGTGCTCCGTGACACCACCACCATGGATGCGCCGTTTTTTACAATTCGGTGTACCATGGGACAAAAATGGCACATATATGTGATTTATCTGTGCTGTAAAGGTGGTGCATTGTTTGAGTTATGTTGCAAGTGCAACGCATCTGCAGCAATGCTCTGGGGGTCCTATGCTCAGACTGCTGTGTCAATCCTTACACCTGCTTCAAGGTAGTGCAGGGTTTTGACACAGCATGAGCCCAAAAGTGACAAAGTGAAATCTTGTAGATTTCAGTCAGCCACTTTTAGGAGGTGTTCCTGCGCCAGAACGCCCCCCCCACCCCCCATGTAGGAATGTCTCCTTCTGGTACAGAGATTTACAAAGTTACCCACCTCCCAGATACATCCCATTCTAAATACCACATACCACGGTGCATCTTTTGCACCACCGCTTCATCAGAAAAGTGATGTCCCAGAGAGTAATTAAACCAGCAAATTTGAGGAGAAATCACCTTTTTACAGCTTATAGGGTGTATTGGACCCCGGCTAAACTATCTAGGGTGACAATGGATACATACTATTGTCCCAGATGTAAATATCCTGCAGCAGATGATCAACATATGTTTATGGACTGTCCAAAGATCTCCAGGTATTGGCTGGCGGTATGTAGCTTTCTCGAGAAGGCCGATCATTTGCTGTCCTAGATTAGTCTTCTTTGGGTTGCCACCGTGCTACAATATGAATAGCTTTGAATCACAATTTTTGTTCTATGTGATAGTCATTGCCAGGAGAAAAATCTGTAGAGGTTGGAAGTAGGAGGTTCCACCCATATTTGCTGATTGTTTAAAAAACATCATGATGACCAACCAGTCGGACATTGCCTGTGATGAAGCGAGTGCCAATAAAATCTGGTCATCACTAGTTGCCTGGATGAAGAACTAATTTTGGTCCAATGATTATCCCAGAGGTTTGTTGTTCTGTCCCCCCTGGTACCTATGACGGTCCATCAAGGGGAAAGGGAGTTGGACTAGGAGACAGCCTTACCTCTGGGTGAACCCTGATTGCTGGACACAGACACAGGGGGCGGAAATCGATCATGTTTGTGTGGAAGGCATCTAGAGTATGTATCTTCTGGTGGCATGTATGAGGACAAAAAAAAAAAAAAAAAAAGAACATTGATGCAATGGCAGTGTAAAAGAGGCACAAGGGTGTTGTAAATCTGCCCCTAACAAACACTTACAAATTCACCCAGGCAGTTTTACTAGCAGTGTATTCTTTTTTAATTTACTTTTGTTATTATTTTACATTAAAAATATGAAATGTGACTTTAAAAATAAAATAAATATAAGTATTTAAAATAAAAATGTAGGAAATTACTATAAAAAGAAAGAAATATAATAATTAGTACATTTTAAAATTATCATTTACAAAACCTTTGAAATTCATTGAAAAAAACATAGGTTTCAGGCATGTTATAGTTAGGAATTAGCATTTAAAAAACCTTAGAAATTAACTGAAAAAACCATTGGTTTCACCCATGTTAGTTATAGTTAGCTTGACATTTCACTCATACAAAACCTTTGAAATTCCCCCGTTATAGTTAGTTCAGCTAACCATAACTCGCGCACCGGCAATGCACTGCTGATGACATCACTCATGACATGGTCAGTGACATCACTCATGATATCACTGATGACATCTCAAATGACATCACTGATGACATCACTGATGACATCATCCAGTGAATGTGTGTCTTTCTGAAAAATAAATATTTTTTATATATGTATATCTAAATGTCGATGTAAGAATAAATGGGTAAATAAGTATCTAAATGGATGCTTTTTTTGTAAAAAGGATTGCATACTGACTTATTAAGTATATCTTAGTGTATACATGTAAATGCTAATTCCTAACTATAACGTGCCTGAAACCTATGTTTTTTTCAGTGAATATATATATATATATATATGTGATCAAGGGCTCAAGGGCCCGAAACGCGTCATGGCGGTGAGAAAAGCGCACAAATAAAATCTGCAAATTTACCTGAATGGGTCCGGTTCGTTTTTTGTCCTGGTGGTAGCAGACGATACAACGGAGTTCCTGGAATATATATATATATATATATATATATTCCAGAAGGCCGTTATAGTTAGCACCTAGCTTCCATTGGAAAAGCATTCTTTTACTTGCCTGTAATTCTGACTAATCTTCATGAACTTTTATATATGTATATATATATATATATATATATATATTCACTGAAAAAACCATAGGTTATAGACCATATATAGTTAGGAATTAGCATTTAAAAAACCTTATATTACTCACACAAAACCATTGAAATTCCATATATAGTTAGTTGTACTAACTATATATCGCGCACCCGCAATCCACTGCTGATGATGTCACATATTACATCATTCATGACATGGTCAGTGACATCACTGATGACATCACTGATGACATCTCAAATGACATCACTGATGACATCACTGATGACATCTCAAATGACATCACTGATGACATCACTGATGACATCTCAAATGACATCACTGATGACATCACTGATGACATCTCATTTGACATTACTGATCACATCACTGATGACATCATTCATGTGATAATACGATGAACCTCTTCAGACTCTAATATAACCTTAGATACACTCAGTGTAAAGAGACACTCATAGACTGTCACTCATCCATGGAGTTACTCAGACACTTAGTCAGTCATGCAAAGAATCAATCACACCTCCATTTCCTCAACTATACAGTTATACACACCTTACTTATTCAAACATATACTAAAACATATTTACTCACTTATACAATCCTGGATACAAGTTCACAATGATCCATACAGCCACTCACACATTCACTGGCTCTTATGCACAGTTATTTATATATGTCAACTCTCACATGTACTGTGTTTTACATATGTACATACTTTGACATGTAGCACTGAGATATCCATTCACTCACCAATACACTCATGCACACAGTCAACCGCCCATATAGCTGTTTCCACATGCACTTTTGAACCCATACATCTAGTCAATCAACTGCTCACACATCTATGCAGAGAGTCATACACCTCCCAGCCACCCACACACACACTCAGTCTCCCATACAAATGCTTGGGCAACCAATCAATAACCCATACAGTTAATCATATAGCTACTGATCAACACATGCAGCAGTTTACAGAACAACAGACATAATGATGCACAAATTAAGACAGTTTAGTCACTAACCCATGCACTCAGTGAGACACATTTAATCAGTCACTCATACAGTCAGTCATGCCCCTACTAAATCCTTCATCAAGACACTTATACATCCACTCATTCTTCAATATGTAAGACATATTTTAACTTTACAGAATTATACAGTCACTGGATGTAGTCATCAGTGATGTCATCAGTGATGTCATTTGAGATGTCATCAGTGATGTCATCAGTGATGTCATTTGAGATGTCATCAGTGATGTCACTGACCATGTCATGAATGATGTAATATGTGACATCATCAGCAGTGGATTGCGGGTGCGCGATATATAGTTAGTACAACTAACTATATATGGAATTTCAATGGTTTTGTGTGAGTAAAATAAGGTTTTTTAAATGCTAATTCCTAACTATATATGGTCTATAACCTATGGTTTTTTCAGTGAATTTTCAAGGTTTTGTAAATGCTAATTCCTAACTATATATGGTCTATAACCTATGGTTTTTTCAGTGAATTTCATTGGTTTTTTAAAAGCTAATATCTGTAGCTGTAAAATGTATTCTTCTTTAAATCCAAAAATATCTTTTATATGTTTATTAATAATTTTTTTTTTTAATACTTTTTTTTTGTTCGCTCCCGGTTCGCGAACCGGGCAGCTTCCCGTTAGCTCATCTTGATGCCGCGACCCAGTCCGCGAACCGGTAAACGTTCCGTTAGCGCAACTGCCGCGTTAGAAATCAACATCGTGACGCGTCGCGGAAGCGCGACGTATCACGTTGTCGCGTAATGCGTCTTATGACGCGCCGCGTTAGCGCACCCGGAAGTGCTCCGGTACGCGAACTGAGACGCGAAGCGCAGCTCCCCGGAAGCGATCCGCGGCGCGTCGCGAAAGCGCGACGTATCGCGTTGCCGCGTAATGCGTCTTATGACGCGCCGCGTTAGCGCACCCGGAAGCGCTCCGGAGCGCGAACCGAGTCGCGAAGCGCAGCGACCCGGAAGCGATCCGGGGCTCGTTCCGCAGCGCGTAACTTAAGCGTAAGAGGTCATGTGACTTGTAATAAAACTTTTCATTGGTTCATTTCACTTTTGGTTTCATAATGATGTAAGGCTAGGTCAGGTGACCTAAAAATAACACTTTTCATTGGTTTAGAACTATTGTTTTTCCCAAATGATGAAAACCCCTCCTTCTTTCCTCACTCTGACTTTCATCTTTGTGAGAGGAAGACCATTTTTGATAGTTGAGCAATGGCTTCAGTAGTTGCTTCAGCTGGTGCACCCCCACCACCACCTCCACCTCCTCATGGGAAGAGAGGACCACCTCCCCAGTTCATCAGCAACACAGAGGAGGAAGAGGATGAACTAGAGGAAGAGGAGACAGAAGGACCACAGTTCTTACAAGAGGTGCCCCGGGTTTCCCGTCGGAAAGCCAGCTTTATTTGGCAGTTTTTTTCACTCCCTCGAGGGCAAAAGAAAGTAAATGCTAGGTATGTCACCTGCCTCATTTGTAAAGACCGGTTATCTAGAGGCACTGATAAAAAGTATAGCTACGGTAACTATACAATGCATCGTCACATGAACAGGTGGCATCCATTGAACTACAGCCAGGCGGAGATACGTGACATGCAAGATAACCCAACAACAACTCCTGTGGCCAGGTCAACATCACTGATATCGTTGACAGGAGCAGAGGCACGGGAAACCGTGCCAAACATTCAGGAGAACTTTGCTCATATCAAACATACCTGTATGTATTGCAGTGCATTGCTGTCATGTGGTAACATGAGCATTAATTTAATCAACCTAGCTTATAACAATCACAATTGCCCTAACCGCCCCAGACAGTAATTTTTTTTTTGCTCCTGTTGAGCCCTTTTCAATGCCTGTTTTTTGTTGTTTCCCCTCCATCAAAAACAAAAAAAAACATAAAAATGTTCAAAAAATACAAAAAAAAGAAAAAAAATTCTGAAAAATAAAAAAAATATATAAAACAACAAAAACATTAAAAAAAAGTTCTTTTCAGAACTACCTCCCCTTTCAAAAAAAAATTGCTAGAATGTTTAGCACTCTGGCAAGCTCTATTTCTTTTAGTTCGCTTCCCCGTTCGCTTCCCGGTTCGCGAACCGGGAGCGAACCAAAAAAAAAAAAAAAGAAGAGTAAGTATAAGGGAAGTAAACAGAGAGTAATGTTAAAAGAAAGACAGCTATAGGGAGTAAACCAGAGATACTGTTTAATAGATCTATTTACCGAAGAAAAGATGGAAGAGGGTATAATTGTGAAAAACAAAATAGATAAGGAAGTGAAAGAAAAAAAAGAGAGTAGAACAATAACAAAGAAGAGTTTCTTGGAGAATGTGAGTGAATGTTCAAAATAAGATTAAAACATGTGGAATAACAGAGAGAGAAAACAGAAAAGAAAAAATAACAGAAAAGATTAATTGAAACAGCAAAGAAATGTAAATAACATAGAGCCATATCATCAACATAGGCAATAAAAGTTTTGCCGCTTTTATCGGCAGAAATGTGTCGCTAAAGCCGCTTTTGCGGCGGAAAACTGCCGCTAAAACCACTTTTGCAACAGTTTTCTTCCAATAAAAACAGCAATAATTTTATTGGCTGTGTTGATAATATGCCCCTTAGTGTGCTTGACCTACAGAGAGAAAGCATAATGAACAAGTAGTGAAAGAGTGATCAGTCAAAGACACTAAGAGTAATAGAGACGGAGTGAGTGAACAAGAGTGAGGAACTATGAGAAGAGAGGGACTGAGAAAAGGAGTGGAAGGAGTAGAGTAAGTAGGTAATAGAGAAAGGAATGAGGGAAGTAGCAAAGGCAGGAAACTGAGGGTTAAAGAAATGAAGCTGTCGAACTACTAGTAGGTGAATGTGATAGAAATGTAACGAAAAGAGTACAAAACATTTACCTTATAATTGTCGTTAACTTACTCACTTTTTGTTTTTATACTTTCAATCTGTGAAAGAGAGAACAAACATTTGAAAAATATTAAAACATGTATTTAAAAATTAGAAAAGACAAGGGAAAAGATTGAAGGAGAAACAGAGTTTCTTTTCCTCATTTCACAATCACATCACCTGTGTTGCCTTTGGTTAGGTATCTCATAGTGCAGATGGAGTCTAGCATATCAAAGAGTACATAGAAGTTGAGCAAAATATACAACAATTTTGACATTTACAGAAGACTTAGCTTCTTATCTTGTTGGAGATGAAGTCAGGCCTGTCTTGCAACATGGTGCATCTTTTGCATCACTGCTGCATCGGTTTCATGTGGCACGGGTTTTTTACAGCATGACACATCTGCCTAGATGCATCAATTTGTAATTTTGTCGCCTCATAGCAAATCTTTTGCACCACCGCTGCATCATAAAAGTGACGCACAGTGGCGCAAAAGAGGCATACACCTATCATAAATCTGTCCCTAACATTTGAAATGATTGATTCAGGATGACGATAAGGTGTGGCCTATCCAGAGGTTTGTTTAAGGTGAGGCCTACTCAGGGTTTTAGATGAAATTTACGCTTGTTGAAGAGTACAGAGGAGATAATACATGTGAAGACCTACCAATGAAGTAAGTCATGTCCACTTCACTCTTGAACAAAGGCCAGATCTCTTCTGTGTCCATGGACAGACCTAAACTTCATCTGCACAATGTCATTCGTAAACTTAGGAAACACAGGTGATGTAATTGAAAAATGTGGAGTTTCTTTTCCTCATTTCACAATCACATCACCTGTGTTGCCTTTGCTTAGGTATCTCATAGTGCACATGTAGTGCAGCATATTAAACAGTACCCAGAAGTGCAGCACTGCATGGAACAACTTAGACACTTACAAAAGCTTCAGCTTCTGCATGCCCCCTACACAGTGCTAATTATATACATTTTAAACTGATGGTATCTTGCTGGAGATGAACTGAAACCTATCTTGCAACATGGTGCATCTTTTACACAAAAGTGACCCACAATGGAGCAAAAGAGGCGCACGGCCACCATAAATCTGACCCTAACATTTTAAATGATTGTTTTAAGATGCCAATAAGGTGTAACCTATCCACAGATTTGTTTCAGGTAAGTCCTACTCAGGGTTGCAGATGGAATTTAGGTTTGTTGAAGAATACAGAGGAGATAATACATGTGGAGGCCTACCAACGAAGTGAGTCATGTCCACTGCACTGTTGAACAAATGTCAGACCTCCTCTGTCTCCAGGAACAGGCCTAAACCTCATCTACACAATGTGATGTGTAATGTTAGGAAACACAGGTAATATAATTGAAAAACGTGCAATTTTTTTTGCTCATTCCACAATCATATCACCTGTGTTTCCTTTGCTTAGGTATCTCATTGTGGAAATGTAGTCTATCATATGAAAGACTATGTAGAATATGAGCACTGTATGCAACAACTTTGACACTTACAGAAGCCTCTCCGTCTCCATGCCTCCTACACAGTTCTAAATGTACATCATAAATGCAAACAGTACAGAATTAATTATACATGTTAAATGGTTTATTTTGCTGTTCTCAGAATGTATCAAATTTCACTAAAAACAGTGAATTGAAGGTATTCATCATATAACAGCGGGGAAAAAAAAACAAAATCAAAATGATTGTGTTTAAAAAACCCATACAACATAACAAATCAGAATTCAGAACTCCTTAAAGTTAACTTACTTTCCATGACGTCGAAGGATGTCCTATGAACAGCTTACACTCTGTCTTGCTGTTATTACTTTCAGACCGCCACTTTCTGAAAGAAAACCTCCATCGTTTTGAAAAACATGTTACATACAATAAATGACTTCTTGCTCTCTACCACACGTTTCCACAAGGCCAAATCATGTCAGAGCCATTTATAACTCTTAGAATTCTTGTAAGCCAATCCCGTCATGTTGTATTTCCGCAACTTTCACAATTAAAATGTTGAAGATCATTTTCACAATCCTGGACTAGTAATATCTTCCCCTTCTTGCTCAGTCATGTTCTACATTTCCTATGACACTGATACTGCTTACTATGAAGCAGACTTACACTATCTCTATGACTACTACAATTATTTAATTCTCTACATCACTTTTAATCACAAAGCAATATAAAACAGTAGACAGCATTGCAGACTTACATTCCCTCTACTCCATGTTTTGATTGGCTGCTTCAATTTGCTTATAAAAAGAAACAGTTTTTCTGAATTCATTCAAAGTGCAGTTATTACTCCATGACGTCCAGTGTTATGGTAAGAAGTTATGTCTCTGTACTACACTTATCCTCAAGGCCAAATCGTGTAGGAGCCATTAGAACTTCTTGAAATTCCTCAGAGCACATCCCGAGATTCTTTCCCTAAAATTTTGGTTTTAAAAACACCAGGTAAGAGTTTTTAAGGTCATACGGCAATTTTTT
Organism: Lissotriton helveticus; assembly: GCF_964261635.1. NCBI lineage: Eukaryota > Metazoa > Chordata > Amphibia > Caudata > Salamandridae > Lissotriton > Lissotriton helveticus. Next base: position 1,089,723,295 of record NC_136057.1, on the reverse strand, counting down.
TTTGAAAATTAAAACAGAATCATTGCAGAATGACCAGCCATTTCTAGACTTTAAATAAGCTGTGTAATGTCCTGATGTTATTGAAGGACCGTCATGATATATAATTGCTGCAGTTACAAAAGTCCTTCCTGATATTGACAACTGCGAAGCCACAACATTTTTAATTAAAGTTGTCAATTTTGTTCCATCAGGCCTACATCGTTGGAACATTAAAATAACATACTGGCTATATGTTCGTATAAATAATGTGGACATCATTTCAGATTTACATTGGCTACACTCCATGTTGTGATCAGCTGCTTTTACTAGTTTATTGAAAGAGACTGATTTACTGTCTGGCAAAGTTAAATATATAAATCTTTCTGAGTCTACACTAGTAGTACTTGATACCCTACAGTTCTCGCAGTCATGCTGCCATTGATAAGAAAGCCCAAACAGGTGATCTACATCTACACCTTCAGCATGCAATACATCAAGCATATACATTAAAAACTCCTGACAATCTTGCTGAATATTTTGAGAGAATTGTGTTTGGCCTGAACATCTGTCTAACAGATTTCGAATTTCAGACACACTTTCTATTTTTGTTCTATCAGTGCTACATTTCTCTAACACAGAATTTAACAAACTGCAAAATCTTTGATCAGAATTGACCACAATCTCTTCTTTTACATTTTCTAGAGAAAACAAAACATTAACCACTACATTAGCATAGCAGTTGACACCAGAACTGTTTTCAAATTGAAAACCAACAACATCTTCAACAGAATCCTTTTTGTTTCTGCTTATAATTTCAGGTTCATCGACTTTTCGTCTTTTTGCTACAACCTCCCCAGTATTGGTCACATTTCTTCGTTTCCGGCCTACCACACGTTTCTCAAACAAAGGATATTGAGGCAAATGTGGCGCATACTCTCTTCTTAACCTATTGTATTCCTTAACACAATCTAGATCCGCACAAATGTTTGTGACATCACACTCAATCAAGTACAATCCCGATAAAGTTCTAACTCGTGACAATGCCACATATGCCATACCCTCCTTGAACACAGAACTGCCAATATTCACCAATGCACTGTCTACACTTAAACCTTGCGATTTATGGATTGTCACCGCATATGCCAAGCAAACAGGAAACTGCTTACGGCGAACATATAAGTCTTTTACAAGCAAAAATCTAGCAGAACAACGACCAATTAGCTGTACTTCCTCAATGCCATCAAATTTAATTTTTAAAAATTTAGGGGTATAATACCAACAACTAGCGATAATTTTTGTCTCTAACTTGTTTAGAGACAAAAATTATCGCCGCACATTGGCGATTTTTATCGCAGATAAACCTTGCTATTAGCAAGGTTTATCGCAAATGCGATAAAAAACTCCCGCAATGCATGAATATCGCTGAAAAGTCAGCGATATTCATGCATTATCGAGCAAATGCTCTTAGCCATGTTATCCACCTCCCATTGGATAACATGGCTAAGAACTGCACAGGGCAGGTGTTAGCTTTTGGAGATATTCGCGCTTAGCACGAATATCTCCAAAAGTTGGTAATAGGAGATAGCGATGTTAGCGACTGTTTCCAGTCGCTAACATCTTGGCACGCCCACTTTGCATGTCATTAGTGATAAATATCACTGACATGCAAAGCGGGGCCCAAGATGGTCGCTATCTCCTATTAGCTGTCGCTAACTGGTGTTAGCGACAGCTTGGTAATAGGGAGATCATTTTATCTCCGCTTTCTTGGCTTTTAAAGCCAAAAAGCGGAGATAAACCCCCTTGATAATATACCCCTCAATTCCATCTCTATTTCTGTATTTTACAAAATCAACAACATTACCCATTGATCCATTTACCAGACCTCTTTCAACATGTAAATTCCTTCTTAAAATTATACGGCAGTTCAAGCACACATTCAGAGTCTTTTCAAAACCTGCAGTTTTAGATATAGTCTTCTCTAATGAATCCAATTTTGTTTTCAAATTCTCAGACAAAATAATTGTTGATCCCATATGCTCTACTCTGTCAATAGCTTCCAGTTTCACAATCTGTTGCTTTTCTAAATGCAACATTTTGTTGTTGAATTTGGCACATTCTGCAAGAGTTGGCATCAAACATATTCCAGATTTCTTCTCAGTAATTTTCTGAAAAATATTCTCAGGCACAACATCTTGTTCTGGATATAAATTTGACAGTAATCGTGCATGTAAAGCTTCTTTCCCATGCTCGGTCACTTTTCCAATTCTAACATCTTGTAGAATAGTCTTGTAAACTTCATCCTTCGCCTGACGCATATTTTCATGCAGTTCAGCATAATTGAAGTTTAACCATATATTGACGTTGCCAATGCTTCCTAGGCACTTCCTGGTATCTTCATGCGTGAGCATTTTGAACACAGGTTGCCCTTTCACTGGTGTAAGCTGCAGAAGATCTCCGAAAACAATGATGTGTTTGCCACCAAATAACACATCATACTCTGTTTTGAGAACTTCTTGCATTCTCAAATGCACAAAGGCAAGCATGACATTGGAAACCATGCTTACTTCGTCAATGATAAGAAGTTTCATTTTCCTCAAGATTCTTGAAACTTCACAACAAGCATCTCCAGATAGCTTGTGATATTGTAATTTGTTGTCATGCTCCACTGGCAGCATCAGTAAACGATGTAAAGTAATCCCTTTAATGTTATGTGCTGCCAGTCCAGTTGGAGCAGTGACAACACAAGACAGCGACTGCTTCTCCACTCACGTACAGTCGGACAGGCTTCAACGACGTACATGAGCACTCTTTCTTGTCATGACTTAATCCATGATCAATTTGCATGGTAACTTCGTCATATATTTTCCTCTGCTCAACGTTGAGTTGTCTTTTCAACTCTTCTAAGTTAACCGCATCCTCCTGAGCATGTGCCATGGCTCTTTCCACTTCATTCATAGCAGTGGCAGCTTAATTTTCGATAACAGGTCCTCCTAGTGGATCCTGACTCAATGAAGCAGAACTCTGACTGTCCTGAGAACTGTCTCTGGCAATCTCGGCTGCAATCGTTGCTTCCTGCTCAATTTCTGCATTCAACATTTCTACATATTTGGGAAAAGCAGGACATTCTATGGTCTCCTTGGCAGCATTGAAAGAGTCTTCGTAACAGAGGAAATCTCCAAGCAGTTCCTCTTCTGCACGCCAAGGCTTGAAAAGTTGCAAAAGTGCTAAATAGAAAAACTCCTTTTTTTCAGGAGATTCGCCACTCAATTTTCGATGGTTTATTAAGTGGCATTTTCTTTGCTTGACCAGACATCCCTCACTTCCTATTACAGCATACACTCCTTTCTCAGTATCTTCTTTGATGTTCCTCTTGAATATGTAATTTTGAAGAACCTCATACAGACAAACATTCTCGAGGTGACTGCTTCGATTTGGATAATATGTATCCAACATGTTGGTCTTCAAAATGTCGGTACTGTTTGGCTCCTTTTCCGCCAAATACTCAATTTCCCGCACAGGTTTCAGAACTCGATTACGCGTTGCAGCAAGACCAAGACTCGCCCAAACGATACTCCTGGACTTGGCATAGAGACTTGCTGAAGACAACCGGTCAGAACATTCGTAAGCTCCGATTTCTCGATGCGACAACATATTCAGACTGAAACTGTACAACTTCTTGCTGAGGCTCTTTTCATGGGAAATGTCCTCCCACATATCCTTCAATCCTGTCTTCTCTTTTTTGGTGATGTAAGATGTCACATACCGAGCCACAGCCATACAGTTATCAGCCACAAACTGTATATCCATGTTAGCATTCCACATGGACAAAATCACCGGGTTGTAGTCGTTGATGTACTTAGACTCTTCGTTCCTCTTTAAATTGTATGTGTTTTTAGGTGATTTCTTCATCACATTATGTCGCAGCGAAGACATCAAACTGTTTACTCTTCCTTTAGAAATCAACGGTCGTGGAAAGCCGAAACGACATTTGGTGTAGAACTTGTCCTTGTTTTGGAATTTACGACGACAGTACTTTCCACATCGATGGCTTTGGAAACGTAGAACTTTTTCTCTTAGGCTTTTCTTCTCCTTTGCGTTTGGAACAGCACACGTAGAATACTGTTGTATGAAACTCATCACTGAGTCTTCTGGATCCGTTCCAAATTTAGGTGCATCCTTGATCCACAGCAGCATATGTATATGAGGAGCACCTCTTGCTTGGTACTCCTTTCTCCAGAAGAAATCCAACACCTCTCCAAGAGGTGGATTCTTCTTATTCATGATGAAAGACATCATAGCTTCAAATCTATGATTGAAGTACCTGCATACATTGACTGGATCCAAAGAGCACAGTTCTCCGGGTGTCTTGAATTCGATGTTTTCGATGTTTCCATTTGCCTCTCGTAGAAATTCAAGTAAGTCTTCCCAGCCATACTCGGCACAGCTCAGAGTGAGGAACCATGTGGGAGTTCCTAAGTTCCTCAGCATACATTTTAAATCACCATGACGACGGTACCAGTACTCATTAGTACCACGCTGACAAGCCATGAGATTAATCAGGTGAGAATCCAAAATACTGTCCTGGACATTGACTTTATCCATAAAGTCACTTGCCGAGATGTTTTGCATGTGTATACCACTTTTCAAGATGTGGTTCACTGCATATGACAGTCCAGACAGATCGCTTTCAAACAGGAGATGAAACAAATAGGGAATGCATTGTCGAAACCTAGCATCTCCTGCATACAATCGCAAAGTCCGGTATTCAGAAGCAGGAATTTGATGAGGTCGCTCATCATATCTTCCTCCCTGACCTGTTGGAAAAAGCTGTGGGAAACACCGAGCTTCCAAACTTTCCTCCCAAACACTAATGGGACTCCCTTTGGCTTGTTTCATTTGAAACAACTCAATAGCATTCCCCATGACTTCCTTGAAATGCAAAGGATGAACACTATAATGTTCATATATTTCTTCACTAGTACAGGGTTCTACTTTCTCAATTTGACCAGCACACAAATCGCTATCCTCTTCCTCACTTACTTCGTCTTCTGCAACATATACATTCTTATAGTATTTATTATTTTTTTTCAAATACAATGTTGCCTTTTTAACTTTCCTAACATCCACTAAATCTTGCCATCTTTTCTTATTCTTTGTCGGAACCCCATTAACTAAGATAACCAGAGGTTCTTCTTCCACTTTTTCTACTCCAATTGTGTTAATGTTTTTCTTCAAATCTAGAGGCAAATAAACAACTCTTCCCTTTAATCCTCTCTGTAAATCTGATGGAGGCAATTTCCCTGTCTTTGGCTCCATTCTTACAATAGCCTGAAAGGGATGGATACTTTGAATCAAAATAGATTCATAAGTATTTAAATCCTTCAATTCAGAAGGAATCTCAACCAATTCCAGATTATTATGAACTGCTCTAGCAGGCATCTGGTTTTGATTTAATTTGTTACAACAATAAGTACACACACGCTGATCCAATCCCAAATCAAAACAATTTTCTACCATCAAGTATGTTGTGAAATCCTTCCATTCACTATTATTTTCCCTTTCACTTTTTGCATATAAATCCACTAACTTAGTCTGATTCTTATAATAAGTGCGTCGACAACACACACAAGTGAAATTTGGCCTCTCACTTGATTTCACCTCAAACGTCGCAATTTCCCTCTGGAAATTATCTGTACTGGAAACCTGTACATTATCTTCCACATTACCCGCTTCTTCTTGGTCAATTTCAACATTCTCCTCTTTACTTCCAAAGTAACAAAACTCAATTTCTTCACATATATTCTTCACATCTATTTCAGAACCATGCAAAAGAGCAGCGCATAATTGTTTAAGCATAATTGCTGGACTCTTAGCATAATACAACATTCTAACTAATTTCCTCACTTTATTATGATGCACTGCTAGCATCCTGAAATGATGAAAAACACTCTGGCATACTCTCCTGGAAAGACAAGCCAGTGAATGACCATGCAAACCTGTCACTTCTCTCACTCTGCAAGGATCTAATTCTTGCAACAACTTCATTTTCTGCTTCAAACTTTTCTTATTAAATGACCGTACAAAATCACAAAGCAGATTGATGGAATCCTGTCGCACACTGCAAATACTACTACACTTCCAGGTGTACACAGGACCCTTAGGACGTCTTCCTAAAACCTCATTACCTAACACCTCTTCTATCTCTGTTGTCACAAGTTTTTCTTTTTCAACTGGACAACCATCTTTCACTTCATAAGCTCGACCACTGGTGTCAACTGCATGCACCAAATCATTATCCTGGAAATAACTCTCCTCATTAAAAAATGCCTCACAGCTTGAACTATGCATCCATTCTCCAGAAAAAACTTCACAAAAATCACTACGATTAACTATTCTCTTCCATCTACTATTTCTTTTGAAATCATAAATTGCCTTGTTTAGCTTCCTAATTCTATTGATTATCAAAATAAATAACTTACGTTTAATTTCAAATGCCTGATCAATAACTTTCTCAACTATTTTTTTTCTCTTATAAAAAACCACTTTCTGTTGACCTTTCTTAATATTTTTTAACAAATTGCCAATTATCCTGTTGCGGAACATTCGTTTACGAATGTCCCTAAACTGTTGTTTCCTTCTACTATCATGCACAGAGTTATCTCTTGCTCTAGCAGTAACATTTTTCATTGGACTTTCCTTTCCGTTTGAATTGCTTCTCTTTTTCTGGACTGAAACATTTTCTGTAGTAATATTTTTTTTACTACAGATATTTCTTATGAATGTTTTTGTACTCTTACCCGGTGCTTTCTTGGTGACTTGACAAATCTTTTTGTTGGAGGACTGCTGCTTTTTTTCATTGACCTGCTGTCTTTGACGTTTTGCAGCCTTTCTCAGTCTTTCTTTGGTTGGCATGCTGAAATCTTGAAATGATCTGCAGTTGAATCTGTGGTAAAATATAATAAAAAATGTTATTAACCACTATTACCCAACAGTAAATCAATAACAGTAATCAAAAACTTAAAACACTACTTGACATTTTTACATAGAAGATTTTTTAGTGCTTGGCAAATTTAGAATACAGAAATAGCAGAAAAGAAATGGAATTTATATTCATTTTACCTGTGCTGTTTTATATGTGAATCTGATCTAATTTTATGAGCATATTTTAATATTTTATTGAAGACACTACACATAACCTGTTTTTGAAGGTGTCTTTATTTTTAAATTAAACGGTTTACATTTTTACTTTTTATTTATTATAAATTTTTAAAATAAATGTTTATAGTTCCATAGGCTCAAGCACGTCAGCTTCCCATCCTATGTCATACAATTCTGACAAATCTGCATCCTCATCACGTTCTTCTTCATCCTCAGGATTTAAATCATCCAAGGGATCAACATTCACTGATGTTTCAATTACGAGTTCAATGATGAGGTCGAAATCAACTGATTGCTGATTGTCGCTCATGTTGATGTTGTCTTTATCTTTAAAGAAAGATAACAACAATGAGATATTGCAGAGTAAGAGACAAATCTCAGAGATTATAATAGTATAATTGTTTAACAAGAGTAACATTTTGCAGCTATTATTTAGCCATGTCCAGCGATGCTGAGGAGGTGAAGCCTATGTCCAATTTTTCAGTGAACAGGACTCATCTCTTCTTAACCTTGGATAAGCCTCACCGACTCTGTGTCCCCTGCACATACTTAAATGTAAAGGGGCAGATTTATGTTAACTGGCACATCCCCAGGGATGCACCAGTTAACGTGCACCGCTGCTCTGCCACCCATGGTGTGCCGCATTTACAATCAGATAGGACAAAGCTTGAAGCAGGCATAGGTCTTGACGCAGCATTGTGGAGATGGGGCACCCCTGAGCCTTGCTGGAGCTGCATCGCACTTGCGATACAACTCCAGTAATGCGCCACCTTTACGGCACAGATGCGTAATGCATCTGTGCCGTTTTTGCCCCATGGTGCGCCGCATTGTAAATGCAGCACACCATGGGTGGTGGAACAGCGGCGCAGGATGACTGGCACATCCCTGGTGATGCGCCAGTTATCATAAATCTATCCCTAAGCTTCTTATCTTGTTAGAGATGAACCGCCATATGTATCATCAAACTATTTTGCATTTCCTAAATAGCGAATTTTAAGGAATAAATAGCGATTCTTTACCATTCCTAATTTGCGATGAGCAAATTGCTAATTGCAAATTACCCATTCATTTCCATGGGCCAGGAGGCCCATAGGAATGAAGGTGTAATTTGCGATTAGCAATTAGCTCATCGCAAATTAGGAATTTTTCCAAGGGTGCAGGGGTGTTTCAAGAACACCCTGCTGCACCCCTGAAAAAGAAATTTGGGGGCATATGGCGCACATACATGCCCTAAGGGCATGTATGGGCGTCATATGGCACCTTTTGTTTTTTGGAAAAAAAGCTTTTTGAAAAGAATTTGCAAATTACCACCAACTAGAAGTTGGTGGTAATTTGCAAATCCTTAATGGCATTTTTTGCATATTTTTTGTTTGATACATTGCATTTAAGGAATCGCAAAATTTGCAAATCCTTCAGTGCAATCGCAAAATAAGGAATAGCAAATTTTGCTATTCCTTATTTTGCATCAAACTTGTTTGATACATACCATTTGTCTAATTAGCATTCGCAAAGGCCGAAATTCGCAGAATTTCGGCCTTTGCGAATTCTAATTAGCTTGATACATATGGCCCCAAGTGAGGCCTGTCTTGCAACATGGTGCATCTTTTGCATCACTGCTGCATCGGTTTCATGTGGCACGTTTTTTTTACAGCATGACACATCTGCCTAAATGCATCAATTTGTAATTTTGTCGCCTCATAGCAAATCTTTTGCACCGCCGCTGCATCAGAAAAGTGACTCACAGTGGCGCAAAAGAGGCATACACCTATCATAAATCTGTCCCTAGCATTTTAAATGATTAATTCAGGATGACGATAAGGTGTGGCCTATCCAGAGGTTTGTTTAAGGTGAGGCCTACTCAGGGTTGCAGATCAAAGTTACGCTTGTTGAAGAATACAGAGGAGATAATACATGTAAAGGCCTACCAATGAAGTAAGTGATGTCCACCTCATTGCGCCAGTCATCATAAATCTATCCCTAAGCTTCTTATCTTGTTAGAGATGAACCGCCATATGTATCATCAAACTATTTTGCATTTCCTAAATAGCGAATTTTAAGGAATAAATAGCGATTCTTTACCATTCCTAATTTGCGATGAGCAAATTGCTAATTGCAAATTACCCATTCATTTCCATGGGCCAGGAGGCCCATAGGAATGAAGGTGTAATTTGCGATTAGCAATTAGCTCATCGCAAATTAGGAATTTTTCCAAGGGTGCAGGGGTGTTTCAAGAACACCCTGCTGCACCCCTGAAAAAGAAATTTGGGGGCATATGGCGCACATAAATTTTAAAAACATTCCTTTACCTCAAAAACGATTTTCAAGTCATAATTTGAAAACACTGCCCACGGGGAAATGACTTAAAATGTCCTTAAGACACATGAAAGTGTTTTTTTAAAGCCTTTGCAACTTTTTTGGGTCACTTTTAACATGGCTATGTAACTCAAACAGTCAAAATCTAAATTTACCATGCACAGGTGGGAGCATATTTACAAGGAATTTGCTCCACGGGGAAAGGTCTTTTAATTTAATATGGGAAAAATAACATCAGAGACACTGAAATGCCTTATAAAGAAGCATACACCATTATGTCCTTGTCATAAATTTTAAAACCATTCCTTTTCCCCAAAAACGATTTTCAAGTCATAATTTGAAAACACTCCACATGGGGAAATGACTTAAAATGTCCTTAAGACACATGAAAGCGTTTTTTGATTGCCTTTGCAGCATGTTTGGGTCACTTTTAACATGGCTATGTAACGCAAACATTCAAAATCTAAATTTGCCATGCACAGGTGGGAGCATATTTACAAGCAATTTGCTCCACAGGGAAAGGTCTTACATTAAAATGGGAAAAATAACATCAGAGACACTCAATTGCCTTATAAAGAAGCATACACCATTACGTCCTTGTCATCAATTTTAAAACCATTCCTTTTCCTCAAAAACGATTTTCAAGTCATAATTTGAAAACACTCCACAGCTCCTATGCACAAAAAAACCCTGTCAGTACTAATACTTCACATTTTCTCCAATTACAATTTCTCAAAGAAACAAAATCTATTTGTAAAACACTTGAGACAAAGCAACATTTGAAAAACACAACTTTCTTCATAATTTTCTCCTTAAAGCACACTATTCTCTATCTAAATTAAAGAAATCTTTTCTCACCTTAGCAAATACTTTATGAGTTTCAAAACAGTCTCAGAAACACACCAATTTGTCTTCAGCAGAGCAAAAGGTATGCACTCCAGAGTCTGCAGCTATCAAAAGCACAGAAATGCTGTAATTCTTCACACATATCTCTCATGTCACCCAATCAAAACTCTTCCCTCACTTTTTTCAAATCAAAACCCTTCCCCCCTCTGCCCTCTCTGCCTTTTTTGCATAGCAACCACCTCTTGGAAGACCTCTGGTGTTTGCAAGTTCACACAACAATGTTTCAATTGAACTCTGAACTCTCAGTGCACCTGCATATCCAGTGCATTCTTTCATTTAATGATTTTTTCTTGACCACTCAAAATACATCTTTCAAAGAACTCATCCATGCACCCTAACTTTCTGTTTTCAGCAATCAAAATCCACCAATCACTGTTACTGCTTCATTAACACAGAAACTCCACAGTTTTTTTCATTTTAAACTCTTATTTTTTCAACTGCCATTTCATTGCCACACTTCATCTGACTGCAGCAGAACTTTCTCTCACCATGTTTTCTGTCTGGATTGTTGGACATAGTTACATCTATTGGGCTCAGAGGTATGCTGAGAACAGAAATTTACCTAACCTCAATTTACAAGATGTGGAAATTAAGTGGTTTGGCCACAGAGGATAAAAATGTCACCAATTGATACCATTTGTGAAAACCTTTATGCAATTGCCAAAACCTGACCTGTTAATTGTGCACTGTGGAGGTAATGATTTGGGCACTTTGACTGGGGTAGGTCTGGAAATGCTTTTAAAGGACACCTTTGAGCAATTGATGGCACTTTTTTCCTCAAACTGCCTTGGTATATTCAAATATATGCCAAAGACAGAAATGGAGGTGGTCAAACCAATTTTGTCCACAAATTGAGAAGTCGAGGAAGCATGTAAACAAATCTGTTTCAGCTTACATGAGAGACCATGGAATGGGCTCCATGTACAACAATAACTTGCGTTACTACATGCAAGATATCTACAGAGGAGATGGAGTTCACTTCTCAGATGAGGGCAACAGAATTTTCATTCTGAATTTAAGACTGTGCATTGGTACCTACTTATAAGTACCTAAATGTACCATAAACCCAAAAGCTCTTCTCAGAGCTACCCTACATCTGATCACTCACAATTATTATTTTTCTCTAACTTTTTTCACTAATTTTCAACAAAGTACGCTCCCCGGGGCGCTACCCGGTACGCGAACCGGAAGCTAACCTCGCGAAATTTTTAAAAAAAATGGTTTTTTTCGCACATATAAGCCTCCTCAGCCACCCTCAGAAAACCTAGGGGGTCAAGATAAGTCTACCGTGCCCCCTTCTACCCATTCTGAACATTATTTGCCCACCATCTTGTATCTTAAGTCGACCGAAACACAAAATGGTGGACTCCCGTAACGCTTCAGGTTCGCGTACCGGGGCGCTCGCCAGTTCGCGTACCGGGGCGCTCCCCGGGAAGCGCACCATCAAAAAAGGTGGGAAAGTAATTTACAGAAAAACGACTGGAGACACTCTCACCAAATATAGATTAGCTCATACTACATACCAATCCCTATCATTTTCACAAATTTGATTGAAATTCCATTTAGCCATTTAGCCTGTAGACCTCTCTAAATACCGTGAGGTAAATTACTTCTCAAAACACATCTGAAGTGCTGGAATTGACAACCAATGAAAATGTTACTTTCATTTTCTACTTTTATTACCTGACATTTGATTGGTTATATACCTGAATATATATAAAGGAAGAGAAGGAAACACAGCCATTTTGACTACTACTTGTTGTACATTTCAATTGGATTTTCACTAATCACTTCAACTTCTTTGTAAAGGTAAGTTGTTATTTTTAAAACTGAAGTATATTGTGCACCAAAAGTTAATATGGTAAACTTTTTCTGATAGTTATATACTATCCCTCTGTAGTAGTTATAGATTTAGATAGACTTCTCTGTTATAGTTATTGATGGAGTTAGGTTTCTCTTGTATAATTATGAAATTACTTACGTTAAATCACATACACTTTTTTATATTCCTACTTCCACTCTGATACTATACACTGCCCAAAGATAAATTCACTGATAAAAACTGCCTATCTAAAATTAATCCCAACAGTGCCCTATCTCTACTAATAAATAATTTTTTTATCCAAATTTCAGGCAACATGGAAGGCGAACAGAAAGTTTCATTTCAAATTGTCCTGCAAGAGAGCAGCCAAGAATTAATTGATCCAAATTATATAGAATTTATGGATGAAACTTGGGACCAAGAACTACTGCAATGTGTTCAAGCAGTAGATGACCTCCTTCAAAATGAGGACATTTTACACCCTCAGAGATTACAAACTATGTTCAATGAAAATGATGACATTTCAGACAGTGAAATGTTAGAAATGTTATTAAATTTTGAAACACAATCACAATAATAAATAATTGCTTAAAAAATAAAGAAATTAAAAAATAATCAACAAAACCAACAATCAATTAACATACAGTATTTGAAAAGTCTATCATTCTTTTTTCCTTATAGTACGCTCCCCAGAACGCTTCCCAGTTCGCGGGGCCCTTTTAAAGCCTCCACATCAAACCTAGGGGGTCAGGGAGGATCTACTATGCCCCCTTATGGTCATTTCCCCCTTTGTTTTGGCCTCCTCTTGTCTCTCGATCCTACCGAGAGACAAGATGGCGGCCGCTCCGGACTGTTTAGAATGTTGACAGACATCGGAGAGCCAATCAGCTTCGCTTCGCGAAGTTCCGTTACGCGTAAAGTAAGCGAACCGGAGCGCTGCCCAGAGCGCGCTTACAGATATATATCTTTTTTTGAACGTTAATTTCTCAAAATCCACTGGAGCACATATATTGAGACCTAGCAAAGGCACATCGGGCTAACAGTCCCTACAATTTTGCCAAGTTTCGTGCAAATCCATTCAGCCGTTAGGGCTAAAAGTGAGGCCAACCGCCCTATGGAAATTAACATTGGAAAAACATGTTTTGGGACCCCCCTTTTTTCTCGGCCCCCCCTTGACGAACCCCCCCCAAATTTTCAGGGGCTGCTCAGAAACAAAATGTTCCATTTTCCTGAAATTTTCAGCCAATTCCGTCCACAAACGCCAAAGTTATTAGACATAGAATTTTCAAAAATCCCATAGGGAAAAAATCCTAACTATATATACCTACTGGCGACCGCCAGTAGGTAATATATATATCCAAACTGAAAGGGCTCCATCTGGTAATCCCTCGCTTGTTAAGGGGTGGCTTGTTTCAGGCGGAGCAGCCGGTGTAAATATCCCTTCAAAAACGGCGTTCCAAACGAGCGCTCGGGCAAAAAGAAATCACAGATCACGTAGTTATTCCGAAAATTAAGGTTTATTCCACCATAAACCCGACATGACGCATTTCGCGCTCCAAAGAGTGCTTGATCACACCTTGGAGCGCGAAACGCTTCACGTCGGGTTTATGGTGGAATAAACCTTACTTTTTGGAATAACTACGTGATCTGTGGTTTCTTTTTGCCCGAGCGCTCGTTTGGAACGCCGTTTTTGAAGGGATATATATATATATATATATATATATATATATATATTACCTACTGGCGATAGCCAGTAGGTATATATAGTTAGAATTGTTTTCCATAGGGAAATCGCAACATTCTATTGGGAATAACTTTGGCGCCGGTTGAGGAATCTTCCTGAAATTTTCCTTAACTTTGCCTCGCGGCGCTCCGCTCCTTTCCTGAAAGTTTGGGGGGATTCGTCAAGCGGGGGCCGAGATAAAAGTGGGGTCCCAAAACGTGTTTTCCCCATGTTAATTTCCTTAGGGCGGTTGGACTCACTTTTAGCCCGAACGGCTGAATGGTTTTCCACCAAACTTGGCAAAATTGTAGGGACTGGTAGCCCGATGTGCCTTTGCTATGTCTCAAGATATGTGCTCCAGTGGTTTTTACGAAAATTAACTTTGAAAAAATATATATTGGGCTACATTGGGCTATATATATGTTAGAGCCCAAATGTAGCCCAATGTAGCCCAATGTTGCCCAATGTAGCCCAAAGATGGCCACCAGAGACAAAAAAAACAAATGCAGCCCAAATATCAGCCAGATGTAGCCCAACTATAGCCCAATGACAGAATGTCCCAGAGTGTTCTAAAGAACAGTCTTACTTATGACAAAAGTATGGCACACCTGAAGTCATCTTGATTGGAATAAAGTGTTAACACTTAAAACATTTAGTTTGCAAAGGAACAAAATGAGGGGGTTCATTTTGCCATAGAAATTATGATTAGTGCTGAAGAAAGAAAAATTAGGGCACATTTTGAGTGACTTCTCAAATCCTCTTATATTTCATTAAAAAAATTCTGATATGCAGTCTCCCAAGATGGCCACCAGAGACAAAAGAGCCCAAATGTAGCCCAAATATCAGCCAGATGTAGCCCAACTATAGCCCAATGACAGAATGTCCCAGAGTGTTCTAAAGAACAACTAGAAAGCTAACAGTCTTACTTATGACAAAAGTATGGCACACCTGAAGTCATCTTGATTGGAATAAAGTGGTAACACTTAATACATTTAATTTGAAAAGGAACAAAATGAGGGGTTTAATATTGCCATAGAAATTTTATATATATATATATATTCACATAAAACCTTTGAAATTCACTGAAAAAACCATAGGTTTCAGGCCTTATATAATTAGGAATTAGCATTTAAAAACCTTTGAAATTCACTGAAAAAACCATAGGTTTCAGGCCTTATATAGTTAGGAATCAGCATTTAAAAAACCTTTGAAATTCACTGAAAAAACGATAGGTTTCAGGCCTTATATAGTTAGGATTTAGCATTAAAAAAAACTTTGAAATTCACTGAAAAAACCATAGGTTTCAGGAGTTATATAGTTAGGAATTCGTTTTTAAAAAACCTTTGAAATTCACTCAAAAAACTATAAGTTTTAGTGGTGTTATAGCTAGCTGGACATTTTACTCATACAAAACCAATAAAATTGCTCCTATATAGTTAGTTGTACTAACTATATTTCGCGCACCCGCAATCCACTGCTGATGATGTCACATATTAGATCATTCTGTAGTGTAGTTCCTATTATCCCAATAGGCTCTGTGCATTGGAATAATACCTCCAATAGTATAGACCTAGACCAGACGTTAACTAGGTCTTCTACTGTCGATATTAGACTTAAAGTTTTGGGTTTGCCAGCTAGCTCAGAGTTCACTAGAAACTTTCTCGAATAGACAAGGAGGAGTTGAACCTCCCTGGATAGACAAGAAGGGATTTAGTTTCTGACAACCATAGAACATGACAACTTTGCTCTCCCCTAATCAAGAGTGTATCTCTAGAGTCGTGTCAAAACAAAAGACAACTTATTTTACTCAGTCAGTACGTGCATTCTTAGTTTCACCAGATTGTAGAGAAAAGGAAGAGACGGGCGTGTTCAATAAAAGATGTTATTTATTGATCAGTCTCTTTTCTCGTACAAGAGAAATGGATCGATATTATTGCAATACTTATGGTTAAGTAAAGTGCATACAATAAAAGCAGAATTATAAAATAATACTGTAAAAACATTGATATGGTTTCTAAGCCATACGTTATATAAAATGGACAGAATAGATACATACTTATAAACATTTGACTAATCGTACTCAACTGGTGCTTCTAACTACGCCTACCCCGGTGTACCTGACCTAAGCCTAATACGTGGGCGGGGATAGAAAGTAGCAGTTTAAGTTAAGTTTGTTTTGCCAAGTGACTGACTCAAGAATTCTCTGCAAGGGGTTATTCAGCTCCGTACCTGAGGTCTAGGATGGTTGAGGGATAGTATCTCTCGTCTGAGGTCTCGAGATTCCAAGCTGCCTGCGAGGGCTGCTCGGAAGCGCCGGAGCTGGATTTCTCGGCAGGAGAAAGCAGCGTCTCGTTCTCAGCGCGTCAGGAAGGCGGGGCAGCTAGTGGGCTTCGCTCTCTGCTGGGCTTCGGCAAGTCTCGCTGCTCCGATCTCGTCACCACCGCGTGTGTTTGCTTAAGGCAATGTCGGTAATATTTATACCTGTAAGGTGCCGAGATTGACGTAAGGATGGACATAGATACGTCAATAAGGATGTCATACGAGCTGGTCGTTAGCACATTCTTTTACTGAAGTTCTCGGTGAAATCAAAACAATGGCCGCAGGGTTTTTCCCAGGTTGTCATAGGTTTGATTTGTTTTGAGGACTCCGTATGCCTTATCAGGGGCTGGAGGAATATTGCTTTGCCTAATTAGATGGCAAGCGTTATGACCTAATCAGATAACGCGCTCCTGTGCCGTGGTCTGGCGTAATCAAATAACGGTTTCTGCATCATGGGATGGCTGCTAATTAACTCGTTAACCAGAATAGGGTCAGGAATAGGGGGATCGATACAGAACCTATAGGAATACATCACACCCACTCCACGCTAACTATGGCCATATTTACGAATCTAGGGATAGTAAAATATACTGTAGAGTATCGTGTATACCTTACCACCCCAAAATACACATAATGCATTTCGAAATTATGTAATGTACGGGAAAAATAAAATAGCCATATGTACTATATGCACTTAAGCAGTAGACTAATGCTAAATTAATCACGCATGTATACATTATTAGTAATCGAATATGAGAATTACACATGAAATGGCTCTTAATACAGAAGAAAGGTTCGAGACCACTTCATCACAGTTCAAAAAACATTTACGAACATACCAGCGGGCAGCTAATGTCTATGAAGTTTCTAAAAACAGAAATTAGTTCTTTAAGAATAGTTCTTACTTTAAGCAGAAGATAAGTGTCCCGAAAAATCGTAAAAAAAAATATTTTGAGGCTGCTAAAAAAATTGCTGTCCGTGGACTGGAGGAAAAGTTGATCTTTCTATTTTATTATTAAGGTTGAAGGCCAAATTCAAGGTGTCGGGATCGCCGTGTGCTAGCTTGTTCAAGAGTCATTATTTCTGCTCTGGTGAGAACATCATATCATTGAGACTGCTGAAAAAGCTGTCAACAGCTTCCTGTGAGAGTTCCACTAATTCGGAAAAGGATGTAACCATGAATTCATGTGCATGATTGTCTCCATTGACGTTTTGAGTAGTATTGCTGACAGAAGGTTGTACCTGATCGATGCTGCTTTCATCTTGATCTTCACTACCCCTTAATCGTAGTGGTGAAGTTTCCACGAATGCCGTCATCAGGATTGGCAGTCGTTGAGGGCAGCACAATGCATGAGCCTTTACCGGACCCAACAGTGTTTCTGCATCCATTGGCGCATCCGATTGTAGCGTCAGACAGGTGTCCAACACGCATTCTTCTCCGCACAGCATGCACCTTAATACAGGTAAAACACATCTTTGCCATATCGGTCCAAATGAAAGAAACCAAGTCATGTTCAGGTCTCTAAGCCGGGGTAGTCCCAGGATTTTTGATATCCGGTCCCGGTATCCAATGGCTCGGATTGTTTCTTCCCTTGTCGCAGGTGTTTTGTCTGTGACATGGTTTGCCATAATGAAATATAAGGACTAAGAATAGGATTCCTGCAATTAGTCCCAAAATGAGGGGAACTCCTCCAAAAATCGAATGGACGAAGTCTGGAAAAATACCCAGTATGGCTTTGAATGGTGTTAATGCCATCAAAAATACTGTCTTAAATACATTTGAGACTCCACTGGTATCAGAAATATTTAAGATTTCATTCAGGATTTCTGCGAAATGTATGGGGGAATTAGTTGATAACAATGAGTGAATCTCTGCAGTCGTCCTTGCGACTAGGAGATCATACGTTTCTTTTGATGACGTGAGCCTGGTCGGCGTCTGAAGAAGCACTGTTTTCATTCTGCTTAAAGTATCAACTCGAATAGAAGTAATTTTCAAGTTAGGCCATGCCCTTGCCTCCCTGTCTGGAAAGGAGCTGGGGAACAATAAGCGTCCACAGCACATGACCTTCGCAGTCGTACTTATGAGATAAGGAACCCCGGGCAGTAGACTACAACATCTGCGATCCACAATTAGAATGTAACTCCCGTTATAGAGTCTTTTAAAGAATGGTTCTATCTCTGTTGCAGGTGCGCCTAGCTGGTGACATGAAAGGTTATTTGAGTTCCCTTCACAGGCTCCATGCAAACTAATTCCATTACACAGAAGTGTACAGCTTAGTGACATTGCACAATTATTGCCACTAAGAAACACTTTCTGTCCTTTATTACTGACACATGCATGTGAATAGGGCAAGTTCCATGTTGTCTTAATGTACCCTTTTCCCAATTTTTCGTACATGCCAGCCTGTATATATTTTTGGCAGTATTGAAACCTGAAAGTAGATATCGGAATATTAATTATCCCATGTATTATCCATTCAATGACAGGTCGTTCTGACATTGTCAATGGTAATCTCTCGAGTTTCTCAATGCTCAGGATTGTATAATCAGCACCCTTCTGTGCCATACTGATCTGTTTATCAGTAAGGTTAAAGATATTGAATAGTGACCTTGTGTTGATTAAACGCCAAGGCACATAGCCTGAACGCAGGTTTTGTAACGTCCAGCCAAGCTGTACAATAGAACGCAATTGAGACTGACCGTGTTGTAACAACAGTAAGTCTTGCGATATTATGTCGATTGCTGATGACACAATGCTGTCCAATGAAAAGATTCTGGAGGACAGAGTCATTAACCCATTGTCCACTACAGAAAGCGATTTTTCCAAATTAATACGGTCAATTTCCCGTATACTTTCTGCTGTCTCAATTTGAGTTATCTTCCAGGCCTCGTTGTAAGCTGCATATATGGAGGCAGCTATGAAGCGTTTTTGACACTGTTTGCGTGGTCCCATAATGATATCACGCAAGTCAGCACCATCAGTAAGTAAAGTTAGGTGTTGCTTAATTTCTGTCAGTGTTTAAGTTTTTAGCCATTGAAGGCAGAGTTTGCCCACACTGTAGGTGGTGATTATCCCTGGGTGTTGTCTTTGGGAATATCTAGGGTCTGGCCTGGTCAATGTGAACCCCTGTGTTTTGTTCAGGAATCTGTCTTGACAGTTATTAGTATCTGTGGGCCAGATCAACCATTGTTTCCAATCAGGATTTGTTCTGTTTTGGTTTAATACATAGTTTACGTCTATCTCTTCATCTGCAGAGTTATTGCTGTTCATTGTTGGTTTTGGAATAGACGGTTTATTTAAGTCTTTGATTTTGGCTAATCCAAGACAGGTAGTTTGTTGAATACTTTCATTCAAGTATATAATTTGTTCTGGGATCATGCAGGCTCTAAACAATGATTCTATACCTTGTACTTGCCATTCTTTTGTACCCTAAACACTTTTTACTTCAACATTTTTGTCCCAATAATCAAAACCAAATGTATTCATTTGTTCAAAAAATGAGTCAGAATATATCAATTTCGTGTTTGTAAGCATGGTTTTTGTTCCTGTCTTATTTGACAATTTGAAATAAAATGTTTCAGCATTACTTGTGTTGAACCCTGAAAAGTATGAATATTTGTCATAAAAGGTTCTTGAGCTTCCTTTTGGAAGGGTTGCACAATGTTCCCATTGATTATAATTTAAAACATTTCTAGGTTGTGCCGATTTATGTAAAAAATGGTTACCATAGTGGTTGTAGCAGTACATACTATCATAATTAGATGAACCCTGCAAATAATCATGTTTGGTAAATTTAGCAGACATCACTAGATCAGACATCATGTTATTAATACTTTCAAAGTCCCAATCATCAGCAAATGTGTTTGGTTTTACAAAGTCACTCAACGAGATCTTGATTTGGTGTGGATATTTGAGGATCTCAACCGGACCATAAATTTCATAGTCAGTATTGTCCCATGCTACCCCACCCGGTATAGGATTGGCTGTGAAATTGACTGAAGAAAGTTCTCTTTTCTTGACGTGTGAAGACGTGTGTGGCTTGAGGATCAAGTTGATTTTCTGGCTTGCTGTGTCCATTTTTGCATATTTTCCCTCAATGAAGCATCCCAAGCATAGTACCATGATGAGCCAAAGTATGAGGATAAATACACCAAAGGACACCCAAAATTCAATCCACTGAGAAATCAGATAGGTTTCTTTCAGCTGTTTCAAAAGTTCCTTAGCTTTATCTTTAAAAGTTTTTGTTGATGGCTGTGTCTTTGATTCACTTAGATCTTCAGAAGGATCATCAAAGTTGATGAAGTAGCCGGATGCCGTTCTGTCTATTGTTCCAATTGCTTCAGGATTACTGTTTCTTGCAGCTTCAGCATATTCATTTGTTACTTCATTGTAGGTTGGTGTGTCTCTACTAAATGTTTTTATTTGGGTTTTCAGAGGTGTGAGTTCCATTGCATTGTTGTATAGTCCTTGTTGTTGTTCTGTAGGCGTTTCGAATGTGATTAGCCTTTTAGTTAGCACCTCTGTACTTGTAGCAAACCTTGATGTTCTACTACTTATCGGGAGTCCACTTGGCCTACTGTTTGTTACCGGCCACATGATTGTGGTTTTACCAGGTCGATGGATACAACTCGGTTCTCCTTTTTACCAGCAAGTGGCGGTAATACAACTGATCTTGTCCCGTTGATGGACAAGACAGGAACTGCTTTTCTGTAAGAAGGCCCAAATTCCTTCTTTACCGCGATCTTTTCTCTGACTAGATCCCCGATTTTTGGAATCCAGACAGGTCTTGCTGGGACAGGTGGTGGTTCTTCAGTGGTTGTTGGCTGCTGTTTCAACTTTATGTTGCTCAGGTCTTTTCTTGTTTCGTTTAAGTCCTGTAAAATAGCCAAACGATCTTTGATATCAAAGCTTTTTTCTTTCACCACTGAAGTCTGACTGTCAAGATCTAAGACTAGCATCCTAGTCCCAAACAGTAATTCGTATGGACTGAATCCCTTCAGAGAATTTCTTGGCAGGTTGTTTAGACTACGTTGGACACTTATTAGATGTTTGACCCACCCAGCTCCCGAACCTAATACCTTTGCTGTTATAGATTGCTTTATGCCTTGTTTTTTTCTTTACACCATCCCGTATCCCTCAGGAAGGAAGTGAGAAGAATCCCGCTTCGCTATGCTCATTTGGCCGTGCTTTCCCACAAGCTTGAGGGCTAAAGTGAAAACATTGGTCAAACGTAGCATGCTCCTAGCGTATATGCCATTTAGACTCGCAAATCTTTGTATAACAGTCCCGACGTCAGCCGAGTGCTGGGGTCTACATTTATAAGTGGAAACTAGTCTTTATTTGTTAATGGGACGCATTATTTACACTTGTTTCACTGATTATTGTTTAACCCTTATTGAGTGAAACGCCATACTATTATCCCGTTCCTCTCGCCGCTGCGATCTCTGTTGCAGCCCGGGCATTTTTTTACAAAAATGTGATGATGCAGGCTCATGCCTGGCCACCAGTACACTGATTGTAGTTCTTCCAGAGAATCTTTTAGTTTGAGGTGTCTGAGACCCTCGCCCATATGTGCGTCTGCTATTAACAAAGTTCTCCTGTCCTTGTTTGGAATTACTCTATCCCCCACTCCAGGGATTCGAGCAAAAGGAACGGAGTTCGCATCGATTATGTATGTATATTTGAGTGGATAACTGATCGGTAACGCTGAGCAGTCGCCTTTTGATGACGTTTTCACCGCCAGCATTGTTTCACCGTCAATGTATTTTACTGCACGCTTTTTTCTAGCTACGGAAGCCGATTCAGTTGCTTCCGCTGTGGCTTTCTCAGCCAATGAATTCCCTGCAACGTGAACGCCATCACGCTGATGACTCAGTGAGTGTATCACATGAGTCTTTGGTAGTTCTTTTTTTAACAGAACTATTTGTTCCCAAAGCAGTTTTTGCTTTATTGTTGCACCTGTGTCATCTTTGTAACCGTTTTGAATCCATTTCTCTAAATCGCTGTTATATGATTTGACGCAGTAATACGAATCGGACACTATGAGTGTCGGGAATTCGCGATCTGCATTATCTAGCGCCATTTTCAATGCTATTATTTCAGTCTGTTGTTCTGAATTAGTTTCTACTGAGTGTGTTTTTGTTAATAGAGGTCTTAGTATACCTCCGCGCCACACTTCTTTTGTAATCTCACATGTGGGGTTGTATGCTTGTTCTCCCCAAACGGATGGTTGAGCATGTCCATCTGTATAGATTACACAAGCGTACTGTCGTAATGGCAGAATGTCGATTGGCAGAGGGAATATTCTTTCATATTCTAGATATTTTAGTTCCTCTAGTTCTGGATCAAAGTAGTATTTTACTTTGTCCATTGTAATGGAATTCACCCATTGTATCCATTCCGGATTCAATGCTGTTGTTGGTAAATTACACGGGGTTGTTAATGCCTCAAAGGCTGATTCTGCTGTTCTGACTGTGATGTGTCTACCGTCAGCTTTATCTTTTTCTCTAGCTATTGCGGTCTGAACTGCATGAACAATGTTTTCTTTAATGCTGAATTTCTTTTCAGCTTCTGTGTACAAGTGTGATTTGAATGCAATTGGTACCTTTTCTCCCTCGTTAGAGGTCAGGTATGTGAATCCGCATCTTCCTGGGATGACTCGAATCACAAAGTTGCGTGTGTTATCACGTGTTTCTAATTTTGTTTTAAGTAACATATCTGTTTGTAAGGATCTCAGAATTTCTGTGTGTTTTTGAGTCCAATTGTTTTTTTTTTAAATCTGGTTTTATTAGATCATAAAGGGGTTTGACCCTTTCTGCGTAATTTGCAATGTATGTTCTTCCGAAATTTAGGAAACCTAGAATTGACTGTAGGTTTTTTAGTGTTCTAGGTGCTTGGAGTACGGCACATTTCTCTAGGAAATTGTCAGCCAGGCTTTTGCCTTCACTTGATAATTCATATCCTAAGAATAGGACTGTTAGATGGGCAATTCTAGATTTTTTAAAGTTGAATTTGTAACCCTCTGCCGCGAACCCAAGTATTATGGTGTTCACTCTCTTCAAGTGAGTATCCAAGTCATCATCTGTTAGGTATATGTCATCGACATAAGATAATGCTTCGTCATCATATGTTTGTAGTAACTCTGTTACCCTCGCTGAGAATACTCCTGGGCTGTTCTTGTACCCCTGGGGTAACCGACAGAATTCTTTTTGAGCGCCATTTATTGAGAACGCTGATAAGTATCTGCTCTCTGGTGCTATATTTTGACAAAAGAATCCATTAGAGATGTCTAAAGTTGTTTTGTATTTTTTGCGCACTATGTTATTCATTAGTGCAACACTATGCGAGTTTTGTACTGCAAAAGTTTTGCAACATGAGTTAAGGTGTCTGTAATCCAAAACTAGATGATATGAATTGTCTGGTTTGGAGACAGGAAACAAAGGGTTGTTCATTTGTGAGGTGCAAGTTTCAATCACCCCCTGGTATTCTAGTTGATCTAGAATTTCTTTTACCTGTTTTTTAGCTTCTTGCTTGATTGGATACTGCCTTTGTGCAGTAGGTTGTGATTTTAACTGGATTTTGTGTGGAGGAGATTCCTCATCCCATCCCACATGATTTTTATATAAAGCAGGAGCTTGAGCTACTGCCCACTTTCTTGCAAGTGTATATTTTTTATGAATTGGAATATGATTTGAGAAGGCAGGCATAATTATTTCTTCGCCATGTGGGCACTCCCTGGCGAACTCTGGTGGCCAATCTTTTTCAGCTAGAAGGATGTCATAGCCCTTGGAGAGATTATCCCAAAAAAGGCCCCTTATTTTCCTAGTCTTATCCCCTTCTATACGTAAAGTTATTTCATATATTTTGTGAGGTTTGCTAACTCTGGTGTCTGCAGTTTCCACCTGAATGTATTCATTCGTGTCCACTGTCTCCAGATGATTCATAAGGACTTTGCATGCTATGCTCACTTCTGCTGCGCTGTCTAGCATTGTCTGAGCCCACTCTCCGTTTTTCAGCTGTGTCCTCAGTATTCTCGGCATTGTTGAATACTTTAATACTGGCTACCTTCTTTTTTGGAAACTGTAATTTTTTATTTGGATGAGCAGGTTCCTTGTCTTTGGACTTGACGTGCCCTTCCCTGGGTTCCGATCGTCCTCTTCTTTCCGATTTCTGCGAGGAAGTCTGAAAAGATTGAGAGGGACGTGTATCAAAATCTTGATATCTATCCGGTTTCTTTATGTTATCCCTATTTCTAAGGTTGTATTTTTTCACAGAGGGCTCCCTTTGGGGAGACTTGGGTCCTTGGTCCGGAGATCTTTCTCTCCGCCGAGGAGACCTTCCTCTGGACTGGAATCTCTTTTCTTTTGGATTGGATTGTTTGTTTCCATCCCAGTTCTTCTTTTGACTGTTTAGATTATTTTTAATAAATATTTTTTCAGGACTTTCAATTAGTTGGGGCTACACTGGTATTCCACCCAAACTATCTCTACCTAGTTCTTCATAGGATGTTTCTATAATTCTGGCAATTTCAGCTGGTTGGTCTGCTATATCTGTCTCTTTTAACCTCTGGCGGATCGCCACATTCGCTGCTTCTCCTTTTATGTTGGCTAGTAATATTGCCGAGACCTGCTTGAAGTCTTTTAGTAATTTCATACCAAGAGTTAAAGCGGGTTCTGGACCGTATTTGTCTTGAATTTGTTTTAGCACATCTGGTATTACCGACATGGATGGTACACCATGTGTTTTTGTGTAAATGGAGGCAAAGACTGTACCCCAAGTGTCACAGTCCTCCACGTGTGGTGCGATTCCCATTGGAAGACAGATAGTCAGAATCCTGTGTTTATCCACAGGGGTGGTGTCTGGAAACACCGCCTCTATTTGGGTGATTTTTTGTGCTAACCAGAATGGTATTTGTTCCCGTTTAGCTGGTACTTTACCTAGGCAGGACTGTATGTTCTGTGGTGTAATTTTATTTGTGTTCCCCTGATGTGGGGTCAGCTGTGGAATTTTAACTACAGGTTGGATGGTTGAAGTCCGCATTACATATTGAACTAGTTGTCTATATATTTTAATTAATTGTTTTAGTTGTACTAAAACATCTGCTGCAGACATCCTTTCGATGTCTGGATGTGGTGTGTATCCGGCTAGGACCGGCCACGTTGCTCCTGGTCTACCTAGTGGACCGAGCCTGGTGATGTGATTATTATGTTTTAGGGCGCCATTAAACAAGAGCAGATGCTCTTGGAATTTGAGTGGTACTTCCACTTCCTCGAAAGGAGTGTAGGTATCCGGTGGTTCCTCTATTTTATAATAGTGGAACTCCTTTGTTACAGCATTTGCTGCTGGAAAGTGTATCCATGAATAGAATACCTCTGTCTGCCGATATTCGTGTGCCTCAATTACGAATATGACTGTACCACCTCTTGGTGTCAGTCCATTGTCTATAAGTTTTAACGTTATAGATCTTCTTATGTTGACCGGGATAAGTTTTATATCCGGGTCTGCTCCTTGCATAGTATTATCAGCTTCTATTATTTCAGCTGCTAATCTAGCTCTCTCTCTTTCATCATCACTTTCTGGCATTTTACTGTCAGGAAGGTTATTCTGTTTGTTTGCAGATCAGGTTTCTTACGGAAACAAAGATTAGATGCACAATATTTTGGAACAGTGCATCCTTCAACATTGATTGAACCAAGAACCATACATAGGAGTTCCCTCCTGCGAGGTTTGGCGGATTTTACCTCTCACCCACTCCAGACGTCTTTGGAGTATTATCGGAAAAAGGGGTCTGAGTGAAAAAGCACGACTGAGTTACTCTAAAGTCTTGCGTTAGTTTTATCGCCTATCCAAACACGTTGGGCGCCATGTAGTGTAGTTCCTATTATCCCAATAGGCTCTGCGCATTGGAATAATACCTCCAATAGTATAGACCTAGACCAGACGTTAACTAGGTCTTCTACTGTCGATATTAGACTTAAAGTTTTGGGTTTGCCAGCTAGCTCAGAGTTCACTAGAAACTTTCTCGAATAGACAAGGAGGAGTTGAACCTCCCTGGATAGACAAGAAGGGATTTAGTTTCTGACAACCATAGAACATGACAACTTTGCTCTCCCCTAATCAAGAGTGTATCTCTAGAGTCGTGTGAAAACAAAAGACAACTTATTTTACTCAGTCAGTACGTGCATTCTTAGTTTCACCAGATTGTAGAGAAAAGGAAGAGACGGGCGTGTTCAATAAAAGATGTTATTTATTGATCAGTCTCTTTTCTCGTACAAGAGAAATGGATCGATATTATTGCAATACTTATGGTTAAGTAAAGTGCATACAATAAAAGCAGAATTATAAAATAATACTGTAAAAACATTGATATGGTTTCTAAGCCATACGTTATTTAAAATGGACAGAATAGATACATACTTATAAACATTTGACTAATCGTACTCAACTGGTGCTTCTAACTACGCCTACCCCGGTGTACCTGACCTAAGCCTAATACGTGGGCGGGGATAGAAAGTAGCAGTTTAAGTTAAGTTTGTTTTGCCAAGTGACTGACTCAAGAATTCTCTGCAAGGGGTTATTCAGCTCCGTACCTGAGGTCTAGGATGGTTGAGGGATAGTATCTCTCGTCTGAGGTCTCGAGATTCCAAGCTGCCTGCGAGGGCTGCTCGGAAGCGCCGGAGCTGGATTTCTCGGCAGGAGAAAGCAGCGTCTCGTTCTCAGCGCGTCAGGAAGGCGGGGCAGCTAGTGGGCTTCGCTCTCTGCTGGGCTTCGGCAAGTCTCGCTGCTCCGATCTCGTCACCACCGCGTGTGTTTGCTTAAGGCAATGTCGGTAATATTTATACCTGTAAGGTGCCGAGATTGACGTAAGGATGGACATAGATACGTCAATAAGGATGTCATACGAGCTGGTCGTTAGCACATTCTTTTACTGAAGTTCTCGGTGAAATCAAAACAATGGCCGCAGGGTTTTTCCCAGGTTGTCATAGGTTTGATTTGTTTTGAGGACTCCGTATGCCTTATCAGGGGCTGGAGGAATATTGCTTTGCCTAATTAGATGGCAAGCGTTATGACCTAATCAGATAACGCGCTCCTGTGCCGTGGTCTGGCGTAATCAGATAACGGTTTCTGCATCATGGGATGGCTGCTAGTTAACTCGTTAACCAGAATAGGGTCAGGAATAGGGGGATCGATACAGAACCTATAGGAATACATCACAATTCATGACATGGTCAGTGACATCACTGATGACATCTCAAATGACATCACTGATGACATCACTGATGACATCATCCACGTGACAATCACATACACCTTTTCATACACTATTACAATTTTTCATCACTGTTTGTAAAATACAGAGTATCATATTTAAATCCATTGTCACAGCAATACAAGTATCTAAAAATCCACTCAGTGATTCATAGATGTATACACACATCTAATCACTTACCTATGGATTCACTCATACATGCTGTCAATGAACAATAGAACACTATAAAAAATACTTATACATCTATATCGACATTAAACAACAGCACGCATCCTATTCACATATGAAGTCATCCTACTCACTTATTCAAACAATGGATCATACTTACATATTTACTTAGCAAAACACTTATACAAACACCACTTCTTCTATTCATTTAGATAGTAAGTCATACTTAGTGAATTATAAAATCATTATTACAAGTATACAGTTATCCATACAGTCACTCACACAATCATTGAGTCTTATGTATACTTATTTATATACAACTGACACATACACTGCCTTTTATTTTTCTAGTTTGTTGGACCTGTACAATTGAGAAATATATTTGCTCATCAACACACCCATAAAGAGATTCACTCACCCAAACTGTTAGAACATGTAGTTTTAACTTCATATATCTACTGAATCAACTATTCACACATCTTTGGACAGTCACACACCCCCCACCGAACCACACACACTTTCACACTCCCATACAAATACTCAGTTAACTAATCAATAACTAATATAGACTTTCACAGAGCTAGTAACCAACTGTAGAATCAGTTTACACAACAACTGACAAAGTGATACAGATATTCACACAGTTTAGTCACTATCCACTATATTTAGTGAGACATTATAAATTGGTCAAGTAAACAGTCAATTACACTGCTACTAAATCCTCCATCCAAATATTTATTTATATATATCCACGCATTCTTCAATGTAAATTGCTATATATAATGCATATTTAAATAACGAAGCAAACCACATTCACTGGATGATGTCATCAGTGATGTCATCAGTGATGTCATTTGAGATGTCATCAGTGATGTCACTGACCATGTCATGAATGATCTAATATGTGACATCATCAGCAGTGGATTGCGGGTGCGTGAAATATAGTTAGTACAACTAACTATATAGGAGCAATTTCATTGGTTTTGTATGAGTAAAATGTCCAGCTAACTATAACAGCACTAAAACTTATAGTTTTTTGAGTGAATTTCAAAGGTTTTTTAAAAACTAATTCCTAACTATATAACTCCTGAAAACTATGTTTTTTTCAGTGAATTTCAAAGGTTTTTTTTAATGCTAATTCCTAACTATATAAGGCCTGAAACCTATGGTTTTTTCAGTGAATATAGATATATTATATATATATATATATTACCTACTAGCGGTCGCCAGTAGGTATATATAGTTAGGATTTTTTCTCTATGGGATTTTGGAAAATTCTATGTCGAATAACTTTGGCGTTTGAGGACGGAATTGGCTGAAATTTGTTTCTGAGCAGCCCCTGAAATTTTGGGGGGGTTTCGTCAAGGGGGGGCCGAGAAAAAAGGGGGGTCCCCAAACGCGTTTTTACCATGCAATTTTCCATAGGGCGGTTGGACTCACTTTTAGCTCGAACGGCTGAATGGATTTACATGAAACTTGGCAAAATTGTAGATATTGTTTGCCCGATGTGCCTTTGCTAGGTCTCAATATATGTGCTCCAGTGGATTTTGAGAAATTAACGTTCCAAAAAATATATATATCTGTAAGCGCGCCCCGGTTCGCGTACTTGACGCGTAACGGAACTTCGCGAAGCGAAGCTGATTGGCTCTCCGGTGTCTGTCAACATTCTAAACAGTCCGGAGCGGCCGCCATCTTGTCTCTCGGTAGGATCGAGAGACAAGAGGAGGCGAAAACAAAGGGGGAAATGACCATAAGAGGGCATAGTAGATCCTCCCTGACCCCCTAGGTTTGATGTGGAGGCTTTAAAAGGGCCCCGCGGGGCAAAAAAAATAATTCGTTTTTTTTGCGTGGGGAGCGCCCGGTACGCGCACCGGGAAGTGGTCCGGGGAGCGTACTATGAGGAAAAAAGAATTATAGACTTTTCAAATATTGTATGTTTATTGATTGTTCGTTTTGTTGTTTTTTTAAAAAAAAATTTATTTTTGTGATTGTTTTTCAAAATTTAATAGAACGTCTAACATTTGACTGTCCGAAATGTCGTCATTTTCAATGAACATAACTTGCAACGTTTGAGTGTCTGAAATGTCCTCATTTTGAAGGAGGAAATCTACAGATTGTACACATTGTAGTAGTTCATGGTCCTGTGATTCATCCATGAATTCAATGTCATTTGGTTCAATGTTTTCTTGATTGGTCTCTTCAAGGACAATTTCAAATGACACTTTTTGTTCTCCTTCCATTTTGCCTGAAATTTGCATAAAAAAAATATATATATATCAGTAGAGATAGGGCACTGTTGGGATTAATTTAACAGTGAATTTATCTTTGGGCAGTGTATGGTATCAGACTGGTAGTAGAAATATAAAAATGTGTATGGGATGAAACCTTAGTAAATTCATAATTATACAAGACAAGCCTAAATCCATCCATTACTATAACAGAGAAGTCTATCTAAATCTATAACTATTACAGAGGGATAGTATATAACTATCAGAAAAAGTTTTCCATATTAACTTAAAGTGCACAATATACTTCAGTTTTCAAAATAACATCTTACCTTTTAAAAACAAGTTTAAGTTGTCAGTGAAAATGCTCTTGCAATGTACTTCAGGAAGTAGTAGTCAAAATGGCTGTGTTTCTCTCTCTTTCTTTATATATATTCAGGTACATAACCAATCAAATGTCAGGTAAAAAAAGTAGAAAATGAAAGTAACATTTTAATTGGTTGTCAATTCCAACACTTCAGATGTGTTTTGTGAAGTAATTTACCTCAGGGCATTTAGAGAGGTCTACAGGCTAAATGGTTAAATGGAATTCCAATCAATTTTGTGAAAATGGTAGAGATTGGTATGTAGTATGAGCTAATCTATATTTGGTGAAAGTGTCTCCAGTGGTTTTTATGTGAATTACTTTCCCACCTTTTTTAAGCGAGCGCTTCCTGGTGCGCGCCCCGGTACGCGAACCGGCAGCATTACGGGAGTCCTCCATTTTGTGTTTCGGTAGAATTGAGATACAAGATGGAGGGCAAATAATGTTCAGAATGGGTAGAAGGGGGTAGACGTATCCTGACCCCCTAGGTTTTCTGAGGGTGGCTGAGGAGGCCCATATGTGCGAAAAAAAAACATTTTTTTTTCACATTTTTGCGCGGTTAGCGTCCGGTGCGCGTACCGGGTAGCGCTCCGGAAAGCGTAAATCGTGAAAATTAGTTAAAAAAAAGTTACATTTAAAATTTGTTTACAGTGATCATAGTTAGGGTAGCTCTGAGAAGAGCTTTTGGGTATGTGGTAGATTTAGGTACTTATAAGTAGGTACCAATACATAGTCTTAAATTCAGGATGAAAACTCTGTTCCCCTCATCTGAGAAGGGAACTCCATCTCCTCTGTAGATATCCTGCATGTAATAACGCAAGTTATTGTTGTAGATGGAGCCCATTCCATGGTTCCTCATGTAAGCTGAAACAGACTTATTTACATGCTTCCTCGATTTCTCAATTTGTGGACAAAATTGGTTGGCCCACTTCCATTTCTGCCTTTGGCATATATGGGAATATACCAAGGCAGTTTGTGGAAAAAGTGTCATCAATTGCCCAAATGTTCTATCCCTACCTCTCATTCCACATCCTTTACTATTTTTCTTCTTATTTTGAACATTCACTCACATTCTCTAAGAAACTCTTGTTTATTATTCTTCTACTCTCCTTTTTTTCTTTCACTTCCTTATCTATTTTGTTTTTCACAATTATACCCTCTTCCATCTTTTCTTCTGTAAATAGATCTATTAAACAGTATCTCTGTGTTACTCCCTCTAGCTGTCTTTCTTTTAACATTACTTTCTGTTTCCTTCCCTTATACTTACTCTTCTTTTATAAAAAAAAAAAAAAAATGTTGGTTCGCTTCCGGTTCGCGTACCGGCGCGCGAACCGGGAAGCGAATCAAAAGAAATAGAGGTTGCCAGAGTGCTAAACATTCTAGCAATTTTTTATAAAGGGGAGGTAGTTCTGAAAAGAACTTTTTTTTAAATTATTTTTGTGGTTTTATATTTTTTTTATTATTTTTCTGAAAATTTTTTTGTACTTTTTTTGTATTTTTTGAACGATTTTATATTTTTTTGTTTTTTTGGGGGGGAGAAACGAAAATGATTCATTATAAAGGGCTCAACAGGAGCAACAAAAAAAAAAGATAATTTATTTTCTGGGGAGTTTTGGACAAATATGATTGTCGATAGCTCTGTTGATTAGAGTGATGCTACTTTCCCTGTAGCAAATCAATTGGCCGCAATAAACGCAGACTTGTTTGACACTCCCAAACTTCATCTGTATATTTGGGACCGTCTCCCTCGCCTCTGGTCCCGTCACTGCCTCTACATTTGATGTTCTGGTAACAGGAGGGGGGTTATCCTGCAGGTCACGTACCTGCGCAGCACTATAATTAATAGGGTGCCACCTCTGCATATGGCGATGCATGGTATAATTGCCATAGCTATATTTCTTGTCTGTCCCTCTGGACAGATCTTTCTTGCAGATAAGGCAAGTAACATAACGGGCATTCACTTTCTTTTGGCCCTGGGGAAATGAATAAAATTGCCATATGAAATCTTCCTTTACATGGGAAATTCTTGGCTCCTCAGGCAAAAACTGCCTCTCCCCTTGCGTCTCTTCCTCTTCTTCCTCTTCTTCCTCCTCTTGCTGAATGATAATCTGAGGAGGTGGTCCTCTCTTCCTAGGAGGTGGTGGTGGTGGTGGGGGTGCACCAGCTGCAGCTACAAGACTTGCCATTTCTAAGTAATCAAAAAAGGTCTTCCTCTCACAAAGTTGAAAGTCAGAGTGAGGAAACAAGGAGGGGTTTTCATCATTTGGGAAAAAAAATAATTCTAAACCAATGAAAAGTGTTATTTTTAGGTCACATGACCTAGCCTTACATCATTAGGAAACCAAAAGTGAAATGAACCAATGAAAAGTTTTGATAACAAGTTACATGACCTGTTACGCTTACGTTACGCGCTGCGCGCCGCGCCCCGGATCGCTTCCGGGGTGCTGCGCTTCGCGCCTCGGTTCGCGCTCCGAAGCACTTCCGGGTGCGCTAACGCGGCGCGTCATAAGACGCATTATGCGAGAACGCCATACGTCGCGATTACGCGACGCGTCACGATGTTGTTTTCTAACACGGCAGTTGCGCAAACGGAACGTTTACCGGTTCGCAGACTGGGTCGCGGCACCAAATTGAGCTAACGGGAAGCTACCCGGTTCGCGGACCGGGAGCAAAACAAAAAAAAAATAATAAAAAAAATACATTAAAAAATTGTATTAAAAACATATAAAATACATTTTTCGAATTAAAGAAGAATACATTTTAAAGCTTTTGATATTTGCTATTAAAAAACCATTGAAATTCACTGAAAAAACCATAGGTTATAGACCATATATAGTTAGGAATTAGCATTTACAAAACCTTGAAAATTCACTGAAAAAACCATAGGTTATAGACCATATATAGTTAGGAATTAGCATTTACAAAACCTTATTTTACTCACACAAAACCATTGAAATTCGCATATATAGTTAGTTGCACTAACTATATATCGCGCAACCGCAATCCACTGCTGATCATGTCACATATTACATCATTCATGACATAGTCAGTGACATCACTGATGACATCACTGATGACATCTCAAATGACATCACTGATGACATCACTGATGACATCTCAAATGACATCACTGATGACAGTACTGAGCACATCACTAATGACATTATTCATGTGATAATATGGTGAACCTCTTCAGACTCTAATATAACCTTAGATACACTCAGTGTAAACAGACACTCACAGACTGTCACTCATCCATGGAGTTACTCACACACCTATTCAGTCATGCAAAGAATCAATCACACCTCCATTTTCTCAACTATACAGTTATACACACCTTACTTATTCAAACATATACTAACACATATTTACTCTCTTATACAATCCCTGATACAAGTTCACAATGATCCATACAGCCACTCACACATTCACTAGCTCTTATGCACAGTTATTTATATATGTCAACTCTCACATGTACTGTGTTTTACATATGTATTTACTTTGACATGTAGCACTGAGATATCCATTCACTCACCAATACACTCATGCACACAGTCAACCGCCCATACAGCTGTTTCCACATGCACTTTTGAACCCATACATCTAGTGAATCAACTGCTCACACATCTATGCACAGAGTCATACACCTCCCAGCCACCCACACACACACTCAGTCTCCCATACAAATACTTGGGCAACCAATCAATAACCCATATAGTTACTCATATAGCTACTGATCAACACATGCAGCATTTTATAGAACAACAGACATAATGATGCACAAATTAAGACACTTTAGTCACAAACCCATGCACTCAGTGAGACACATTTAATCACTCACTCATACAGTCAGTCATGCACCTACTAAAACCTTCATCCAGACACTTATACATCCACTCATTCTTCAATATGTAAGACATATTTTAACTTTACAGAAATACACAGTCACTGGATGTTGTCATCAGTGATGTCATTTGAGATGTCATCAGTGATGTCATCAGTGATGTCATTTCAGATGTCATCAGTGATGTCATCAGTGATGTCACTGACCATGTCATGAATGATGTAATATGTGACATGATCAGCAGTGGATTGCGGGTGTGCGATATATAGTTAGTGCAACTAACTATATATGCGAATTTCAATGGTTTTGTGTGAGTAAAATAAGGTTTTGTAAATGCTAATTCCTAACTATATATGGTCTATAACCTATGGTTTTTTCAGTGAATATATATATATATATATATATATATATATATATATATATATATATATATATATATATATATATATATATAGATATAGATAGATAGATATATATATATATATATTCACAGAAAAAACCATAGGTTATAGACCATATATAGTTAGGAATTAGCATTTACAAAACCTTGAAAATTCACTGAAAAAACCATAGGTTATAGACCATATATAGTTAGGAATTAGCATTTAGAAAACCTTATTTTACTCACACAAAACCATTGAAATTCCATATATAGTTAGTTGCACTAACTATATATCGCGCACCCGCAATCCACTGCTGATGATGTCACATATTACATCATTCATGACATGGTCAGTGACATCACTGATGACATCACTGATGACATCTCAAATGACATCACTGATGACAACATCCAGTGACTGTATGTTTCTGTAAAGTTAAAATATGTCTTAGATATTGAAGAATGAGTGGATGTATAAGTGTCTGGATGAAGGATTTAGTAGGTGCGTGACTGACTGTATGAGTGAGTGAATAAATGTGTCTCACTGAATGCATGGGTTAGTGACTAAACTGTCTTAATTTGTGCATCATTATGTCTGTTGTGATGTAAACTGCTGCATGTGTTGATCATTAGCTATACGAGAGGCTATATGTGTTATTAATTGGTTGCCCAAGTATTTCTATGGGAGATTGAGTTTGTGTGGGGGTGGCTGGAAGGTGTGTGACTCTGTGCATAGATGTGTGAGCAGTTTATTCACTAGGTGTATGAGTTCAAGAGTGCATGTGGAAACAGCTACATGGGCAGTTGACTGTGTGCATGAGTGTATTGATGAGTGAATGGATATCTCAATGCTACATGTCATAGTAAGTACATATGTAAAACACAGTACATGTGAGAGTTGGCATATATAAATAACTGTGCATGAGAGCCACTGAGTGAGTGGTTGTATCGATCATTGTGAACTTGTATCAGGGATTGTATAAGAGAATAAATATGTGTTAGTATATGTTTCAATAAGTAAGGTGTGTATAACTGTATAGTTGAAGAAATGGAGGTGAGATTGTTTCTTTGCATGACTGACTGGGTGTGTGAGTAACTCCATGGATGAGTGGCAGTGTGTGAGTGTCTGTATACACTGAGTGTATCTAAGGTTATATTAGAGTCTGAAGAGGTTTATCGTATTAGCACAAGAATGATGCCAAATGAGACGTCATCAGTGATGTCATCAGTGATGTCATTTGAGATGTCATCAGTGATGTCATCAGTGATGTCACTGACCATGTCATGAATGATGTAATATGTGACATCATCAGCAGTGGATTGCGGGTGCGCGATATATAGTTAGTGCAACTAACTATATATGGAATTTCAATGGTTTTGTGTGAGTAAAATAAGGTTTTCTAAATGCTAATTCCTAACTATATATGGTCTATAACCTATGGTTTTTTCAGTGAATTTTCAAGGTTTTGTAAATGCTAATTCCTAACTATATATGGTCTATAACCTATGGTTTTTTCTGTGAATTTCATTGGTTTTTTAACAGCTAATATCTGTAGCTGTAAAATGTATTCTTCTTTAAATCCAAAAATATATTTTATATGTTTATGAATAATTTTTTTTTTTAATATTTTTTTCTTCGTTCCCGCTTCGCGAATCGGGAAGCTTCCCGTTAGCTGACCTTGATGCCGCGAAATAGACCGCGAGCCGGTAAACGTTTCTTTACCGCAAGTGCCGCGTTAGAAAACAACATCGTGACGCCTCCCGTCCGCATGACGTTTCACGTTGTCGCGTGATACGTCATATGACGTGCTACGTTAGCGAACTGGTACGCGAAGCGAGTCGCAAAGCGCAGGTTTCTGGAAGCAAACCGGGAGGCCCTGCAAAGCGCTTAACGTAAACAAAGCAAGTCATGTGACTTGGTAATAACACTTTTCATTGGTTCATTTCACTTTTGGTTTCCTAATGATGTAAGACTAGGTCATATAATCTAAAATGAACACTTTTGATTGGTTGAGAACTCTTGTTTTTCCCAAATGATGAAAATCCCTCCTTCTTTCCTCACTCTGACTTTCATCATTGTGAGAGAAAGACCCTTTGTGATCACTGAGCAATGGCTTCTTTAGTAGCTTCAGCTGGTGCTTCCCCACCACCTCCACCACATCCAAGGAAGAGTGGACCACCTGCTCAAGTTGTAATTCAACAAGAAGAAGAAGAAGAGGAACAGGAGGACGAGCACGAAGAGAAGCAGTTTTTGCCTGAGCAGCCCAGGACGTCTCACCGGAAAGAAAACTTCATTTGGCAATTTTTTAAAATTCCCAAAGGTCAGAAAAAAGTAAATGCAAGATACGTAACTTGCCTTATATGTCAAGATAGACTGTCCAGAGGGACCGACAAAAAATACAGTTTCGGAAACTACACAATGCATCGCCATATGACTAGGTGGCATCCTAACAACTACAGTGCTGCACAGTTTCGGAACGACCTAGATAATCTCCCTATTATGGCCAGAAGATCTGTTGTACCGGAAGTAACGGGACCAGAGGGCAGGGAGATGGTGCCAAATATACAAATGAGATTTGGTGAAGTAAAACACACCTGCGTATTTTGCGATGGATTCATTTCCTACGGAGAAAAAAGCATCACTCTGATCAACAGAGCTATTGACTATCATATGCAAGTTTGTCCGAAACGCCCAAAATAATAAATACTTCTTTTTTTTGTTTTGTTGCTCCTGTTGAGCCCTTTACAATGAATCGTTTTCATTGCCCCCTCCAAGAAAAACCCAAAAAAATATAAAACTGTTCCGAAAAATTCAAAAACAGTAAAAAAATGTTCAGAAAAATAAAAAAAAAAGTTCTTTTCAGAACTACCTCCCCGTTATTAAAAAATTGGTACAATATTTGGAACTGTGCCAACCTCTATTTCTCTTAGTTCGCTTCCCAGTTCGCTCGCGGGTACGCGAACCGGAAGCGACCCAAAAACAGTAAGTATAAGGGAGGGAAACAGACACTTATGTTAAAAGAAAGACAGCTATAAGGGAGTAAACTAGAGATACCATTACCCGTAATCCACTGCTGATGATGTCACATATTACATCATTCATGACATGCTCAGTGACATCATCAGCAGAGGATTGCGGGTTTTTTGGCAACATGCCTTATCCACGGTTTAATAACGCTGCCTTTTGCTTTATATAAGTTTTCAAATTGTATGAAATATATACCAATAGGTCGTTATGAACCTTTAGGTAGTGCTTTTCTTCATGAGGTCTGGTCGCTTCCATACACATACAGATGTTTCAAAGATGATCAAGAAGTTTATCTGAATGGAGAGGAATGCACTGAGACGCCAGATCATTCACTAATGTGTAGGCACATACAGTTACACGGTTCATGCAACAAACACCGACCAAATATGGCTTGCGTGTTGCAAGGCACGCCAGTTCCTGCTATCATCCCCACGTTCAAGTTGTTGGAAAATGGTAGTTATTTGATGCTCAATAATGAAGATTGTTCTGAGTTAATTAAAAGTATTCCTTTTATCGTAACAGTAAGTGAACGGGTTATTTGCTGCAGAAATGTTCTATTTCCTCCCACACATGAACATAGGGAGTTTTCAATCTGGCCACAAATACCAACCTTGAGACACGTTTCAACGGCATGGCAAGAATAAGAGCTCTTTTGTCTCAGAGAGAGGTGGCCTTGAGTTCGGCCCGTGAAACTTTCGTACTTCACATAGCGAACACCCATACAGAGGTGCAAAACCTTTTTCAATTAACATTTGCCTTTCAATTTCAGCAACATGTTTCCGACTATCTTTAACGCATCCTCCACAAAGTCCCTGGTGCACTTTTTTAAAGTTGTTACCAGTGGTCTCGTGACTTCATTTGAGAAAATCTTTGGAGTCATCCCTGCTTCCTTTCATTGTATTTTCTGCACTCAGGTTCGTGGATTGGCATTTTTACTTGCATTACCAGCGGACGCTCTTGTGCTTTTTTACATTTTTAAATATGGATGTCCCTCCTATGCAACCTCCGACCCTGCAGCTGCTGACACTGTTCCGCAATCGCATGCTAGAATATTATGGCACAATGCCGTTGGCGATATTAAGCACGGCATATGGATTATCTTTTCGGTTCTCCTACTTCACCTGTGTCCAGCCTGTATTTCACTGCCTGACCTGTGATTTCGATTGGGCCATTGATTTGTGTCTCTGCGGACCGGTTTCTCCTGACGTCGACTTTAATCAGCTGATGACTCCTATCATTACTCACGAGTTGGTTTGTCCTGGCGAAAGGATTATGGCTGTGGCATTGATGCATGGACTACTTGGTCCCTGGAATTTACTGGCGGCAGCACAGTCTTTCTTGGAACAGAGCTTTCTTGAAAACCCACCGAGCTGTCCTCTGATGGTGATAGAGGATCCGGTGCTGGGAGAGCACGTATGTTCTTTTCCGCTTTTAAATTGGATGGCTGAACTGTTTTCGGATGAAGACGGTGACTTCCTATTGGAGGCTGTTGCAGCTTATTTTGCATACACAGTTATGTCATAGACCTTTTTCATGTTTGATATGCTGAGTACTAGCATTTCATTGACAATTCATTGACTTATTTGTCAAGTTTTTATTATTTACCTTGCCTATTGGCTTAAGACTCGATAAAGTACTTGGCTGTTTTATTTTTCTTTAGCATTAAATTTTCCTGGTTTTTAATGCTTTACCTTGCGGACCGTCCACATATAAACTTGCAATCTGCTCTCATGAGATGGCACTTCTATTATCTTATTCAGTTCGTTTCCGGATCATGAGGAGGTGTCATCTAGGTCCTGGATATCTTTACACCGTGTTAAGTTAGCATGGGCTCATTACCGGTTTAAACGCCATTTTTCCTTTTTTGCAACTTCTGCACACGACACTTAGTTGTTGCTTTAGCTTTCCACCTAGTAGTTTATCGTGGTTTACATGAGAATAATATGTTATTGGTCTACTATCTGCTTTACTTGTTAAACTATATCTGTACAGCGAGTGCTAAAGTTTCAAGAACAACACGATACAGAATTGTTATGAGGTCTGATCTCCACGACTTCATACTCATAACATAAGTGCAACTTCTGCCAATTCTGGGCATGAGGCGGGTTTTATATTGCTTTGCCGAACACACA
The DNA here is from genome assembly GCF_964261635.1 of Lissotriton helveticus. Lineage (NCBI taxonomy): Eukaryota > Metazoa > Chordata > Amphibia > Caudata > Salamandridae > Lissotriton > Lissotriton helveticus. Next base: position 1,089,683,662 of record NC_136057.1, on the reverse strand, counting down.
TACACAACAGTTGATGCGGTTCACATGAAGAGAGAGCTGGTGTATGCTGATGTGATTCCTTCAAATCTAAGACACTAAAGTATGGGCACGCCCTAAACCAACACAAAGAGACCTTCTTAGCAAATAATATAATATGTGTATTAGGGAGGGTGAGATATAAGCAGCCGCGGGCCGTGGAGGGAGTTACGATGGGGCAGGGAGGCGGGGAGGGGAGAAGCAGGGTGGAGCCCTCTCTACCTTGCCCCTCCCCCTCCCCGCCTCCCTGCCCCACCGTAACTCCCTCCACGGCCCGCGGCTGCTTATAAGTGTTGCTAACTCTTATTCATTTACAGCATGTTAACATACTATCACCATTCACTTTTTATGTACTAGTAACTATGCTGGTAATTTTGCTACTGATAATATGTGTACTTTTATTATCTAAGGTACTACGCCTGAGAAGACGGCATTAGTAAATAAACATTTCAAATACACATCTGTTCTTCTTAACTCCATGTTCTGGTTTCTAAGAAATCTATAACGACCGACTGTTCATGAGTTCCACGTATCCTGAGGTACTATAAGTTCATATTGTGGATTGTCTAAACATTGAGAGTTTGTTATATCCAATGTGACACTGTACCTAGCTTGCTAAGGAGTTTTTGATTACTAACGTGAGTTTTGGGACACCCTAATTCGCCGAGGTTCCAATCCTCTGTCCACAGTTCTGTGTGAGAACAGAAACCCTGCGACAGGGGCACCCCCGACCCTTGCTGGAGCTTCATCACACTTGCGATACAACTCCAGCAATGCATTCGCCGAGGTTCCAATCCTCTGTCCACAGTTCTGTGTGAGAACAGAAACCCTGCGACAGGGGCACCCCCGACCCTTGCTGGAGCTTCATCACACTTGCGATACAACTCCAGCAATGCGCCACCTTTACGGCACAGATACATCACGCATCTGTGCTGTTTTTGCCCCATGATGCGCCGCATTGTAAATGCAGCACACCATAGGTGACGGAACAGCGGCACAGAATGACTAACACATCCCTGGTGATGCGCCAGTCATCATAAATGTATCCCTATGCTTCTTATCTTGTTAGAGATGAACCGCCATATGTATCATCAAAGTTATTTGCATTTCCTAAATAGCGAACTTTAAGGAATAAATAGCGATTCTTTACCATTCCTAGTTTGCGATGAGCTATTTGCTAATTAGCCGAATGTAGCCCAATGAAGCCCAATGTAGCCCAATGTAGCCCAAAGATGGCCGCCAGACACACAAAAAAACAAATGTAGCCCAAATATCAGCCAGATGTAGCCCAACTATAGCCCAGTGACAGAATGACCAATCAGCTTCGCAAACCTCCGTTACGCGAAGCGGAGCGCTGTTACAGATATATATCTTTTTTTGAACGTTAATTTCTCAAAATCCACTGGAGCACATATATTGAGACCTAGCAAAGGCACATCGGGCTACCAGTCCCTAATATTTTGCCAAGTTTCGTGCAAATCCATTCAGCCGTTCAATTATTATTATTATTTTTTTTTTTTGCCCCGCGGGGCCCTTTTAAAACCTCCACATCAAACCTAGGGGGTCAGCGAGGATCTACTATGCCCCCTTATAGTTATTTCCCCCTTTGTTTTGACCTCCTCTTGTCTCTCGATCCTACCGAGAGACAAGATGGCGGCCGCTACGGACTGTTTGGAATGTTGACAGACGCCGGAGAACCAATCAGCTTCGCTTCACAAAGCTCCGTTGCGCGAAAAGTCCGCGAACCAGTGCGCTGCCCGGTCCGCTGTTACAGATATATATCTTTTTTTAAACGTTAATTTCTCAAAATCCACTGGAGCACATATATTGAGACCTACAAAAGGCACATCGGGCTACCAGTCCCTACAATTTTGCCAAGTTTCGTGCAAATCCATTCAGCCGTTCGGGCTAAAAGTGAGGCCAACCGCCCTATGGAAAACTCAATGTTAAAAACACGTTTTGGGACCCCCCTTTTTTCTCGGCCCCCACTGGACAAACCCCCCCCAAATTTTCAAGGGCTGCTCAGAAACAAAATGTGCCATTTTCCTGAAAATTTCAGCCAATTCCGTCCACAAACGCCAAAGTTATTAGACATAGAATTTTCCAAAAACCCATAGAGAAAAAATCCTAACTATATATACCTACTGGCGACCGCCAGTAGGTAATATATATATATATATATATCTATATATATATATATATATATATATATATTTATATATACAAATTCACTGAAAAAAACCATAGGTTTTAGGAGTATTATAGTTAGCTAGAAATTTCAATCGTACAAAACCATTGAAATTCCTCCGTTATAGTTAGTTGTACTAACTATTACCCGCGCGCCCACAATCCACTGCTGATGATATCACATATTACATCATTCATGACATGGGCAGTGACATCCCTTATCACATCGCTGACGACATCTCAAATGACATCACTGATGACATCATCCAGTGAATGTGGTATGGTTCCATATTTAAATAAGTATTATATATAAATATAAGAATCTGCATTGAAGACTCAGTGGATGTATAAGTGTCTGGATGGTGGCTTTAGTACAACTGTAATTGACTGTCTAAGTGACTAATTTAAAGTGTCTCACTAAATATATGGGATAGTGATTTAACTGTGGGAATATCTGTATCACTCTGTCTCTTGTTGTGTAAAGTAGTGTATAAGTTGGTTACCTTCTATGTGAAACTGTATATTCGTTGTTTAATAGTTAAGTGTGCATTTGTATAGGAGAGTGAATGTGTGTGTAGTTGGGTGGGAGGTGTGTGACTGTCCAAAGATGTGTAAAGAGTAGATTTAGTAGGTATACGAGGTAAAGACTGCATGTGAAAACAGTTGATTGGGTGAGTGAATCTCGTTATGGGTGTGTTGATGAGTAAATATATTTCTGAATGATACATGTCCAAAAAAGTAGAAATATAAAACGCAGTGAATGTGACAATTGTTGTATATAAATAAGTATACATAGGACTCAGTGATTGTATAAGTGACTGTATAAATGTTTACTTGTAATAGTGATTTTATAAGTCACTATGTATGAGCTACTATCTATTTGAATGAATAAAGTGGTGTTTGTATAAGTGTGGAGCTAAGTAAATGTATGATCAATTGTTTGTATAAGTGAGTAGGATGACTGTATAAGTCACTAAAATGTGTCCTGGTGGGTAATGTTGATATAGGTGTATAAGTATATTTAATAGTTTTCTATTGATCTTTCTCAACATGTATGACTGAATGTATAGGTAAGTGTTTAGATGTGAGTGTAGACCTGGGAAACACTGAGTGGGTTTTTAGACATTTATATTGGTGTATCAATGGTTTAAGCATGGTACTCTATATTTTATAGTGAGTGATGAAAAGTTATTCTAGTGTATGATGAGGTGTATCAGATAGTCACGTGGATGATGTTATCAGAGATGTCATTTGAGATGTCATTACCTACTGGAGGTCGCCAGTAGGTATATATAGTTAGAATTGATTTTCAAAGGGAATTCGTAACATTCTATTTGGAATAACTTTGGCGCGGGTTGAGGAATCAGCGACTTTGTCTCGCGGCTCTCCGCTCCTTCCCTGAAAGTTTGGGGGGGATTCGTCAAGCGGGGGCCGAGATAAAAGGGGGGTCCCAAAACGTGTTTTCCCCATGTTAATTTCCATAGGGCGGTCGGTCGCACTTTTAGCTCGAACGGCTGAAAGGATTTTCACCAAACTTGACAAAATTGTAGGGACTGGTAGCCCGATGTGCCTTTGCTATGTCTCAAGATATGTGCTCCAGTGGATTTTGAGTAATTTAGGTTTAAAAAAATGTATATATCTGTAAGCGCGACCCAGTACGCGCACCGGGGAGCGCTCCGGGCGTGCCACGCGACTTGCGCACGGCAAGCTGATTGGTTCTCGGGTGTCTGTAAACATTCGAAACAGTCCGCAGCGGCCGCCATCTTGTGTCTCGGTAGGATCGAGACACAAGAGGTGGTAAAAACAAAAGGGAAAATAATGAAAAGGGGGCAGGGTAGACCCCCCCTGGCCCCCTAGGTTTGATGTGGGGGCCATAAAAGGGTCCCTCGGGTAAAAAAAAAAATAAAAAAATCTGATTTTCGCGTGAGGAGCGCCCGGTACGCGCACCGGGGAGCGTACCGGGGAGCGTACTTTGGTGAAAAATAGTGAAAATAATAGTGTAAAATAATCAGTTTGAGTGATTACAGGTAGGGTAGCTCTGAAAAGAGCTTTTGGGTTCTGTGGCTGTTTTATGTACCTACAAGTACGTCCCACACAACCCCACACCCCCACACCCACACACTCCCCACACATACCTCACACACGCACACCTCCACCTACACCCAAACACCCCACAGCCCTACACCGACACCTTACACATCCACACCCACAACCACACATCCCACACACCTAGACACACACACACACCTCACCCCCCCAACACACACACACACACGCACACACAGATACGTCACAGACACACCCCACACATCCCACACACACACCTCCCCTTCACACACACACACACACCCACACCTCACAGACACACCCACGCATCCCACATATACACACATATCTTACACACATACCCCCCACATCCACACACCCCCACACACACCTCACACACCCACACCTCCACCTACACTCAAACACCCCACACACTCACACCCACACACACACACCTTACACACCCACACCCCCACCAACACCCACATACCCCACACACCTACACACACCTATAAACCCACATACCATAGTCTGTCAGGAAAACATAAAGAACATGGAGGCAGGAGATGAAAAAGAGATGTCAAATACACTTTGGAGATAATATAGTGGGAGAAAGGAAGTATCTATGAGCAAAATTACTCTGTAAAACAAAAAAGTTGCCCAGTATACTATAAGTCTCACATTATATTATATTCATTTTGGTACTATTTCATTGATTACATATAAAAAAGAATAATGTCTGGAACAATTTTTAATTATTAAATATAAATGTATTGCTCTGATTTTTCAAAATTTAATAAGACTTCCAACATTATCTCGTCGGTAATGTCCTCATTTGGATTACATGATTCCATTTCTTCCACATATTTCAGAAACTCTTCATCAAGAGACTGATCGAAAAAATCTGAATTGTTAATCTCTTCCTCTGGGTTGTCCTGAAGATCAAGTTTGAATGAAATATTAAATTTATTTTGATCTCCTTCCATTATGTTGCTGTAAATTGCATAAAAAATAAATATATCAGTAGAGATAGGGCACTGTTGGGTTTAAGTTCAGACAGGTAGTTTTGATTTTTTAATAGTTAAGTTATCTTTGGGCAGTGTATGGTATCAGGCTGGAAGTAGAAATATAAAAAAGTGTATGTGATGAAACCTAAGTAAATTCATAATTATACAAGACAAGCCTAACTCCATCCATAACTATAACAGAGAAGCCTATCTCAATCTATAACTATTACAGAGGGATAGTATATAACTATCAGAAAATGTTTTCCAAATTAACTTAAAGTGCACAATATACTTCAGTTTTCCAAAAAACATCTTACCTTTGATAAAGCAATTGAAGTTATTACTGAAAATCCTTTTGAATTGTACACCAGGAAGTAGTAGTCAAAATGGCTGTGTTTCCCTCTCTTTCTTTATATATATTCAGGTACATAACCAATCAAATGTCAGGTAAAAAAAGTAGAAAATGAAAGTAACATTTTAATTGGCTGTCAATTCTAACACTTCAGATGTGTTTTTGTGAAGTAATTTACCTCAGGATATTTAGACAGTGCTACAGCTCAAATGGCTCAATGGAATTCCATCGAATTTGGGAAAATCGTAGGGATTGCTATGTAGTATGAGCTATTCTATATTTGGTGAAAGTGTCTCCAGTGGTTTTTATGTAAATACATTTTTAAAAATTTTTGGGAGCGCTTACCGGTGAGCGCCCCGGTACGCGTACCGGTAAGCGCAACGGTAATCCTCCATTTTGTGTTTCGGTAGATTTGAGGCAGAAAATGGCGGACAAACAACGTTGGGAATGGGTATAAGGGGGCACGGTAGGTACTCCCTGACACTCTAGGTTTTCTGAGGGGGTCTTAGGAGGCCCATATACGCCAAAAAAAAATATATATTTTTACATTTTCGCGGGGGTATCGCCCGGTACGTGCACCGGGAAGCGTACCGGGGAGCGTACTTTGGTGAAAAATAGTGAAAAAAGTTAGAAAAAGATAATCATTTGGAGTGATCAGAGCTAGGGTAGCCCTGAAAAGAGCTTTTGGGTTCTGTGGCTGATTTAGGTACCTACAAGTAGGTACCAATGCACAGTCTTAAATTCAGGAGGAATATTCTATTCCCCTCATCAGAAAAGTGCACACCATCTCCCCTGTAGATATCTTGCATGTTGTAACGCAAGTTATTATTGTATATTGAACCCATTCCATAGTCTCTCATGTAAGCAGAAACAGATTTATTCACATGTTTCCGTGCTTTCTCAAATTGTGGACAAAATTGATTGGACCACTTCCATTTCTGCCTTTGGCATATATTGGAATATACCAAGGCAGTTTGAGGAAAAAGTGCCATCAATTGATCAAAGGTGTCCTTTATAAGCATTTCCAGACCTACCCCAGTCAAAGTGCCCAAGTCATTTCCTCCACAGTGCACAATTAACAGGTCAGGGTGTGGCAAATGCAAAAAGGTTTTCACCAATGGTATCAATTGGTGACATTTCAATCCTCTGTGGCCAATCCATTTAATCTTCACATTTGGTAAGTCAAGGTTGTGGAAATTTCTGGTAGCTGCATACCTTTGAGCCCAGTGGATATAGCTATGTCCAATAATCCAGACAGAATACATGGTGAGAGGAGATTCTGATGCAGTCAGATGAAGTGTGGAAAAGAAATGGCAGTTGGAACAATAGGAGTTCGCAAAAAAAAACCTGTGGAGTTTCAGTGCTATTGAATCACAAGCAATGATTGGTAGAATGAGATAGTTGAAAACTGAAAGTTAGGGTGCATGGTTGTGTTCTGTGTAAGAAGTAATTTGAATGGTTAAAAAAAAGTCATTTAAAGAAACATTGCACCAGACAAGCTGGTGTATTCGCAGGTCAAACATCCTTGCTGAGGTGATTTGCAACATTGTAAAATAAACTTTTAACCCTGGGAGCTCAGTGAGGAGGGAGTTGCTATGGTAACAGGTAGAAAGGGCTGAGGGGGGAAGGGTGTTGGTTTGAAAATAGAGAGGGAAGAGATTTGATTGGTTAACAAAAAGGGATATCTGTGTAGAATTAGAGGTTTTCTGTGCCTTTATGGTTTGCAGTGTCTGGAGAACATATCTTTTGCTCTGCTAAAGAAATATTGGTGTGTGTATCTGACACTGTTCTGAATCTCCTAAAATATTTGTAAAGGTGAGTTATGATTCATTTAATATACATAGAGACTTGTATACTCTATGGAGAAGATTTGGAAGGAAATTGTGGTCTTTACATGTTGCTTTGTGTCATGCTTTTTGATAATGCTTGGTAAAAAGTTTTTACTGCATAGAGTAATTGTATTTTGTAAAATTGTAAATTTTTAGTCGTGACATGGAATGCTTCTACGTAGGACCTGTGCTGTGTTTTGTAAATGTGATGTAAAAAACGATTTTGGGGGAAAAAAATAGTTTTTACATTTTTCAAAAGGAATAAAGAATGTGTGCATGTTTAATAGAAATACATTTGACTCTTTACAATGATGTTACCTGTGTTAACTCAGTGTAGGAAGCATATTGAGTTTGTTTGCATAGAGGAATTGTATTTTGTAAAATTGTGAAGCTTCATGTGCAAGATTTCGCCTCAGTATTATCCCTGCTGTGAGGCAGATGGTTGTAAATATGATCTGTGCTGTGTTTCCTAAATGTGATGTCAAAATCGATTTTGGGGAAAATAAATGGATTTTACATATTTGAGTATAATGTGGCGCAAAGGTTTAAAAAATGACGCATACATGCGTCACTTTTTAAATATGGGGAAAAAAGGTACATGTTTGGGCTTTCCTGGGGAGCCTAGGTGGTGAGGATTGTATCTAAGTGTGCAGTGGACTAGGCTTCATGAAGCATAAAAATAGTTTTTACATTTTTTAAAAGGAATAAAGAATGTGTGCATGTTTAATAGAAATACATTTGACTCTTTACAATGATGTTAGCTGTGTTAACTCAGTGTAGGAAGCATATTGAGTTTGTTTGCATAGAGGAATTGTATTTTGTAAAATTGTGAAGCTTCATGTGCAAGATTTCGCCTCAGTCTTATCCCTGCTGTAAGGCAGATGATTGTAAATAGGATCTGTGCTGTGTTTCCTAAATGTAATGTCAAAAACGATTTTGGGGAAAATAAATGGTTTTTACATTTTTGAGTATAATGTGGCACAGAGGTTTAAAAAGTGACGCATCTACCTACATGCGTCACTTTTTAAATATGGGGCAAAAAAGGTACTTGTTTGGGCTTTCCTGGGGAGCATAGGTGTTGAGGCTTGTGTCTAAGAGTGAAGTGGATTAGGCTTCATGAAGCCTATCTCTGCTGCTTTCTTAGACACAGGTGTTTTGAGGCAAAATCTTGCACTTGTCTCACAACAGGAATAAGACTGAGGCAAACGCTTTCTCATGGAGCTTCACAATTTTACAAAATACAATTACTCTATGTAAACAAACTCAATATGCTTCCTACACTGAGTTAAAACACAGGTAACATCATTGTAAAGAGTCAAATTGACACCTATGTCTAAGAATGCAGACAGCGGTATGCTTCATGAAGCCTAGTCCACTGCACACTTAGATACAATCCTCACCATCTAGGCTCCCCAGGAAAGCCCAAACATGTACCTTTTTTCCCCATATTTAAAAAGTGACGCATGTATGCGTCATTTTTTAAACCTTTGCGCCACATTATACTCAAAAATGTAAAATCCATTTATTTTCCCCAAAATCGTTTTTGACATCAAATTTAGGAAACACAGCACAGATCATATTTACAATCATCTGCCTCACAACAGGGATAAGACTGAGGCAAAATCTTGCACCTGCCTCACAACAGGAATAAGACTGAGGCAAACGCTTTCACATGGAGCTTCCCAATTTTACAAAATACAATTCCTCTATGCAAACAAACTCAATATGCTTTCTACACTGATTTAAAACACAGCTAACATCACTGTAAAGAGTCAAATTGACACCTGCATCTAAGAATGCAGACAGGTATATGCTTCATGAAGCCTAGTCCACTGCACTCTTAGACACAAGCTTCACCAACTACGCTCCCCAGGAAAACCCAAGCAAGTACCTTTTTGCTCCATATTTAAAAATTGATGCATGTAGGTAGATGCGTCACTTTTTAAACCTCTGCGCCACATTATAATCAAAAATGTAAAAACCAATCATTTTCTACAAAATCGTTTTTGACATCACATTTAGGAAACACAGCACAGATCCTATTTACAATCATCTGCCTCACAGCAGGGACAAGACTGAGGCAAAATCTTGCACCTGCCTCACAACAGGAATAAGACTGAGGCAAACGCTTTCTCATGGAGCTTCACAATTTTATAAAATACAATTCTATATAACTATATAACTCAATATTTTCTTGGGAAGCATAGGTGGTGAAGTCTGTGTATAAGAGTGCAGTGGAGTTAGACATAGGTCTGATCTTCTTTGTAGTTGTGGACAGAGCTGTCTTCCACTATATTTTTCAATACAGGCCTCACCTTTTGTGCACCACTGGAGAATCCTCACCTGATCTGAAACCCTGTATTGATCGTTTGCTTTTTGTCATTGCTTTGTTGTTTGGTAATAGTGGTCTATAATGTGCTACTGTTTTTCTTTAACACAGATTGAAATCGTTATTTGAAGAAAAAGCAAAGATGCCCACAAAGGAAAGGACAAAGAAACAACGTAACCGGGAAAAATCAAAAACAGCAACGGAATTACAGCATTCTTCCACAACACATACTTCAAAAAACAGGAACAAAGCTCCTGGTAAGACAACTAAGTCTTTTTTACGCAACATATGTACATCCAGAAAAAATGATGGACACCATGTAGAAAAAGAAAATGAGAGAGTAAAATTGAAAAGGAAGGAGAGAACTTCAAAGAATCCTAAAACTGGAGCAGGAGAGAATAATATGTATTGGAATAGAAGGCAGAATCAGTTTAGAGATATTCGTAGACGAATGTTTCGCAATAGAGTGGTTTTAAATTTGTTAAAAAATATTAAAAAAGGTAAACGGAGAGCTGCTTTTTATAAGAAAAAGAAAAGTGTAGAGAAGATTGTTGATCAGGTTTCTGAAGTTAAGAAAAAATTATTTATTTTAATAATCAATAGAATTAGGACACTTAACAAGACAATTGATGTTTTCAAATCAAACAGTAGATGGAAAAGAGTAATTAATCGGACTAATTTTTGTAAAGTTTTTTCTGGAGAATGGATGCACAGTTCAAGTTTTGAGCCATTTTTTCATGAGGAGAGTTACTTCCAGGAGAATGATTTAGTGCATGCAGTTGACACCAGTGGTCGAGCGTATGAAGTGAAAGACGGTTGTCCGATTGAAAAAGAGAAACTTGTGCCTAGAGAACCAGAAGAGGTGTTATCTGATGGAGTTTTAGGGAGACGTACTAAGGGTCCAGTGTACACTTGGAAGTGTAGTAGTATTTGTAGTGTGCGACAGGAATCAATTGATTTGTTTTGTAATTTCTTACGTACATATAGTAAAAAAAGTATAACGCAGAAAGTGAAGTTGTTGCAAGACTTAGATCCTTGCAGAGTGAGAGGAATCACATGTTTGCAAGGCCATTCACTGGCTTGTCTTTCTAGAAAAGTCTGTCAGAGTGTTTTTCATCATTTTAGGATGTTCGCAGTGCATCATACCAAAATGAGGAAATTAGTGAGAATGTTGTATTATGCAAAAAGTCCAGCACTTAAGCTTAAACAATTAAACAGTGCTCTTTTGCATGGAACAGAATTAGATGTGAAGAAGATTTGTGAAGAAATTGAGATTTGTTATTTTCGTGAGCAAGAGGACAGTGTAGAAATTGAGACAGCAATTCAAGGTAATGTGGAAGACAATGTACAGATTTTAAATACAGAAAAGTTTGAGAAGGAAATTACCAGGTTTAAGGTGAAATCAAGTGAAAGGCCGAATTTTACTTGTGTGTGTTGTCGACGGACTCATTATAAGATTCAGACTAGGTTAGTTGATTTATATGCAAAAAGTGAAAAGATGGATAATTATGAGTGGAAAGATTTAGCAACTTATTTGTGGGTGGAGAATTCTTTTGATTTGAGTTCTGATCAGCGTATTTGTAAATATTGTTATGACAAATTAAATCAAAACAGAATGCCTGCTAGAGCTGTTCATAATAATCTGGAGTTGATAGACATTCCCCGTGAATTGATGGATTTAAATACATATGAGTCTATTTTGATTCAATGTGTCCATCCTTTTCAGGCAATTGTTCGCATGGAGCCTAAGATAGGGAAATTGCCTCCTACAGATTTGCAGAGAGGATTAAAGGGAAGAGTTGTTTATTTGCCCCTAGATTTGAAAAAAAATATTGATACAATTGGTATAGAAAAAGTAGAAGAGGAACCTTTAGTTATTCTAGTTCATGGGGTTCCAACAAAGAGTAAAAAAATCTGGCAAGATTTAGTGGATGTTAGGAAAGTCAAAAAGGCAACGTTGTATTTAGTCAAAAACAATGAGTACTACAAAGATGTATGTGTTGCAGCAGAGGAAACAGCTACAGATGAAGACAGTGATTGTTCAGGCGGCCAATTGAAAAAAGTTGATGTGTCTAGAAGTGAAGAAATATATGAACATTATACTGTTCATCCTTTGCATTCCAAAGAAGTAATGGGGAGTGCAATTGAATTGTTTCAAATGAAAACAGCAAAAGGAAGTCCCATTAGTGTATGGGAAGAAAGTTTGGAAGCTCGTTGTTTTCCACAGCTATTTCCAACAGGTCGAGGTGGACGATATGACGATCGACCACTTCAAATTCCAGCATCTGAATATCGAACTGTAAGATTATATGCTGAAGATGCAAGGTTTCGTCAATGCATTCCCTATTTGTTTCATCTACTGTATGAAAGTGACTTGTCTGGGCTTTCTTATGCAGTAAACCATATTCTGAAAAGTGGAGCACATCTACAAAAGGTTTCGGCGAGGGACTTTATGGAGAAAGTGAATCTGCAAGATAATATTTTAGAATCTCATCTAATCAATCTCATGGCATGTCAGCGGGTACAAATGAGTATTGGTACCGTCACCATCGGGAATTGAAATGTATGCTAAGAAACTTAGGAACTCCTACATGGTTCCTCACTCTTAGCTGTGCCGAGTATGCATGGGAGGACTTACTTCAATTTCTACGAGAGGCCAATGCTAATATACAAAATATAGAATTCAAAACACCTGGAGAACTGTGTTCTTTGGATCCAGTGAATGTATGCAGATATTTTAATCATAGATTTGAAGCTATGATGTCTTTTATTACCAACAAAAAAAATCCTCCCCTTGGAGAGGTTTTTGATTTCTTTTGGAGAAAGGAGTATCAAGCGAGAGGTGCTCCTCACATACATATGTTGTTGTGGATTAAAGATGCACCCAAATTTGGAACAGATTCGGATAAGACAGTGATGAGTTTCATTGAAGAGTATTCAACATGTGCAGTTCCGAAAACTACGGAAGAAAACAGTTTAAGGCAACAAGTTTTACGCTTTCAATCCCATCGTTGTGGAAAGTACTGTAGTCGAAAATTCAGAAACAAGGACAAGTTCTACACAAAATGTCGTTTCAGCTTTCCACGACCAGTAATTTCTAAAGGAAGAATAAATAATTTGATGTCTTCTCTGCGACATACTGTGACGAGGAAATCACCAAAAAATACATACAATTTAAAAAGAGACGAAGAGTCCAAGTACATCAACGACTACAACCCAGTGATTTTGTCCATGTGGAATGCTAACATGGATATTCAATTTGTTGCTGACAACTCTATTGCTGTGGCTCGATATGTGACGTCTTACATCACAAAAAAAGAAAAGACAGAACTAAAGGAAATGTGGGAGGACATTTCACATGAAAAGAGTCTAAGCAAGAAATTATACAGTTACAGTCTGAAGATGTTGTCGCATCGAGAAATTGGAGCGTATGAATGTTCTGATTGATTGTCGTCAGCAAGTCTCTATGCCAAATCTAGAACCATCATTTGGGTGAGTCTAGGTCTTGCTGCAACACGAAATCGAGTTTTGAAATCTGTACAAGAGATAGAGTATTTGGCGGAGAAAGAACCAGAAAGTACAGCTATTTTGAAGACAAACATGTTGGATACATACTATCCAAATAGAAGTCATCACCTTGAGAACGCTTGTCTCTATGAAGTTCTGCAGAGATATATTTATAAGAGGAACATCAGAGAAGATATCAATAATGGAATATATGGAGTCATTGGATGTGAAGGATGTCTAGTGAAACAGAAAAAAGGTCATTTGATTAATCATCGCAAATTGAGTTGTGATAATCCAGATAAAAGAGAATTTTATTATTTGGCTCTTTTGCAACTGTTTAAACCATGGCGTGAAGAAGAGGAACTTCTTGGAGATTTTCTCTGTTATGAAGACTCCTTTAATGCAATGAAGGATACCATAGAAGGTCCTGTTTTTCCAAATTATCTGCAAATGTTGAATGAAGAAATAGAGCAAGAAGCCACAATTGCTGCAGAGATTGCGAGAGACAGTTCTCAAGGCAGTCAGAGTTCTGCTTCATTGAGTCAGGATCCACTAGGAGGACCAATTATCCAAAATGAAGCTGCTACTGCCATGGATGAGGTGGAAAGAGCTATGGAACAAGGTCAAGATGATGAAGTTAATTTAGAAGATTTGGTGAAACAACTAAACCTTGAGCAGAAACAGATATATGACGAAGTCACAGAACAGATTGAACATGGATTCAGTCATGAGAAAAAAGAGTGCTCATGTACATCATTTAAGCCTGTCCAACTGTACGTGAGTGGAGAAGCGGGAACTGGAAAAAGTTTTCTGATTAAAGCTATTGCAACTTATCTGCAGAAAAGGACTGAATCACCGCTGTCTTGTGTTGTTACTGCTCCAACTGGACTGGCAGCACATAACATTAAAGGGATTACTTTACATCGTTTACTGATGCTGCCAGTGGAGCATGATAACAAATTGGAGTATCACAAGCTATCAGGAGATGCGTGTTCCGAAGTTTCCAGAGTCCTGAAGAAAATGAAACTTCTTATCATTGATGAAGTAAGCATGGTGTCAAATATCATGCTTGTTTTTGTGCATTTGAGAATGCAAGAAATTCTTAGAACAGACTATGATGTCTTATTTGGTGGAAAACATATTATTGTTTTTGGAGATCTTCTGCAGTTGACTCCAGTGAAAGGACAACCTGTGTTCAAAATGCTCACACATGAAGATACCAGGAAGTGCTTAGGGAGCATTGTAAATGTTAATATATGGTTACACTTTAAATATGCATAACTGCTTCAAAATATGCGGCAGGCAAATGATGAAGATTATAAAAATATTCTACAAGATGTAAGGATCAGAAAAGTAAGTCAGCAAGGGAAAGAAGCTTTACATGCACGATTAATTTCAAATTTGTACCCAAATGAAAACATTCTTCCAGAGAACATATTTAAGAAAATTAACGAGAAGAAATCTGGCATATGTTTGTTGCCAACTCTGAAAGAATGTTCCATGTTTAACAACAAAATGTTACAGTTAGAAAATCAAGAGATAGTGAAACTGGAAGCTATTGATAAAATAGAGCATATGGGAGCAACAATTATTTTGTCTGAAAATTTGAAATCAAAATTGAATTCATTAGAGAAGACTATATCTAAAACTGCTGGTTTTGAAAAGACTCTGAATGTGTGTTTGAATTGTCGTGTCATTTTAAGAAGGAATTTAAATGTTGAAAGAGGTCTAGTAAATGGAGCAATGGGTTATGTTGTTGGTTTTGTGAATTACAAAAATAGAGATGGAATTGAAATTTTAAAATTTAAATTTGATGACATTGATGAAATAGAACAAATTTGTCGTTGTTCAGCTAGATTTTTGCTCGTGAAAGACTTATATGTTCGCCGAAAACAGTTTCCTATTTGTTTGGCATATGCGGTGACAATTCATAAGTCTCAAGGTTTAAGTGTAGATAGCGCTTTGGTGAACATTGGAAGTTCTGTGTTTAAAGAGGGTATGGCATATGTGGCATTATCACGAGTCAGAACTTTATCAGGATTGTACTTGATTGAGTGTGATGAAACAAAGATTTGTGCAGATTTAGATTGTGTAAAAGAATACAATAGGTTAAGAAGAGAGTATGCTCCACATTTGCCTCAATATCCTCTGATTGAAAAACGTGTGGTAGGCCGAAAAAGAAGAAATGAGAGTAATTGCAGTGAGGTATCAGCAAAAAGGCATACAGTAGATAAAAGAGTAATTGTAAAGAGAAACAAAAAGGATTCTGTTGAAGATGTTGTTGGATTTCAGTTTGAAAACAGTTCTGGTGTCAACTGCTAGGCTAATGTAGTAGTTAATGTTGGTTTTTTCTTCAAAATTTACAAAGACAGATTGTTGAAAATCGGGAACAAACATTGTGCTGTTTATTGAATTCTGTGTTAGACAAATGTAGTAGTGATAGAGCAAAAATAGAAAGTGTTTCAGAAATTAGAAATCTTCTAGATATATGTTCAGGTCAAAATCAATTTTCACAGAATATTCAGCAGGATTGTCAGTAATTTTTAATATATATGTTTGATGTATTACAAGATGAAGGAGTAGATATAAAAAATCTATTTGGCCTTTCTTATCAATGGCAACATGACTGTGATAACTGTGCTTCATCAAGTACTACTAGAATAGACTCGAAAGATTTATATATTTAACTTTACCAGACTGCAAATCAGTGTCTTTCAATAATCTAGTTAAAGCAGCGGATCACAATATGGTGTGTACCCAATGTAAGTCTGCAATGCTGTCCACATTATTTCTACAAAATTATGGTCACTATGTTATTTTAATGTTCCAACGATGTAGACCTGATGGAACTAAATTGACAACTTCTATTAAAAATGTTGTGGCTTCTCAGTTATCGATATCAGGAAGAACCTTTGCAACTGTAGCTATTATTTTTCATGATGGTTCTTCTACAACATCAGGGCATTACACATGCTATTTAAAAACTTCTAAGGGTTGGACCCAATGTAACGACAATCATTTGACTTTCAAACAACGTTTGCCTTTTGGCTTTATAAATGCATATCTAGTGGTTTTACAGCCAAAATTTAGGTAAAGGTAATTGGCCTATGAAGGCGGGAGGAGTACTCATATATACTCATACATCTGACACTATTTGGCCAAATGGAAAGGTGCAAGAATGAGTAAAGAGTCATGACTGAAAAAAAGGAGTATATTAAAATTTTGAAAATATTTCAGATGTTCCTGGAGCTTTTCTTGTAGAAAGTCGATGAAATGGATTTCTAAGTGAACAGCAAAATACTATGCAACGAGAAAAGGACCTCCATGATATACTATTTGGCCTCAAGGAAAAGTAAGTCAATTAAAGATTAGCGTACATTTGTCATTTGTCAGTATGTAAGGTTTTTTTTAAAACACAATCTTTTAGATTGTGTTTTTTTATCCCGCTGTCATATGATGAGTAATTTGAACTCACTACTTTAAGTGAAATTCAATATATTCTGAGAACAGCAAAAATAAACTATGTAACATGTTGTAGAAGTTATTCTATACTTTTGATTGTGTAAATTAAATTGTATTCCCATTCTCTGACACTTACTTTCCTTTTTTCATCTTCTTTCAGCTCTTTTTACTCACTTATAATGTCTTTCTCTCACTCTCTGTAACCCCCGTTCCCTTACTCCACTTCTTTGACAACCCCTCATTTTCATTTCAATTGTGTGTATCCCGTCTCTCCCTTGCATAACTTTTCAGCTTTCAGTCTTTCTGCTTTTCTTCTCTTTTCCGTATATTCCTCCTTTGCTCTTTTAGTAATTCCTGTTTACTCACTCAGCAGTATTATTGCACTCTATCACTATAAATCACCCACTCTCCTTAGCTTATCTTTGTTTGCTCTTTACTTTTGACCTCTTCTCTCTGTTTTTCGTTCACTACTTCTATGTCCTCAGTGCCTCACTCTACTTGTGTTATTTTTACTTGTGTTTATCTACCTTCTATCACTTCTTTTACAACAACTTCACTGCTCCTCTCTCATCGTTCTTCATCCCATTTATTTTACTCTGGTTCCGTTACTATCCATCATTTCCTTTCTTTTAATGTCCTTCTCTTTACTTTCATCACCAAATTATTTTCTCTCAGTACCACTGTTTTAGTCGTCTTCTCCTCTCTTTCCTTTTTTTTGCAGACTTACTTTTTTTCTTTTCTCACTCATTGTACTCCACCTCACTTAGTTTTTCTCTTAGTGTGTCTACGTTATAACTTCCTCAGTCCATTTCCTTCAATTGTTGTATATTATTCTGTCTCCCTTCATCCTTTCACTGTATGACTGTTCTTCTCTTACTCTCAGTTATCTTCTATTCCTCATTCTTCTAAATGCATCCTTAATTAGACTGTTTTCTGTCTCAGTCATTATCTTTTTACTTACTTCTGTTTCCTGATTTAGTTTTGCTAACTCACATTGTTTTAGTATCTTTCTTACCTTCAGTTCATTTCTCTGTACTTCTCTCTCTTTTTCTTAGTGAATCTATATGCCTTACTCTTTGTAATTTGCTCTCCTTCTATTTCTTTTTCCCTCTTTTTGTCCTTCCACCTTAGTTTATTTCCCTTTCTGTGTTCTTCACTCTCACTTTATTTCTAAATACAGTGTTATGATGTTTTTAGCTCTTCATTTGTATCTTTTAATTTAAAATACATATTTTACTAATTATAACTTATTTTTTCTTCTCTCTTTCACAGATACCAACTGTAGTAAAAAAAAATAAAGTTACATTTATTATATGGTAAGTATGACTAATAAAATGTAGTTTGTTATCACCCTTTGCTTTAAGGTCACTAACATTTTCTCAATCTACCTCACTCCTGTGTTTTTACTCTGCTTCTTTCACTTATTCTTATTCTCCATGTTTACTCCCCTTTCCCTATTTACCCTCTCATATTCAACTTCTTTTGATCCCTATTCTTTACTTCACTTACCCTCTGTTCCCTTCCTTTGCTTCTTCACTCATTCTCTTTTTCTTAATTATTTACCTTACTCCTACACATATAGCTCATCCCCCTCCCAACACATGCACACACCTGTAACATACACCCACACACACACCACACACACACCTCATACACACAAAAAACCTCCCACACACACTCTTCAAAAACACACACACATTCCATACATACACATACATCAAACACATATACACCCCACACTCATACACTTTTCAGACATATTGCACAGACCCTCATTTCTACCCACACCAAAACAGTCATAGTCATAGTCATAGTCAAGAATCTTTATTCGGTGATTAAAAAACACCATAAAAGCACACATATATATACATAGATAAGAGAAACATCAAATATTAGTCAAGATCCTTGTACATAATTAATACAATAAAAATCCCAACATACAGGGCCATAAATTTAAAACATAAAATCCCAGGTCTTTCATTCCTCTCCCCTCGTCATCCTTAATCGAACCGCCACCTTGATAAAATTCATAACACAACATAAGGTTAGCGGGTCGGAAGCTTTTTGCAGATAGACTAAAGCATCCCTGGCATGTTCCAATTGGGCTTTTTTTAAGATATTTACTAGAAATCTACGCCTGGGCATAGAAAAATAGGGGCAGAGCAAAATAAAATGAAGGGAATCCTGCGGAGACCGATTGTCGCAGCCGCAGGGTCCCTTCTGCTCAATTGACATGGTAAAACCTGCTGGAGAGGCCAACCTAAAAGGAAGTAAGTTCAATCTAAAGCGACACATAAGAAATCTGTCCTGTGTGTTATACACAAGATACAGATAGGGCTCCATACCCTCCACACTCTTCACCAAGTTATAAGCCCTCACGGACTTTTTCTCTCCTTCGACCTCCGCACGGCATTGGGTTTTCCGCTCTAGGAAAATTTCCCCTACTTGTTTCTTGTGCTGTGCTAAGATGGTTGTGGGGTTCCTGAAGAGATTTCCAAACCCTAAATCTTCAAGAGTGTTTCTCACATATTTAAGCCAAGGGATGCGCATGCAGTGAGTCCTACCCAAGCAGTCCAATAAAATGTCTCTGCTTAAGTGTGCATCTGGGTTTGCCCAAATTTTTAGCCACGCCACAATTGGCCTAAGTTTTAATAAGTCAACCAGGTGTGGCCTCCCTAGCTCCCTATGAGCTATGTATCCAGCAGTACTAGGTGGTACCCTCAGGACAGATTTCAGGTGTCTGTTTTCTTCCTGTTCAATTCTAGCAGTATTCACAAAGCCCCAAACTTCTGCCCCGTAGCTTACTTTAGAGCATGTTATGGAGCCGTACAGGTTCATCACCTGTTCCGGACTCCATCTGCCCAGCCTCCTACCATAACCGGCTATGGCCCCATTGGAGGCAATCATTTTATTACAGCGTTCTGCCACCAAGGAGTTGAATTGAAGAGCACCATCAAAGGTTACTCCGAGATAGGAGAACGTTTTGACCTCCTCTAAGCGATGGGTACCTATTGTGTAAGCGGATTTAGAAGAAGGTTTTTTGCCTGCCAGGAGCACGTAAGACTTACTTAAGTTGACAGATAGGTCCAGGTCACTCATAAACTTGACGAACCCATCTATCAAAATTTGCAAGCTTCGGGGTGTACGCGCAAGCAAGACCGCGTCGTCTGCATAGAGCAGGACAGGGATATGCCGCGACCCGACCCTTGGGGAATCTGATTTTAAACCCAAAAGAAACTGCTCCAGATTATTAATGTAAAGGGAGAACAGAAAAGGGGCAAGGATACAGCCTTGTCTGACTCCACTTTTGCATGAAAAGGAGTCAGACAGTCCACCCTCCCTATTAAATCTTACTTTAGCCGTAGTATCGCTATGCAGCTCTCTTAATATGGTGATTAGACCACTCTCGATCCCCAAGCCTGCCATCATGTCCCACAACTTCCCTCTATTGACGTGGTCGAATGCTGCTGCCAGGTCCATGAATCCCATATAAATGGGTTCATCACTGGCCAGAGTGTATTTGGCAGTCAGCATATATAGGTTCAGGCATTGATCGCTGGTGGACCTCCCTGCCCTGAACCCATATTGAGTGTCCGAGAAGATATTATTCTCTTCGGTCCACTCGGACAATCTATTCAAAATTGCCCTTCCCAAAAGTTTAGCTGAAACGTCAATCAGGGAAATAGGCCGATAACACCTAGGATCGTCCTTATTGCCCTTTTTAAAAATTGGCACAATGATCGCTTTAGACCATGATGGGGGGAGACCACAGGAGATAGCAGTGTTTAAGACCCTAGTCATCAAGGGGGCCCATAGGTCTATATTGCTAAGAAAGAGGTCAGGGGGAATTCCGTCCGGACCCGGGGCTTTGTTCTTAGTTAGACTCTCCATCCCTACCATGATCTCCTTAAGAGTGAATACTACCGGGGGAGCCTGGCTTAGATTTGCTGATGGCTCTACAAAAATACCCGGTTCGTGGTTATACAAACTCCTAAAGTGGGTAACCCACTGCTCTGGTAGGATATTGGCCCCTATTTCCGGAGAATCATTTTCTAAAAAGGTCGGTTTATTAATGATTGTCCAGAACCCCGCTAGGTCCCTTCTTTCCCCTGCCTCTCTCAAATCTGCCCAAGCTTCTGCCTGCAGGGTGAGTTTCCTCCTTTTGGTCTCTTTTCTGTATTTCTCTCTGCTTGCCCTAATTTTCTGTGGATCCCGTGGTTTTGACTTAAGATGGCATTTCAGTTCCCTCAGTGCTTTAGAACAATTCTGATCAAACCACCGGGGATTGACCAGGTTGCGTATGGGCGCAGTGGTCCTTAATAGTCCATCTATCAGCTTTACAATATGGTCAAACGTTTCTAGTAATCTTGTGCCCTGTACTTCCAGGTCCAAACAGTCGTTTATGGCCCGCAGACCCTTGTTGCTCACGTTTTTATAAAATTTTACCCCATCTATTCTAGACCACTTCAGTCTCCTGCCTTGATCGGTGACCCTCTCCCCAATTAAACGGTGGGCATTGGCTCCTGAACCAGCCCTATATATAAGCATTAAAACAAGCGGGTTATGGTCACTGAAGCTGTTCCAGTCTATCCCTACACTAGTTACTTTGTTAACCAGGGATCTCGAGACCAAAATGTAATCTATAATAGATGAACAACCCCTGCCTTTAAAAGTTGGTGGGAGTGTGCCGTCCGACTGCGGGCCTATCATATTGATAGTATGCTCTAGGTCGTACTTAAGCCGAAGCGACCTGAGAGCCGACCCAGTTGATGAGTGTGAAAAATTAGGCCCCTTCTCAATTGGGCATTGCGCCCAATCTGTGTTTGCTTTAATTAGTGCCGGGCAGAGATGACAATTAAAATCCCCCACCACAAGCAACCCATGGGATGGGCCCTTATTCTGAGATACGATTTCTTGTCCCAGCCTTTGATCGAGTTCAGTCAATACCGGGGTAAGGTTATTTGCTGACTCGGTGTTATACAAGTTAAAAACAGAAAATCGTAACCCCTTTCCATGGAACCGAACTGCCTGGATCCCATGTGAGGACCAGTCTGGGAAGGACCAGGTGCCTGGAAGAACTAAATCTACATAGAGGGACAAACCACCCATTGCTCTCCCAGAACTAGATTTTCGGGCGGGAACAAAAAAGCACTTGTACCCCTGCAGGTGGTAATTATTCTCCACAGCCCATGTCTCCTGTACACATATAATATTAAATTTTCTAATGTAATCAACCCATTCCTTATTATGAAATTTGCCCGCTATGCCAGCTATGTTCCATGAGATAAATCTCACCCCCTCTCCACTCCTTTCTGCACCCCCCTGGTCCCTTGATCTTATTTCCAGCATTGGCCTTTGCGTTGCCTGTTCATGTACCCCTCCTATACTGTTTTTGACTATTGCCTCAAGTTCAGCGCACATTGAATCCCCCACACCAATCGCCGAGGATTGTGGAGCCTTAAAACTTTGCTCCTCCAATGTTTCTGCCAAGTCGCCCTTTTCTATACAACCCTGGGGGGTATTATCTGTTTGTCAATCGACCCCCTCTAGACCATACAGGCAATTGAACTGGTCCACACAACCACACCCACAGACACACCTTACACATCCAAACTCCTACCTACACCCACTGACTCCCTGTAAGTCACACACATTGCATTACTTAACTTTTTTTGCTGTTTTACTCAAGCCCATTCAGGTACTGTTTCCTTTACTCTCTATGTCCACTCTCTATGTCACTCACCATGTGTTATCCTAATTCAATATTTCTCCCTCTTTCACCCCTCTTTACTTATACTATGGGTAGCGCACCGGGGAGCGTAACAAGGGGAAAACCAAGAGAAACAGTAAAATAATATTTAAGAGTGCTTTGAGGTAGGGTAGCTGTTGTGTTGTGTGGGTGATTTACTTACTGCACTCCTTCCACTCCTTTTCTCAGTCCCTCTGTTCTCACAGTTCCTCACTCCCGTTCACTCAGTCCGTCTCTCTTACTCTAATTGTCTCTGTCTCTTCACTCTTTCACTACTTGTTCATTATGTTTTCTCCCTGAAGTTCAAGCACACTACGTTATTTACATTTCTTTGCTGCTTCAATTATTCCCTTTCTGTTACTTCTTCTTTTCTTCTTTCAGTTTTTTCTCTCTGTCAATCCACATGTTTTAACTTTAGTCGATTTTATCCATCTTATTTCATCCCTCTTTAGTTATGGACACTACTTTTTTTTCTCTCTCCCTCACCAGTGTTATTTAAATCTGGTTCCGTTAATACCTTTTATTTGTACATCATTTTTTCACTTTCCTTTTACTCTTTACAGCCACTCACATTCTTCATGTGCCTCTGCTTTAGTATTATTCTTCTCTCTTTCTTTGTTTCACAGCCATATATTTTTTTCATTTTCTCTCTTACACTTTCTTATATCTTTTACACTGTTTTACTATGTAGTATACAGTACCTCTGTGTTGCTCTCTCTTGCTGTCTGTCTCTTAACATTACTCTCTCTTTCTCTTTCTCTTATGCTCCCCTTCTCTTGTTTTTTTTTCGTTTTTTTTTTATTTGCGCTAACGGGGCGCTCTCCGGTGCGCGCACCGGGAAGCGCACCTATGAGAAAAATGAAGTCAAGAGTGCTAAAAATGTTAGTAATTTTTTAGAAATGGGAGGTAGATTTGAAAAGAACTTTTTTTAATGTTTTTGTTGTTTTATATATTTTTTTTATTTTTCTGAACATTTTTTATTTTTTTGTATTTTTTGAACAATTTTATGTATTTTTTGGTTTTTTTGGGGGGAACAACGAAAAACAGACATTAGAAAGGGCTCAACAGGAGCAAAACAAAAAAAATTACTTCTTGGGGCGTTTTGAGCACTTGTGGTTTTCAAACGCTCTATTAATTAAAATGATACTCATATTCCCATATGAAATTAGTTCACCACAATAAATGCACACTAGCTTCATGTGCACAAAATTCTGTTGAATGTTTGGGACCGTCTCCCTCGCCTCTGGTCCCGGTAGAGTTACCTGTGACGATGTACTGGCCACAGGAGTTGGTAGGTTATCTTGGAGGTGACGCAGCTCAGCAGCGCTGTAATTGTTTGGATGCCACCTCTGCATGTGGCGGTGCATAGTATAGTTACCAAAACTATACTTTTTGTTTGTACCTCTAGACAAAACATCTTTACAAATGAGGCATGTCACATATCGGGCATTGACCTTTTTTTGGTCTCGAGGAAAAGAATAAAATTGCCATATAAAATGGTCTTTGTGGTGTGATTTGCGGGGCTGTTAGGCAAGACCTGCCTCCGCTCTACGTCCTCTTCCTCTTCTTCTTCCTCTTCCTCTGGGTTTGGAAGGAACTGCGCAGGTGGTCCTTCCTTCCTAGGTGGTTGTGGTGGGGGTGGGGGTCCACCAGCTGCAGCTACTACAGATGCATTATTTCAACAAGGAGAAACACGTCTTCCTCTCACAAAGATGAAAGTCAGAGTGAGGAAAAAAGGAGGGGTTTTCATCATTTGGGAAAAAAAATAGTTCTAAACCAATGAAAAGTGTTATTTACAGGTCACATGACCTATCACGCTTACGTTACGCGTCCCGCTCCGCGCCCGGAGCGCTTCCGGGGTGCTGCGCTTCGCGCCTCGTTCGCGCTCCGGAGCACTTCCGAGTGCGCGAACACGGCACGTCATAAGACGCATTACGCGGCAACGCGATACGTCGCGCTTACGCGATACGTCGCGCTTACGCGACGCGTCGCGATGTTGTTCTCGAACGCGGCAGTTGTGCAAACGGGACGTTTCCCGTTGCGCGGACCGGGTCGCGGCATAAAATTGAGCTAACGGGAAGCTACCCGGTGCGCGAACCGGTAGCGAAACTAAAAAAAAAAAAATATATATATATATATATATATATATACATAAAAAATTATATTAAATACATATAAAATATATTTTTCCTTTAAAAAAAGAATACATTTAACAGCTTTTAATATTTGCTATTAAAAAACCATTGAAATTCACTGAAAAAACCATAGGTTATAGACCATATATAGTTAGGAATTAGCATTTACAAAACCTTGAAAATTCACTGAAAAACCCATAGGTTATAGACCATATGTTAGGAATTAGCATTTTTAAAACCTTATTTTACTGACACAAAACCATTGAAATTCGCATATATAGTTAGTTGCACTAACTATATATTTCGCGCACCCGCAATCCACTGCTGATGATGTCACATATTACATAATTCATGACATGGTCAGTGACATCACTGATGACATCACTGATGACATCTCAATTGACATCACTGATGACATCACTGATAACAACATCCAGTGTCTGTATGTTTCTGTAAACTTTAAATATGTCTTACATATTGAAGAATGAGTGGATGTATAAGTGTCTGGATGAAGGATTTAGTAGGTGCATGACTGACTGTATGAGTGAGTGATTAAATGTGTCTCACTGAGTGCATGGGTTAGTGACTAAACTGTCTTAATTTGTGCATCATTATGTCTGTTGTTCTGTAAACTGCTGCATGTATTGATCAGTAGCTATATGAGTAACTATATGGGTTATTGATTGGTTGCCCAATTATTTGTATGGGAGACTGAGTGTGTGTGTGGGTGGTTGGGAGGTGTATGACTCTGTGCATAGATGTGTGAGCAGTTGATTCACTAGATGTATGGGTTCAAAAGTGCATGTGGGATCAGCTGTATGGGCGGTTGACTGTGTGCATGAGTGTATTGGTGAGTGAATGGATATCTCAGTGCTACATGTCAAAGTAAGAACATATGTAAAACACAGTATATGTGAGAGTTGACATATATAAATAACTGTGCATAAGAGCCAGTGAATGTGTGAGTGGCTGTATGGATCATTCTGAAATTGTATCAGGGATTGTATAAGAGAGTAAATATGTGTTAGTATCTGTTTGAATAAGTAAGGTGTGTATAACTGTATAGTTGAGGAGATGGAGGTGTGATTGATTCTTTGCATGACTGACTAGGTGTGTGAGTAACTCCATGGATGAGTGACACTCTGTGAGTGTCTGTTTACACTGAGTGTATATAAGGTTATATTAGAGTCTGAAGAAGTTCATCGTATTATCACATGAATGATGTCATCAGTGATGTGATCAGTCATATCAAATGAGTTGTCATCAGTGATGTCATCAGTGATGTCATTTGAGATGTCATCAGTGATGTCATCAGTGATGTCACTGACCATGTCATGAATGATGTAATATGTGACATCATCAGCAGTGGATTGCGGGTGCGCGAAATATATAGTTAGTGCAACTAACTATATATGCGAATTTCAATGGTTTTGTGTGAGTAAAATAAGGTTTTAAAAATGCTAATTCCTAACTATATATGGTCTATAAACTATGGTTTTTTTCAGTGAATATATATATATATATATATATATATATATATATATATATATATATATTCATGCTCCAAGGTTGTCCACCATGTGAGTAGCACGCGAGCAGCAGCTTTATTTATGTGTAGGTGAGGACGGGGATCCGCTTGTAGACGCCGCTCCGTAATGGATCTGCCCGACGCGTTTCGAAGCTCCATCTGCTTCTCTTCAGGGGCTTTAACGGAAGCGGTGTGCGCACCCGCTACACTTCTCCAATTATATAACTCGCCCGTCGATGGGAGGCTCCAGTGAGACTTCTGGGAAGTGTAGTACGGAAAGCACACAATCAAGTCCTGTATGGACTCCACAAGTGGGCCCGTCCTCGATTCCATGTACGGCTGCTACTTCACTGCCGTGACCCCCACGTTAACGGGGTGGTGCATACTCTGCGGCTGGACTGCCACATATAGATTCACGCTCCAAGGTTGTCCACCATGTGAGTAGCACGCGAGCAGCAGCTTTATTTATGTGTAGGTGAGGACGGGGATCCGCTTGTAGACGCCGCTCCGTAATGGATCTGCCCGACGCGTTTCGAAGCTCCATCTGCTTCTCTTCAGGGGCTTTAACGGAAGCGGTGTGCGCACCCGCTACACTTGGCGGGTGAGTTATATGAAATTGGAGAAGTGTAGCGGGTGCGCACACCGCTTCCGTTAAAGCCCCTGAAGAGAAGCAGATGGAGCTTCGAAACGCGTCGGGCAGATCCATTACGGAGCGGCGTCTACGAGCGGATCCCCGTCCTCACCTACACATAAATAAAGCTGCTGCTCGCGTGCTACTCACAAGGTGGACAACCTGGAGCGTGAATCTATATGCGGCAGTCCAGCCGCAGAGTATGCACCACCCCGTTAACGTGGGGGTCACGGCAGTGAAGTAGCAGCCGTACATGGGATCGAGGACGGGCCCACTCGTGGAGTCCATACAGGACTTGATTGTGTGCTTTCCGCACTACACTTCCCAGAAGTCTCATTGGAGCCTCCCATTGGCGGGTGAGTTATATGAAATTGGAGAAGTGTAGCGGGTGCGCACACCGCTTCCGTTAAAGCCCCTGAAGAGAAGCAGATGGAGCTTCGAAACGCGTCGGGCAGATCCATTACGGAGCGGCGTCTACGAGCGGATCCCCGTCCTCACCTACACATAAATAAAGCTGCTGCTCGCGTGCTACTCACAAGGTGGACAACCTGGAGCGTGAATCTATATGCGGCAGTCCAGCCGCAGAGTATGCACCACCCCGTTAACGTGGGGGTCACGGCAGTGAAGTAGCAGCCGTACATGGGATCGAGGACGGGCCCACTCGTGGAGTCCATACAGGACTTGATTGTGTGCTTTCCGCACTACACTTCCCAGAAGTCTCATTGGAGCCTCCCATTGGCGGGTGAGTTATATGAAATTGGAGAAGTGTAGCGGGTGCGCACACCGCTTCCGTTAAAGCCCCTGAAGAGAAGCAGATGGAGCTTCGAAACGCGTCGGGCAGATCCATTACGGAGCGGCGTCTACGAGCGGATCCCCGTCCTCACCTACACATAAATAAAGCTGCTGCTCGCGTGCTACTCACAAGGTGGACAACCTGGAGCGTGAATCTATATGCGGCAGTCCAGCCGCAGAGTATGCACCACCCCGTTAACGTGGGGGTCACGGCAGTGAAGTAGCAGCCGTACATGGGATCGAGGACAGGCCCACTCGTGGAGTCCATACAGGACTTGATTGTGTGCTTTCCGCACTACACTTCCCAGAAGTCTCATTGGAGCCTCCCATTGGCGGTGAGTTATATGAAATTGGAGAAGTGTAGCGGGTGCACACACCACTTCCGTTAAAGCCCCTGAAGAGAAGCAGATGGAGCTTCGAAACGCGTCGGGCAGATCCATTACGGAGCGGCATCTACGAGCGGATCCCCGTCCTCACCTACACATAAATAAAGCTGCTGCTCGCGTGCTACTCACAAGGTGGACAACCTGGAGCGTGAATCTATATGCGGCAGTCCAGCCGCAGAGTATGCACCACCCCGTTAACGTGGGGGTCACGGCAGTGAAGTAGCAGCCGTACATGGGATCGAGGACGGGCCCACTCGTGGAGTCCATACAGGACTTGATTGTGTGCTTTCCGCACTACACTTCCCAGAAGTCCCATTGGAGCCTCCCATTGGCGGGTGAGTTATATGAAATTGGAGAAGTGTAGCGGGTGCGCACACCGCTTCCGTTAAAGCCCCTGAAGAGAAGCAGATGGAGCTTCGAAACGCGTCGGGCAGATCCATTACGGAGCGGCGTCTACGAGCGGATCCCCGTCCTCACCTACACATAAATAAAGCTGCTGCTCGCGTGCTACTCACAAGGTGGACAACCTGGAGCGTGAATCTATATGCGGCAGTCCAGCCGCAGAGTATGCACCACCCCGTTAACGTGGGGGTCACGGCAGTGAAGTAGCAGCCGTACATGGGATCGAGGACGGGCCCACTCGTGGAGTCCATACAGGACTTGATTGTGTGCTTTCCGCACTACACTTCCCAGAAGTCTCATTGGAGCCTCTCATTGGCGGGTGAGTTATATGAAATTGGAGAAGTGTAGCGGGTGCGCACACCGCTTCCGTTAAAGCCCCTGAAGAGAAGCAGATGGAGCTTCGAAACGCGTCGGGCAGATCCATTACGGAGCGGCGTCTACGAGCAGATCCCCGTCCTCACCTACACATAAATAAAGCTGCTGCTCGCGTGCTACTCACAAGGTGGACAACCTGGAGCATGAATCTATATGCGGCAGTCCAGCCGCAGAGTATGCACCACCCCGTTAACGTGGGGGTCACGGCATTGAAGTAGCAGCCGTACATGGGATCGAGGACGGGCCCACTCGTGGAGTCCATACAGGACTTGATTGTGTGCTTTCCGCACTACACTTCCCAGAAGTCCCATTGGAGCCTCCCATTGGCGGGTGAGTTATATGAAATTGGAGAAGTGTAGCGGGTGCGCACACCGCTTCCGTTAAAGCCCCTGAAGAGAAGCAGATGGAGCTTCGAAACGCATCGGGCAGATCCATTACGGAGCGGCGTCTACGAGCGGATCCCCGTCCTCACCTACACATAAATAAAGCTGCTGCTCGCGTGCTACTCACAAGGTGGACAACCTGGAGCGTGAATATATATATATATATATATATATATATATATATATATGTATATATATATATATATATATATATATATATATATATATATATATATATATGTATATATATATATATATTACCTACTGGCGGTCGCCAGTAGGTATATATAGTTAGGATTTTTTCTCTATGGGTTTTTTGAAAATTCTATGTCTAATAACTTTGGCGTTTGTGGACGGAATTGGCTGAAATTTTCAGGAAAATGGCACATTTTGTTTCTGAGCAGCCCTTGAAAATTTGGGGGGGGTTCGTCCAGTGGGGGCCGAGAAAAAAGGGGGGTCCCAAAACGTGTTTTTAACATTGAGTTTTCCATAGGGCGGTTGGCCTCACTTTTAGCCCGAACGGCTGAATGGATTTGCACGAAACTTGGCAAAATTGTAGGGACTGGTAGCCCGATGTGCCTTTTGTAGGTCTCAATATATGTGCTCCAGTGGATTTTGAGAAATTAACGTTTAAAAAAAGATATATATCTGTAAGCGCGGACCAGGCAGCGCACTGGTTCGCGGACTTTTCGCGCAACGGAGCTTTGTGAAGCGAAGCTGATTGGTTCTCCGGCGTCTGTCAACATTCCAAACAGTCCGTAGCGGCCGCCATCTTGTCTCTCGGTAGGATCGAGAGACAAGAGGAGGTCAAAACAAAGGGGGAAATAACTATAAGGGGGCATAGTAGATCCTCGCTGACCCCCTAGGTTTGATGTGGAGGTTTTAAAAGGGCCCCGCGGGGCAAAAAAAAAACAAAATAATAATAATCGAACGGCTGAATGGATTTGCACGAAACTTGGCAAAATATTAGGGACTGGTAGCCCGATGTGCCTTTGCTAGGTCTCAATATATGTGCTCCAGTGGATTTTGAGAAATTAACGTTGAAAAAAAGATATATATCTGTAACAGCGCTCCGCTTCGCGTACTTTTCGCGTTACGGAGCTTTGCGAAGCTGATTGGTTCTCCGGCGTCTGTCAACATTCCAAACAGTCCGTAGCGGCCGCCATCTTGTCCCTCGGTAGGATTGAGAGACAAGAGGAGGCCAAAGCGAAGGGGGAAATGACCATAAGGGGGCATAGTAGATCCTTCCTGACCTCTTAGGTTTGATGTACCATTTTGCCAAGTTTGGTGTAATTCCGTTCAGCCATTCAGGCTGTAGACGTATGTAAATGTCCTATGGAAAATTGCATGGGGAAAACACATTTGAAAGTGTTGAAATTTAGAACCAATTAAAATGTTACTTTGGTTTTGTATTTGTGTGTGATGAAAGTTAATTGGTTATGTATATATGTCAAATGAGAGGAAACCACAGCCATTTTGTGATACTACTGTCTGAGGTACATTTGTGAGGAATTTTTTGGTGGTGAATTTCTGGTGTTTGATTTACACAGTACTAACACTTCTGCTACTTTTAAAAAGGTGAGTTGTTAATTTGTATGGGGAACTATGTTGTACACTTGAAGATAATTTGAAAAATGTTTTCTGTTATTTATTTGCAGTCCTTCTGTTATACTAAATACTTGATAAAGTTAGTTTTATATTATGTATTACTAAAGACGATAAATGAAAGTGATTATTTTTTTCTGCAATTTACAGCAAGCAATTTCAAAATAAAATGGCTCACAATGAAGAGACCGTGGCAATTTCTTTTGAATTGTCCAACACATTGATTGAAATTGAGAGCACCAATAATGAAATATTGTCACAAGGAGGACATGACTTGTATGATTCCATTAGATTGATTGAAATGGACAGCACCAAGAATGAAATATTGTCACAAGGAGATGACTTGAATGATTCCACTACATTGATTGAAATTGAGAGCACCAATAATGAAATATTGTCACAAGGAGGAGATGGCTTGTATGATTCCATTAGATTG
The DNA here is from genome assembly GCF_964261635.1 of Lissotriton helveticus. NCBI lineage: Eukaryota > Metazoa > Chordata > Amphibia > Caudata > Salamandridae > Lissotriton > Lissotriton helveticus. The sequence goes on along the minus strand of NC_136057.1, from coordinate 1,089,652,506 downwards.
ATTGAAATGGACAGCACCAATAATGAAATATTGTCACAAGGAGGAGATGACTTGAATGATTCCACTACATTGATTGAAATTGAGAGCACCAATAATGAAATATTGTCACGAGGAGATGACTTGAATGATTCCACTACATTGATTGAAATTGACAGCACCAATAATGAAATATTGTCACAAGGAGGAGATGACTTGAATGATTTTTTTGATCAATCTCTTGATGGCGAATTTATCGAGTGTTTGGAGACCATAGAGTTACAAGAATCATCATTGGAGACTTTTAATGAGGACATTGCTGATGAGGACATGTTACTAGTTCTTTCAAATTTAGAAAATTCTGAAGAATAAATTTATATTTAGAAATCAAAAATTGTTTGAGACATTATTCATTTTTATTTTTAATTTATGAGGTTGTAGCGAAGTGATTGTAGTATAAAATGAGACTTATAGTATAGAGTGCAACATTTTTATGTTACATGGTAAGTTTACTCATATTTACTTCCCTTCTGCCACTATATTATCTCCAATGTGTATTTGACATGTCTTCTTCATCTCCGGCCTCCTTTCTCTCACTGTGTGTCTCCGATGCATCTTATCGCTGATATTTTGTGTAATTACAGAAGAGAGTAAAATAAAATAGTTCGGAACGTGAAAAGGGGGCAAAGTAGAGTACTCCTCACCCCCTAGGCCTTTTTAGGCGGTCCCAAAAGGATCAGTTTCTGCTTTCCTGAGAGATTATGGTATGAGTTCCATATACCACAATAACTTGCATTACAACATGCAAGATATCTATCTCCTATTACCAACTTTTGGAGATATTCGCGCTAAGCGCGAATATCTCCAAAAAGTAACACCTGCCCTGAGCAGTTCTTAGCCATGTTATCCAATGGGAGGTGGATAACATGGCTAAGAGTATTAGCTCGGTAATGCATGAATATCGCTGAGTTTTTAGCGATATTCATGCATTGCGGCCGTTTATTATCGCATTTGCGATAAACCTTGATAATAGTAAGGTTTATCTTCGATAATTTCTGACGATGCTTAGTGGTAAAAAATTGGTTGGTAAGCATCGTTAGCGATAAATATCGCTTAACTTTGGTAATATGCCCCAACGTCTGTTAACGTTCGATTCGAAGGAAATGAGGAAGTGTTGAAAAACATTGTCTGCGCCATCTTGCCTTTTTTGAAATGCCACACTTTTGTCGTGCACGGCAGCCATTTTAGATGTCTTGACCAGACCCACTCTCTGCACGCTGTCGATTCGTAGCATGGCTCCTCACCCTCGTAAGCATCTCCCCCAGGCACTGGTCACCACCGCTCTCTGTCTTATGCATGGGCAATAAACCTCCCCCCATCTGCGCTGCTCTTCCCTGAGAATCACACTCTGTGCCCGCCCGACACCTCCCTTTCGCCCTATTCACTACCGCACCCTCTGACACTCCTCTTTCTCTGTGTCCGATTGTCCAGGCTATCAGCTAGCCCTGCAGATGTAGTTTATGGCCCCAGCTGTAAAGAATCACCCCTCTTCAAAGGAGTTATAGTAGATCAAGGCCCACACTCGATGAGATCCGTCACACCACACGTGTTCCTACTATCTGAAAACCATCCTGTATTGTGATTGGGGAGGGGACCGAGCCTGAAGCGGAAGATTCCAGGAATGACTCTTTGTACATCAAAGTTTTTACAATTATGTGTCACATTAAAAATATATAGCACTCCAACAAAGTAGTAGGAATATAAAACTTTAATAACATATAAATATATACAACAAAACAAAAACAGTAAAAACATTTAAACAACGAAGAGACCGTGGCAATTTCTTTTTAATTATCCAATAGATTTATTGAAATTGACAGCACCAATAATGAAATATTCTTGTCAGTAGCGGTCTGTTGTGCGAATAGTTCCAAGGCAGCAGAACGCGCTGAAATCTAGATGGCACGAAAGTGATGTCTAGTAAGTTGCCGCCCAGCAAAAAACGGCGTGGGGCGCCGCGGGGGTGAGTGAGTCCAGTAGGCACCACAGCTATTCTTACCGGCATTGCAGAATTACTGCTGGGGACAATGCCTGTGCTGTAGCAGGGTCACAGCAGAAACAAAAAGGATTCTGTTGAAGATGTTGTTGGTTTTCAATTTGAAAACAGTTCTGGTGTCAACTGCTATGCTAATGTAGTGGTTAATGTTTTGTTTTCTCTAGAAAATGTAAAAGAGGGGGAGGCAGTCCAAAGTTCCGTTAAAAGGGCAAAGGAAAGGATCGGTGGTTTGAACTATCAGTCAAAAAGGGGAGGGGGTGCAATAATTTTTCCTACCGGGTCACACTGTGCTTTCACCGGAAGTGAGGTCTGCAGGATTGTAGTAATTCAAAGTGAGGCTGGCGCCAGCATGGGAGCGCCGACGTCCCGCGGATACAGTTTCGTCACTCCACGGGCGATCATGGCAGTCATTCCCCATCGGGGGTCGGAGACTCCCGCGGCTCCTCTAGAATCTTCAAGGTCGTGGAGGACTACGGTGGTGGAGTCAACCAGTGACCGGGCCATTTCTTTATGTTGGGCCCGCTCTTGCCAGGTCGACCGCCATTTTGAGAGTTCGGCAGCTACCGGCGATCGCGGGGTCACATGAGCGGACGGGCTCCACCCTGCCGGGCGAGACGTTGCAGCATGGCCACAGTGGAAGAACCGTTATCTAGGTCGTTCCGAAACTGTGCAGCACTGTAGTTGTTAGGATGCCACCGCCTGGAGCGCTGAGGGTGCAGCTGGGAAGTCTCCACCTGGGGAGGCGGGAGAGGCCTGTTCGCACCGTCTCTCCCTCCCAGTGCACCCCACGGCGTCTCGCTTGAGATTTGTTATGGCCGGACCAGGCGATGAGGACGAGGGGGGGTCGGAGGCATGTGCAAGACATCCCCCCCCAGTGTTGTCGCAGCCATTATAAAAGAAAGAAGTGTCCCGTCCGTCTTCGGGCCGGGCTTCCGGTGGATGTCGGCCGGACGCCCCTGGCTCTGGCCCCATGAACGGGTTTCTTGGTTTATCGGCTGCAGCCGAATCCCGTCGGCCTCGGCCCCCCGACCGTTGGTGGTCGGACCGGAAGAGCATGTGGCGGGACTACCTGCAACTCTCAAGGGCCACCGCGGCCGGACTGGGAGAGAGAGGGGAGGGTCGAGGAGACATTCCCCCCCCCTGCAACTGTTCAGCGTTGTAAAGGCAATCCCCTGGCCGGGTCCCGCTGGCCTCGGCCTCTCCTTCGGCTACACCCTACGTTAGGATCTCCTGGCCGAGGCGTGGCAGCAGGACCTGCCTTATATGGGCTGCTCCCGGCTGGGCGTAGCCGGAACCCTGCCCCACCTTGGAAGTTTCCAGAGTGGGGGTGGATGTTCTACTGACTTGCATTTTCCCTAGTCTATCGATTTTTTTGGCGTGGCAGGCGGTGGGACAGCGAGGGGTGATTTGGTTTCTCTTACTGTTTTTCTGGTCTCTCACCACTGGCATATTTTAACGTTTTCTTGTTTCTAGGACATTAATAGGTTTTATCATTACGTTATGTTATCGTTTCTTTGTTCGTTGTTTAATAAAAGTTCATGTTCATCAGTGGCCTACTGATTTTCGTTTTCCTATTTTTTTCTTTCCAGGTTGTTTCATGGTAAAGTTTCTGTTAACAGGATACAGTGATCACTTCGTTATTATTGCATATGTCCTTTTCACTAGGGGTGCTCTCTGGTCGGGCCAGATGACGTATCTCTAGTAAATGGTCCGGGTGAAAAAGGTGCATCAATCAGTGGGGAGTAGATAGGCATGACAGATTACAACGGGGGAGAACGGTCCGCATTACGTACCCTTTCACTACTTGCAAAGATTTTCCTACGTTTATTTGCAAACAGGGAATACCTCCAAAAAGAACTAATTCCCAAACAGTCAATGTTCGGACAATCAATCAATCAATGAGGAATGAAATAGGTACGACGTGTTAAAGGCTTGCGTTACCTACCCTTCACTATCTGCAAAGGGAGATAGAATATTCCTATTCTTCCTCGTTTGCAGGTAGAGAAGATCGTTAAGAGAATTAACTTCGAACAATTCAATGCTCGATTGAAACAATCAACAAGGGGTACTGTGAACACAAATGAACGCCGCTTATATACATACGCATTGCTATTTTCAACAGGTTGTTCCTAATGTTTCTATTTTAGCGAGGTCAAAAGAGATCCCATTAGTGGCCTACTGATTTTGCTCGATTCCTTTTGTTTTTTTACACGATTTTTCGCTATCTGCAAAGACTAAACAGAGTATTGCGACTCTGTGCTTGTTTGTAAATAGAGAATGAACCAAAGAGAACAATCAATCAAATGGAGAGAGAAGCAGGCACGACGGATTACAAAGGGGGAAAGGGCTGCGTTAACTACCCTTCACTATCTGCAAAGAGAGAGTACTCCTAATAGAAATGAGGGGTGGGGGGCAGCAATCAAAGCAGATCAGTGTGCATAAACACGAAAAAAAAAATTCTTACCACGTACTTGACATTCGACAGCTTATGATATTTGCTATTAAAAAACCATTGAAATTCACTGAAAAAACCATAGGTTATAGACCATATATAGTTAGGAATTAGCATTTACAAAACCTTGAAAATTCACTGAAAAAACCATAGGTTATAGACCATATATAGTTAGGAATTAGCATTTACAAAACCTTGAAAATTCACTGAAAAAACCATAGGTTATAGACCATATATAGTTAGGAATTAGCATTTAAAAAACCTTATTTTACTCACACAAAACCATTGAAATTCCATATATAGTTAGTTGCACTAACTATATATCGCGCACCCGCAATCCACTGCTGATGATGTCACATATTACATCATTCATGACATGGTCAGTGACATCACTGATGACATCACTGATGACATCTCAAATGACATCACTGATGACATCACTGATGACATCTCATTTGACATCAATGACCACATCACTGATGATATCATTCATGTGACAATACAATGCATCTCTTCACACTTTAATATAACCTCTGTTACACCCAGTGTTAAATACAGAGTATAATTTTTGAAACCATTGACACACCAATACTAGTTACTACATACGCACTCAGTGATTCCTATGTTTACACACACATTCACTCATTTACCCATACAATCATTCATACATACAATCACTCATCTTTACAACACTATCATATGCACTCATACACCTATACAGACTCTCACACTCTGTCACTCATCCATGGAGTTACTCACACACCTAGTCAGTCCTGTAAAGAATCAATCACACTTCCATTTTCTAATCTATACAGTTAAACATAGAGCACCTTACATTTTGAAACATATACTAACACATAATTACTCTCTTATACAATCATTGATACAAGTACACATTGATCTGCACAGAGTCACACACCTCCCAGCCAGCCACACACACACTCAGTCTCCCATACAAATATTTGGGCAATCAATCAATAACCCATATAGTTACTCATATAGCTACTGATCAACACATGCAGCAGTTTACAGAACAACAGACATAATGATGCACAAATTAAGACAGTTTAGTCACTAACCCATGCACTCAGTGAGACACATTTAATCACTCACTCATACAGTCAGTCACGCACCTACTAAATCCTTCATCCAGACACTTCTACATCTACTCATTCTTCAATATGTAAAACATATTTAAACTTTACAGAAACACACAGTCACTGGATGATGTCATCAGTGATGTCATCAGTGATGTCATTTGAGATGTCATCAGTGATGTCATCAGTGATGTCACTGACCATGTCATGAATGATGTAATATGTGACATCATCAGCAGTGGATTGCGGGTGCGCGATATATAGTTAGTGCAACTAACTATATATGGAATTTCAATGGTTTTGTGTGAGTAAAATAAGGTTTTTTAAATGCTAATTCCTAACTATATATGGTCTATAACCTATGGTTTTTTCAGTGAATATATATATATATATATATATATATATATATATATATATATTACCTACTGGCGGTTGCCAGTAGGTAGTTAGGACCTAGTTTCCATAAAAAATCTGCAACATTCTATTTGGAATAACTTTGGCGCCGGTGGGCGAATCTTCGCGGAATTCTCCAAGAAGATAGCCTACTCCACTCCGCCCCTTCCCTGAAAGTTTGGGATTGATTCGTCAAGCAGGGGCCTAGAAAAAAGGGGGGTCCCAAAACGTGTTTTACCCATGCAATTTTCCATAGGACCTTTAGCCAGGGCTACAGCCCGAACGGCTGAACGGAATTACACCAAATTTGGCAAAAAGGTAGAGTTTGTTTCGCAGATCACCCTTTTTGTTAAATGGTGTAAATCCGTTCAGTAGTTCCTGAGAAAATCAAAAGTAAAATCATAAATATATCTATAGGCGCGTACCCTACGCATAACTTCCCGAGCACGAGCTGTATGCTAATTGGCTGTCAACACTCCAAAGCAGGAAGTGTTGGCAGCCATCTTGAAGCAGAAAAACAAACGTGCAGAATGCAAAAAGGGGGCAGGGTAGAAACACCCCGACTCCCTAGGCCTGCTCAGGGGTCCCACAAGGACCCCCAAGGCCCCCCCAAAAAAAAAAAATGTTAATCGCGGGTTACACGCAGGTACGCGTACCCCGTGAAAAAAAAAACCCTGTCTGCTTTTTTGAAATTAGCCCCCGGGGGCATAATGTAACAATGTGTGGGGGGGCCCAATCCCCCCCACACTGCCCTGGGGACCGCCACCCCCGGGGCAAAGTAATTATGATAGTGGGGGGCTCACAGCCCCACCGCAGCCCCGGGGACTGCCACCCCCTGGGGGCTTTGATATTGATGATGGGGGGCCTCTAAGGCCCAGGAGCCCCGGGAACCACCATTCCCGGGGCTTTATTACTAAGTATGCGGGGGCTCACGGCCCCCCCGCAGCCCCAGGGACCACCACCCCCCTGGGCTTCAAATAAAATGTAACAAAAAAAACCTGTGTGGGGGCGTAAGCCCCCCCACACACCCAGGGGACCGCCACCTCCCGGGGGCACTAATATTTAAAATAGGGGGGTCTGTGATGGACCCCCCAGTCCCGGGGACCATCACCCCCTGGGGCTTTACAATTGTTGGGAGGGGGGCCAAGCGGCCCCCCTCCTGGAGCCCTTGATGGCCCTGGGGACTGCCACCCCCCACGGCCGACTCCTGCAATGTGCCGGGATGCCTACCCCCGGGACACTGCTGCTTGGTATGGTAGGGCAGAAACCTGCTCTCTCTTCCAAAAACCAAAGACTATTGCTTTTCTGCATGGGGAGCAGCATGGTAGCTGCTCCTCATGCAGAAAAGAAATGCCAGCTCCCGCAGGATGCGGGGAGCCGGCAAGGACCTTGGGGGGCCTGGGGACCCCCCACAGCCCCCAACGAGGAGAGCTAGGCCACAGGGGATGGGGTCCCCGGGCCCAGAAGTGGCCCAGGAGGGGTCCACGCGTCCCGTCCCAAAAAAAATGAAATAACATTTCTAAAAAGGCCGCCCAGGGAAATGGGGTCCCCATGGCCAAATGTGGCCACAGGAGGGGGGGGGCAAAGCAACCCCTCCTAATTTAAAATAAATAAATAAATAAAAGGCCCGTCTCAAATGACATCACTGATGACATCATCCAGTGAATGTGTATCTTTCTGAAAAATTAACATTTTTTATATATGTATATTTAAAGGTCAATGGAAGAATAAATGGGTAAATAAGTGTCTAAATGGATGTTTTTTTTGTAAAATTGATTGTATAACTGACTTATTAAGTGTATCTTAGTGAATACATGTATTAGCAAGTAATGTTTAAATATGTAAATATCTTTATCAGTGTCTCACTTTGTATATAAGTGCTGCATGGGTTGGTGAGTAGCTACATGAGTGTCTAAATGGGTTATCAGTTGGTTTTTTTAATATCAGTATGAGTGTCTGTATGGTTTGGTGGGGGGTATTACTTAGCGCATAGATGCATGCATGGCTGACTCACGGTATGTGTTTTGAAGACAGTATGTGTGCAGGACTGTTTAGGTGGTTGAGTGTGTGTATGGGTGTGTTAGTGAGTGAATGACTGTCTCAATAGTAAATTTATGAGTAACTACATATATTTTAAACTAGTATATGTGAGTTTTGATGTATATAAGTGAGTATATATGTGAGAGTGAGAGATTGGAAGAGTTCCTGTATAAATAAGTATGTGTTTCTACAAGTGATTGTTTACGAGAGTAAGTATGTGTATGTTTCTGCAGAAGTAAGTGTAGTGGTGTGTGTATAGCTGTATATGAAAGTAAATGGATGTTTGATAGTTTATTTGCATGTGTGAGTATGTGTTTGAGTAACTCCATGGATGGTGTGTAACAGGATGTATAGGTATATGAGTACATATGATGAGTGAGTACATGTATGAGTGGCTATATAGAACGGTTGGTGAATGAGTGGATGTGTATGTAGATGTTGGAATTACTGAATAGGTTGTTATAACTGGTATTGGTATCTCCATTTTTTTGAAAATTGTTAGTTTCTATTTTTGAATGTGTGTATCAAAGGTTATATTACGGTGAGAGGAGCTCTGCCACTCTTTCACAAGAATGATGTAATCAGTGATGTCATCAGTGATGTCATTTGAGATGTCATGAGTAATGTCACTGACCAAGTCATGAGTTATGTAATATGTGACATCATCAGCAGTATATTGCGGGCGCCCAAGTTATAGTTAGCTGAACTAACTACAGCAGGGGAATTTCAATGGTTTTGTATGAGTGAAATGTCTAGCTAACCATAACATGTGTGAAACCTATGTTTTTTCAGTGAATTTTTAAGGGTTTTTTAAATGCTAATTCCTAACTATAACAAGGCTGAAACCTATGTTTTTTTCAGTGACTTTCTAAGGTTTTTTAAATGATAATTTTTAAATGTGTTAATTGTTATATTTCTTTTTATACTGACTTACTGCTTGTTTTAAACTATTTCTAGATATTTTCTGTTTTAAATTAAATTACATATTTTTAATATAAATTGAAAAAAAACATGTTTTTACAAAATATTGAAATTATAATATTTGTATACGGTTAAAATCACTTTTCAGGATCAGTACTGGGCTGAAAGATGCAGCACTGAGGTATCTCCTGATAACAGGTGAGCAAATCGGAATTCATAGTTCGGCTGATTTAAGAGGAATATTTTAAAGTACCCAAAACTCCACATTTAGAAGAATTTCCAAGTGAATCCAGTCAATGTTACCCTATGGAAGGAAATTCACTTGTCAGGTAAGTAGTGTAATTGTCACTTTTTCGTACTCAGTGGTGGATCCTGGATCCAGCACTGGTGCATCTCCTGTAAACAGTTGAAAGAATGTGTTTAAGTCATACAGGCGATTCTTTAGGAATATTTGTAGTTTGTGAAAATAGACACTTAGAAACTTTTCTGGTGAAAACCAGACAATGGATTCCTATGGAAGGAAATACAAGTTTCTGGTAACTATGGTTAGAATTACTTTTCAGGGTCAGTGCTAGGCTAAAAGATGCAGCATTGGGTTATCTCTTGATAACAGGTGACTAAAATGGAATTTGTTGTTCGGATGATTTTAGGTGAATATTTTAAATTTGCAAAACTCCACACTGAAGACTTTCCAAGTGAAACCAGTCAATGTTAGCCTATGGAAGGAAATTCAAGTAACTGGTAAGTATGGTTAGAATTACTTTTCAGGATCAGTACTGGGCTCAAAGATGCTGCACTGAGGTCTCTCCTGATAACAGGTCAGTAAATCAGAATTCATAGTACATCCAGTAAGCGCCACAGAGCTGCGTAGCAGAAAGATGTAAAAATGGGCACGGCCTGCACCACCTCTCTGCAATGCAGCACAGTGGCACTCCCTGGAAGCACCTGGCGGGCTACTTGGCCACCATGCTCCCTCAGGTTTGAAGTGGAATTTTTTCCCCAACTTAAAGCGCGGCACAGGGCGTGTTTGCACTCATCACGTCAGGCCCCTCCCTTCCCTTCACCACTGTGTAAACGTGCCCTGCCACCATTCTAAGTTGAGAGATTAAGTCCCCTTCAATCCTAAGGGTCCCTAGGGTCTAACTAGCCCACTAGGTACCTCCAGTAAGTGCTACAGAGGTGCGTTGCAGCGAGGTGTAAAAAGGGGAGTGGCCTCTGAACACCTGTCTGCAACGCAGCTCCCTGACACATACTGGAGATACCTGTGGGCCTATTTGGCCCTCAGGGACCCTCAGTATTGCAAGAGAATTAATTCCCCAACTTAAAACGTGCCACAGGATGCGTTTCCACAGTGGTGAAGGAAGGAGGCGTGGCCTATGGTGATATGTCTGCAAACACCCCCTTTGGCACGTTTTAAGTTAGAGAATTAATACCTCCTCAATCATGTGGGTCACTGGGGGCCAACTAGCCCACCAGGTCCCTCCAGTAAGCACCAGGAGGTTGTGTTACAGAGAGGTGTTCAGAGGCCATGCCCCTTTTTACAACACTCTGCAACGCAGCTCCGTGGAGCTCACTAGAGGTACCTGGTGGGCTAGTTGGCCCCCAGGGACCCTCAGTATTGACAAGGATTTAATTCCCCAACTTAAACCGCACCACAGGGTGTCTTTGCAGACATGTGAACTCTGGCCCCGCCCCCTCCCTTCACCACTGTGCCTGGTCGTGGTACAGTTGACCATATCCAGAGAACCATTGCTTTATTTGACTCTTCAAAGATTGCCGGAGACCCTATGGCATTAATCCTTTTCGACGCAGAAAAGGCCATCGATAGGGTCTCCTGGCCTTATTTGTGGGCAAATTTGGAGAGGAAAGGTTTGGGTAGGGGTTTCATCAGCGCAGTACAAGCCATGTACCGGAATCCAGGTGCTTGAGTAGTGGCAATGGGAGGTATGTCTGATTTAATTAAGTGGAGTGGTGTGGCTCACTGGTTAGAGGCGGCATACCTGGGAGCAGAAGTCGGCCCGGACCAGGGTTCAATTCCCGACGCGGCAGGGTCGTGGACCAGGGTCAGCGGACTTGACAATTCTCGCCTCGGTGCCTACTATAACCTGGGGGCCCCACTCGGCAACTCTGGGCATTAGCTTGCCTAATCTCCACAACGGCCCCACCAACGCCGGGGATGCCTGGCTCCACCTTGGGGATTCCCAATAGGGACCATCCTACAGGGAAAGCCAGGACGGGTTCCCCAGCGGTATACAGCGCCGGGACGGCCCTTTGCTGGGGCAGCTGTGCGCTTTACAAGTATACGACATTTAACATTTAACATTACTGGAGGTCCAAGACAAGGTTCCCCCTGTTCCCCCTTGTTGTTTGCCCTCTATATTGATCCTTTAATTAGGAAGAGCTAAGGAAAACAGTGGTATTCTGGCCATGCATAATAATGGAGGGAACACGAAGATTTTAGCATATGCGGACGACTTGGCAATTACTACCCCTAACCCGGCCGATGCCCTTATAGAAATCGAAGGGAAGCTACCAACTTTGGATATATCTCAGGTTACCAGCTTAATAAAAGTAAGACGCAAATTTTGATGAATGGCACGATACAATTAAATGATGATCGAGTAGTTGCGAATGGCAGGTATCTTGGCGTGCAGATCATGGCTAACGTGGAGAAATTGTTAAACTAAATTTGGACCCAGTGCTCCGGAAATTCTAAACTGACTTTGCCAGATTGAACAATTTGAAACTTACATTGATGGGGAGAAGCAGTGCTATTAAAATGATCTTTTTACCAAAAATATTATACTTCTTCAGAGCCATTCCCTTATATATTGACAACTCGTGGTTCAAAGCTTTAAACCAGCTGATCTTTGGGTTTTTATGGGCCGACCAACTCCTCTGAAGAGCCCTAACATTCCTGACCCTCCTAAGAGATGGGGAAGGATGGGCCGTTCCTAACTTTCAACTATATTATTGGGCAGCAATGTTTCAGTAAATAGCAGGCCTATTAACAGGGGAAAGAGCAGAGCTAGAGGAAGAGCCTTCTGTCTCCATATTTGAATTATTATTAGGAACAGAGGCTAGAGGTTGTCTCATGCGCAATATTGACCTTGTTTATTTTAAGAGGGTTAGATTTAAGATCTTGATAGGCACATTTAAGGTATGGACAGCAGTTTGGAAGAAGCTTGGTTTGGGCCGGGTTCATCAGATACCCTCCATGTATAACAATGACTTACTCCCAGCTATCTTTCATGATGGGTATATGAAACATTGGGATGAGAGGAGATTGAAGAAAATAGGGGACTTAGTTGCAGATCGGGGATACTTCCTTTCGATGCAATCAAGGATAAATACCGGCTCGGGAACAGCCAATTTTTTAAGTATTTAAAAATAATGACTTCTTGGCTAAAAAGTCAGGGGGAATGGCTGGTTTCTCCAGGGTCACTTAACTGTGTTAAATAGAGAAATGGTGGATGATCTTACGAAACACATGGATCGCCGGCAGGACCTTTTACAAGCTGGGACTAGAGAGTGTGAAGACTCGCTCCACTTGGCTCAAACAGCATTCTTTGCGGCCCATCTGCAGGTACAGTGCTTTAAAACCTGGTTTAACCTACATATCACGCCGGCACGGATATCCGTGCGGGGGGGGGGACTTCAGGTCTTCACTGTCCACGTTGTAGGTACTTTGCCGCTGATAGCGTCCATATGTTTGTGACATGTCCCAAGCTTAATATTCTTAAAGCAGAGATTGCTAAACGTCTGGGAGAACAGCTGGGATGGCGATTGATCTGACCAGCAAGTTGATAGTTTTAGGTGTGAGTGATATGGAAGTACCTTGGTCGACCCAAATATTCTTATTTACAGCTATGGCTGTACTGAAACTCTTTTAACAAAGGAGGGACTGGAGTAGGACAATATTTTACGGGGTCCAGTGTACTGGTCCAGAAACTAGTAGCAAAAAGAGGGTACAAAGTTCCCCGGGAAGAGTGACGGAACAGAGGAGAGTGTGTGCTAGTGAGAGGGGGGAATCCCCTAGTTGGAACTAAAACCCTCACACACCCAGCAAGCTAGGTGTCATGCTTCATCATATGGGTTCTGCTCCTCGTCAGACTGGCGCTGCAATGTCTGACGGGCTCCCGAAACCGGGGCTCTTTATCGGAGATCTTTTGTTCCGGCCATATGGTGCATGCGTGTGAGAGGGCAGGGGGAGTGTGGTCGTGTTGTGAAAGTGAAGTTTAAAAAAGGTGAGTCAGTCCACAACCTAATTTATTCTCGTGGTTGACTCCCTTGGTTAAAAGGGGTGTGAGAGGAGGTAAACTGCCCTGGAGCTACCCGAGCAATATTAACTACTACCCTCAAGTATGGTCAACATGTTTCTTGCCTGATGGCAATTCTTCAGGACCTCGGTAAACCAGTACCACACAGTGAAAAATAATGGTGAAGGATAAAAATTACAATGAGGTATACAACCTTTTATGGTCGGTAATACCGGAATGCAGGCCAATTGGTCCTGCTGCAGTATTATAACCTGTAAAGATGAAAATGAAAACAATTCACAAAATAGCAGCGTCAGTGAAGTCTTCAAATGTGAAGGATTTACTCAACTGTAGTGCAGGCACACACACACAACAACCGTAGTGAAGGATTAAAAAACGTGCATATATCATAACAAGTTGGTGTTGGTTTCACGTGACCAACTAGTTTATGGCACAACATGCAGCGGTGACATCGATAAAGGCAAAAAGTGCTGTATTGCAGGAAAGGGCTGTTTAAGAGAAGGCTTACCCCAGAAGATTCCCTGAGGTACCTCACAGGCTGCTCCCGTGGGACCGGCTAAAGAGGTATGGTACCTGATAGGGGGGAATCATTGTAGAATGGTAAGGCGATTTGTTTGTGAAGGTAATTGGGCCGTTGGTAGCAAAGGGGCGTGTGGGCTCCCCACCATCAAGGGCAGACACTGGGAGGTTGGCAGTCTACCTCTACCCACAGACAGTTCATTGTAAAGAGGTTAGAATCTCAGACACTTTTGTGTGGCAACTTCGCAAACACACTAATTGCAACAGCACAAGATGTATCTACATGATTACATGCCCCTGTGGGAAAAACTATATCGGGATGACTATGAGGCACATCAAAGTGAGGATTATGGAGCACAAAAGCAACATCAGGTGCTCCAAAACACATACCAAACTGTACGAACATTACTGCCAAAACAACCACTCTGCAGACAGTCTCACATGGCTGGTCCTGGAATCCCACCCAGCCATTTCCAAACAAGCACTGTTCAGGATTGAATAGAGATGGGTCATTCGCCTCCGACTGGACTCACTTGGGTTAAACGACTCTGTTCCATGGGCTTCCTTGGGTGTGTAATCCCTCTGACCCTTTTAGCAGGCTATCTGTTTTCTCCCCTGAACATCGCTCTGGTCAAGAAATACCCGTTGTACAGACCGTGCACATTAACATTCTGGCAGAAAATCATCTGGGCGATATTTTACACCCCCGCAGGCTATCTGATTCCTTCCTGTAACATCCCTCTGTTAATGTAGTCTCCGTTGTACTCCTCCCAATATGTACACATACCATGCACTATTACATCTGGGCAGAGAATCATATGGGTAATACTTTACACCCCCGTAGTGAAGTTGTCATTTGCTGATTTCCTACTCTTGACTCACTTTAACCCGCCGATTCCTCCCTTCCATAATGGCCGCCGCTGTCACCAAACTGCCTAAGTTTAGGTTTCCTTAGCCGACGCACATGCGCGGTTGCGACTAAGGGGGCAGTACCCCGGCGGTAAGATGCGACTGTGCGCACAGAGGCTAGATACTTAAACATTGGCTCTCTAACGCTGGCCGTTACCAGCTGCTCTGCGTCTTGGCTCAGACGCCGTTCGTGGGGTAGGTGCACCGGTTAGGACCGGATGCCGCAAAAGGTGAGGCACACTTCCTATTCTGCCCTTCGTCCACCAGTCTTATAATCGGTGAGTCTTGGCTGTTGTATCTCTTGGATTCTCGGGAGTTCGGGTCTCTGATTAACCCATCGCGACCGTGCTGCGGTACTGTCTGTCGCTCTGTCTGACTGACGGGTGGGTAGGTGCGTTGTGCAGGGCTGCCTCGCTGCTCCGTTTTGCGCTTCCTCGACGATTCTGTCTGGGGCGCGATGCGGGTGCCTGTCTCAGCGCACCCTGAACCCTAACGCTTTATCATCAGACCTGCCCATACTAAACCGGGGAGCGGGGGTTATATCGGGCTACTCCGCCACTTGAAATGAGAGGTAGACTGCCAACCTCCCAGTGTCTGCCCTTGATGGAGGGGAGCCCACACGCCCCTTTGCTACCAACGGCCCAATTACCTTCACAAACAAATCGCCTTACCATTCTACAATGATTCCCCCCTATCAGGTACCATACCTCTTTAGCCGGTCCCACGGGAGCAGCCTGTGAGGTACCTCAGGGAATCTTCTGGGGTAAGCCTTCTCTTAAACAGCCCTTTCCTGCAATACAGCACTTTTTGCCTTTATCGATGTCACCGCTGCATGTTGTGCCATAAACTAGTTGGTCACGTGAAACCAACACCAACTTGTTATGATATATGCACGCTTTTTAATCCTTCACTACGGTTGTTGTGTGTGTGTGCCTGCACTACAGTTGAGTAAATCCTTCACATTTGAAGACTTCACTGACGCTGCTATTTTGTGAATTGTTTTCATTTTCATCTTTACAGGTTATAATACTGCAGCAGGACCAATTGGCCTGCATTCCGGTATTACCGACCATAAAAGGTTGCATACCTCATTGTAATTTTTTATCCTTCACCATTATTTTTCACTGTGTGGTACTGGTTTACCGAGGTCCTGAAGAATTGCCATCAGGCAAGAAACATGTTGACCATACTTGAGGGTAGTAGTTAATATTGCTCGGGTAGCTCCAGGGCAGTTTACCTCCCCTCACACCCGTTTTAACCAAGGGACTCAACCACGAGAATAAATTAGGTTGTGGACTGACTCACCTTTTTTAAACTTCACTTTCACGACACGACCACACTCCCCCTGCCCTCTCACACGCATGCACCATATGGCCGGAACAAAAGATCTCCGATAAAGAGCCCCGGTTTCGGGAGCCCGTCAGACATTGCAGCGCCAGTCTGACGAGGAGCAGAATCCATATGATGAAGCATGACACCTAGCTTGCTGGGTGTGTGAGGGTTTTAGTACCAACTAGGGGATTCCCCCCTCTCACTAGCACACACTCTCCTCTGTACTGAAACTCTGTCTGGCTATTTTTTGGCTAGACCCTGAGCCACCCTCTGGGCACCAATGGTTGGGTAGACTTCTAGCGGTAAACCGATAAGAGATGGTGGCAAATGAGTGAAGGGGACATGGGGCCCAGAAGAGAGGCTCTGAAATCTGGGCCCCTATCAGGCTGTGGACTAACGAAATTGAGGGAGCTACCGAACCCAGCTCGGGATAAGAAGTATGGGTGCTCATCCACTGCCATCTTTTTATCTCTCTTGTTTGATTATGAGTAAATCACGTGTTATGTGTATTTATATTTTCTTCTTTTGCCCAAATCTGCATGTTTTCCAAAATGGATATCAACTTCAATTTTGATGAAGATCAAGGGCATGGAGGTGGGTGGGAGAAGCTAGGTAGAGTGGGAAGCCTTTATTGTTTTTGTTTTGTGAAATGTATGTAAAAAAAAAAAATATTAAAAATAAAGAAAATCCAATTTTGAATCATTTTTGTTGCTTCTCGAGCAGAAAATATACAGACCACTGAATATGACCACTCACGACCGTATGCATTAGAAAAAGGAAATAGAAGGCGATAGCAAATCGCGCTAGGGGAACCAATTCATGGTTCTGCTCTTCAGCTTGATTACTGGTGCCTCATGTTGATCCCATTGTCATCGGGTTGCTCGAACAGGATCAAAATTCTCCCATTTGGCAATTGGCAGAATTTTGGCTGGAACGCCACATTAAAGGGTATCTTAGAGTGATGAACATTATGCCAATTCTGTGAGCAGAATTAAGTTTTCCACCCACCCCTATGGTAAATATATGTTAATGTACATGAATGTATATGTAAACGTTTTTTTAAACAGGTGACAGGCTACTGCATTTTTCTTTCCTTAAATAGTAAGTAGCTGAAGATAGTGATGTGGAAATCACTGCATATGGTGCTTCATTGTGGTATAGTCCCTTTAGGTATCTATGATTTTAACATCACTTATTTATTGTAAATATTGTTATTTACCATAAGTCTCCACATTTGCGACTTATTAAATGGGTAAGTGACCTTGCTTGTGTTGCATAGATGAAAAATCTCCTGAATATTTTTCTGTTGTGGCATTTTGTAGTGTTCTAACATAAAATGTTGACACTGATGACTTCATTGCAGTGTGTGTTTATAGGAATGGCTAACACTCTTATGTGAGTATGTACATATATATTGCGATGGTAATGGTATATACCTAAAATTGTAATTCTGAATATATTCTAATACATTAGGAACTTAACATGATTTTTTTTCTTATATGTAATAAATGGAATTTTCATCTAAAGAACATCGATGTTTGTGTTATTTTCTAGTATAAGCTATAAAGATGTTAGTAAATATCACTATTTATCTATGAATATTGATAAATGCTACATGTGACACTATTCGAAAAATGTTTAACACAACATTCGACAATCAAGCAAAGAGCTGAACAATAAAGTTTAAAATAATTGAAAATCACAATTTATTCTGATTAACACATACAATGAATAACGTGACATAAGATGGCAAGAGAAATAATTAAATATCCCAAAAATAAATTGATATTTATATCAAACACAGAATTCCCAATGATATTGGATTAAATGTATGAGGGTTTAGACAGAATTATTTAGAGTACTTGTCCATAATACAGAATTTTTTCACACGTGTATTTCTCTCTTGGAGGCCAGGGGTCACCAGGAATGCACTAGATGTCGCAGAAGGCAAGCCATGGGTTGCAGCTGCGACCCCTGGTGACCACTAAATGACGTCAATGGGTGGGGGCTAGTTCTGATCCTGCATTTGTTGTAAAGGACAGAAAGCATTGCCTCTTTTACTGTATTAAGAGTCATGTGCAAACTACATTATTGTATTGTTTGATTCCTTTTGCACAGAACTTGCACAAGGTCAGATTGCAAGCAGAGATCTAGTTCCAGTGAAATGGTAGAAAGAATGGAAAGTCCTTTTTGGCTATTATAACACGAGCAGCAGAAAATAGCACTTACCTTGTCTGCTATCAAGAGTGGAGCTAAGAAATGCACATTGATGAAGCCCTGATTTTTTCGATTAGGACTTCTATTATACACTCAAATCTATTCAGTGAACAAACAAGAACCATGGTAACGCATCTCAAGGCCTGTCACTCAGTAACATGATCAAAAACAAAGGAAAAACGTGGTGCACAGAACACTGCTTTCTTGTGAGATAATTGTCACTTGTTGTATGCCCTATCTAATATGCACATAAGTCTATCTTAATCCGGTTGTTGGGTGCATTAATCAATGTATAGAAACATTATAAATGACTTGTCTACTTTTAGTGTGCCATTCTATTGGGTATTGGTACTGTAATTTAGCCAATAATTCAACTGATCTTTTCTTATTGGTGTCCTTTTTCAGAGACCTATTTTGTGAAGAGTTGTGTTCTGGATGCGGGCTTGCCTACCTTGTTGTTCAGAAATTCTCAAACAGATATGCTCTTGTGGATCAATGTTTTTCTTTGTTTCAACTTCTGTTACTTTGATTCAGAAACTCTTTTTAAGGGTAGGTCAGAATAGGAAACCATTTGTCTGCATCATTTTCTCAGTGCTCGCTTGCACACCTCGTCTTCGGTTCACTTGGTTTAGACTGCTGTAATCTCTAAAGTTGTTTTCTACGAACAGCAGTATGAGTAAAATTATTCCAGTGACTAACATTTCTAGAGCCAGTCCAAAAAAAATACAATGAAATACATTCATTTGTTCTTTCCCAGCCGACTTCAAATGTATAACTAACCGCGATGTGATAGAAACATATACAATTGTACCTAAAGTTTCAATAAATGCTGGTGAATTGGGAATTTGTAACAATTGCCTTACTTGGGTGGCACTTTGTGCTACTTGAGATGTGTATTAATCAGTGTCTTATGTTAATTGTGTGTTTTTTCTCAAAAGCAATGAAACTATGCATGCTAGTTTGTGAAGGTAGGTGCCAAAGCTGTAATTATTTTCCAGCCTCTTTTAGTTATGAATAACCATGTATCCTTAATAAGCATTTCTATATGAAGTGTAATTGCAATTAGTGAGTTATCATTAGATTACATTCAGTAGAATGTTCCTGTTCTGTATGTTATAACCTGGTTTTACATTTCGCTTTAGATACTTATTTGTGTGCACATTACAAATGCACGTTCGTAACTTACTTTATAACATGTATAATTTACAATGAATGCTTTAAGTTCAGAACCTCCCGCACCTCCAAAAAACGACCCTACTTTTAATCAAATACATGTGTATAGTTTTGGCATAGTATTGTTAATTATCTAGCACTAGCAAGTCAAAATATATTTTGTATTATACGATACAATGTAAAAACACAAACTCCTGTGGCTAATAACACTTTGAGAAAAGAGTGTCTGCTCCTTAAATTTAACAAGCTTCTGTTTCCTAGACCTGCTTTAAAGGAATAACTGCGTCATAAATTCTAATTTGTTTCACATGTATTCATTTAAAAATGAAGGTGCATTTATAACTTCATGCCAAGAAAGTAAGACACTTCAACTTTTCATAATGCAGATTATAGAAATCGATGCAAAGTTGAAACTAATATTTTGTGGGGGCTCTGAAATGGTGAATAATATCTATGCATTCAAGGGAAGTGTCCTAGTTTCAAATAGAGTGGTGCTCCCATTACAGGTGGAGAAGCATAATCCTATAATAAGTGTAAGAACCAGTTTGAGTACATAATGTAAGAATTTATGTTTTTGACGTTATCTGTGTTTAAATACAGACTGACATAGATAAGGACTGTAAATCATTCAGTTTATTCAGGAGATTCTTGACATGTCTATAACCAATTTACAGGTAAACGGTCCTAGTGAGAAAGGATGTCACTGAAATAGAGATGAAAAGTATTAGCCATCTGCGTTGTCCGAATTGGTACTGCAGCTGCTCCCTGTAAAACACCATTCTGCAATATTCCCCTTGAATATCTGGAGCTCAGGAGAAAAAGTCTAGAAAAACTTTCCAATCTTCTTTTGGTGCCCAAACAACCACTGAAGTACATTTCCAAGGCCACCTGACCTCAAGGGGAGCATTTAGAGATCTCAGGGTGTCAGGCCAACAGCAAAATCCAGTCTAGGTCCAGTTGCCACTGATCATCTGGGATATTTCATAAGAATTTCAACTTAAACGTTGTTATGCTACTGGAGCCACCATGTAGATCAGCCTTATGATCGTCGAAGATCGTTCTGTCTTTGGAGTTCAAATGAAAGGAGGATCCAAACTCCCCAGGCCCTTCTCACAGGTTACAGATGTCAAGTACAGCAGGGTGCTGCCTGGTATCCTTTTGTAAGTCCAGCAGTGTTCTGAGGACTGCTGGGTGAGGGTCCCGCTTTGTAGGGTTAACCAGCTTGTGGTTGGATGTCAGCCTAAAACTTTCCTCATCCCTCTCTGACCAGTGGAGTAATAGTTAATCTTGGCCCTGGTCAAAATACTTTTTTCAATACTTTCTGTTTGATTTACTGTAAACAGGCCCAAAATGCACTGTACCAGGTCAAATCGAGGTTGACGAAGGCCTTCAACCATACTGAACTTGGTCATTTGAGGCTGGGGATGTTTAGGGGAATAAACCATGGTAATCATAATTGTCCACCCACAAATAACACCAACATCCAGTTTAAACAGGTACTTTAACCACAATAAAACCAGAGACAGAAGTCGTATAGGCCAAAATCTGGCTCCTTAAGCAACCAGGTAAGGCATACACAATACTTCTCCTGGCATCCTGTTCTGTCACTTTCAAGTGACCTGTCATGCAGGATTTGACTGTGGTGTCAACAGAATGCCCCGGTCACTACCTTGCATATTTGATTGAGCTCAGATGAGCAAGCTCTGCCCATTCAGGTTGACCTGTCATTTCCATTGACCTTTTGTGTAGCTCCTGGGGGGAATTTCACATCTCATTCACATGTTCCGGTAAGTACAGGCTTTGAGTAGCCAGAGAGTTCATGCAAATTAGCCTCAAGAACTGTCAGGCAAGGAAAAAAAATTGAAAGTGACCTCGCATTAATCATTTATTACAAATCCAACTTCAGCATTGAATTGAATTTTTTAGTACTTTAAATGATGTTGCCTTATTATTCTTCTTGCTATCAACATTCCGGAGATACAGTACATGTATTTTAATCTGTGCTCTGGTTCTCTATGTAAGACAAATAGACCTGCCCTAGTAAGGATAGCTATTATGGCATTGTCACTGTAGAGACACAGTAACACATTTCAACATGCCCTGCTTTTAAATACCATGCACCCTACCTTGCGAACAACAAGGTTTACATGAGATGACTTGCTAATATTTAAAAGGAAGGGGAAGGGGATTACCTATGAAAAAGATTTATCTTAGCTAGTCACTCTGTAGGTTTTACACTGCAGTAGTCAAGCCACAATTGCAGGCCTGAAGCCATATTTTCCTTGTCACATTTGTGGATGGGATAATCAGTGCCATCAGTGCAATTTGACACCATACACTATGGCCTTATAAGAAGGGTAAATACATCAATTGGAGATTAGCCAATATCTACATGTTTAAGGGTCAGAGCATATACACTGGGTGATGCATGGCAGGGTCGCAATGTGCAAAATCTAAAAATCAACAATAACATTCATCAAGAATTTGGGATGGCCATGCAACAATTGCCATTTTACTACATGCTGCTTCCCCACTTATCCAAGCTGAAGATTTTACATCTTGAGCAGCAGCAGAATTGCCTTTTGAGTGCCTACTTTGCTGATGTTTTGAAGGCAGTCATCAGTAACCAAAGCTATTTCACTCCTATTGTTACTGCTCATGAGTATTATTAGTCATCCAATTCCCATGGGTTAAATTTATGTTATAAAACCTGGACACAAAATTATGAGTCAGAAGTAATCAATGTTGGAGTTGAAGGATCTCTGTTCCTTAAGGCCATAAATATGAATTTAGTTCTTCTTTGTTTGCAGTTCAATCTCCTAAAAGCTTCACATGTGCATGTGTTTGGCTTTAAACCTTGTGCCCTCAAATATTCACTTTGCCAATGTTCATGCCCCTGAGCAGTCCAGGCAGCATTTTCTAGTGTCCAGTGCATACTGTGTAGTGGTGAGCCTAGCTCATGTGATTTGCTGTAGCATAATTTAATGAAATGGCAGTAAAATTAAGCAACATTATGTAGAATTATGCAAGGAGCATGTCCAGGCATTTAGCTCAATTTTCTTAGCAGAAAATGACCCCTAATATCCAAAATGGACCACTAAGAAAATAGAGCTTAATTAAACAGAGCACAAACAGCAGCAGCCAGAAGCCGCACAACTAATTACAGTCATTCTTCTGTCTTCATGTTGGAGATGTTTTTGAACTTATCACCAATGATGTATCTGTCATTCACATAGGATAAAACTCTCACAATTTGTTGCAGCAATTCCATGATGTAAACTGTAAAGACTCCCATGATATTCTTATAATTTGGCTTTGGCGAACTTTTGTTACTCCAGAAGAGTCGGAGTAATTTCAGTAAGTTGGTGTTACTCTTATAATGGGAAATATGAAAAAGTGTGCAATTACTCCTGCTTGTTTACTTTAGAATAATTTGAGGTAAAAATGGCTAGCACAAACGCACAGGAACAGAGCACAAGAGCCCAATAGCTGTTGCTGTTTGTGTACTGCTGCATTTAGCGCTATATTCTTGGTGAAAAATGAATACTTGGGCCCATTTTGTATGCAAGCGTGAATTTTGCGCTAAGAAACTGGTACAATGTTATGACATGCTCCTAGCGCAATTTCACATAATCATGCATAATTTTGCAGAAATGTAATGTAATTACACTAGCAAATTACATGTATGATGCCCACTCCTACTTAAACTATTCTATTAATCAGGCAAATCTATGCAGTGTCCCTCCAAATGTGAATGTAGTTAAGCATTTTGCCTCTGGGTCAATTCTTTAATAATAATAATAATAATAATAGGCATTCTTGTAGAGCGCAATGGTGACGCACAACGGCGTGTCCCCGCGCTGAGATGCGAGCGTGTTCAGAGGAAATTCTGAGGGGAAGGCCCGCTATCTGGCAAAGAGAAATGTTTTCAGCTTAGCCCTGAAGATAGACTCTGATGGTTCCAGGCGCAACGCTACCGGGAGTTTATTCCAGCAGGATGCGGCGAGGTACCTGAAGGATCTGCCACCCATCCTCGCTCTGGACACCTTTGGAATAGTCAGGCGCCCTGAGCCAGAGGATCTTAGCGCACGGGATGGCTCGTATTGTGTCAAGAGATCCTGAAGTGGAAAGGGTGCCCTGCCATTGATGATCCGATGGCAGGTGCAGAGGGCCTTGAATTCTACCCTGCTCCTGACTGGAAGCCAGTGCAAGGCTTGGAGCGCGGCTTTGGAGGCTGATCTTCTCGGTAGTCTGAGGACTAGCCGAGCAGCGGGGTTTTGCAAGACCTGAAGGCGGCTCAGATTCTTCTCGGGGATTCCCAGGTAGAGAAGGTTGCCATAGTCCATCTTGGACGTGACTAGAGCATGCACTAGTGTTCGGCGGGCTTTGGTGGGAAGGAGCTCCAAAACCTTCCTGAGGGTCTTGAGGATCCCGAAACAGGTGCCGACCACCCGGTTGACCTGGGTGCCAAAGGTTAGATCGGAGTCGAACCAGACACCTAGATTCCTCGCCTCCAGGCAGGGGGTGGGTGCTATTCCCAAGCAAGGAGGCCACCACGCTCACGTCCACGCCGCTCGGTCTCCCCCTACCACCAGCACCTCGGTCTTGTTGCCGTTAAGTTTAAGGCAGTTGGCAGACATCCAGGCAGCAAGATCTTGCATGCATGCTCTGAAGATGTCCGCCGCAAGGCCGGGTGCACGCGATAGGGAGATGACCAGCTGCGTGTCGTCAGCGTATGACACCAAGCGCAGACCGTAGCTCTCCACTATGGAGGCGACTGGGGCCACATATAGATTAAAAAGCGTTGGGCTTAGGGACGAGCCCTGTGGTACCCCCTGATCCAATGCCACTCGCCTGGAATAGCAGTCGCCCTGCCTGACTTGGAAGCCACGGCCCGATAGGAACGACTGGATCCATTTTAGCGCTGCATCACCCAGCCCTGCTTTGTTCAGACACTGTAGCAAGATGGGATGTGCTACAGTGTCGAACGCGGCGCTGAGGTCCAGCAGGATCAGGGCCATAGTGTGGCCCTCGTCGACCCCCTGCCTGATGGATTCGGAAGCCATGAGGAGTGCCGACTCAGTCGAATGTCGAGGTCTGAATCCGAATTGGGTGGGGTGAAGGAGATTAGACTCTTCCACAAACTGCATTAGCTGCCGATTCACCAGCTTCTCAGCCACTTTCGAGAAGTAGGGAAGGAGGGAGATGGGGCGCAGGTTCTCCAGCTTTTCGAAGCTAATATTAGGCTTCTTGCGGAGGGGGAGCACAACTGCTTGTTTCCATTCCCAAGGCACAATGCTGGACCTAAAGGAAATGTCCAGCAGGTGCCTGATATATGGCTCTAGTGTTGTCAGGCTGTCCCCCAGCCGTTTAGGAGATGCTGGGTCCCGTGGGGAACCTGATTTCACTGATCTACATATGTTGATCAGGTCTTCAGCTGGTGGGGTGGAGAAATTGAGCAGCAGATTGTGACCATCTACCTCTCTAACTGATGCCTCGACCTTTCCATCTACCGCTGGTTGGGCAGGGAAGGCAGAATAGATTTTGGACACTTTGTCGCTGAAGTAGTCGGCAATGCGATTGCAAGCAGCCAAAGAGCAGTCCTCTGATCCTGCTGAGGATTTGGGGACAGCAAGAGATTTGTATACACAGAACAGTTCTTTTGCTGAGTTCTCTGCATCCAAAATTCTCTCGGCGTAGTGGGCAGTTTTTGTTATCCTGATAAGATTATGATATGCTCGTCGGTGGGTGAGATATCTCTCTCTCGCCTGACTGTCATAGGCTTCCCTCCACTGCCTTTCCGCTCGCTTACACTCCCTCTTGGCACCACGCAATTCTTCGTTAAACCATGGTGCCGATCTCTGTTTACGACCACCCTTCTTAGGATGGTCTAAAGGGGCCGTTTGGTCCAGCGCAGCCGTGATTCGGTCGTTAAGTAGTTTATTTACCGAATCCGCATCATCGCCTCCAGGGGGGCCATAGGCTGTAAGAGCCTCATTAAATTTGGGCAGGGAAAACCTAGCCCATTTGCGCCTGAGATAGTTAAGGGGAGTGGGAGCGGTGACCTTATTCTTAGGGAGAGAGATTTCAAAAGGCACCAAGAAATGGTCAGTCCACGGGAGAGGCACTGGAGGAGCCACCCTAACATCCTCCCAGTTGGCAAAGACTGGGTCAAGCAGATGACCATGTTGGTGTGTTGGAAGGTGGCCCTTCAGCTCTAATTGTAGTGCTTGGAGATCCTGCCGGAACTCCATCGCTCCCTTGTCTAGTGAATCTTCGAGGTGCATGTTAAAGTCTCCGAGTAGCAGAAACTTATCTCTCTGCAGCGCCATCTCTGTGGCACACTCTATGAGGGTGCCCTTAAACCTTGCCAAGGGGCTAGGGGGGCGGTAGACTAAATAACCTTTCACAGTTGTACCCCCATTGATTTTTATCGTGAACATCCCCACCTCACTTGCCGCCAGCTGGACTGATTCAATTTGACAGGCGAGGTAGTGTTTAAATGCAAGCGCTATGCCTCCTCCTCTGCCCTCAGGTCTATCCAGTCTTACCATCAGATAATCATCCGGTAGTGCCTGAATGATGTCAGGGTCAGAGTGTGTATCCAGCCATGTTTCTGTTAGAAATAGCAGATCCAATTGTCTGTCCACGAGAAGGTCGTGGATGTCGAACTTATGGCAGGGCAGCGACCTCACATTAAGCAGGCCGCACGACAGGGTGGGGCTGTCCCGAGTATCTGCCATTACAGTGCGGAACCGATATTGGCAGAATCTGCAGCCTGTGTCCACCCCTGCATGCATAGTGTGGAGGCAGTGACTGCATGTGGCGGAGGACAGCTTCAACAGCTCGTCCCTACTCCACTGGATCCGGTTGACCGGATCAGGGGGTTTGGCCCTGGGCCGTGTCCGGTCGCGGACGGGCGCAGACGGGCTTGGCTTTGGCGCGGCTTCGGCGCGCGCCCAGCGTGCCCGCTGCGCTCGTCCGCTGCGCTTCCTAGGCCAGGGTACCATTTTGTAGAGACAGGGGCGGGCGGGTCTGAGCACTAGAGTGCTCGCCCAGCTCGTCCCCCTCACCCAAGATGGCGGGACCGGTGAGGAGGGAACGGGGGTTCGCGCCCTGCTAGCTACAGTATAAGTTTTAAAAACACAATGGGGCAGTATTATACAAGCAGTCTGTATAAACACAAGGCAACAATTTAAAAATAATAGCAGCAATTTCTGATCCTAAAACAGTCCCGGCTTTCCGCCTCAGGACATCACTCTTACCGCGCTAACAATCAGCGAGGCACGGGTGTGAGGAGCTTTTGTAGAGACAGGGGCGGGCGGGTCTGAGCACTAGAGTGCTCGCCCAGCTCGTCCCCCTCACCCAAGATGGCGGGACCGGTGAGGAGGGAACAGGGGTGCGCGCCCTGCTAGCTACAGTATAAGTTTTAAAAACACAATGGGGCAGTATTATACAAGCAGTCTGTATAAACACAAGGCAACAATTTAAAAATAATAGCAGCAATTTCTGATCCTAAAACAGTCCCGGCTTTCCGCCTCAGGACATCACTCTTACCGCGCTAACAAGTAAAGTAAAGAATTCGTTTGCTATATTTATTGTGTTGTTTTTCATATATTATGAATAAGT
Source organism: Lissotriton helveticus (assembly GCF_964261635.1). Taxonomy (NCBI): domain Eukaryota; kingdom Metazoa; phylum Chordata; class Amphibia; order Caudata; family Salamandridae; genus Lissotriton; species Lissotriton helveticus. The sequence goes on along the minus strand of NC_136057.1, from coordinate 1,089,625,512 downwards.
TGTGGCTTTGAAACTGTATGGTAAGTAATCTGTCCTAGGTTGTGCATTCTACCTACCCTGTGAAACACGGAGCAGCTTTGAAGCAGCTGCTCCGTATTTCACTTGTTAGCAGTGAAATACGGAGCTATTCACTGCTTTCAGTGAATAGCTGATTTGTTTCCAGTCCAGGGCCAACCTGGCCTGACAGTTCGGGCTGGACTGTTCCCATTAGGCGCAGGGTCAAGACTGATTTGCATATGGCTGGGTCCAAACTGTAATGGCACGGTGAGCAAAAAAACGATCGATTTAGGCCCAGATCTCTGTACTCGGGTGAATGTATGACATTGTTCTGCATTCTGTCCATCAATTGTTGATTTTGCATTTGTCTACACACAAGAGAGCATCAACAGTAGATTCAGGGACTACTATAAAGCATTATATGCACCCCCACACCCAGTGCTGCCCACTCACTTTATTTCTGATTATCTAGAATCAGTAAAACTGTCGTTGGTCACCTGTCAAGAAGCGTGTGAGCTTGGTGGAGAAATAACCTTTCAGGAAGTGCAAGCTACAATAAAACATACAGCAGTAGGGAAGTTCCCTGGGACGGATGTCCTTCCTGTGGAATGTTGTGCAGCTTACACAGAGGAGTTGACACCAATATTGGTTACCCTCTACACTACAGTTCAAGATGTTGGATGCTTGCCCTCTACAATGGCTAAGGCATTTGTGGTCACACTGTTAAAGCCATGAAGGCATCCTGAGGATATACGGGAATTTTGCCCTCTGTCTATGCTAATTTTGGACTGCAAATTTCGTAGTAGGATTTTAGTAACACACCTTCTTCCATTGATGCCCAAGTTAATACACACCGATGAATCTGGATTCATTCCAGGGCACATTATAAAGCAGAGCATTTGGAAGGTTCTTGCGATTATGGAGGCAGACATTGAAGGGAAAGTTACGACGATGTTAGCAGCAATAGACATAGAAAAAGCTGTTGATAGCTTTGCGGAGTCCAATGCACTAAACTCCTGTATTCAGCACCCACTCTCTGAGTCAGGACTGGAGGACATATTTCAGAGAACTACTTGGTGGGGAGAGGTGCACGACAGGGATGCACTCTCTTTCCAATATTATTTGCTATTGAGATTGCACCATCTGCTTGTAGCGCAAGGGCTGGAGGTGCCTACATGGGATTGGAAATACAGGACATCGCACATTACTTAGCACTGTATGCAGATGATATGTTGTTATTCCTGAGGGATGATAATTAGGCTGTGCCCCATGTGATTGACCTCCTGAGCATTTTGGCCAAGTATCCACTGCATCAACTGCAGTGAGTCTCACCTGTGTCTGTTGCCTAAAGATGTGCCTCAGCTGAGGGTTAGACTCTACCATGAACCCTCTGACCTTTTGGAGGGCAACATTGGTGTGGCCACTAGAAGTCTTTGCTATTGTTTGGACTTCTAGAAGACTCTGCCGCTTTTGAGGCTGGAACATATAGCAGTAGCAAAGATGGTGGGGCTCCCCTGACTGGTATACTTTTTCTCTGCGCTACATATAGCGATACCCTATAAGATCTTCAATGAACTACATTTATTATTGATTAGTCTTATATTGGTAATGGTTAGGTGCAGAGGGGCTTTATCTAGATTACAACGCTGGACAAATATGGAGGGAATATCAGCTCCAGGTTTTGATGCCTATTATTTGGTGTGCAATTGCAGTGGTTTGCTCAATGGATCTATTCTCTGAGATTTCCTGAAGAGCTGAATATGGGGTTATTGCTGAATCTATGTCTATTGTACAGAATTCGTCTTGCAACCAGGAGACCCGTTTGGGTGACTCCTTCTGCATTGTAGGTTGAGCGACACTGCTGGCACCGTGCTTTCCAGCATACTCATGTCATTGCGCCCTATGACTCAGCTATCCCACTGAGAAGTTTGGAGCAAATTACACTGGGTGAGTTATTCAGGGGCCTGGTAGAATGGTCTGTCCATGGGATGCATAGAATTGGGGACCTTTATAGAGATGCAGAACTTATATAATTTGAAGATTTTTCAGCTACCTATGAGATCCAGAGAAGTCACTTTTTATTACACCAGGCAGTAGTAGCCAAGGTGCATCTCGTTGGGGCATAGGTGCGGAAGAGCCTTATCAGCCAACTGCTTGCCAGGTGCTGTGTACTACGTCGGGCCTGATTAGGGCAGTGGCGTGTCTTTATCAAGTGATACGCAATGATATTGTAACACCTCTAGTGGAACTCTGAGAGAAATGGGAAGAATACTTTCCACATCCTATTTCAGAGGTAGATTTGGCAAACATACTTATTTATTTTATTTTATTTTAAAAGTTTTATATAGCGCTGCTGGATATACTGTATCGTTCTTATACTGTATCTAGGAATTCTCGATTTCAGCTGATTCATTTTTATTATTTGCATAGGGCATATTTGACTCCGCAAGATTTCCCGGATGCAGTGTGCAATTACTCCTGCTTGTTTACTTTAGAATAATTTGAGGTAAAAATGGCTAGCACAAACGCACAGGAACAGAGCACAAGAGCCCAATAGCTGTTGCTGTTTGTGTACTGCTGCATTTAGCGCTATATTCTTGGTGAAAAATGAATACTTGGGCCCATTTTGTATGCAAGTGTGAATTTTTGCTGCTGCTGCTGATGCGGCATGTCCTTGATGAAGTGAGCAAGGAGTGGAAATGCTTCACATGGTGTGGTCATGCCCCCTATTTGTGGATTTTTGGAGGGAAGTAGGGATCTGTATTAATGAGTTGATTTAAAGATCTATTGACTGTGCACTCTTGATTTGCCTTCTATAGGTATTCCCTAGACCAGCCAAACACCGAAATACTACTGTGTTTATAGATTTGGCTCTGGTCCTTGCTAGGCTCTAGATTACTATGCATTGGAATGCTAGTAGGCCCCCCAGGATTGAAAAATGGAGGGAGGAGTTGATCTGTTGGGCAGGTTACGAGAGTGCTGTGTTGCACAGAGAAGTGAGGAAAGCAAGGGGATCAATTGATAGGGCTCTAGCACGGGATCATTTACTGGATTGTTTTACAGAACCCAACACAAGAGGATATATCTGGAGAGGGATGCATGTAATAGTAATTTCTGAACAATCTGGAAAGGAAAGCATATAGTAGAAATTTTTGAATAAATATACCTTGGGGTGAGAGGTATGTAGACTATCTATGCAAGTCAGCGAGTCCTGATGTGATTGAGGTGGGATTTTAAGGGAATGGAATGGAGAAAGAGTTATTGGTTAATTCTAGTAGGATTAATTTCTTTGATGGATTGTGACGTTTATGTGATTTTTTTTGTATCCTGATAATATTATTTTGGAAATGTTTGTCTTATCTAAAATGCCAATAAAATCCTGTTTATACACATAAGTATAAGGAAACTATGGGGCATATTACCAACAACTAGCGATAACTATCGCTATGTTGGCTTAGCGACAATAATTTATCGCCGTGTTGCGGCGATTTTTATCGCTTAGGAGCCTTGCTATTATCAAGGTTTATCTCCTAAGCGATAAAAATCGGCCGAAATGCATGAATATCGCTGTAAAGTCAGCGATATTCATGCATTACCGAGCTAATGCTCTTAGCCATGTTATCCACCACCCATTGGATAACATGGCTAAGAACTGCTCAGGGCAGGTGTTAGCTTTTGGAGATATTCGCGCTTAGCGCGAATATCTCCAAAAGTTGGTAATAGGAGATAGGGATGTTAGCGACTGTTTCCAGTCGCTAACATCTTGGCACGCCCACTTTGCATGTCATTAGTGATAAATATCTCTGACATGCAAAGCGGGGCCCAAGATGGTCGCTTTAGCGACAGCTAGGTAATAGGGAAATAATTTTATCTCCGCTTTCTTGGCTTTTAAATCCAAAAAAGCAGAGATAAATCCCTTGATAATATGCTCCTATATTTTTATATTATAGAAAAACAAGGGTCCTAAGGAGTTACAATATTACCACAAGATACCAATATAGACCACAATCGGTACTATATTTTTCAACGCCCAGCCGGGCGAGGAATAGTTTATTCAGGAATAACACAGAATTTCAATGACCTGGAGTGGGTCAATTATGAACATCAAGATAGGGTACAATCCTGTACCTATCCCAAGGAGGTAGAAAATCCAAAAGGATCAAGAGAGATAGAAGGAAGGAAAGAGGTTTTTCAGGCAAGAAAAATTCGTTTGGAGCCAAGGAGTGGCTTGCAATTTCAAATGAGCATTACCACAAGACACACTCAACAGTGTAAACAATAGGATATATACATAAATTATATGTTACACTGTTTTAAAGCGTCAACGTTTCGATCCCTAAAGGCTCTTAATGAAACGGGATCATCATCAGGACAATTTAAGATCACTGCCTGTTTTACAATGCGAACGCCTGTAAAGAAAAGGAGGGAAAATAGGAAACACAAGGTAAGGCATCCGCCTGAAATAATAAGGTTTAAAAACATTCAACAGGGTAACTATAAAAGTTTTAGGCCATTCACTATTAACACTCACGAGAAGTGAACCGAAGGTGAGTTGAAGTGTTGATATCGTGTTTGTTTACACATTAGTGAAAGAACAGTGAGAAACGGCGCGGTGACTTAGTGACAAGTTTGTCATTCATTCGTGATATAGTGCTTTTAACGATGTGGGTAGTGATATCATGGTTACGCACACATCGCCCGGTTGGGTATAGATGGAGTGGGGTGATAGTGAGAGTGGGTGAGGGGCAGGGGTGGGCTTAGGACTGTCTGTGGACAGTCACAGGCCGTTAATTTCCGGGGGTTCGGGAAATTACCTTCACGAGTCCTGGGTCAGGGGCGTGATGGCATGCTGGTTCCTTGTTGGGAAAAGTATAGAATTCAATTCTCTTTCCGGCTCTTGGGGCTGGTTGCTGTGTGGTAAAAGATTTTTACCTATTAGCAGGATATTTATGCTAGGGCGCCGAGATCGACGAGTGAAGGTTGAAGCTTACCTGGCTACAAATTGAGCAGCCATGGTAGGGAAGTAAAACGCAAGGGTTTCTTCCAGTTTGATGGAGTGGGTTGTCTCCTTTATTTGGTCCGCAGACTGAATGCTGAAACTTGTCACTAAGTCACCGCGCCGTTTCTCACTGTTCTTTCACTAATGTGTAAACAAACACGATATCAACACTTCAACTCACCTTCGGTTCACTTCTCGTGAGTGTTAATAGTGAATGCACTAAAACTTTTATAGTTACCCTGTTGAATGTTTTTAAACCTTATTATTTCAGGCGGATGCCTTACCTTGTGTTTCCCATTTTCCCTCCTTTTCTTTACAGGCGTTCGCATTGTAAAACAGGCAGTGATCTTAAATTGTCCTGATGATGATCCCGTTTTATTAAGAGCCTTTAGGGATCGAAACGTTGACGCTTTAAAACAGTGTAACATATAATTTATGTATATATCCTATTGTTTACACTGTTGAGTGTGTCTTGTGGTAATGCTCATTTGAAATCGCAAGCCACTCCTTGGCTCCAAACTAATTTTTCTTGCCTGAAAAACCTCTTTCCTTCCTTCTATCTCTCTTGATCCTTTTGGATTTTCTACCTCCTTGGGATAGGTACAGGATTGTACCCTATCTTGATGTTCATAATTGACCCTCTCCAGGTCATTGAAATTCTGTGTTATTCCTGAATAAACTATTCCTCGCCCGGCTGGGCGTTGAAAAATATAGTACTGATTGTGGTCTATATTGGTATCTTGTGGTAATATTGTAACTCCTTAGGACCCTTGTTTTTCTATAATAATTAATTGAACCCATGGTCCGAAGGCCCCATTCGGGTTTCCTTGTGTTCCAAAATGATTTGAGCGCAAACGCTGGTTTGCAAGGTCTCACATCCCGTCCAAACTAATGGGTTTGGGTCCCCTAGTACCTAGTACATCTATACCCCACTGTTCTTATACTCATCCCACACAGGGATCTCCCCTTCCCTTTTCTTCCTTTTTCTAACAGGCTAACTATGTCAAATCTGGCCCCATTATACACAGATGATTATCTTAAGCAACTCTGTTCAGGACCCTCGCTGCTTTCAGACAATGCAGACATCCCTAACCAAGCTAATACTTCAATTCCGGAACAATTAGAAAAACTGAGGAAAAAACAAGTCCGCCTACAGTTAATGATACTGATGCTAACCGATTACCTTAAAGCTGAGGTAATCCCCCTGGGCCTCCAAGTTCGGAATATACCAGGTATCTTCACAGATAACCCGAAATATATATCAGGCTTTAGCTACATAGGGACAACCTGTTCCCGCCATTGGTTGGCATTAGGCATTGATACAGCTTCTGAAACTTTAAAATCACTAGAGATAGAAATTGCTGAAATTCTAAAAGAGCTGGAGGATTCTGACAATACCGCTGACAGCAAAAAACGTATAGAACAGGTAGATAAAACCGTTGCAGAGTTTTACAGAACTGAGCAAAATAAAAAATCAAATAAAGTTAAAAAGGATATAAAGTCCTATAGCACTGAAACAACTTATCCTTACTTACAAAAGGATTTTTACACGACTAGGTCATACAACAACCCCCGACAAAATAGACCGTGGGGGAGATTTAACAGGAGACAAAACTTGGTAGGTTTCTCCGACACCTCTGCTGAGTCGTCTGATAATTCGGACGCCGGCGAAGGATCTAGTACATCAAGACGGGGTGGAGCACATCAAAATTCAAATTCTTTTTATCCGAGAGGCCAGCAAGAACCGCCACAACGAGGGCCTGTCAAAAAGCCCCAGAGATGGGTCAACCCTCCAGGGGAACGGAGCACCAGGAACAACTATTACCAATGGTAACACAAACTGCCTCCGCAATAGACACCATTCACATTTTTAATCTCTCCACTCACTTGCTGGCTCAAGATGAACTTTCCCTCCTGAAAAAAGGCCTCACTTTTGTTCCCACTGTGGCACCTAACTTCATGGAGCTACACACCGAACTATTAAGATTTTTCAGACGGGTACGCTTAAAGGCATTTTTCCAAATTCACCCTTCCCCGGAATTAAATGCACAAACTCCCTTCCGCCCTCCCTCAACCTTTTTACCATCTGCGAGTCTAATACCGCCAGAGGTAACTACATTTGAGAAACTAGTGCTTAAAGATCTCTCGAATTTGAAACAACAAAAGAAGTTTATACCATACAATATTACACTCAAAGAAAAAGAGGCCATTTGGTCTTTGAAAAACAATGACTCAATTGTGATCAAAAGTGCAGATAAAGGGGGTGGCATCGTTATACAGGAGCTTGATTCTTACAAAGCTGAAATTCAAAGACAGTTAGACAATACAGACCATTATGTTAGGCTTGCATCTAACCCAACCAAGGCCATTCAGGAACAGATACGTAAAATAACAGCCGAGGCAGTATCGGTCGGTTTTCTGACCAAAAAAGAATTCAACTACCTAAACGTGAAAAGTCCTAGAACCCCGGTAATATACACTTTACCTAAGATTCATAAAAATCTTACCACTCCTCCAGGCCGTCCGATTGTCTTGGCATGCGGTTCAATATTGGAACCCCTGGGGGCATTTGTCGACTTTTTTATAAAAGAATTTGTCCCCCCTAAACTCTGCTATGTACGTGACTCCATGTCCATGATCAACCTGATCGAGCACCATCCCTTCAATCCCCTAACCGATACCCTGTGCACCATGGACGTGGAGTCTCTGTATACAAATATTCCACAAACAGCAGCTTTACTTGTCATACAAAGAACTCTAGATAGCCGTCCACGGCCACATGCCATTCCAACATCCTTTATCTGCAAGCTATTGGAACTCTGCCTGACTAGGAATTTCTTCACATTTCAAGGCGACTTCTATCAACAAATCAAGGGTTGCTCCATGGGCGCAATTTTTGCCCCTAACCTAGTCATATTGTTTATGGATGAGATAGAAAGACAGGTAATTCTGCAACCCTCCAATCCCTTCTTCTCTGGTGTCATCATGTGGCGCAGGTACATTGATGACATCTTCATGATATGGAGATTAGACACCAATGTACTGTGCCACTTCTTACACTGGATGAATAATAATTGTCTGGGACTTCATTTCACCTTAACATCTGACAAGAACTCCATACATTTCTTGGACCTGACAATTTTTCATCAGGACAGCGAGTTGCTAACTAAACTTTATAGAAAAGCCCACTGAGAGAAACACCTTGTTAGAATACTCCAGTAATCACCCGAGGGCATTGAGGGACTCTTTACCATTTTCCCAATTCCTACGAATTAGGCGAAACTGTTCCCATAGGGATGATTATTTTCAAGAAAGCACCACCCTGGCAAATAAACTAAAAGACAGGGGTTATCCAAGGAAAATAGTGAAAAACGCCCTTAAAAGGGCTTGGTACCGCCCACGTGAGACGCTCCTTGTCCCTAACCCAAAGAAAAGTATGGACAGAATAGCCTGTGTGACTACTTTCTCCCCTATTTCCAATAACTTAAGAAAAATGATCCTAAGACATTGGCCAGAAATTAATGCAGGGACTTTAGACATCGAACGTCCCCTCTTTGCATTCAAAAAGAGCAAGAATTTAAAGGACCACTTGGTTCGCGCAGCACTTCCCAGTCCTATCCATTCTTCCACTCTTGAGTCAGCATGGGGTCTGTCCCCCATAGTTGGACACGTCAAACGTGGTGGTTGTACAGTTTGTAATTTAACACTGGAAGGAAAAAGTTTTGTGTTTAACAATGTCACCTTTAAATGTAAAACACTCACAAACTGCAATACAAGCAACGTAATTTATCTTATCCAATGTCCGTGCAACAAAAACTATGTTGGGCAAACATCACAAAAAATCAAGACCCGCATCTCCCAACATCGGAGCCGCATTAGATGTCAGACGCCAAATGCCCCTTTGGTGGAACACTTCTTGGCGACCCAGCATGATGAGAACGACATTCGATGGACTGTACTAAAGGCATTGAAACTTCCCCAGAGAGGGGGAAGCATGTCAAGTCTCCTGAACAAAGAAGAGCTGAAGTGCATAATATTGTTGGACTCTATTCGTAACGGGTTAAATCGCACAGAGGATTGAACATCGTTACTCTGATTGCCCAATGATGCACATTTGGCTGTGACTCTTATCCTTATAATCTGGAAATAATCTTGAAAGACTGAAATTTTGAAAACTGAATATGTAAATTATACATTGTGGTTTTAATCTACTGTCTAACCTAATGTGTATAAATGAGGAGCACAGACGGCCTTCACTTCCCACGGGTATGTGCCAAATCTGCACTATAAGCCACCCCTTTTAATCACTTTTAATCACTATCCATGCCCACCACAACATGGTAACCGTAACACTCCAGTTGCATACCGGCAAAGCCAACTTCCCCTTCCCAATATGGCCGCCAATTAGCAGGAAGTCCTAGTCAGTCCTCCCTTTATCTTTAGTCCTCACGAGGCATCCCCGCACAGCGGATTCGCGCTGCCAACGAAGGCGGAGAAGACCATTGTGTTTCCCCGCCCTACCCACCGCCGCTTCCACCGAGAAGTAAGGTAAGCTTACTCCCCAATTTAGCTCGCACTCCATTCCCGCCCCACAAGACAGAGCCGGTCTCAGTTTTAATTATCATTATTTTTGTTATCCAGCATTCAGTCTGCGGACCAAACAAAGGAGACAACCCACTCCATCAAACTGGAAGAAACCCTTGCGTTTTACTTCCCTACCACGGCTGCTCAATTTGTAGCCAGGTAAGCTTCAACCTTCACTCGTCGATCTCGGCGCCCTAGCATAAATATCCTGCTAATAGGTAAAAATCTTTTACCACACAGCAACCAGCCCCAAGAACCGGAAAGAGAATTGAATTCTATACTTTCCCCAACAAGAAACCAGCATGCCATCACGCCCCTGACCCAGGACTCGTGAAGGTAATTTCCCGAACCCCCGGAAATTAACGGCCTGTGACTGTCCACAGACAGTCCTAAGCCCACCCCTGCCCCTCACCCACTCTCACTATCACCCCACTCCATCTATACCCAACCGGGCGATTTGTGCGTAACCATGATATCACTACCCACATCGTTAAAAGCACTATATAACGAATGAATGACAAACTTGTCACTAAGTCACCGCGCCGTTTCTCACTGTTCTTTCACTAATGTGTAAACAAACACGATATCAACACTTTAACTCACCTTCGGTTCACTTCTCGTGAGTGTTAATAGTGAATGGCCTAAAACTTTTATAGTTACCCTGTTGAATGTTTTTAAACCTTATTATTTCAGGCGGATGCCTTACCTTGTGTTTCCTATTTTCCCTCCTTTTCTTTACAGGCGTTCGCATTGTAAAACAGGCAGTGATCTTAAATTGTCCTGATGATGATCCCGTTTCATTAAGAGCCTTTAGGGATCGAAACGTTGACGCTTTAAAACAGTGTAAAATATAATTTATGTATATATCCTATTGGTTACACTGTTGAGTGTGTCTTGTGGTAATGCTCATTTGAAATCGCAAGCCACTCCTTGGCTCCAAACTAATTTTTCTTGCCTGAAAAACCTCTTTCCTTCCTTCTATCTCTCTTGATCCTTTTGGATTTTCTACCTCCTTGGGATAGGTACAGGATTGTACCCTATCTTGATGTTCATAATTGACCCTCTCCAGGTCATTGAAATTCTGTGTTATTCCTGAATAAACTATTCCTCGCCCGGCTGGGCGTTGAAAAATATAGTACTGATTGTGGTCTATATTGGTATCTTGTGGTAATATTGTAACTCCTTAGGACCCTTGTTTTTCTATAATAATTAATTGAACCCATGGTCCGAAGGCCCCATTCGGGTTTCCTTGTGTTCCAAAATGATTTGAGCGCAAACGCTGGTTTGCAAGGTCTCACATCCCGTCCAAACTAATGGGTTTGGGTCCCCTAGTACCTAGTACATCTATACCCCACTGTTCTTATACTCATCCCACACAGGGATCTCCCCTTCCCTTTTCTTCCTTTTTCTAACAGGCTAACTATGTCAAATCTGGCCCCATTATACACAGATGATTATCTTAAGCAACTCTGTTCAGGACCCTCGCTGCTTTCAGACAATGCAGACATCCCTAACCAAGCTAATACTTCAATTCCGGAACAATTAGAAAAACTGAGGAAAAAACAAGTCCGCCTACAGTTAATGATACTGATGCTAACCGATTACCTTAAAGCTGAGGTAATCCCCCTGGGCCTCCAAGTTCGGAATATACCAGGTATCTTCACAGATAACCCGAAATATATATCAGGCTTTAGCTACATAGGGACAACCTGTTCCCGCCATTGGTTGGCATTAGGCATTGATACAGCTTCTGAAACTTTAAAATCACTAGAGATAGAAATTGCTGAAATTCTAAAAGAGCTGGAGGATTCTGACAATACCGCTGACAGCAAAAAACGTATAGAACAGGTAGATAAAACCGTTGCAGAGTTTTACAGAACTGAGCAAAATAAAAAATCAAATAAAGTTAAAAAGGATATAAAGTCCTATAGCACTGAAACAACTTATCCTTACTTACAAAAGGATTTTTACACGACTAGGTCATACAACAACCCCCGACAAAATAGACCGTGGGGGAGATTTAACAGGAGACAAAACTTGGTAGGTTTCTCCGACACCTCTGCTGAGTCGTCTGATAATTCGGACGCCGGCGAAGGATCTAGTACATCAAGACGGGGTGGAGCACATCAAAATTCAAATTCTTTTTATCCGAGAGGCCAGCAAGAACCGCCACAACGAGGGCCTGTCAAAAAGCCCCAGAGATGGGTCAACCCTCCAGGGGAACGGAGGACCAGGAACAACTATTACCAATGGTAACACAAACTGCCTCCGCAATAGACACCATTCACATTTTTAATCTCTCCACTCACTTGCTGGCTCAAGATGAACTTTCCCTCCTGAAAAAAGGCCTCACTTTTGTTCCCACTGTGGCACCTAACTTCATGGAGCTACACACCGAACTATTAAGATTTTTCAGACGGGTACGCTTAAAGGCATTTTTCCAAATTCACCCTTCCCCGGAATTAAATGCACAAACTCCCTTCCGCCCTCCCTCAACCTTTTTACCATCTGCGAGTCTAATACCGCCAGAGGTAACTACATTTGAGAAACTAGTGCTTAAAGATCTCTCGAATTTGAAACAACAAAAGAAGTTTATACCATACAATATTACACTCAAAGAAAAAGAGGCCATTTGGTCTTTGAAAAACAATGACTCAATTGTGATCAAAAGTGCAGATAAAGGGGGTGGCATCGTTATACAGGAGCTTGATTCTTACAAAGCTGAAATTCAAAGACAGTTAGACAATACAGACCATTATGTTAGGCTTGCATCTAACCCAACCAAGGCCATTCAGGAACAGATACGTAAAATAACAGCCGAGGCAGTATCGGTCGGTTTTCTGACCAAAAAAGAATTCAACTACCTAAACGTGAAAAGTCCTAGAACCCCGGTAATATACACTTTACCTAAGATTCATAAAAATCTTACCACTCCTCCAGGCCGTCCGATTGTCTTGGCATGCGGTTCAATATTGGAACCCCTGGGGGCATTTGTCGACTTTTTTATAAAAGAATTTGTCCCCCCTAAACTCTGCTATGTACGTGACTCCATGTCCATGATCAACCTGATCGAGCACCATCCCTTCAATCCCCTAACCGATACCCTGTGCACCATGGACGTGGAGTCTCTGTATACAAATATTCCACAAACAGCAGCTTTACTTGTCATACAAAGAACTCTAGATAGCCGTCCACGGCCACATGCCATTCCAACATCCTTTATCTGCAAGCTATTGGAACTCTGCCTGACTAGGAATTTCTTCACATTTCAAGGCGACTTCTATCAACAAATCAAGGGTTGCTCCATGGGCGCAATTTTTGCCCCTAACCTAGTCATATTGTTTATGGATGAGATAGAAAGACAGGTAATTCTGCAACCCTCCAATCCCTTCTTCTCTGGTGTCATCATGTGGCGCAGGTACATTGATGACATCTTCATGATATGGAGATTAGACACCAATGTACTGTGCCACTTCTTACACTGGATGAATAATAATTGTCTGGGACTTCATTTCACCTTAACATCTGACAAGAACTCCATACATTTCTTGGACCTGACAATTTTTCATCAGGACAGCGAGTTGCTAACTAAACTTTATAGAAAAGCCCACTGAGAGAAACACCTTGTTAGAATACTCCAGTAATCACCCGAGGGCATTGAGGGACTCTTTACCATTTTCCCAATTCCTACGAATTAGGCGAAACTGTTCCCATAGGGATGATTATTTTCAAGAAAGCACCACCCTGGCAAATAAACTAAAAGACAGGGGTTATCCAAGGAAAATAGTGAAAAACGCCCTTAAAAGGGCTTGGTACCGCCCACGTGAGACGCTCCTTGTCCCTAACCCAAAGAAAAGTATGGACAGAATAGCCTGTGTGACTACTTTCTCCCCTATTTCCAATAACTTAAGAAAAATGATCCTAAGACATTGGCCAGAAATTAATGCAGGGACTTTAGACATCGAACGTCCCCTCTTTGCATTCAAAAAGAGCAAGAATTTAAAGGACCACTTGGTTCGCGCAGCACTTCCCAGTCCTATCCATTCTTCCACTCTTGAGTCAGCATGGGGTCTGTCCCCCATAGTTGGACACGTCAAACGTGGTGGTTGTACAGTTTGTAATTTAACACTGGAAGGAAAAAGTTTTGTGTTTAACAATGTCACCTTTAAATGTAAAACACTCACAAACTGCAATACAAGCAACGTAATTTATCTTATCCAATGTCCGTGCAACAAAAACTATGTTGGGCAAACATCACAAAAAATCAAGACCCGCATCTCCCAACATCGGAGCCGCATTAGATGTCAGACGCCAAATGCCCCTTTGGTGGAACACTTCTTGGCGACCCAGCATGATGAGAACGACATTCGATGGACTGTACTAAAGGCATTGAAACTTCCCCAGAGAGGGGGAAGCATGTCAAGTCTCCTGAACAAAGAAGAGCTGAAGTGCATAATATTGCTGGACTCTATTCGTAACGGGTTAAATCGCACAGAGGATTGAACATCGTTACTCTGATTGCCCAATGATGCACATTTGGCTGTGACTCTTATCCTTATAATCTGGAAATAATCTTGAAAGACTGAAATTTTGAAAACTGAATATGTAAATTATACATTGTGGTTTTAATCTACTGTCTAACCTAATGTGTATAAATGAGGAGCACAGACGGCCTTCACTTCCCACGGGTATGTGCCAAATCTGCACTATAAGCCACCCCTTTTAATCACTTTTAATCACTATCCATGCCCACCACAACATGGTAACCGTAACACTCCAGTTGCATACCGGCAAAGCCAACTTCCCCTTCCCAATATGGCCGCCAATTAGCAGGAAGTCCTAGTCAGTCCTCCCTTTATCTTTAGTCCTCACGAGGCATCCCCGCACAGCGGATTCGCGCTGCCAACGAAGGCGGAGAAGACCATTGTGTTTCCCCGCCCTACCCACCGCCGCTTCCACCGAGAAGTAAGGTAAGCTTACTCCCCAATTTAGCTCGCACTCCATTCCCGCCCCACAAGACAGAGCCGGTCTCAGTTTTAATTATCATTATTTTTGTTATCCAGCATTCAGTCTGCGGACCAAACAAAGGAGACAACCCACTCCATCAAACTGGAAGAAACCCTTGCGTTTTACTTCCCTACCACGGCTGCTCAATTTGTAGCCAGGTAAGCTTCAACCTTCACTCGTCGATCTCGGCGCCCTAGCATAAATATCCTGCTAATAGGTAAAAATCTTTTACCACACAGCAACCAGCCCCAAGAACCGGAAAGAGAATTGAATTCTATACTTTCCCCAACAAGAAACCAGCATGCCATCACGCCCCTGACCCAGGACTCGTGAAGGTAATTTCCCGAACCCCCGGAAATTAACGGCCTGTGACTGTCCACAGACAGTCCTAAGCCCACCCCTGCCCCTCACCCACTCTCACTATCACCCCACTCCATCTATACCCAACCGGGCGATTTGTGCGTAACCATGATATCACTACCCACATCGTTAAAAGCACTATATAACGAATGAATGACAAACTTGTCACTAAGTCACCGCGCCGTTTCTCACTGTTCTTTCACTAATGTGTAAACAAACACGATATCAACACTTTAACTCACCTTCGGTTCACTTCTCGTGAGTGTTAATAGTGAATGGCCTAAAACTTTTATAGTTACCCTGTTGAATGTTTTTAAACCTTATTATTTCAGGCGGATGCCTTACCTTGTGTTTCCTATTTTCCCTCCTTTTCTTTACAGGCGTTCGCATTGTAAAACAGGCAGTGATCTTAAATTGTCCTGATGATGATCCCGTTTCATTAAGAGCCTTTAGGGATCGAAACGTTGACGCTTTAAAACAGTGTAAAATATAATTTATGTATATATCCTATTGGTTACACTGTTGAGTGTGTCTTGTGGTAATGCTCATTTGAAATCGCAAGCCACTCCTTGGCTCCAAACTAATTTTTCTTGCCTGAAAAACCTCTTTCCTTCCTTCTATCTCTCTTGATCCTTTTGGATTTTCTACCTCCTTGGGATAGGTACAGGATTGTACCCTATCTTGATGTTCATAATTGACCCTCTCCAGGTCATTGAAATTCTGTGTTATTCCTGAATAAACTATTCCTCGCCCGGCTGGGCGTTGAAAAATATAGTACTGATTGTGGTCTATATTGGTATCTTGTGGTACTATTGTAACTCCTTAGGACCCTTGTTTTTCTATAATAATTAATTGAACCCATGGTCCGAAGGCCCCATTCGGGTTTCCTTGTGTTCCTATATTTTTATAGTTAATGGGCCTGATTCACAAAAGTAATATGAGGCAAATGTTAGGATTCCTAACTTTACTACTCCTAAACTGAGAAAAATCCTAACATTTACGACTTTCGGTAATCACAAAAAGCATTTAGGAGTTGTAAAGTTAGCATTCCTAACTTTGCTACTCCTAAACTGAGAAAAGTCCTAACTTTACAACTTTCAGTATTCACAAAAGGCATTTAGGAGTTGTAAAGTTAGGATTCCTAACTTTACTACTCCTACACTGAGAAAAATCCTAACTTTACGACTTTCGGTATTCACAAAAGGCATTTAAGAGTAGTAAAAGCCCAATATATATTAGCACTCTAGATTTGTGTAAAGGGTACTGAAAAATCCATCTCAACCATAAGGATAAGGAGAAAACTGCCTACTCCACTCATGGAAGTTATATCACTTTATTGTCCTGACCTTTGTTCTCCATGGGGACCCAGTTAACTTCCAAAGAATGATGAACACAATCTTGCAACCTCATAATACCAATGCTGAAGCATATACTGACAATATCATCATATATACTGCCACATGGAAAGACACATAAAACATCTACAAGCCATGTCAGGGCCGTTAGGTAAAGGTTCAAAGTGAACCCAGAAAAATTCATTTGGCCAATAAACAAATAAAATATTTGGCACACTAATTGGGAAGGAGTCAATTCAATGCCAAGCAGAATACGTAACAGCTATTCTGCAAATACCCTTTCTTAAAGCAAAGAGAAATCTTAGGGCCTTCCTTGGGTTGGTGGGTTAATATAGACAATTTATCCCATGATTTTCTCATTCGCAGCTCCCTTAACAGATTTATTACAGAACAATATGAAAGTAGACCAATAATTAAAACATCTCTCACCAGAAGTGTTAGACTCCTTAAAAAGCTGCAAACATCCCTCTCAACGGATCCTGTCCTTTTTACACCTGATTACTAAAAATGCTTTACATTACAAATGGATGTTTTCAGGGGTGGGATTAGGTGCTGTCCTTTGACAAATGATGGAAAGGGAATAGAGAGACCTATACTTTATGTCAGCTGGAAACTCTTCCCTCGAGAAAGGATATATGTAATAGTAAAAAAAGAGGGGCTAGCTGTCAAATGTCTATCGAGACCCTCAGGTATTATTTAGAAGAACGAAGGTTTGACTTATATACCCATCATGCTCCAATAGCATGGCTGTCTAAAAAAAAAAGGGAATAATCCAAGCATTTTGAGGTGCTTTTTGACCCTTCCAGTTTAAAACCTACCACAGAAAAGGGGGTTGAACAGACCAATGAAGAAAGTAAAGGAGGAGACATGTGAAGAGGGGCCACACTTCCCCCTAGACCTACATGAAATAAATAGCCACAGCTCCTTCATCATAGCCCAATCTGCATTGGCAGCACCAGGAAAGAAAATCAATCAATCAATCATACTACTTGTAGAGCGCGCTACTTACCTGTGAGAGTCTCAAGGCACTGAGGAGAGGGTGTGTGCTGCTACTGCTCGGAGAGCCAGGTCTTGAGGAGTCTTCTGAAGGGGAGTAGGTTTGGGTCTGCCGTATGTGGGTAGCGAGGGTGTTCCAGGTCTTGGCGGCGAGGTAAGAGAAGGATCTGCCGCCGGAGGTCGTTCCTTGGATGCGGGGACAGCGGCGAGGGTGAGGCTGGTGGAGCGGAACTGGTGGGTGGGGGTGTATAAGCTGAGTCTGCTGTTCAGGTAGGCTGGTCCGGTGTTGTGGAGTGCTTTGTGTGTGTGTGTGAGGAGCTTGAAGGTGATCCTCTTGTCAACAGGGAGCCAGTGTAGGTCTCTCAGGTGGGGGTGATGTGGCTGCAGTGGATGTGGCTGCAGTGGGGGACGTTGACAATCAGTCAGGCGGAGGCGTTTTGGATGCGTTATGTCGTCGTGGATGTTTGACTGGGATTCCTGCATAGAGTGCGTTGCCATAGTCCAGTCTACTGCTGACGAGGGCCTGTGTCACAGTTCTTCTTGTTTCGGTCAGGATCCACTTGTAGATCCTGCAGAGCATGCAGAGGGTGTTGTAGCAGGAGGAGGAGACAAAGCATTAGAACAGGGGCAGGCTGATGACAGCAATATGGTCACAAACAGTAAGAAAAGACTTGCTATTACAGGAAGAGGAGGGCAGACGAGGGAACATAAAAGCAGCAACTGAACAGTAAGGGGTGTTCCCCAGAGAGGAGAGAAATACCGACACAGGCATAGAGGACAAAAATGCCAACAAAGGAGGAGAGGAGAATAAAACAGAAACAGGACGAGAGTAGAAGGAACTTTATAGTAGAAATTGGTGGCGGTGAAGTGAGTTGCCAGGAAATGGAGAGAGTTTGAGTGAAGCTATACAAGGCCGTAACTGAACGCGGAGGCATGGAGGAAGAAGAGAGGAGTGATGGACACCACCAGCCTTTGTCTACAAGCCTGCCACAAATTGGGCGAGTTGTAGTTACCCATTTGAGTGACTTGAGAATATGCTCACTCACGGAAGATAATTGCTTTAGGGAATTTTATGAGAGCTATTTTCCTTTTTTTGTGTTTCTCTTTTTGTCACTATTCCACAGCTCATATCAAAACATTTAGGAAGATATTTTGGGCGATATTATCAAGAACGGGCGATATATAATCGTATCGCCGCTTTAGCGGCAGGATAAAGTGGCGATAAGGGGCTCTAAAAGAATTCCTATAGAAGCCCAGGTTTGATGTCTTTCACACCAGAACCAGGGCTTCTTTAGGAATTCTATAGAGCATATTATCAAGCCCCTTATCGCCGCTTTAGCTACAGTTTCTTGCTGCTAAAGCTACAATAATGTTATTGCCGTTCCTGATAAAGAGTTTATAAAAGGAGAAGTGTTTGACTATGCTATACATGAAACACATTGATTTCTTTTGTATAATCTCCCAGATACAGAGGTTCTGTGCTATCCCAACCATCTGTCCTCCCTGTATGTACGAGAAAATAGGACACCTGGCCTAAAAGTCCTAGGATCCCATGAACAAACACTAATTAAAAGCTGCAGCCACCTTGCGACATTGAAGTAGAGCTTATCAAGGCTTAGTATGATGGACTGGCTTCACTCTTTTTGACTTTCTTAATATAAAGCAATTTGACTCTCTTATACTTTTTGAAACATCACTGGACATATTATCATTTGTGACCTACATAAGAATTGGTTTTCAACCACTTTTCTTCGAGCGGCAAGGTGCCAAAGGAGAAGATTATGACTGCTGGCACATATTGGATGCATTTCCACGTAACTCCATTTCTCTGAAGACCTTTTGAGCCTTGAAAGAGTTGTTGAATACGACGAAATACATGCCTGCTGTTTTCAGTTCAAACTGTGCAAAAGAGAAAAAGATTGAACACTCTAAACAATATTAAAGCAATTGGAACTACCATTTTCGCTTAATGTCTTCATATTCTGTGGATTGTGGTTTACAACTCTGGACCTGATGGATTGACTGATTCTGTATTAACAATCGGTGGTGCTCTGGATTCATTTCCTATATTTTATGTATTTCAAAATGTTTTTCTTATATACTCAACGCTATTTGGTGACATAGTGTAACTTCATACATTGAGCACATGCTACCTGTTGCTTTATGTATATATTTCCTGAAATTGTGATGTGCTAGAATCTAATGTAGACCACTGTCATCTTTTTCCTTTTTTTATTAATTATAATCTATTTGGAAGGCCACAGTGCCTTGAAACGCGTCGGCAAGTCTGTAACAGAGGGAAAATATTGGCGAGCTGCACAACATTGCTGGAGAGCATGAGAGAGGTCGAGTTGCTCTTCAAATGCTTGGGGCGCTTTGTTCTTGAATCTTACAACACGGCCGGTCCCTGCCGTGGAAGAGGCACCATCTCCGTCAACAAAAGGAGAGGCTGAGAGCTGAACTTTTCAACTTTAAAAGCACCTCTCTCCGCATATGAACGAAACTCGCCAGCTAAGACCCCTCATCCTACTTAAGGATAATAATGTGCTCAAACCGAATAAACATACATTGAACTGATTAAAAATGCAGTTTTGCCTGTAATGTGGTGCATACATGTCCCAGGAGGTATTGCAGCATCACTTTCTTGGGAGTGGCTGCTGCAGGGACACGTGATGCAAATAAAAATCGGAGGAAGAAACTTTTGCAGGCTTCAATGGTGTCTATGAGCAGCCCAGGAAGAAGAGGCCACAGTGCCTTGAAACGCGTCGGCAAGTCTGTAACAGAGGGAAAATATTGGCGAGCTGCACAACATTGCTGGATAGCATGAGAGAGGTCGAGTTGCTCTTCAAATGCTTGGGAGCGCTTTGTTCTTGAATATTACAACACGGCCGGTCCCTGCCGTGGAAGAGGCACCATCTCCGTCAACAAAAGGAGAGGCTGAGAGCTGAACTTTTCAACTTTAAAAGCACCTCTCTCCGCATATGAACGAAACTCGCCAGCTAAGACCCCTATCCTACTTAAGGATAATAATGTGCTCAAACCGAATAAACATGCATTGAACTGATTAAAAACACAGTTTTGCCTATAATGAGGTGCATACATGTCCCAGGAGGTATTGCAGCATCACTTTCTTGGGAGTGGCTGCTGCAGGGACACGTGATGCAAATAAAAATCGGAGGAAGAAACTTTTGCAGGCTTCAATGGTGTCTATGAGCAGCCCAGGAAGAAGAGGCCACAGTGCCTTGAAACGCGTCGGCAAGTCTGTAACAGAGGGAAAATATTGGCGAGCTGCAAAACATTGCTGGATAGCATGAGAGAGGTCGAGTTGCTCTTCAAATGCTTGGGGCGCTTTGTTCTTGAAACATATATATATATATTTCCATTTATTGCCTTTTTTTCATATTATCTACCTCGTCATTAATAAAGTTGTGGCAAAGTCATCCTGAGCCCTGGGCGCCCCCACTTTTTTTGCTGACTGGTGCTGATGGTAACTGACTCTGCTTGTCCCTAGGCTCTGCTTAACCAGGCCCAAGGCCAGTGCTCTGGTGAAAACACAGTGAAAATGCACACACACACATTAGGATACACTACGTGTTAGAGTACCCCTATGATTGGCCTGACCTACCCTATAAGTCCGTAGTACATAATAGGGTAGGGGGATTAAAACTACCTTTAAGTCCATAGAATATAATAGGACATTGCAGTTTAGAGGCCAGCAGCATGTGTGCACCGGTGAGAGCCTAAGGTCAGTTTAAAAGCAGACCTGTGTTGCAGGACTGCTTGTAAGTGTAAATTGTGCCCAAAATTGACTTAGGTGTTAGAGGCACTTACAAACACGATAAACCACAATATTGTGGCCTATTAGGCACCCCCAGGCTCTCACTTAGGTGTCCCGGGGGTGGGGTCCAGGTACTTATAATGAGAACCCCTTTGAAATATGCTTTATATGCACTGGGGATAGAGAGATTGCACATTTCACTTCCCCCATTGTAGTAAAGTGCTTCCCACAATCTACTTTTGTGCTAGGAGCACTATGGAATAAGGATTCACATTTCTTTTGCATATTCAGAACCCCTAAGGTCTCCTCTAATGATGTCGCAAGGGTGAGGGGTCCTGTAGTTATAAGTAGGGTCCTTATATACACTGGTGTTGGTGAAATTGTACATTTAATTTTTCCCATTGTAGATCTTCAGCCACATAGGTTAACATTGCAATAGTTTATGAACTTATAACTACTCAGAAGAAATAAAGAAATAAATAACAAATATCATTCAAGGACTTAGGAGAATGGTATTGATGAATCCAACACTGTGCTATTGTTGAATTTATCCTGCAATATACAGAACAGGAGTTGTAAGGCTTTTTTGCCTGTAAGCCAAAATTCAGCCTTCCAGTGGTGTGCCATGATTGGTGAGAGTTTACAGGAGCTGCTTTGGTGTAGTGATAAGTGGCACCCAGGGTGAGGAGCCATCTGGGAGGAAAGGGTTCTGCTGAACAAGAATGCCAGAGCAAGGAGGAGGGGTCATAAACAATGAGCTTCAAAGGAAGAAATGAACAAGCAGAAGAAGGCAAGTCCATCTACACTCATTCCTTCTGAAACCAGCCAGATGGCAGACTTAAGGAAGAATGTACAAATGCCAGGGGGAGGGACACTACAGAGAAGAACCACTCTGAAGGTTGGTTTAGCTAGCTCTTGCCTCTTTGCTCAGACTTCCGCCATATTGAATTTTGGCAGAATAGTGCTTTATGGGAGACCGTTGTGTCACTCTTCAGAGGAAATGGTCATGCTATGGGATGTTGCCCTGTGTCTCATTGGACAGAATTGCACTCCTGTTTGACCCCATGGAACACTGAATAAGTATCTGAGAGGGGCAGAGGCTCTCAGATCTGCTGCTTGAAACAAGAAGAAGAAGAAGGGTCCATGCTGGAAGATTGATTTGCACCAACCAGACCCTGCACTCTGACTGACTGCGCCTGCTGCACAATCTGGAACTACAGCCCTGTGCACCAAACTTTCTTCAAAAAGACCAAAGAGTGGATTCCATGCAACCTACATGTTAACAGATTTCACCTGGATCATCACCACCATGAATCCCCAGCCTGGAGTGCTTCTAGTGGATTTTTAAGGGTTTTGAATTGTGGGAACTTAGGGCCATATGTATCATCATCACCATTTGCGATTTCTAAATAGCGATTTTTAAGGAATCGCTATTTAGAAATCGCAAAATGGTATGTATGTAAAAATCAGCTTCTGTTTAGCGATTTCTTACAATTCCTTAATTGCGATTAGCAAATTGCTAATTGCAATTAAGGAATAATTTCCCATTCATTTCTATGGGCCAGGAGGCCCATAGGAATGAAGGGGAAATGTGCGACTAGCAATTAGCTAATCGCAAATTGGGAATATTTTCAAGGGTGCAGGGGTGACCAAAGGACACCCAGCTGCACCCCTGAAAATGACATGTGTGCGCATATGGTGCACATACATGCCCTGTATGAGCGTCACATGGCACCTTTTGTTTTAAAAAAAGATGCTTTTTCAAAGGAATTCGCAACCTACCACCAACTTGAAGTTGGATATATCTATCCTCAGATTAGAAAAAGCCGAGCAAGTGCCAAACATATGAATGATATCGGCTTCAACCAGTGAGCAGCGTGGGCAAGTAGTTCCCTGTCCAGTGGCCCATTTGGCAATTTTATAGGGGGTGAAATATAGGTCGAAGAATGGTTTATAAAATTGCACTTGCAGTTTAATTGACATAAGACATGTTTGTGAGACCTCCAGCGCACGTACGGGGGTTGCTTGTTGCACCGCTAGATTGGTCTGCCACCCAACATAATGCTTATCTAGATCGTTTGGTAGAGCGCTATTAAAATTCTTGTAAATTTCCCCAATTCTAGGAGTTGTTTTCATACACAAACTATCTATTGCTGCATTAGTTTGAAATTTTACTCAACCCTCCATTTTCCTTGATAAAAAATCCCTAATCTGTAAGTATTTAAAGAAATCCCTATTGCTGATGTTATAGTCGGTACGAAGCTCTGAGAAGCTTTCCAATCGATTTGCTGTAAAAAAAACAACACAGCTGGCTAATCCCTGTCCCGATCCACCTAGACATGCATCCATCCTGAAAAATCTCTGGGAGATCGGAATTACCACTAACGGGGGTATAGCAAGAGTATCGCCCCAGCCCTAATAGTTTGCGGATATTGGTCCATACCTTACAAATGCTGGCGATAGTCTTAAGTTTTGTTTTCTTAAAATGATTGTCATTGATGTGGCGCCATAAGCACCCATTGCTTCTATCCCCCAGTATCATTTCCTGTGGGGTTGGGATTGTGCGGTTACTAGGTTCATTAGCTATCAGATTCACACAATATTTGGCCACCGTTGCCCAGTAGTAGATCTTAAAGTTTGGCAAAGCTAATCCCCCTCTATCTTTCGGTAGCATAATCCATTTGAGAGCCCTTCGTGGTCTCTTAAACCCCCATTTACATCTAGAAAACAGAGTTTCAATATTTTTCAAGTATTGTGGAGAAAACTCAAGACAAATTGTTCTAAAAAAATATAAAAATCTAGGTAAAAACAACATTTTAATCACATTGCACCTGCCGCCAATGGTCAGATGTAAATTATCCAGTCTAATCAGTTCTTTTCTGGTGCGGCCTATTAATGGATCAAGATTTATCTGCACAATATTATCTACCTTGGAGCTTATACTGACGCCAAGATAAACGGCATGCTTTACTACCCTATTGTCCCTCATCTGTATTTTATCATTAATAACAATCTGAGTTTTCCCTGTATTCAATTTATATCCGAAGGTGTTACCGAATCGCAGTGCCTCTTCCTCCACAATCTTAATACCCTTGTTCGGATTGGCGGTGACTAAAGCTATATCGTCCGCGTAAGCTAGTATTTTAGTTTCATGATTATTGATCAGGATGGGTGGGACAAGAGGATGGCTTTCAAGTTTGCAGATAAAATGATTGATATACAACGCAAATAAGAGAGGCGAGCAGGGGCACCCTTGTCTGGTTCCCCTCGTAATCATAAAGCTCTTGGACATGGTTCCGTTTATTGCAACTCGAGCGCTCGAGTTGACATAGAGTCCTTGTATAGCCTTAATAAATCCACTAGCTACTCCACGGTTTGACATAGCTGCCCATAAAAACTTCCAGGAGACCCTATCAAATGCTTTTTCTGCGCCCAGCAAGATAAGGGCCATATGGTCTCCTGTTGTCTCTGCATGGTCAAATAGAGAAATCACTCTCTGTACATGATCGATTGTTGATCTACTGGGGATAAACCCATGTTGGCGGGTTGAAACAATCTTATGGATTATCGGTGCTAGTCGCCCAGCAAGGAGTTTGGAGTAAATCTTTGAGTCGCCGTTAATCAGAGTTATCGGGCAATAGGAGCCCATTTCCAATGGGTTTTTATTTTTCTTCAAGAAGATCATAATCTTCGCAAAGGACCAAGATGGAGGTGGATTCCCACCCTGGAGCAAGGATTTGAAAAGCTCCATCAAAATTGTTTTAAGTTGATCTGCGAATTCTACAAAAAACTCTGTAGGGATCGCATCCACCCCTGCTGCTTTGCCAGCTGCCAATGATTTCAAGGATAGTAATATTTCATCCCAGTTAAGGGGGGAATCCAATACATCTTGATCCTCTTGCACCAAGCGCACGCTCAAGACTTGCGCAAGATATTCCCCCGGGTCCTCTTGGTCCCTTACCGGCTCCTTGTACAGTTCTAGATAATACCTTTGGAAAGCCGCTCTAATTTCAGACGCCTCTAGTCTCAACACGCCATCAATATCTTTAATAGACTTAATTATATTAGCAGTCATCTCCTCCCTTATACGCACTGCTAGCTGGTGTCCTACTTGTTTGCTGAGCTCATAAGATTTTTCTTTGTACATCATACCTTTGGTGATGAATTTCCCTGAAAGATCTCTGATATCCTGTTTCTGGCGATGGCTACTTGCGCTAATTCATCCGTAGCCTGACCTGTTTGTACGGCTGTGATCAGGTCTGCCCCCGCTCTATTCAAGTTCTGTCGTAGCGTGGCTAATAGCTGTTTACCTTTTTTTATCTAGAAAGTCCATGCCCCATTCTCCGCGCAGCGGACGCGCGCGGCAGCGCGCCAAAGGCAAGCCCGTCTGCGCCCGTCCGCGCCTGGACTGGGCCCAGTGTCAGAAACCCTGGTCCTAAGCCCTCAAACACCACCTCCACAAAGAAGAAATAGGCAATCGTAGAGATCCAGGCTGCTCACATCGCCCATAACAGCAATTTGCCATTACTTAGGTACAACTCGGAGCAGCTCTGGGCTCTAAGAATCCCTTTTTCACCGAAATGCTGTAAATTACATCTGGAGGACGAAATTACTTCCTGCCCCAACTGTAGTTTCAGAGCTGCTCCTGGCGGTAAGCAAACTGTGAACAGGGAAAATGATAAGAGCGACCAAAGTTTATCCCAATATAAAACATTCTCTTTTCTTAGCCTGAATTGCAGGTCCTTACCCAAACATAAATTTGAAATTTTCAACCTATTAATGGATGAAAAACCTGACACCCTTTTCCTCACAGAAACGTGGCACCAGGAAAGCTCAGGTCCGGACATTGCGGTGGCGGTGCCCGACCATTACGCAATAGAAAGATTTGATCGTACTAACAAGAAAGGAGGCGGGATTGCTATCCTCTTTAAAAAAGAGTACAATTGCGACTTCACTCACCTGCCCATGCCCAATTGTGAAGCAGCAATATTTAAGCTTGCCCTCACCCCCAATTGTATGTTTTCTGGCATACTTGCGTATCGCCCACCTGGTTCTGCTACAGCATGGGCAACTGCCCTCCCGGATATCCTAAGTCCTTTTGTGATGAGGGCTGCTAACTTTTCCTTTGTAGGTGATGTCAACTTACATTTGGATAATCAAACCTGCAGAACAACTTTCGAACTTATCTCAGACTTACCCTCCTTAAACTTAAGCCTGCTAAATTCTGGATCTACACATTTGGCAGGTCATCTACTTGACCCTATCTTTTCTAACTTCAAGGGAATCAGTGTTCTTCCCGCATTGCCAATCTGCTGGTCAGACCACTACTTGATTAAGTTCTCATTTCAAGTGGCTATGCATGAATCTAAGGTTCCTTCCAACGAACCCACACTAATAAGGAACTGGAAAAAATGAGTTAAAGAAACACTAAACACCTTCCTAAACTCTCATCTTCCTTGTACAAAACAATCAATACATCCCCTATCCACAGCAGTGCGAAATTGCCTCCTGACGGCAATTGACACTTGCCTACCTTTGACTAAACTAAAACGTAAGGGCCTCCGACCCCCCGCCCCATGGTTTACGGAATTACTGAAAAAAGAAAAATCGGAATGTAAACTTTTGAGGGCAAATGGAGAAAAAATTATTCTTTGGAAGCTAAAAAAATGTATAAAAGTAAATTAGCTAAATACCATTCCCTTTGTAATAAAGCACGAGCTGACCACGTGTGCTCCACCATCTTAGAAGCTCTAAACCAATCCAAAACCCTATTTAAAATGGTGAAAGAACTTGTGGGATCTAAAACATTAGCCATGCCACCAGATTTAAATAAACAGCAATGTGATACATTGGCCACCTTTTTCATACATAAAGTGGACAAAATCAATAAAAATATCTGGACAGGGGAGGCAAGGGGAGGCCGGTTAGTGGTGGGAAAGACATGATGTGAGTGCAGTAGGCAACGCAGCGAAGTAAAACACTTACATGTAGGTGATGGCATAGAAACGGATCACCGTTCTGGCCGGAAAAGCAACATGATGGAGTGATAGCGAGGGTACTTGGTCCGTAGATTGCGTCTGCTCGATGGTTCCTGGAAGGCGGAGGCAGGGGGAGGTCAGTAAGTAGCAGGAGGGGGAAGGGAGCACGTAATCGGAAAAGGGCGCAACGTTTGTTTAGGTAGTGCCACAGAAACGGAGCCCCATTCTGGCCCGTGGAACGAATCGAGGTTATGTAAATAAAATGTGGCAGGGTTGAAGGATCCGCTGCCTGGGTCCCAATCACGATACCTGGAAATGGGAGGCAAAGGGGAAACCAGTTGGCGACGAGTCGAAAGAGGTATGGGGCGGGGGGCTGGGGCGCGTGAGTGAGAAGAAGCGGGTTTACCGTGAATTCGATGTAGAGCCGCCTTCTGAGTCTGGGAGCCGTGTGTGATCTGATTAGTAGATCACAATCCGCGACTGGCAAAACAGGGTAGAAGTGCCTGGGATTCTGCAGCAAGTATTTCTGGGGTGGGCGTGGCCAGGTGACGCAGGAGCGGCTGATAGGCGGTGAATACATGTGTGTCACAGGAGGGTCGGGGGCAGGGAAAGGGAAAAAGAAACTTGCGTTTCGCGTGTTCTGCAAAAGACGGACTGGAGCAAGTCTGTGATATTGTGTTATAGGAACAGTAATGGTGTGTGAGATGTAAGGCAATTGTAAAGGGCCACATAAACCGGCAATAGAAGTAAACACATTACATAGTTAAAATGAATAATTATCTTGTGTGTGGCTGTCACCTGAGGGTATTACACACAAGGGGGTGCCTATGGTAGCTGTGGTACAACAGGAGGTACCCCATATGTAGGCTATTTAGGTGTGGCTATGGCACAAGTGCTTATTAATATAGAGATATGTGCCCAATCAATTAAACAAATTAGCAATCTATACATTCGGAGCATTTTATGAAAAGAAAAAACATTGTGAGTTATAGTTACATGGTTTGGTGGAGACTGTGAAATGTAATCAAAACAAAAACATTAGGACTTAATCGAGACAGGAAGGCAAAGGGGGTACTGGGGGTACAATTCGGGGGAACTCACAGGTATTAGGTGTTACAGTGATAGAGACATGAGAGGAGTGGGGTTGGCCAACTGATAGCTAAGATGTAGGTTCTACACTAATGGGATGTTTGAGAAGGTATAGACATGGGTCCCAGTGGGTGAAGTTTCAGGGATGGTTAAAGGCTTGGTATCTGCATCTAATGTCAAGATGGTGAGCAGTGGCGAACAGGGCACAGTCAAGGTATGGTGTAGGTGTGCCAAAAGAACCCTCGGGGCAAGTTTGATAGGACCGGAATGGTCTGACAAAAGGCCATGGTGTTATGCTTGTATGGTACTGTTCCATTTGTCAAATGTATTCAATCCCTGGTTTACAGAGTTGCAGATTGTTATCCATTTGCACTCTCTGCGATTCAGGAGGCTTTGGAGATTACCACCCCTTAGAGGTAGGGGCGGCTGTTCAATAACTTGCCAGGACATTTCGAGCAGATAGGACACAGATGGACCCCAAAAGTCTTTTGGCCTTGAAGACGGGGGTAATTCTTCGGCACATGTTTTAAGCTGAGTCTTACAATACACTAAGTCTTGGAGTCAATCAGCATGTTTGGGAGCCCTCCTCCCACCCCAACACATTGACACACTACATTTAGCTAACAACAGTGATACTGCTACTAGTTTGCGATTTGTGGGCTGACGTGATTTAGAAAAAAAAGCCCAATAGATACTCCTTGGGGAGTTGTCTACCCGTTCCACTACCATCATTGATAAGGTATGTGTGACGTGTGTCCAGAATTGGGCCACTGCATAGCATAGCCATGCCAGGTGGAGAAAATCTGCCTCAGTGGTCCCACAGTGCACACAGGACACCTCCACTCGCAGTCCAAATTTATAACGTTGAAGAGAGAATAATAGACCTACTGTAGGAATTTAAAGTGTATAATCTTGAGATTGCAATTGGACGTGAGCTTGTCTAATAAGGTACAACAGGATTCTCACTCTGCCTGTGTTAATGAGTTGTCTATGGCCTCGCTCCATTCACCTCTTGCTGTGTCAGTAAGCTCACCCTGGTCGGTCTGGGGTGAGTTATATAGTCTGGTGATGAGTCTCATCTGCACAGGATAGCAGGTTCTGTATAGATCAGAATGCAGATGGTTCTTGTAGAAGGGATGAGTATAAGGCTTTTATAGTTGCACTCATTCAACAGTACACAAATGTTTGTACGGAAGACAGTCCGAGTGTCCCCCAAACTTCATGAGTGTGATGAAGTATCCATCGGGGAAGGTATCTGCTATTACCCAGAGCCGGCCTCCCTCACTGTTATGAGTGCTCCCGGCTCTCTCATGACTGATATGGATGGGTGGTGTAGTAGGGATAAGGACGTGGCATACAGTTGGATATTTCCTGCACATGTAGCTAGTGCCTGCCATTCTCTGGTTGTGCTGTTTAGCGGACTACTGACAGGAGTGCAGCTGCCAGTTGTACATATGGCAGAACAGCTATGAGAGGAATTGGGTAAGCTTCATCATATTCGATAGCGGTGTGGGACATGCAGCATTGGGGGCGAAACCAGTAGTGGGCAAAGTGGGTTTGAGCACACAAGTAATATAGGTAAAAATCCGGAGCATTGAATCCTCTTTGGGCTAGAGACGGGTAAGCGTCTGCCATCTTATCCTAGGTTGCTTGCCATCCCACGTCAAATACGTCAGACAGCATTGCAACAAATTAAAAAAGGTCTGTGTTAGTGGGATGGGGATGTTTATAAAAATATATAGAAACTTGGGTAACACAACCATTTTTATGAGTGCCAATTATCCTCCAGTGACAGAGGGAGTTGTGTCCAGAGGTCCACCTGATCATGCAGTTGCTATGTGGCCATCCAATAGTTTTGGTGGATCACAACTTCAGGGACTTGATGTATTCATACCTCCAAGTGTTTCAGAGGTAGCGTACACCACACTAACGAGTATTCTGATACATGGGGTACAGTGGCGGGTGACAGCGTCAAAATAACTGAGTTAGACCAGTTAATGCACAGGCCAGAGTACCATTCATATTTAAAATACTCAGGCACCAATGGGTCTAGGTTCACTCCTGGGTCTCTCACATATACCACTAGATCATCGTCATGTATGCAGGTGGCTAGGGGGCGTTGCTGAAAGCGTAGGGCCGCAGACAACTTTTTGTCTGATAATGCAGGCAAGGGGCTCTCGTGCTTGGATGTAGAGGATCGAGGAGAATGTACACCCTTGCCGCTTTCCCCTACTGATGCGCATGGGGTCAGAAATTAACCCGTTCACCAGACTCGGGCAACTGGATCAATGTATACTAGACAAAAAAGCTTGGTGGTATTCTCATACCGGCCAATACAGTGAACATGTATGGCCATTGTATAGAATCAAATGCCTTTGCGGTGTCAAGGAAGACCGCCGCAGCTGGCAATGATGGATTCAATTTATGTAAGAATGCAAAGAGTGTGCGGAGGTTGTGGGTGGTGGATCACAAGGGGATAAATCCCACCTGGTCCGGCAGAACAATAGGCAGTAGTAGAGATTTTAGCCGGGATGCAATGATTTTCACCAGGATTTTGATGCCGATGTTGATTAATGGTAATGGACCGTTTGAATCAACCTTCTCTGGCACTTTGCCTGGCTTCAGGAGTGTGAATAATGCCTTCCAAAGGGTAGGGTGCAGTGAGCAGCTTTAATGCACCTTCAGGAACATCTTGATGAAGCAGGGTATTAGTGGCTCTGAGAACATCTTATAGTGCCTTCCAGTTTGGTAATGCGCGAATCACTTTGCCAATTTCCTCTGCCAATATTGGTTGGGTCAAAAACTTTTGTTGCCCTGGTGAGAGCCACTCCAGCGATATATTGTACAAATACGTTGCTGTATCATGCTCATCAGCTGAGAGACATGTGCTGTATAAGTTTGTATAAACCTCAGCAAAGCTATTTAGGATTGCTCAGGATTTGTGACAGCACTCCCTATCCGTGGTGGTTATGGTTCGAACATGCAGATCATCTTGAGGGTCCCAGACGCTGGCTGCTAGGTTGTGCCCTGGTCGACCAACCTCCCCATATGCACATGCCACCGGCACTTGGACCGATAACGGATCTCATGGTCTGCCACCTCAGTATACTCTGTCAAGTGTTCTGATATCTGCTAGTGTTTTAGGATCTGGAGTGGCCTGGTAAGCACTCTCTAGTGTCTGCAGGGTGTGCTCAAGAGTAAGTAGACAAAACTGGAGGGACTTCATTACCCCGGCATGAAGCCCTATGGAGGGGCCATGAATGGTAACCTTGACGGCTTCCCAAGTATGCCAGCTGACGCGAATGAGCCTTTGTTTTCATCGAAGTATTGTACAATGGCCGTCTTCACCCCTGTCTCTAAAGACCACATCTAAGAGGGCAGTGACCTGCAATTTCCATTGAAAGGGTTGAGGTGCCCTGGTAGGAATGCCAAGGACAGTAAAATGGGAGAGTGGTCCGGCAGCGTCCAAGGTAGGTGATGCACATCCACTACCCATGTGTTAGTCTCCACGGAAACTAGCCTGTAATCCAGTAGCAACCACATGTTGTGTGCGGTGGAGATGAACGTGTTTTCCCAGCCTCCTGGATGACGAACCCACCATACATCACTGAGTCTGAAGTCCCTCATTCCCTCTGTAAGTACTGTGGTCGCCTGTTGATCCTGTCCTAATGAGAGGGTGGATCTGCCAATATCAGGGTCCATTGGGATTTAAAGTCTCCTCCCAAAGTATAGTAGAATGGTTAGATCATATGAAATGAAATACCAGTATTTGTAAAGTGCACAGCTCCCTCCGAAGTGGTGTCCCAGTATTGGGGGCCCTCGGAAAGATTAAGCAAGCTTTTGCTCAGAGTCACATGGTGCTGGGCTGACCTGCCGCTGGTGCCGGGGATTGAACTGTGAGCCCCAGATTCCAGCGTCAGTTGTCCTGGCCACTGCGCCACACTTCTTCCACATATAGGCGGGTGCAGAGTGTGGTGTATAGTTCGGAGTCATCAACATTAGGGCCATATATGTTAATTAAGGCTCCCTGTTTTCCGTTTTTACTGATTTTTACAGCTAATTACAGACAGGAAAAACATTTATTTCCTGTCTGTATTTATTTTTAAATATGGATAAAAACGGAAATATGGGTTGTTTTTCAGTGATTCTAAATGCTGTCAATCGTGACTGCCATACCAATAGCTGTGTTGATTGAAAATCAAGGGGGATCAAAAACAATAGGGATTTTAGTAAAGAGCCTTAAACAGCAGTAGATTTGTACAACCTTGATACTAAAATGTACATATCTTCTTACAAGTGCATATTTTAGCATTTGACTGCGTATATATCATTGAAAGAAACAAAAAACACACACTGGGGGTCTAAAGCTGGGCCTAGTGTGCTTCAGACGACAAAATCACAGAGAACACACTGCTAACCAAGTCAGTGGGCGTTGCTAAGGTTATACAACATTTAGCTTACTCATGGGGTGCCAAACAGACCAAAATATATATTGGGATTCACTTCAAATATAGAAAAGACCCATAAAGAGAACAGTTGGATGTCCATCAACGTCAGATGTAGATCATATATTTTCATTTGGTCATCCACATAGGAATGGTATGTCCCATGATCATTGGGACTGATCCATAACCTAGGGTTGTCTGGGTCTCATTTCCAAATGCAGTGAAGACCATGAGAACAAAGGGATCGTGATGGAGTCCAGTGCAGTGCAAAACAATAAAGTGTAGTGAGATTAAAAAAGGATAGAAGATCAATACAAAACTTTAATATACCTTGAAAACATATCAGGCAGTCCCCTTCTGAACTACATTTAAGATATTCACTCCTTGGATATGGGGGACATTTTTTCAAATATTTGGCGTGTGATATAACATCCAATACAAAAATGGGATGCAAATTTGTCCCTTTAAACTAGATTAGCTAAATCTAAATTATATTTCTCATTGCCAATTCGCTATCACGCCCTCATTTGTTGTTCCCATTTTGATATCATTTCGCTAGCGTTGATGCTGGATTTTATCCCAAAAGCTGAAGGATAAATTAATTATTTCTCCAGTTAACATGTTTTTACTACGTTTTTCAAGGAACGAATGTCTTGGCTGTGCAATTCACGTACACTTTAATATCTGTGAACACATAAAAAAGATGATAATGACTGTGAGCTAGGTTCCTATGGGAAGAGATTGTGATAATGCAGATGTCATCCCCAAAAGCTGTTGCTAGCTGCACATGAAACTCGGTCACTTTTACACCCTTAGCAAGTACGCATAACTCGGGTGAGCGCACATAGCGCCTTCAAGAGTTTTTTATAGTGAGGTGAAGTGGTCCTTTGATGGACACACCGTGGGCAGTGAGGAGAGGACACAGTGGCAGATGCAGACAGTCCCTCCGTGCGCCTATGTGGTTCCTGTGAACACTGCACATGTTCCACTTAAACTTGCATTTCTAGGCATGGTTGGTTTTTCCAGGATGTTGTTTAGTATTGTTTTTGTTAACAGCATATAGCTTCAAAGTGTCTGTGATTTCTGGTTGTAGGTGGACCATGTTTGAGCCCTCTGACTGGAGTTGAAGCTGAAGGTAGTGCACGTTTCTCACAGGGCAGTCAGTGGGTCATAAACGTGTTCAGAACACATACTCATCCACACCTTGTGTTATTCTATCTATTCTTGTTCTGCCTATGATATCACTGAGGTTGCAACTCCTGTGTTATGTCTATGCAGAAGTCTGTTTTGAAGGTACTTGTGCACTAATTATATGTGTTGTCAAATTATGATTTGAGTTTTGAACTTTACTTCTGTCCTTCAACTCTGGATGTCCCATTTGTAGAACTTGCTGTTCCATAGCTTCACGGCAAAACAGACAGTGTAGTGTCACTGTTGTCGTTTGCATCTAATGACAAGCTTATGTATAACACTTAAAACATATATAATTATTGCTTGCTTAAGTACTCAGGATATTTTATATTTGGTTTAACTATAATGCATGGTTCTGTACCTTTGAATAGCTGTAGTGTGTATATTCACCATAACTGAGCAGAAGATGTACCACGCATCAGGTGACCGACTCCATTTCGTTTTTGCTTGTTGTGCATAATCTTTTTGTCGTTCCAGGAACCAAGAGCTGCTGTGTTCTTGTTTGTCTGAAATTTTATTGCTAAAAATTACATGTGAATGTTGTTTGTGGCAGTCAGAGTAGAACACGTCCTCCCTTTGTCTCATATCTCAGAAGGAAGTGGGATTGAAACTTTTTGTTGCCTTAGTCATGTGAAAGGGTCTGGCACTTACTCCGAATTTGTTGTGAATGTTTACGTTTGATTGGTTGATTTGACAGAGCAGGGTGAAAAAGATTATTTTATTGATAATCTGTTTACAGTGGTAGTGCTACAACCAGGACATTTTGGGCGGAGCTGGTTAGAGGAGGAGGTGTGAAAACATGAATTGCACATGGCAAGTATCTGAGAGTTTTATGTTTCAATTTGGTACTTCTCTTGGGAGGGAGGAAGGGAGTAATTTACAGCAGCTTTCATTTGAGACACCTGTAGTGTCCCGGTGTGGGCCTGTATAAATCACACGCTGAGACACATACGCTTACAGTGGTGGTTAGTTGCGTACTGACCACGCCCAGAGCTCTGGGCTATTTATTTACTCGGTGGCGCTACTGCGCTCACGTAAGGGGGCTACCAACACTCAGCACGCCTCAGGGGGAAACACACATGAGTCAAGGGGAGGGGGCGTGTGCTGCAGTGGTACGCCCCACTGGCAGCAACACTACATTCCTCCTTTACCTAGGGATAAAAGAACCAGGAAGATACGAAACATTCAAAAGCTCAAAGTCTATATCTCAAAGTCCATCTGGTCGGTGACCATGTTGTAGTCAGGGGGTGGCAAATATCCATGTGATAGCTTACAAGATGTCTCTGGTTCAGTCTCTGGTTAACCTGCAACATGATATAACAATTTAACTACAAAACAGAACAGTCTTACTTCAGTTCTCGGCGGGATCAGCCATCTCGATCACTTCAACGCCAGCACTGTGCCACAAAGTCACGATATCTTTGGGAAGGCTTTGGGCACGGACGTAGGCTGTATCTCGTCTGGCTTCGGCTTTCCCCTGTGGCTGCAGGTGGTTCTTCCATATTGCTGGGTTCCTGAGTGGTGGAATTCTCCACGGGTCTCTCTGTGATCTGGATGCTCGGGACACCGTCCTCTGCTTGGTTGGCGGCAGTGTTGGTTTCCACGGAACTTGAGGGCCGATGAGGAGGGGCCGGGTACCACTCATCTTGGTCGCAGTCTATGTTCTCCTCGGGCACTTGCTTGAAAAATGAAACATTTCTAGTGACGGACTCGCCGTGCCTGGTAGCTGTGATCATGGTCCCATTGACCTCCAGCACAGTCCATGGGTCTAGTTCAAAAGGCATTCGGAACTTTCCTCCGGGGTGACGGTCCTTCACTAGAACCTTATCTCCGACTTGTATGGGACTGTCCATTGCTCGCCTTCGTCGGGACGCCTCATGATTGGTCTTGGTGCGCTGCTCCATGGACCGGTTCTTTGGGTGAGGGGCGTGTTCCCACATAGGGTGGTGCGGGATAGTGTCTACTACGACTCTGTTGAAGGAGAGCCGGCTCGGAGAGACTCCTGTAGTGCAATGTGGGGTCAACCGGTATTCTCTGAGGAACTGGTAGATTGCTAGTTCCAGACATTGGCCGTCGGCGACTGCAATCTGTATGGTCTTGTTCAAAGTCCTCATTAGGCGTTCGACCTCTCCATTAGCCTGAGGCCACCGGGGCGTGATCCGTCTGTGTTTGATACCTTGGCTTTGGAGATAGTCCGTGAACTCGCTGCCGTTAAAGGGGGGCCCGTTGTCGGTGCGGATTTCTTTCACGAGCCCATGGGTGGCCAGTATCTTTTCGAACTTCGGTATCACTTCCCACGTTGCGGTTGATGACACGATCTCTACTTCCGGGTACCGGGAGAAGTCATCCACCGCCACGAGCATGTACTTGCCTCCGGGGAGGCTACCGAAATCCGCGCTCGCTCGCACCCACGGGGACGTGGGGCCCTCTTCGGTCACTATTGGTGCCGGAGGGTTCGGGAGGCTCGTCGCTAGACACACTGGACACCTGTGGATCACTTCCTCCACCGCTTTGTCTAACCCTGGAAACCACACCTTGCTCCGGAGCCTGTTCTTGGATTTGACGATTCCTTGGTGCGATCCGTGTGCCAGGACCGCTGCTTGTTGGGTCAGACCGCTGGGCAGCACGAGACGAGGGCCACGCAGGAGGCATCCTTCCGGGGAAACGGACAGTTCGTGTCGGACTTGATACAAGGCCTTCAAGATGGCTTGGGCATCCAAGGTGCGGAATGACGCCGGGCTCTGGAGCGCCTTCCAGTCACCGCTCTCTATGGCATGGATCGCGATCTGGAGGCAATCATCGTCCTTGGTGGCACTAGACACCTCGTCCAGAGACATGGGACGTGGTCTTGACCTTTCGACAATCAGTCGGACGTACTCCTCGGTGTCTGCTGCTTCAGCTGCTTCTGCATCAGAGACAGGCCGGGCGTGCCTCGATAAGTAGTCCGCAGGGTTGCGCGAGCCGGGCCGATACTCTACTGTGAACTGGAACTCCTGCAACTGCAGCACCCACTTCTCGATCCGTGGTGGAGGGCGGGAGGAAGAGCCTTGGAACAGTGGTATTAGGGGCTTGTGATCAGTCACTACTGAAAAAGGGTGTCCATAGAGGTAAATGTGGAAATGGCGGCACCCCCACAGGATCGCAATGGCCTCCCGCTCTATTTGGGAGTAGCGTTGTTCGGTGGGTGTGAGGGTGCGGCTGGCATATGCAACGGGGGCCCACTCCCCGCATGGTTGACGTTGCGATAAGACGGCGCCCAGGCCAGTGGGGCTGGCGTCTACAAGCAGTTGCGATTCGTTCTGAGGGTTGAAGTACAC
Organism: Lissotriton helveticus; assembly: GCF_964261635.1. Lineage (NCBI taxonomy): Eukaryota > Metazoa > Chordata > Amphibia > Caudata > Salamandridae > Lissotriton > Lissotriton helveticus. The sequence goes on along the minus strand of NC_136057.1, from coordinate 1,089,588,416 downwards.
CAGCGTCGTGTCGGCTGAGAGAGCCGCTTTCGTGTTCTCGAACGACTCCTGTTGGTCTGGACCCCACGTCCAGGCGGTGTTGGATTTCGTGAGATCCCGGAGTGGTCCAGTTAGGTCGGACAGGTCCTTCATGAAACGCCCGCAGTAGGTCACCATGCCTAAGAAACTGCGGACTGCGGTCACTGAGGTGGGTGCGGGCGCGTTGTGGATGTCTTGGACCTTCTCTGGGTCCGGGCCTACTCCTTGGTCGGAGAACTTATACCCGAAGAAGCTTATGTCTCTTCGCAGGAACTCGCACTTGTCTTTGTGGAGAGTCAGCCCTCTCTCTTTTAGGCGGTCGAACACTGCGTGGACGCGCCGGATGTGTTCCTCCAGAGTCGGGGCATGCACCAGGATGTCGTCACTTACGTTTAGCACCCCGACGAGGCCTTGAAGGACATTGTGGATAATGTTCTGAAACACTTCGGCGGCGCTTGAGATGCCGAAATTTAGCCTCGTGTATCTCCACAGGCCAGCATGGGTAGAGAACGTGGTGATGGGGCGTGAGTCTGGGTGAAGCGGGATCTGGTGGTATCCTGATCTCAGGTCCATTTTGGAGAACCACTTGGACCCTGCGAGCTCCCCGATGATGTCGTCAATGGTCGGCGTTAGGTGACGTTCCCTCTTGATGGCCAGGTTGGGGAGTCGCATGTCCACACATATCCTTACCGCATCGGGTTGCTTCGGTTTTTTCGCTACCACGATGGGGGACACCCACGGGGTGGGCCCGGTCACGCGTTCGATGATTCCTGCTTGTTCCAGCATTCTCAGTTCAGCTTCTACCTTGGGTCGGAGGTGGAACGCGATCCGCCTGTGTCGTAGAGCGACAGGGGCCACGGATTGGTCAATGTGGAGCTGGACAGGAGGCCCACGGAGGCATCCGATGCCCTCGAACAGCGAGGAGTGTTCAGTGACCAGATTATCCAGGCCTTGAGCTTGTACGGTCAGGGCAAAGTGTATGAGTCCAAGTTCACGTGCCGTCTTGCAGCCAAGGAGGAATCCTGACCCTTCTTGGGACACGTAGACTTTTGTCTGCAGTTGCCTGGCGTCGTGGGATATGGTAGTTCTGAATACCCCGCACAGGCGTAGGGGCCGCCGAGTCCCGTAGGCAAACACCTGCACTCTGGTGGGGTGAAGGGCGGGAGCGTCCACCAGGTCCCGGTATACACTGGCCGCCATGAGGTTTATCGCGGCACCGGTGTCGATGAGGGCTCTGACCGCCTGGTCGTGGACTTGGACAGTGCACATCGGCTCGGATGATGATGCGGCCGTCAGGGAGTTGAGCATGCGCACCACGTGGACAGATGCGGCATCTTCTTCGTCGTCGTCCATATCGCTGCCGGGTGACGTGTCCGGGAGTGGCGCCACCTGTCGCGCCCTCCTGGGTGGGCCGCTGAGCTTCTTCCGTTGAGACGACAGACAGACACTCGCGAAGTGGTTGGCCTTGCCGCAGGCACTGCAGATTTTCCCTTGAGCTGGGCAGGCTCCTTTGTGCGGAGTGGCACCTCCACACCACATGCAGTTTCGATCTCGGGCGGACTGGGAGTGATGGGGCTGAGTGGTCTTCTGAGGCCTCGACCGGCTATCTGGACGTTGCGTCCTGACTGCGCACACTGGCTCCGATTTGATCTTGACGGCCGGGCCTGGCTCCATGTGGGCCGCCCGGGCTTTGGAGAGTTCTTTGGATCGTCCTAAAGCGAGTATGTCTCGCATGGGCATGGCGTCCGTTTCGAGGACTCTCTCTCTCAGCTTCAGAGATGCGCACCCCTGAATGAATTGGGCGCGAATTTCGTCTTCCGCGTCCGGGAGTGTACACGTGCTCGCCAATTTCTTAAGGCGCGCGTAGAACACATCAACCGACTCCTCGGGGAGTTGGCGCGCTTGTCGGAGCAGGAAGCGTTCGTAGTCTGCGCTGGTGAAGGGTTCGAAATACTTGGTGATAGCATCCCGCAGGGTGGCGTACGTGTGGGGCGGGTCGCCTTCCATAATGTCCTTGGAGATGTCGTGGATTGCCTCTCCACCCAGGTGTAGGAGCATCGCCCTGCGTCTCTCCACTGCGACCTCAGCCGCAATAAAGTAGGTCTCCAAACGTTCTACCCACTTTTTCCATCGAGAAGCCTGGGAGGGTGGCGTGCCGGTGATGGAGAAGGGCTCCAGGGGGGGCACATTGGCCATGCTGGCGGCCGGAAGGGCAAACGGGACACACCCACAGCACCTGTGGGCAGATGCAGGTCTCTCAGGGCCGCACAGGCACAACAGGAAGAAGCAGGCACCTCCGGGGCACTTGCAGGCTCCACTCCGCTAGATGCGTGAGGAACGGCAGCCTCACGGCCTTGATGACACGCCAGATGCGTGAGGTAGGGCCGCCGTGTGAGCCGCGCATGCGCGGGATCGCTGGGTCGACGTGCGGGCCTGGCGGCTTGCAGGGAGTGGATTGCGGGCCTTGGGCGGCAGTAGTGAGGCGGAGGCAGGGCACAGGGGCAGCCGTGTGGAGCGGCAGGCAGCAGCCCGTACCTTGTGGAGGCCACGTGGATGGGCCGGACGGCAGCGCCGGCAGCCGGCAGGCAGGACGACGTGCAGAAGGTAGGCGAGGCAAACACTGGATCCTCCGCCGCTGGAATCCCCTCCGCTGGGGAACGGGCGGGCCAGGCGAGGGCAGGAGACGTGGTCGAGGCTGCGGGGCGGCCTCGGAAAGCAGGGAGGCGCACCGCCGTCAGGAGGCGTGCCGCGGGGCAGCGGGGCCGGGTGCGGGTGACCGGCAGGGTCACGGAGCAGTAGGGCACGCAATGAGCAGGGGGCAGACCCCCTCGTCGCCAATGTAGTGTCCCGGTGTGGGCCTGTATAAATCACACGCTGAGACACATACGCTTACAGTGGTGGTTAGTTGCGTACTGACCACGCCCAGAGCTCTGGGCTATTTATTTACTCGGTGGCGCTACTGCGCTCACGTAAGGGGGCTACCAACACTCAGCACGCCTCAGGGGGAAACACACATGAGTCAAGGGGAGGGGGCGTGTGCTGCAGTGGTACGCCCCAATGGCAGCAACACTACAACACCCATGAGTCACTTGAAACCTAAAGCAAGCAGATAAAAGCATCAAAGCGAGTTTTCATTTGACAGTAACGGTTATTAGTAAGCCCTTAGACATACAGCAATGCAAGGGACTTGAGAAGTGAGAACTGTTGGTAACAATATGTATTCTGACTTTAGATTTGGAATTCTAATTTCATGACAATCGCTCATTTAATTTATTTGGAGTGAACCTCAGGTCAGGAAATGAAAATGTGCACATGATTTATTACAACACGGTTGATCTGGGGGCAAGCCAATTACGCTTTTGTGCATCTTTTTGTGTGAACGTTCTGTTTCTCAGTTTATTTGTGTGTGCACTGTACCTGAGTAATGACCTAGACAGGATTGTATTGTTGCTTTGTGGTGTTTATGTTCAGTTAGGCTCGAAACTGGATGGTAGAATGGACCTTGGCGTGGGTGAGGCAGAGGGTAGCACTGCCGCTAGTCTCATAACCAGCTCCAGAGTGCTTAGCCTCCCTCTCTAGTGCTTCGCAAACCTGTGCTTCACCAGTGGCAATTTGCAAAGGAAAGCATGCACTGTGTTCTTGTGAACAGGCCAATGAGTTAGCCTAGCAATTCTCTGAATATACTGAATAAGCAGCTCCCAGTGACACTATCATATGAAATATTTTTATTGATGTCATTAGTACAGTTTCAAAATTGCTTTATTACCCTTCTTGCTTTCTCAAATTTGTTTGAAAATGCACCATTTGCCCACTTGTTTGTAAAAAAAGTTCTGAGGGAGAACCCCCAGACGCCCTTGTTATGATAGTCTGGCTCACTCGCTACGCTAGCTCACCACAGGGCACGCATCATGAACTTTTACGCTCACCACTTTCAAATGTCACCAGCCGCCACTGGGGTAAAGGCAGGTCAAAAAGGGGTAAATCAGCACAAAAGAATCAGCAGCAGACCCTGCCAGAAATATATACTAGGGTCCTATAAGAGGATCCCCAAATTCATCAACGGGTGACAACAGATAGTTTCAGAGCCAGATACACATAGGAACTTTTTTGGATTTCTTTATTTATCAACCATTTTATCACAGATTTTTTTTGAATTTCATAATTATTTGTTTAGAATGAAGAAATATTACACATGTTAAAATATATTCAATTTCAATGAAGATGTACGTCCCACACACACCGCACACATCAAGACTCAATTTCCACTATCTTACATTCAAAATTTCTTACACACATTCATACACCAAATTCACAAAAGGTACATCAATGCCTATGAGTGCAATCAAGATGGACAATATTACACTGACAAAAGGACAAAGCGGGGCAGGAAAAGGATGGAAAAGGTCATCTAAAACAGATGAAGTTCTGCCACCAGCAGGAACTATGCTTCCGCAGCCCTCACTATATGTACTGTTCCGCCCCTGGACTGTATGCCCTCCTTCAAGGGATCCACAATCGAAGCAGGGCGTGCAAGGGCAGATGATCCAAGGAGGAAGAAAGTGCGACATGCAATCCACCAGGCAGTGGGACGGCCTAGACACACCAGACACCAAGTTGTCTTCTTCTACGTGGCCGACCCGTATTGTCCCTGCACCACAGTCAGAGCAGTAATGTGCTACTCTGATCGAATAGAATCATTGATGGCAAATACATTACACGTCAAGGCGCTATCTCCGAATAGAACAACCACCTGGGCTACCTGAAGCATTTTCAGGTACGTCATTTAGTAGGGGCTTTCAACCATGCTCAGCAGGTGTTAGCTATAGAGCTTCACCTATGGCTTGGCCCTGCACCTATACTTCGTTGTGGCTAATCCCTGCTGTGCATGGCCATTCCGCCAGGCACTGTGGAGAAGTCCGCATGACTGCTCCCACCAATCTGTCCCCCCGACCCCTGCTGCAATCCCTGCTGCACGTGCCCTTTGGCTGTGTGCAGTAAGGTTAAATGCAAGTCCTGGCATACGGGTAGGGCTTTTTTCAGCTCATCCTCATACAGAGGCAAGCCAACGTGCAGTCAAAACCAGCTGCACATAGCCACAAGGTAGTATATGCAGTGGGCAATGTCAAAATCACAGTCTTGCATAGCATATTCTGAGCAGGCAGCCTAAGTCAAGCAGCCTCTGGGGCGCTGAACCATAGAGATGCTGATAGTCAAGGCAGAGATATCGGTGGGGAGGGGGGGCAGTTAACTGTGCCCCCCGCCGATATCCCTGCATGAAATTCAAAATATTAAGAGTAAGCTCAGCTGCCAATTGTCTGTCAAGTTTTGTGCAATTCATGAAACTGAGCAAAAGTTAAGCAAATAAAATGTTTTTGACCTGTCCCTTTAATTCTGCACCCCTCTGCAGTGAATACTTTGCCAAATGTTATGCAAATTCATTAAACGACACCAACGTTATTAGCATAAATAAACATGGTTTCCCCACCTTTAACTCTGGTATGACGCCTTCGCCTCAGATGAATTGGCATGAAACCTGACACATCAACAGTAAACATGTAAATTAAGTTTCATATCGATTTTTCAAAACATGCTACAGTTATTAGAAAGTGAACCCTTTTTACTCCTTCCATTTAACTGTGCCCCCGTTGACAGATTTTCACTACTTTAAAATGCATGCCAACAGCGCTAGTTATAGGCAAACCAAAAACATCTTTATATATATATAATGTTTCTGCACATACACATTGTTGTAAAGAGACGCTTTGCCACTGTGTTGTCACATTTAGCCACACCTTTTATTAAAAAGTTATTTTCATTGTGTAGCGAGGGACATTTGGTATATAATCTCATCCTGTTCATGATGCGCGGGGTGCAGTGCTGTCATCCATTGTTTAACTTAAAGGATAGATTAATTGTGCCTGAGACTCTGGGATCCTATTCAAACATCTGGGCTGCATACTCTATTAAACTGTTATCTCATTAATAATGTCAAATTGCTTAGGAGTGAATCAGCTGCCATTCAAGCTCCACACTCCTAGCTACATTTAAATGCCTTTATACGTTTTGTTTCATTAATGCCGAAGAACAGGGCTCTTTTATTTATCTGATATTGGAAGATTGAGCTCATCTCTGACATAGTAAATTATTGCGACAATGCAAAGCAATTCCATCTTCCACAGGCAAGTGAAAGACACTTAAACAAAGACGTTTCACAAACTCCCTATATTAAATAAAAACATTATAAGTCAAGCCATGCAAAACCTTTGGGATGCACTTTTCAGTTCGGGCTTGACAGTCGTCTGGCATGGGTTCTGAGAAGCTCAGACTCCAATTGTACTGCTGCAGGGGCAGGTACAGGTGCAGGTATACTCAATATATACCTTTATTTAGGTCAAATGCCTACAGTACATGAAGACTAAAAACAAGCATACAAGGTTAGGTAAATGTAGGTTTCCAAAGACCACGGTAGATGGTATTCCGGGGCAACAATGAAACAACCAACAATGCACAGATATACATGAAAAGGTCAGTAGCTGCATGATATAAGAATCCAAACTAGGTAATAATCTTAAACAATAGTATAAGCACCAAAAAAGTGCAATTGCATACAGTACATGAAAAATGAAGCTAAGCATACTGAAGCTAGTAGCAAGCAACTATCACAGTCCATCTTAAGCATTGATCCTAAATAATAATATGAGGGGTGATAAAGTGCAAATACCTGCAATACAAAAAAGGTAGATGTAAACATACTAAGAGCAGTAGATGCAGCTCATCAATGGCCGACTTGGGCAAAATTACTCAGCAATAATGAAACTGTTAAAAAAAGGTTTGCAGGGCAATTAAAAGCGTATGTCTGCATAAGTCTATGCAGTAAATTATCAACGGCATGACCCGTTATGCAGTCATAATGCTAAAAATAACACTTGATCCGAGCAAAAAATGTCTATATACCTAAAAAAAGTTTAAAAGAATTGATTAAAAAGGTATTTTACCCAGGAATGTGGTGACTGCACAGGCAATGAAAAGACTTGAGTCAGATTTTAAAATGTGCAAAGCTACACTGTGGCAACGGGTACCCAACCGCCTCCAAACAAGAGCTAACCACACAGTTCTCAATAAATAGTACCTAGGGCACACAAAGAGAATATGGCTGTTTGACTCGGCGGCGAGAACATAGCCTGGACAGAGCTGTGATACAGAAGGAGGCTGGTGCCAGGAGGCAGTGAAAGTATTCACAGGAAGGTAGCCAAATCTAAATTGCATGTCGAGCTTCCTATCGTGCGGGATTGTGATAGCGTCCAGGTATTGTTCAAAGACACCGACCAATTTAAATTCCATGAAATCAAGTGTCAGGCGGCCCAAAGATGGATAATAAGTAGAAGACTGTTCCACCCATTCCCAATATTGCTTCTTGATCAGGGCTTTACTAGATAAATGATCTTTGGTGTCCCAAGCACCTTCAAACCCTGTAGTAGTAATCAGAGACTTCACCTTAGTCAACCAGCCAATTTTCCTGAAGTGGTCAAGTGCATAAACTTCATCCAGGGCAACAGCATATGGGTGTAACTCAGGGGTAGTTTTTAGATGTAAAAAAAGAGTAGAGGGCGTAACTGAGCTTTTTCTACAATCGAGGCTCTGCCCATGTCTAGTTTCATCGGATACAGGGGAGTACTCTGTGGAAGTGAGCATAGTGATCTTAAGTTTTCATTTTCAGTCACTAGTAATGTATCCAGTTTTTCAAACCCCCAGAGTTTAGCCCCATATAAAGCTGCACCCACAGCCTTATGGTCATAAATACTAAGAGGGGCAGCTATTGGCTTGCTCGATGAAGTCTTAGGCTCTTTGATCAGGGCCCCGGTAATTCGCCTATGCTAGAGATTCCACCTCTTAACATGATGTTTCCAAGACAAATCTTCAGAGTGAGTGATACCCAAATAATCAAAGTTGCTCACTCTCTCAAGGGTAATCCCATCAAGGTGCAGGTATAGCTGTTAGCTCATCAGGGAGAGACATGATTTTAGGTTTAAAAAAAATAACAATTAGCAAAAGGCAGAGCAAAAATGCTTACCAAGGAGAATGGTTTCGAATTGGTTTTAAGTATAGAGTTGTAGTGAACACTGAATTACTCTATAATACTGCACAAACACAAGAACTATCCTCCCAGCTGATCATCAGTGTTGGAATTCGGGTTTCTGATTGGCAGAGGTTGGCACCCTCTCCAAGAAGAGACCATCACTCTAGTCAGGGTAAGTCAGATACACACCCTAAATTAAGCTGTGCTCACCCTCTGGTAGCTTGGCACAAAGCAGTCAGGCTTAACTTAAGAGGTAATATGTAAAGTATGTGTTCAACACTTAAACTTCAGTAACTCAATGAAAACTGAATAACAATTCAAAAATTCAAAAATGCAGAAGAATCATCAAATCATTCTAAAATTCAGGGGCATATTACCAACGATTAGCGATATTTATCACTAACTAGGCTTAGCAACAGATTTTTTATCGCTAAGCATCGCCGGAAATTATCGCTGAGATAACGTCTTATTAGCAACCTTTATCTCTAAAGCGATACATTTTCCGGCGATACCGTGAATATCGCTGAGAATACAGCGATAATCACGCCTTAGCGACAAAATGCTATTAGCCATGTTATCCACCTCCCATTGGATAACATGGCTAAGAACTGGTCAGAGCAGGCATTTTTGGCGATAGCTGGAATATTTCCATCGCTACGCCTGCCTTGCTAATAGGCGATAGCGACGTTAGCGACTGCTTTCAGTCGCTAACAGGTTGGGTACGCCCACTTTGCATGTCATTAGCGATAAATATCGCTGACATGCAAAGCGGGACCCAAACCGCTCGCTATCGCCAAAAGTTGTCGCTAACTGCTGTTAGCGACAGCTTGCTAATAGAGCGATAGAATTATTGCCGCTTAGCGGCTAAAAACGGCCGCTAAAGCGGCGATAATTGCCTATCGGCCTGCTTGGTAATATGCCCCTCAGTTTGGTAAGATGGAAATTACATAATAGTCCATATAATAGCATAGTTACTCAGTACTAATTCATATTGACTTCTCCCAATTCTTCCAATTTTCCGACACTTTTAAGTGCAGACCCTATATGTTTTCCATATTATATTTCACATGAATGAACTCTATGATTTTTATTTCTCTACTGGGATATCAAGGGGACTGTATCTGACTTCCAATTTGCCAAAATTAACGATCTTGCCACTAGCATTCAGATAAATAGTAGCTGACGCTGTTTAATTGACACTTCTCCTGATTGAACCAGTATTCCTAATAGTGCTCCATAGACATCTGGAAGTATATTAAGCTCAAGTCTAGAGCTAATTTCAGCAAATATATCTTACCGGAACCCCATTAAATGACCACAAGTAAACATAATATGGGGAGAGTCCCCATTCATATTATTGCATCTAAAACATTTAGGGCCTTATTTACGAAGGCCTTGCGCCGCCGGTGCGTCACTTTTTCCCATTTTAAAAGTGACGCACCGGCGGCGCAAGGCCTTCATAAATACGGCCCCTAGACTCTACTCAAGGGTATAGGTTATGAACCTTAGCTGGAGTATGATACAGCATCCTTTTAATTAAAAAAATAATTCCTTTTAAATTGGGAGCTCACATTGCCTTAGAACTTATACGATTAAAATATTTCCACTCTGACATATCCAAATTATACCCATTTGATGATTAAATTAGCTGTACTAGATCTGCAATCAATGTCTTGTAACCTTTACCATGCAGCAATCTATACGAGTTCTCCGTGCCAAGTAATTTAGACACAAGAAAGCTGTAGTAAGGGAATCTGCAAGAGTTCGCTCCCTTATTGCAAAACTAGCACAAAAGTGCTTGATTTGTACAAAGTTATTAAAAAACGAGGGATTGTTATGGAAAAAATATAATATCCTCCAAAACCGGAGCCTGCCCCACCTACTACATTATGGAAAGACATACGCAAGACCAATAGCATACAGTCTGCTATTTTCAGCTGGGGGTGAAGCCTAGGAATTTCCCATTTTTCCCATATCCTAGTGAACCTTTCTGAAATAATTCCTGATGTGTTATATCTTTAATTCTTTGGAAGCCTTGGGATTTTAAAATAAGGAAATAAACCAATTTCTTACAGCTTCACCATTTGTTCTAAATACAAATTAGCGTCACTGGAAGCTCTGGAAGAAGACCTCACATGCCAGTCGGGAAATTACACTTAATAATAACATTTCACATTAGGCAATGCCAACTCTCCTTCCTCGAGATCCAGCTAGATAGCATCCATTTTATTCTTGGGGTTTTTACCCTGCCAAATACAATTTTGAATAGTCACATCCACAGACACAAAGAAAGACTGTAGGACTTTAGTCAGGATGTTTGTGGACAGAAATTAAAAGCAACAGGAGTATACGCATTTCTATGAGGGCAACTTGACCCATAATTGTCATACACGACTTTTGCCATTAACTTAATATCTTATGGGGTTTATCTAAAGGAGATTTAAAATGTTGCCTAAACAAATCCCCTACATTAAAGGCTCCAAAAATCCCTCTTACCTTATAGGCATAACAGGGGCATAGCGAGATTACATAATAAGAGGTAATACATCTGAAAAGCAATTAAAGAGAAGAGCTTCCAACTTGGCATGGTTTAGCTTTTACCCTCCCATTTTAGCAAACTCACCTATTTTCTAAATTGCATTTAATACATTAGTTTTGTACACAGCTAGATAAAGAACCATGTCCTCCACAAACAATTTTTATTTTGCAGCCTCCGGTACCAGAGCTTTACTATTGGGATCCTGATGTATACCACAGGCAAGTGGCTCAATAAACAGAGAAACAGAATTGGCAAAAGAGAGCAGCCCTTATGTGTCCCGCAGCTTATTGCAATATTTTCAGCTGTCTACCATTTATAACTATACACTTTTTAATGCCTTTACCGTGGCGTTTTTTCCGCCGCGGTGCGGGCGTTTTAAAGGGTGGGCGGGGCTGCGTCACCCGTTGGCCGTCGGCAGCACTGGGGAGGGAGTGCTGGCCGACGGGAGCACCGAAGGGGTTAAACTTGAACCACCACAGATGGAAAAGCAAATTTTGCAAGCAAAACATCCCATTGAATGCGGTCAAATGCTTTCTCTGCATTCAGCATTACAACGGCCGCCCTAATGTTCAGTACTGAAAAAAATGGTATTGTCTGAGTTAGATAAAGTGTATTATTTGCCATCTGTTGACCCAAAATAAAGCCATTTTGATCCCTATGATCCCTATGAATGTTTGGTGGAACTACCAGGGCTAGGCAATTAGCTAAGATTTTTGTAAACAGTTTATAATCATGGTTCAAAAGGCTAATTGGGCGATAGGAATTCACATCTTGCTCAGGCTTGCTCTTTTTCAAAAAGCTAATGACAACTGACTCCGTAAAAGAAGTTGGAATTTCAGTTCCAAACAGCATAAAAGTAAATAATCTAACAAAATGGGGACAACGCCAGAGGACACAGCTTTTCCTACCTGCCACACAGCCCTGGGGCCCTAACGCTGTAGTCTCGCCGCGCCGCTCAGCTTCATCGCGCGGCCAGCGGCTGGAGACTACAGCTCCCAGGGGGCATAGCGGTAACATCCGGTTTACCGACGCTGCGCGCCCGGAGGCGCTACAAGAGCAGGGCGCTCCCTCGGTGGAGCGGGGGACAACGCCAGAGGACACAGCTTTTCCTACCTGCCACACAGCCCTGGGGCCCTAACGCTGTAGTCTCGCCGCGCCGCTCAGCTTCATCGCGCGGCCAGCGGCTGGAGACTACAGCTCCCAGGGGGCATAGCGGTAACATCCGGTTTACCGACGCTGCGCGCCCGGAGGCGCTACAAGAGCAGGGCGCTCCCTCGGTGGAGCGGGGGACAACGCCAGAGGACACAGCTTTTCCTACCTGCCACACAGCCCTGGGGCCCTAACGCTGTAGTCTCGCCGCGCCGCTCAGCTTCATCGCGCGGCCAGCGGCTGGAGACTACAGCTCCCAGGGGGCATAGCGGTAACATCCGGTTTACCGACGCTGCGCGCCCGGAGGCGCTACAAGAGCAGGGCGCTCCCTCCGCGTCGCGGACGCGCGCTGACGGCGCCGGGCGGAGCCCGGGCAGAGGGCGGGCCGTCTGTGGCCGTCCGGGGACGACGAGGGACGGGACGGGCCCCCCCCCTTTCGATCTGCTCTTCAAAATGGGTAAGCGCAAATTACAAACATTTAACCCTGGGGGACCTGTTAAAGCTAAAGTTGCACGTACAGCTACAGCCTCAGCCAGTATCCTGACATACCTTACTACTGCTGTGGGTAAATTGAATCAAGAAATTGCTGATAAAGAACGGGAATTGGCCTTGAACCCAATAATTCTGGATAGTCAACTATCACCCACAGTGAACAGACTCCCTATCCCTTTGGAGCCAACTATACATATTGATAATTTGATTGATATTGGGCCACAAGAGAAAGTAAAGACTATGAGACATGAGGGCCAAGAGATCAGTCAACCAGACGCGCAAAAACACATGTCAAACTGTACTCAGGGCCCTGTACCTCAAGTTACAAAGCGTTTCAAACGGCTAATCCAAAGCACAAAAGTTCAAAGATCACATGCACGTAAAAAACATCGCAATTCATTAAGTAACCTTGAATCTTCAATAAAGGCTTTGGTAGAGAAAGTGCTTGTGGACAAGCTTGAAGTGACACTTGTACAGATCTCGACTGACATAATAGACACTCTAAAGGAATGTGTAGCGGAAATTCTGGGGAAATGTGAAAGGATCAATGCCTTTTTAACTTCAAAACAAAAAGAACCTCAAGTAACTCCGACAAACACTTCACCACGACTCCCTACTGATCAAAACCTGGAATCCCACTCTCCTATGGAACTGGGGAACAACGCCCCTTAACATCAACTGTTCCATCACTAGACTCTGAGGTCTGTGCAAATATGCAAAAGGTAAATAGTAAAATACCTAGGGCTCAAGTTATAAGAAAAACCTGCCCTCCCCAGGCTAAGCCTATGGCACCAATATTAGCTGAGCCTAAACCGTCAGAACCTAGGAGACAGCGTCCCAGACCACCAGTGCATCTTCCCCCGGACGCTACACCCTTTGTTGCCGTTTTGGTGAACATACCTGTACTGAAACCGGGTGAATTTGAATCAAATGGTGTACAGTTAGACAATATTAAGACCTGGTGTGATGCTAACTGTACGGGCCCAAATAATATATCAGAGTGTATTCAGACGGGCAGAAGGGTTGAATGGGTGGGGTTCACAGAAAAGAAATTCGCGGGTGATTGTATGATTGTTAATTTTAACAGACCCCATGAGGCCCTACGGTTATTCTGGGATGCCACTGAGGTAAAAGAAGACAGGATTGGAGCAGTACCCCATGGTTCTTTTACCCTCGACCCGCTACACACAGTCTAGGGTCGGGTAAGTTTGCTCATAATGTCCCCCCCAGTCATACCCCTTGTCCTAGCTCATGGGCCACGCAAACAATAGGCATGTTACCAAAATCCGGGGATAGCCGCGGAAGTGAACTAAGGTCTGGTCTGATGCTAACAAATAGGTTTTCTGTTTTCTCAAATTTAGAGGAAAATGATTGACTGATTTCCCCTGGTAGAACCCTTAACCCGTCACTACCAACCCTGGCTACTGGAAAAATAAAGGGCAACACTGTGAAAATGATGAGTTGGAACATCGCAGGTTTACGCTCAAAAAGAGATGATATAAAATGGCTGGGTCTGCTAAAAGAATGTGATGTGGTTGCCCTACAGGAGACGTGGGATAGGGATTGTGATTTTTGGTTAGATGGATATACTTCTCACTTTTTAGCTGCTCAGGTATCGAGCTCAGGCCGAAATAAAGGGGGTTTGTTGTTCCTAATATCTGTGAATGTGAGGGGCACTGTAAAGGTTCTAAACACATCATCCATAAACTTTTTAGTTGTGGAGATTACTATGCCTAACAACTATAAATGTGTCTATATTAACCTTTATAATAGCATACAAAGCACAGTATTAAATAACAACATTAACTCCTTGACTGAGTTTTTATGTAAATATAAGGAGGGTCAAACAACTTTTGTATATTTCTTCCTGATGGGGGATTTTAATATACATTTATGTCAGCAGAACTGCCAGCTTAGAGATACTATTAATACTGATATGCTCCCCTATTCACATTTCGAACACTCTGTAAAGGGGTCTGCCCTAGAAGAACTTCTCTTAGAGAATGATCTATACGAACCAGAGATCTATGACATTAATGAGAGGGTGCCAACTTACAGTGCTAGGGACAGCAATACTATTATTGATTATATATTTATCTCGCCGGGCATGCTACAAAATGTAATCTTTTATAATGCTGTACACACAACATTTAGTGATCATAATCCTGTAATTTTAGAAGTAGATAACAACATGTTGTTTTTTAATAAAGGAACAAATGTGGAACCTTTTACAGATTTATGTGTTAAGGACCAGGGAAGACGGGTTAAATGGAACAAAGTCATCCCAGAGGACTTCTTATATTCCTTAAACGAAAAGGTGGGCAAAGAAATTAACATCTGCAGGGACCCACTACAGTTTGAGGGGAATATAATTCTATCATTTGAAACAATTTGTCAACAAGTAGCGGATGATTTAAAATGTAAATCGAAAAGTAAGGAGAAAAAGGAAAAGGGGTGGTTTGACAAGGAATGTTCCAAATCTCATAGAGAATTACATAAAGCACTAAACAAGACACCCAGAGATAAACAAGAGGTGGCCATACTTAGGAAAAAGTATAATCTAAATATCCTAAGACGAAAAATCGAAATTAAAAGACATGCTTGGGATGAGCTATATGATAAGGCCACGCTGAGGGATAGCGCTAAATTCTGGAAAATTGTTAATACCCCCTTATTTAATGGGAAAGATAACGCGTTATTGCAAGTAAATATTCCTGAACAGGATTGGCTGGATCATTTCCAAAAAATATATGGTAGTAATCTCAATCTAGGCCCAATAGACCAAATTCTGTTGGAAACGCAGGAGAATCTACCCAGTTTTACCATTAAAGAGGTACAGAAAGCCATTGAAGATACAGCAGGCAAAAAAGCCCCAGGCCCAGATGGCGTCCCGGCCGACATGTTTAACCGCATGCGTGCGGGCGGAATTCCGCCCGTACGCTGAGTTTTTTTAAATCGCATGTTACGTGACGAGCTGGGCTCGTCATGAGCGTGCGAGGAGGCTACCTCATGACGAGCCCAGCTCGTCATGAGCGTGGAAGGGGTTAAAGCTAACCTGGACATGTGGGCAGTGGTTCTTACCAATGTCTTTAATGTGATTAGTTTGGATAAATTAAGAGCCCCAAAATCATGGTCAAAGTCCATCATAATCCCCATTTTTAAGAAGGGCCAAAGGGGGGACCCAAGATGCTACAGGCCCATATCCTTGTTAGATTCTTCTTTTAAAATCCTAGGCAAGGTTATCCTAGAAAGAATCTCATCTTGGGCGACAAATAAAAATATTCTGTGTGAGGCTCAGTATGGCTTTCGCTCAGGAAGAGGCACAGAGGACCAATGCCTAAATCTACATCTTACACTGAGCAAATACACAGTAGCAACAAAGGGGATGATGTACCGGGCATTTATGGACCTGTCCACAGCCTTTGACCTAGTAAATAGGTCAAAGCTGTGGACAATTCTCCCGGAAATGGGCCTGGAAAGAGAACTTGTGGATTTCCTGGCACAGCTCCACAGTGATCTGAGGGCAACTATTCGCATGTCTCAAGAGGGAAACTGCACTGCTTTCTTTAAGTCTGGAAGGGGGGTGCGCCAAGGGTGCATTTTGGCCCCTATGCTTTTCTCCCTTTATATCAATTCACTGGGAAATTCCCTAGAAGCAACCTCTATTGATGTACCACGTATAGGTGGCTCTCCCTTGCCGGTTCTATTATATGCCGACGATACGGTTTTATTGTCAAGAACCCCAAATGGTTTACAACTCTTATTAAATTCCTTTGGGGCATTTATGCAAGATTTGGACCTATTAGTAAATATAGAGAAATCCCATGTAATGACAGTAGGCAAATGCAAGAATAGCACTAAAACACTCTCTTGTAATGGCTCAGTGCTTACCAAGGTCAAAGTTTTTACCTACCTAGGTGTGGTGTTCGATGAGAGGGGGACATGGGCATCACAATTTACAAGTAAAACAGCGGCAGTCAAGAGATCGGCTGCCGCTATCCTGGGTTTCGCAAAACGACTGGGTGGTAAACCAGCTGAGGCTATATTGTCCATCTATAGAGCCAAAACCTTGGCCATTGCCAGGTATGGGGCATCGATCTGGGGCTATAAAAATCTGGCTCAAATACAAATAGAGGAAAATATATTCTTGCGATCTATACTGGGCCTCTCTCAATCTATCCCAGCTTTTTCTGCCCATATGTAATTGGGGATGGGATATATCGAAGACTCACTGTCTCTGGCCCCGCTATTGTCATGGATTAAGACATGGCTTAACCCAGTTTTAACTTTAAACCATAAGAATATTAGGGATTGTATGGGGCGGGACAATGCGGCTGAGATCGGGTGGCTAACACATATTAAAAAATCTGCAGTATACCTTGGCCGTCCCGATCTATATATTAAACCAGAGAGCTTGGTGAGAGAGGATATTAATTGGGTTAAGACCCACTACATAAAGAAAAAGGAGGCAGAAAGAGAGGCTAGAGAAATTTTGAAGCCAACTGTAAGGTCCCACTACATGACGATTACATCGATATCCATTCAACCATACCTGACGATAGTCAATAAACCTTTTCATCGGTGGGTCCTTACAAGATTTCGCCTCAATCAAGCTCACTTTCTCCTAGGAGAATATGATAAATGGTGTAAGCCTCACGAGAATGCTCCCTGCAAATGTGATGACTTTTCTGACCAGGACCTATTACATTTTGTGTTCTTCTGCCCTCTTTTTAAGAGTGGGAGGGAAAAGTTAATCAAGCCAATACTGAAAGACCAAAGGTTTATGCAGGTTAAACCAGCCTTATTGTTCCTGCAGCTTATGGAATCCCCATTAGTTATGTATGGGGTAGCTAATTTCCTGATTACGTCCATTCGATCCAGACAAAATAGAATGCGGACAACTCTGACCCTGAACCATGTGGTACTGTGATTTATTGAACAATTAATTGATTGAAAATCTTTTTTTCATTCTGGTAACATTTTAACCATTAGTAAAAACTAATTATGAACTACGTAAACTTTGCACATTTCTCCCTGGCACTTAGCACTTTGTATATAGAACTGTAATAATCCTACAATGTATTACATTTTGTAGGATTTGCACACTTTGCTATGGCTGTAAAAATGGTTGCTTTTAATTTTGATCTGCTTTGAAGATGTGTACATTGAATTCATGTTTTTTCCTTCTTTTAAAAATTTTAAATATAAGTTTTAAAATTGTTTGTCTAATCACCTGTGTTTGTATGATCAAAAATGGATGTATAGCATACTTTTATGATTTTAAAATAATCGAATAAAGTACATTTGACTCTGACTCTCTGAACAAAATGTTGATTAAGCTGAGGAGCAACTAACTTTTATATTTCAGCGGGAATCCCATCATTGTTGGACTGACAATGTTTTTGCTGGATTGGCTTGTGCATTGTAAGTTAGCATTCACGGCACCATTTTCTGCTTGGCCTCCATTTTGAACCATGATCGAAACTAACATCTGTCTCTCTGAAGAATGGTTTCTGGTGAGTTTCATTTCTTCAAGGCCTTGCTATGCTTATGAATACACTGTTTATCTTACGGCTTACCTTTCCCTCTTGATAGAGGCCTTCTCTTACCAGTCTAGTAGCGGGCACGGACAGAGTGACCTTGGGTAGGAGATAGTGTGTGCGCAGCCTCGGAGTCAAAACCTATCCTACAGTCCCTCTTTGTTTAGCTGCATCTGCCTGGAAAATCACATTATGGATGTGCCTTATGTGGTTCTTGTGAGAACTGGGGGTCTCTAGTTGGCTGAGGTAGGTACCTTAGTCCAAATAGGGACCCTTGCTTCTAAGTAAGGGAAAGGAAGGACACCTTCGCAGATAGCACCTGCTCACCCTCTTGGTAGCTTGGCATGAGCAGCCAGGCTTATCTTCAAGGGAAATTTGTAAAGTATTTGCAACCATGCTCTCAGCAACCGAATGATGACACCACAAATGGACTCCACACAAGTTTCATAATTATATGTCAATTATATGTTTATAAAAAAAGATATACGATGAGACCACATGATAAAAATCCAACATATGGGTATTGGTAATATTTCACCTTGTCGGTTATTAGGTGAGCGAGCCCTTGTAGGTTCTTTTAGTATTAATGAGCAATTCTCAATGATCCAATGCAGTCTTAATGCAATGCTATGCAGTTCGTAATGCAAGAATCAGTAACTTCGTTATGCAAAAATAATGCATTCGTAATGCAACAATCAGGCTGTTTGTTATTCAATAATAATGCAATTCATAATGCAACAGTCAGGCAGTACGTAATGCCAAAATAATGCAATTCATAATGCAACATTCAAGCAGTTCCTAATGCAAAAATAATGCAATTCGGAATGTACAGGAATTTATATAGCGCAAATCACCGAGCGGTTTCTAAGCGCTTGCTTAGGGAACCCGTCCTGGTATTCCCCTGTGAGATAACCCCGACAGGGTGTCCGCAAGGTGAAAGCCAGGCATCCCGCCGCGAGGGACCGTTGTGGAGATTAAGCAAGCTATTGCCCAGAGTCACAGAGTGTGAACCCGTGAATCAAGTAGGCACCGGAGCGAGAATTGTCAAGTCCATGGACATTTTAGGACTCAAGACCCCGCCGAGCCGGGAATTGAACCCTGGTCCCGGGCTGACCTCTGCTTCCAGGTCTGCCTCCTCTAACCAGTGAGCCACACTTCTCCCGGAATGCAACAGTTAGGCAGTTTGTAATGACAAAATAATGCAATTCGTAATGCAACAATCAGGCAGTTCATAATGGTAAAATAATGCAATCCGTAATGCAACAATCAGACAGTTCGTAATGCAAAAATAATGCAATTCGTAATGCAACAATCAGGCAGTTCGTAATGCCAAAGTAATGTACTCTGGCACCATTCGCGGTGCTCTGGACAGTCTCTATGCCACTCTTACTGACTCACGGTCAGCTACTGCCAACATATGCCCCCAACACTTATGATGGAAACCAAAGTGCAGTTCCACACTCCGGTCCCAGTACTGCCACTCCTCGGCAAGTACAGGCTGCAATACGGACTTGAGCGGAGGCTCGCACTGCAAAGATGGGAAAGGCCGAGAGCGTTACTCTCGTAGTCGGCATCCCGCCCCAGGCAGCGACATACGCACGCTCACTGAGCGTTACCTAGGGGTACGATCTCACTCTCCTCGTGGCTCGGGCCTCCGATGTGACTTCGTTGATCTTGGGCAGTGGAACTCGGACCCCCTACGGTGATGGTTCGAGGTCTCTTTTTGGCAAAGGCAGGCTCGGGCTGGTGGCGGTAAATTCCCACACCTCCTTGGGATGCCAGGCCGGGGAGATGGCAATGACATTCGTACCACTTCTGGTCACGCTGTTGATCGAAGCAGAAAACAAGACTGCTCCGGGACACACAGTCACAGGGCAAATTCTCACAAAAGTTTCAGGTTGCAACAGAGCACACGCACTCAGTGTCCCTGAGACTCACTTGGGCTCCGGGTGCACAAGATCACAGGGCCATTCTCACAAAGGTCTCATGCTGCAGGAAGCACACGCACAGAGCGTCCCATGGAGGTAGTAACAATCTGTTCAACAACTAGGTGTCCCTAAGGCTGTGGAGGTTGTTAGAGAGGTGCAGTTATATACAGCAAACACTGACATCCCAGGCTGTTCAGGTCCCACTTCCACCTCTATTGTCACCCCTAGGGCTACCACCTCCCCCTCCATCTAAGCCACTGAGCCGACCCGAGAGAGAAGGTATAAATTAGGATCACTCAATTTCTTGGGGGGGGACCAACCAGTACAGCCTCATCAAGTTACTGAGCCCGGTCAAGGTGAAGGCAGACAAAAGCCCAAACAGAGGCAGGTAGCTAACAAAGCTAACAAACCAGTGAAGCTTACGCCTGCAAAGAGCCGTAAGAAAACTAAAAACTTAGTACCCATAAAGGTAGTCCCTCACTTAGGTCCTATTTCATGGCCAACTCACAGGGCAACCCTGACCCCGTAAGATGGTGTGGTACTGCTGTCACAGTAGAGGAAAGTAGAGAGGTGGTGGAACCCTCTACATACTCTCTAATCATTTTCCACCTCTGAGTACTATGCCTGTATTGAGTGGGGTGGAAAGACAAGAAGAATTTGAGGAGGCAGGGTCTGCTCCATTGGAGGAGGAAGCTCAAAGCAGAGAAACAGTCCAGGGCTACTAAAACAGCTAACTCTGGAAATTGGGTCTTGCTTCTCTACTTCGGAAGCGAATCAAAAAGAATACAAGATACCTGTACTGGCTTAGAAGAAAACCTCCTGGCACTCACTCATAGGATGGATGACCTCGAACAAAAAGTAGGGGACCTCGGGCAGGAGGTTAAGTACAGCAGTCAAGAGGTATTGAGACTAAAAGATAGAGAGCGGGACATGGCAGATAGATTGGAGAGACTGGAAAATATGTCAAGGAGGAACAACATTAGGAACTTATATTTAAAAGAAGGGTTGGAAGGAGATATTCTAAAATCCTATGTCATTAATATTCTGATCAATGCCTTCCCACAGATTGCATCTGCCTCAGTCTGGGAGGCAGAAATTCAGTGGATTCATAGAGACCACTTCAGGTTAAACCAGGCTCAGAAAAAACATAGAACGATTCTGGTTTATATATAGTCTTATGCCCTTAAGGAGCAGTTACTGGGGGCGGCTCTTAAACTTAAGATTATTCAAGCGCAAGACGCCTCCTTTAGAATCTGTTCGGATATCTCCCGGGTCACATTGGACAGGAGATGGGAGCTGGGAAAGCGGATGGATGTGTTAAAGGATTTAGGGGCCCATGTGCAGCTGCGGTTTCCAGCCTTCTTAAAAGTGGTTCTAGCAAATAAAATGCATAACTTTAGGTTTCCCGAGGAGGTAGATAGCTTATTGGCACAATGTAATGCCGCTGTAAAGGCTGTGAGGTCAGTGAACCAGCATCCAATTTTATTTTTAACACTATACTAGATATGCAGAGGCTACGGGCTCCCGGCTCAAACATGGAGGGTTCCCGTAGGATGGGAGGGGTAGTTGGGGGGTGTTGGGAGTTTTGGGGGTTTTCACGTTATTTGGTGGGGAGCATTGGGAAAAAATATATATACATTAAAATCATGTGACATTAAAACCTCTAGTAGCTATTGCAGAAGGTGGAGTCAGATCTATGATGGGGATAGGCCTACCCAGGATGGAAATCAATACCTTGAATGTCTTAGTTGGAATGTTAATGGCTTGAGAGTTATAAAAAGACAACGCCTGATTTTTCAGTATTTAAGGAATAGTTCCGCTAGACTCCTTTTGATTCAGGAGACTCACCTCCTGCATGCAGAATGCAAGGCACTATCTGGTAAATATAAATGGGTGGATACAATCATTGCTTTGCATCAGCAATGCTGCTCTAAAGGGACTGCGATAATACTAAGAAGAAACTCTGGAGTAGAGTTAACTAAGTCCCGGGTAGATTGCAGAGGATGCTGGGTCATCGTTGAGATTAAATTTAGGGGGGGTCAAACATACCCTGGTTAGCTTTTATGGGCCTAACGAGGATGATATTTCCCCTCTGAATAGTCTTTGTTTGGCCCTTGCCGAGTTCGAAGCTTCTCTGATCCTGGCCGGGGATTTTAATGTACTTTTAGACAACAGGCTAGATAGGTCTTCCCCTCGCACTCAGATAGCAGCTCCTCATGTTAAAGCACATCTCCTGAACATCCTAAAAAACTTCAACTTATGTGATGTGTCGAGAAAAAAACATGGTGAGGCTAAGGAGTATTCCTTTTATAGTAAAAAGAATTCTCACTATTCCAGGATAGATTACGTTTTTATGGAACATGCGGACACACATAGGGTGCTCTTAATCAAATATATGCCCATTCATTTCGCGGATCATGGTGCTATGGTTTTCAAACTAGATTTTCCCCCAGATTTCTCTTTAAGAAGATGGACATTGAACAGGAGGTTTCTCCTGTTATCTTCTACTCCAAGTTTTTTGAAGTTTGAAACTGAAATTTTCTTCCATAATAATCTTGGGTCTGCCACCCCTGAATATCGTCTGGGATGCCTTTAAGGCTTGGCTGAGAGGGATACTAAAAGGGGTGGTATCAGCCTGAGCTAGTTCAGAGAGGGAAGAACTGGCCAATTTAGAACAACAGATAGCGGTTGCCAAAGCTGAGTTGAGGGCGAGACCTCCTGATGATCCGGGAAAGGAGCGGTGGGTAAAGAGAGTGGAGGAGTGTCAACTAAAATTTAAACTTAAAGCTGAAGACATTTTACATCAAAAGTGGGAGATAAGTAAGATGAGGGAGTTTGATCAAAGAGAGAACTGTGGTAAGCTCCTTGCCATGAAGTCTAGGACTGATAGAGCCAATATGTATATCAGTAAGATCAAGATGGGTACACAACTGACAGTGGAAAAAGACAAAATGAACCAGGCTTTTACAGGGTTCTTTCAAGATCTATATCATGAAGATCTCCAAGGGGTGGATGAGCTTATAGATAGCTGGTTGAAAGAGAAACAACTGCCGAGGTTAACAGAGGCTAGTCAAGAATTTCTCTCTTTAGAACTATCAGGGAGTGAGATACTGGAAATATTAAACTTTGCTAAAAAGGGAAAAGCTGCTGGCCCAGACTCAATTCCGATCGAGGTTTATCTCATGTTGAAGGATGAAATCATTCCGGTCTGGATGAAGTTGTTTAACGAAATACTAAAGGGTTCTTGCCCCCTACCGCACTCATGGTCGGAAGCAGTTATTACCTTGATTTTGAAGCCCGATAAGGACCCTTTTCAGTGTCAATCATACCGCCCAATCTCCTTAATAAATGTTTATTATAAGGTTTTTGCTGGGATTTTGAATAAACAGCTTTGTAAAATTATAGGTCAAATAATCCATGAAGACCAAAAGGGTTTTCTTTCGGGTAGGCAAATGTCAGACTTGGTTTATACTTTGGTCGCTACAGTGGATATGGCATCATCAAGGGGTCTCCCTCTGTCAATTATTACAGTCGACGTGGCCAAAGCCTTTGACCGTGTTAACTAACATTTCCTAGACAGGACCTTGAATGTTATGGGCTTTACTTTGGGTTTTAAAGCGGACATCAAAAAAAAAATTATAGTTCACCACATGCTCGGATTTTAGTTAATGGTAGACTTTCCCCGCTTGTTAATATAGAACGTGGTACAAGGCAGGGATGTAAGTTGTCCCCCATTCTATTTGACATTTATTTGGAGCCTTTGGCTCAGAGTTTCAGGTTAAATAAAAAGATCGTTCCATTTAAAGTCGGTGGGTTTGTTAGAAAACTAGCTATATATGCAGACAATCTAGTTGTGTTCTCATCTAGAGTAGACACTACCTTGCACAAGTTTATACTTGAAACTGAAACCATCGGGAAGTTCTCAGGTTATGAGATAAACAAAGATAAGACAGAGGTTATGGCTTGGAAAATTGCTAATCAGGGGTGGCATACGCGACAGAACTTAGATACCTCAGAATCACAATAACTCAAGATCCTAGGAAAATTCCAAAGGTGAATTTAGATAGAGTTTCAAAGGAAGTTGAGATTCTTTTAAAAATATGGCTTAACATACCACTATCGCAATATGGCCGAGTCAATCTGAATAAAATATCTGTCCTCCCGAAGTATACTTATCTGTTTAACAACATACCTCTGGAATCTGAAAAGCTAAGATCCTTAAAATTCCGGGTAGGATTTCCTCTTTCATTTGGACAGGAAAAGGGGTTAGACTGTCCTGGAAAAAACTCAGGCGCAAATTAACACAGGGTGGTATGGGTTTACCTGACCTTCAGCTATACTGCTGGGACTACCAACTAAAAAATGCCCGGATGTTATTACATATACCGGAAAATTCTCTAATTGGTAATATGTTCAAAGCTATGCTGGAGGGGGTAGGAGACTATGGTTTTATGTACAAATTTGGCTCTCCCACATTTTACAAAAAGGTTTGTCTGAAAACGCTGGGTATGGCGGCCAAGCTTTGGTCGGACTGTCGAGTCTGTTTGGGGCTTCCTCACTACAGCGAATGGGCACAGGTGTGGGACTCTCCTGGATCACCTGAGTGCCTTTTAGACACCCTAGCTCACCCACTAAAAGCGGCAGGAGTCCTAGTATGGGAGGAGTTGGTAGTAGATAGCAAATGTCTTCCCTGGGAGTTCTGGAATCAAACCACAGTTGGAACTCTGTCCAGATTTAAACACTATCAGCTTACGTCATGGTGTAAATCTCAAAGTTGGTCGTATTGTGTGGAAAATGACATGGAGAATGACTTGCAAAATCAATCCCCAAGGAAGAAAGAAGTTGCCCTATGGTATAACTATCTTATGGCTGCAGCAGAAAGAAGAATGGATAAGTCATATAGGGTATGGGAGAATTATCTGCCTGGCAAAGAACGGAAGGATTTATGGCAAGTATCTATTGACCTGGTTTATTCTGTAATTAAATCTGCTGCACTCAGAAGAAATCATTTTTTCACACTCTAAAGGATATACTGGACCCCTCTTAAGGTCTCTAAATTGAAGGGTGGAGGAGCAGCTAATTGTTGGAAGTGCGGCTTTCAGAAAGCGGATGATATGCATATATTCACGTCCTGTTCCAAGATACACAAATTTTGGTTGGTTGTTGGTAAGATTATCTCCAGGGTTCTAGGTGTAGATATGGAGGTAAGCCCAACTCTTATCTTTTTTGGTGTGGTGTCTATGATGGGTGGGATACGACAGTGTGGGACTCAATACAAATTGGTGTTTTACCTGATGTTGTTGGCAAGGAGGGAGATCTGCTTGCTGTGGCGACAGGAAACGTCTCCTAGTTAGAATGCCTGGTCGAATTCTGTTAAATATTATTGAGCCATAGACCAGAGGGTTACTGTTTCTAGGGACAGGGCAGACGCTGGAATGTTCTGAAATTGGCTGGATGACCCTCCCTGAGTAGATTGTAGATTCCGGATTCCCATTTGTCATCTTCCAATGATTAAAACGTCTGGGTTAGCCCAAGCTGAGTATAAACGGGCACTCCCCATTTAGAACATATCAGCTGAGACTAAGTATCTACCAAAGCTATTTGCGCCAGTGGTGGGACAGGTTGCGAAGCTGTTGTAGCTATGGAGGTCATATGAGGAAAAAAAAATAATAAATCAGGCAGTTTGTAATGCAAATATAATGCAATTCGTAATACAACAATCAGGCAGTTCGTAATGCAAAAATAATGTACTCCGGCACCGATTGCGGTGCTCTGGACGGTCTCTATGCCACTCTTACTGACTTGCAGTCAGCTCCTGCCAAAATATACCCCCAACATGGGTAAGGTGTAAAACAAAGTGCAGCTCCACACTCTGGCCCCCCGTACTGCCACTCCTCGGCAAGTACGAGCCGCAATATGGACTTGAGCAGAGGTTGGAGCAGCAAAGATGGGAAAGGCCGAGAGCGTCTCGCTCGTATCCAACAACCCGCCCCAGGCAGCGACACACGCACGCTCGCTGAGCGTTACCTGGGGGGGTACGATCTCACTTTCCTCTCCTCTCCTCACTGCTGCGCCTCTGATGCGACTTAGTTGAACTTGGGCAGTAGAACACGGACCACCAACGGTGATGGGTTGAGGTCTCTCCTTGGCAAAGGCAGGATCGGGCCGGTGGCGGTGAATTCCCACTGCTCCTCTGGGGTGCCGGTCTGGGCCAATGGCAATAACGATTGCAGCACTTCTGGGCACGCTGTCGATTGAAGCAGAGAACAAGACTACTCCGAGACACACAGTCACGTGGCAATTTCTCCTAAAGGTCTCAAGCTGCAACATGGCACATGCGCACAGCTTCTATGTGACTCACTTGAGCTCCGGGTGCACACGATCACAAGACAATCCTCACAAAGGTCTCAAGCTGCACGAAACACACGCACACAGCGTCGCTGACACTCACTTGGACTCCGGGTGCACACAATCACAGGACAATCCTCACAAAGGTCTCAGGCTGCACAAAGCACACGCATACATCGTCGCTGAGACTCACTTGGACTCCGGGTGCACACAATCACAGGACAATTCTCACAAAGGTCTCAGGCTGCACAAAGCATACGCAAACAGTGTCACTGAGACTCACTTGGACTCCGGGTGCACCCGGTCACAGGGTTACTTCAGGACGCAGCACATAGCAAAGTCCTTTCCCAGCAGGGGGACACAGCACACAGCAAAGTCCCTTAGCATCTCCTTGGTTAAATCAGCAAACTGCAGGCCAGCCCCAGAACACACAGCAAGGGCAGTCCTTTCCTTCAGTCTCTTCAGCTGTTTCTTCCTAGGCCGAGGTTCCTCTTGACTACAAAGTAGTTTCAATCCTTTCCAGTCTTGACCATTCCAATGTTCAGGGGTTTCAGCTCTCATTTTTATACCCCTAAATGTCTTTGAAGTCTTTGTGTTCAGGGGGGCACTCACCTCTGTCCAAACCAGTTCTGGGTGTCTCCCTGCCAGTGTCACCTGCTTACTTTGATAGTGGGGGTCTGGATCCTCATTCACTCAGCAGGAGATGGAGGTCAGCCTGTTGCTGTCGCACCTCCTTCCCTGGGTCAAGACATTTCCCATATCCTATCACATTCAAATCCAGAAAGTCAATCCACAACCAGAGAGAGACACACAGAATTGTTAGAACAAAAAACTTACCACTTCTAAAAGCGTGGTTTCTAAACACACAATGCAAAAACCACCTTCACAAAAATATGTATTATTAAATTGTGAGTCAGGCACACTAAACGTCACCTCTCCATCTTAAGCCTAAGGGGATATAGGCTGGAAACATATTACACAGCCTCCCCCATTCTGTCCTATGGGCAAGATGGCCTTGCAACAGTGAAAAACAAATTTGACAGTTTTTCACTGTCAGGATATGGTACAAACCTCAGTACATGTCCTACCTTTCACATTACTGCACCCTGCCCGGGGGTTCCTTGGGCCTACCATAGGGGTGTCTGACGTGCATAAAAAGGGAAGGGTAAGGCCTGGCAAGTGGGTGCACTTGTCAGGACAACAAGGCAGTTAAACAAACTGTGTGCAGGCACTGCAGTGGCAGGCCTAAGTTCTCTCTTTAGGGCTACTGGTGTGGGTGGCACAATTAGTGCTGCAGGCCTACTAGTAGCATTTGCATTACCGGCCCTGGCACGCATAGTACACTTTAGTAGAGAATTTCTAGTAAGGCAATCATACCAATCATGGACAACCAATTACCATTACACTTTACACAGGGAGCACTGGCACTTTGAATCTGATCAGCAGTGGCAAAGTGCCCAAAGCATCAAAGTTGGCAACACCATGTCAGAAAAAAGGTCTAGGGGGAAGGCAAAAGGTTTAGGGAACCTTGCCTAAAATGGCCAAGTCCAACAGTTCTGAATTGTACATAATGTATCTACATGTTTGCTGATGTCAGCCTCTCTATTTAGCACTCCTAGAGACTGGGAAGATCGGGCTCCGCTCGAGTGTATCTGAATAAACATATATTAGTTTGTATTCTCTTCTGTCTAAACGATTCTTCATTTGGTATGGAAGGCTGAGAGGTGGTTGTGAGTGACCTGGGTGCCCCTAAATGTGCCACTTCCTTCAGATGGTGCCCAAACAGGGACTCTTTCGGGTGAGTGAGCCATCCCCTCCCGCGGACGGGTGGGGAGGTCTGGGCCATTGTCAGGTCAGTTGTACGGACGGATCAGGGTTCCCTGCATGGGAGAGTTCCTGTACCAGCAACTGCCCCTTCTGTCCCGCTGGAAGGTGCCTCGCCAGTGGTCATCCCGATTGGAGTCCTGAAAGGCTAAACCCTTGGATCTGACAGTTTGGTCTGAAGATTCGGCAGTGGAGAATAAATTCATTTGACTTACATAGATCAGGTACGTTTTTTTGGTTATTTGTGGATATGGTACAATTTTGGTTTGTATTTGATACGGTCTGAGGACGGTCTTTGGGATCAAAGCACTTGCAATTGCTTTGCCAGGCAAAATAACGAATTTGGGCCCCTTTTGAAAATGCCTGGACGTAGTCGATTCTTGGATTCTTGTTGTCGTTGTTGTTCTGCAGATTCTCGATAGGAAAAAGCTCAGCCAGGGCCTCCAGAAGGCACTCCTAATTGTGATCTGTGTGTGAAACATGGTATTGGCCCTATTATGTTTAGTACATTATGGGACAAATATACGAGGGAGAATGCTGAGTTGCGTTGGCCATTGATGGGCACTTTTGCCAAACAAAAAATTGGGTTTTTACCGGAAAAGAAATTGCGTTTCGAAGTAGGCAGTCTATGTTTAATTCTCTTCGAATGTGGCAGAAGGAGGCTAAACAGAGACAAGTAAAGATGGAAAAGGAGGGCCGAAAGAGGAGAATTCAAACATTGACTCAGTAAGCTGTAGCACATGATAGAGAGCAACAAGAGATAGGGATTGAACATGAAAATAGGAGATTCTGATTACATATTGACAAATGGTATGGTGCCCAAGAAGAAAATTATACTTTTGTAGTTGACTTATTAGAGAATAAACCCCACCTCCATTACACGTCACAAAAGATATATCCCTCTGTTCCATCGCCCTCACAGCCACCTGTTACTGTTGCTTCCACTGCCCCTGTTTCTGTATCTACTGCTGCCTTTTTGATGGCCATGGCATCGGCTCCTTCACTTCTTTCTCTTCCTTTTCTTCCTTCTGCGTCCTTGCCGTCCGCAGCAACTGTGACTGTTAGCACCCCCCTCACACCCAGTGTTTCAGCATCTTTTTCACCAGCTATTTCTCCTGTGATGCAGCCCTCAATATCATTGGACCTGTCACTCCAGTTGCCTCTCCTTCCCTGGTTTTTCATCCTTTGGTTTCCTTGAGTGATGGGACGCCAGTGCGCTGGTTTGGAGAAGGAGATTGGGCAAAGTTTAAAGACCGCATGGGTCTATATGTGCGGTCTGAAGTGGAAGATGCAGAAAAATAGTGGTGGCTAACCAGGCTCCTCAGTGGACCTAAAATCCTATTTATGGTGTAGGTGATGTGTTGGAACGTGATGAAAGATTATGAGCCCTTTGTACAACAGCATGCCCTTAAGCATATGTCTGCTACTCTGATTAGCTGTTGGGAGCAGTGTTTCAAAGATGCACCACCACATATTTTATAAGATATTAAAGACTGTGTATATGTCACTAATATGGAGCCTGGTAAAGTTTTTGGTAGAGCTTTGACATTGATTCCTTATAAGGGAAGGCTGTTTGAGAAAATCCCCACTACGGTGTCTCAGTTTCAGATAAGAGAGGTTCATCCTATATACCACCCTGAGATACCCGAAGTAACAGATGGTCGTGGTAATGTTACTCGAGCAGCAGTGGCGGCCAAGTTTCAGGAGCTTTGTGTTTATACTCCGTGTAAGAGAAGTGAAATATTGTCTCTTAAGACCCAATTACCCGACCCTAGGAAAAACCCTACTACGCATTATAAAGAATTGACTGAAATTGCCTCTTCCACAGTAATGACATTTGCAGATATGGAAATATTCTTTGGTTTATTGGTTCTGGATGATATTTTGAGGCAAGTGCATACACAAGATCCTGTTGCGGAACTGGGTGGCACACGGGATCAAATCAAAGTATGGGATCAGGAAAGGATTGCACTCAGAAGTGCAGAAGAAGTACCATTGTGGCCATAGTGAAAGAGTTAATCTGTGACAGCGTACCATCAGGAATCTCACAGATTCCTGATGGTACGCTGTCACAGTACGAGTAAAAACTTGTAGCTTGTAGTTCGGTTTACTAACCATAACTTTTTATTCATCCCTTCAGATCAGAAGCAAGTTGAGCTGCTTTCCTAGAAATCTCCAGGTATTTTAACTTTTCTGATTAATGCTTTCACTATGGCCACAATGCTACTTCCTCCACGCTTCCGAGTGCAATTCTAATTTAACTATGCAACCAACCGTATTATGGAGCCATGGTGGTGGTGGCTCCCAGGCCCTGTTAAACAACCCATAATTTCTTTTCAATTTGGAATCAGATTCTACCTAAGGCCCAGCTGACCCGCCGGGCATATTTTCTCATACAAGTGAGTGATAGCACACTGTTTATTTTATCCCTGACTTTGTGCATTTCCCTTTGGCCTCTTCTGATTTTGCACCTTATCTCTGCAGGTGCTCTCACTCCCGTCCTACTTTGTAGCCAACACATCCACACCCATGCCTCCAACAATTGTGGAGAGTGTTTTTCAAATGGTAATTTTGAGGCTCTTGCCCCCTGTCTTTCTAATGATTATAATTAAATATCCAACACTCAAGTCATTTTATGTTTCATCCCCAGGGACCGGCCCCTTTTCCCTTTGACCCTGTCCTGATGAAGACCCCATTGTACTGACCTATTGACTAGGGGTCGAAACGTCAACATCTTGTATTCTTGACCAGTTTGCACAACAGCGATCTATCACTGTGTCAATGTCAAAATTCATGGCTAATTAAAGTTGTTGGTTTATTGCGAATTTGTTGGGATTTAAATATTAGCCGGTGTTTTTTGTAAATAATAATTGTGTGTGATTTACATTTGCTACTCACCTTCCTATCCTCACTTCAAACACAACACCCTCTCTTCCCCTCTTTGCTCTTGGGGCACTTTTGAAAATCAATTGAATAATACATGAATACACCCAATGTGATTAAATAACACTGTGCTAACCAAAAATGTTTTTGAATATTTGTTTTTGATTGATATATTTGGTGTGTTTATTTATTATTTATTGTTTACTGGGACCATTGTCGCTTTGTACTTCTGAATACCCAGGTCCCAGTGACGCTTTTGGGTTTACCCTTTTAGGTACCCACGCAAATCATCCGCAGTCAGCAGGTTTGGTTCAGAAGTACAATGGTACTCTCAAACTAAATTTGGCAAAAATTCAGGCGACCACAGGGTTAGAGTGGCCAGATGCTTTACCATTAGCACTTTTGTCAATAAGAACAACTACACATTCTAGGACGGGATTGGCACCATACAAGGTCGTGGTTGGACACCTGGAAAATGTCTGGAGAGTCCCTCACCCTCGTAGGTTCTCTGATATTGAGTATCCTTTACTGATGGACTATCTTCGTCAGTTAACTGAAGATTTGCGTTCTATTCACCAACAGGTCTGTGAGTTCCTGCCAGTTACATCAAAGGGGCCAGGACACGATATCCAGCCTGGTGACTGGGTACTGGTTCGGAACTTCCAGCAGAAGAAGAGTTTGGAGCGATGCTGGGGGGACCCAATAGGTCCTCTTCTCCACACGTACCGACATTTAAATAGCTGTCAGGAAGAACTGGATGAATGCCGGCCATTGCTGCAAGGTCCCTCTTCCTCTGCCCTATTACGGGTAGGTGAAGGAGGGAGTCAGGGACTCCGAATGCAAGCTGGTACCCCAGTTTGTTCTGTTTAGTGAAGAACAGTTGATCTGGATCAAAACAGGTGAGGAAAATGATGACGTATTGAATGCAGCAGTCCCTACAGAAATACGAGCTATTAAGGAGCCACTGTTTGTTGATCCAATGGTGCCTGGGGCTGCCAGGTACAATTTGCGTCCTCGGTTCAGGAATTGTGCACAGAAGGAGAAGTCAGATTAGCTAGGGATGGACTGTGTAAGCCAGGTGCACTTTGCTACAGTACCAATGAAATTTTTTTAGGGTGAGGTGAGATTTGTGCACTGTTTTGAATATTTGACAGGATAGCTTAAAAGGTATCCTTTTGGGGTACTATATCCTGATCGCCACGGAATATATCAAGAGCCTAGGACAGAGCAAGCTCCACCGCCGGTGCTCAAGAATGCCAACGTATTGATGAACAATAGGAGCCTGTACCAGTAAGGCTCTGACGGACACTTGGAACACTTACCTTTACGATCATTTTTGTTGTATTTCTCCCCTTGCTTAAACATGCATCCTTTTGGTCAGCCATTTGTTCTCCCGCGTTCAATGAGGGTTGGTCGACAAAGAGTCAAATACTTTGCATACCAATTGTTGTGATTGCACTAGCGACAATATTTGGGATTTCTTGTCCTGTACACTCCTTGGTGGGTACTACTACCACTCCTCATGAGCACATTTTTGTTACTCTAGTCCCCCACAAAGAAGCACAAAGACTGTCTTACACTGACAATGTATTTATACAAATATTGCATCATGCTCATAATGTGTCCAATACAGCAAATTGTTGGGTTTGTGGATTGCTCCCCTCAGTCACTCATAAGAATGGCAATGTGTTGTCCATGCCATTGTCGTATATTGGTAGTTGCGAAGGTTGGTACAATTTGTTTTGAATGGTGTACTTCCGATTTCAACTTTCTACATTGAGTATGACATCCATTGATTCTCACATTGTGAATTAATATTTGCGCTTCTACCAAGGGTTTACCCCTATAGGGCTGGCAGGACAAGAGACTCTAGGGACTCTGTCCTCGAAGTCATGTGGGAACACGTACCGTAAAGTGAAGAACAATGCCTGGTTTCAAATGGAAATGGCTGATATCCAATGGTTTAACACATCTGAATACTTTCAATCCTTTCGAGCTTGAAATATTACCAAAGATAAACCGATACCTGTGTCAGTGGTAAACACAACAGTTAGTTTTTGTGTCCAGGGGACTGGGGAGATAAAGGGGGGGAAGTAAATGTTATTTCACCCACAAGCTGAATAAAACTAGTAGTCTGCCTTTGATCTTGCCCCATAATGTCTATTTCCTTTAGGGGTCTCAAGCTTAGGTCTGGCTCGAGAGGGGATGGTAAGGTGCATGTTATCTCTCATTTCTTCAACCTGTGTATGTTGCCCCGACTAATTACCATAAGCATAATAGGCTGCAACATAGAAGTACTTTCCAGACTCGATCAAAAGGGTTGTTGACACAAAAGATATATATAAAACAGTCACCACTGCACAACAATTTGGGGAAGCTATAAAGGGCCTACTACCCTTTTTGGGCCCCATGGCTAATAGCCTTCAAATTTATCAGTTGACAAGGGTACTTGAGGGGGTTATCAATAGAACTGCTGGGATAATGACAAATATCACTGCTAAGCTCCAAGCTACAAGATCAGTCACTTTGCAGAACCGGATGGTGCTAGAGGTCATACTGGCAGATAGGGGAGGGGCTTGTCACGTCATTGGCAGAAGCTGTTGTATTTACATACCTGGTAACGCTCCCACTCTGTATGCAGCTATACAAAAATTACATATACTCTCCTCCGACATACACCAGGAAACAGCACTTTGACAATGTCGGGGGGGGGGGGTTTGGAACACACTCACATCTTGGGGTTGGAATATCCTCACTTTCCTGGCTGTGGTTGTCTCTATCTTCTTCAAATGTTGCCTCTGCATACAATGTCTCCCGGCTTGTTGCTCCTATTGTTTCAATATCCTCACTCCCAAACAGAAAATGTCAATTCATGATACTAATTCTGCAATTACGATACAAATGGATATTGATGATGAGTTGATGCAGATTGATGAAGGTATTTTTGAGTCTAAATCTTTCCTTGCAGCCTCTATTCCTGACACTGAATATATGGATGGTTCCGAATACTGATGAATACTGATGTTCCTTTGTCCATGAACATGTTCTATTTTCTTTTGTAATTTCCTGAAAATAGTTAGCTCATGCTAAAAGGAGGGTCTGTTGGACTTAAAATGTTTTTGTTGCCTTTGCTTGTGCATTGTTCTATGTAAGGTGGTATTCACTGTACCCTTTTGC
Source organism: Lissotriton helveticus (assembly GCF_964261635.1). Taxonomy (NCBI): domain Eukaryota; kingdom Metazoa; phylum Chordata; class Amphibia; order Caudata; family Salamandridae; genus Lissotriton; species Lissotriton helveticus. The sequence goes on along the minus strand of NC_136057.1, from coordinate 1,089,554,441 downwards.
TTGGCCGCCATTTTGAACCATGATCGAAACTAATGTCTGTCTCTCCGCAGAACGGTTTCTGGTGAGTGTCATTTCTTCAAGGCTTTGCTCAGCTAATGAATACACTGTTCTTATTAGTGCATACCTTTCCTTCTAGATAGAGGCTTTCTCCCACCAGTCTAGTGGTGGGAATGGACAGAGTGACCTTAGGTAGGAGATAGTGTGTGCCCGGCCTCCGAGTTAAAACCTATCCCACTGTACCTCTTTGTTTAGCTGCATCCACCTGGAAAATTCCATTATGGGCGTGCCTTCTTTGGTTCTGAATTGTACATAATGTATCTCAATGTTTGCTGATGTTAGTACCTCTCTACAGCACTGCTAGAGACTGGACAGACCAGGCTCTGCTCGAGTGTATCTGAATAAACATATATTGGTTTGTATTCTCTACTGTCTGACCGATTCTTCATTTGGTATGGAAGGCTGAGAGGTGGTCGTGAGCGACCCAGGTGACCCTAAACGGGCCACTCCCTTCATCATTATCACAGGCTTTTGCATTCTGGGCTAAAGTGGCTACCTGTTCAACTTCTACTAGACTGATTGAGTTGAGCAATGCTCCCCCTTGCTCCTGAGATAAAGCGGTATAGCAAGCTCTTCCAACCAATTATGAACCACTCGAGAAGGTGTATCATATGAGGCTGAGTATAAATTTGCATAATGATGAAGAAATGCATCTGCTACTCCTTGTTACTGGGTTATAATCCTACAAAAATTAAGATATTGTATCTGTTTAATGCAATTGGCATTTGATTCACGCTTGACCTACCAGGGCAGTTCCAATGTGTTCCTTTAATTCATACCTTCATAGTAAAATTGTGCTATGGCTTAATATCTCTTCAGACAGGAAAAAATAATTTAGCTTATTTTTTGCCTGAGCCACTGCATGCTTAACTTCCCTTGTAGCAGCATCTATATAATCTGCTATTGGCTGAGTAAACTTTGTTTGTAATTGCTGAATTCTATCCCTCCCCACCCGCTTTTGACCTGTAAGAAATGCTCTCGCTTTGCCCCTGAAAAATGTGTTTAAAGCCCCCCAAGCTGAAAAATACTTAGCAGTATCAATATTCTGTTCTAAAAAAAATCTCAAAGCATTAACTAAAGGGGATTGATTGAAGATCCATCTTTGTTTTTCTTGCCCCTGCTCAAGTACCACAAAGTTGACTATAATTACTGAGTGATCCGAAAAAGGGTGGAATATTATTGCTGATTGAGTTCTACAACATGGTGCAAATGTATTTTTTAATGTATGCATGATGATGAATTGAAACTTTTTGAAAAACATGTATGAAGCATATCTTAGGGATGCTCACTACGCCAAGAATCTATCATGGCAAAATCACACACCAAGCGCTACACGGATTTAAATGATCCAGGTTTTTTCTGTGCTCTATTGGTAAAAGAAGAGTCCATTGTGGTATCAGGAATGATATTAAAGTTGCCCCCTAATATTAACAAATCTGAATCCACGTTTGCAATATTGTACAAAGTATGTAAAACCCCCAGAGAGTGTTTTATAGGGCCACAGCAACTCACTGGATTGATCAATTGGGTCACCATGGCAAATCTCTAGTAATCAAAATCACAACCCCCTTAATGGAAGCATTTAAAAAAGATATACCGCAAGTTGAATAAACCATGAACTATAAGGTAAAACATCTTTAATTTTTAAATGTGTCTCTTAAAAAAATTTGCTTGCAGTGATTTAAACCAAGCCAGATTAGCTCTTGCCTTTACTTTGTTATTGGTTCTATTGGCGTTACAAGATGTTATTCTTATTCTTTCAGGTGACACACTCAAAACAATCTTAATTGCTTTGCAACCACAATTCCTAGAGACTTTGCTACATCTTTTGTACAATATGTGTTTCCATCTTTTCTGTCGGTAATTCTCACACTTTTCACCCCGACCACACCCGTGAAGCTCAACCATCCCTCCCCCTCCTTGAGCCCTACCCATAATGGACTCCCTTCCAAGCACACTCCATTCCTTTTACCCTTCCTCACCCGCTCCTCCTGAATGAGTACCTTGGTATGGCACCCTGCATACCATTGGTCAGGGGTGCTCCCCTGCTTAAGCTGTTAGAGAGCTTTTCTAGAACATTTTTGCAAATGACCTGGCCCACAAAGAGTGCACTGAAACCATACAACCCGCAAATCCTCAGAGAGTTTATATAAAGAGGCTTTATAATTATGACAAACTAGAAGAGTAGCATGGTACTTACTACATGAGCCACATCAGTACACTGAAATGTAGATCCTTAGCCTGAAGTGTGGGTTTCCTCCTCCAGATGAGAGTGAGCCAAGGCAGGACAATACAAACCACGGTCTGGGTGGCTAATAGTCAGGTCATGCCGTTGCCACCCTACCAAGGTAGCTGGCTGTAGAATATGGCTCCCCAGCCAAGTTGATGATCAGTAATGAACACTGGTGATGCCAACAAATTGAGTTTCAACAGTAGGGAAGTCATCCTGGAAAGGGGCCTAAACCTGATATTTGAGTTGTCTCTACATGGGTTTTTTACATGCTTCTATGTTATTTCATGTTTCAAGGTTTTGATTGCATGTAAATTTCACAAACTCCCTTCTGTCCTGTTGCAAGAGCGTAATCATCACTAATATGGGATGGATTTGCATCTAACATTAATAAGCCTTGGAAAAACTCACAGTAATGTCTCAATGGAATTTGCTCGAAATGCCCAAAAATTACATGAATTTATGCAAAATGCTGGTCCGGAACTTTATGGTATTTATCGGCATGAAAGGGGTCCTCATGCTCCTTTTGGATGCCTGGCTGCATTTATCACAAAAAAATGTTACAAAATTGCACGCAATGTAAACAACTGCCCTTCAAGTATACTTCATTAGTGTTATTTGCATGGTTTCTATGCTTTAGCGATAAGATTTTATTTTTAACCAAAAATATCAACCATATGCTCTGGAGTATTATGTAAACTCAGGCAATGCACACAATTATGGTAACGCAAAATGGTGAAAATTATGCAAAATGACAACGCCATAAACAACATTTTGGACTACAATAATATATGGTCACATATAACACAAAACGGGTAAAGATCGCTGTTGCCAATTTAAAGTAAATGGCTAAATGCCTTGAAACAAACTAATAAACATGTTTTAAATGTTTCATAGTGTTTAGATATCAGTTAATGTCCTCATCCTGTGTGCCAGCATTTTCTAGTGAGTTGACAAATAGAGTGCATTCTGAGATGCCAATATGAGAACTGATAATGGGATATTTGAAATAAATTGTTTATTATGAAGTCTGCTGTGATCGTATGTTCTTTTGTTCCTTTTGGCTCCATTGGATCTACTACCCAAAGTCTCTCTGTGCCCAGAGAGACACTTTCTCTATTAATTGGCATCACAATACATGAAAGCTGTTTGCTGGCTTATTAATGGCTGACATTTCCAGTCTTCAACCTCTTCCGTTCTAATGACAGTGATGAACAATTACAAAGAGATGGTATAATTCACCAACTTGCTAATCATTTTATAATTATGATATAAAAATAAATGATGACATTAAACTGAATAAATTATGACGCTGCAAGCGCTATCGGCAGGAGCAGCTTAACATTTCATAAGGCAGAGTGTCAAGAGAAGATAGGGAGTTGATTAATCTTTTTTTGGCGCCTCTTCCTTTCATCAGTCCAGTCGATAATTTGTGATTTGTTTTTCTGTTGTTCGAAAGAGATTCCTTTGGGAAGAGGCATTAAAGAAATGCGAAGACAGATATCTTCTTTTTCGTAATACAGCAGCATTCCTAAGAACATTTAAAATGTTTATTCAGACTCTTTGTTAAATGCAAGTAGTGGTGATGCACTATTGTATGTAATTTTTATATATGATTCTCAGAGTGCCACTAGGGTAAATAATGAGATCGAAATCCAGTTATTCTGTACAATGAAGTTACCACAGCGGGGATCGAAAGTTATTTTCCAGTGTTGTTACAGTACCAGGGAAAGCACTCGTTTTCCTTTTATTCCCCTCCTTTCAGGGGTCTGTGGAGACCATAGTAAGTAGTTAAGATGGCGTCTGGCAGTCTTACCTGTCTTCTTCCATCTCTCTGGGGTTTCCACATACCTAACAGAGAAGGGTGAAGTTGGGCAGTGATACATCTTTGCCAAGCACCACATCCCCCTGACACGGCAAGCCCTCAGCAGACTCCTGCTGAAGATGGAATCATTCCACTCTGCCCAATGGCTCTCGCAGAGCTGTCAACATGCTACGCCTCTCCCCTAGGGCACAAGTCCTTAAAAAAGAAGTGGGAGCACTGATCAAGTCAGGCAGTATGCAAGTGACATCATAACACTTGCTATCAAAGCACATCACAGCACATCAAAGCAATCCCAGAGATTTGTTTATACTGATGGGAGACTTTAACCATAAATTAGACCCCTATGGAGTCAACCAGAGGTATAAAGAGCTACTTGCAGCGTATAAGACCACACCCGCTTGTCTTCCCAGGAGGGGTGGGGCCGCATGAGATGTAGCGCTAGGGAAATTCCTGGGTTCATTGGGTATCGTCTGTTTAAATGGAAGGATGGAAATAGATCGGCTGGCATATTGCACATTTAGGATAGGTAATGAATTATGCCCCATACATTATATTTTTGTCCATGCTTGGGACTTTGAATTCATTAGAGCTTTTGAGGTAAAAAAGGAAGAGGGAAGTGACCATTGACTGTTTACGCTAAAGATGTTGGGAGGCAATAACAATTTAAGTAATACAATCATCCCTCTGGAAGTGGATTACACCAGAAGATTAACTACTCGTTTCTCAGAGGAGTGTCTGGGAAAGCTTGCAGCGTTCCAGCAGACCCAGAAATAATCTCTTCAAAAGAAAATATAGGATGGTTCGAAAAGGTTATTTCTGATGTAGACCAATGCCTAAGGGTGGATCAACAAAAGAAATAGCCATAGGGACCATACAAAGAGGGGACATCAGGAGAAAAATAGGAATTGGTATAATGAGGCATGTAAAAAAATTAAAATTGTATATAGGAAAAAAGGAAAGACATTTAAGACTAGAGTAAGCTGTATACCTTCAACAGCCTACAGAAACTTTGAAAAGAATATAAAAATGTGATTAGAAAGAATAAAAGAATCTTTAAAGAGTATTGCTTGGGTAGATTATTGGAAGCTATTGAATCAAGAAATGTAAAAATGTTCAGGAAATTAGTCCAAGACGGCTCAGGTAGGAATCCGGGGGTTTTAAATTGTGTGGTGACTGAAGAGGCATGGGAGAGTTATTTGGGAGATTTATATGGTAAAGTTAGTGGACAAGGAAAACAGAAAGATACAATATGGATAGAAGGGGAACAAGATATTAGGCCTCTCTTTAAGTTGTCTAACGTAAGGCGGATTAAATCCAAATTAACACTTACGCGGGCAGTGGGCCCGGATAATCTTCCTGCATCAATTATTCGCACTAGACCAGATTGGTGGGCTGATTTATTCACCAAAATGTTCAATAATATCCTGGACTCTGGGTTAATGCTGGTAAATTGGAGAGGGGCAATTATTAGACCCATTCATAAAAGTGGAGATATTCTGCTACCCAAAAATTATAGGCTAATCAACCTCCTGGATATCAGTGAAAAGGTGTTCTCTAAAATAATTCTCGAAAAACTTAAAGAATGGGCTGTAGACAATTAAATGGTGCCTCCCGAACAGGGTGGATTCCGGGAGGGCCACTCCACAATTGATCACTGTTTTGCGTTATGGGCATTGGGTCTGAAATCTATGGAACAGGGGTGTAGTTTATTCTGCTGTTTTGTAGGCTTCCGGGACACATTCGACCTGGTGGATCAAGAACGGCTTTGGGAAATACTAGGGCTCCTATATATCCCCTAGGGCCTCATATCAATAATACAAGGGCTGCATAGTCAGAATTGGGCTCAGGTTATTCTCGATTCAGAGGGAACGCTGTCACTAAAGATTTTGATTGAGAATGGGCTAAGACAGGGGTGTGTGCTGGCCCATTAGCTTTTTTCTTTATTTATAGCAGTCTCGCCCCCCACTTTGAGATCGGTGAGGGGCGCTAGCCCAAAAATAGACATAAAACATATCACATGCTTACTTTACACAGATGATTTAGTAATTATGGACCAAACTGAGATAGGTCTGCAGAGAAAGTTCAAAGAGTTTGGGGGTTACTGTAGCTGAAAGAAATTAATAGTAAACCTGGAAAAAACAAGGATTCTCTGTTTCGGCAAAAAGAGGAAGATTTTCAACTGGGTCTTAGACTCTATAAAACTGGAGAAGTTAATGAGAATAAATATCTAGGAATCTGCTTGAGAAATTTATGAGGTGGAAAGTTTATCTGGGTGCACCAAGAAATTGGGCCCTAACCTTGGTTAGTGGCCTGAAGAAATGTAATGATTCCTATGGAGAAATGACGGTTAGACCGGTCCTGAATGCCTCTAGGGCTATGGTCCCCCCCCCCAGTTTTTATATGGCGCTGAACTGCTATTTTGAAGTGGTAAGAGGAAGTGCACTGTTGAAGAAGGAAAATGTGTAAAAAAAATTGCAGTCTCTACCTAGTTCCTCCATGATACAGGCCATAAGACTAGAAACGGTATGGTCTCATGGGAGAAAATGGCAACCATGGCACTAATAAGGTTCTTGCAAAGCCTTGGTGGTGAAGATGGGCAAAAAGTATCTTTTTGGTGTAAATGTGAGATCCTCCAGAGTGAAATGAAGTGGGCAAAGAGGGTTAGAGAAATAGCGACTATGGCATGTAGGGTTTTGATGGTTGATGTAAACCAACAGAACTTCCAAACGACTATAAGTAAGGCGGAACTTAGGACAGCAGGGAAAGAAATATCATGGGCCATGGATAGGCAATACTTGGAAGGCAAAAGATCCGTACATTTAATGTTAAAATCTTGGCAAAATGGCCAACAATTCCCGTACCTGGATTTCCTTCCCAATCGCTGGATAAGTAGAGAATTATTAAAGATGAGGACTGTTATGAGAATGATAGGATTAAGAGGGCTATGATTGACCCAGAAGGGAAGTGCTCCTGCAATATAGGGACAAAATGCAACATTTTGCACATTTTATTGGAGTGTCTATATGTTCTCGATGCACGAAAACTCAGGCCATGCCCAATCGTCCTAAAATACGAGGTTAGGAATTGGGAACAGGCAGGGGATCTGGTATGAGATATGCACGCCATAGATGTAGCATGTGCATTAGGGAAGTTTACACTTGCAGTTAAAAATGATCTTAAAAATGAGTAGATGCTGCAACATTAGTATGGAAAAGACACCAGTTTTTAGGAATGTTATTTGGTAAATAATTGTGAGATAGATTGTACTTCTTTTAGATGGATATTTAATATAGTTGTAATATTTTATTCATTTGATAAGGTTTTTAACTGGAGCTGATTTTTTAAACCATTGATATGTATGATGCTTGGATGTTCGTCCTTGTTTAAAGACCAATGGTCTAAATAAACAATCTTTTTGACTGACCGACTGACATGATGTCACGACGTGTGACATTCCATGTGGCATCACAGGAAGTGACCTCACTGGAAGCGATGCTCTCATATGTATATGTTATAACATATGCCAACTGAAAATGCAATAAAATACGTTTTTTTTAAAAAAAGTTGGCTCCTGCAAAGCATATCATGTAACATGCAGATCACAGATTTTTATTTTATTTAGATCGGTAAATGGATTACTGCTTTGAACACAGAGATCCTTTTGTTACTTGTAGTTAATAAATTGTAATCCTTCTAGTGGACCACAGTGAGCCATGAAGGGTATTTGACTCCTGCACCTTGTAACCCTGACTGTGGCAACATATATTGCACATTAATATACACACTTACATGATTTATTTGGAATGAATAATGTGTATGTTATGTAAAGCGCTCCAACTCTCTGCATTAGGATTATTAGCGATATAAAAAGAAATAAAATAGTGCTATTTAAATTGTTATTTGTGTAAATACTAAGACAGATCAACCCATCTGACTTTCTTACAGTGCATGCACTTATATACAACAAAGTAAAAAGCTTGCATCACTTAAGTACTTGTGAAGAGATAACAAGCTGTGTGCTTTTGTTTCCTCGCTGGTTTATTTGCATTTGTGTGGTTCCACAGCGTCTCCAGTCCCAAACTCATTCAAAAGAAGACTTGATGGCCCCTTAATTTCTGTCTTTATTGTTGCCCAGTTGGAGGTGAAAAAAAAGGCCCCCTCACTGCCTAGACGTTGCTGCTGCGTATCGAAAGCAGACAACGTGCAAGAGCTGATGAACGTGCCTAGTGTCTCAAAATTACACTTGGACTAGTTCAACATATTTCTGTGGGGCCCAACTACTTAGCAGAGGGGACGACGTCTACCCTGTGAAAATAGTTGTTGGACGCCTTGTAACTGCGTTTACCCCTGACTCATGCCCTTGTATCCACTCTGTGTGACAGCACTGAGCACAGTCTTGGGGAGGGTGGGAAAGGAAAGGCACAGAGGGTTGTGCGGTTGGTTGCTAGAGGCAAGATCTTTTCTTTTTCCATTCCCGTGGGGAGAAGGGTATATAGGGATCGTCAGGGTGTGCTTGTTATGAATAGCTCCCTCATTACTGCGGTGCCTCTTTCAAAGCAGGGGTCAATTATTTGTTGGGGCCATGTGTAACATAAAATTATTGATGGAAAAGTATTCACAAAGCTACACACTTTTATAAAGAATGGCATGAAAAAATTGGAAATATCCCAATAATTGTAAACTCCAAGACAGGTGGCAACCAAGTTAATTACGAAAAAAATGATAAAATATTTGGTACAGTATGTGTGGTGTTGGTGCCTGCTGACCAGCAATTTCACTGACTTTGTCACTGAACTGCTTCCCTCCCTACACAGCTCTGTCTGGTAGCTGCTGCCCCCTGCAGGTCCACTGACCCTTGCTGGTTGGTTTTTGAGGCCCTCCTCCACACGCACGCCTGCGTCTCATCCCTGGTAGGTTAGTAAGGAGCATATTTGCTCTGCTGCTCATCTGCCTTCTGTCCTTGTGCTTTCTGCCTCTTTCCACTCCTGCCTACTTTGCACTGTTTTTTTTATTTGTTTCTCGTTTCCCCCTTTTTGCATACTTATGTAACTTTTTCACCCTCTTTTGTGCTGTGCCCTTGCCACTGACGACCCGTAGGCCCTGCCCCTTCCAACACTGCATTTCCTACTTCCTTATTCCCATATCCCTGCCATACAGCCCTCTCTCACACTACATAATGGCGACTGCTGTGTTTCCCCACACAGTGAGTTCCCTGCCGGCACAGTGAAAGCACACCAAAGGCAAGCCTGTCTTCCCCCGTCCGTGCCTGGACCACGCCCAGCACCATGGACCCTAGTTCCCAGACCTTACACCCATATGCCACCAGCACCCTCTTCACCCTCAACATCAGATGCCATGCTGCATGCCACCACATGTTGCCTAAAGACACCCAGGCACCTTTCTCCTGCCGAAACTGCAGCTGCACCCGCACCCTCACTTACCTCTGCACTTCAGCTCCTCCTGCAGCCCGGCCGACACACAGCGCACACGACCGGCTCAGCTGCTTTCTTCTCACATGCACTACTGTCACGAGGGGACCATAGACCGCAAGGCTACAGAGGAAGAAGCAGACCTGGTACCTCCTTACATCTCTCCCTGACCCTTCGTACAGCTCGCAACATTCTTCGATGACCCTGAAGTCAAAACAAATGAAAACAATAACAACCTCTATAAGAAAGACGATCCAGAGGGCGTGAGTCCATCACTGGAAAAGACTGAAAGGGGTGAGGTCTCTTTAAGAAAATGCTCAGAGGTGGATGTTATGGTGCGCATCCCCGCAAACGCTGGAAGGGACTTAAGCCCAGGATGCACAGAGAGAAGCAGAGCCAAATCTGAACACGTATCAGGAAGAGTGCTGATGAGTGTCTACGTGATCAAGAACGGCAAAAGAGAGAGAGTCTAAGAGGATCGAGAGGCATCCCACCACATTCCAGGGTGGACATGGCTCTTGCAGGTAGGTAGCCATTTATTAGGCATATTTAGATAAAAGTGAAAAGCCAGACACTGGGGAGGTCTGGGGTGTGTGGAAAAGTGAAAGAGGAAGACTGACAGATCAATTACCAAGACACCCTAAGAAAAAGGGAGCTAAAGGAATTCATTGGTGATGGTTTGAGTGAAAAAGAAAGAATGTTTTTACCCCCTTCACTACCAGCCCTAAACTAATTACGTACATGTAGAAATGAAAGGACAAATAAGTTACTTGAGCCACGTTTTCTTCTCTGAGGAGCGTCGGAAGTGACAGGACCCACAAGAAACTGCTCTGATGACCCTGGAAGAAGAAGAGAAAAGAAACGATATGCAATATAAAGTACTGTGATATATAAGGAAAAATACAATAAAATGAATGAGAAAGAAGATTTTGGTCCCCACTACTTTTACTACACTATTGAGTATTAACTACAGTCTGACAACTACCTCCACAAATGCCATGGAAATCTGGGCCCACCTCGACTCCGCCTCCCCGGACATTGCCTTCTTCTTGGGAACCCGGATGGACTCTAGCTCAGGCCTGGACATCACCACCACCATCCCTGACGGCTACAAGATCACCTGCAAGGACTGCTCCGACCAACAAGTAGGAGGCATTGCCATAGTTTATAGGAACTCTGTCCACCTGACCACACACTCGGACAACCCAATGACAACCATTGAACACCTCAACTTCCAGGTGAGGACAAACCCCAACACCACCCTCCACAGACTGCCTGGCCACCGCCCACCCTCCACTGACACCATCATTGACTTCATCGCACCCCAGGCTCTCGCAACTACTGATTACATCCTACTTTGTGACCTCAATTTCCAACTGGACAACTCCAATGATCAGAACAATTCATCCCTTATGGAGGACCTCACCAACATCGGACTCATGCAACTAGTCACTTTCCCTATCCATTCAGTGGGGCAAGTGCTCGACTCTGTCTTCACTGCCAGCAAACACATCACCAACAGCCACACCTCTGAATTCCTCTGGACCGACCACCACTGCGTTCATTTCATCTTCACCAAACTCACTGTTTCACCACAGTAACTGGAACAAGGTCAAAGAAGAACAACTCAGGGCCACCCTCAGCACAACTACAACACCAAGATCCACAGACCCCAATACCACAGCATGCAATGTCCACCAATAGATCTCCAACTGCTCCAACGTGCTGGTGCACCTCAAGAAAGCACCCAGCAAGCAACACTCCAAGAAAGCCAGTTTGTTCACTGCCGCCCTCCACAAGTACCGACACCCCTGTAGACAGCAGGAGAAGAGATGGAGGAACAACAAAACCCCGGTTGCCCACGCAGACTTCAAAACTGCCGTCCCTGCACACCACCTCCTCCTCAAAACTACAAAGAAAAAGGGCCTCCAAGACAGAATTAACACCAACGCACACAAAAGGAAAGAACTCTTTGTCATCGTCAAGGAGTTCGCCAAACCCAACAGTGAGACCACAGAAGTCCCACCCTCCCAAGACCTCTGCAACAAGCAAGGCACCTAATTCCTCCACAGGGTCAAGCATATCTACAACAGCTATGACACCCAAGACCTGCCCATCACTCCTTTAACCACCACACATGACAACGCCACCCCCAAACAGATCCTGCTCAACTGGACCCCCTCACCATGGATGACACTCTCAAGACCATGAAGAGCATTCACTCTGGAGCACCCACACACCCCTGCCCGCACCACATCTTCCACACAGCCAACACCTCCTTCGCCCATGAACTACGCCGCACCATTCAACTGCCCCAGACAGACCGCCACCTTCCATGATGACTGGAAATAACCTGACATCAACCCCCTGCTGAAGAAACTCCACTGACACAACAGACCTCAATAACTTCAGACCCATCTCCCTGCTCTCCTTACCAGCCAAGGTCACAGAGAAGGCTATCAATGCCCAACTCTCCGAGTTCATAGAAGCCAACCACATCCTGGACTCCTTTCAATCCGTCTTCCGAAGCAGCCACAGCACTGATACCGCCCTCCGTTGCCTCCACCGATTACATATGCTCCCTTCACGACCCGGGAGAAACAGCAGTCCTCATCCTCCTGGACCTCTTGGCCACCTTCAATACCGTCTCCCACCACACCTTAAGCACGAGACTCCACGACACTTGCGTCCACTACAAAGCACTGGACTGGATCCATTCCCTCCTCACCGATAGAACACAGCGAGTCCAACTACCACTGTTCCTCTCAGAACCAATGGAGATCAGCTGCTGAGTCCCTCAGGGCTCCCCCATGAGCCCGACCCTCTTCAATGCCTACTAGGCCCCTCTCGCAGCCAAAGTCAGGAACCATGGACTCTACATTGTCTCCTAAGCTGACGACACCCAGCTGATCCTCTCCCTCACCAACGAGTCCACAATTGCCAGAAACAACTTCCACAATGGGATGAAGGCCATCGCTACCTGGATGAGCGACAGTTTCCTTAAGCTCAACTCGGCCAAGACTGAAATCCTCATCCTGGGGCCCAAAACCTTTGCCGCTTGGGAAATTTCCTGGTGGCCTGTGGCTTTAGAAAACCCGGGAAAAACCAAAGGTGGTGATGGACGGAGCATTGACAATACAAACACTCACCCCCAGTCAACTGATCTGGGTTTGATCCATCACCGTTCTTTAGCTCACTCCGCCACCCCAGTTCAGACATGGCCATATGCAAATCAGTCTGACCCTGTGCCTTATGGGAACAGTCCAGCCCGAACTGCCAAGCCATGTCTTCCCTGGACCGGAATCAAGTTTCCCAGGACCGCTATCTGGCATTACAGCCGTCTTCAGCCGGGCTTGCTTGACTCCAGTGGCAAAGTGAGCAAGGGACTCACGTCTGAGCATACCCTGCCAGCTTAGGGCGAACAAAGAAAAACCAAAGGTGGCGATGGACGGAGCATTGACAATACAAACACTCACCCCCAGTCAACTGATCTGGGTTTGATCCATCACCGTTCTTTAGCTCACTCCGCCACCCCACACCCACAGACCATACACGAAACCTCAACATCATACTGGACTGATCGCTCATGAGAAACCACCAGACCAACCCTGTCTCCTCATCATGATTCCAAACCTTTTGCCCGCTTCGAAAGACTTTCAGATGGATTGCCACTAAGGCCAGAAAGACGTTCACCCATGCATTCATGAGCAGGCAGACTCCACTACGGCAAAACAATCTATGCAGGTGTCACCCAGAAGCTCCTCAGGAAACTGCAGAACATTCATAACGCCGCAGCCAGACTGGTCCTCAACATTCCCTACTGTAACCACAACTCCAAACACCTGCAAGAATTCCACTGGCTCCCAATCAACAAAAGAGTCACTTTCAAGCTCCTCGCACACGCCTGCAAAGTACTCCATGACGCCGGACCGTTATATGTGAACCATCGCCTCTCATTCCACTTATCCCCCAGATACTTCCGCTCTCCCAAACTGGCCCTTGCCACCGTCCCTCTGACCCACAAAACCATGACCCAAGGAAGATCCTTCTCCTACCTCGCCCCCAAAACCTGTAACACTCTACCTCTCCATTTCAGGCTAGCCCGTTCACTGACCCAATTGAAGAAGGGTTCCAAGACCTGACTCTTTGACTGAACCTCAGTGCCTATCAGGACCTGCATCCCCTTCTCCCAGCGCCCTGAAACTCTCACGGGTTAGTAGTCGCGCTTAGCATACCCTCATTGATTGATTGCTGCACCGTATGTTTATGCTCTTGAATTCCAAGTTCAGGATAGAAGCCCGGATGTCTTTAAAACATCCCTGTATGAGTCCACTAATTTGAAGTAAAGGATTGTATGCGTTTCTAATGGTTCATCTGTTTCTGAAAACTGTAAAATATCCTATTTTTTCCTTGGTGGAGACTATTATAAAATATCATTATCCATCCTTAGAGATAAATTATGCAAAGCATTTGTTTTCGATGCACGCCATTTCTATTAATATTTTTTGCACTGTCTGCAGTTTAATGTGTAGTTTCGTTCACAGACCGGCGCAGCTCCAACATAATTTAAATGAACGGGTAGCATGCTGGTTCTTAGAGCTGGCTCTGAAAGGAGTGCTACTTGGGATTAATAAGGACTTTGTTTCTCTGCCACAGTGGGAAAAAATGTCACTGCGCACACATTCTTGTACAGTAACACGATCTCTTCAGCATACATTTGCAAAGCAGATTTATACACCTAGAACAGCGCCACAAAAAGTGTCAATTACGTGTTATTGTCATTTGTCGAGTTCAGTTCTGCAGATGTGTTCTGTTTTCTAAGATTCCATCTTTCTATATGGTCAATATATCAAAGCAATTATATACATCTTTACCTCTTGTTTGTGAATAACTCATATTTCCCCCCAGTGTTCACTCTAGAGTGTAAGCCACTGGGTCAAAAACGAGGAAAGGATGTAACGGCCAAACCGGCCGACTTTGGAAGTTGGGAACCGGGTTCGAGTCTGGACCTTGGCTCAGCATCCTCTGGTTCTAGGCAGATCACTTAACCTCTCTCTGTGCTTACCAAAAATGAATGTGTCCTTGTGTGGTGTAACTGGTGCCTCGGGGTCGAGTTCACGCTGGGTAAAACTGCAAGAAGAAAGAAGAGACACATGAGGGTACACCCTAAGTCTTGGGTGGTGCGGTGTGAAGTCATCCTGAGAGTTACTTTAGCAACCACGTGTGCAGGCTGATAAGTACGAGCTTGCAGTCTGGTCCAGAGGGCAGCCCTGGGTCATCACCAGTAGCCCATAGTAGACGAGAGATATTTTGAAGGAGTTATGCTAACTTCTCTTTGGCCAGGAACCGGCGTGAATAGAAAATAAGGCGTTTTTTTTCCGACTGTGAGATTTATAAATTAAAGGGAAAGAACACGAATCCTATTTTGCTAATACAGATGTATTCAAGTAAGATTAATTTCCATTTAACAATGCATAAAGTAGTTTCTTAAGGGGCATATGTATCAAATACTCTATTTGCGATTCTCAA
This sequence comes from Lissotriton helveticus, assembly GCF_964261635.1. NCBI lineage: Eukaryota > Metazoa > Chordata > Amphibia > Caudata > Salamandridae > Lissotriton > Lissotriton helveticus. Next base: position 1,089,539,371 of record NC_136057.1, on the reverse strand, counting down.
ATAGTGATTTTTTGAGAATTGCCATTTGAGTATCGCAAAAAGAGATGTAATTAAAAATTCACAAACATTTTGCGATTCCTTGGTATTCCTTAATTGCGACTTGCATATTGCGAGTCGCAATTAAGGAATGTCTTCCCATTCATTCCTATGGGCCCAGAGTACCCATTAGGTACTTGCAAATTGCGAATGCAATTTCACGGGTGCAAGGGTGTCATAAGGACATGGTGTGTGCACATGTGGCACACACCATGTATGTGCGCCGCATGGCACTTTGAAAAATGCCAAAAAGTGAATTTTTCAAAGAAATCGCAAATTACTACCAACTTAAGATTGGTGGTGATTTGCGATTTCTTAAAGAGAAATTGCATAACTTGGGGGCTTTTTACATTGCATTTAAGGAATCACAATTTGTGATTCCTTAAATGCTTTTGCAAAATAGGGAATCGCAAATTTTGTGATTCCCTATTTTGTAAGGGCCTTTTGGGATGATACATCCCAAAAGGCTTTTTCCCGTTCGCAAACATGCCGGTTGCAAACGGGAAATGGGCTTCACACATATGCCCCTAGGTCTTTTATGCCTAATGAACTCTCCCACAGAACTCAGCTCTTCTGACACCTCATAATCCTCTTCTCATACGCTCTTGCAAAGTTTCTTGTTGTTTTCTTTTCTCATATAAACAAAACAAAGAGACTGCGGTCTGACAAGTATGTCCATTCTTCAATTGCAACAGGCACCTTTATTCAGCTCAGGCTTTCAGTTGGGCAAATCTGACCTGTAAATGTTCACTATCACTATCACGTCAGGCAAAAATGTTATTATGACACACAAGGTGGTCCGTTTTTTTTTCAGAATAGTAGGTAAGGAAGTCTGCTCGGGGTTCTGGTAAGGGAATGTAAACTGCAACTGAAGAGCACAATCTCGTCTGGTGAGGTGTAGAAGACTACGTCAATTTTTTTAACATATGTTAGTATAGATTGCCTGTGTATTTTTTTTCTTATTTTTTAAATGCCAGTTCGAAGATTTTTGGACAATAATTGTAAAGGTTTTAATTAACTATATACAATAAAAATGTACTTACTTACTTAAGTGTGGTGTGTGTGTGTGTGGGGGGGGGTGAGTCATTGAGGGAGAGAGAAAAAAGAGAGAGAGAGAAAGAGAGAGAGAGAGAGAGAGAGAGAGAGAAAGAGAGAGAAAGAGAGAGACAGAGATGTATGGTATGCTGAGCCAAACCTTAGGCTGTTTGCCCTGGCATAATAGTGGCAATTCGCTGCTTACCGTGGATATCCATGTCATGATAAAGCCTAAACTTAGTTTAATACTCGTCATACCATAATAATAGATACTTGCAGCATATTTTGGCACGCATGGCATTTCATACGGACCATAGCATAAAGATAGAGCACTCATGACATGATGACGTCCACTATTGGCACAATGCTTACTTTTGTCATGATAATGTTATTACTTCTTGTAATTAGGGCATTTGAGGCACTATGGTGGCCTCTCCTTTATATGGCAAGCTGAAGGAGGACTTTTTTTAATCTCCTAATTACCAGGTGTTATTTCGGACCCACTGCAGAGATTTGTAATCGTTGACGTTGTGGAACTATGACGTTTCTGATCTAGAGAAGTCTACAGTACATGAATTAAGACATTACCAATAAGCACTACAGGTCTGTTAAACACTGCTTGAATTTGAGTTATATTTTAGCTTTTGGATTTGCTCGTCTGTGTTCTCGATTTTAGCTCATCTACCAGTGTCCTCACATTACACAGGTGGGTGTGGCCTAACCAATGGTAAGTGATTGTTCGCATGTTCTGACACACCTCAAACTGAGCAACATGAAAGGTATTACCAGTTTTGCAAGAGAACCCTCAAAACTCTCAATTTGTTGTCCTTGTGTTTGCATTTCCGTTATCCATTATTCGAGAGGCTTTGTCATCTGTTCCTCCTCTTTATGTTTCCGCGGAGGCTTTTAAAACTGCCTGAACCATTTGCTTCTTTTAAGAAATAGAGAAAGATATACAATGTCCCATTGCAGGCCATTGATTGGCCCCACAATCAAACACATAAAAAGAGATGGTAGAAATGCTTGTAAATAGTTTATATACTGGCAATAGCTTTGTGTACCATTTCAATCCAGTATTTATTGTGCCTACTATGCCATATCAGATTAGATGCAGCCATATACAAATCAGCCTTGGTCCTGCTCCAATGAGAATAGTCTAGCCTGAACTGCAAAGACCACCCCAGTTCCGACACAGCTATAAGCAAATCAGTCTTGACCCTGTTCCTCATGGGAACAGTCCAGCCCGAACTGCCAAGCCATGTCTTCCCTGGACCGGAAACAAGCATCCTGGGACTGGTTTCGGGCTAACAGCCCTCATCAGCCAGGCTAGCTTGAATCCAGTGGCAAAGTGAGCAAGGGACTCACACCTGGGAATACCCTGCCAACTGAGGGAGAACAAAGTAAACACAAGGAGATGACGGATGGAGTGCTGAAACTTTTCAAACACTTACCCCCAGTCACAGATCTGGGTTGAATCCATCATCATTCTTTAGCTCACTTTGCCACCCCAGTTCAGACACAGCTGTATGCAAATCAGTATTGACCCTTTGCCTCATGGTAACAGTCCAGTCCGGCCTGCTAAGCCATGTCTTCAGTGGACCGGAAACAAGCATCCTGGGACTGGTTTCGGCTAACAGCCCTCATCAGCCAGGCTAGCTCGAATCCAGTGGCAAAGTGAGCAAGGGACCCACGTCTGGGCATACCGTGGCAACTTAGGGAGAACAAAGCAAACACAAGGAAATGATGGACAGGGTGCTGAAACTTTTCAAACACTCACCCCCAATCACAGATCTGGGTTGAATCCATCATCATTCTTTAGCTCACTTTGCCACCACAGTTCAGACACAGCTATGTGCAAATCAGTCTTGACCCTGTGTCTCATGGGAACAGTCCAGCCCGAACTGCTAAGCCATGTCTTCCATGGACCGTAAAAAAGCATCCTGGTACAGTTTTCGAGCTAACAGCCCTCATCAGCTAGGATAGCTTGAATCCAGTGGCAAAGAGATCAAAGGACCTACGTCTGGGCATACCGTGCCAACTTAGGGAGAACAAAGCAAACACAAGGAGATGATGGGCAGAGTGCTGAAACTTTTCAAACACTCCCCCAGTCGCAGATCAGGGTTAAACCCATCATCATTCTTTAGCTAACTTTGCCACCCCAGTTCAGACACAGCTATATGCAAATCAGTCTTGACCCTGATGCTCATGGGAACAGTCCAGTCTGAACTGCCAAGCCATGTCTTCCCTGGACCGGTAACAAGCAGCCTGGGACCAGTTTCGGGCTAACAGCCCTCATCAGGCAGGCTAGCTTGAGTCCAGTGGCAAAGTGAGCAAGTTACCCACGTCTTGGCATACCCTGCCAACTTACCCTGCCAACTTAGGGAGAACAAAGCAAACACAAGGAGATGGTGGACGGAGTGCTGAAACTTTTCAAACACCCCCCCCAGTCACAGATCAGGATGAATCCATCATCATTCTTCAGCTCACTTTGCCACCCAAGTTCAGACACAGCTAAATGCAAATCAGTCTTGATCCTGTGCCTCATGGGAACAGTCCAGCCCGAACTGCCAAGCCATGTCTTCCCTGGACTGGAAACAAGTATCCTGGAACTGGTTTTGGGCTAACAGCCCTCATCAGCAAGGCTAGCTTGAATCTAGTGGCAAAGTGAGCAAGGGACCACGTCTGAGCATACTGTGGCAGCGTAGGGAGAACAAAGTAAACACAAGGAAAAGATGGGCAGTGTGCTGAAACTTTTCAAAGACTCACCCCCAATCACAGATCTGGGCTGAATCTATCATCATTCTTTAGCTCACTTTGCCACCCGAATTCAGACACAGCAATATGCCAATCAGTCTTGACCCTGTGACTCATGGGAACAGTCCAGCTTGAACTGCCAAGCCATGTCTTCTCTGGACCGGAATCATGCATCCTACGACCGGTTTCAGGCTAACAGCCCTCATCAGCCAGGCTAGCTTGAATCCAGTGGCAAAGTGAGCAAAGGACCCACGTTTGGGCATACCGTGCCAACGGGGATGGAGTGCTGAAACTTTTCAAACACTCACCCCTAGTCACAGACCTGGTTTGAATCCATCATCATTCTTTAGCTCACTTGATTTTTTTGCAAACATTTTCAATCAAGTTGAGTGTGCATTTTGGCCACATAATCATAAACGTCTCCTATCAAAGGCTAGGAATGAGAACAGAGTTACAGTGATGTTTACCATTTTATTGAGTGAACTCTGTGCAATGTCTCCCAGTGCTTAATTTGTAAAAGAAAGACTGCCGGGTACAAAACTCTACACAGAAGCACATGACCGGTGCAGTTCAACTTTGGCATGCTGAGTGCCATGGCTGGTTGTCTTAAGCCCACCTCGTGACTCTTTAATCCACTACCAGACACTCCCTGCCCATTTATTTCACTCTTGCAGCTTCTTGGTTTCTCCCTTGAGACCGTTTTTTTCTTCCTCCAACTTTCTGAGTTATGTGTTTTTCCCTTCCTTGCTCTTGGAAAAATTAGTTCTGGTCCCCAAAAATAAGTGCTGGTGGTGCCAAAAAGCAACCATCGGCTCAATCTAAGCAGTGATGTCGGCCAACCATCTTATTGGAAAGGTTTGGTTAATACATTTCTGTCTAGCTACGGTACTATTTCTTGTTGCATATTCACATGAGTAATTTGCTTGTCTATACTTTTTTCCTCCGGTTTTCTTGTTTGCCTTGAATCTAACATGCCTGCTTTCAGGCTCAAAAAAAAGAAAATCATTTCAGCCCCGGGAGGCAAGTAATATATGAAGAAAATTAGTATTTAGGTTTTCCTTTGATGATGTGTAGACTGTTTCTTGTCTTAAATCACTACTGGTTGCGACTAACATGCAGTAAAACCATTAATGGTTAACTTCAAAATTGCAACCTGAGTTTTTATTTAACAGATTCATGACTTATCAAAATAACTGACTCCTTCCAAAAGATTTTTTCGATCATCGTTCCCTTTATAAAATGTAATACTGCAGTCATACCTATGAATATAGCTGCTGTAGACCTTTATTTAATGTAGAATGGGTCCCTTTTTACATCATTTTTATCCACATCGATGATGGCACAGATTTCAATGATAAACCGGTCATTTTCCCTGATGTTTTTCTGTCAGCTAGGTAGGAGAAACACAGTCTAATGATGATGACTTGATACATGCAGACGCTGTTGTTACAGAATCACGTTTCATCTACAATTCATATTTTTAAATTGCCATTTGATTATATAAGGCAAAGGCTGTCAGTTCAAATTAGAACACATCAGATGGTTTTTTTTTATTCAGTTGACTCAAGATTCTTTATGTTAGAAATCTATAAACTTTTAATCCTAATGATGAATCAATGTATTTACCACCATTACTTAATTATAAGTACAAGGCCAGTATAATGTTTTATTGGGTCAATCTACTTTGCACAAAACAATGCCTCTCTGGCCATACAACTGCATAGCAGCGTGATTAAAAAAGATATCTTGGAAAATTAACTGATTTACTTATTTTGGAAAATTTCTGAGTTAAACCTGTGAACACTGAACATGTTAAAGAGAAGGCACTAAGGACCTGATTTAGGCTTTGGTGGCATTTCCCTCCTCCGCCCTGTCTGGAATACTGCCACCATATTTTGAGTTATCTGCCCGGCCTGCCTAGATCTCTGTGCCTTCAGAAGAAACTCTGGCACGGTGATTCCTTGTATTGCACTGAAAGTTTGGTGAGGAACTGTCATGTGTAAGGGGGCCACTCACCAAACTTTTTTTGTGTAAAAAATCATGCCTCTAATTCCTAAAGAAGCACAACAAACTGTAGTAACTGCATTAGTCATGTCTAAACTGGACTACTGTAACAGTCTCTACCTTAAGTTACAAGAAGGCTTAATGAGCAAATTACAGATTCTCCAAAACGCAGCTGCCAGACTCCTTACCGGAACGCCTAAATATGAATCTATTACAGGATCAATCAAGAAGCTACACTGGCTGCCTAGGAGGAAGCGAACCAATTTAAAGCCTTGTGCCTGGTCTTCAAGGCACTGCATGGAATAGGACCAGAATTCCTAAAACAACACTACCGATGGTACTCGCCTAAAAGAACACTCCGATCCTCAGATGCCAAGTTGATGGTTACACCCTGGATGAAAAAATCAAAATGGGGCGGCAGAAGCTATATCGCGAATGCAGCCATAGCTTGGAACTCCCTCTCTCCGCAGCTAAGACACATGACCAACTTGATGTCATTCAAGAAAGCCTTAAAAACATGGCTTTCAGCATTTAGGTTGCGTTTATTATCAATTCCCAGCTTCCATCAGTAGGCACTTCACTCTAGCGCCAGCACACCTTTTTGGTAGCAGCAGCATTTTGCAAATGCAATTACCATTAACATTATAAGTCGAGACAGCAACTGTCTTAACCTTTGACAACCCCTTACTCACTAATATCCTCCTTTAGAAGCGTTAAATTGACACTATTTTAGTGATATGGAAAGGCCCAGCAGAACATTAGGCATGCTCCATCAGTGGTTCAATACATGCAATGCTGTCCTTAAATTTACCTGTGAATTTAGTCAGGAACACATCCCAATCCTATTCCTGGATTTGATAATATACATGTTGGCATGCCTAAAGCAAACAAAACTATACAGCAATTCAATGGCTAAAAATACACTATTAGCCTACTCAAGCTACCACTCCAAGTCTCTTAAAGATAATTTACCATTTTTGAGACTACATTGAAATTGCACTGATCTCAACAAATACAACAACCATGCAGCTGACCTACAAAAACAATTGTTGAATCACCAATATCCACACTCATTGGTACTTAGATCAGCCAAGAGAGCCAGAAACAACAACTACTGACCACACTATGTTGATTTCACACTCAGGTTGAATCTACAACTAATAGCCCCTTGTTATTTTATTTATAGGACATAGGTGCACCCTCAAGTTTGTGCTGAGGTTGAGGTGGCGTTGATTACCTCACACAGCGGGTAAGCAATAAATGCATATATGAATTATCTATTTCAGTTTAATATGATTTTGGCTAATAATTTGGTATCCTTAAATTACTATCCATTAAACTTTGCACTTGGCCCCAATGGACAGTTTTTTCATTATATATTGAGTGCTGTATTTAAATGATGCATGAATCTTGAAATATTATCTCTTCACAGGTATCATCACTACCAGTGGAGACCTGTCAAAGTGGCGACCAACTCTAACCACTGGTTTAGTATATCACTTATCCAATTGTTGTGTTGCACGCATACCAACCTACACATCACTTTGGTCCTGATGAAAGCCGTCACTACGGAGGGTATGAGGCTGAAACATGTTGGCTGCCACTTCTTTATGATAGATTGAATTCCCTCCTTTCAGATTATTGTTTTTAGCTTTATTCTATGGACTCTCCAATAACGTTTTTTAGGTATGCTTAAAGTTAGTTTTATCTCACACACACCTATCCTTCTCTTTTTTTCCCACCACACCCTGCTCATCTATAGGTATTAAGATACCTCTCTTGTAAATGTAAATGTAGTTGAGCTTATATAGCGCACAGCTACCCGCAGTGGGTTTCCCGGCGCTTGCTTAGGGAACCCTTCCTGGTATTCCCCTGTGAGATAGCAGGGTATCCACAAGGTGAAAGTCAGGCATCCCGCCGCGAGGGGCCATTGTGGAGATTAAGCAAGATATTGCCCAGAGTCGCAGAGTGTGAACCCGTGAGTCGAGGAGGCACCGGGGCGAGAATTATCGAGTCCGTGGAATTTTTAGCCCAAGACCCCGCCGAGGCGGGGAATTGAACCCTGGTCCAGGACCGATCTCTGCTTCCGGGTCTGCTGCCTCTAACCCCTGAGCCACACTTCTCCACTTCTCTTGAATACTGAAAACATCCCTTAGCTTCTCCCTCTCAGTGAAGTGGTTGCAGCCCACATTGTGCCCAGGTTCGCAGTGCAAGGACATTACCCTATGATGAAGCATGCCACCTACGAATGGGTGAGGGAAACCATTTTGTAAAAGGGATACTCCAGCACTCTATTATTCCATTTATACCCAGGTGCCTTTGTGTATTCTGCTGCTTCTATATAAGGAGAGTCGGCCCCTAAGGGTCTCTAAACCTCCTCAGGCCCTCTTTTTGTGTGATAGAATGGTAGGGATACCCTGCTTCTCTCTATGTTTTTTTTTTATAATAAATAGTTTTATTGCGTTTCAGCCACATCATGCACTTACATATGATAGCAAAACATAATCCAAGCAGTATACATACAGGTGCAGCTGTAAATGTCATAAAACAATAATCCACCCAAAAGACTACTCATCAGTAGAACTACTGCCAAAAACTGCTACCTAAATCAGCAGCTTGCAAATACAGTAACAATTAAAACTAGAAATGTGTCAAATGTTTGTCTATGAAGGCCAAGAATGATATCCCTTGTGGCAAAACAAATAAACTATCAACTAAACAGGAAGTTTACAATGGCTTGTGAAACTCTTACCACCCCGACCACCATACCCGCACCCTTTCCTTCCCCAATCAGTGGAAAAGAACAATAACTAATCAAATTAAATTGGGAGAAAGGAGTGAAATAGGGAAGATGGTAAGAAATCTATTCAGGTGTGAACTGTGTACGATCCTCCTAAGAGGGGGTCACACTCCCCTACCCCCATACTAGATCACATTTCTGACCTCCACTGTAAAGTTTCAGGTGTTTAACGCCGCGGTCATAGTAAATTGACCTAAATCTTATCCCAAAGGGAAAGGCAATCCTCTAATTTCTATTTAATGCATTAATAAGGAGCTATAAGGAACATTTTCCTTAGCCCAATGTCAATTGTAGAAAGTGTGTGGGCCTCTTCCAGTTTCGAAAGAGGCATTGTTTGGTGACCGCAAGTGCCATAGCACACCATCAAGCTCATCAAGGAAGGAGTTCTAGGTACAGGGAAAAGTACTACTCCACCCAAACCACCTTCCAGTACGTTATCAGTGACAGACAGTCCCTGATTAGGTGTACAACATCACAGTCCACTGCTTTGCATCTCCAGCAAGAGGGGACAACCTTGCCCAGTGTATTCGTTGTGGGGATCAGTGCTACCTATGTAAGGTCTTGAAGAAGGCTAACTTTAAATAATGTTTGATGCAATGTCCTCCTCTGTGCAGTCCAGGGAAAGTCATGCGAACCACCATTCTTTGAAATGGGTCTGTACGGAGAAGGTAACGTTTATTAGATGTCATTATAGTTCAAAGACCACTACCTTATGGGATCCCAATTGTTTAAGATAAGATCATAGAGCAGATGTTGGTAGAGCCATGGATGATCCTCCCTACGTGGCATGTAAGCAGTGTGACAGCTGAAGATATCTCTAAAACTGTCATGCTGAGAGATTTTAAGAGGTGTGGGCCTCCTCAAATGCCAATACCCTGCCACCCTTTAATAGACACTCAATGTGGAGTCTCCTCCTGCTAATAAAGTCCATCCATATGGGGTCTCAAGTACTGTAGTTCTCCCACAAAGGTATCCCAACACGTCATCCCCCATCCACTTTTAGATATCACCCGAGTGTGTGCTTTATGCTATGCACATGAGATGACCCTAAAGAAGGGTGGACTTTGATCAGCTGGTATTTCACCTTTGAGAACATTCCGTTTTACCCATCAAGGATTTTTCAGTGGGCTTCCATTTTGGTTGTTGAAGGGTGGTGTGTAAGAAGTATTTAAGATGTTTGGGTAACCTAAGGCTTCCACATTCTTTGACAGTGTATAATTTGGCAAGTTTCCACCCCATCAAAGAAACCATTTAATCATGTGAGAAAGATGTGTGAGGGCTGATTTGAACTACATCATGGAAAGCATAGCAAATATATAGTTTGTCTTTGGTGCCACATTAATTTGATAATTGGCACCTCTCCCCACAGAGGGAGATTTAGGGCTGGCCATCTCTCCAGATCTTGACGGATCTTATTTAACAGGGAATTCATGTAATTTTCCATGACATTAGATAATCCAGGTTTCAGGAGAATGCCTACATTTTTGAGTTTTGAGTGGTTTTGAGTGGTGCCACTGAAAAAGGGTGCGGCCCTAGCACAGCTATTGTAGTGGTGCGGGTCAAAGGCATTGCCTTGCTTTTTCCCTAGTTAATGTGATTGCCCGAACCAGCAGAAAAGGCTGTGCTCAATATGGTAAGGTGCTATAAGGAGGTGGAGGGATCTGACAATGTCAACAATATATCATTGCTGTATAATAATGCCTCAAGTTCCTCAGTAGAGGTGGGTATGCCACAGATCTCTGAATTCTGATGGATGGCTATCACCAGTAGATCAAGAGCCAGCATGAATAACAATGGAGTTGCCAGTTGCAGGAGACCACTGTTGTAGTTTTTGTATAGAACCATTTGACCCTGGTCAGAAACCATGGGCTAAAGCCCATAGATTCAAGTACCAAGAGAAGGTTCCCCTACTCCACCCAATCAAATGCCTTCTCAGCATCCAGTGATGCACACAATTTCTCTTCCATATCATTCCGTTCCTGCCAGAGGACATTCATGACCATCGAAGACAGGTGTGGAATGAAGCATATTCGTAATGGTAACAGCCCCTTTAAATGATTTGCTAGCACTTTTCCTAGAATCCTAATATTAGTATGAATCAGTGAGATTAGCCTGTAGCTGGCAAATACAGCAGCTCCTTGTCAGGATTCAATAACACAATGATTCTAACCCTATTTGCCTCTGTAAGGGCGGAGGATCCTTCATGTATAGGGTTAAACATCTTTCAAAGTAGGGGGCGAGCAATGATCCGTCTTTTTTCATCTTGTATATCTCTATAGATAACCATCTACCCCCAGGGACTTAAAGGTAGGGAGGCTATCAATAACCTTATCTTCCATAATATCCTGTGCAAGTTGTCTTGATCCCTCCGATTATAACTTAGGCAGGAAGATAGCAGAGTGGAAGTGGTCCCCCACTCCTTGTTGGAGCCATCCACTGTATAGAGTGCTTCATAAAATGACCAGAGAGCCTGTACACTATCTGTGAGATTTGTTAGTGTCTCACTAGAGACTTTTTTTGATGGCAGGGATTAGGCATGAGGTTTGCTAGTGACGTAGCGGATAAGCCAAGATGCTTCCAGATTCCCCCTTCATAATGTCTCTGCTTCAGGCTAAAGAGAGATATTTTTATCTGGGAGGTAAACAGCTCATTGATTTCTTCATCTGTAAGTCTTTCATTGTGGATCCTGAGTGTGTTGTATTCTAGTGAGCTGCATGGTAAACAAGTTGGGAATATAAAGTCAGTTGCATACTGAGAGCCTGCCTTTTATCAAAAGCTGAGTCTTGCATCCATAGCACATAAAGAGTAGCAATACAATGTTGGTACTCCATTATATACATATGCAGCAGTGCTTACACCACCACCATCAAACGGTCAAGCGGCACCGCATCATTGATCCGATGTTCCATTCAGGACTGACTTCACCTCAACAACTGAGTGTAACAGGTTAGACATCAAGAGAAAGCAATTGATTCTCATTTTAGTGCCATGCTGTGACTGTCATGATCTGTGGGGTTGAGTAAGTCTCCAGGGGTCTAACCGGGAGTGGTCAGACATTGGATCAGCAAGGAGGAGTTGATGTCTACAAGTAGGAGTTGTGTGATAGGCTGACTTTTCTAATAGTGAATCCAGCACCACATTCCAGTTGCACGCCAACAAAACCTTAGTTTTGGAAGTAGAGAGGAAAATACGATCCAGCTTCTGACTAATTGCTTTTTGTTGCCAGTTGGAGCATAGATGGAACTGATTCATGTATGCTGGTTCTGATCAAAATGCAGTGCACCTCTGGGTCGGTCCATGTCTCACTTACTGGAAGTACTTTCCAGGTTAATATAGCAATCTCACCATTATGGTAAGGTTTGGCAAGGGGAGTATCACCTCCATATGTACCCCCTGCAGGAAGGGCATTGTTGTCCTGCCCGGTCTTGTGGAGCTTCGCGCTTGAAGAGAGGTGCATGAGTGCAACGTCTGGACAAACGGTATGTAAGAGCAAAAGGATTTTCTTCTTCTTTATGTGATGGGTAAGGCCATTGACATTGAGAGCGATTGTCCTCAGACCGAATCAGAGATTTGTGGGAGTAGTGGTCAATAGGTTCCCCAGCATGTCAATCCATTGGGGTTTTTGGTCACCAGAAGAAAATACAAAAGGAAGAAATCACACTGGTGGGATCAAGTAGAGAGAAAGAAGGAGAGTTTGTCCTTTGTTCCCATGTAGGGCAGTGGGCACCAAGGGATCAGCTGACCGCATATCATTGTTACTGGTATGAGACTGTACTGCTCATCAGTAACAGGAGGGGAGAGAATATACAGAGAATATACTGGGGGCAGCAGGCGCCAGCTAACTAACTTTGCTCTTGCTCAGCCAGGAGCAGCTGTTTTCATTGCACCTATTAGGCAGTAGCAAAATTATGCTTTCTGCCCAGGAGAGTTCTGGGCATGGTATGCCTACATTCTTCCAGGCAGAAAACAACCGTGTACCCAAGAACTGCTTTGATGTGACCCCAGGTAATGGGGCCCATGGGGCCTCCATGAGATTCTGGATGGGGGTCTGCATGGCTCCCCTAAGAATCTATATCACCTTAAGGGATGGAGTCCCCAGGGCCTTCTAGAGGCTCAGGGGGTCATCATCTCCCTATCTCCTAATATTATAAATGACCCCAGGGGATGGGGTTTCCAGGGCCTCTAAGAGGCTCAGGGAGGGGGCCGTGCATCCACTTTCTAAAATGAAGCCAAATGTTCCTCCCCTCAGGACCTGGCCCACCCTGGGGTTTATTTTACGAAAGAGCAGGGTCCAAACGTTTTTTGTCGATTCATCAAACAGTGGAAAAGTTATTAGCACACCAAGAATTTTTTTTTTCAATGACACATGGTACTAGCAAGAATCAGCCAGTGGCGATATCGATAGATAGATATATAGATATATAGATAGATAGATAGATAGATAGATAGATAGATAGATAGATAGATAGATAGATAGATAGATAGATAGATAGATAGATAGATAGATAGATAGATAGATAGATAGATAGATAGATAGATAGATAGAATTAAACAGAGTGGCGTTAGCCACTTTGTAGTTATAGTTAGCATTCAGAGAGATAGGAATTCCTCTGAATTTTGCCTACTAATGATTTTGTAATCATTTGCTGAATCTCCAGGAAGCTTTCCAAAATCTATTTTCTTTTATACGTTGGCTGATGATACAAAACTTTGTGCTGGTTAGTTAAGGGGGTGCAAAGAAAAAAGTACAGTCTCAAAACACATTCTTCCACTAATGCACTTTCCACAGACTTTTTATACAGACGTAGCGACAAAATGGCTGAATTGATTGACATACCATTTGACAGGAATGTAGATTATGGTGTTGAAGGGGTTCATTTTTGTATTTGACTTGAATCTGTTAAACTGTTTTTAAGTAATAAGGAAGCAAACTTAGCTGATGATACAAAACTTTGTGCTGGTTAGTTAAGGGGGTGCAAAGAAAAAAGTACAGTCTCAAAACACATTCTTCCACTAATGCACTTTCCACAGACTTTTTATACAGACGTAGCGACAAAATGGCTGAATTGATTGACATACCATTTGACAGGAATGTAGATTATGGTGTTGAAGGGGTTCATTTTTGTATTTGACTTGAATCTGTTAAACTGTTTTTAAGTAATAAGGAAGCAAACTTAGTGATATATTGGTGTGCGGTATCCAGTGGTACCTTTGTGGCATACCGGGGTACACGGTGAACATAAACTTATTGGTTAACCAAGTCCTTGCAAATTAAAAAGGCAGCCAGGTCTTTTACAAAGCACCTTATCTTTATTCTGTGTTCTAATTTGAATATAGCTTATTACTCTTTTTGTAATGTATAGGAAGACATGAGGCAGTTTAGCAAATTCTGTAGAATTTTATTGATTTAAATATTTTTTTTTATGTTTATGATGTACTGCGGTTCTTTCTCAAAATTATCTAGAAGAAACTGTGGTACTTATTATTTTTTTTTATATATGACAAAAGAAATTAGACGTAGTTCAAGGTGGCTTTTAAAAGAGCCTTTTTTTTAGTATATCATTTACGAAACAGATACCCTGCTCATCTTGGTAAATTTCCCATTTTGCTAAAACCTTAACTGTCTTTTAAAAGAAAAATTTCAACAAACTACAATAACAAAGAAGAATTGGAAGTCCTTACAAAATAGAGAATCAAACACTTGGAAATGACAGGAAATCAGTTTCAAAATCAGAATTGTATAACTTGCCACAGTAACATAACTTTTAGTTTCTTTTTTTATTTACCATCAGTCAAAGAAATTATCCACCATCATGTAGATCAAACTTCTGCAACATGTCTTTTTTTTTTTTTCTTTTTGTACTCATTTGCCTTACCCTCTTTTCAAGAAACGCCAACCACCTTGGTGTCCATCAGCGAGAGACATTAGGATTGCAATTCTCTCCCGCACCGAGACATGATTTAACAGTATTGGTGGGAGAAGAGTCCTGAGAGAAACAAGAGGGGTGGGGGGTGGGAGTGGGCTAGCAATTACTCCATCAAGGTATTTTTCAACTTGTAGGACCAACAAAGAACCGGGGATACCAGGTCCATGGAGTGCTGTAGGCATAATCATAGGACCCGGGAAAAAAAAAAAAAAAAAACGGAGCACTATATCCACTGGACCAACAAGTCCCAAAAAGCCAAGTTACATTTACTACAGGATCTAGCCAAGTCCACCTTAGATGTTTCATATAGCGACATCAGCCAACCTGAGTGTGATGGGGCAGTTTGTTCTACCCAAACTTTGCAAATTTGCCTCCTGGCGAGGAGAATTGCATAGAACAAAAAGGACCTTGCCTGATCAGTGGTGCCAGCATCCAAGCCAAAGATTATTAGTGGCAGAGTGATGGACAGTGATGTATTTAAGATAGAATCCAGAGTTGACTTCACTTCTTCCCAGAACCGGCCTATGTAAGGGCAGTCCTCAAACATATGTACATCTGATGCTTCAATGAGGTTGCATTTATTGCATTTCTTTCCTGGGAGGAATTTGGAAAGTCTCAGGGGCGAGAGGTAGGCCCGATGTACCGCGAACAAATGATTACGTCTCAACCATGCCGGTTTAACGGTTTTATAAAGGAGAGTAAAAATTTTACCCATGTCTCCTCGCACTGAAAGCCTAGCTCTGCCCCCCACAGCTCATTAGGTAGAGCAAACTCCCCGTCAACCTCATCCAACAAACTCCAATACCACAAAGCTACCTCTTTACCTCCCCCTAGTCGCTCTACTAGCTGCTGTTCCAGGTTGCTGACTTTCCCCAATGATACCCCTTTCCGACACAGGGCCCTGGCCCAACTATCCAGCTGCATAACATTAAATCTAGAGAGACCGGGGCCAACCTGCTCCCGTAACTCCTCCCATGCCCTCACGGACCCTTCTACCAGCAACTCTCCCCATCTTGTAATCCCAGCATCCTTCACTGGAATCGACAAGCTATCCTTTAGACATAACGGTAAGCCTGGGGAATTCCACACTGGAGCAAAGTTTGAATAGTAGGGCAACCCTAGTCTCTTCCTGATCTGTACCCAGGCTTTTGCCAATGACTGAAGGAACTTGACTTTTTTGAAAAATTTCTGGTCCTTGAATTTGAACAGAAAACCGTCGATTGGCAGGTCCGCTCCAACTAGCATGGCTTTGAACATTGTCCCTATCGATAAACTAAATGGTGTTCTTAAAAGCATTCTAGAGTAGGACAACTGAAAAGCCCATGCGTAATACTGTAAATCAGGTAGTGCAAGCCCCCCCTTTTCCCTCCTCCTCCTCCTCAACTTCTTCCATGCTAGTCTGGTTGATTTATAATTCCAGATAAAGGAGTTGATCTCTCGCTGGCACTTATCCAAGATTTTAGCATCAAAAGCCAGGGGGATGGTATTAAAAATAAATGTAAATTTGGGGAGGATAGTCATCTTTATCAAGCTTACCCTACCCAGTATAGTGAGTGGAAGATGAGCCCAAGATTGTAATAGCTTCCTACACTCGTTGTGAACTCGGTCTAGATTATTTTGTGCGATGTTTCCAACATCTTGAGTAACCCTAATTCCAAGGTATCGCATTGAGGTGGTCACACCCAATTGTAGATTGGGAATATTCCAAGCCATGATCTCTGTTTTACTGGCGTTGATCTCGTACCCCGAAATACGCCCAAACTGCTCCGCCCTCTTAATAACAACGGGAAAATATATATCCGGGTCAGACGTGAAGATGAGAATGTTGTCTGCATAAAGTGCAACCCGCCTCTCCCACTCCTCAAATTTGAAAGGAGGAATATTTTCCTCTACTCGCAAAACCTGCGCGAACGGTTCGATGTACAAATTGAAGAGGAGGGGAGAGAGAGGGCAACCCTGTCTCGTGCCCCTCGTGATTTTAAAAGATTCTGTCAGGACACTGTTAATTAACAACCTTGCCGATGGAGCCCCATACATAAGAGTAATAGCTCAACAAAAGCCCTCGCCAAAATTGAACTTCTTCAAAACTGCAGCCAGATAGGGCCAGTTAACCCGAACGAAGGCTTTTGTTGCGTCTAAAGTGAGGGTAGCCAGTGGAAGAGAGAAGGCTGAAGCAATGTCTATTGCACCCACCAAATCGTGCGTTAGATCTGATAACTGACGCCCTTTAATAAAACCTTTCTGGTCTTGATGTACGATTGCACCGATTACGCTCCCCAATCTTGCAGACATGATGGTAGCAAAGATTTTATAATCGCTGTTCAAAAGCGAGATTGGTCGATAGGACCCGCACTCAGTCGGGTCCTTCCCTACCTTGGGGATTAGAACGATGGTCGCCTCTCCCCAAGATTTTGGGGGAGCTTCCCCCTTCCTAAGAATGCCATGAAAAAGGGCCGTCGGTATTGGGACAATAACACCGCCCAACGCTCGATATAACTCTCCAGGTAACATCTTCATGAAAAGATTCTGCCACACAACCACATATGCCACTTTACAAGTACCATTGAGATATATGATAGATATGTTTAGAGGTTGTATTCAATGAACAACAGCATGCCTAAGGATTCTGTATGGCTGTTGTAGTAATACTCACCCGAGTTGGTGACCTGTTGGGTATAAGCTACTCTTGGGAACATGAATGCTTAAATTCTCCACATTCAAGCAGCTCTGTTACAAACTTTGAAAGATTTGTACATCTACCATTAACCAATTGCAAATCTATTCCATTTAACAATTTAATGTCTAAAGCTGTGCAAACAACTTAAGTCCAAACCATAAATCAGAACTTGTCTCCACATTCAATTCAACAATGGTAATCAAATCAAATATGTAATGCAATTTTTATGATTTAAAGATGTACTGTCAATAACTGAAAAATAAATACTTCTATTGCTAACTCTACTGCTTCACACATTTCTATTTCAGGACGAATTTATACCATTAATGCCATCATTTTCCATCAAGATGAGACTTCAGCATAGGAACACTACACAGTCTACTTAAAGAATAACACAGGTTGGACCAAATGTATTGAAAATACTCTTACATTACAGCAAAGACTGCCTAAATATTTATATGACAGTTACCTTCTTATATTACATCAAAAGTTCTAAGTTATGATGTTGCCATTGTTATAACACAAAGTGGAACGTATGAGCTATAGTAAGATAATTCAGGAGATATGTAATTATGTGGCCTTGCATGAGTAATGAAATTTGTAAAAATCCCCTCTAAGTATTGTTGTCTTCTATGCTTTAAAATATATCAAATTACTTTGTTAGATATATTGAAAGTTGCACATGCAAAGCATCTATGTTTTTTTTTCACAATCAAATTAATTTGTTTTTCCACAGGGTCTCATGATGATTTCTGTCATATGATCATCGTAAACTCTAAATGTTGTAAATTATGACCTGGAAGTGTACCAGAAATAGTAGCTTTGTCTCAAAACATATGAAAAGGAAAACAATTTTGGATTGACTTTGTGTTATGATTATTTAATACAATACAAATCATAGAAATTCAAAAGGCATAATTAAAGCTAACATTTACACCCTGCCCAAAACGTCCCATAACTTGCATACCTTTACCTTCGTACAGAGTGTTTTCAACTCGCTATCCAGACTAAATTAATTATAACTAGGGCTCCCGGTTTTATGGTATTTATTTATTTGCCATTTCCGTCTGTATTTATCCATATTTATTTTTTGCTAATTGTATCTGTATTTATCCATATTTATTTTGGGTTTTATGGGAAAATTAAGCTGAAATTAGTATTTTTCCTCTTTATTTACCCAATAAATGTGCACTCATGCTTGAATGTCTGCCAGGTTTCAGTGCTGTGAACGCCTGCAGAAGATATATCGGAGCACTTATATGAAAATATGCAAATTCCAGTACCAACCATTGGCATATCTACTTCTGTTAAAGCCTCTTTACTAAAATTCCTTTCTTTTTTTAAAACCCTTACCTCTCAATCCACAAATCTATTGGCCTGGCAGTCATGGCAGACAGTAATTAGAATTACTCAAAAAGCAATTCAATTTCTGTTTTTATCCACATTTAAAAATAAATACAGACAAAAAAATGGATGTTTTCTGTCTTTATTTATCTGTACAAATCAGTAAAAACGGAACACCGAGAGCCTTAATTATAACCCAGCTCTCTATCATGCTAGCTCTTCTCATGAATGTTGTAATTTGAGATGTCCTGAGTGTTGTTATAATTGTTATGATTTAACATGCTATAAGTGATGTAATCTCATAGGGTGTAAGGAGTAAAAGGGCAAGGTGCAAGTTATTGTTAATTTAGTCTGTGTAGCGAGTTGTCAACACTTTGTATGGAGGTGCATGAGTGATAACAATAACTTTAGAATTTCTAAGCGTTGTGTAGTTTAAGTATGTTTTGCATAAATATATTAATAGTTTTCCTATGTATATTCAATCTTACACCTTTGTTTTTTTAATTGAATACACACACACACACTCACACATAGCAAGGGCAAATATGGATCAAAGGATGCAATGAGTCAAACAAAAAAATATCCAAGAATCTGAATTTCTCTTGGATAAACAGTGCATATCTAGAATATGCCTTCTACATATACCCTGTTCACTCTTCATCCAGGAGCAAATCAATAAATTGAATTTTACATTATCATATTTGCAAATCTAGAAAAAACTTGGAGATTAAGTATAAATCAGCATTTGAACTAAGAAACAGTGAGTGGTATGCCTCTTGGAATACTTTACCTCATTACTCATCAATGGCACTCCTATCATTATTTGTTAAAGTAAGCATTACAAAATATAGATATTTCAATCAAAGCTGCAAAATAACAAAACTTTTAAAGAACATAACAAGTGACTCTTAAATTGCACACATAGTAGAAAAGATTGAAAAAGTAAAACAGGAATGTTTTTTAAATTAAATTTGAAAAACTAAAAGAGGCATGTTAAGATTTCAAATACCTCCTCTTCCCCATCACCCTTTAAAAATCATTTTATTTTGGAGAGTTATTTGTGAGTATAGGTCTTTTGAGTAAACAGTATAGAATGAACAGAATGCTTATAAGATAAAAAAAGATGGCATATCTTCAACCAGCTACAGCCCTTCCGGTTAACAGATTCTCTCATTGACATAACTGGGGGGCTCCTATCACCATAACGCTATTGAGCAAAGTTTTCTATTTTTGCCCTGTACCCAAGGACTATAATATTGCCATAATGATGAGAGACTTAAAAATCTTTGAAAGAGGTTGCTGATTTACAGAATAATTTAGCAATAATTCTGATGTTGCTCGGACAATTTACATTCCAGATCCATTTAAGAAGTTCCGCTATTCCAAATCATGGACTCCCCAATGTGGTACACAGCCTGTTCTTGATACATATTTCATCCATAAACAAACTCATCAAGGAATCAACTTCTAAAACAATTTTGATACCATCACCAGAGACAAAAGAAAAACTCTCAATCACCT
This sequence comes from Lissotriton helveticus, assembly GCF_964261635.1. Taxonomy (NCBI): domain Eukaryota; kingdom Metazoa; phylum Chordata; class Amphibia; order Caudata; family Salamandridae; genus Lissotriton; species Lissotriton helveticus. The sequence continues at coordinate 1,089,519,273 of NC_136057.1, read as the reverse complement.
TCAATAGAGAATAGATGTCATTATATAACTGTGAAACAAAGGCATGCAGTGGATGCCATGAAAGTATGTGATTATACTAAGAAAGGAATGAGCCAACTAATGGATATCAATATCTGTGAACATCTATAAACAGATCCCACAGAAGACTTGATCAAAGAAATTAAGATTACGGTTGTTAATTTCAGAAGCTTAGATCACATTGATAAAACAACAGCAGATGTACTTGTTTATCCAAAGCCATGACCTGGGACATTTTATGTGCTTCCCAAAATACACAAAATAAACAATCCTAACTGTACCATTATCTATGGCAATGGCACAGACATTGAGCAACTATCTTTTTGTGTCGCCCTGCACCTCCAGCCCATTGTCCAAGAACTTCTATTATTTGTTAAGGATACCAGTCTCTTCATCGGATTATTAAAAAAATAAATTAACCCCATGCATTTGATGATGACACTCTCCTGGCTACATTTGATGTTACATCCTCATACACCAATATACCACATCAGGATGGTCGGATGGTCTTTTGCGGTAAAGCAAAACTCTAGAGAAAGAACATTGGGTGAAAGGTGAGATACAAAAAACCAAGAGCTTCAGCACCTTTTTAGTATTCAACTTGGAAGGTGGAGCATTTATACCTCTTCTTGAATGCTATGGCTACACCACCACCACACCTACCCTTTCTAGTTAAGTGTATACAGGCATAGTTCACAGGTAGAGCAATCTGCAAGACTGGACAAGAATCCTCAGTTATCCAGGATTCTATCATAAAAAGGACATCTAATTGTGCATGAACCTATCAGATTATGAATGTCCTGAGCATGTTTATGGAGGGAGCATATGTAATTAGGGATGCTTTTAGTCTAGCCTACTACTCGGGCCGTAACCGGCCTCTACCCAACCCCTAGATTTAGAGAATGAAGTGTAAATCTGCAATGATATCAAAGGTTACAGGGACGTTATAGTTAGGCTGACATTTCTCTTGCATAAAACCAGAAATTCAGCCGTTATAGTTACCTGAGTTGACTATAACTCATGACCCAGCAATGCACTGCTTATGACCTTACATTTTACATCACTCATGACATGGTCAGTGACATCTCTGATGACATCACTTATCAAATCAGTGATGACATCATCCACAGCATCTCTGACACACCCCCTCACACCCCCGTAGAATATTTTATATAACCTCTCCCACACAACCATTAATAAACCCATTCATAGACCCATATCAGTAGTTACACACCCACTCACTGATTATTAGATTTAAACACACATCTGATTCATCACCATACTGCTACTCATACACCTGCTCACTCACTAATACAGCCATTGACATATCCACTCATACACCCATACAGGCACTCATACACTGAGTGAGTCAACCATAGAACTACTCACACACCTACACACTCACCCATTCAGTCACATATACAGGTATGTGCACACCCAAATAGTTACATACACACCCAGGTACTTACTCAAACAAATAGTAACACATACTCACTCACCTATACAGCATGCACTCATCCATATAACCACTCTCACATTCACTCACGTATACAGTCACTCATATACCCGGTCACTCACCTATATTGCCTTTCACATACCCAGTTACTCACCCATACTGATAAACACTCAATCACCAAAACAGCCATACAGACACTTACTTACCCATACAACATCTCACACAGGTACACAGTACCCCATACAGCCACTGACCCACCCACTCACTCATCCATACAGGCAACCACACACCTCCTCACCCACACACTCAAACACCCAGACAACCAGAGAGGTAGTCAGACAACCAATCAATCACCCACATAGCCATTCATGTACACACTAACACACTCATACACCTACTTAGACATCAACTGACAGACAGATACACACATTCACAAATCCAGTCACTCACCCATATATTCACTGAAACACCTAATCACTCACTTATACAGTCAGTCATGCAACCACTGAGTCATCCATACAGTTATTCATACACCCACTGTTTCAACAATACACCTTGGTATATATAGTTAACCCTCATAATCATTTTCAAAAGACTCACAGTCACTGGTTGATATTTGAGATGTCATGAGTGATGTCACCGGCAATGTCATGAGTGATGTAATATGTGAGGTCATAAGTAGTGCATTGCAGGGGCTTGAGTTAAAGTTAACTCAGGTAACTATAACAGCTGAGTTTCCCTGGTTTTATATGAATGAAATGTCAGCCTATCTATAACTTCCCTTTGTTTTTTTAGTAAATTTCCAAGGTTTTTTAATTGGTAATTGTATTTCCAGAGTCATATGGAAATGGCGCCATGTTTTCAATCATCTCTGAAAAATTGCTCTGTATAGAAGTTTCATTAGGTATTTATTTGGCTTGTTAAAAAAAATCACATTTTTAAAGGTAAAGTTATTGATTCTGTTTAAACAATGTGGACGGGCCACTATGTGTGTGTAAATACTTTAGTCACTGTTTGTGGCCTGAGTATGGACCCATTCGGTACTTTTAAAAGACCCCTCACACACCTCCCTGGTTGTCCCAACCAGGTGGCCGAGTGCCACCTGGTTGTGCTATGACGCCTTATTAAAGTGGAGCTGGTGTGGGTGCAGAAATGTGATGTGATGTGATATATTACAGTTAAAAATACCTCTGGGAATCCTTACCTATCTACTTTAATGTTGGAGGCCCAGGGTATTGTTAAAAATATGTGTGGTGCAACTACTAAAGGAGTAATTAACCTATGAGTTGGCTTATGCGTGGCGGTCTACATGTTTCAGCCCTTGCTGTGTAATTAACGGGGCTTTCTTCAGGACCAGGACTGTGCAAAAGTGAGTGGCGAAAGGTGAGTGAAGCCACGTGAAAAAGACAGTGTTACACCTACACACTCGCTAAGGTGTGTGGTTCTGAAAAATGTCGGCGTACTCACAGACAATTTGAATTAGCAAAAAAATCCTGTTGGGGGAAAAAAGGACAAGACACAACATATAGGTTTTTAGCAACATAAAATGCAATCTTAAACGCTTTTGCATAAGTCCTAGTGAAAGGCCACTGTGGTGAGTAATGTCTAGCTCATGCAGTATGGCATGCATAGATACTGTGGTGCATGCTCCATTCGAACTCAGTACTGGCGAGTGTCAAGGAAGCGCCACTTCTGTTTAGAGGCAATTTTTAACTGTAATATATCACATCACATCACATTTCTGAACCCACATCAGCTCCACTATAATCAGGCGTAGTAGCACAACCAGGTGGCACTCGGCTGCCTGGTTGGGACCCCAATGATGAAGCATGACACCAACCAGGTTGGTGTGTGAGGGGTGTTTTAAAAGTACCTAATGGGTCCATGCTCAGGCCACAAACAGTGACTAAAGTATTTACACACACATAGTGGCCCGTCCACATTGTTTAAACATAATATGCTTCTGGGGAACAGGATGCGCCCCTCATACCCTTGCCCTACCCTTGATTTCTCGGGTGAAAGTTATGTATTCAACATTTCTATTATTTATATATATGTATGTATGTTTTTTAAAAAGGAACTGTAGGAGTCGTGGTGGGTGCGTGAAGCCGGGCAGCATACCGCCATATTTTAATGTTCGTATAGGGTGTGCGCCGGATGCGCAACTCCCAGATGTTTTCGGTTTTGCAACTAAAAAACATGATATATACTATATAAATGTAAAATTACTCATTTTTGTTTTATAGAAATAGTTATAAAACTGACATCAATATAAATATTTAGAATATTTTAACTGTTCTGATAAATTTACGGGAGCCCAGACAGTTCCACATACCCTCACGTAAGTATTTCCGTCTGCGAGACAGGTTGGTGACTCCAGCGACTTCAGTGCAAATTAAGTAGTTCTAAAAAACATATAGATATAATTTTATATTATAGATTGTACCAAGAGATTTATTTTCATATTCCTAAACCTACTATATTTGTAATTGGAATGGATATATAATATTGTTTACATACATTTTATGGAGTCACATCCCGTGTGCAGTGAATGCGTGTCAGGTACGCGAATCCCATGTGACTTCAAAAAAAGGATTCTATTGGTTAAGAAGCTTCAATTCTACTACTTTAAGGGCCCCACCCAATTTGTTCTTTCTTTCTGAAGCTTCTTTAGGATCAACACCTCTTGTGTTTTCTCTTACTCCTTCATTTATTTTTTGGATGGTATTGATCTTTACCGGAAATGGCATCTGCAATTCCACCCGCAGATGAAGTTGGAGATGTGAAGGAGCAGGAGGAACCTGTTAAGAAGAGAAAGGAGAGTGTAGTCTGGACCTTTTTTTCTATTCCACCCAGAGAGAAAAAAGTCAATGCATGGAAAGTGACATGCACTTAGTGCGAGAAGGTTCTATCTCGGGGCTCTGAGAAAATACTCATGTGGGACGTCTCTGATGATGAAACATCTCCAAATCATCCATCCAATTGTCTTGCAAGAGAGCAGTACCAGCGAGACCATCAAGATCAATCTCAGGGTGGAGAAGTTGTCGGACCCAGCACATCTGTGGGTTCTAATTTAACATCTGACACACCAATGTCAGTACCCAAGTTTGCTGGTATGCGACAACACTGCCAAACAGTAGTTTGTGTTGGGGAGCAGTCTATCATTACTATTGCCAAAGATATTACTGAATGAATGCAGTATTTTAACTTGTTTTTGAAAATAGCATTTTTTTAACACCAAAATATAAATAAATAAAAACGTTTTTAAAAAAAGGTTCTTTTTAAAACCGCTTATTTGGTTAAAGATAGACAAATTGTTGTATGTGTTGTATGAATGCATTAGTAATGAATGAATCAGTATTTTGTGAGTGATTGCAAGATTGCAAGATTGTATAACTAGTGACTGGGTGATTGAATAAGTGTATGAATTGTGTATCAGTGGATTGATGATGGTATAGGTACTGCCTGGGTGAATTAAGGAGTGCATGAGTAGTGCTTGGGGGATTGAATAACTACATAGGTGGTGTGTGAGATATTGGATGAGTGTATGGATACTACCGGAGTGATTGGAAGAATGCATAAGTAGTGCCTCGATGATTGCATGGGTGAATGGCTAGTGCCGGGGAGACTAGATGAGTACATGGGTAGTACCTGGTTGAATATATGGCTGCATGGGTAGTGGTTGGGTAATTGGATGCGTGCATGGGTAGTACTTGAGTGAATAAATGAGTGCATGGGTAGTGTTGGGTGAGTGTTTGAGTTTATAAGTAGAACCTTGGGGATTCTATGGTTGCATGGGTAGTGCCTAGGACATTGGATGAGTGCATGGGTAGTGTCTGGGTGAATAGATAAATACATAGGTAGTGCCTGGGTGATTGCATGAGTACATGGATAGTGCCTGGATGATTGTATGAGTGCATAGGTAGTGCTTAGGTGATTGTTTGACTGCATAAGAAGTGCTTGGGTGATTGCATAAGTGCATGGGTAGTAATTGGGTGATTGGAAGAGTACATTGGTAGTATCTAGGTGAATGGATGAGTGCATGGGTAGTACCTGGGTGTATAGATGACTGCTTAAGTAGTGCTTGGGTAACTGGATGAGTGCATATATAGTGCATGGTTGATTGCATGGGTGCATGGCTAGTACTTGGGACACTGGATGAGTGAATGTGTAGTACCTGGGTGAATAGATGACTGCATAGCTACCTATTGGGTGATTAGATGAGCACATGGGTAGTGCCTGAGTGAATAGACGAGTGTATGGTGAGTGCTTGTGTGATTGGATTATATGCGGCTCAAGAAGGATAAAAAAGGAAAAGAAGTTTTGCGGAATGCACAAAGTGGTGGAAGAGTAGCTCTGTTGCAGAGGTAAAATTGCTGGACGCAAGCAAAGGAGAAAGGAAAAAGAGCTACTTATGGTGGTGCTGGTAAAAGGCACTTCATACGGCAAGGATTTATAAGAGGTTTTGATCAAAGAAGGAGGAAAAGGAAACTTTGTTTCACCGAAGAAAACAACAGTGTGGCAGGTGAAGGGTGGTTCATTAGCCCAGGACCACAGCTGAGCAGCACGATTCACTGTCAGCTCTAGATGCCGATATGCCTTGCAAAACCTCCAGGGGCGGGAAAACAAGAGTAATGGTGGAGCCGGCTACCCGGAGCAGAGCTGCTGTACTTGGGCGGCACACAATTGTAGCTGTGGAAGGCTCAACAGGGCTTTGGGACAACGAGGGTCAAGGAGATGAGCAGGGGGCTGACAGGGGGAAAAGTGCCTCAAATGTTGGCGGGGGCAAATAAAAAAGATGAATATAACCCCACATGGGCTTAAAGTGGACTTTAAGAATAAAAAGAAGGGCTCAAAGGAACAATCAAAAGAACAGCTGGTCAGTGATGATATGCACACTCATGAAAATGATGAAATACTGGAGAATATGGTATGAGAGGAGATAGAGGCATGGAAAAAAGATCGATTTATTGCAAGATAAAATGACGAGTGGAGCAACGGGAGGGCTAGGGCCAATGACAATGGAAGATAAAGATAATGGGCTAACAGAGAATATAGAGATTGATTTGCAACAAAAGGGTAGGGAAAATACTGCCTCAATGGGACTCTCGACTGACGGGATGGTGGAGGAGGTTGAGATTGGACAAGCAGGTGTAGATGGCGGCAGGGAGAGTGACTCGGGAGAAAAGTTTTTTTCATATCGGAGCCCTCGGATACATCGGACGATTACTGCATTTTAGGTCAAAAGACATGGTCTCAGGAAAGCTTATTAACAAGTGTTGGTAGTGATCAGATTACTGCAAATTGGGACTTTGATAATGCTGATGTGTCCACAGTCCAAAAGAAGGAGGTAGCTAAGAAGGGACATTTGATAGCCGAAGAAGCTAATATTCTGATGCGGGATGTATCACCATCATTGGAGGTAACACCTGAGGGATTGAGTACCGATGGTTGAGGTTTGGAAGGGGTTGAAGAAAGGCAAGATGGAGCAGTATCATTGGAATCAATCTACTAGAGCATAATAGATCATAGAATGGAAACTCGGGTAGAAAATGCCAAAACACAAACACCATGTCGTAAATTCCAGAACACAGTCAGGAAGATTGCCAAGGTCTGTAATGAGTTTACGGATAGGATGAATGAGGCGGAGGCAAGGATATCCATGTTAGAAGATTAAGTGGTGGCTCAAAAGACGACGCTGAAGGCCATACGTTCCCATAAAGATGACACACAGCTTAAGTTAGTAAATCTGGAAAATTGACTACGATGAAATAATTTAAGGATACTTGGCATACCGGAGGAAGTTGAGGGATATGATGTCCGGAACTTTGTAGTGGAACTGTTTAAAGAGGCTTTTCCTGAACTTTCAATGTGGAATTGGGCTAGTGAGATTCAAAAGGCGTACAGGTTCCCCTTTAAACAAGTGAGGGCCTGAGATGGGCAACCTGATGTTAGGCCAAGGGCAATATTGAATTGTGTAAATAATTTTTGGGCGCGAAAGGCGGTCTATGACCTCGCAAGACCTGATAAAAAGAGGCTGGGGAAGGGTCAACAGTTTTTGTTAGACCTGATTACTGCCACTACACTGTTGTAAAAAGATTGCAGTTGCGGCAATAATAACACAGTATTCGGATAAGGGAGTGCAAGCATTTCTATTAAATCCTGCTACATTGAAAATAATATATAAGGGACAGACTTGCTTTTTTACATCAGAGGTGCAAGCGAAGGAATACCTTCAATCTATTCAAAAATAGAGTAAGAGCAGGGTAATAACATCTGTTTTCTTCTAAAATGTTCTCTTGTTAAAATGTATGCTTTGGATCTTTTCTTTGCTCAATTATTATTTGAAAGATATGGAGAGGGAAGGGGGATATTGGGCAACAAACTACTCCCCATCGCAGGGGCTACTAGCCCTACAGCCTGCATATTTGGGAGGGGGAGGGAGAGGGGGAGGGGAAAATAGAGTTGTGGTGGGTGGTAGGATGGGGAGGGGCACAGGGGTGTGAGGGTGAAGGATAGGAGGGTTAGGGAGAGGGGTGTACATACAAAATCAATCCAGACCAAAGATGCTATAGGTATGTGTATGCTGGGATTGATATGCAAGGCATCAGGCAGGGTCTTAGATTATGCTTAGCAGAGAGATAGCTTCCAGGATACGGATTTGTTCATTTGATGTATGTGGCCTGAATAATTCTAATAAAAGAAAGAGAGTAGCTGCCGATATGCGGGTGACAAAATCAGTTACTTTATGTGTGCATGAAACACATATTCCCTGGGCAAATCATATGGTGTTAAAAGAGCTCGGATTTTCATTGATTATTGCTTCCCGACAATCAATAATGAATAGGGGAGTAGCTATACTTGCTCAACAGGGGGTCCCCGGGATAGGGTGGGTGTTGTCAGATAAGTATGGTTAGTGGGCTATTTCAGAGTGTAAAGTAGGGGGTAGGAAGTTAGTAATATGTACAATATATGGATCAAACCTGGATGAGGAATCAGTTCACCTTGCCTTTATGTGGGGATTTTAATATACATATGGAATGCCAGGCAAAGGAGCTAGAGACAAATACATTTAGAGGGTGAAAACCAAAGGTTTTCAAAGCATTGAGACAACTTATTAAGGACCATGGGCTAGTTGATGGGTGGCAGACCCTGAAATATCCAGATCCGGGATAGTTGTACTATTCGCATCCCCATCAAAAACTAGTTAGGTTGGATTATGTTTTTGCATCTAGGCTATTTATGGTGGGGGCCCGAATACAGGTGTGGCCTAGGATCACGGCGGCACATGGACCATTATTACTTGATGTTTACTCAATAGTTCAGGAGAGAGTAGGGAGATCCTTTTCCTTTTGTAGGAAGCTTTAATTGGATAGCTCTTTTGTAGAATATATTGAAAAATGGATTGAGCAATTTCTTTAAATTAACAGAGGGTCTACCAGTAGTAAGATGGTATGGGATACTTTGAAAGCCGGGTTGAGGGGTGAAATAATCAGTTTTGGATGGAGGAGGCAGAAGATACAGCAAAATAACATGAAAGCCCTTCTGGATGAATTAAGAGGTAGGGAGTTAGAACTTATGGCGGGAATAAGGAGGGGAGGAGATTTAAAGGGGATACAAACAATTATTGCCTGCTGTAAAGCTCAAATTATTAGGATATGGAGTAAGGAGATTGCCATCTGGTATAAAATCTTTAAAGAGGAAAGGTATGAATATGGGGAATCTACAGGGCGCTGTCTGGCACAGACAATACGGGCTAAACAATCCGCATAAAGGATCTCCTCAATGACTAACAAAAAGGGGAGAAAGGTTGAAACCTTGGAGGATAAATTAGAAGTATTTCACGAGCTTTACAAGGAATTGTACACACAAGGTTAATGGAGTGCACAATCCATTATACAATTTGTTTAGCAAGCAGAGATGGTAAGTGGAAGACAGAAAGACCTTGTAGCACTCGAAGACCCGATTACAATGGAAGATCTGGAGATGGCAATAGTGTCATTAGCAAGAGGAAAAGTGGCAGGGCCTGATAAATTACCACTCGAGGTGTATTGAACATTCTTTCCGGTATTAAGGAGGGATATGCTGGCTACATTCCAGGAGGCCAAATCAGAAAATCCTCCAGTATCGTGGTCAGAGGCTAATATAGCCATATTTAAAAAGAAAGATAAGCCTGCAGAGAAACCAGGGTCATACCGGCCAATTTAGCTTTTGAATGCGGATGGCAAGGTATATGCCAAAATACTGGCTACCAGGCTCGCACGCTTAATGACAACTTTATTATCCAAGCAGCAGCATGGATTTATACCGGGCAGGAGCACGGTCAATCATAAATAGGGGCCATTGCACTGATAGATATGCTAAAGGAGCAAAACAAAGTAGACTAGGGTTGATATGTATAGACTCTGAAAAAGCGTTTGACAGTGTCTCCTCGCTTTTTTTATGGGCTGTTCTACGCAGGATGGGGTGTGGACCGAAATTCATTAGGGCCCTTCAGGTTATTATATCAAAATCCTACAGCTCGGATTTGCACCATGGGCAAAGAATCAGACTTAATTTACATAACTTGGGGGACAAGAAATAGCGGTCCCTGCTCGTATAGATGACTGCATAAGTAGTGCTTGGGTAAATGGATGAGTGCATAGGTAGTGCGAGTGCATAGGTAGTGCCTGGTTGATTGCATGGGTGCATGGCTAGTACATGGGACACTGGATGAGTGAATGGGTAGTACCCGGGTGAATAGATGGCTGCATAGCTTCTGATTGGGTGATTAGATGAGCACATGGGTAGTGCCTCAGTGAAGAGATGAGTGCATGGTGAGTGCTTGGGTGATTGGATGAGTGTGTAAGTACTGCCTGAGTAATTGCATGGGTGCATGGGTACTGCCTGGGACATTGGAAGAGTGCATGAGTGGTGCCTGGGTGTACAGATAAGTGCATGGGTATTGCTTGGGTGATTGAATAAGTGCATGGATAGTACCTGGGTGAATGGATGAGTGCATGGGTAGTACTTCAGTGATTGGATGAGTGCATAAGTAGTGTCTGGGTGACTTTATAGGTGAATGGGTGATGCCTGGGACATTGGATGAGTGAATGGGTAGTACCTAGGTGAATAAATGAGTGGATAAGTAGAGCTTGTGTGTCTGGATGAGCATATAGGTAGTGCCTGGGTGATTGCATGAGTGCATGGACAGTGCATGGGTGATTGGATGAGTACATAAGTAGTGATTAGGTGAGTCTGTAGGTAGTGATTGAGTGATTCAATGAGTGCATAGGTAGTGCTTGTGTGATGGGTGGTGGCTGGGTGGTGGGATGTGTGGGGCAGTAGTACCTCAGTGAATGAATGAGTACAAGGATAACGCCTTAGTAATTGAATGACTGTAAAGCAGTGCATGGAAAGTTAAATTAAAGCAAGGTTATATGTCAGTGATTGGGTGAGTGCATGGATAGTGCCTGGGTGTGGTAGTGAAAGGTGGTGTACCACTGTCAATATTTCTCTAGGGTTATGATAGACCATATAATTATGAAGTTAGTGCTATCAGGTGCACCACGTGTGTAAAGTGCATGTAAAAGTGCAAGCATATTTCAGACATGGTAAGAGTCAGACATTGAAACTTAACTGAATACGCTTTCAATTTCAAGGATGTCAAGGATGCACATCACTATCTATAGCCGTCCTTCAGTGTACCTTTGCAGATAGTTATATGGAGTAGGCTAGAGGTATATATTGTTGGCAATATATTTTGAACCTCACAATTTTGTACCAGTTTCATGACAAACTAAGACTTTGCCATGTCAGACCTAAGCCAAAATAAAAGGCCATCTTCTCTTATATCACTTTTATTATGTGATGGAGTGTGTCAGTATCCTTTTATGGGTAAAATGACATCTGTCAAGTAAACTATACATAGTGCAGTACTTCTGTTTCATACTGTATACTCTGTAAATATCTGTAGAAGAAGCTTCATGGATTACTTTCTGTTTCTTATAGAAGATACTTGGGTCTGAAGCTGTGGGTTCAAGTGATTCCATGAGGCCTGCATTGTAGAAATATGTGCCTCTTGGACTGAAAGGTGGAGTTATTTTAACACTAATTGTACAGGGATATAGTAGATCATATAGTTATTAAGTTAGGGGCATCAGCTGCAGCATATCTGCCACTTTACATGCTCAAATGCAAATGTATCTCAGACATGCAAGCTGCCAGACATTGAAAAAAACAAAATACTCTTCCAGTTTAAGGAAAATATATCACTATCTATGTGCTACATCCAGTATAACTTTGTGGAGAATAATTTGGGCTAGGATATAGGTAAATACGCATGTTATAAAAGTCAGATTTCTATAATAGTTTAAAAAAAATTGCAATAGAAGGTGTATTGCAAAATAAAATGACAACTATTATTAAGTCACTTTTAGTTGTCACAGAATTTTCTCAGAAAGTGAGTGTTAGTGTTTTTCAGGAGAAGGAAGACACTTTTAAACTAGTCTATAAGCATTACATTATGTATGTTAGACGAAATGACATATTAATTCATGGTAAACGAGTGTCCAGTTTATCATTAACTTTAGATTATATATACTCACCTTTGAAGAAATTTAGATAGATCATTTATTAAATCTGTTTTTACAATAGTATTGTGCTAAACAGTATTAAAGGTGTTTTCAATGTTAAAGAGAACCTGCTATTAAAAAGAAAAACAAAAAGGATTATATAACTGTGTTATATTAGGAAAACCATAATATTACGTTTTTCCAAACATAACATTATTTTATAATTTAATATAGTTTTAGTTTCCCTTTTTTATTGTTCTCAGATTGCATATAACTTTACCATAGTCAGTGATTTGAATGTAGCATCATCATTTAACAGTGGACAACAATTGAATGGATTGTATAAAAAGAAAACATCATAGTACATCATTATCAATATGTGTGCCTATGCTTTATACTAACTACATTTTCTTAACCACTTATTTCATCTACATTAAGATAAATTGATTTAAAAAAATTTACTAGTACCATTACACCTGTTAGAGTATTGAGAACAAATGTATATACTACTTGCTTTTTAAAGTCATTTTTCAAAATGTTATGTCTATTAGGCAAAATAATATTCAAAACACTATTATGAATACTAATAGAATTCAATGCTTTCTTTTTTTTAATAACATCACCCCCGATAGGCCGAATGATGTTCTTAGAACTTTGGCTGGAGAAATAACATTTAAAAATGTGCTAATTGAGAAGGCAAACTAGCTTTGAAGTCCAGGTGGGCATCATTGCAATGTGTCCATCTATTGTTACACTTTAAATAAGCAATATAGTTTCCAGATGTTGCAGTAGGTTTTCATGAAAAATAATAGCCACTGTTGCATAAGTTCTTTCTGAAATGGATATTTGACTTCCTTTAAAATTTGTACATTTTTGTTTCCAATCTTTTTAATTTTCTTCACAACATTGGAACATTAAAATGATATACTACCCAAATCTTCCTATATGCAATGTAGACAACATGTCTGATCTACAATGTGAACACGTCTTATCTTGATTTGCTGTTTCAATCAATTTGTTAAAAGACACTGATTTTCAATCTGGTATTGTTGAGTATAAGAATCATTCTCTACGTATTTCAGTGGTAGAAGTAAGTAAGCAATTGTTACACTTATGTTCCCATTTATAACTTAGTCCAAATAAGGTATCAATGTTTATTCCTTCATCTTTTAATACTCAATGAGCTTAGGACATTTTTGTGCATCTTGAAATATATTGAGAGTAAATGTCAGTGAACCGGTAAATATATCAAAATTAGTTGAATGCCAGAAGCAGTATGTATTTTACTTCTGTCAGTTACCAACCATTGTAATAAATGATGTAGTGCAGAACAGAATCATTTTTCATAGTTTTCCATGATTTTCTGAAGAAGACGTGGTAATGAAATATTACATTTAAAATCACATTATCATAACAGTTGATACCTGAACTGTTATCTAACTAGTATCCTACAATATCACCATCACTTTCTACTTTTTTTTCTTTATGGCATCGGCTTTCTTTTCAATGCTTTTCTCCCAGAGCTGCTAAGTGGAAGTGCCTTCCCCGTGATCAGGGTGGATGGGCCGTACCCAACCTGGTATTATATTACTGGTCTGTGATGGTTCAGTTTTTGGGAGTGCCACTGCTGGGAGAAAGTGCAGAGGTTCAGCCATGCAATAGACCTGCTATTTTTGAGATTGGTCTCAGCACGGACGCCAAGGGTATCCTGACGCATGTCTTGGAGCCGGGTTACTTTAAGAAGACCAGGTTTAAGGTGGTCATTGCTATATTTTTAATGTGGCAGAAAATTTGTCGGGAACTGTTTATTCCCAACGTCAATATTTATACTCCATTCAAAGCCGCTTGACTCCTACCCTCTATCTTCCAGGATCAGACTATTTTTAGATGGCAGGCACTTGGTATTCACATTATAGGGGACTTAGTGGGCGCCAGGCAAATACTTTCTTTCTTGTTTCTGAGGGATAAGTTTCAGTTGAATACGCATGACTTTTTTAAATACCTGCAGGTTAGAAGTTTCATTCATAAAACGTCTTAGTGAAACCCCCTCAATGTTAGATAAGTTTGTCATATATGAATTGATTCAAAAGAAAGCCAGAATAGGGACAGTGTATCAACACTTACTGTCTAGTCTTCCGGATGATCTTGAGGTGCAAAATCTTAAGTGGGAGGGTAAATTGGGCAAGACTGGAGTTGACCTGAGGCCTGCATTGGAGTTAGCCAGTGAGGTCTTGGTCTCTGGTAGTCTTCGGACTCAAAGTTACATGGCAGTGTTCGACCTTTACTATACATCTGCAAAAATAGCGAAATGGGGCTGTAGAAAGGGTGATCACTGTGCAAGGTGTGGGTTGTACTTAGCCGATGCTATTCATATGCTTTATTCTTGCCCAAGCCTGCGTGACTTCTTGTCCGATGTTGAGTGCTTCATTAACTTTACACTCAATATTCTGTGCTCAGTGTCTTCAGAGTTGGTGATAATGGGTTTTGAAGGCTCATTGATGGCCAGAAATTCCTGATACGTTTACGCATTCCTGTTTACAGCCATGTCTATAATTCGGCTGTGTATTACCTCACAATGGTTAAGCCCTGACACACCTATATTTATTAATTGGAGAGCTAGGTTGCTTGCTATTTATAATCTGGAGGCTTCAGTATTTACAGTAAAGGGTAGGCAGAGTCGGAAGGTGACCTGTAAGATTTGGGCCCCTATGGAGGAATGGTTAAAATAGCTTGTGTGTGCCCATTACATTAACGTTGTCTACCTTTAAGTTGTTATAGCTCCATGAACTGTTTATCTCTGATGGGTTTTTTTCTCCTTTATTCTGCCCTATCACACTGTTAACTCTGTTGCATTAATTTTCTGCTGTTTCCCGCTGTTTATAAAATTCAATGTATGTACTTGTTCTGATCGCCACAACTGCATGTCTGATTTTCAAAAAATAATAATAAAAAAAACAACAAAAAAACCAATGCATTTCTTATGTTGAACTTCACTTGAATGTTTGATATATTTCTGTTTTGGACATAGTAAGCGTTTCTCATATGTAGGTTATTCACCTAAATGAGGAGCATAAAGTCTTCTTAAACGATTGTACTCTCTTACACAATTTGCATCAGCACTAACTTTTTTCTGCTAAATACAAACCGGATGTTAGAACTGGTATCATTGGCGTGAGTCTCCCTTCCATTTTTTACTGATTACCTCCTCTGTTGTTGGTCTGTTTTGCTGGTTAGATGCTTTGGGCACTGTGCCACTGTTATTTGGTGCCACAGTGCAAGTGCTCCCTATGTTACATTGATGTAATGATTAGTGACTCCATGATTGGGTTATTTGATTTACTTGTCAGACCCTAGTACAGTGTACCATGTGTGCCCCAGGGCTTGTAAATCAAATGCTGCTGGTGGGCTTGCAGCGCTGGTTGTGCCACCCACAGAAGCAGCTTATAAAGTGTGTCTCAGGCATGCCATTGCAGGACCTGTGTGCAGTCTGTGACTGCCATGTCGACTTGGCAAGTGCACCCACTTGGCATTCCCTAAACCTTACCTTTTCTTCCTATCAGACACCCCTATGGAAGGCCCAAGGGCAGGGTGGATTGTACGGATAAGGTAGGACACGCTCTGTTGTGTGTGGCATGTCCTAATAGTGAATTACAGCCATTTTTGTTTTTCACTATTGCAAGGCTACCTGTTCCCCATAGACCAGAATGGGCAGTTTGATTAATACATCGTATAAGCCTAACTGACTCAGGAACTAGGTAGACATTTGAGTTTAGTATGCCTGAACTCAGAGGGATAAAATATATCTTTTAGTGAAGTTGGTTTTAACATTCTGTATTTCAAAATACCACTTATAGAAAGTAGGTATTTTCTTGCCTAACTATCCAAGCCTGCCTCTGCTAGGTTGTGTATTCCTTGTCTGGAGTTTGAGTGACAGGGGCTGGTGGATTCCATGAGACAGGGTGAGTCAGCACAGGGCTGAATAGGGAGATCTGCATGTAGATGGGCGGGAGGAGTTGCACCAGGGACTTGATTAGGGCTGTGCCTTCCCTCCACAATGCTGGCTCCACCCCCTGTGGTGTGTCGGATGTCCCTGGCCCACACTGAGAAAGGAAACAAGGAGTCATCAACAAAGAGCTCCAGGACTGACCAGAGCTGGTTTGGACTAGGCAGAGGCCTCTCTGCTTTCAGAGAATAAAGAGAATAGTAGTATAAATATGGGGACCCAGACCATAAGATTTTAGATCACTTCTGGGAACAAGATGAATCTTTTGCCAAGGAGAAGAACCAAGGAAGCTGCAGGAGTTTGGACTGCCCCTCTGCCAGTGGCTGTTTGCTGGGTTGTCCTGCAGTGGTCTCTTCATTGCCAAGGAAAGGAGAAGAAACTTTTAAAGAACTTTCATCATCTTGCAGAATATTACTCCAAGGGCTTGTTTGAGCTTGCCTCCTGACCGAAGTCTCAGGGATACCAGACTTCACCCCCTTCTGTTTACCTGCATCTGGAACTTGCTGTTCTAGTGCTACAGAATGAATCTGCAATACCGACGCCGGCGAGCAATGCTATAATCTGCAATGAAGTCATGAGCGCTGCTCTGACTTGCAACGTAGACCTGACACCGGCCACCATGCCACATTGACGCCAGCGACCATCATAAGCCAGCCATAGCCGTGAGCGCTGCTCTGACTTGTGACGTTGGCCCCACCCCTGCTGCTGTGCCACATCCACTCCGAAGCTGACATCATCGCGGAGCCGATCATCAACGAGGGTGGTCAAGAATCCATCATCATCGTGACATCAAACGGAACAGTGGTTTCGGCGGCATCGTGACATCACCTCCTCTCCGGTCAGGAACTGACACCTCCCATGCCTGCGCAAGCATCCAGGTCCCGATGCATCATCTCCTCCGAAGCAAGGAACCAACGCCGCACCGCGCCAACTACGCCACATCCCCCGACTCCGTGAGCTGTCTTTGTTTTTGCTTTTCCAAGGTACTGTTCTTTGTGGGTCTGTTTTGACACTGAGCCAGACTCCGCGCACCTCGCAGTCGGCGCCGTACTTTGGAATTTTTTTGACCTTGATGTCATGATAACTCCAGTTGGGGTTATTTGTTGCTAAAGATTATTTTTAAGGGAACAACCTTTTTCTGAACTATTTTTACCATCTTGAGGAATTATTATTGAGTACATTATTGTGGATTTTTGTCGTTTATCGTCTTGTGATACGTCTATATAAAGAATACTTCTTTTTATAAAACCTGTGTTGTGTCCATCTGCAGTGTTTTCACCGTATTACTGTATGTGTTCACAAATGCTTAACACACTGCCTCTGAGATAAGCCTGTCTGCTCGTGCCAAGCTACCAAGGGAGAGAATAGGGGTTATCCAGTAGTGTAATCCCCTTAACCTGACTTAGAAGCAAGGGTCCCTACTTGGTCAAAGGTGTATACCATTGCCCACTAGAGACCCCCAGTTCTAAAATTGGTGGTCAGTGGTGAGGATTTGGACCTGCATTTGTGACTCATGTACAGTAATTGGTATACACTACTAGTGAGTGCAGACCAAACGCGACCACATACTTTTTTTTGGTAGAATTGTTTTCCTTGGACTGTTATTTTTCCTGAGAACTACCAATTCTTGCTGCCATGAGTAAACCAGCATCAGTTGCAGCTATGGATCTAGATTTTGAGGAAGAGATGTTGGAAACCTACACTTTGAAACAGCTCAAGCATCTCTGCAAGAAATTGAAAGTTGCTACACCAGGCATTTCCAACAAGGATGACTACCAAAAGGCACTGAGAGCCTGGGTAGAAGCAAGAAATACCCCCGAGTTGGTGGTGGAGCCAGCTGGGGATGCAGATGGCAAAAGACACACAATTGATGGACAGAATGCCTAACAAATCAAAACATTCACCCCCAGTCAAGAGATCTGGGTTATATCCATCATTCTTTTGCTCACCATCCCATCCCAGTTTAGACCTGGCCATATGCAAATCAGTTTTGACCCTGTACATCATGGGAACAGTCCAACCCGAACAGCCAAGTCAGGTCCTCCCTGGACTGGAAACAAGCATCCTAGGACCAGTTTAAGTGTTTCACCCCTCTTCAGCCAGGATAGCTTGATTTCAGTGGCACAGTGAGCCCAGGACCCACGGCTGGGCATACCTGGAGCACTTAGGGTGAAAAAGCAAAAGACACACAATTGATGGACGGAATGCCGAACAAATCAAAACATTCACCCCAGCCAAGAGATCTGGGTTGAATCCACCATTCTTTTGCTCACCATGCCACCCCAGTTTAGACCTGGCCATATGCAAATCAGTCTTGACCCTGTGCCTCATGGGAACAATTCAGCCCGAACTGCCAAGCCAGGTCCTCCTCGGACCGGAAACAAGCATCCTAGGACCGGTTTCAGGGTTTCACCCCTCTTCAGCCAGGATAGCTTAATTCCAGTGACACAGTGAGTCCAGGACCCACGTCTGGGCATACCTTGCGCACTTAGGGCAAGAATGCAAATGTCACACAATTGATGGACGGAATGCCGAACAAATCAAAAACATTCACCCCCAGTCAAGAGATCTGAGTTAAATCCACCCTTCTTTTGCTCACCATGCCACCCCAGTTTAGACCTGGCCATATGCAAATCAGGCTTGACCCTGTGCCTCATGGGACCAGTCCAGCCCAAACTGCCAGGTTCAAGACTGATTTGCATATGGCTGGGTCCAAACTGGAATGGCATGGTGAGCAAAAAAAGATGGATTTAGGCCCAGATCTCTGTACTGGGGTGAATGTATGACATTGTTCTGCATTCTGTCCATCAATAGTTCTTTTTGCATTTGTCACCCGAGTGGGACGGGTATGCTCAGACGTGAGTCCCGTGCTCTCCATGCCACTGGAATCAAGCTATCCTGGGTGAAGAGGGGTGAAACCCCGAAACCGGTCCTAGGATGCTTGTTTCCAGTCCAGGGAGGACCTGGCCTGGCAGTTCGGGCTGGACTGTTCCCATTGGGTGCAGGGTCTAGACTGATTTGCATATGGCTGGGTCCAAACTGGAATGGCATGGTGAGCAAACCAATGATGGATTTAGGCCCAGATCTCTGTACTAGGGTGAATGTATGACATTGTTCTACATTCTGTCCATCAATAGTTCTTTTTGGATTTGTCACCCCGAGTGGGACGGGTTTGCTCGGACGTGAGTCCCGTGCTCTCTATGCCACTGGAATCAAGCTCTCCTGGCTGAAGAGTGGTGAAACCCCGAAACCGGTCCTAGGATGCTTGTTTACAGTTCAGGGAGGACCTGGCCTGGCAGTTCGGGCTGGACTGTTCCCATTTGGTCAGGGTCAAGACTGATTTGCATATGGCTGGGTCCAAACTGGAATGGCATGGTGAGCAAAAAAACAATGGATTTAGGCCCAGATCTCTGTACTGTGGTGAATGTATGACATTGTTCCTCATTCTGTCCATCAATAGTTCTTTTTGCATTGGGGATGTAGATGGGCAGCTGGATGGGCCGGTATATCTAGCCAGGGGAGGGGTACTGTCCCCACCTGGCAGTAGTACCTGTTACAACGACCTGTCCCCCAGAGAGCTGGAAGACAGGTAGAGAAATAGGGCACACAAGCTGGAGATGGCTAAGCTTAAGATGGAGGGTCAGAGGGAAATAGAGAATAACAGATTGTCCTTGGAGAGAGAGAAAATGAGAATGGAACATGAGAGGATGTTGAGGGAGTTAGAGATCTAGGCAAAGGGCTTAGAGATCAATCCCTCTGGTGGCTGCGCACCATCTGTGCCTTCAGAAAGCAGGTTATATATCCCCAAGGATGTCATCAAATTTTTCCATAATTATGAAGATATTGGGCAGTGGTTTGCAGCCTATGAGATAGCAATGTTGGCCCGCCGGGTCCCTGAGAAGGATTGGGGAGCTGGGTTGTGGGGCTGCTTTGTGAGTGAGCGGAGGGATACTTTGTTATACCTACCCAGTGAAAATAGGATGTCTTATGCCCACATGAAGGAAGCCCTGATGACAAGGTATGGTTTGTCCCCAGAACTCTATAGACAGAGATTCAGAAATTGTAAGAAGCTGGTGGGAACCACTTGGGTAGAATGTGTATCCTTCTTTTGCAGAGCAATGGATGGTTGGGTGAAGGGTAGCAAAGTGGATACTTTTGAAGCACTCTATGATTTGATTGCAAGGGAGCACTTGTCTGCGAACTGGTTTCCAGAGCTACGCCAGCACCTTATTGATAGCAAGTTGACTAACCCTAGGAAGCTTGCTGAGGAGGCGGACCGCTGGGTTATTACCCGGATCCACAAGGGTCATGTGGGAGACTCCGCCAAAGGTGATCAGGGTCCCCAGCAGAAGAGTAGGGGGTACAAGGGTAAACAGAGGGAGTTCCAGAAAGGGCCCCAAAGTAATTCCCAAGGGAAAGGTTCCCAGCCTCCCCCCGAGAAGAAGTCAGAGCCCCCTGACAGGTAAACCTGTTCACAGGGGGCCGGCTACCTGCTTTCAGTGTAAGCAGGTGGGACGCCATTGGTATGATCCCAGTGTCCCCAAAAGGGTCACTATGTGCCACCCTGTGCACCCCCGTCAGATGATGAGTGTAGCCCTGGGAGGGTAGGAGATTGGTGCCCAAGGTGGGTGGGGTCCCGCAGAAATGTCCCTTGTCTCATTAGGAGACTTTGTGATGGTCCCTAAGACTCAGCTTCCTGATAACACTAAAAAGTACACGCAGTGGGTGACCATCAATGGCCATAGAATGGAGGCTCTGAGGGACACCGGAGCTAGTGTGACAGCTGTCAGTTGCCGGTTGGTGTCCAAAGAGCAGGTTATCCCTCATGCATTCTTCCCTGTAGTTGCAGTGGACAACTGACAGAGCCAGTGTGAGGTGACTCAAGTTCCCTTTGAGTGGGGGGGTCTCTGGTACTCTTCAAGTAGCTGTGAGGTAAACCATGCCTGTAGATTGTCTGTTGGGCAAGGATTTAGAGAACTCCTCTTGGTGGAGAAGAAGGCTCATTTGGAGATGTTGGGTCTGCCTGAGTGGGCGTGTGTAACCACTCGGTCTATGGTAGCCAGTAAGGGTGTTCAAGAGATCCTGGTGCCTGAAAGTATGGCCCAGGAACCTGCCTTAAAGAGAAGAGGTAGGGGTGCTGGAAACCAGCCCCCATTGCTCCCATGGTCCAAAAGAAGGCAGACCTTGAGGGAGATGCCCTACAGGGGAGCAAATTGCTTAACTGTGGGACCTACCTGAGCTGACCCATTGGCAGCAAGAAGGAGGACCCTCCAGGGAGGAATTTTGTGCAGAGCAGAGGAAGTATCCTTCTCTTGAGGGTTTGTGGCAACAGGCCACAAACCAGGCAGCAGGTGATCATTCTGGATCACATTGGATCTACTGGGAGAACAACCTCCTGTATAGCGAGCCTAAGGTTGCTGAGCCTGGGTCAGCCCCGGTGCTTTTGGTACCCCAGCACTTCAGAGCCTTCCTACTGGGGTTGGCTCATGATGTACCTTTAGCTGGACATCTGGGTCAGGATAAGACCTTTGAAAGGCTTGTCACCCACTTTTATTGGCCCCAGATGCAGAAGAGTTCAGATACTCATTGTAGGTCTTGTCAAACTTGCCAGACAAGTGGGAAAAGTGGAAGGAACCACAAGGCTCCTCTCCAACCTTTCCCTGTAGTCAGTACCCCCTTTGAACGGGTGGGCATTGACATTTTGGGGCCACTGGACCCCAAGACAGACCTGAGCAACAAGTTTATCCTGGTATTGGTGGACCATGCTACCCGGTACCTGGAAGCCATTCCACTCAGGACAGTGACGGCCCCCGTGGTGGGACGTGTACTGATGGGGATTTTCTCCCGTGTGGGGTTCTCCAGAGAGGTAGTGTCTGACCGAGGTACAAACTTAATTTCCAGTTATATGAAGTCTCTGTGGAAGGAGTGTGGTGTTACATATAAAAGATTGTTCATTTGATTGTAGATTAAAAATATGATGGTACTTTCCTGACGAAGACACTCTGTGTCAAAATGCGTTGAAGAAACCGTCACTACTTCATCTTTACCATCTTTTTAATTTGTATTTTATGTATTTTGATTATAATGTAATCTGTTATCAAAATATATATATTTTTCTATTTTTGCATCAATATGCATTGGAAAATTATTAAAAAATCTTGATTGCTTTTATACAAAAATTCCTTTTAGTTTAGTGTTATTTTCAGTTTGCTGGTCTTCATTGGATTGTTGAACTTTGGTTTTGCTATTTGTCATTATACTTTTTGCCCTGACCCAGGAAATTGATCCTTATTCAGGGGGTCCTTGTTGTTCACAAATGTTTTGCCCATGGTTGATCTGTGCAGGACTGTCCAAATTAATCTCAGCCGGTATGAACATCTGCGTATGTGTATTGTGTATTACTTCATAGGGAGCATTCTTTCTAATTTCATTTTGCTTGTTATTTTCTGTGATCTTGTAATCTTATTACTCTGTGTGATCTTCTCAATTTTATCTTCCTACATTTAGGTAGTTCTTCTCATTCATATTAATATTTGTAAGCTTCATCTTTAATATGGCCCAACTGCAAACTTTCGGGTTTTCAGATGAAGATTTTGCGATTCTGGTCAAATGTAAATTGATACTTGTATAGCGCACTACTCACCCGCAAGGGTCTCAAGGCGCTTGTACAAATACTGCTGTGGAACCCATCCTGGCTTTCCCTGTGAGGTGTCCACTCCTGGGCACCCCCAAGGTGGAGGCCAGGCATCCTTAGCATTGTGGGGGCCGTTGTGGAGATTAAGCAAGCTATTGCCCAGAGTTGCAGAGTGGGACTCCATGATTGGAATAGGCACCGAGGAAAGAATTATCAGGTCCATGGAATTTTGAGCCCAAGACCTGCCGAGGTGGGGAATTGAACCCTGGTCCCAGGCTAGACCTCTACATCAGAGTCTGCCGCTCTAACCATTGAGCCACACTTCTCCACTGGTAGGAACCAGTAGTTCCTTTGGTAATAGTTCTAAATCTTATTCTCAGAGTAACGACGATACGCATAAACTTCTCAACCTTCAGAAGAAACTAGCTAGAGTAGAAGCTCATGGTGAGTTCATGCTAAGTTACCTTAAAGCTGGAGTTATTGCTCAAGGTCTTCGGGTATGCAATATACCTGGTCTGTTCGTTGATCAGAAAACATTTTAAACAAAATGGAGTATGATCGCGAGCAGATGTTCTCGGGACCTAATGATTTTAATAATAGAAACTTCTAAAGATCTTGCCTTCACCATGAATAAAGAAATAGAAGATTTAGAAGAAAAAATAAAAAAATGTACTAGTATAGAAGAGGCAAACAAACAACTTGAAGAAGTTAAAAAAGATATAACCTCCTTTACAGAATACCTAGCCCAAAGAAAATCTGATAAACAAGCAAAAGATAAAAGATTTCATACTCTTGAAAGAACTTACCCCTATCTCAGTGAACATTTCTATAAATTAGATCATTACCAGAACGAACATAATTCAAAATTCCAGAAAATAAATACCTTTTCAGATACGTCTGAATCAGATGGAGAAACCACCTCCAATTATCACGAACAGGAAGGCCCCTATAATCCACCTAATAATCATAGGAACACCCGCCAGCCTTTTTTAGGACAGCGTAGTATGAAACGGGGTCACCAGCGGGTGAGATTCCAACCCCAGCTAAGAGGCAACTATCAGAACCATCAGTACTTGCTGGACCCTCACCAGTATCTAGAAACACAAAGCAAACAGTACTGGAAAAAAGGAATGTAATTCCTATTTTCAATCTCTCTTCCCACAATTTAGACAATGCTGGTATGTCTTTATTGTCAAAAGGATTATCTTTTGTCCCACATACCAATGCAAACATCTTTGAATTACATCAAGATATCTATTCTTTTTTTAGAAAAATTAGGTTGAAAAAGTTTTTTTTTCCAATGAGTCCACTGCAGACTCCGACAATAGAATTGAAAACATAGTCTCCCTACCAACCATTTTTACACCTACCCTTGAACAAGTAGGTCCTGAGGTTGCTGTTTTAGAAAAAGTGGTCCTTAAACGCTTAAAACAGACTTTGAAATGTATCCCTAAACCCCGCTACAATATCACCAAAGAAGAATTTACTTCTTTACAAACATTCAAAAATGATAATACCCTTGTCATAAAAAGTTGTGACAAAGGTGGTGGTATCGTTTTAATAGATTCCGAAGATTATGAAACAAACATGCGAAAAATGCTAAATGACCACACCTTTTACAGGAAAATTCAGAGCAATCCCATTGAAAGAATAACCAAGTCGATACATAAAATGACCACCTCAGCTTTAGATCTAGGGATCATCACGAATAAAGAATATGACTACCTCATAAAAACCAAAAAGATCCCCCATATCGTCCAATAGTTTCCACCATAGGTACACTCACTGAAGCCATATCAAAATATATAGATAACATTCTTCGACCCTTCATTCCTCTCACTGCCTCATACATCAGAGACACAGGAAATATTATCTCAAAAGTTGAAAATTTGCCATTTGATCCGGTCAGGCATATTTTAGTAACATTGGACATCGAGTCATTATATAGTAATGTACCACAACTGGAAGCATTAGAAGCAGTTATGTGGTTTATAGAAACCTATCAAATACTATGCTCCAAACCGTTTGTCCATGAATGCCTGAATCTAGTTTTAAAAGAAAATGTCTTTGAGTTTGGAGATTCCCTGTACCTCCAAACTAAGGGGCCTATTAGGATGGCGGACGGAAATGTGTTCCGTCCGCCATGGTCGCGGCAAAATAACTCCCGACCGCACCGCGGAGAATCCGCGGTTGCGATTAGGATATTTATGTCAAGAAACTCCGACCGCGGCGGACGGATCATAACAAACACCGTCCGCGGCGGACGGAGCACACCAAAGACCGCCGTAAGCGGGCGGTTCCAAAGAAACACCCTCCACCGCAGACGATCATGACCGCGGGAACAGGCCCAACCGCCGCCATACCTGCGGAGGGTCCGGCCGCGCGATTAGGATAACGCTGCCATTCCAACGGAACTCACCACCGTCCTCGACCGCCGCGGAAACAATGCATTACCAAACAGACCATGACTGCGGAAGGACCACACAAACACCGTCCCTGCCGTCAAACCGATTACAAAATGGCAGACGGAAGTAAATAGAAAACACACTAAACAGGACACCCAACCACCTGAAACACCCACCCCCAGCAACTACACGCCCCAATGACACCCCCCCAAGCACCGAAAAATGCACCAAAATCACCACACCCACAGAACACCTGATTGCCAACAACCATTGGGACACCACCACCACACAGAGTATAAAATTAATCCCTCCCACTACCACAGTCCTTTGCATCACAGCATAGCTGCAAGCAAGAGCCACAAAACCACTAACAGCAGACACACACAAACACACATACAACCTGCACACAAACACACCCATCACACAAACCCCCACAACACCATCCCTACCCACCACACACCTGCACACCCCACCCCACCCCACCAACACCTTGCGCATCACACACCATGACACCAAAGAAAAATCCCAAGTTCACAGACAGTGAGTTGAAGGTCATGGTGGATTAAATCATCCGTGTCGAACCACATCTTTTCGGCACCCTAGTCCAGCAGACCACCTTGGCAACCAAAAACAACATGTGGGACAGGATAGTGACTAGAGTGGATGCGTCAGGGACCGTGCCACGCACCAAACACGAGATCCAGAGGCGTTGGCACGACCTCAAGGCAAGGGTGAAAGGCATCAGGGAGAAGAACCATCTGCGGGCACACCACACTGGCGGCGGCACTCCCCCGGAGCCCATACCATTTGCAGAATGGGAGGAGAAGGTGTTGGGCATACTGCACCCTGAGAGCCTGGAAGGAATCGAGGAGGGACTAGAGGCTGGTAAGTACAAACCAATTACCACTATCACACTGCCATGGTCTGCCTTGCACAACTGCCAACACACAACTCCCTGGCTCCAAACCATGCATGTGTGCCACATAGTCACCCAAATGTGAAGTCCTGGGCTCAAATGCACCCACCATGACCAAACACAAATGTTGCCTCCTACGTTCCCAGCCTTGCAAATTGTCAAAGCAGCCAGCACCACAAATCCCAAGAGGCCCCCATGTCTACAGGGAGGGTGATGGTGGGTGGGGTGTGTGAGAAACCAGCACTACAACTCCCAACAGGCCCCCATGTCTACAGGGAGGGTGGTGGTGGGTGGTGGGTGTTAGAGAGGTGGGTGGGGTGTGTGAGAGAGGTGGGTGGGGTGTGTGAGAGACCAGCACTGCAACTCCCAACAGGCCCCCATGTCTACAGGGAGGGTGGTGGTGGGTGGGGTGTGTGGGAGACCAGCACTACAACTCCCAACAGGCCCCCATGTCTACAGGGTGGGTGGTGGTGGGTGGGGGGTGTTAGAGAGGTGGGTGGGGTGTGTGAGAGAGGTGGGTGGGGTGTGTGAGAGACCAGCAATGCAACTCCCAACAGGCCCCCATGTCTAAAGGGAGGGTGGTGGGTGTTAGAGAGGTATGTGGGGTGTGTGGGGTGTGTGAGAGAGGTGGGTGGGATGTGTGAGAGACCAGCACTGCAACTCCCAACAGGCCCCCATGTCTACAGGGAGGGTGGTGGTAGGTGGGGTGTGTGAGAGACCAGCACTGCAACTCCCAACAGGCCCCCATGTCTACAGGGAGGGTGGTGGTGGGTGGGGTGTGTGAGAGACCAGCACTACAACTCCCAACAGGCCCCCATGTCTACAGGGAGGGTGGTGGTGGGTGGGGTGTGTGAGAGACCAGCACTGCAACTCCCAACAGGCCCCCATGTCTACAGGGAGGGTGGTGGTTGGTGGGGTGTGTGAGAGACCAGCACTACAACTCCCAACAGGCCCCCATGTCTACAGGGAGGGTGGTGGTGGGTGGGGGGTGTTAGAGAGGTGGGTGGGGTGTGTGAGAGAGGTGGGTGGGATGTGTGAGAGACCAGCACTGCAACTCCCAACAGGCCTCCATGTCTACAGGGAGGGTGGTGGTGGGTGTTAGAGAGGTGGGTGGGGTGTATGAGAGAGGTGGGTGGGGTGTGTGAGAGACCAGCACTGCAACTCCCAACAGGCCCCCATGTCTACAGGGAGGGTGGTGGTGGGTGGGGTGTGTGAGAGACCAGCACTATAACTCCCAACAGGCCCCCATGTCTACAGGGAGGGTGGTGGTGGGTGGGGTGTGTTAGAGACCAGCACTACAACTCCCAACAGGCCCTCATGTCTTCAGGGAGGGTGGTGGTGGGTGTTAGAGAGGTGGGTGGGGCGTGTGAGAGAGGTGGGTGGGGGGTGTTAGAGACCAGCACTACAACTCCCAACAGGCCCCCATGTCTACAGGGAGGGTGGTGGTGGGTGGTGGGTGTTAGAGAGGTGGGTGCGGTGTGTGAGAGAGGTGGGTGGGGGTGTTAGAGACCAGCACCCATGTCTCACCCCAGAGCAAGATTGAGTCTGCCCACCATTTGGTGACCAGTGCATCTCCTCCTGCAAACTGACAGGTAGATAGACATCTTCTCAGGGGGAACATCCAATAGCAGGACAGGACCACACATATCCAAGTATTGCCGTCCCAACTCAAACGCCACCATGTTGCCCTGTACTGTCAACCACAACAACATGATGACAACAACAACCATGTCCTGATTTCATAGTGATTTGTAATGTTGCTACCAAAAACATGCCATGTCCACAGCATTAATTTTGAAAATCTTGTCCCTCAGGTGATCGCAACTTAACCGGCGAAAGCAGCAACCGCCAGCACCAGTCGCCCCCTCACAGCCAGGACTCTCCGGGGACGATCCCATTGACAGCTCGGGTGCAGAGGACGATGCTGGCCCAAGCAGACTCCCAGGGCCATCAGGCTCCCAGGACATCCCGGCCTTCACCACCTTGGGCTGTGTCAATACACCAACACCTGCCATTGTGAGCTGTGCAGCTACCACCACCACCACCACCACCACTCCTGCCTGTGCCACCCTGCCTGACCCATCGACATCCCAGGCTAGCAGGGAGAGTGGGCGGGAAAGGACACAGGTGAGGGCACAGCGCACAACCAGGAATGTAGTTGCTAGGCGAGGTCGGGAAGGAGACCCACTCCATCCTGGGGCCGAGACCCTGGAAGCCATCGCCAGAGTCAATGCCTCCTATGAGCGGTCGCAGGCACAGTCCGATCGGGCCCACCAAGACTCGCAAGAGAGCAGTCATCTGTTGCGGTCCATCGACACTCGCATTGGCCAAATTGTGGACCTCATGGGCCGGCAAACTGCTCTGTGGAGGGAGTGGTTGTCCCGCGCCACACCACCGCCCCCTCACCCAAGTGCTCAGCGGGACAGGTCACCAATACCACCACCACCATCACCTGAGGCCACGGACAGGGAGGTGGACCCTGACCAACCTGCCCCCACAGCTGTCTCCGCTCCGGTTCCAAGATGGAGGGGCCGTCCGAGGCTGGATGCAGCTGAGAGCAGTGGAAGTGCACCATCTACCCGCTCGAAGAGGGGCCGCCACTGACTTCACCCTTCCTTGAGCCTGCCATTCACCCTGTCAACTATCCTGCCCCACAATGCCAAGCATTGGCACACGTCTGTTGGACTAGGTGGACATCACACAATGTGGTGTCCCCACGGTGTTTTCATCTGCCATGACCTTCAACTCTCACTTCCCCCAACACCTACTTGTAAATATGCACCAACATCAATCCACAACCTGTAAATAAACACCACGTTAACACTCTATGCTGTGTGACCTCCATGTTTTAATCCCATGTTTGTCTAATAAATTGTCATTACCAGGTGCAGGAATCAATGTTCTTGAGAATCATGCCTCTGTGGGAGTGACCTAGGGATAATGAGAGAACAACAAGCACAGGTCAGGAAGGTGATTCACACCCATCACAACACACTGTACTGCAACATCCCACAAACCACACTCATTACCAATTAAGTGGATCACAGGACACACATCAGGGAGCATTGCATGTACAACATCTCACACACACATCTGCAAACAGAACATACCAGACAGGCAGCATAGACACACCACACCCACACATCACCAGCAAACATCCATCACGTATTGTCTAGCTGCACAAGAGGTAGCTACTCACATTCAAGGAAAATATTGATCAATGAGCTGACGGCTCTGGTCCACACCTTCTTCCTCCCCACTATCCTCATCAGTGGACATGGGTGGGATGGGAGGCGGAGCAACCTGTTGGTCTTCAGGGTCCATGATCAGTTCAATGTTATTGCGCAAGGCCAGGTTGTGGAGCAGGCAATCAAGATTTGGCATACTTTGCCTGGTGAGTATGGCAGGGCCCCTCCGGTTTTATCAAGGCAGCGAAACCTAGACTTCAGCAGTCCAAAAGTACGTTCTATCACTCGACGTGTCCTTCCATGGGCATCATTATAACGCATTTCACCAGGGGTTATAGGATTCCGTATGGGGCTCAGCAGCCACGGGCGGTTTGGGTACGCAGAGTCGCCTAGGTGGGGGGATGACAGACACAAATATCATTACCAGGATTGGTGGGAACACCATGCCACACATACAACACAATTGTCCTCACAGCACACTCACCTACAAGCCACGCACGTTCTGGACGCAGATTAGCCATCAGTTGGGGGACAATGCTGCTCCGCAGGATGTGTGAGTCATGGGCGGAGCTGGGAAATCTGGCACACACATGTGAGATGATGTTGTCAGCCAGGCACACCACTTGCACGTTGATCGAATGGTAGTGCTTTCGATTCTTACATACAGGTTCACGTGCCTGGGGTGGAATGAGACCAATATGTGTGCCATCAATGGAACCCACTACGTGTGGTATCTGGGCCAGGGCATAGAAGTCCCCTTTGACTGCTGCCAACTCTGCCGGACGTGGGAAATGGATGTAATCATCCTTGTAATGCATCATGGCATTCAGAACATCCTGCAGTACCATGCTGAACATGGATTGGGACATCCCCCCGGCATGACCAATTGTGTACTGGAAAGTGCCAGTAGCAAAGAAGTGAAGTGCCGCCATTACTTTGCTGTGGGTGTAATTGCTCCTGGATATGTCCTGCGTGGCTGCAGATGAGGTTACAATTGTGATACAAGCTCCTGCAATCTACGACGATCAAGCCGGAATTTGCGGATCACCTCCTCGTTAACCATGTCCTCCAGAACAGTGTATGGTCGATGCACATTTGGAGCCCTCCTGTGTTGGAGTAGATGGTAGCAGATGTCAATTGACCAACAACGCATAGCTGTGCCACACTATCACATCTTGACCAACACAATGCAAATAATACATGTTGCAGACAGTGATTATATGTGTGACGTGACCAATATATAAGGCAATACAGCTAACTACACACACAATGTTCAACCACAAACAACATCCTGTGTGCAAACATGTCCAATGTAACGTGCACACATGTTGAAATATCTGGCAACAATACATGACTGAGGGCCCACAAACACACATGTACGTGCACACACAACACAAACATGGAACACACCCTCCTTGTCTTCATGCACCCATGACCCCACCTACAATACTGGGCATCCTCACATGATATGCATGTGCACACAACAACAGACACGCATACACAGAATGCATGTACACCCCCATCATTGTTACTTGCACACACAAACCACACACTCACAACAGCTTCTAAATGTGGGAACACACCCTTGATGTACTGTGTAGATGTGTCCAAATGGAAACGTGTGTCCGCAAAACCAAGACATCAACACGTCGCCATGCACATCTGACGCAACTTGGGTGCACATCACTAGCCTTTGTTAACCACTGGCAAGGTCAACAGAATGAGCAAACATGCAACAAATGGACATGAATGTCACACGTGGAAACGGGCCATTGACTTGACATCATTATTCTTGCAGCATTCCGGACATGTCCTGGCAAACATGTACAACTATGAACATTACATGTGTGCGGAGACATGCAGTGTGTGTACATACGCCATCTGGGGACGCCTTCCACCAACACAGAAGATGATCATTGACACAGCAATTAAGCATGACATATGCTGTATGGTCAAGGACCATCCCGGTCACACCCCGCAAAACGCATGTGCGCACTACCGCGACGGTGCATCATTTGAAACTAATCACTCACTGGCGTCGCTATGGCGGTGCACGCATTCCCCGGGGCGGTGCAGGCGAACACATGGGTGACCGGCCATGACCGGCGGTGGGTCACCGGCCAGGACTAGCGGTGGGTGACCGGCCAGGACTGGCGGTGGGTGACTGGCCAGGGTCACCCATGCCATGGTGACCTCAATGCACAGGCCGCTCACCCACCGCCAGCACCCAGTGGTGGGTGACCGGCCAGGACTGGTGGTGGGTGACCGGCCAGGACAGGCGGTGGGTGACGCAATGTAACTGTAAGGGGGGGTTTCAACTGCCATTTCAAATTGCATATTCAAATGTATGTGTTAGCCTGCATCGCCCCCGTGGAATGCGTGCACCGCCATAGCGACACCAGTGACTGATTATTTTCAAATGATGCACCGTCGCGGTAGCGCGCACATGCGGTTGCCGGTGTGTGACCGTGACGGTCCGTGTACATGTAACCAATGGAAACAGGTTACGCGGGGCGCGTAAGTGCATTCAAAAATAGCGGAAGCCGTGCACCGCCACACCAGGGCGAGTCATTGGCTCATTTTGAATGATGCATCCAGGGAAAACCAATTGCTGCAGACGAGTGCCACAGATATGAGCTCAGGGCCCTATATATGTGTGAAATTCTTCTGCACACATTCACTGCTTCCAGCCACTGCTGTCTGCGACCGTCACCTCGACCTGCTGCTCCTGAGCTATCCAACAACTGCTGCCTGGGACCGTCACCTCGACCTGCTGCTCCTGAGCTATCCAACAACTGCTGCCTGTGACCGTCACCTCGACCTGCTGCTCCTGAGCTATCCAACAACTGCTGCTGTTGGGCCACAGTCCTGGACCTTGCCATGCAGAGAGTGCGAGAGATCCGGTCTCGTCCCTTCACCGCTGTGGAGCTGGATGTCCTTGTGGACGGTGTGCTCAGCCACTATGAACGGCTCTACGGTGCACCCGGACAGGTGGTAAGTGCAGTGGGTAACATGTTGGTGGGCATGAGGTGGTCACTGACTCCTGGATTCTGCAAGCTTGGCGGTGTGCTGTGGGACCTTCACATGTGTTGTACTGAGCATGGCTGCATGAAGATATGTGTTTCTACGATGTTTGTGAATGTCAAACTGTCCACTGACGTTCCCCTCTTGTCTCCCATCATGGTAGGTCAAGCTGCACCTTCGCAAGGCTGTGTGGAGGACCATAGCACGTGATGTACGGGCAGTGGGGGTGTGCAATAGACGACACACACACTGCCATAAGCGCATGGACGACATATCCAGGCTCAGCAAGAATATTGCGGAGATGACACTTGGGATTATTCCAAGATCAAGCCGCCTTGCCCGACGCACCATGACCCCTCTAATGCACCATATAATTGCTGTGACCCATCCTAACCTGTCCGCCCGGCTGAGAGGGGATCAACAGAAAACTAGTGGTAAGCAGACTGTATGTGTCTGTAACTTGTGAGTGCATGCATGTATTGGTGCTCAGACACAGTAGTGACATCCGTGGTGCGTATGTTTTTGCAGCAATTGCATGTTGGTGCCATTACCGGAGTGAGCGTTAGCACCCATGTCCGCCAGGTGGGCATACCAGTTGATTTGTAGTTGAGGGTTCCAGGACATGCCGTTGAGGTCTGTGGTCCCATGGCATGACATGTGTGGTGGTCTGCATGCACTTGCACTGTTTGTATGATGTACATGTTTCACAGGCACCCCCTGTTCTTTGATATGAGGATGTCTGGTAGGTGTGGTTCGTGTGCAGGATGGGTGCTACATGTCAATCGCCTGTAAGGAAAGGTGTGAATTTGTAACCTTCAGTACGCGAGTATGGCACTTATGTTAACATCTCTTAGCTCTCTTCCAGCTTTTGCCGAGGGCACTGACACACAGACGACGGAGATGAGTGGTGGCAATGCATCCGGATCCGAGATGACACACACGCAGACTGACACTGAAGGGGGAAGCCCCGGAGAGGGGGACAGAACCATCCCTGAGGACTCACATGTGGAGACACCATTGTCCTCATCCTCAGAGAGTGGTGGTGAGTCAGCACTGTTGTCACAGACAGGGAGTGGGCAATTAACACCTTCAGTCGGTACACAGCACACAGGGCCCACACTGCCACCAACTGCAACAAGTACTGCTCATGCTCGCCAGAGTAGGGGGAGCAGAGTTGCCTTCGGCGCAGGCACCACTGCCCCTGCCCCTGTGCCACAAAGTGCACTTTGTGCTGAGGCTGTTGATCTGCTGCGACAGCTGTGTGTAGGGCAGACCAACATGATCAATGCATTCCAAGACCACAATAGGAAGTTGGGGCAGGTGGTAGCATTCATGAAGGGGATGCATGGCGATGTTGCTGGTCTCCACAGAACAGTTCAGTCATTAGCAAACACTGTGTCTTCAGCCATTCTTCAGTCGCATGGACAGGGTGCTGCTTCGGTTCCCCCATCCACACCACTAGATGTCTCAGGAGAGAGTGAAATTTCAGACCAGGCGTCATTTTCGGGGTATTGCACTAGAAGCATCCACAGGCAGCAAGGCAGGGCACGGAGAGCACAAACACCATCCCCTAGGACAGGGAAATCTTTCACCCATCACGAAATGAGCTACACTGGAGTTGACACACAGGATCCTCAAGGGGTGTTGGGGGAAAGTGATTCACATGTAACAGACGCATCCCCTCAAAAGGTACTCCCAAGGCAAGGGCACCTCCCAAGTCCAGGGACACTCCCAAGGACAATGACACTACAAAGGAAAGGGCACCTCCCAAGGCCAGGGACACTCCCAAGGACAAGGACTCTACACAGGAAAGGGCACGTCCCAAGAGCAGGGACACTCCCAAGGACAAGGACACTACACAGGAAAGGGCACATTCCAGGAGCAGGGACACTCTCAAGGACAATACGCTTCAAAGGAAAGGGCTACACAGGAAAGGGCACGTCCCAAGAGCAGGGACACTCCCAAGGACAAGGACACTACACAGGAAAGGGCACATCCCAGGAGCAGGGACACTCCCAAGGACAATACGCTTCAAAGGAAAGGGCAACTCCCAAGAGCAGGGACACTCCCAAGGACAAGGACACTACAAAGGAAAGGGCACCTCCCAAGAGCAGGGACACTCCCAAGGACAAGGACGCTTCAAAGGAAAGGGCACCTCCCAGGAGCAGGGACACTCCCAAGGACAAGGACGCTTCAATGGAAAGGGCAACTCAAAAGAGCAGGGACACTCCCAAGGACAAGGACACTACAAAGGAAAGGGCACCTCCCAAGAGAAGGGACACTCCCAAGGACAAGGCCGCTTCAAAGGAAAGGGCACCTCCCAAGAGCAAGGACACTCCCAAGGACAAGGACACTTCAAAGGACAAGTACACTACAATGGACAAGTCTGCTCCCCGGGACAGGGCACCGCCCAGGGATCAGGGACATTCCAGAGACAGGACACCTCCTACGTCCAAGGCACATCCCAGGGCCAAGGGTTCTCCCATGGACACAAGCTCCATCAAGGACAGGCATACATCACCCCTGGCTGCCCTGAGGCTGATGTTGTTGAAGGAACGTAAAACACATGTGTCAGCGGTGGAGTCCCCACATACCTCAACTCCCATCCACACCCCGCAGAAGCAGAATAAGGAGTAAACTGTTGTTGCATCCCCCATGACACATGATGCAGAGGGCAGAGGGCAGAGGACAGAAGGCAGGGCCACAGCAAACGTCAAGCAGGGTCCAGCACGTCCCCAGAGAGCAGACCACCACAAGCACATGATCCTTCTTTAATGTCTGATGAGGCCACAACACTTACCAGTCCAGTCATGTCCAAGGTGCCCCTACATTTCACAAAGAAACGGAGACACACACCAGTGAGACCTGACTACCCCAATGTCGCTCCAGTACAGCTGTTCCCAGCTCCCAGAGCCACCCTGCCTCCTGGACCATACAGCCCTGTGGCTCATCATTTCAGTGGTCCTAGTGGGTCAGCTGCCGTTCACTCTCATGTGTCAGATAGTGGCACTGTGTCTGTTGTTCGATGTCATGCATCATATAGTAGCACTGTGTCAGTTGTGCCCTCTCCTGTTTCAGGTACTGGCACTGTGTGTGTCAGCCACTCTCATATGTCAGATGCTGGCATGGTATTTGTTGGTCAGTGTACAGGGACATGTCCTGGCAGTGTGTCTGGGTCTATGGCTCATGTGTCAGTCACTAGAGCTGTGGCTGTGTCTCACACTCCTGTTTCTGGTGCTGGCAATGTGTCTGGGTATATGGCTCATATGTCAGTCACTAGAGCTGTGGCTGTGTCTCACACTCCTGTTGCTGGTGCTGGCAATGTGTCTGGGTCTATGGCTCATGTGTCAGTCACTAGAGCTGTGGCTGTGTCTCACACTCCTGTTTCTGGGGCTGGCAGTATGTCTGGGTCTATGGCTCATGTGTCAGTCACTACATCTGTGGCTGTGTCTCACACTCCTGTTTCTGGTGCTGGCAGTGTGTCTGGGTCTATGGCTCATGTGTCAGTCACTAGAGCTGTGGCTGTGTCTCACACTCCTGTGTCTGGTGCTGGCAGTGTGTCTGGGTCTATGGCTCATGTGTCAGTCACTAGAGGTGTGGCTGTGTCTCACACTCCTGTATCTGGTGCTGGCAGTGTGTCCGAGGCGACTAGTTCAAGCAGTCCACCTGATTCTGTGCTGTGAGGTGTAGCTCCCATCACTCACATGTAATTTGACTTTGTGTCTCGATTGTACATTGTAACCACCCTTGTATTGTTACTGTCCTTGGGCCGGGGCGCTTGACCCACGTACTTGTGTTGCCTCTGATGTACCAGTGCCTTGCCATGGACTGTTGATGCACTTAGCCCCTCTCACGTGCTGCCTCTGATGTACCAGTGCCTTGCCATGGACTGTTGATGCACTTAGCCTCTCTCACGTGCTGCCTCTGATGTACCTGTGCCTTGCCATGGACTGTTGATGCACTTAGCCCCTCTCATGTGCTGCCTCTGATGTACCTGCTATGTTCTCTGCCATGGACTGTTGATGCACGTAGCCCCTCACATGTGCTGCCTCTGATGTACCAGTGCCTTGCCATGGACTGTTGATGCACTTAGCCCCTCTCATGTGCTGCCTCTGATGTACCTGCTATGTTCTTTGCCATGGACTGTTGATGCACTGAGCCCTTCTCACGTGCTGCCTCTGATGTACCAGTGCCTTGCCATGGACTGTTGATGCACTTAGCCCCTCTCACGTGCTGCCTCTGATGTACCTGCTCTGTTGTAAACACTGCCCTGTTGCTGTTCTGATACTGCATTGTGCCCTCTCATGTGCTGCCTCTGATGTACCTGCTCTGTTGTAAACACTGCCCTGTTGCTGTTATGATACTGCATTGTGCCCTCTCACGTGCTGCCTCTGATGTACCTGCTATGTTGTAAACACTGCCCTGTTGCTGTTCTGATACTGCATTGTGCCCTCTCATGTGCTGCCTCTGATGTACCTGCTCTGTTGTAAACACTGCCCTGTTGCTGTTCTGATACTGCATTGTGCCCTCTCACGTGCTGCCTCTGATGTACCTGCTCTGTTGTAAACACTGCCATGTTGCTGTTCTGATACTGCATTGTGCCCTCTCATGTGCTGCCTCTGATGTACCTGTGCCTTGCCATGGACTGTTGATGCACTTGGCACCTCTCACGTGCTGCCTCTGATGTACCAGTGCCTTGCCATGGACTGTTGATGCACTTAGCCCCTCTCACGTGCTGCCTCTGATGTACCAGTGCCTTGCAATGGACTGTTGATGCACTTAGCCCCTCTCCTGTGCTGCCTCTGATGTACCTGCTATGTTCTCTGCCATGGACTGTTGATGCACTTAGCCCCTCTCACGTGCTGCCTCTGATGTACCAGTGCCTTGCCATGGACTGTTGATGCACTGAGCCCCTCTCATGTGCTGCCTCTGATGCACCTGCTATGTTCTCTGCCATGGACTGTTGATGCACTTAGCCCCTCTCACGTGCTGCCTCTGATGTACCAGTGCCTTGCCATGGACTGTTGATGCACTTAGCCCCGCTCACGTGCTGCCTCTGATGTACCAGTGCCTTGCCATGGACTGTTGATGCACTGAGCCCCTCTCATGTGCTGCCTCTGATGTACCAGTGCCTTGCCATGGACTGTTGATGCACTGAGCCCCTCTCATGTGCTGCCTCTGATGTACCTACTATGTTCTCTGCCATGGACTGTTGATGCACTTAGCCCCTCTCACGTGCTGCCTCTGATGTACCAGTGCCTTGCCATGGACTGTTGATGCACTGAGCCCCTCTCATGTGCTGCCTCTGATGTACCTACTATGTTCTCTGCCATGGACTGTTGATGCACTTAGCCCCTCTCACGTGCTGCCTCTCATGTACCAGTGCCTTGCCATGGACTGTTGATGCACTTAGCCCCTCTCATGTGCTGCCTCTGATGTACCTGTGCCTC
This sequence comes from Lissotriton helveticus, assembly GCF_964261635.1. Taxonomy (NCBI): domain Eukaryota; kingdom Metazoa; phylum Chordata; class Amphibia; order Caudata; family Salamandridae; genus Lissotriton; species Lissotriton helveticus. Next base: position 1,089,481,626 of record NC_136057.1, on the reverse strand, counting down.
GCCATGGACTGTTGATGCACTTAGCCCCTCTCATGTGCTGCCTCTGATGTACCTGTTATGTTCTCTGCCATGGACTGTTGATGCACTTAGCCCCTCTCATGTGCTGCCTCTGATGTACCTGTTATGTTCTCTGCCATGGACTGTTGATGCACTTAGCCTCTCTCATGTGCTGCCTCTGATGTACCAGTGCCTTGCCATGGACTGTTGATGCACTTAGCCCCTCTCATGTGCTGCCTCTGATGTACCTGCTATGTTCTCTGCCATGGACTGTTGATGCACTTAGCCCCTCTCACGTGCTGCCTCTGATGTACCAGTGCCTTGCCATGGACTGTTGATGCACTTAGCCCCTCTCACGTTCTGCCTCTGATGTACCTGCTATGTTGTAAACACTGCCCTGTTGCTGTTCTGATACTGCATTGTGCCCTCTCATGTGCTGCCTCTGACGTACCTGCTCTGTTGTACACACTGCCCTGTTGCTGGTATGATACTGCATTGTGCCATGGACTGTTGATGCACTTAGCCCCTCTCATGTGCTGCCTCTGATGTACCTGCTATGTTCTTTGCCATGGACTGTTGATGCACTTAGCCCCTCTCATGTGCTGCCTCTGATGCACCTGCTATGTTCTTTGCCATGGACTGTTGATGCACTTAGCCCCTCTCACGCGCTGCCTCTGATGTACCTGCTATGTTCTCTGCCATGGACTGTTGATGCACTTAGCCTCTCTCATGTGCTGCCTCTGATGTACCAGTGCCTTGCCATGGACAGTTGATGCACTTAGCCCTTCTCATGTGCTGCCTCTGATGTAACTGCTATGTTCTCTGGCATGGACTGTTGATGCACTTAGCCCCTCTCATGTGCTGCCTCTGATGTACCAGTGCCTTGCCATGGACTGTTGATGCACGTAGCCCCTCTCATGTGCTGCCTCTGATGTACCTGCTATGTTCTTTGCCATGGACTGTTGATGCACTTAGCCCCTCTCACGTGCTGCCTCTGATGTACCAGTGCCTTGCCATGGACTGTTGATGCACTTAGCCCCGCTCACGTGCTGCCTCTGATGTACCTGCTCTGTTGTACACACTGCCCTGTTGCTGTTCTGATACTGCATTATGCCCTCGCATTTGCTGCCTCCGATGTACCTGCTCTGTTGTACACACTGCCCTGTTGCTGTTCTGATACTGCATTGCGCCCTCTCATGTGCTGCCTCTGATGTACCTGCTCTGTTGTAAACACTGCCCTGTTGCTGTTATGATACTGCTTTGTGCCGTCATGTGCTGCTTCAGATGTACCTGTGCCTTGCCATGGACTGTTGATGCACTTAGCCCCTCTCATGTGCTGCCTCTGATGTACCTGCTATGTTCTCTGCCATGGACTGTTGATGCACTTAGCCCCTCTCATGTGCTGCCTCTGATGTACCAGTGCCTTGCCATGGACTGTTGATGCACTTAGCCCCTCTCATGTGCTGCCTCTGATGTACCAGTGCCTTGCCATGGACTGTTGATGCACTTAGCCCCTCTCATGTGCTGCCTCTGATGTACCTGCTATGTTCTTTGCCATGGACTGTTGATGCACTTAGCCCCTCTCACATGCTGCCTCTGATATACCAGTGCCTTGCCATGGACTGTTGATGCACTTAGCCCCTCTCATGTGCTGCCTCTGATGTACCTCCTATGTTCTCTGCCATGGACTGTTGATGCACTTAGCCCCTCTCACGTGCTGCCTCTGATGTACCAGTGCCTTGCCATGGACTGTTGATGCACTTAGCCCCTCTCACGTTCTGCCTCTGATGTACCTGCTATGTTGTAAACACTGCCCTGTTGCTGTTCTGATACTGCATTGTGCCCTCTCATGTGCTGCCTCTGACGTACCTGCTCTGTTGTACACACTGCCCTGTTGCTGGTATGATACTGCATTGTGCCCTCTCACGTGCTGCCTCTGATGTACCTGCTCTGTTGTAAACACTGCCCTGTTGCTGTTATGATACTGCTTTGTGCCCTCATGTGCTGCTTCAGATGTACCTGCCCTGTTCTACCCAGTGCCCATGCTCTTGGGTAGTGTACGATTATACCCCTATTATGTTTAATAAAGCAAGTCAATCATGTGTCGTGGTTTGTCGTTGTCATTCCTGGTTGTGTACTTGAATTGTTGATATATTGATGCGATCGTAAATGCAGTTTCTCAAGCATGACACTCCCCCTCCATACGTCACAGCCCTGGCAGGTATTCCCCTTCTGACAGCAATTGCTGTATTGGCGTACCTGCGTCGTCATCGGCGATGGGCCATGACTTGCTGGTGGTGGAGCATGAAGAGTATCGGAAATGCGTGTAGCGCTGGGTCCATGACGTCGATCTGCTTGTGGTGGGTATCTTTGCAATGTGTTGTATCTCCGCTATGGTGATTCCGCCGTGTTCAGGCAGGTTGTTTTTCCGCAGCGATTTGATGTGTGTTTTCCGCCATCGTGATTTGGAGGACGGTCGAAGACGTCATTCCGTACGGCGGTGTCTCTGGATTGGTTCCGTCCGCCGCGGGGTCGGGTGTACTTCCGTGGCGTTGCTTGCTTTTCCGCCGCGTATGGACATTAAACAGTGTTTCCCATCCTAATATGGCGGACGGAGTGCCCTCGGCAGGCGAACTGGAAAAAGGCATTTTCCGCCTACTCCAGGCCGGCGGTCGTCCTTCCGTCCGCCATCGTAATCGACCCCCTAAAGGAGTGAGCATGGGGGCATCGGTAGCTCCTTCTATAGCCAACATCTGCATGTCCCAATTTGAGGCTAAATGTATTTTCATTGAAGTGGCCCCCTTTTATGAGTCTGTTTCCCATTGGTACCGTTATATAGATGATATATTTTTCATCTGGACAGGTGGGGAACAGACTCTAAAAGAATTTTTATTATGGCATAATTTGACAGATATTAATTTAAAATTTTCAGCACATACAAACATCAACCAAGTTGAATTTTTAGACATTCTTATCAAACATAAGCACGGCAACCTGGAGGTAGATTTGTACAACAACCCTACAGCCAGAAAGCAGTATTCCCTTCTCACAATTTCTCAGAGTCAGAAGGAATTGTACCAACCTCAAAGATTTTGATGCCCAAGCCAACGAATTGAAGAAGAAATTCCTAGATAGAGGCTACCCTCACCGGCTGGTGAGGGAGTCCTATAAAAGGGCACGCTACTTTGATAGGGATCATCTATTAAATACCATCAAAAACAATAAAGAATCTGAACTAGTATGCATTACTAAGCATTCTACTCTTGACTAAAAAATTAAACAAATTGTCAATTCCAACTGGCATCTCCTTAACATCGACCCAAATCAGGAACATATTGCTAAACCCCTTTTTGCCCACCGCCGCAATAAAAATATTAAAGATTTAATTGTGCATTCGAGACATACTGCCATTAATACCAACCACCAGTTTATTCAGAAGTCAATTGATGGCAATAACCCAATCAAAGGCACAGTTAGGTGTCATCCTGTCAGTCATGCACCAATATTCTGACAGGAGAAGAAATGACCTTTAACAACTTTAAAATTCAGGCCAAGGAACTATGGAATTGCAACACCAGGAATGTTATTTATCTGATCCTATGCCTTGTAACCTTGGTTACATTGGGGAATCTTCCAGAGCCATCAAAATTCGCCTCACTGAGCATAGATCGGCAATAAATACCTCCAAAATGACAGCCCCATTGGTAAAGCATTTCATTGATTTTCAAAACTCACCAATAGATATCAGATGGCGAGTGTTAGAGAAATTAACTATTCCCAATGATAGAGGCGGAGAAAAAATCCAGAAAAAGAGAGAAGTGTTTTGGATTTTTTCTCTGGACACTTTCCATCATGGATTGAATAACGATCTTCCATGGGAAAATGCTATCATTGAGATGCATTTAGCTCAGTTCAGTAGTGTCTGCCCCCGACAGGAATCGAACTCGAGTTCTTGTGGCGCAGAACTGCACTGCCGGTTTCTTTGCCCCTTGTACCACTAACCCGATTATTACATTGAAGACCCTACACAGCCCCTTATTTGATAGCGCAAACTTCTCTGCTTGGTCTTATTAAAAACAAACGCAATTAATCACCTCTACCATCTATGAGCAGGCACAAATATCTAAGCTCTAACTAGCTTAGTAATTGTCTACCCTCGATATGAATCGAACTCGAGCCCTTCTGGTGCAGAGCTGCATTTGCCGGCTTCTTTATTCCCTGCGCCACCAACCTGATTTCCACATTGACGATTCTATACAGCCCTTTGTCCTCATGGTTGCCGAGATTTTGCCATCTCGTCGGCATTTGAAACCCGCTGACCGCGCACTCTTCTCTGCCTGGTCTCTTTAAAAACAGGCGTGTACAATCAGCCTAACCAATTATGAGCAGGCCTATAAATACCTAGATGAGACATTGTTACAGACCGGCATCGACCTGAAATTGGAAGTCATAAGGAAGCCATTGCTGCCCCTTCAAGGTATGTTAGCTCTAATTTTTTATAAGCTTAATTAGCAGTCAGCTTCACTACTGGGAAGACCTTTATCGCTAACATGCCTTGCGCTTTCGTTTTAGATATGCGCTGAATCTGCCAATTCTGTGGCTTGACGCAATCTACTTTCCAACAGTTCGTCCGTCATTTTGATAATACACATCAGAGCTGAAGATCAATCCGGCCCTTTTAGGTATGTTCTATACACCCGCGTAGGCGCCTTTACATTCTTATTATATGTTTCTTAAATTCAAGTAACCGACATGCCGGTTTTCGCCTTCCCCAGCAGAACCGTGCCTCTTCAAACGACAGCCTGGGCGCTGTTTAATTCAAGGTTTGATCTGCATCATCAAAAACGGATGCCTCAATACTAACATTATCTAGGTATGTGCAATTTATTATCTGCTACGTCAGACCAGTGGGCTATACTGGTATGCTGTCCCGCTAATATTTTATTTATTTTTCCTCTGTGCTCTGTATCAACAGAAAATACGCTAAGGGTTAGAGCACAACTTGTAAACGGTCGTGACCTGATTTCAAACGAAGCATCCAGTCAGCGCGCCAGTATTTTTTTTAACTGACAAGAGGCGCTCTAACTGGCCAATGTTAACATCACATGTTACAAGCTAGGTAAACGCTTTAACTATATTAAACTCAGTGCACCCTCCCCTTTAGTTTGGTACACACAATTCTTTCCTCCACGTATAAAAACATACCTGTTCTGTTTCCTTTATCTTACCGTTCTTGTTGTGATTCACACGCTCGTCAACATAAAGATGTTCAAGACATACTAAAACTTGATTGTTGCTGTGCTGTATTCTTATTATTTCAGGTGAGACCGTATAAAAACTTCAATAAGCGCAGTAAGTTTATCTTTTATCTTTTACTGCCCTCTACCCACCAATTATTAGGCATTGGTAAGACAGCGCATTATAAAGAATCTGTATGATCATTATAAATCGTGAGAGTGCCTCGTTACCATCTTTATCTATATAAGGAGACACTTTTGCTCACAGTTATCAGATAATAAAGAGATGCAATTTATGCTTTAGCTGTCTGTTGCCCATATAATATTATAGCTCAACATTAGAGACAATCAAAATACATAAAATACAATTTAAAAAGATGGTAAAGATGAAGTAGTGACGGTTTCTTCAATGCGTTTCGACAGAGTGTCTTTGTCAGGAAAGTACCATCATATTTTTAATCTACAATAAACTAAACAATCTTTAAAAAAACTAAATTCCAAACTTTATAATATTAAAACATTGTTAGTCGCTGGTACAAACATTGTCATTGTTCTAATTCATACAACATAGCCGTTTTTGTTTTTACATTGGGGAAGACCCTAGAGTGGGCCTGGAAACAAGAAATAAAAACAAAAGATGAGAAACACAGCAAGAGAGCCAAGAAATGGATAAATGGAACATGATTAAACATGGCGGTATCTTACTGGTATATAGAGGATAAGCTAACATCATGAAAGCAGATTATAATGTAATCTGTTATCAAAATATATATATTTTTTATTTTTATATCAATGTGCATTGGAAAATTATTAAAAATCTTGATTGTTTTTATGCAAAAATTCCTTTTAGTTTAGTGTTATTTTCAGTTTGCTGGTCTTCATTGGATTGTTGAACTTTGGTTTTGCCTGGGTTTGCTATTTGTCATTATGTTACATATAAGTTCACCACTCCTTAACACCCACAAGGTAATGGGCTGGATGAGAGATTCAACCAGACCCTTAAAGGCATGATTATGGGTCTTGAGGAACCTATGAGGCATAAGTGGGACTTCTTCTTGCCATGCCTTCTTTTTGCTTAACAGGAGGTGCCACAAAAGTCCCTAGGGTTCAGCCCCTAAGAACTGTTGTATGGACACCCGGTAAGAGGTCCTTTGAGTCTGGTCAAGGAAGGCTGGGAGCAATTTCTTAGGAAACCTCCCAAGGATGTATACAGTTACATGCTGGCCTACAGGAACCAGACTCGGCGATTCAGACAATTCGCTCAGGCGAATCTTCAAGTCAGCCAGGAGGACATGAAGCGGTGGTACAATCAGAATGTCACTCTGATTGAGCTCCAACCTGGACAGAACGTTTGGGTAATGGTCCCTGTAGAGCCTTGTGGGCTCCAGGAAATGTAGACCGGACCATTTGAGGTGGTGGAGCGCAAGAGTGATGTTACCTATGTGGTGAACTTGCGGTTTCCAAAGAACCCTTTGCGGGTCCTGCATGTTAACAGCCTGAAGACCCACTTAGAAAGATCCAAAGTGGGCATGCTCCTAGCGACAGATGATGGAATGGAGGAGACTGAGCCTCTTCCTGACCTCCTGTATGCAACACAGCAAGATGGGTCAGTGGATGGTGTCAGCCTCTCTGCCACACTGACTCTTGATCAGCAGCAAGATTGTCGCCAACGGTTGGGACAGTTCTCTGATTTGTTTTCCTTGATTCCTGGTATCACTTCATGGTGCGTCCATGATATGGACACAGGGGACAGTCCGCCTGTGAAGCAAAAGGCTTACAGAGTGACTGACAAGGTTGGAGCTTACATCAAGGAGGAAGTCTCCAAGATGTTTGCCTTAGGGGTGATTGAGTCCTCTAACAGTCCTTGGGCCAGCCCAGTGGTTTTGGGCCCAAAGACTGTCGTGCCTGGTGCCACACCCGAACTCCAGTTCTGTGTGGACTACCGAGGACTCAATTCAGTCACCAGGACTGACGCGCAACCATCCCCAGAGCTGATGAGCTCATTGATCGACTAGAGGCTGCACGGTACCTCAGCACATTTGATTTGACGTCCGGGTACTGGCAGATCGCCTTCACTGATGGGCCAAAGAGAGGTCAGCATTTTCCCCACTAGATGGGCACTACCAATTCCGGGTTATGCCCTTTGGGATGAAGAATGGCCCTGCCACCTTTCAGAGGTTGGTCAACCAGGTGTTGGCTGGGCTGCAGGATTTCAGTCCCGCCTACCTGGATGACATTGCAGTGTTCAGCGCCAGTTGGGAAGAACATCTGCACTACCTCTTGGAAGTGTTGATGGCACTGCGAAAGGCAGGCATCACAATCAAGGAGAGTAAGTGTCAGATCGGGCAGGGTTCCGTGGTGTACTTGGGGCACCAGGTAGGTAGCGGCCTGGTGGCGCCCCTACAACCCAAGATTGATACCATCCTGGCATGGGACCCCCCAAAGACTCAGACACGGGTGAGAGCCTTTTCAGGACTCATGGGGAATTACAAGAGGTTTGTCAAGGGGTATGGCAACACTGTTGCACCCATGACTGAGCTGACTTCCAGGGAGCAGCCCAAGAAGGTGAACTGGACTGACATCTGTCAGAAGACTGTTGATACTCTGAAGACTGCCACGTGCGCAGCACCCGTGCTTCAGGCACCCAATTTCTCAAAGGAATTTATTGTTCAAACAGATGCTTCAGAGCATGGTGTGGGGGCTGTTCTATCACAGATTAATGAAGAGGGCCTAGACCAACCTGTAGCTTTCATCAGTAGGAGATTACTTCCACAGGAACAGCGGTGGAGTGCAATTGAGCGTGAGGCATTTGCTGTGGTCTGGACACTGAAGAAGTTGAGACCATACTTGTGTGGTACTCACTTCCGGGTTCAGACAGACCCAGGCCCCTCAGATGATTAATTCAGATAAGGGGTGAGAAACCAAAGTTGTTGAGTTGGTCCATTATCCTACAGAGATGGACTTTACGGTGGAACAATGCCCTGGTAAAGAACACACCAATGCTGATGGTCTGTCCAGATTTTCCACCTTAGTGAAGAGAACTCCCAAGGGGAAGTGTAGTTCTCCCCACATTTCAGCTGGAGGGGACACGTGTTTGACCTGGTATCATTGGCATGAGTCTGCCTTCCATTTTGTACTGATTACCTCCTCCTGTTTTTCGGTTAGATGCTTTGGGCACTGTGCCACTGCTATTCGGTGCCACAGTGCAAGTGCTCCCTATGTTAATTTGATGTATTGATTAGTGACTACATAATTGGGTTATTTGATTTACTTGTCAGACCCTAGTACAGTGCATCATGTGTGCCCAGGGCTTGTAAATCAAATGCTGAGGGTGGGCTTGCTGCACTGGTTGTGCCACCCACAAAAGCAGCTTGTAAAGTGTCTCAGGTCTGCTATTGCAGGGCCTGTGTGCAGTCTGTGACTGCCATGTCAACTTGGCAAGTGCATCCACTTGCCAGTCGCTAAACCTTCCCTTTTCTTCATATCAGACACCCCTATGGTAGGCCCAAGGGAGGGTGCATTGTAAGGATAAGGTAGGACATGCCCTGGTGTGTGTGGCATGTCCCAATAGTGAATTACAGCCATTTTCGTTTTTCACGTTACCTGTTGACCATTGGCCAGAATGGGCAGTTTGAATATTACATTTTATAATCCTAACTGACTCAGGAAACTAGGTAGACATTCGAGTTTAGTATGCCTGAACTCAGAGTGATAAATACATCTTTTAGTGAAGTTGGTTTTACCATTCTGTGTTCAGAAATACCACTTTTAGAAAGTGGTGTGTGAAACCTGCCCTTTACACCAGATGCTGGGAGACAGCTATGAGCAGGGGGAGCCATGTTGTGGCACCTGCCGCGGACGGGGGTTCAGCGCTGTGGCGGTCCTACATTCCCCTGGGAGTTTCTCCTGCTACGAGTGACCTGCAGTGTACTTGGAGATGTGGTGACGAAAAGATCCCTGAAACGATGGCTGTACATGCACCCTGATGCCCGTTCGCGCTGCTGGTGAGAGCTGCTGATTGCAGGAGCGGCAGGGAGCCCCGGGGGTTTCTTCTTGTGTTGCTGTGAACTGTTTCTATTCTCCTAGCCACCTACCTGCAATCTTGTGCTGTGCTTGTGGTTGGTCACCTGCGCTCGGCCGGTACATCTGTGGAGCCCCTACTGTTCATTGGAACAAATCGGAGGTGGCTCTCCCCTCTATACCTTCCACTGTGCACGGCCTGGGAGCTTGTTCCTAAGGCGATCGCCGGAGCTACGGTTCATTGGAGGTACTAGTGTACAAACTGTTATAGCGGGCCATTGCAGATCCGTGGTGTGATTGGGCTGTGTGGGGCTGTGCTGGAGGCCCCGCGCCGCCTGAGCTGAGAGGACCGGCGCCTGAGAGACACTGCACCTTATTTGGAGCGGGGGCCTCTGACTTGGATCTGGCCTCAGCGGGCCGGCGCTTGGTTGCTTCATCATTTTATTTATTTGTATTTTAAAAGTTTTGTATAGCGCTAGCTAGACCCGTAGGTATCAGAGCGCTTCACATACACATTATGAAAAACAGAAGGGCCTTACATTACCTAGAAGGCTGACAGTAAGTAAGCAAACAACTGATAAAGAATACAGCATGTACAATAAATAACTGTGCAACGGAGAGGGAGAGAAAAAAAATAAAAAAAAAATAAGAAAACAAGGTGATTAGCATAGTCCATTCACCAACAATCCCTGAATGGGAGTCAACTCGGAATATTGAGGTCTAGGTTAGTTGACGTTTTTCAGGAAAGTATTTGTTAAGGAGATGGAGTTTGAGGTCCCTTTTGAAACAGGAGAAGGAGGGGTTGCATCTGAGGACTCCAGGGAGAGCGTTCCATATCCTGGGAGCGTTGCCAGAAAACGATCAGTATTGGGTGGTTTTCTTTTTCATTTTTGGTGGAATGAGAAGGAGTGAGTTGGAGCTTTTCAGTGTTCTGGCTTGACCTGCTCTTACCAGTTTGTTGTTCAGGTAGTTGGGATCCGGAGAGTGGAGGGTTTTGTGTGTGATGCAGGCCAGCTTGTAAATACATCTCCCTTCCATGGGAAGCCATTTGAGGGAGTTGAGAGCTGGAGTGACGTATTCAAATCTTTTTACTCCTGATACAAGTCGATCGGCCATGTTCAGCACTGCCCTTCGAGGGGATAAGTGAGCTTTTGGAGTCCCTGTAAGGATGGCGTTCCTGTAGTCGATTTTAGAGTGAACCAGGGATTGAACTACTGTGAGGTCATCATGCGGAAGAAAAGGTTTCATTTTCTTGAGGTGTTTTAGAGAGAAAAGAGCACTTTTTACAGAGATTTTGATGTGAGCCACCATTGATAGGTTCTTGTCAAGGGTGATGCCTAGAGACTTAACTGAGTCGGATAGAACGAGGGGGCAGTTTAGGGCAACCAGATTCTTGAGCCACTCTTGGATAGCACAATAGTTGCTTTTTGAAGAGAATAGGATCAGTTCCGTTTTATTTGGGTTGAGCTTTAAGTGGTTGATGTTGAACCAAGTTTGGATCTCCGTTAGAGTGGTATTGAGGTGTTGGATGTCATCGGGGGACTTGATTTTGAAATAGATTTCGGTGTCATCCACGTAAAGGTGGTAACTCGCTCGAGCTTTTTTTCAAGATGATTGTGAGGGGTTCCATGAAGAGATTGAAGAGCAATGGGGAGAGGATCGAGCCTTGTGGTATCCCAAGTGTGACTTTTGTTGGCTTCGAGAGACAGTTGATTTTAATTTGTTGTGAGCGATGTTGGAGGAAAGAGGTGAACCATTTTAGTACAGTACTGGATGATTTACTGTGTCGAATGCCGCAGATGGGTCAATAAGGATGAGTAGGTAGGCATCACCATCATCTAAGACTTTGCGAATGTCGTCCGAGACGTTGAGTATGGCCGTGCTACTGCCTTTCCTGAATCCCGATTGAAAGGTGTCGAGGAAGTTGAACTCATCAATGTGTTTATTGAGTTGGTGGAGAACACATGACTCCAATGTTTTTGCAAGGAATGGGAGGTTTGAGAAAGGTCGGAGATTGTTAATATCATTAGGGTCGGCCCCTGGTTTCTTGAGAATGGGTGTGATTTGTCCTAGTTGAAGGGAGTCTGGGACACAGTCTGAGGTGAGAGAGGCGTTGATGATTTTTGTCCAGAAAGGGGTAATGGTGTGGTTGAGTTCTTTTATGATTGTGGAAGGGAGGGGGTCCATGGTGTGGGAGGAAGGTTTTAGATTAGAAATTATCTTGAAGACCTCGTTTTCCGCCATTAGCTGAAAGTCGGACCAGTGTGCATTGTTTTTTAGCTGGAGGCCGGTCTGATTGTCCTTATACAGAACTATTTCTGCATGGTCAAGGGAAGTAGAAGGGGGGCAGGTTATGAGGGAAGGATTGTTTGCGGTTTGTATGAAGGATTGATCAATTTTAGAGACTTTATTAGTGAAGAAGGTGGCAATTTCTTCACATCGCTCATTTGTGGCTTCGATATCTTGAGAGGGAGTGCCATTAGTTTGGCTTTTGACAATGCTGAAGAGTTCTCTCGGTCTGTTTTTCGGCAGATCTAGTTGGCTGAGGAAAAAGGACACCTTTTCACTGAAAATGTGTTTTTTGTATGCCTGCCGAGCAGGGGTTAAGCCTCCAAGCCCTTTCCGTTTGTCTGAGTTGACGCAGTTCATCGTTTAGCTCCACGTTAAACCAGGGTTTCGATTTGTTTCGCCTCTGTTGTTTGAGTTGGAGTGGAGCTACTTGGTCTAAAACCTCTGTCATTTTTTAGTTAAAGTGTTTAGTGAGGTCATCAGTCGTCCATGATGAGGGATGGAGTTGCAGATGGGGATGAATCATGGATTCAAGTTCAGATAAAGGGACTTTTTTGATGTTTCTGGTCAAGAGTTCAGGTTTGACGTCACAAATAGGTTGGTGGCTGACAGGTGTGTCAATCTTGAACAGAATGAGGTGGTGGTCGGACCAGTCAATGGGAGAAATCGCTCTCAGAGAGACCAGTTCGTTGTTGGTAATGATCGCATCTAGTGTTGCACCTTTGATGTGAGTTGGCTTATTACAGAGTTGTTTGACGGTATGTATTTCCATAAGGTTGGATAGGTTCAGGACAGTGGAGTTTTTTGGGTCCTTCCAGTGGATATTGAGGTCACCCAGGAACACGTCTTTGGTATCTGTCAAGAAGAACCGTGTTATTAGGTCTGTTAGTTCTTCTGGAAAAAGAGAACGTTCTCCAGGCGGATGGGAGATCGTGTGGAATTCGATGGATGAGGTATTCTGCAGGTTTGAGATTCGTAATCTGTATTCCAGCTTTGTGGATGATGGCTAGTCCCCCTCCCCCCCCCCGTTTTGATCGGCCTGTCTTGTCTGATTATGTTGTACCCTGGGGGGGCAGACACCAAGCAGCCCAAGCTTAATTTTTACAAATGTTACATGGGCCAGAATGAACCATCGTCGGTGCCGCAATCTGAGGAGCAGTGGGAGGAACACTCGGAGGATCAGGGAGAAGATCTGCACACCCCCATGTTAGAAATGCACTCCAGGCTGCGAAATATCGACTCTAAGCTGGACTCCCTGACCACACAGCTAGACTCTGTGATGGCCCAAGTCACTGTCCATGAAACTCGACTAGACACCTTGGAGAACCGACAAACTGAATTTCACGAGTTTCAAGTAGAGACCAAGGAGCAATTGCTACATATGGACAAGCTCTTGGGAGTAATTCACGCAAAGAACGACAATTTAGAGGCGAGGTCCAGGAGGAATAACCTACGCATTCTAGGAATTCCAGAGACGACTGTAATTGCCAAGATGGAAATCTAGGTGGCAGATCTCCTTCATGCGCTGTTTGATTCTCACCTATCCCCTGTGTTTGTGGTGGAGAGGGCACACAGGGCCTTGGGTCAGAAGCCTCCGGTGGGGGCTCCGCCAAGACTGATCTTGGCCAAATTGCTGAATTATCAAGACAGGGACAACATCCGGCGATTGGCGAGAGAGAGGGGCCAACTGTCTCACCAAGGTAACAACCTATCGTTCTACCCGGACTTTACCCCAGCTGTCCAGGCGGTGAGGCAAGAGTTTTTGCCAGCTAAGCGGATTCTTCTTCAGGCGAAAATTACCTATTCTCTACTTTACCCTGCCAAATTAAAAGTTTCCTACGACGGAACTGCGCACTATTTCACTGATGCAAAATCTGCCCTAAAATTTTCTAAACATGTCGGAGATAAGAAAGGTAAAGACTCTCGTGGAGCAGCGGCATCAACGACTGGACAACTTAGTGATAATGATTAACTGGTACGGTACTGTATTGGTTATCTGAAGTGCCTTTCCACTGCTACGCTGAAATGGATGATAACTCTCTTAGATGTTATTGTGGGCTTTACTGTCCTTGTTTTTTATTTTTCTATACTAGTGGATTAGCCTGGGGGTGTCGGGGAGGGCTGGTACCATGCACTGCAGAACTCCTAGCCATCCTGTTTACTCAGGGGTGAACGCCGGTGCCACTACGCCCCCATAGGAGATTTCCCTTACATTTTCCAGAGACTGTTATGTTTTACGTTGCTGGGGAGGGTTATTCTTCAACCTGATTGGGTGGGTTGGAGTGGGTGGCGGGTTTGGGATGGGGTTTGTTAGTTTGTGTGATGCCAGTATGAGTAATAGCTGCTGGTCAATGTGCACATTCTATGATTTGTATTTTATGCTGATGGGCTACCTACTCCCCACTGTTCAGACTCTCCTAGATGTACACACGCTAGACCATTGAATTTGCTGACATGGAACATTAGAGAGCTGAATGATTGCCTAAAGGCCAGGCTTGTACATGCTTATTTAACAAGGCATAATATTGACGTCTGCCTGCTAGAGGAGACACATCTAAACGCTATGCCATCTCCGAGGCTGCGAAATCGCAGATGGGGTGCGTATACTCGTCCATATATTCTAATTATGCAAGAGCGGTGGCGGTTCTGATTAGACACGGGTTTGACTGGCGGGAGAAGGTGGTGCACAGGGACCCTGAGGGAAGGTATGGTATTCTTTGTGGGGTGCTGGAAGGGATGTCCCTGGTGATCGCTGCAGTTTATGGTCCCAATAAAGATTCCCCTGACTTTTTTTGTGATGTATGGTCCAGAATTAAGATGACAGGATGTGACACTGTGCTGTGGGGTGGGGATTATAATGCCATACTTGACGATGCCGTTGATAGGAGGGGAACGGCTAGGTCCTTACACCCGGAAACCTAGTAGACATTTGGCGCAATAGACACCCATTGGAACAGGAAGGCACATGTATATCGGACCATAATAATGCATGGTCTTGTTTGAACTTTTGGTTAATCACCAGAGATGTCGCGGCCTGGGCATGGATATTTCACACTTACCTCGCACACTATCTGACCATGCACCATGTTTATTGCTGCTATTGCTCCCGGGATCCCTGCCCCGCGCGTTTACTTGGAGACTCCCACCACACGCATTGTTAAACGAGGCCTTTAAGGAGGAGATAAGGGAAGGTATAGTGGATTACTTTGCTAATAATGAAGGCTGTGTTGACACTGAAGCTTCGCTCTGGAAGGCCTTTAAAGTGGTGGTCAGAGGCCAATGCATTGCGAGACAGGCAGGAGTGTTAAAGGCAATTCGAGGCACTCTGGCCTCCTTAGAAGTCAAAATTAAGGCACTGGAGGGCGCTTTTTACTCCACAAATGATCCCCATTCTGTGCAAAAACTGAAATTGCTGCTACTAGAATACGCAGAGGAGGCACAATTATTTGGCAAATATGCAGAAGCTCGCAGGTACGGCGAAGGGGACAGGCCGGGTCGCACACTGGCGGGTATGATTAGACCATCTCGATCCGCTTCCTTTGTCCATGAAATACGCAATGCCCAGGGAGACATAGTTAGAGGTCAGGTGGGGGTTTTCAGTGAGTTTTTTTACATTTTAGTCCCGCTTATACATGACTACACAGGGGGCCTGCATCGAAGAATTGAAGGCATTTCTTGACACACTGGTGTTGGTTTGGATCAACAATACCCATAGGGTGTACATGGACCTCCCATTTACAGTGGAGGATGTGGCCCAGGTCAATAAAAGCCTGCCCCTGGGGAAGGCTCGTGGCCCTGACTGCCTCACTACGGCCTTTTACAAGGCTTATGCTGAGGAATTGTCACCTAGGCTGCTGGCAGTCTATGAAGAAGCACTGGAGGAGGGGGTGTTACCACAGACTATGAGAAAGGCAACAATTATTACGCTCCTTAAACCCGGGAAACCCGAGGATGAACTTGACTCCTACCGTCCCCTTTCCATGATAAATGTAGATGTCAAGATATTGGCGAAACTGATTGCAAATAGATTGCAGCCACTCCTGTCAATGATTGCACTGCCGGACCAATCCGGATTCATTCTGGGGAGGTCGACATCCCGCAATTTGCAAACCATATTTTCGGTGCTACATTACCTCCATCCTAGCAAAAAGACCGCAGTGGTCTTTCTTGATGCTACATAAGCGTGTGATACGTTTGAATGGTCCTACCTCTTTTTCATCCTAGAGCGAATGGGGTTTAGTCCGCTTTTTCTGAACCGCATCAAATTGTTGTAGTCGGCACCTACGGCGCGCGTGCAGGTAAATGGCCTGATGTCCGACCCCTTTTTGATATCGCGTGGTACCAGGCAGGGATGCCCGTTGTGCCCTCTACTTTTTGCTATTGCTATGGAACCTCTGGCTGCCCGTGTCTGGCAGCACCACACCGCACATGGTATAGGCTTCAGTTCTCTTAGTTTGCTTATCACATTGAACGCGGATGATGTCACGATTTACATAATGAACCCAGAGGAGAGTTTATACATTTTGGTGGGCTTTCAGGTGTCTTTATAAAATGGGCCAAGTCTGTGGTATTCCTGCTGACTGAAAGTACCCCCCGGTGGTGTCAGAATTCCCTTTACTCTGGGAAGCTGATGAAGTAAAATACTAGGGGATCTGGATTAGCCGAGACACGCAGGAGGTATGGCGGTTAAATTATGGTCATACAATGACGTGGCTGGAGGATAAGGTACTGGCGTGGGCTAAACTGCTGCTATCATTGGCTGGTAGGATATCACTAGCCAAAGTGGTTATCCTGTCAAAGTTCCTATATCTATTTGTTAACATCCTGGTCCCCCTCACCAAACACTTTTTTGACATCCTTAAATCTCATTTAATCACTCTGGCATGGGCCAGAAAACAGGTCAGGGCCTCATGGGATTTATTGACTCTCCCTCTGTGGCAGGGGGGGTTGGGAGCCCCAGATATGCGATTATATGCGTTGTGTGGACAGGCACAGTTTTTGCATTACTGGGTGAATCCGACCCCCTTTCAACCACACATAGCGGTCGAGACTGACTTTATGGCACCATTTCCATTTAAGTTCTATATCAGAAGCCACGCTGACTCAGGGGCGACAGACTCTGGTGGGACCCTGTGCTGGTCGTGGGATGAGTTGCATAGGAGGGTGGGAGCCCCACTGCTATTCGCCTCTCTATTCCCCTCCTAAAGAATCTAATGATGCCCTGCATACGGGATAGTATGAGTAAGTCGCTTGCCCAGAAAATGAATCACCAAACGTTTGAGGACTTATATCCTGGAGACTAATTTACCCCCCCCCCGAGGCGTCTGAGGGACAGATGGTGCCATTCACTGAACTTTTTTTATACCATAGAATACGCATGGCATGCGGTTCACTCAGGGAGCACTTCCCAAAAGCGCAGACGACATTGCATTCGCTAGAAAACGTGCTAAAGTTCCCGTCCTCTTGTAAGCTTGTTACGTGCCTATACACTCACATGCAAGACACTGCCCCGATAATAATACCACCCTCTCTCACGCACTGGAATGATAAGCTTGATCCACCGCTGATGGATGCCCAGTGGGATTACTGTTGTGGGCAGCTCTCGGAGCTTTTGCTGAATTATAAGCTATGGCTGATTCACTTTAAGTATCTGCATAGATACTATAGAACACCGGTGAGTCTGCGTCGAATGGGTGTCTGAGCTGAAAGCAACTGCTGGAGATGTGGCTATGCCCTGGCCACTTTCCTACACGTGGCGTGGCACTGCCCATAAATTGCAGACTTTTGGGTGAAGGTTTTTTGAGTCAGTAAACAGCATGTTGGGGGTGTCGCTAGAGCCGTCCCCAATTCTCGGTATTTTGGGATATGTAAAAGACACCCCGCCCAAACTGCGTAAGCTACATGCACTCCTTCTCCTGTTTGCGAAACACCAGGTCGCAGTACACTGGGGTAGACGGCGAGTGCCCTCCTTAAATGACTGGGTTAGGAACATTGCATATGGGCAAGCACAACTCAATACTTTCTGGGAATTGTTGCCACCTATCTCTAGACCACGAAATATATGGGAGCCGTTCATCGCTTGGAATGCCAGGATTCAGACGATAGCTGAAGAGCTGGAGGTGGGGAGTTCACAGAGCTCCGTTTAGGCTTGATGCATGTACCACATCATGCTCTGCCATAGCGAGCCTGGTAAGCTGCATTTGCAATGTTGATTGGATGCGCATTTGTACTATTGGTCCTCTCGGGAGTCACGTATGTGTAGTATTATAACCCTCTGTAGCAGCATTGATACAGTATGTGTACATGAGAATGCACATTTTAAATCCTGTTAGATATTTGGGAGGGGGGAGGTGTGGAGACGTCTGTTAAAGCATCTGTGTACTGAAATGTAACTATGGCTAATTGCTCATTTTGATTATCTGTATCGGACTGGCTAGTTGGAATGTACCGACATTGTTTGTTTAAAAATGTCAATAAAGAAAATTTCAACAAAAAAAAACTATGCACATTAGGAAATCTGTATATGGTTGAACATCTGACAGAACATTTTTGGAACTTGGTATACCCTTTCATTTTCTATATCAATGACTGTCTTCTAATCATACAGGATAGATAGGTATGAACCTATGGAATCAGATGCTTACATTAGTCCACTCCAGCAAACAGATCTGTGTTTGTGGTACTAATCTGTGAAATAATTGTGTTACTATTTTCCCAGGGGTATGATAGACTGTATACTTTTTAACTTAACCTCATCTGCTGCACCATATATCAAACTAAACGTAGAAATAGACACATATGTAACACATGGTAGCAGTCAGACATTCACATTTCACACAGTATTCTTTCAGTCTAAAGCACTCACCTCACTATGTACAACATACTTGCAGTGTTCTATTGCAGAAACTTATATGGAGTAGAATACAGGTAAATACATCTAGCAACATGTTTTAAAACACACTATTCTCTAACACTTTCATTAGACAGGCAGCCCTTACAATGCCAGGCCTAATCCAAACTGTAAGGCCAATGACAATCATGCCTCTCTTCTGAGTGTCAGTTTTTATCTATTGACCATAATAAGTATGTATTTGCCTTTTTAGAGGCAAGATATAGCATCATTTCTAAATATGTTAGAAGAAGCTTAATCAATCACTTTCTGCTCATTACACAGGACAGACCAGTATAAAAGTGTGTGTCAAAGTGATTTCATGATTCCAGTCTAGTTAAGAGATCTGTGTTTCTGGGACTAAATGCTGAAGTAACTGTTACAAGATTGTTGCAGCGCTATAATAGTCTGTATAGTTTTTTAATTAGGCTGATCAGATGCACTACACATATCAGAGTACAGGCAGAAGTGCAGAAATACATGAGACATGGTAACAGTCAGATGTTCAAACTAGAGAGAGTACACTATCAATTTAAATTGCTAACCTCACTATCTACGACCTACTTCAAGTGTACCTTTCGAAAGAATTATATGGACTGGGATACACATTAATACATCTGCTAACATGTTTTAAATCTCACTTTTCTCTACTACTTTTTTTTTTTCGTCGTACCACGGCAGCGTCAACTTCGCCAGGGCAATACGGGATCGACCCCCCCCATATCAATCGCCTCTGTAGACTCTCGACCTCCCGAAAATAGCTAGCAGGCACCGCGTCAAGCGTGTTTTGAAGCGCATAAAGGAACCGGGGCAGCGACATCATCTTGAACAGTGCAGCCCGTCCCGAGGGGGAGCTTGCCCCACGCAAGAATTTCAGCGCGAAGGCGCTGGAGCGGGGGCAGCAAATTGCGCTGGTAACGAAGTACCCGGTCCAAGGTGATCAAGATCCCCAGATATCGGAAGCCGTTTCGCACCACCGAAATAGGGCAACCGCGGGGCAAGAGGAGCCTCGCCCGAAAGAACGTAGACGCACGACTTAGACCAGTTGATGACGAGGCCAGAGTTTTTACGGAAGGAGGTCAAGACGTCGAAAAGAACGATCAACGACTTCCGAGGCGACGTGAGATACAGGAGGATATCGTCCGCACACCCGGTCCTCAAAGTCCGAATTCCATCTAATGCCCCTCAAGGATGGCTCCCATCTCAACCAGTCCGCCAGTGGTTCCAGAGCGAGGGCAAACAAAAGAGGAGACAAAGGGCAGCCCTGGCGCGTCCCCCTGCCGAGGGCAAATGGGGCGGAGACACGGCCGTTGACGACCACTTGTGCTAAGGGATCGGCATAAAGCAGTTTCACCCAATCAATAAAGTTCGGGCCGAAGCCAAATTTAGAGAGGACCATAATAAATTACTATTGCAAGTCTAAAACAAACCTGGGGACCCATTACGATGTCGGGTGGATCGCCACCGCGGCGGTTGCGATCCAGCCAACATTCATGCCCGGCTGCCACCCATTTTCCGCGGCGGACGGTGTTTACCTCGCCTTGCGTCCGGGGCGGAAAAATGTTTAATATGGTGGCAGTCTAAATAGGCTATTAAACCAAAACCCACGGACAGGTGGCACTTCAGTGACAAGTAAAAGCGGTCATGAAGAACTAATGAAAATTCTTAACTTAAGAAAGAAACTAATAAGAACAGAACTCCATGCAGAATTTTTAACGGGTTATTTAAGAGCTGGGGTTATACCATTAGGGTTACAGATTAGAAATTAACCAGGGCTCTTTATTGACAACAAAATGTTTCTTGAGATATGGTCACATATTGCAAATCGCTGCAGTAGGGATTGGCTTATGCTTACAATTTAAACAGCACAAGCGGTAATAATCTTTGAACGTCAACAGATAGAAGAACTAGAGAGTGCACTAAAACAAAATACAGCGGTTGAGGATGTAAAAAAGAAACTAGAGGAATTAGCACAAGAAACGGAGGGATACCAGGAGTATCTAACAAAAAATCAATAAAACTTAAAAAAGACATCGACAAATTTAGTGCAGAAACAGTATATCCGTTTCTTCATAAAGATTATTACACCAGTAAGAGAGCAGAGATCGGAGAAACCCCAAAATACGAGACAGGTTTACTCTAGGGGTGGCAATAAGAGGATTATTTTCTCATAAACCTCTGGGTCCAGCGATGATGAAGAACACACAACTGAGCACACAGGGAGATCTGCCTCGAATTATCAGCAAGAACCCCAATCTTTTTTAGGGAGTCGCCCCTACAGGGGCCAAAAAAACTATCGTAACTACTCCCGAGAGGAACCCATGAGGAACCATCCACCTCCAAATCAAGCAACAGCAAACTACCTGAAAACCAGGAATGCACGATATTGGAGGTGAATCAATTTCCTATCATCAACCTCTCAGATAGGGTTCTCACAGGAGAGGAACAGGAAGTGCTGAGACTTGGATTCAGTTTTGCCCCAACTGCCCCACCTAACAAATTCGAATTGGAAAAAGACATGAAAAGTTTCTTCAGGAAAATTAGATTAAATAGGTTCTTTGCAGACAGAGAATTTGAAGCAGCACCGAACACAACAGGCTTTAAACGCAAGTCAATTTTTACCCCTAATCTGAGTCAGGTAGAGAAAAACGTTGAACTATTTGAAAGGATAGTGAAAATTGAAATTAAAAATAGCCTAGGCTGCATGCAGGGACAGACAAATAATTTATCTAAGTGCCACAGATTATCCCTTAAAGGATTACAAGAGTGTAATCAAATAACTATTAAACCCGCGGACAAGGGGGGGTGGGGTGGTGATTCTTAAAACTGTAGACTATGAGAATAGAATGAGGGCCCTTTTAAATGTAGTGGATAACTATATCCCCGCCTCGTTCAGCATGATAGGGAGACTTAAGAGAGAAGTTTCGTACTTTCTAAATCCGGGAAGGGACAATCATTTGATATGTGAAGATGAGTACAGGTTTCTATTTAACATCAATCCAATAATTCCGGCCATCTATGGATTGCCCAAAATCCATAATAATGTAGATAATCCCCCTATGCGGCCCATTGTGAGTAGCTTGGGCTCACTGCTAGAGCCTTTAAGCAAATATGCTGATTTCTTTTTGAGACCTATTGTGCAACAACAGAGGTCTTACCTGAGGGACACCGCCCATACCATCTCTATATTTGAGGGACAGAGCTTCGACAAGGTGACCCAGTTTTTGGTCACCTTGGATATCGAAGCTCTGTATACGAACATCCCCCAGGACGACACAATTGAAGTTCTGTCTTCCATCCTGGACAATGTCAACCTCAACGGTGGACACAGGGATTTCATTATTGGTTGCATAAAGTTAGTAGTGAAAAATAACATTTTTCTGTTCAAGGAGGAGCTATTCAAACAGGTCAAGGGGACCATCATGGGGGCCACATGTGCCCCCAGCCTGGCAAGCCTCTACGTTGGTCACTTTGAACAGAGACATATTTACAATGAAATGGCACCATATTATGAGAACATATCCCACTGGCATCGTTTCATTGACGATATTATCTTCGTCTGGAACGGTGCCAGTGAGGAATTGGAATCTTTATTGGAGTTGCTGAACCTAGGCGACAAGAACCTTAAGTTCACGGGACACTATAGCTCAAGCAGTGTTGACTTCCTGGACATAAAGATCAAAGAATCAAGTAGGGCATTAGAGGTGGAGCTTTTCACAAAACCAACAGATAAGAACACCCTATTGCAATATCGGAGTAACCATCCCCGATCTCAAAAGGACAACATTCCATTTGGGGAATTCCTCAGGTTACGACGTAACTGCACAACCCTAAAAGATTTCTATTACCACGCAGAAATCATGGACAAAAAATTACGCGAGAGAGGGTACCCCAAATAATTGGTAAAACAGTCCCTGAAACGGGCTAGATTTTACGACAGGGCCACCTGTTGGACATGGACAAAAAGAAAACCAACAAAGTTCAGGATAGGATTGTCTTTGTCAGCCAGTATTCCGGGTTGAGCAACAGAATTAAAAACATAGTGAACCGGAATTGGAAAATCATCAATAATGGCCTAGCAACACCATTAGCCAAACCGCTCTTCTCATTTAGGCGGAACAAGACAATCAGAAACGCCTTAGTGAGTACATACAAAAATCCCACAAGTAGCTTCCAAACAACGATGACAGGAAATAAAAAAGCTACAAGTGTGGCTCATGCTCCATTTGCCCGAATTGTATTGAGACCAAGTCATTAACATTCAAAGGAAAAGCATTAGTTGCAAAAAGCCTGAACAATTGTAGAAGCAAGAGCGTAGTATACCTGCTCGTCTGCCCCTGTGGCTTAGGCTACGTGGG
The DNA here is from genome assembly GCF_964261635.1 of Lissotriton helveticus. NCBI lineage: Eukaryota > Metazoa > Chordata > Amphibia > Caudata > Salamandridae > Lissotriton > Lissotriton helveticus. The sequence continues at coordinate 1,089,458,836 of NC_136057.1, read as the reverse complement.
CGAGACGGGCAGGGAGCTCCGCATCAGACTATTGGAGCACAGATCATCAGTAAAAAATAAGAAAGAAAATGCGCCCTTGACTGACCATTTTCAAAAGATAAATCTTGACTGTAATGATTTTACATGGTTCATTTTGGAAAAGGTCAATATAAGCAGGAGAGGAGGCAACTTAGAAATGATAACGAAAACACGTGAACAGTGGTTCATGTGTTACCTTGACACCGTGGACAAAGGCCTTAACTCCAGAGAGAGTGGATGAAGTTGACAGCCAGCCAATAACACACCATCAGTTCTCACAATAACTGCCAACCTCCCATTGCATGTAGAACCTGCTAACATTAACGGAAAAAGAATGCCCCATACAAGAGTGTAACATGGGTAGTTCAAAAATAAGTGCGAACAAAGCAATAATTATTGTAAACATTTTATGTCCGTAAATCTCAGGGCTGCTTTGACCAAGAAGATGGCACTAAGATTAAGAATTAAAATCATAATCTAGAAGCATGCCATTTCATATTATGACAGGGGTTACGAAGTGATAAGCGAATGAATGTTTTAATCACCAGTATTATTCGCCGGAATCAATAGGCAGAAGTGTTACTCGAGCCTAGAATCAGCCTACATAATAGCGAGCGATTATCCAAATGGCCTACATGAAAGCGAGGCTTGACACTCGGCCCAATAAGAGCCAAAACGAGGCTTGAATCCCGCTACTGGACACGCCCCGAAATAGAGGCTTGCAACGCGGAAATAGTTAGTAGGCAGGCTGTGACCCAGCGTCACCATGACAATGGGCACTAAAACGCGCGAAAAATATACCTTCAGCTGATAGCGCGATTGGCTCTCCAATGATAGATGAAGGAAATCTGTATAAAAACGCATCCGGAGAGATGACGAATTGTTTACCATTTCCGGTCAAGGCAGCTTGGAGCCAAGTCGGTTTGGGCGTGGAGAGAAGTGGTCCCAGCAATCATACGGTAAGGAGTTTTGAAATCTGGTTCCATAGCAACAGACTAGAAGCAGTATCTAAGGTTCAAAAAGGGTCACAATAGTAATTGGGATTGTGTGTCCTTTCTTTGCTTACTTTTTTTATATAGAATCTGAAGGGACCAAGGACAGCTTTCATATTCACCCCAAGGATAGTCCAGCGGACCTGGAATCTGGTATGTACTCATACTAGCCATAATTCCAATTTAGATAGAGGGTGTCATGCTCAGGATAAATAGAGTTCTCCTTCTTGCCCTTCTCCCTACAGAAGAAAAAACCAGGTCCACCAGACGTGAGCTTCGCATGATACCGGTGGGACAGGGGAATTGCACTGCCAGAGTCATAAGAACAACGGACATAATGGTAGTTTGGTTTTAAAGTAGGTATTGTTACAGCACCATAATGTAAATATATGAAAGAGATAGGCTGATGTATAGTGAATAGGAAGGTTAATAGAGATTATCCTCTTTCTTTGTAGACAAGAAAAGATAATATATCATAGACCACACATGCAGAATCGATTCGCATATTGAAGCAGGAGCAGATTTTAAGGTAAATGCTTAATTAAATAGCTTAAGGAACACGATGATAGAAACCAGATTATATAAAATAGATTACAGCAACAATCAAATCTTTTGTGTTGCAGCCTTTTAGCGTACAGTAGGATGTCATTATACAAACTACATAGAATCCAGAGAAATGCAGAAAAGTGACATGAAATAAGGTAAATAATTTATACATTTCGCCTGTACAGACCCTGGGGGATAAATGGCAATCATATACTGAAGGAAATGGCCACAGACCATGATATAACCGAGGAGATAATACCCCTAGCATATGTAAATATGGGACAACTGGGACAGGAACATGTGAGGATCCAGCAACTAGGTTGAATAAGCCCATATATTAGAACTGGAGGAACAAAATGTTATCAATATGCAGATATGGCAACAAATGAATAATGTTTGTTTTGCATTTAATGAAATATGTGAGAAGTAAAACTCTGTATAGATCTCTTTGACAGGGAATTATGGACAGTTATCGAACTTAAAATATGTGCAAATGAGATGTAAATTGTTGGCAGGATGTCCTACTAATGCCCAGGTGTCTTAAGTTTAAGATGATTAGAACATGGCTTCCTTATATGATACTGATGGAAATATGTTTGGCTACAGGATTTGAACAAATTGGTAACCAACCAGTACCTTTTACTAAGAGACCCATCAAACAGTCTTGAAAAAGATGGTACATTACTGCTTAAAGTCATCGAAACGTGTCGACGCACACATCTGCACAATCACGGGACTAAGCTTATCCTGTAGACAAGATTAATAAAATAGGTCCAGGATATAGCTCCAAATTGGTCTGGTTAGATGTGCAACTTTATGACAAAAAGTACTGTCTGTGTTTGTCTCTCCCTTTTTCTCTTTTCCAACTTACTTATTTGTTGTATATGACGACCATCTTTTATGTTCATAATATTGTGTATTAACTGTATACTTATGAATTTTAGTAGAATATGGTGGTGAGAGCACTGTATATGTTTTTAATGAAATTATAATTTGTTGATTTATAAAAACTGTATTTCGTACGAAATGTCTTTTTAACAAAAATAAAAAGTGAAAAATTCCCCTTGTTTTTAACAAAAAAAAATGTTGTCCGTATACTATATGATAGAGACCTGTGATAATACATGGGCTAATGGTTTAGTTCTGTCCGCCAAGGGATTTCCCTGTTTTCTCACTGTCAGTCTATTAGACCCCGCAGCCATATTATGATGGGCTTGCAGACATGCCTTTTCGTGGCCAGGGAAAGGCATGCAGAGACTCCCTGCGGGGACCTGTTGCGGGCCCCCTGGGACTCCGCGGGTGGGGGTGCACATGGGGGGTACCTATGGTACCCCCCGCATTTCAAAGTGCAACATGGCAGGCACCGCGTGGTGCCTGTCATGTTGTGCTTTGAAATGCACAACGTGCATTTTTACCATTGCGGCGGCGGAGCTTTCACTACCACCTGCCGCAATGGTAAAAATACAGGATGCGCCCGCCAGTGTGGCGGGCGCAACCTAATGGCCAAGACGGGACCGCCGCTCCTATGGCAGGTGGTCCGGTTTTGCACGGGGCTAGCGGCCGGGCAAAGTCTGCCCGCCATCCTAATGGACCCCAAAATTCAAAGAAAGTGCTGGATAATAAATCACAATTTATTACCATTCCAACTCCAAAACATACGAATATTCCATTTATATTTTTTATAAAAATTAAACACTTCAAGCAATTTTTTTGAAAAACGTTAAAAAAGGTAAATAAAAGATTTTTTAAAATACTATTATTAAATAATATATTATTAAAAAACATTGAGGCACACCTTCTCACAAAATCAAAAAATATAAATATTTTCTAAATCAAAATTAAAATTTTAAAATGTTTAAATTTAAAATTATCCAAATGTTATTAAAACGTAAAAAACAAAAACAATAAAATAATATGTAACTTTAAAAAAAAATAAACAAATCATATATTTATTTAATTCATTTTTAGTTAAAAAATATTCATACTTTTTTTGCACAATTTACACCAAAAGAATAACACAAAAAAATCAAAAAATGTCAATAAATAAAATGTATATATTGTTTTTTTAATTATTAATATATTTTAAGATTTTTTTATTTCAATGATTTTCCAACCAACATTCTAAAATTACTCCCCATCCTTATCCCCTATAAACCCAACATCCCGCTCCTTTAATTTTACATTTTTTTAAAAAATAATTTACAATTTTAAACAAATATTTTTCAATTTCTACTCCCCTTTATCCACCATAAACCCTACATCCTGCTTCTTAAATAAGTTAAAATGCAAGAAAATCAAACATTTTCACACAAAATAAAGAATTAAAAAAATATAAAATAACTACTACCAAATTATTTTAAAAAAAAAACATTAAACAAAAAGAATACAGTCAATATAATTTACAACAATATATTTCCAATCGATTATTACAAATTCGATATTACTACATTACGCAAAAATCGATATTTTAAACAACAACAAAAAGTACCTTGATATTTTCCACCATTGATATTCTTGACTCTATATTCATTCAATTCGATATTTCGGCGTTGATTTTCTGTCCCTGCACCAAGGAACCCCACGTAGTTCTGTCACTGAAAACAACACACAAATAATTGTAAGTTGGGACCCCTGACAATCTATTGCCCTGGACATAGAAGGATCTCGACCTGGTAATCTTTCGTGCCCAGCACTATCACCTATAATTTACTGTAATTAGTAGAGACGTCTTAATTATGTATGTATTGTACAAAACCAGTAAGTAATGACTTGATCCCCAGGGCTTTTCTTGCCAACAGGATAGTAGATTTGCATATAGTAGTGCAGGAATCTGGCATGACCATTTTCACGGGCAAGCTACTGGCTAATCAAGCAGCCTGGCTCTAAAGTCATGCACGTACAATGTGGAAAAAAGGGAGCCATTATACCTCCTTTTTGACTCCACTCGTCAGTCTAAAAGAGCTAGAACAAGACCCCTCCATATTATAATGAACTACTGCCCTCATTTCTCTGTGCAAATCACTGAGAAAACCAACAATGTCTGCATCCATATACATATCCAACGGAATCTGCAACAATTTAGTTTTGTTTACCTTGTCTAAGGCAGAGGTTAATCCATATATGCAATCAATAGTGAATCGGGTTTGGCAACAGTATATTTGTTAATCAGCATATAGAAATTAAGACACTGATCACTGGTGCTTAAACCTGGTCGAAGACCATACTAGAGGTCAGATAAAATATTCCCTCCCTGAGTTTCTCTCTCCTCTATCACCTGCTTATATGCACTACGTCTGCGAGAAATAAGGCAATGATCTTTGGGCTGGGCTTTAAGCGCAGATAGTAGTAGTGTATGACTAGCAGTACAATTATTATGAAACCGTCTAGGTTTATTATTAATCTTTTTTTGGAGGAAGGGACAATCTAGATTTTACATCCACTTGGATCACCTGAAATGCACTCTGTAAGGCATTGTCATCAGGCAGATCCCCAAACAAATGGCTTGCACGTTAGAAAAAGATGTAATCAATGGTTCAACCTTGCAATCTAAGAACAGAGAGACCAGGGTTAAGGCCACCTTTGGGTCACCCCCTTGGAGGGGGCACATCAGAGTGAAAAAAGACTTGTTACCATCCAAGAAAAATTTATCCTCTGTCTACCTTGTCTCCTGAAGACAAATTATAGCAAATGTTTGAAGATATGCATGCCTATCTAGGTAGAATTCTTTACTTCTTAACCCATCCACATTCCAGGAACCCAAACTGGGTACTCCAGAAATCAAGCTGATATTCAGTAGTCTGTGACTCTTTGTCATAACAATAGGAAGAATTACCTCATTACTATCCAAAACCTCCTCCCTCTTTGAACTGACATTAGGAGACACATTTAACCCCAAATCAGGGATACCATGAACCTCAGAAAGAGAACCACATAGCGTGACAATACAGGTACATTTGACGGTGCCAAAACTCGAGATGGCTACATTTGGGAGGGGGAGAGTCAATCTAGCGTATCTCTGCCCAGGGCCTCAAACCTATTTGTCATGTTTATTGCAAGCACATGTGCCTCAGATTGCCTTATATTAGTATTCTGGTGGCATTTAGCAGTCAAACTGGGCTTTGACAAGGTTGGGACAGTAACCAGCCAGTTAAAATAGCCCAGGGGAGTGGCTGAATAGAGGAAACACTGGTCATCAAGTTGACAAGGTTCAAGACTGCTGGGACACTACCCCGAAAATAAAAACTAATAACATAATTATGAGTCGGTTTGCCAAATATTGACCTTCATTGCCCAGGAGGGACAGCCAGTGGGTCACTCTGTTCCTTAGTTTGTGATAATCTTCCCTAGAGCCAATAGTTTGGGGCAGGGACTCTAATGAGTACTACAACACAGGGGACCGAGGTGGGAGGGTGATTTGGGGACACAAATGGGGAGGTGGAGCCAATATTACAATTTTTCATATTTTGACCTCCCCTCCCAAAGGTGAACTCTTAACAGTCCCACCATTTGGACCCTTAGGGAGCACAAGTGTCCCGGGTGCCTGAGAGTACCACAGTCCATACGTTGGTTTCCCTGATAAGCCTGATAGCCACCCAAATTGTTGGAACATGATGGAGGGCCACCTTTAGCTGATTGATGAGTACCTGTGGGCATGGTACCAGCTCCCTGACAATCATTGAGCCCTAAAGCCGGGCACTGCTAGAACTAAACTCACAGTTTTCACATTGTGCCCCCCAGGGACAGATTAACCTTACAAAAATATAATAAATTGTTTAAGCTCGCCTCAATTGATAAGAGTTTGCCCCTACATTTATCTATACATTATCAACCGCAACCTTAATAAAGGTCTGCAGCATAGAAGCAAGCTCATTAACATTAATGCTAGTAGTGCCATCCTTTAATGGCTTCTGTCTGCTACCCTTCGTTGGGGCCTGCTGTTCCGATCTGTCCTTATGTTGGTCTTGAATGATTAAATTCCGTGTCTGCTTTTTTTCCTTTCTTGCATTTGGATACTGGGGATCACAAGCTGAATGGGGTGTTTCTGACTTCTGCCAATGCTGACGACAGATGAATATCTACAGCAACAGTCAGGGCAACAACGAAGTCTGGTGCACTAGGATCACCTTCTGCAGCCTGACTGTCAGGGACCATCCTTAGAGTGTCAACAGGTGTGGCTTCAGGGGTTATCAATGGGGTGAAGTTAAAAAGGAGAGTATAGCCGATCTGGAGAAACCATTACTAACAGTATCCTTTGAGGATTCACCTGGTTATGAGCTACCAGTGTCCGAAGAGATCACTTTCATTTTGCCCATCTTGCCACAAGTATTGAAGGCAATGGGTCCAAAAAGAAACTCACTAAAGGAGTGGATCCCCATAAAATTAAATGTAATTGAAGGGGCGTTACCAAGATGGTGTCTTGGTAGGACTCAACTCCGGGACTCTCCGCTCCCACCGGGCCCTACCCGGCACCAGTTTTGAAGCCACAGCGGAGCGACCCCGTGGAGCTGCTGGGTGCCCGGAGGCGATCATGAAGAGCCCGGTGCAGAGGGCAAGAATTGGCAATTGACTGTGGTCCCCGCATGGCTTGGGGAACTGCCGCAATACGAAGTCTGCAAAGAGCCCTCTCGGCGGGACAAAGAGCGGGCCAGGATAACGCCGAGTGAAGGAGGTTTGGGTCACGAGCATTATGGGAGGCCCCCGCTCTGCAAGCGGAAGAAGGCCTCAATTCTGGTGGCTGTGTGGGGGAGGGGCCGCTGTGCCTCCTCCCACAAGAGGCCTCAATACCGCTGTGCTGCCTGCCCCACCCACCACCTGGAGAGCCCAACTGGGAGCCCGTGGATACGGGCCTAGTGGTCCTTGGGAGCTCAGGTCAGTGCAGCCTATAGAGCTGGTTCTGAGGCAGGGCTTGTGAAGGGGCTCGAGCGGACGGAGCTGCTTGGAGGCCCGGTTAAGGCACAGAGACATCTACTTATGAGAACGATCCCGTTGGGGGGTTTTGGCTGTGCCTCTCCACCCACCGGCCCTGCTTTGGAGGCCCCCGGTGACACTGTAACTCACGCCAGTATACCTCACCCGTGGTGGAGCACCCAGGACGGAACAGCGCATCACCAGACCGCCTAGCCAGGAGGCAAGCAGTATCACAACAGTGATGAGAGGCCTGTGAATGGGCTGAAGTAGATGGAGCTGCTTGGAGGCCCGGTTCGGGTTCAGAGACACCTACAGACCCGAGCAATTCCTGTGGGGGACCTTGGCTGTGCCTCTCCACCCACCGCCTTGCTTTGGAGGACCCAAGGGACATTGTAACTCATGTCAGCATCCCTCACCCGCGGTTGGGTGCCCAGGATGGAACAGTGCATCGTCAGGCAACCAAGCCAAGAGGCAAGCAGTATCTCAACTGCGCCGAGACAGTAGGGCCCTAGCTGCAGGCCTCTGATATCTCTCTTCCTTCCACTTCATAGTGCTGGGCCTGGGGTATGAATATAGGGCCCATGTGAGGGACTCTTGGCGGGTGCCCTTCAGCTGCAACACTGTCCTTTCGTTCTCACACATAGCTCATTCCACTTGCAGATCCCTGTGCACCTGGCCTACATTCCAACAGCAAGCCCCACACGTGAAGGAGCCACGGCTGCCCTTAAGTTCAGGAAGTACAGGTCTGTAAAGGACTTCTTCTTCAAGTTAGCACAACTGTCAGAGAGTCAGCCGGGAGCTGGGCGCGTGAATGAGATGGAGGGGAGTGAAAGCCCGGAGGCTCCGGTCAGCCGATCTTTCCTGGAGTCGCTTTTCTCCTCTCTCTGTGAAGATCTGTCTGCAATGAAACGCAAAGCGTCTGCATACTTGCGAGAAGTGCACCGCGATATGGATTCCCTGGGGGAGCGAGTTAATACACTGGAGGAGCGTGAAACTGGCAGCAATGAGGAAATTGAGAGCCTCCAACAAGAGGTCCTCAGGCTGCAAGAACAGGACCTGGACTTACAGGCCCACACGGAGGATGTAGAAAACAGGTCCATGAGGAACAACATCCTTATGCGTGGCATGGCACATGTTGAGGGTGATGGCTATATCAAAGCGCTGGTGGTAGGCCTCTTCTGCTCCATCCTAGGTGAACCCCCAGAGTTCCCGGTCAAGTTGAACCGCACTCATAGGGTGGGCCCACTGAGGGCAGTCCCTGTGGCCCCGGCGGACATACTGACATGCGTCCATGACTATCAGTTAAAAGAGAGGATTCTTTACAAGTCTCGGCGATGCCCAGAGTTTACGTACCAGGGGCAGAAGCCCACGCTATATCAGGGCCTTGCTGCCTTTACTTTACTTAAACGCAAGTCCTTTTGCCCGACTACACTCCACCTATGAGAATCTGGCATAAAATACTACTGGGGGCATCCGTTTAGGTTGATCTTTCCATACAATGGGGAACTGAGGCAAATCCGCACACTCCCAGCTGCCGACAAACTCTTGGGCATTGAATAACCCACTACAGACCAGCCTTGCAAGTACTCCCACCCCCGCAGACACCAAAGCGGCTATAGATGGACCACCATTAAGCCCCCGAGCCCGGCAGCACGCCCTGACCCTGACACCAAAGCCAGGGAGCGGCAAGCAGTGTTGTCATCCCTCGCAGGGGCATCCTCGGAGTGAGACAGAACTCGCACCAACTGCATTCTGATGCTTTGAAGTTGCACCCTTCCCCTATGCCGATGGTATCAACAATATATTCATGGGCCTTACCAGGGGGAAGCGGGGAGCCACAGGCCATAGGTACCCTTCTATCTCTTTCCAAAGAGCACAACGCTCTGGACAGTGACTCTAGTTTTCTTGTATTATGTTAACGTTTTTGTTTAGCTGGGGGGTTTGTTATTTTTGTCAATGGGGTCTCCTCCTTCTGCTGCGTCTCCCGAGGTGTGCGACCCTTGTAAACTACGGGCACTCTGTCTGGGATACTGCGGACCAGCTATTACGGGTTTGTGCGGCCCTTACTCACATGCAGCGCGTTGCGCCCACCGCACTTGCGTAGATGAGTGTCACAAAATTGCTGTTTCCCCCACCTCTCCACCATCGTACTCCTAAAGACTTAAGGACACGCTCCTCCACTGCCCTGAAGTTGGGGTGCGCCTTACCAAAACGCTAGAAGACTTCTTAGCTACCAACGACACTCGGGACACCTCAATCAACTTCCTTTGGGAAACTCTCAAAATGTAGTCCAGGGCGACTTTATAGCCACATCAGCCGCAGACAACAGGGTGCGCAGGGAGAAGAAGGAGGAACTCTCTAAGCAAGTATTGGAATTGGAAGGGATTCATAAGAGGACAGGGGCCACCTGAATTTGAAAGAAACTAAAATCAGCACAGGCTTAACTAGCCAGTCTAGACCTCGATAGAGCGGAGCACGCTGCCCTTTTCTTGAAGCATACATTCTATACTAGGGGGACAAATGCGGCCGCTTGTTGGCTCATAAATTGCGTGCGCAGTGGCAGGCAGCAATAGTCCCGCTTCTCCTGACTGAAGGAAGTGCGGAGCTCACACAGGAGGAGGATATAGCTAATGCATTCTGGGATTTCTACGCAAATCTATATGCCACTCAGCCATTGCCTTATTAGAACCCCTCCAAGTACTTTCAAGGCATAACGCACTCACCGTTGACATCCGACCAGGCTACTGCTTTAGATAGCCCCATTAGGGTCGAAGAGGTCGTTTCAGCCATAGCTCGACTTAAACTTCTCAAATCCCCTGGCCCAGATGGATTTATCGCCATTTTTAAAAAACATTTTGTTCGATCCTAGCCCTAATAATGACTCGGCTTTTTAACACTGTCGATGGCACCATTGAGCTGCCACCCATGATGCTCATGGCATCGGTAGCAGTCTTGCCCAAACCTGGGAAGAACATCAGATATTGTGCCTCCTACTGGCCGATAAGCTTGCTGAGCATACGTTTTTTTTAGATCTTCACAGGGATACTGGCATCTAGGTTGGGACCTATGATGCCGGGATTATTAGAACCTGACCAAGCTGGATTTGTCGCGACCAGGCAGTGCAGCAATAATACCAGCAGGTTACTGCATTTTCTGGATATATCACACCGTCAGACTGAGGAGCGCGTCTTACTATTTATCGATGCTGAAAAGGCATTTGATAGGGTTCATTGGCCCTTTATGGAGACTGTCTTGGAGAGGTTTGGGGTTGGGCGCCAATTCTGCCAATGGTTGCTCAGCGGCTATGGTGCCCCTCAGCTACGGTTTGGGTAAATGGCTTCACCGCCGACCCCTTCCATATAACCTGGGGCACGCACCAGGGCTGTTCGCTCCCCCCCTTCTGTTTGCTCTCTATATGGAGCCGTTAGCACAGAGAGTTCGGGAGAATAAGCAGATCAAGGGGATTCTCTTTGGGGGAGAGCAGCACACCATCAGCCTCTATGCAGACAATGTCATTGCCATGCTGGAGTCCACCCAGAACTCAGTCCCAGCCTTTTAGACAGAGTTAGAGGAATTCTTGGCAGCCTTTGGATTTAAGGTCAATGTGGACAAGTCACAAGCACTGGGCTTCTCCTTGCAACAGACAGCTGCCGCTGCCTTGACTCAGGTGTGCCCCATTTGCTGGGATCAGAAGACCATCCCAATTTTGGGCATCATGCTGTCATTGTCCACTGCGGAGACGGTATCCCTGAATTATACTCTGTTACTGCGACAGACCCGGCAGGAGCGAAAAAGATGGTGGCTGTTTGGTCTTTTGTGGCTGGGCCGGGTGGCTGCTCTTAAGATGAGCATACTCCCCAAAGTCTTATACCTTTTTCAAACCCTACTGGTGGAGCCGCCCCCGGGTGTTTCGAAACAGCTTCTGTCTAAATTTACCACTTTCGTCTGGGCAGATTAGAGACTGTGAATAAGTAAGGACCTGAGCTTCAGGACCCATGAGGAGGGAGGCCTGGGAACCCTGACCTTGACCAATATTATAAAGCCACACAGCTACGATCCCTACTAGAATGGGCTCAGCTGGAATCCTAGAAGAACTGGCTCTTTATGGAGCGCGTGCTAGCAGGACAGTCTCTTAGGAATGCCCCTTTACTTTGCAAAGCCTCAAGATCTCCTGGGTTATACGGCTCACCTGTGGTGAGAGCTACCTTTAAAGTTTGGGATGGCAGAGCCACACGCAAACGTTTGACAACTTTTCCATCGTCCCCACTCCTATTACCGAAAACCCCAAATTCTCACTGGGCCTGGATTTGGAGGCATTTAGACACTGGAACAAAGTGGGGCGCAGGTCTATAGGGCATTTATTTGACACAGAGGGCCTTCGGTCCTTCGAGGATTTCAAATCTGACTTCGACATACCTGAAACCGAGCGCTACCTTTACTTGCAAATACGACATTAGGTCATGCAGCTCCAGGTCCGCCCGGGAGCAGAAAGGCAGCTCACCCAGTATGGGCAATGGCTACTCTCAAAATAATCCACAAAGTGACTCATTACAGAATTATTTCACATCTTACGCCCCCCAGAACAGGTGGTTAAGTCAGCGGGCCTAAGACGGTGAGAGGCTGAGCTTGGATGGACACTGACTCGACAAAGAATAGGCAGATATTCACTACAGAGCTCGACACTCAATGCATAACATTTCTAGCGTGGAGACAGCCACTAAGATAATGATGTACTGGTACCTCACACCTTCCTGACTACACAAAAGCGACCCGAGCGTTCCCCCACTTGCAGTAGGGGTTGCGATGCAGACGGTACACTACTACACTTGTTATGGGAATGACCCACCCTCACAACTTATTGGACGCAAGTCCTGGCTGAGATTGACCGTCACTTTGATACCACACTGTTATGCTTCCCTGAATATGTGGTCTTGGGAGTGTTCAACATGCTTACATTTCCCCTCAAGTTCCGTAAAGGCAAATGAATAGGTATAGCTCTAGGGGCGGCATTGCAGAATATATTATCACATTGGGGCACAGACAGAACACCTACAATACAGGGATGGCTCCACCGACTATGGTACGTGGTCGGCATGGAGTTCATCTTTTTTTCGCTTCAAGGTGATGGGGCTTCCTTTGCTGAAATGTGGTGACCGCTCGTCACCTTGTTATGCTCTGAATTTCGCTAACTATCCTGCCCTAAATACCTGCGGTTACTGCGCCTCCCAGCTCTGAACCAAGACACGACCCAAATACCACCGCACTGAGTAATAATGTACCGAGCCTGATTTCCACTTTTCTGTCAAAGCAGCTTGAATGGGGAGGAGATGAGGGGGGAGAAGGGGGCAGGGGGGAGGGAGGAAGGCAGAAGGGTTCATTTAGTTTTATTTTGATTCTCTGCAAAGCAATAGGATGGTTGCTGGCTCATGACCTGGGCTTCATTTCTTACTGCATCTTGTTTGTTGGCAAACCAATAAAAATATTTCAACCTAACATTACATGCAATTAAGTGTGTACCAAACAAAGGGGCTCCTGGCAGTTGGGCTGCTGGTTGTTGAAGTCCCTTGTGCCCTTTGAGGTCTCTGGAGACCACACACAACCCACCTGCCATCACTGCAACCAGTCAAGAAAACCATTCTGAATTTGTGCTAAGTGCAATTTAGGCAAGTTCTAATATAATTTGTTACAGGAAGAGAGCAGCTTGCAACTCTCCCATAGCTCCAATGAAATGTACTGAATACACTCCCATCCTTCCCCTTTCATAAGGGATGGTGTTTACCATTATGGGCAAACATGACTGGCTCAATACATACAAAGTCCATCTAGGTTCTCTTTCAATATCAGAAATCACCCTACATGCCAAATCTATCTGTATTGGATCTTCCCCAGAATGAGTGACCCGCTCCTCAGATGAGGCTTCTGTTAGGGGTGTGTGGAATATTCCGTTCCACCCATGGAATTGGTGGAATTTTAGTAACTCCACATTTCTCTTGTAATGTTTTTTCTTCCACGTGGTCCCGGATGCTAAGTTGGCGAGCACAAACGAGAGGAAGATTTGATTTCTCCTATTGCGATTTCCGGACACTAGGACACCCAGCAAATTTTTTTTAACACGGGCGGTCAGAATCGAACAGAGAAGCTATGTCCTCTGTCACACCGCACGGTGTCATTTGTGCTAAAACAAGCAATCGATGCTAAATCACCGCTCAGGCAGCGCGGCATGCCTATTTCCTCCCATAGGTGGAACTACACAGAATCTCTCGTAGTTTCTCTGCAACTCTGCAGAATTACACGGAGTCAGATTCCTCAAGATTTGCTCACCCCTAGCTTCTACCTTATGACCGGGTAATTATGCACCCCTAGATCAACTTGCACTTCTTGCTCATGCCGTGGGCTTGATCCATCTCTTCAGATCCAAGAAAAATTGTGGGCATCGCAAACGGTCTCTGTCCAGGAACTGGTGCTTAGTTGAAGTCTTTTGATTATTAGTGGATTTGGAAGTCCAAGTCTTTACGGTCTTCTGTTATGAGTGACTCCTTCAAGGAGCCACAATGTCGCCAATACTATGTAATGCCAAAGCAGATTGTGTCTTCCAGAAGAAGACACTGATGGAGGTAAAAGCCCAATGGTCAAAAAACCCAGAGTTGGCAGAAACATATATCCTAAAATTTCTCAGTAGATGATTCCGGGAAGAAGAATGTCAGGGAAAATGAAGGCAGTGGAAGCGCTCGTAACATCTTTGTGTTTATTATTTCTTTCTGGAAGTCTGCACTTGCTGGTTTCTAAACACTCCTTGGTCTCCTTTTGTGTTTATTATTGGCAGTGGAGGCGCCACCTGGCAGCAAACCCCCTAGGGCAGGTAGGAGACACATGGGATCATACATGGCCCACCTAAGCATGCCTCAGGTATTAAAGTTGGGCAGGGCAGCAGGGCAGCAGTGTACCAACTTTAGTAACCTTCCACTTATCTCCTGCTTTCTATGTTGATATGTTTCTATGTTGCTAAGGGTCTCCAATGTAATGAGAATAGATGGAGAAGGCAAATCATAAACAATTGGTTCTTTTGGGTGTGCGATATTTCTTAATTCTTTCTTAAAATTTTTTTAAAAACAAACTCGTTCATTTGGAGATGAATTAATCAAAGATAAATCAATTCATGAAAGGAAAAAAGGGAATCCAAACCATATGCAGTATCACAAATTACTTTATAAATTGTATTCATTTATAAGTACTCATATTGGAAATTCACAAGGCTGTCATCAATATACAATGGCGCATGAAAGTGCAAATGAGTGACATTTGGTGCTCAGTGAAGTTTGTGCAAGTGTAATATATACAGTATAAATAACGGCGATTTCAAGTAGCAGGGAGGGGAATGGGAGGGAAAGAAAGGGGGAAAGGTGGCCAGTATTACAATTTCTCTAAGAGTGTTCTGTAGACCACACTAATCAGTCTCAACACAGAATCCTTAAAACAAGGTCCACAAGTTTTTTTTGTCGATGTTTAACCCTTTGAAAGCGGTCCTGAAGCATCAGCGCGGGTCTTCATCAGGACTGGGAAGGCAGGGGAGGTGAGGGGTATGTGAAGCAGCCTCAAAGCAGGCCCATCCGGGCTCTCCTTTGTTGTTCACCAAGGGGTAACAGAATCACTGAAGTCGGGTTCTCAAATTATTTGGTGAAAACGTGGGTATATTCTAATTATTTCTTCGGAATCTCTTAACCCAATGGTCCGTGTGCATTCGCTGATACTGTTTCCAGCGGTTACTTGAAAAAAAGGTCAGTGACCTTACAATTATTCAGTGTCAGGTCGTAGCAACTAAAACTCGGCGGCGATGAGTGCTCCGACCGAGTTCGCTCCGTAAATCGGGCCTGTTTTGAGGCTGCTTCACGTACCGTTATTTATACTGTATATATTACACTTGCACAAACTTCACTGAGCACCAAATGTCACTCATTTGCACTTTCATGCGCCACTGTATATTGATGACAGCCTTGGGAATTTCCAATATGAGTACTTATAAATTAATACAATTTATAAAGTTCTTTGTGATACTGGATATGGTTTGGATTTCCTTTTTTCCTTTTTCCTTTCATTAATTGATTTATCTTTGATTAATTAATCTCCAAATGAACGAGTATGTTTCTTTAAAAATGTTAAGAAATATCGCGCACCCAAAAGAACCAATTGTTTATGATTTGCCTTCCTGCCCAGGTTCTTAGGGATACTGGGCTACCCCATTGTTACTTAACTAGATGGAGAGGGCAGTCAGGTCTGGAATTGTGAAACACAATGTGACCAGGCCATACTGGTTTAACCTGTGATTCTTCAGAATTTAAGAATTGTTGGGCAATAAAAAAGGAAAAACTACTCAGAGATTTTATTCTTTTGTATTTTAAGATTTATATAGTGCTTTTTGCCCGTGTTAAGACACCACAATACCAAAGCACATCTGGATCATCAGTTAAAAAGCAAACCTGTTTGTTGTGCATTGTTGATGTTGTGTGGCCAATGTAGAAAACATTGGTATCATGCATTAGTGTAAGAAACGGTCTCCAATCATATCATAGCAAACCTGTGGTTGTACTGAAGCATGAATTGAATCAGATAGTGTTAGGAGAGAAAAATGTGAACTTTTTAGACACATATTATCTTGTTGGCGTTTGTGCTTGGTAGGCAGGTTGTGGGTTGGTGTTCTGGCACATATAAAAAATATTAGGTATCCAATAAAGTGCTATCTGGCCAGCAATACCCTTGCCACAACTCGGACTCACACAAAGAAAGTGGTGAGTGGTAAAATAGCATGGTCCTAAACCAATTACATTGCATACATATTATACATGTGAATGACTTAGCTTCTCCCCAGTAACTTTCCCTTATTATGGCAGTCAACATTGGGTAATAAAATAATTAAACTACTTTCTGATATAATGCTGATACTGTAATAACTGGTCTTCAAGTATTAATGTTTGTTGCATACTCAATTTGACATCTTGAGGGAGGACTTTGGAAATATCAAAATAGTTAATAGGACATTCATTATATTTCAGCTATATCATCACCAGCAGTCAATCAGATAATCTTCAAAAGTAGAAGTCAACACCTTTTAAAATATCTATCATTTATTGTGATTATGAGCGCTTTAATCACAAACCCATTGTAAGTATGCAGCTTATAGGAATATAAAGAAATCATATGTATATTTAAATGCAAGTCCTCTCTTGGAGAGTACAAGAGGAACAACAAACCACAAGCCACAATAACCTAGAGTCTATTCCTGTGCTTATCTTAGTAAATGGAAAGTACTATAATCTCACAGTAAAAAGAAATCCTACCCAGTTCAAATAGGAATAGAGTCACTAGATTGTAATATCATTTACAAATCTCAGTGAAGCACTACATCCCCCCAGTGGTGCATTCTCCTAGCTCTAAGAGTTCCCCTAAGAGGTGCAGGCCTTCATATGAAGTTTGGGCATAGTCATTGATTACCTAACTGGCTATTGCATAGATCAGTTCGTACTAGTATGATTTCACATAGGTAAAGTCTATGGTTCTTAATGGCACATGCACCTCTGGGTGTTGAATCTCTCTTTCTTCTTGTTAGACCATGTTTTACCAGCTTGATGAAGATGTGGCTCTTATTCCATTGGCAGGTGCAAGATCCCACCCTGTTCCTCCTCAAGGATTTGGTACCATGAAGACAGATTCATTAAGCATAAGGGCTGCTGTGTGCAGATTATTACTGCAGGCCTGTATAAAGGGTTCTCGCTTCTGCCAGGTGCAGTCTCCCAGACTAGATTCAGGCATGTACTTGCTTTTAGTTGTTGCAGCTTCTGGGCCGGATCACCAGCTGGTGTTCATCTTTAGCAGTTCCATTCTCCTAAGATGGATTCGGGGTTTTTTATTGGTGACCACAATTGCTCCTCTTCTGTGGCAACCCCAGTTTTTTGTGCACACGGCATTGATTTGGCATTGATACGAGAAGAAACAATGTTGGTTTTTTGTTGTACGTCTTGATTCAATGCTCTATGAGAACTGTTCAGGGAAACTGGAAGACCCTTTATGACACCGGTCAACTCCTGGATTGATTCCCATCTGGGTGACTCACCTGTCTGACAAGAGTCTTACCTGGTAAAGGTAACACCAGGGTGAGTTACAGCACATAAACAGAAGTGTTACAGTCGAACCCAAGATCTGACACCACTAAGGGTTTTGGTTTAACAACCCACAAACAAAAGGCTTGTTACAGCTAACACCCACAGTTAGAACAGCAGTGTCTTCAGGTTGGAGAGAAAATCAACCCCAATTCCAATCCATGCTACATAAGGGATGACATAGTGGACCACAGTACTCCACATGAAAACGTCCTTTCCCTGTGTTCTTCAACAGTGAAGGAAGGTCCGCAGGCTTTTAAGGTGTGGGGTTAGGAGCAGCTGCTCACCCAGAATCTCGGGGATGTTAAGGCCAGTCTCTTTTGCTGGAGCTACACAAGTATGGACAGAAAGCTTTGGCCTTTTATGATCCTCTTGGAACACCACTTTGGGCTTAGTGCCTCTTTGCTGGCCTCCCAAATTGTTATGCTGCATATGTATCTCCACTACATGTCAAAGAGCCCTCAGAGTTTCACAGATGTTTGTCCGGTGTTGAAGCTATCACTGTTGGCTGTAGTTATCAGTGTTATCACAGCTAGCAATCAGGGCTCTTTGTTATTCAGACTCCTTCTTTGGGACATCTGAGATGATTTATCTGGGGCCTCCCTTGCTCCCGCCTCTGCTCATCATAGCTTTCTTATGATCCTGATCTTCCCTTTGCTGATTGCCACAGTTCTTTGACCCCTTTGTTAGCCATTAACTATTTTTTCTCACTACTGCCCTCTGAGTTCTTAAACCACTTTGTGCACTATTAGGATGGTGGGCGGAAAATCACCCCGACCTCCATGGAACCAGAAAACAACTGCCTGCCTGTACTGGGAAAAACTGGCAGCTAAATTAGGATCAACTGCTAAAAAACACTGACCGCGGCAGTATGGGGCAAAGAAAAAACAGCCGTAGCGGGCGGAGATGGGCCAAACCCGTCCACGGCAGTCGGATGTGCGGCGGAAAAACACCAACCCACCGCCAGGATAGCGGAGACACCTCACTGGAAATTAGGATCCTCCAGATGGTCCCACGGTAGTTTCCGTTGTTTCCGACTGCCGCGGTCGCTAACAATGATGAATGGGAGTGCCGGCGGAAGACCTGTAGCAAAGCCACTGCTGCGGATACTCCGTAACAAATATGGCGGCCGAAAGGAAAACCCGACAATAGGGCCACAAAGTGCACACAGCAATCTAGCCAAGCCACCCAAAAACAGAAAACACGCCCCAATGACACAACCACATAGCAAATATAAAAATACCAATCCCAGGAGAACCTGCACGACACACCTGACAGCAATCCCCATTTGGGCATAGCCACATAGCTGAGTATAAAAGCAGCCCCTTCCCTGACCACAATCCCTTGCAACACTCCAGCCCTGAAGGAACTTAAACCTACAAAGGAGAGGCAAACAACACACCATCATTACTCACACCACACACAGTACCACCAACACTCCCACACCTGCACTACTAACCCCCTGCACATCACACACCATACACATCACTACCACACCCACCACTCACACCCCTGCACCCATAACCACTTTGCACACCACAAACCATGCCAACACATAAAATGCCCAGATTCACGGAGAGTGAGTTGAAGGTTATGGTAGATGAGATAGTCCGAGTGGTACCACAACTGTTTGGTAGCCTGGTCCAATAGACACCATTAGCCACAAGAGCACAAATATGGGCAAGGATAGTCGAGAAGGTCAATGCAGTAGGGACCACCCCCTGCTCAAAAATGAAATCATTAAGCGGTGGCATGACCTCCAGAGGGTTGTCAAAGAGAAGAGGAGCAAGACCCGTGAGCTGGCTGACAGGACTAGAGGTGGCCCTCCCATTCCACCCAAAACATTCAATGCATGGGAGGAAAAGATGCTTGCCATACTTTATCTAGAGAGTCTCACAGGACTAGCTGGGGGAGTGGAAGCTGGTAAGTACAAACACATGACTACCACTGCTATGTACTGTCTTGCACAAATACAAAGCTACACCTCCTTGGAAAAATTCTTCTGTACCACACACTCCCCAAAAAAGTCTCACAGATCCAACATTTACTCCCTCCCATTCACCCAAAACATAGCTAGCAACATTACCATGGAGGAATGTGTACAGGCAGCTAGCACTACAACTCCCCGCAGGCCCCCTTGTCCCTCACCTCAGCAAGATGGAGCCCTCCCCCACCCCACCCAGAAGCATGTGGCAGCCATTACATTACCCTCATCAAACTAACAGGTAGGTAGCCATCTTCCCTGGGAGGGCTGTATGGGGGTGGGAGGCCTGCACTCCTACTCCCACCATGCACCCTTGTCCTCCAGCTCAGCAAGATGGAGCCCTCCCCCACCCCACCCAGAAGCATGTATCAGACATTACATTACCCTCATCAAACTAACAGGTAGGTAGCCATCTTCCCTGGGAGGGCTGTATGAGGGTGGGAGGCCTGCACTACTACTCCTCCTATGCACCCTTGTCCCCCAGCTCAGTAAGATGGAGCCCTCCCCCCACCCAGAAGCATGTGTCAGCCATTGTATCACCACAAACAAACTCACTGGTAGGTAGTCACCTCCCCTGGGAGGGCTGTATGTGGGTGGGAGGCCTACACTACTGCTCCCACCATGCCCCTTGTCTCACACCTGAGCAGGATGTAGCACTCCAAAGCAACCCAGGAGTTGTATGCAACCATTGTATGAATCACCCCACCTAACTGGTAGGTAGCCATCTTCCCTGAGAGGGCTGTTTGGCGGTGGGACGCCTGCACTACTACTCCCACCATGCACCCTTGTCCCCCAACTCAGCAAGATGGAGCCCTCCCCCCACCCCGCCCAGAAGCATGTGTCAGCCATTACATTACCCACATCAAAGTAACAGGTAGGTAGCCATCCTGCCATGGAGGGCTGTTTGGGGTGGGATGCCTGCACTACTACTCCCACCATGCCCCCTGTCTCACACCTGAGCAGGATGGAGAACTCCCCCACCCAGGAGCAGTTGGAAACCATTGCAGTACACCACAAACAAACTTATAGGTATGTGGCCGTCTTCCCTGGGAGGGGTGTTTGTGGGTGGGAGGCCTGCACTACTATTCCCACCATGCCTCCTGTCGCACACCTGAGCATGATGGAGACCCCCCCAACACCCAGGAACAGTTGGATGCCAGTGCAGTACAGCAAACAAACTTACAGGTAGGTAGCCAGTTACCAAGGTTGTACTGTTTGTGGGTGGGAGGCCTGCACTACTATTCCCACCATGCCCCCTATCTCACACCTAAGCAGATGGAGCACTCCCCCACCCAGGAGCAGTTGGAAGGCATTGCAGTACACCAAACAAACGTAGGTAGCCAGTTACCAAGGTTGTACTGTTTGTGGGTGGGAGGCCTGCACTACTCCTCCCACCATGCCCCCTGTCCCACATATCAGCAGGATGGAGCACTCCACAACAACCCAGAAGCAGTTCGAAGCCATTGTACGGTTCACCCTCACCTAACATGTAGGTAGCCACCTTCCTGGGAGGGCTTTGTGTGGGTGGGAGGCCTGCACTACTACTCCCACCATGCCCCTGTCTCACACCTGTGCAGGATAGAGAACTCCCCCACCCAGGAGCAGTTGGGAGCCATTGCAGTATACCACAAACAAACTTACAGGAATGTAGCCATCTTCCCTGGGAGGGCTGTTTGTGGCGGGAGGCCTGCAATACTACTCCCACCATGCCCCCTGACTCATACCTGAGCATGATGGAGAACTCCCCCACACAGGAGCAGTTGGAAGCCATTGCAGTACGCCAAACAAACTTACAGGTAGGTAGCCAGTTACCAAGGTAGTACTGTTTGTTGGTGGGAGGCCTGGACTACTACTCTCACCATGCCCTGTGTCTCAAACCTCAGCAGGATGGAGCACTCCACAACAAGCAGTTGGAAGTCATTGTATGGTTCACCCTCACCTAGCATGTAGGTAGCCACCTTCCCTGGGAGGGCTGTTTGTGGGTGGGAGGCCTGCACTACTACTACCACCACCATGCAACCTTGTCCCCCAGTTCAGCAAGATGGAGCTCTCTCCCCCACCCAGATGCATGTGGCAGCTAATGGATCACTACAAACAAACTAACAGGTAGGTAGACATATTATGCTGCCTTGTGCTACCACTGAGCAGGATGTAAGCCTCCACCATGCACACACAGATGTGTCACAAAACAAAGCCCAATGGGAAAACATAACAGGTAAGTAGCCAGTGTGTGCACCTAGCCATTCGTCACAAAAACAATGGTCCCATATGATAATACCAGCCCTCTCATTGCACAAATATGCACACCGATCCTATTGCCATGCACAGTGTGCACACAGCTAATCAAGGAAACTGTCACAGCAACCAAAGTGTGACACACCAATGCACATGTAGAAGAAAGTCTGTGCACAATCATGCACAGCACTGAATGACATGTGTAGTGCAATAAGGCCCTAGCAAAAAGGACCATATGAAAACAAATAAAGCATGGTTAGTGGTGGAAACCCTGATATGCACATGACAAGACAAAGGTATGCAGGAGATGACAATGACCTGTCCATGCCCAGATGTGACGTCTCCCAGGTCATACAAATCAACAAAGAGTCCTCACAGAAATTATTTGTTCTGCTAGGCCCTAGATGTCAACATGTCCCTGTTTTTGCAAATTATGCACATGGCATGTTTTGACACCTCACACCATGGACAAGTAATGCATGTACCACAGCATCATGGCAGAAGGCACAGTAGTGCACATAGAAAACAATGTGATGATTAGTCAACAGTGTAGTGTACAAACAGTGAATGACACAGCTAACACAAAGCTTGCTGGGTGCACTACAATGACCATTTACCATCTGACCCACAGGTGACCAAGAACTGACTGCAGAGGACAACACCAGCAACCTGCAGAGCCAGTCTCCCCACGGAACATCGACTCTCGGATGTTGACTCCCTGTATTCTTTGGACGAGGAGCCCAACGCCGGCCCATCTGGTGTTCCAAGGCGCATCAGGTCCCAGGACCCCATCGTCCCCCCCCACCACATATGCTGCTACAGTAACATCTCTGCAGGCCCCTGCTGTTACGGCCGGTGCGTCCTCCACCCCCACCACCACCAGAGCTGCCTGCAACACTCTCCCTGTCCCACAGAATGACCACCCCACCCTACCGACTGAGGAGGGCAAGGAGAGGATGCTGGTGCCTACAGTGGAGAGGCAACAGGTCCATGGCAGCAGGGCAGGTGGAAGGGGCAGGGTCACCCAAAGATGACCAGAGCCTGGTACCGAATCCCTGGACCACATCAACAGAGTCCTTGGGGCATATCAACCTGTTAGTTTGATGAGGGTAATGTAATGGCTGCCACATGCTTCTGGGTGGGGTGGGGGAGGGCTCCATCTTGCTAAGCTGTGGGACAAACGGGCTGGTCAGAACAAGATTCCCATGAGCACCTCCTGCTGATGAGGTCCAAGGACACCCTCATGGGCCAAATTGTGGACCTCTTGGGCCAGCTAGTGGCGGTTAACCCAGGGCGTAGTTCGTGTAGTAGCGCTACGCATAGCTACACGAAGCGCACTTTGCACTACGTGAGCTACGCGTAACACTACGCAAACTGCGTAGTGAAATACTGTTAGCAATGATTGCTATGTGCAATTCGCATAGCGCGCTGTTGCACAAATTATGCGAGCGTAGTGTAGTTTTCCACTCAGGCCTAGTGGTGTGACTGAGGGACAGACCTGCGCCACAACCAACACCTTCACTTCTCTCTGGTGGCCCGCAGGATGAAAGTGAGAAATCTGTCCTGCAGCCACAGAGAGGGGTGAGTCCTCAGACCCCCCTGGCCCTACAGCAAAGACCCCCCTGCCGAGGGACAAAGGGGCCATCTTAAGAAAACCCTGGGAATATCTATTGGCAAAGCACCTGCCAAATGCCAGTCACAGAGACAGCCATGATGGCAACCCTCTTCACAACTGCATTGACTTTTTGGACTGTCCTTCCCCACACTGCTGTGTGAATGGCATCTGTCTGTTGGACTGGGTCACCACATCTATGAGGTGACTACTCGATTATCTCATTTGCCATAACTGTCAATTCACTGCTTCACTAATCACCTTACTGTAAATGTTCACCCCCTCACGTCACCATTGTAAATAAACAACTCCTTAGACACATGTTATTGTACCTGCTCTGTTTTTATTCCAGGAGGTATAGTCTTCATGATGGTTACAATGTACCAGGGACTGGAGTGTATGTAGGCACGGTGAGGTTGAATGCACCTATAAAACCACAACAGAACAACATTCACTAGTCTGGGTGTGGCATCACAGACATCACACAACACTTCACATTAAGAGAATCCCACATGCACACATCACAATGGGCAACAAGTGTCAACATACACATCCTGTAGATGTTTCTAAATGAACTGTCCCAGAAACATTGTCAGCCACCACTAAGTTTACAACCGGCTGCTGTCACAAATCTCACACACACCTTCACAACAACAGCAACATCATCAGACAATGGGCATGTTGTACATTGTCACCCACCTTCAGTGAAGTAGCGGGTGATGAGCTGTTGACGCAGGTCAACACCTTCCTCCTCTCCACTGTCCTCATCACTGGACACCTGTTGGTTTGCAGAAGGGGGCCTTGGCTGCTCATCATCATCCTGGATCAGGGGAATCTCCTTGCGAATGGCTAGGTTGTGGAGCATGCAGCAAGCCACTACAATCTGAAACACGTTCCTGGACGAGTCATCAGTGCACCTCCCGTCTTGTCCAGGCAGCGGAAACATGACTTCAGCAGACCAAAAGTACGCTCCACCACACAACGTATCCTCCCATGGGCATCATTGTAGCGGACGTCAGCTGGTGTCCTGGGATTCCGCAGTGGGCTCAGCAACCAAGGACGGTTGGGATATGCAGAGTCACCACAAGTAAGTATTCCAATGTCGCTGAGGCAGAGGACAGCAGGTCACACACAGCACGCAATATGACTAGGCATACTCACCCACAATCCATGTACACACGGGAAGCAGATTAGCCTCCAGTTGGGGTACAATGCTGTTACACAGGATGTATGAGTCATGGGCCGAGCCTTGGAATTTGGCACACATGTGTGAGATGATCATATCTGCCTGGAACACCACTTGCACATTTATGGAGTGGTCATGTTTACGATTCCTGTAGATATGCTCACGTGCCTGTGGTGCTACAAGCCCAAAATGGGTGCAATCAATGGCACCAACAACATGGGGGATGGCTCAGAGGGGATAGAAATCTCCCTCACAGCTACCAATTCAGGCCCCCCAGGGGAAATGGATATATCTGTCGTTGTAGATCATCATAGCGGACAGAACATCACGCAGCACCAAGCAGAACAATGGTTGTGACCTCCCACCTTCCCTGGACACTGTGTGCTGGAATGATCCAATAACAAAAAAATGCGGGGCTGCCATCACCTTATACGTTGGGGTGAAAGCTGTTGGATATGTTCTGTGAGGCTGCAGGTGGGGCTCCAACATAGCACAAAGGGTTCGTAGGATGGCTCTATCAAGACGGCATTTCCTGATGATCACCTCATCCTCCATGTCTGCCAGCACTGTCAAGTGAAGATGCAGATTTGGTCTCCTCCTAGTTGAGATGAAAGTGGACACATGTCAATGCAATACATCATGAGATGGGCACATCATCTCACATTCTGGCTGACACAACGCCAACAATGACTGTAATCAAAATAGAGTTACAGACCAGCTTACATGTAGGGACACTTTCAGCTACACTAATCGCACACTTTTTGACTTACACACAGCAAGTACCTCAAACACCACCTCGGTTTAGGTGAATGCACATAGGGCAAGGGCCGCATTTCCCATGGGCACATCTGGGAGTACAGCATCCAGCATATGTGTAACAAAGCAACCCCACTGTTTTATACCTAGCTGCTGTACCTGATACACCTTCAGGCGTCATTTGAACCTGGCACACATCAACACCACAATGACCACAGGCTGAGCATTAATGAAGAGTGTGTGCATAATCAAACATAAGAGGACAGGCAAAACAGAACATCATTTATTGAGACAAACATTGCTGTGATTGTCAATGCACCTCAACACATTGACATGTGTACACATTGTAAAGTCTATAACAACACTGTCCAGTGTACAGGGCCATCAATATCACAAGTGACATGTGAGGGGGTACATGCCAATCTACGAAATCACATATACACACATGGCGTGTGTAGTCATTAGTGGGGTAATGGAACATTGGCAGTGTGTGCACAATGATGTGCCATTAACCATGTGGCCACTGTGCACTGCTGATGATTGCCAGATGGCCACTGAAACAGCATGATGTGTCTATTTGTGCTGTAAAAGTATTCCGCCACCACAATCCTGCACACCCATGTCACTGTATGGCACCCAAATGCAGGTAGCCACCGCCTGGCTCCAGCGGTGTGTCACCAACATTCCCCAATACACAAGTGCGGTAGTGATAGGTATCTATGTAGTGCCAAATGGCAGTTGGGATGCTCGGCCACCCAAATTGCGGTGCCTCATGTGAATTTATAGCAACCAAATCACGGTAGCTACCATCTGGCCCCAGCGGTGTGTCACCAACAATACCCAATACACAAGTGCGGTAGTGATATGTATCTATGTATTGCCAAATGGCGGTTGGCATGCTCTGCCACCTAAATCGCGGTGCTTCATGTGAATGTATATTTAACTAAACAACCGCCAGTACTGCTGTCTTATTCTATCTTGATTCATACTATTATATTGAACATCCAACAACATGTGTACTAGACTACTAGTTCTGTCTGAATCACACTGTTCTTTTTATTTATATTATTTTGTTCTCAAAATCAAAGCATTAGTACAATTTTACACTTTGACATTTTTACATCATGATTGCAACAAAAATACACAATAAAAACATTCAATGCTACAAAATAGAAAATCCCCCATTCACTCTCTCATTCAACGTGTCCAGCATTCATTCAACACATCTCATACACTCACAACGCACAAAAGGAATATTTATAATTCAATTCACATGACCAATAACACCACTGGGTTTGGGCTTCCAATGGTAAGCCATAAGAATTCTGAATGATAAGTTTTAATTAGACACAACAATATAAAGTGTTGATAATTTGGGTCTATGGCATTGTTTATTAATTTAGGTACAAACAATAATTGAATTGTAAATATTGCTTTTGTGCGTAGTGAGTGTATGAGATGTGTTGAATGAATGCTGGACAGGTTGAATGAGACACTGAATGGGGGATTTTCTATTTTGTAGCATTGGATGTTTTTATTGTGTATTTTTGTTAAAATCATGATGTAAAAATGTAAAAGTGTAAAATTGTAGTAATGCTTTGATTTTCAGAACAAAATAATATAAATAAAAAGAAAAGATTGATTTAGACAGAACTAGTAGTCTAGTACACATGTTGTTGGATGTTCAATATGATAGTACGAATCAAGATAGAATAAGACAGCAGTACTGGCAGTTGTTTAGTTAAATATAGTTCAGAGGCTTGGCCTTACCATTGGGAGCCCAAACCCAGTGGTGTTATTGGTCATGTGAATGTATGGCACCCAAATCACTGTAGCTACCGCCTGGCCCCAGCTGTGTCACCAACAATACCCAATACACAAGTGCGGTAGTGATAGCCATAGAGACCTGCCCAAACGCGGTTGGAATGCTCCACCACCCAAATCCCGGTAGCTACCACCTGGCCCAGCGGTGTGTCACTGCCATGGAGCATGCCCTCACAGCCAATGGGAACCTTAATCGCGGTGGCATGATGCAATTTTGACAATCGCAGAAGGCGTGCCCCGCCACCGCAGAGCCGGTTATTGGATGCAATTGAAAGATGCACCAATGCGGTAGCACCCGCCTGGCCCCTGCGGTGTGTCACCGCCATGGAGCATGCCCTTACAGCCAATGGGAACCTTAATCGCGGTGGCATGATACAATTTTCAAAATCGCAGTAGGCGTGCCCCGCCACCGCAGAGCCGGTTGTTGGATGTAATTGAAAGATGCACCACCGTTGTAGCGCCCACCTGGCCCCTTTGGTGTGTCACCGCCATGGAGCATCCCCTTACAGCCAATTGGAACCTCAATCATGGTGGCATGATGCAATTTTGAAAATCGCAGTAGGCATGCTCGGCCACTGCGGAGCCGGTCATTGGATTCATTTGAAAAAGGCAGACCTGGAACACCAATTGCAGCAGCTGAGCACCACTGAAATGGCCCCAGGGGGCTATATATGTGTGGGAGGGAGCCTCACATTTCCACTGCTCCCAGAGCCTGCTGCCAGAGAACCCTCATCTGCTGCTGCCTCCAGGGAATGCTGCCAGAGACCCCATATCTGCTGCTGCCTCCAGGGACTGCTGCCAGAGATCCCTCATCTGCTGCTGCCTCCAGGGACTGCTGCCAGAGACCCCTCATCTACTGCTGCCTCCAGGGACTGCTGCCTGAGACCCCTCACCACCCAATTTTGCCGCTGCTGTCTCATGTCCACAGTGATGGCAAGGACTGAGAAGATCCGTGCCAGTCCCTTCACAAGCGAGGAGCTGGAGTTTCTGGTGGATGAGGTGCTCACATAGCACCCAACGCTATACTGTGGCTCAAATGTCATGGTAAGTCTTCTACAGTGTAGGGGAGTACATTGGGGGCACACATGTAGTTGGAAGGATGCAGTATGTGCTGAGAGTGTGGGGTTGTGTCACGCACTGCCTAACATGCTGTCTCCAGGGTAAAGGTGGGTGAACCCTATTCCACACGTTTCCCTGCCTGCACATCAATATTTGAGTGACCTGTATTGTCTTGTCAGCCACACAGTGACGCAGCAAGTTGTGTTAATGCAGGAGTCAGGACAGTGATTGTTTGGCTGAATGGCTGTGTGTGCCCCTGTTGTCCATCTCAGTGTGAGCCCACCTGGCCTGCACAGTCACCGCCCAAAAAGACAAGGACACATCACTTAACTTACAGAGTATTACATCTGTCTTCTCTCATTGCACTCCAGCTATGAGTCATCTCAGCCATGTAGATTGCACACACCCAGCCTTGTAAAAAGGATTTTGCATTTGTGAGATCATGTCCCTTAATGTGACATCCATGACACAGTTATCTATTCACAGGGCAAAGGCCATTGAGGTCTGCACAGTCTTGGACACAGTGAGTCTACCACCGGTGCCTCTGCCGGCCATCCTAATAGACACCTTTCTGTTATCCTTACAGAACATACTCCTTTTTACCCATCCATCTTTAGACCCTTCTGCCAAGTTTCAGTCCCTGTGCTCTCTGATCCACCCTCACATCAGACAGAATCCGTTATCATTCAGAGGTCAGAGCATAAACGTCTTGGCTTTTTGTTCACTTTGAATGCTCAAATTTTTCAGTTAATACTTACCAATTTTATGAGTGAGCTGAAAAAAGTGGGGGTTTCTAAGGGTGACAGCCAAAGAAGAATGGGTGAGAACCATTTACAAAAGAGATATCTTAATTCATATGGCTTAGAATCACCTAAGTGTCATCCTGTTCCTGTTTTACTTCCTTCTGCTCCTGCCCTTCTTCGCCTTCTGGTATTGGTCCTCCTCCTTGTCCTTTTTACAAGTAAACCTTTTCTGCGTTGTTTTGGTCCTCCTGGTCCTTATCCAAACACTGGTCCAACTAGCTCCAGTTACCCTGGCACTGGTTTCCTGCATCTGTCACATCACCCATGGGGATATTGACATCTTCTCTAAGTTAGCATGAGCTCGCTTCAGACAGTATGCGGCTCTGCGCATGTTGCTACATGGCTTAATTTTGGCAAAGACTTTGTTTGCACTTTTCACATGAGAACCCACTGCTGTGCTCACTCTCTGCCAGTTCCTGGGATTTAGTCTGAACATTGTGAGCAAGGCCGATAATCCATGCCCCTTGTAATTTTGTTCTGGTCAGGCCCTAGCCCTTAGTCAAAACATACTAATGCAGCTGTTGTTTGGAAATCGTACTTTGGTTTTATTTGAATACATGCATTAGGGGCACACACTTGGATAAGGACTTTTTCAGGGAGAAGAGCGAGCCAGCAGCTATGATGTAGAACTACCATCTAGAGTCTAAGGTATGGGGTTCACAGCCAAAACCCAGAAATCTTCTGATATATAATAATACAGTGTCTAAGCAGGGGGAGGGAGGTTAGGCTATATTGTCTTTTCATGATGACATCTCCGTTCATGATTTATGGACTAGCTGCTATGCTGACTGTATTTGTAGTATGCCTTTTCCTGCTTGTTGTGGCACGTATACTGCACATTAGAGAATGTTAGTTAAAAATACATATGTGTGTGAGTGTGAGCGAAGGAGGGGGGATCTTGCAACCGCGAGTCCTGAGAGATTCTGGAGTGTTGGGTTCTGGGGTGTCTAATCACTTGCTTCTCTGTAAGTGAGAAGGAGGGCAACTGAGACACTATAGCTAGTCAGTCCTGGGCTCATGTGTACTAAGATGGTAAGATGACTCGGTCCCTACGCATTAAGGTCCCATAATCCTATGCATAATTCTGTGTTTGGGCAGAATCCCTGCAACACATCTGGCGCTCCTTTTTCCAGCCCTTCCTGACCCTGGTCTCTCTGGCCCTTTTTTGTATTGACCCTTAGTCTACCTCATGACCCTGGCATTACTGATCCTCCCCACCCCGATTCTGTTGTTCTGCTGGATCCTTCTGCACCTGCCTCTGTTGTCCTGGCTCCCCTAAGTCTGTCACTTCTAGTCCTCCTGGTTTGAGTTGAACATGATTCTCCTTGTCTTGGTTCTTGTCCTATTGTCCAACTGGTATTGCATCCACTGCTCTTGATCCTCCTCCTTAGTAGGTACTTTGGGCTGGGCCTAGCTATTTTGGTCCTGTCTGGTCCAATTGGTCATCGAGGCTCTGGTTATTGTGGTGTCCTGGTCCCCCTAATCTTCATCAGGATGGTCTTGCTAACCCAATTCCTAGTCTTCCTTCTTCAGTTGGTACTTCAGGCCCTGCTGCCCTTAGTTATAGTACCACTTGCCTTCCTTGCTCTACTCCATGTCCTGCTTATTCTGATTCTTGTAGTCCACCTAATTCTCATCCATATGATCTGTGATCCTAATGGACCGTTTCCATCTGCCCCTGGTTTTACTAGTTCATCTGGTTCTCCCCCATCTTGTCATGATACTCTTGGCCTTAGTCCTTCTGCTGCGTGTGATCTTTGGTCTGCACTAACGTGTATGCTTAGTCCTAATCGTCCTCATATGGGTCATCCTGTTTTTAGCTACCTGGCTTGATCATTCTGACTTCCCTTGTCCTAGTCCTCTTTTCCTTCTCATTTTAGACTGCCATGGGTCTGCATTAACTTGCCCTGGCCCCCACAGATCATCATAGCTGTTCCTAGTTCTGATGGTCCAGTACCTCTGGTTCCTGCTTGCCTTAGAACTTCCTGAGCCTGTACTTCCTGGTCTATCTGGCCAGTAACACATACTACTGCCACTGGTTTTCAGGATCCTGGTTCTTAACCATTGCAACCTTCTCACCCTATGTTTTATCCGTCGGCCGTCCAGGACCTGCTCACCTGGTTTGTCAAGTGTCCCTGGTTTGCTTGTAACTAGTCCTTCTCCCCATGCCCCTGTTACATTTAGTCCTGCTACTAATTCTGGTACTCCTTTGCCTGGTCCTCCTGTACTCTATGTTCTTGAGATGGTCCTACTATCCTTTGTTTCCCTAGCCTTTCTTTTTGCCTGGTCCTCCTGCCCTGTCCTTGAACTACTGGTCCTCCTGATTTCCTGGTTTGCCTATACTACCTTGTTCTTGTTCATTTGGCCCTGGGTCCCTCTGCCATGTAATTGTCCTCCTTGGTCTAGTCTTCCTTTCACTGTGGCACTAGTCCTCCTAGTTGCCATGTTGTGGAACATCCTCATTCATGCAGTTCTTGTAATCTTGGCTTGGGGTCCCACCTGAATCTGACCCTCCTGGACCTTCTGATTTGGTCCCACTGGGCTTGAACATCCTGGCCCTCAATAGCACTTCTGGTCCTGTTGATTTCCTGGACCTGCTAGCCCTGGTCTTGTTCAGTCATGGTCTCCCCATTGCTGGTCCATTTGATTCTGACCCCTTGGTCCTCCTTGATATGATCTCTGGCTTTGGTTCTTCTGTCTCTAATCTTCCCATGTATTGTTCTGCTAGTAGTGTCTCCCATTGATCTGTCCAATTGGATCTGCTACTCGTGGCACTGGTCATCATTGCCCTATCTGATCCTGGTCTGTGTACTCAGGCCCTCCTACGCATCCTTGAATGCTGGTCCAGGGCCTACTGTTACTTCGACCCTGCGTCCTTATGTTCCTGTGGTACTTCATCCAATGGGTAATGATCCTGCTGTTCCACATTCTCCAGGCACTCCTGATCTTTCTCACTCTGGTCCTCATACTCCTAGTCCTGTTTTTTCTTGTCCGGTTCCTACTCATCTGTTTGTTTCTGGACTCCTCATTCCTTGATAACCCTGGTACTTGTGATAAGATCTCCCTGGGTCTTCTTGTCCTGGTATGCATAATTCTGGTCGTCCTGGCCATCCTGGTGGTCCACCTCTTGGCTCTGATCCTCCTACTGGTCCTCATCCTGCTCACACTAGTCCTACCTTCCTTCTCCGGGTGCCTTCCACAGTAACTTTAGTCAGGTACAGACTCCAAACCTGTCACTCAATTAAAAAATAATGTTTAGCTTCCAGACTTCTTTTGCTGAAACAACACTGTTTAGGATGTTAACAATTGAATAACCATTCCCAGGATACATTGGGTGGGTGTCTAAATTGCCCGTGTAGCTGAAGGGGCCACTTATGACATTGGGCTAATAAGCATGTATACCTGAAACCCAATCTCTTTGGTGAATAGAATGGAACAATATGTTTATTTAGCTAGTACCTTAGAAAATAGGCATTTCATCCATTATCTACCCAGATGCATTGCATTAATTTCTCCTGCTTTCACTTCCCTTGTTCCATGTGTTAAAATAGAGAAATTCATGTTGAAGCATTGTTTTACGTAAGTTATCATTCGATGCACCATTTTGAATCATAATCAAAACTAATTCTCTATGGATTCCAAGAAAAGGCCTCTGTTAAGTTCCTGTTGCCAGAGACTGTGTTTTGCTTCACTAATGAATAGACTGTTCTTATTAGTTCATACCTTTTCAGGTAGATAGAGGCCTTCTCCCACATGTCTAGTGGCGGGCACAGACAGAATGACCTTGAGCAGTAGATGGTGTGTGCCCGGCATTAGACACAAAACTTATCCTCTGTACTTCTTTGTTCAGCTGCATCTGTCTGGGAAACTCCATGCTGGGCGTGCTTTCATTGAGTTGAGAATGTACATAATGTATGTTTACGCTTGCTGATGTCAGTCCCTCTGCAGCAGTCCTAGCGACTGGGCAAAATGTGCTCCACTCTGAGTGTACCTGAAATAAACAGATATTGGTTTGTATTCTCTACTGTCTGACCGACTCTTCATTGGTATGGAAGGCTGATAGGTGGTCTTGTGTGTCCCGGGTGAACTTAATTTGGGTCACTTCCTTCACAAGCCAGCCTCATTACTACGTCTCACCCAATTTACCTCCTGCATGTCCCCACACACCAATTGTCTGCTCTAATGCCCTGACTACAAGTTTAGGTGCTTTTTATCGCACATGATAAATAACGATAGCATGGATGCGTTATTTATTGTGTGCAATAAATAACACCTATCACGAGTTTGCAGGGAATAACATGTCAATTTTAGTGAATAAAGCCTTTGCTGCTAGGACTCTTTCCCCCCTGTGCTAAGCCTTTCTTTGGCTATTTGGGGTAGTTCACGCTAAGACCCCCATAACATTATGACCACATAAGGTATCCACACTAAATTTGCATCCTTTTTATCCAAAACCCAGGGTTTGAGGATTCCTCTGGAGGGAACTGAGAAATTAGCCAAAATATAGCTGTATTTGACGTTTTTGGGGGAAAATGTGCTGCTGAAAAAAGCATCTGTTTTTTTCCTAGCAAATGATATCCACAAAGGCTTTATGGTACTAAATCACCATCTTCCCTGCTTTCAGGAACAGGCAGACTTTTGTAAAAAAAAATATATTTTTCAATACAGCTTTAGCATTTAAAAGGGACATAGCCCATTTTTTCTATTTTTTGTGCTTTCAAACGTCTTGAGTTGAAAACAAAATCTATTTGTTTCTACATTTCAAGTCAATACACATACTGGCTAACAGCCACCAATACACTGCCAGTCCACACACACCGCCAGCCAAGCCACAGTCTACATACACCACCCACCAAGCAAGTGTCAGCCTACACACACTTCCAGCCAAGTGCCAGCCTTCACATACCGTCAGCCAGAGGCCAGTCAACACGTGCAGCCATACAAGTGCAAGTCCATATGCACCCCCAGCCAAGGGACAGTCCACATGTACCTAAAGCCAAGCGCCAGTCCACACACAATGCCTGCAAATCGTTTGTATACACACACCGCCAGCCAAGCAGCAGTCTACACACACTGCCAGCAAAATGCCAGTACACACAGACCATCATGCATAAACTTTCCCTGGTGTCTAATAGTTTTCTGCCCCCTTGGGGGCAAATGTCTCTAAAAATATGTCAGATGGCAGAAAATGGCCACAATATTACCCCTGTAATCTGTAACAACCCTTGCCCAAGGGCCCACTCCACCAAGATATAAATAATTAAAATCCTTGGTGTCTAGTGGCGTTCTGCCTCCCTTGGGTACGGATTGGCTTAAACATAAGGCAGACAGAAAATGGCCAAAATATGTTCCCCCATAATGGGGAGAGATCCTTGCCCAAGGGGACGTTCCATGACATCTAAATAAAACCCCTAAATATAAGATCAATGTGCCCGGGGTGCAGGAAACAACCAAAACAGCGACCAAATTTTGGGGGAACAGCCTATGCCCAAGGGGCTGCTCCCCTACTAAAAATATGGCAAGAAAATCCCTGGTGGCCTAGTGTGTGCATTTCTGGTGGGCGATCTTAACCCCACTCGTGATCGCATAACAGGAATGCACTGCAAAGAGACACCGGGGTAAAAACTTTACCCCCTCTTTCTCTTTGACCTCCCCGTTTCCCCTCAGGAGAAATAACATACTTTTTCTCTGAAGCGCTGGTAGCAACGGCTTCCAGGGTGTCCCACTCCTGCTCTGATGACATTGGTGTGGTGTGCACATGCCGACGTCATCAGATCACAGAGGGGAGGGAGTCGGGTGGCAGCAGAAGTGCTTCCGCTGCCAATCCCAGTGGGGGCCTGGAGATAAGCAGCCTAGGGGGGAGTGCCAGCCCTTCCTCTGTGGTTGGGTGTTGGGACAGAATGGTTCGTTCCTCAGCAATTGAGCTCCATGGCCAAGGACAGAACCATTGCATCCATACCACAGAAAAGAATAACGCACCAAAATATGCATGGTACTGTAAATACCGCACAATTACCCCTTTTACATTTCTACAGGTTCAACTTGCCGAAATGGAATGACAGCTGAGGTATTTAACGCACCTGATAATTATGGGATGTGTTAAATACAGCCAAATGCGTAACTCTGAATCGTGCAGTAACAGGGGTTTACGCACTGGTCATAAATTACCATCCCACTTGTAATCAGGGCCTACGTGTTCTTCTTTCTGTGGCCTAGATACTACCAGTTTCTTTTCATTCCCGGTTTGCTGCTGCTTGTCAACTGCTGCTGTTGTGGAAGGCTAAGCAACACAGTCCCCCTTAAAGAGAATCCCAAAAACTAGCACAAGGCCTTCTCAAGAAGCCCAATACTAGCCCAGCCTTCAAAAATCATCAAAAGGAAGAGCATGAACATTAAACTACATATGTGAAGAAAGTATTTATGTAATATGCTTGAAAACTATATTAATTATTCTTTGTAGACAGCCAAATACTCCCAGACCGCAGCACAAAATATCTCTTTGACCTCAAAAGAAACCCCTGAAACAGAGGTTTAGTTTCTAAATTTCCTATTTTAACATTATATTTATGTAAATGTTTTATTCAATTTTTTTTATATATATGTAAACAATTAATTAATGTATTTGTACAAGATTTGGTACATTTGTATATGCACTATATACCCAGTACAAGATGGCCACAACCCTATTATTTTGTGGAGTACCTTTTTCTTCCTGCCCGCTAAAATAAAGACCTCATGAACACTAGTTATCTGCCTGCTGGTTAAATACTACATGATCTCTAGTATTTAATCTGCTGCCAGATTGTTGGAATTCATGACCTGTTTGCAGTAGCCCCCCACTTTTCGCCCCATTTGAGACCCTTGGAAATTGTTTTTCTGACTCTGAGAGTCCCCTGCGCTCTGTTCTGGGCAAGCCCAGGGCCAGTGTTCTGTTGAAAACACTCACTGCTATGTTAAAAACACACACTTTCATTGTGGTACACTATATATTTGGGTACACCTATGATATGCATGACCTACCCTATAGGTCCCTAGTAGATAATAGGGCAGGGGAATTAAAACTACCCATAAGTCCCTGGTATATAATAGGGCATGGCAGTTTAGCGGCAACCTGCCCTTTTTGCACTTGCATGTGTGTACTGCTGAGTGGCTGACGTCATTTCAAAAGCAGCCCTGCCTTGCAGCACTGTTTTTAAAAGTAAATTAACTGCAAACTTGACTTTGGAGGTAGGGGCACTTAAAAAGTGATAATCTACAATATTTCTGCATGTTTGGTGCCCACAGGGTAATAAACACCCTTAAGTATCTCAGGGGTGGGGGCCATGTCATTATGAGCAGGGTCCTTAATAAAGACTTTTTATAGGCCCTGTGGATAGAGAAATTGCATATTTCACATCCTCCATTGTAGTAAAGTGCCTCCCAAAATTGTCTTTGGTGCTATGTGTACTGTGGAGTGACGATCTACACTATTTTTGCATGTTCACGATCCACAAGGTGTCCGCTAGGTGTCCCAGGGGTGAGGAGTCTTATAACTATAAGCAGGATGCTTATACAAGATGTTTTATACACCCTAGTGATGTAGGAATTGCACATTTCACCATTGTAGATGCCTAACCCCATTGGATAACATTGCAACAGTTTATGAATTCATAAATATTGTTAGGAATTGAAGAAATATCATTCAAGGACTTGGGAGAATGGTATTGATAAATCCAACAATATGATGTTGTTGAATTTATCCTAACACAGAAAATACGTTATACGTCTTTCTTGTCTGTAAGCCAAAATTCAGCCTTCCTACAGCCTTCCCTGATAGGTCAGAGTTTACAGGATTAGCCAGGCTGCTTTGATGAAGTGATAAGTGGCTCATCCAGGGAGAGGCTATCTGCTGGAGAGAGCTCTGCTACTTATGAATGCAAGAGTAGGGAGGAGGAGTCATAAAGCATTAAGCTACAAATGAGCATTAAGACAAGCAGGGAATGCCAGATCCATCTACCCGACCCCCTCTGACCCAGCCAGGTGGGAGGGTCAAGGAAGGAAATTGCAGATGTTAGGGGGTGGAGAGCTTTGGAAATTAGCTATTTTGATAGTTGGTTTAGTTAGCTCTAACATGCTCTGCTGAGATTTCAGCTATGTTGAATTTTGGAGGAATATTGCTCTCTGGGAGAAGACATGCCACACTTCGGAGGAATTGGTCATGCTCTGGAGTGTTGCCCTGCACCGCATTGGACAGGAGTGCTCTCATGCTTGACCCCAGAGAACACTGAATAAATATGTGAGAGGTGCAGAGCCTCTCAGATCTGCTGCTTGAAACTAAGAGAAGAAGAAGGATTGCTATGCAGGAAACTTAATGTGCACCACCAGGCCATGCATTCTGACTGTCTGTGCCTGCTGCACTATCTGAATCTACAGCCCTGTGATTGTACCTTGCTTCTAAAGGATTATGGAGTGGACTCCTTGCAGGCTACTGGTCATTAGAGCTTACCTGCACCAACACCACCAAGAGTCCAGTGCCGGAGTGCATCCAGTGGACTTTTAAGGGTTTTGTCCAGGTACTATGTGGGAATTGTGGTCCCAGATTTTCAAGGACCATCTGTGAGATTCCAGACCCATGGTATGTGTTTTGGACACATTTGGAACCCGAAGCGGAAGTTCAGGAAGAAGTTCCAGAAGTTTTGAGAAGTTTAGGGGAACTTTGGAAAAAACTCCATCAGGTGACCGACTCAACCGTAGGGACCAAGTCGGCCACCTTCAACTGCGACTCAGCTCAGATTGTAGGTTTGTCCCACTGAAAAGCTCCATAGATCCAACTTCTAGAATTTTACCAGGAGCTCCCTGAAAGTCAAGCTGGCGAATCCTCACAGAATTCGGCATTGTGAAAACCATTAAAGGAACCCGGTTGAAAAAGCTCCAGAAATGTTTATAAGTCAAAAGGTAAAATTTGGACCGGGGCCTCTCGCTGACTGTATCCATGCACGGCTCCATCATGGTCGGGGCCTCCTGCCCAGTGTATCCATGCATAGCTCCATCGCGGCTAGCTGGTAAGTTTGACTTTGCCCCGGTCAAGCACGACCAGATGTCCCAGTGTGGCTCTATAGGTTTCTAAGTGCTAGAAAGTGTTTAATCTTTAGAAATTCATATATCTGTTTCCCTACATTGGATGTTTGTTATTCTGGTGTCATTTTAAAGTTACAAATATTTCCTATTTTATAAATTTGTGTGGGATTTTTATAGTGTGTTGCGTCTTAATTATTTACTGAATTGGTGTTTTTAAATGCTTTACAGACCTGTCTCCTAAATTAAGCCTGAACGATTGCAGCCAAACTACCCAGGGTTGAGCATGGGATTAATTTATTGACACCTCTACTGAGTTCTAGACCGTGTTAGTGGCCTTATTGCCAGTGGTAGATGCATATTTACCACAACTAATAATCCACTTTCCAACACAGATAAACAGTACAGTTTCATAACTTTAGCCATCCACTT
This sequence comes from Lissotriton helveticus, assembly GCF_964261635.1. Lineage (NCBI taxonomy): Eukaryota > Metazoa > Chordata > Amphibia > Caudata > Salamandridae > Lissotriton > Lissotriton helveticus. The sequence goes on along the minus strand of NC_136057.1, from coordinate 1,089,420,277 downwards.
GCTAAATAGCAGGGATTGCTTACTACTTTGAGGGGCGATGTGTTAAATTTCAGAGATTATACACTATTTGGCAGGCGGACGGAAAATTAGCAACTTCCTTAATTTAAGTAATTAACCCATGATTTAATTGAGGCACTTTAAGGCGTGCCCATCCCTACACAGTAACAGATCAAAGCACATTGAAATGTCTGCCATTCTATAGAATAAAGATTTGCAATACTTATAATTTCTCTTTTATAGATTTTAATCTACCTTTGGGTTGTTAAAGGATAGGTGCAAAAGACCACAAATGTTAGCAGACCTATTTAAAATAGTCGGTTTTTGGCATGAATTACCTTTAAACATAGACCATGTTTTATTGAAGAGGGGAGCAAATAAGTATGGGGTTGGGAATATGACAAAGCTCAACAATCTTGCATATCTTACCAAGTGTTCTTATGTAGTCTATGGCATGCCATTAGATTTTTGGTTTCTCACAGTTACTACCTTATGAAAAAATGCTCCCAACAATGTTTTTGAACTAATGATATTCCAAGTCTCAAAGCACCGGACACATGGCAGACATTTTGGCGAGTTGAAGCTCCCACTCGGCCCCTCAAGGAAGCACAGTGAAGAACTTGGGTGTGAAATGCGACAACACTCTATCCAACCTCAGGTTAAAACGGTAATGGGTTCATGTTTTTTACTACTGCATTTCCTTTCATTCAATGCAAGGAAGCTGGTCATACAGCCACTCGTATAACATCAAGGCTTGACTATGGAAATTCACGATATTTGTGATTCCTTGACTACGTTATTAATAGATTACAAGTGGTCCAGAACACAATGCTCCACACTCTTTTGGGCCTTCCTCTGAAAAAGCACATGTCCCCGCACTTGCGGGCTCTCCACTGGCTCACAATAAAAAAATATAATTTTATTTACAGCAAATGTGTTGGTTCACAGGGCACTTCACAACAAAGGCACAGGCTATCTCAGGGCAAGATTTAGCTTTTATGTCCCCTCAAGGAACCTGCGATCAGCCAATACCCTCCCGGCCATAAGCCCTAGGATTCGTTGCACCAGAGTTGAAGGGAGGTCCTTCTCTATTTTAGGGCCGTCAGCATGCACCAAACTTCCACTAGAGTTACAATTAATTGAAGTAATTTCATTGTTTAGGAAAAAACTGACAACTTGGCTCATTAAACTGGAATAAATGGCCTAGTTGCACTCTATTTGTGGCCTGCATGCAGAGCGCTGGGGCAGTCCTTGGAGTAACTGTGCGCTATATAACTTGTCTTTCATTCAGCCTTTCACTCCATGAAGACCCCTATGTAGTCAAATAATAAATACAATCTGGAAATTCCTGTCACAGCTTGGTTGGTAAGCCTTTCCCTCCTAGAATACTAAGCCCTATTTTGACATTCAGGGCACTTTGTGCTCAAGCCTTCAGAACTGTTTTCCACATAAGGCATTCAAGCAAAACAGGTGTCCTTTTTCCCACAGCTTGGGGATCCATGGTTTGTGCATTCTAATGGAAGGAACTCGAATATAGTAGAATTTTGTTTTAGCTTATGATTTGCTTTCTAAAAGTGGTATCAATGAAAGATTTGCTGTGCTAGGATCACCATCTTCCTAGCTTTAGGGAACAAACATAGGTCTATTAAAAAACATTTTGTTACCATGGTTTTTACATGAGGTACTCCTTTTTCCCTAATTTTTATGGCTTCAACTTGTTTGCAGTTTGTTGTTGAAATACGTGCAAATACAATAGGCGACACTTCAAAACTATATATTTCTGAAAACTATACACAACTTTTAATTTAGCAAGAGGGCATGTGTGCATATCCCTTAAGGTTTTCATAAGCAAACCAACTGTTGAAATAAAAAAGTGAAGGTTATTTGGAAATATATGTGTTTGTGACAATGTTTTAATCTGTAACTTGTTTTCATGATGGTTGATTTACAAAAACAATATATTGTTATGTCTAATTGACCCTTCAGGTCGTGAGGATATATGGACTTTGTAGGTTCTCCAAAAAAATGCAATACCCAGAAACAACAACTGACCTGCATCTTACAATGATTTTTTTATTGTGCTCAATGTATACAGCAATTCATAGGGTAATATATAAAGAATGCAAAATAGGTTTGAAGTAAGCCGATGTATTTCTGAACACAAGATTCCGAATTTAGGAACAGTGGTTATTGGTACACCTCTGAATTTTGGATAACCATATTATCTATCATGTATTTGAGAGGGTATTTCGCAAAATGTCTACTTTCTTGCACACTAGCTTACATTTGCAAGCTACAAATGCTAAGAAATCTAATTGACATCAACAAACATTCTATTATTTCATGTTCCCACATATCTTTTGATAAAAATGGTACTTTACTTGTGTGGGTGGGGCCAAACATGAACAACAGGAAGGGCACACAACTCGACATGGACAGAACACATTTTCCACTCAAACCTGACTCTCTTTTTGCAATGTGGGTTGCTGTAGATTTTGGGCCAGGGGTCGGCTGCCATCCTGAGAAAACCACCAAACCCACATATTTCTGAAAACTGGAGACCTGGCAAAGTCCCGGGAGGCACAATTTTCCTGACTATCAATAGGATTTTTACCCAGGATCCCTGGCATACCTCAAATAGACATTTTCCTCATATTTCTGTTAAGAAAAATCCTCAATTTTTTTCGAGGATCACAAATTTCTACCTTGTGTTCCCAACAGCTTCCCAACAAAAACAGTACCCAATGTGGGTGGGTAGGCCAAGCACAGACAGCAGGGAAGAGCCAAAAACGCAACAAAGAAAGGTCAAATTTTCCCACTCAAATCTGACCCCTTTTTGCATTGTGGGCAGCTGTGGATTTTGGGTCAGGACTTCTCGCCAACAAGGGAAACTTGCCAAAACCAGAAATTTCTGAAAACAAGGCACCTGGGGAAGTCCAGGGTGGTGTAAAATGCATGTATTTCACAATTGAAGTTACCCAGAAGTCCTTGCAAACCTCAAACTTTGGCAAAAACAAACATTCCCCTAACATTTCTGTGAGAGACATTTCTGAAATTTGTGGGAATTCACAATTTTATTACCACCCAGTGTTTCCCCATTTCTCCATATAAAAACATTGCCCCATTTGTGTAGTTAACGCTAGCATCAGAAACGGAACAAACCAGGGTGAATGTCAGTTCTCATGAGGTCAAAGAGAGTCCTTGCTGGTCCATATGTAAAAGTAATGCACAAGGGGATGGTATGCTTTCATCCTCAGGGGAGCAGAATGGCTGTTGAGGCTTTAGGGATGAGGAAGGGTCATAATGTCAGGATGGGACAAGCCCTATCCAATTATTTTATAAATAGTGGCCCAATGTCGGAGTTGGACACCTGCACATAGTTGACCCAGAACCTGAATAAAATCCCCTGGTGTACACACTCCACGCCATAGGCAGTGGTCGCAGAATAATTACGTGGTTCACTTGGGCACTGTCTTAAACACCGACGACCCTCTGACAGTGGGAGCGTGACATAGGATGTGCCCTGATAGAAGAGGAATGGGACAGGGCTTTAGCGTACCCAAGCAAACTCTTCTGTAATGCTAAGTACCAATATATTCAACATATTATTCTGGATAGGAGGTACACCCCACCAGCGTGCTTACATAGGCCATTTGGCTTCACCTCAAGCTGCCCTAGATGGGGAGCTCAAAACTCTGACACAGTCCACACGTTTTGAAGCTGCCCAGTGGTGGATGTGCTGTGGTGGGAGACCACAGAAGCACTGGCTGACATCATGGGGTGGGCAGGGGTGTGCTCTATAAAGAGTAGACTTTTGGGTATATTAAAGCATAAAAAATCAGGGAGCACAACCAATCGCTTTCTAGACTTGGATTTGCTGATGGTTCGTAGATCCATCGCAATGCACTGGAAAGCCACCACACTCCCAGGATTACAGTATTGGCACACAGCAACTCTCAAATGGGGAAGGGCTGATTCCGTGGCCCTTCCTCGAAAGGAAGCCTGTGGTCTCGCAGGGCCCCCATTTTAATGGAATGGGACACTCTACTATACGAATTGCAAGAACTCACAAAAGAATCAATGAGCTAAAAGAGCCATTAGGAGACCTGTTGCCCAATGTGCTCCTCTAACACTCTGGACAAATGACTAGTCTGCTTTTCCTTTTGATCTGGGCTCCTGCCTGCGCTTGTTAATATACGAGACATGTCCTGATTTAATGTACACATGACATTACTCCTCCGTCCCGTAAGACTTGCTTTATGCTTGGGTGCCCGCCTTGAGACCGACCCACGCATTCACTTCTCCTTAAGTACTTGCATTGTAGTTGCGACTGTTATAACCTCACAGTTTCTATTTGTTCAACCTGTTTATTGTTTAGGACCAATAACTACTGTTGTCAAAGGGCCTGAGCATAGTGTGAAAACAAGTATTGTACTACAGGAGTTATTGGTTCTAAAAAACAGGTGAAAAAACAATAGAAACTGCGGAAATTTCATGATCTTGTCTCTTGTATACACCTGGATATGCCATGCTTTTGTGTTGCTATGTGAAAATCAATAAAAATTTGTATAAAAAAAATGATAGACCTGTACAAAGGTGCGATTCCAAGCTGACCATAATAGAGCCTGGGCCGTATAAACCAAGTGGGTTGGTCACAGTGATTTTCTGGAAGCCAGAAGTCTCAGAAATGTTTCTAAGTCTCACTGTTCTGGGGGAAACGTTTTCATTTTTTTTCAAAAGTTTCCAAACTTCCTTCTGGTGCCCAAACAGCAATAAACGTACACTTCTAATACCCACAGGACTTTCAGGGGAGCACTCAGAAACTCATAGGGTATCAGGCAGTGGCCAACCGCAGGGTCCAGTCCAGGTCCGATTTCCACTGGTCAGCTGGAAACTCTGAGTAAAAGACCTTGCATTTTACAGCTTGTTGTCTCCTTGTAGCCACACAATAAGTCAGCCAGCCGACCCTTGGAGTCCAAATCTTTTTCTTGGATACAAGAGGGAGCACACTGAGGGTCCTCTGAGATCACATATCACAGGTCTAACCCTCTATTGATTATATGCAGGTCCAGAAAGAGTTCTGAGGAAGGTGGGTGAGGGCCCAGCTTTTTAGGATTCACCAGCTTGTGGGTGGGATCATCCTATGACACTCCAATTTACTCTCTGACCAATGGAAGTAAATGTTCCCAGGTCCTGACCTACCTTCTGTTGTAGTAGTTCCTTTTACCTTACTGCAAACAGACCCAAAATGCATTGTGTCAGGGCAAATACAAGATGGTGAAAGTCTTTGGCCACACTAAACCTGGGCTCTGTAGCTGGAGGTGTGACTGTACTATGGTAATCTTAGTATATAGAACACTAAACTCCAGTTTGAAGATGGCACTGTAACCACAATAAACCCAGAGGCAGTAGTGTAGTAGAAAAAACTGAGGGTCCTTCAATAAACAGAGCTGGGATCGGCAAGAATTATCTTTGCTCGCTGTTCTCTCCTTGTCCCTGATACATGGTATTAGCATTTTAATCTTCACTCTGGTTTCCTACAGAGGACACCTAGTCCTGCCACAGTCAAAATACCTTTTTTTGGACCTTGTCACTGTAGGGACATGGTAACATTGATTCTATGTATGTCCCACTTTTAAATACTATGCACGCTGCCTTTTGGGCTACAGGTCTACATAAGGTGACTTACTAATATTTAACCGTGAGAATTTTACCTGTTCAGAGGGTTATTTTAACTGGTCGCACTACAGGTTTACATTCCAACAGTCAGGCTGCCATAGAAGGCTTACAGCCATGGATTCTTTAACACAATAGTGGATGACACAATAAGTGCGATAGTCCACCGGTGGCATTTACCTTCTAGGCTCTGTGTGCACTTTTTACACCTTATGCTATGGACGTACAGGCATGTTAAATGTGCATTTATGGATAATCAAATTTAACCATGTTTAAAGGTGGAACACAGGCACTTTACTATTGGTGAACAGGGCTAAAGTGCAAAGAGTTCTAAAGCCAGAAATAATATATTGCCCAGCAAAAAGCAAAAAATCTGGGGTGATTATGTAGAAAAGGCAGATTTCCTACATCTGTCTATTTATATGAAAGGGTCTACAACTGAAATAGTGGATCGTATTGTTTTTTGAACACCTATGTTATAATACGCATAATCTGCAGAGCATCATATTTGTGCAAGGACACAAAGAACATACTTCAAGTTCCTCACTCCAAGTTGAGAATCATTGTAATCTATAGAAACTAAAAATTCAGCATCTACATTAATTACAGGGTAAATATATGTATACACATTTCATGTCTAAAAGGTACAAGTTCTTCCACCATTATATATTTTAAGGCAGCTTTAGCAGTCCCCATGGTTACCAGCAAAATAAAGTAGGAAGCATGATGCACTTATCTGAAGTACTTAATAGCATAATACAAGAAATATTATTTTGGCTTTCATTTTAAGTGTAGCAGGTGTTTTGTACCTACTTTTCAATATCTAAAATTGGTTACATTTCTTTTTGCCAAAGAACATGAGAAAATGACATATTTTGTTCACCTTTTTTCCTAGTAGGAAGGGGTTAGTATAGCACACTTCTCAAGCAAAGTGAAAATGTATTCAGTTTCATTGTAGGCATGGAGAATAGAGAAAATTACTGCAGTCTGCTGGTGGCTTAAAAGCTTTAGATTGTTTGAACATCACTGCAAGATAACTTTTCATCTTTCAGAATCTACAGTACAGAGCTATCCTGCTCTGCAATATAAGTGTTTTGGATTATTAACAGACTCTTGAACTAATATCCCTTGTTACTACTAATCCTGGGAAGAAATGTGTTTATCGAGACACCTGAATCAAACCCTTCAGTGGTCATACCACACAGAATTAAAGGATGAAGTGAATAACATTAATAACTACTTTCAACAATTCTTGATCTAGAGGTAATATTTAAATGTGGGGTAGTAAATTATATTTGCAAACAAAAAACATCCTTTTCTTAAAAATGGGCAAAAGTCAACGTGTAAATAGCGCAAATATAATAAGTGCAGACATTGTGGTACATAATCATACTTAGATGTTATAAGCCTGTAAGGAAAAGTCACATAAGTATTGATTTAAGTTAGCCTAACTTCTGATGTCATATCAACGGAAACTTCAAGTTAACATTTGAAGGCCTGTTTCATATTGAATTGTTGTTTTGCATGGTGTTGTGTAGTTCCTATAAACCTATAAAGGGTCTGCATGTTTAGACAACATAGAATGTGGGATTGGTGTTCAGACTGATTCCAGACACCCCCACCAACTATGTTCGCCTGTATACCAGCTAGCTCACAGTGCCACTAGAAACCACTCTTACCAAGGAGAGAATAGCTCTTGGCAACTATAAAACATGACAACGCTGTCCCATCATGGATTGTGGAAACAGTGCGATACTTTTTGCTCCGTGACTCATGCTCACTTTTTCTCAGAGTGATACACAGAATAAACGTTGGGGACATTTTCAATAAGCATTTATAGAACCAGCCTCATTCTAGTGTAAAATAGGTGTGCTGAAACAACCATTAGACAGAAACAGAAAAAAATGATTATAAGCACCAACAGAGGAAAAGGATGGTAGATTTCTACCATAGTGCTAAAACAATGAATAAAGGCAGGTATAAAAATACATTACAGTAATAATGCTTACTTCTACAACGCAAACCTAACTAGATGCACCTGTGTACCTAGCATGTATGCTGGTGTAAAGCCAAGAATCCCTCTAGGATAAAGTCAACCCAGTTACCTGAAGTAAGAGACAGTGGGACCCTGTCCTGGTCTTGAGGTGGACACCCCGTGATGGATGTCAAACCACTGTGAGCAGGAGTGTCTGCGTGCAGGAACCTCAACGTCTCGCGTCAGTGAGTCAGCCTAGAAGTTCTTTCCCTCCTCTCCCTGCCTCAGCAAAGATATGGTGTTTATGTACCCAAAGTGGTACTCTCAGGGGATCTACCTTGCTGTGTCATATCAGACTGAGGATGACGGAAGTTATGATCCTTATACATAGTTATTATGCAGAAGATGGTAAGTCCTACTAAGTTTCCAAGAATCCTCATGCATAATGGATGAGGCTAGTTTTCAGGCAAAACCCCACGTCCTGTTAGCAGTACCTTAACTAGGTAAACGATCAGTCTCTACAACAGTTATGTAGTGGAATGGCAGGGAAAATATAGGTGAGTGGTTAGGCTGCGACCTGAGCCTATATTGGGGTACCTATATGGAACATAACAATGGGATGCTTTTCTCTTTTGCTGTAGGTGCTGCAATTTTTGAGAATTTTCGAGAAGCCTTCTGTTAGGTAGTGAATAGGCATTTGTATTTTATTAAATGCAACAGGAAGAACTATCTGAACAACAAAATGTGGACGGGGTATCTTTTTAAGGACTAGTGTCTACAGTTCATTGTACAGACTTGAGAACATGGGGAGTTAACCAATTCCCTGGAGCTCACTACAATTCTATTGGCTGTCATGGACGAGAAAGAAAAAACATGTTGCAATCTAGATTTTTTGTGTTTAAATTAGTGCATGTTCTTAGAGTAAAGCCCCCATACCCTTTTTTTCCTGACTTTCTGGCCTTTGCTAGCAAGAGTACTTTGGACTTTACTGAAGTCAGTAGGGTATCTCTCTTTAGAAGAGATGTCCCTTCTATATACCACTTATAGGAGAGGTTTGCTGATTTATAGCTGAGAATACTTTCCAGTTTAAGATTTCTAATTTAGTGCAAAGCTTTTATACTGATGCATTCTTTCTCTCATCAAAACTCTCCCCTGAGATTCTGAACTGACACCTTATTTCCTCCCAATCCAACTTAACCTAAGATTTGAGAATTTCCTTTATGGATCACAATTGCTGTATTATCATGATAGTAATTATAATTTTGACTAACGTATTTTTCATGATGTTGAAATATTGATTATTGAATTTAATTAATTTGTAATGCTGATACTTAAAACTAATACCTATTGAATAAATAAGTATCCTAAAGAATGGATTAATAAAACCCTTTGACTCACACAAATTCTCTTTATTGACTTTACAATAGTTTTCTAAATTATTTTTTCCTGTAAATGTAGATGATTGCTCTTTTTTACTTCTCCTTGTCGCTAACAAAGATCTATGCAACCAATGGCGGGGTTCATTTAATAATTACACCCAAAGATTTAAATATAGAAAACCCCACTCCAAGAAATACAAATCAGAGAAGGCAGATTCAGTGGTCGAACTATATCAAATTTGATTCACAAAAAGTTAGCAATTTTGCTAGTTTGTCAAACCTCCAATCACTTCAAAGTTCATGTGATTTGAGTTAGTTTATGTTTAGGTCACCAAGGCCATCAATAACTAGTTAATATTTAGATAATCAAGTTCCAAATAATTTCTTGAAGCTCACATTAGCACCAACCAACTCCGGGGGGGGGGGGGGGGGGGGGGGGTCAGACCATGATTATTACTCTTGGAAATCCTGCCTCAATTTAATCACAACCGGACCTCGTTTTTGAGATCTGCCTTGCTGTCACTGGTCAAAGCCAGGTGGCCTTAACTGAGGACCAGAGAAGTGAGCGGAAAATAGAAGTAGAAGGAAAAATGGACTGTGTGGGTCAGTGCTTATGAGTAAAATGTGCATAGGGTGCTACACATTTTATTGTGTGCATCAACCATTTGTTTTTCACAGACTTTAATACTCTTTGCATTTAATAATTAGGGCCAATGCGAATGGGCAGAAGTATGCCAGCACAAAATTGTGGCCTTTATCACACAGGTTTTAATAATGCGATAGGAAGTGCTTAATAAACGTTGCACAAGTTATCCCCTAAATACTTTCCACATAATTACTCATCTCCTAGAGTTATTATGAATGAAAAAGGGACTTATAGAGCGCATATCTACTCCAAAGAGTGTCCCAGCCCTAAGCCATGGGTAGAGACAATTAGCATTGAGTAATAAGCTAGGTTCCGACTTCTTTTTAAACCGCTGTTCAGTTTCAGCTGGCTTAAGGTCAAGGGGAAGTTTGTTCCAGGCCTAGGGCCACAGGTAAGAAAAATAGTGTCCCCCTGCTCTGGAGAGCCGAATCCTGTTGCTATAGCCAGGGCCCCATTGGAGAAATGCAGCTTCCTGTCTGGGAGATATGTATGTATTCTGGACGTAGTGTAGCTGGATCCCATAAGATGCATACCCCTGTAAGTGAGTACAACAGTTTTAAACAAAATCATTTTCCTCATCAAAAGCCAGTGTAGGGAATGCAAATGAGAAGAATTCGAGGCTCTAAACGGAAGCTTGAAAAGCAGGCCCTTTGTACCATCTGTAATTATTGAATCAGTACTGTTGAGGGCCTATATATAATACATTTGCAATGTACAGTCTGGTCTTAATAAGAAAGTGGAAACACTTTTTTACTGTTCATAGCGGGCAAAAACAAGTCCCAATCTGGTGTTGGGAAAAAGAGCCGGCTGTCAAGCTCAACTCCTAGGTTCCTAACCACCTCACACTGTGGATGTAGAGGAGGGGCTCCATCCAGTCAAAGTGTCTGCCAGTCATTGGATGAGTTTTGGCAAAAGCTGAGGACCTCCGTCTTATCCGCCATGAACTTGCGGTAGCACCTAGGCAAGGTTTTAATGAGTCCAGTGTAATATCTTCTCCTTTTTTTTGAAGGAGGATATAAAGCTGCAGAGGCTATGAAGCTCATCAGAAATACTTTAGAAGCAGGGCTATTTCATCTATCAGCAGTGTGTATGAATGCTAAGAGATCATACAAATCATTCCTCTATAATTAGCGCCAGAAGGAGCCCACTGGTTGGTGCCTTACATGAGCACTGTGAGGAAGGGCCCGATGATGCAACATGTTACCTCAATGAGTGAGGGCCTTCATCCTTTTAAGAAACAATCTAACCAGTTGGTCTTTTTCTGTTGGGTAACATGCCTCAGGTGGGTCCCAGTTTTTTTTTTTACTAAATGTACCAGGTACTGTGTTGTGAAATATTACTGGAAGGGTTATCCTGGCACATAAAAGTCAGTCTTACCCCCCTCTTTTTTTGTGTTGGATTTTACCTACAGATGCCTTTCTTTGCTTTAGTTCACCATCTTGCATATTGTTTGTTAGAAGGATCTACCTGTGTAAAGGACGCAATGTTTGTGTCAGAGTTATGCAGGGACTGAGTGGTGGTGCTGCATCGGGGGGGCAGACAGCAGAGGGACCCGGCATCCTTGCAACGCCCCCCCCCCCCCAGTGCAGCCGAAGTGCAAGGACAGGAGGCAACAAAGTGTCTTTCTGTCCCCAGAAGCTCATAGAAACTGAGAAGACCAGGCACCGGGAATCCTTCGGGAAGACGTGTCAGGTGATATAGAGGAAAAATATAGCACCTGCCAGTGGGCGTCGCCGTTGGTTTTTTCTGCCAGGTCCGACAGTAGCCCTGCCTCTGTCAGAGTCCGGATCCTCCCCTGCTGCACCTAGAGCTTGCCAAGAAGCAGATTTTGAATGAGTGGGGGAATATATGGAGGCAAACAGCAAAGCTGACTGCGGTGAGTGACAGCCCTGCTATGCTTTTGTCACCATGATCCGTTACCTACAATAAGGAGGGCAGCTGTCCCAATCAGCGAGTGGGCAGCTGTCCCAATCAGCGAGTGGGCAGCTGAAGGAATGTCAAGGAGAAAAGCTGTGGGGAACTCCGGACAATGTTGCGGTGCCAACTAGAGGCCATGGGTGGTCACTGCACCAGTTGCAAGTAGTAGAGGTTCACCTATGGACCCACTGCCAGTCAACATCCTGAAACAATTAAACCATTCTGTGTTAACAGTCCTAACGCATCTTCTTAACACATTGATCAAAGAAGCAGAAATTCACCCTACTTGGAAACACGCCATGATTCACCCACTATTAAAAAAGCCTAATGCAGATCCCGCTGACACTAAAAACTATCTTCCCATAGAGTACCTCAAGGCTCCATCTTAAGTCCATTACTTTTCAATCTTTATGTAAATCCCCTGGCTGAGCTGGCAGACAAATCTGGCCTGTTAATCTTTTCCTATGCTGATGATTCCCAAATCATGTTCTCATTATCTGCACAAAACCCAAATGACACCTCTACACTTACAGGACTCACCAACATAGCAGCCTGGATGCAATTCAACTTCCTTAAATTAAACGGAGATAAAACAGAGGTATTGATAGTGGGTAAACAGAAAAACCTCTGGCGCACACAACATTGGCCAGACGAAATGGGGACCGCACCTCACGTACATAACTTATGCGTACTCCTTGATGACACTTTGAGCATGCAGGCCCAATCAGTAAAAGTCACGGCCACCTGTTTTTCCATCATCAAGTGGCTAAGAAAAATCTGTTGGATGTTACCGGAAACAACAAACAAAACTATAGTCAACGCCTTAATCACCTCTCGGCTTGACTACGGAAACATCCTATATGTGAGCTCAAACAAACAGATCACTCATAGATTACAGATGGCCCAAAATGCAGCAGTCAGACTTCTATGCAAAGTGCCAAAAAAATAATCTATCTCCGCTTTCCGACGAAAACTGCACTGGCTAACCATAGAAAATCGAGTAAAATTGAAAGCACTGACTTACATGTATAAAATCAAATCTGGGACAGCCCCCAACTACCTTTGCTCCCTGGCCACACCCTACACCCCATCAAGAAATCTTAGATCAGCCTCTCACGGCCGTTTTGCGGTCCCAAAATACAAGCTAGCTCGCATTGGAAGGAAATCCTTTACATACCTAGGACCATACTACTGGAATTCCCTCCCAATTTCACTTAGGAATGAAACAAGCTACTCCAGTTTTCGTAAGTTGCGGAAAACTTGGCTGTTCGATAAATAAATTATCTAGAATCCCTCTTGTTACGGCTTCACTAAATGCGCCGGGAAACCCTTTCCGGTAGCTGTTGCGCAATATAAATTCTAATAATAATAATAATAATAATAATAATGATAATAGAGGTCCAGAAATGTGAGCAGCAGTGCCAAGAAGGCTGCCGTGGCATGATGAAAGTGGTGGCAGTATCAACTTGCAAGCACTGCCACAGAAAGAAACTGGCCTAGACAGACCCACATGCCCCCTGTGAACTGCTTATAGTTTGGGAGAGTGACTGTTAACTTGCACAAAGAGACCCAGAAAGCCCAAAGTGGCCCCCACCCAGAAGGCTACTAAGAGTATGGTGACAACTAAAAGGGAGTGAAGCAGCAGAGGACAAGGCCACACACTACAGTGCAAAGAAAATAACGGAAGAAGAGAATGGTGTGTAGTAGATGCCTGTCACACCGCAAATTGCATAACTGATAACTGTGAGTGTATTCTTTATCAAGTGCATCATTAAGGTCATTCAAGGAGCACCAGACATCGAGAGTGGTGCCCTGTGCCTAAGAAACACCCAGAGGTCAATGAAGCACCTTTGGCACCCTGGGAGGCTGCCACCCAGAAACCAGCTGTGTGCAAAGGTAAACCGGACATCTGCTGATGAGAACATACTCAACAATTTGCACCATTCACCTTTGGGGTTGCATGAGAGACTTGGTCGTGGTCCTGGTCGTCCTTCCTCAGTGACCTCGGTCAGAGAATGGAAAAGAGGCACAGAGCAGTCCACACAGGCCAGTGGCAATCCACGGGCAAGGGCCTCAAGGGATTTTGTAAGAGGGGAGTCCCATCAAGACAGATGTGTCTTCAGCCACTTTACAACAGGTATCAGGAAGCATGGAAAGTGCATATGGAGACTGGGTCACCCCAAAGACAATCCAATAGATGCCTGTGAACCAGAGTCCGGATGGCAGGAAAACAGCAACACTGAAACAACTACCCTTGAGGCGGAGGAAGTGACTTGGAGGTGGGGCTGGTGGTGATTCCACCCTATGGGGTGGCAAGGGAGGGAGACTGTGCAGTTCACACAGTCCTGTGGAAGCCCAGTGAAAAAAGTCTCAGGGGACTCCCGTGAGAGGAGAAACCTGGTAAGAGAAGGAAGCCTAAAGTTGCTCCACCATTGGGCAGCTGTAAACACTGCGGCTTCCGAAGAAGACTCTTTAACAGTCGTTGTGAGGTAAAATGTGTTTTGAGGCTTGCTATCCATGGAGCCATGGCACCTTTAAAGACATATCAGCAGCAGAATTCACTATTGCTCCAAATGAACCCTTCAGAGAACTTTGTAAATAGACTTCCACATAGTAAGACCAGGTGGGATAGGACACACAATACCCAGTTGAACTGTGACAACTTGGACTGGCAAAGGAGAATTCCGGACTTCATCCATACTGCCATTTGTGCCCAGAGTAGTTGGAGACATGCCATGATGCCTGGTGCTCCCAGCTGCACCTGAATAGACTCAATTGAGTTTTGTTTTGTCATTTTGTTCTCTCCCACAGGTTGGACTCGTCCCATTTTTAATCATGTTTTGGAGGGATTTAGTGACCGCCTGGTCACGCTCTAGGCTTTGTATGTTTGCACAAGCCACTTCTTGAGGGCTAGCTTCAACACTCACCTCACACCCATCCATCACAGGTGTACTGGTCAGGTGACCCTGCCAATAAAAGGGGCCAGAGTATAACATACGGGTTCACCCAAATGTAGTCACTGGGACCTGGGTATTATCAGTACTGAGAGGAAGGGGTCCCAGTGTATGGTCATTAATTGTCACAGTTCAAATAAAAATAAAGGAACAGTAAATCAAGCTACACCGTTTTATTCACCATGTAGCTGTATGTTCAGTATCATATCTTAAATTCACAATTTACAAAGGCTGTGAGGTGCCCCAAAGGAGGAGGGAAGGAAGTGAAGGTGAGGGTGGAATAGAAGGAAGTAGTGACAATAAAAACAACAACCAATTGGCACAATTATATCTGTCCGTTAATTTAAATATATAAAATAACACAAGACCAACAGTTCATTAAATCACTTGTTTGGAGATCATACTTCACAAAATACATGAATGTTAAAATGATGGCGTGAAGTTGATAATTCAGAAACAATTGTCGACGTTTCGACCCTCTAGGTTGCAGGAAATGGGTTTACCCTTGCTGCGGGGTCTTCATCAGGACGGGGAGGGGGCAGACAACCTAATTAAATACATATCAAAAATCAATTAATTATAGCTCCTGACACTAGGTAAGCAATTAATGTAGCACACTGATAGCATTAGAGCATACCAAAATCAATTGTCGCTCTTTTTCGGTCTTTTGAAGGATGGTGGACATCACAGATGTATTTCAGATCCTATAATTAAAATAGGGGAGACATTGATGACAATTCGAGTCATAATCTCTATTGTTACTGAGGCACTGAGAAGGCTGAAAAGGCACTTACATGGTGTGCCAGAGATGATAAGTCCTCTGTTTATTCGAATTGGAAGAAACGAATCACATGTGGGGGTCACGGAGGCTCTGTCAGAGACAGAAACCTAGTTAACGGTCTAAACCAGGCTAGTGATGGTTATATAACGTGCACCAGTCAACGGAGCTTACCCGCAGGCAGACTTCACGGGACCTTGTCCACGTTCAACCGTTGTCGGAGCCGCCGGCACCACGTACTGTCAAGAAAGGGATCGAGTTACCTCTTGTTTATCAGAATGAGTATAGCATGTGAAAAAAGCCGTGTATGAACGGGCTGCGCTACTCACTAAGAACGGACTGAATCCGGGGTCTACGAAGCTCGCGTCTAACAATGGCGAAATGCGCTTCCTGTTAGACTTGTAACTACGGCAACTGCATCACGTGTGCGCACAGTTGCACTGTAGACAGACTATTGTAAAAGTCATGGCAACCAAGTTATATCGTTATACTACACGGAACCTTTCAACAATTAAACCCATGTAGTCGTTTAAATAAAATAAAACCTACCCAGACCGTGGAAACGTCATTTTAATGCATGAAACCTAGTACAAAGGGGGGGGGGTGCGGGGGCATAAACCGTTTTAAAAAAAAAAAATTTATAACCTTTATTAGTGATTAAAGAATTGTACACAGCTACTCGCCCACAACCTGCGTCCGCAGGCCGGCAGCTATCGTGGTCCGAATCATGCGTGTATGTAGATCTAGCAAGGGGAAACAGCAATCGTTTAAACACAGCATGTCGCCTACAACCCAGTCGGGCCGGCCGCAGTGTAAAGGTAAGGTAAGCTGTCAACGGATGCATTATCTAGCAAGCGAGGTAGCAAGGTACATTCAAACAACGGCTACTTGAGGTTCCTTTTATCATTTACAACAAACTAAACATATTGAAAGAAACAGTTCCCTCTCATGGTTCCCAGCATACTCAGAAAATGGCGAGAAAAATCTTGAGGTGCAGAGCTGCAAGCAGCACTGCCTATGTCAGAAGACAGTCCACTCCAAGAAGAATGGCAATCTGCACCCAATCGTCTATTCAGGCTGAGATGGGAGGGGGGGGGGGCGGCCCGTGATCCAATCTGTGAGTACAACATTGTGTGATGTGTCGAATGCTGCACTACTTAGGACATGCTAGTGTGGTATAGAAACTATCTGGTGACGGTAATGAACGGCACTCAAGCCATCCGCTGGGGAGCTGTGGCTGTTACGCCTGTATTCCATTCACTTGTAATGACTAAAGCAGCACAGCGTATCAAACTATCTACCCATGGGCTAATCATGCGGGCTGTCAGAAAGTGAGATTGTGTATAGGGGGGGGGGAGGGAGCCTACCAGTTCCCGCCTACCGGGATCCTGGTCCTAGCATGTAGAAAGGGGACAGGCCAGCTTAGGCTACTGCTCTGTTACTTCCTGCCTCTGACGCATCTTCAGCCTGGACGCGGAGAAGGTATGTAGTGAGGGGACCCCAGAGGTCTTTAGGACGAGACTGTAGTGGTAGAAGATCAGCATACGTGTGTAAATGTTCCTGCCAAGTAGACATCGTGGTCAACCAAATCTTGAATTTGGGCGCACGTCCTCGACCCCAGCGACACGCTACGTGCCGCTTGGCTAAAAGGAGGCCCAGTGCAAAACATTTTCTATGTGTTTTAATCGCTGGATTCGACTGGCCCAATAGGGCAATCCTAGGACACGGTACTATGTCTGCCCCGATCATGTCAGACAGCGCCTTAAATATCTCGTCCCAGTAGGCCGCTACGGCAGGGCACCCCCAAGCCAAGTGCAGAAAGTCCGCCCCTTCAGCTCTGCATCGGAAACATTTGTCATTGTCCCGAAGTCCAAAGCGGAACAGTTTAGCAGGTGTATAGTAAAGTCGGTGCAAAAATTTATAATGAACCAGCCTGAGTCGCGCATTGCCCGTCACCGCGGTAGTATGCGAGCAGCACTCTTCCCATTGCTCGTCCGACAATGGTGCTTCTAGATCCTCGTCCCAGTCGCTTCGCGCTCTTAGTGACGGGGGGACGGGGCAGCTTGCGCATGTTTATATAGCATAGACACTACATGTTTCGGGGAATCCGTTTGCAGGAGGGCGTGTAGTGGTGCCATAGTTTCCGGCTCATCAGGGAAATTGGGCGTGACCGCCTTGACATTCTGACGCAGCCGAGTATAAAGGAACGTGTCCATTACTGAGGGGGTATTATCCCCAAAGAGCTGAGCCGGTGAGCGAAATCGCCCTTGGAGATACAGATCGCCCCATGTACGGAGCGCATATTTCGCGAGCATCTGACGTCCAATTTCCTCACAGGGGACACTTAGCCGGGGGTCATGCGCAAGGGGCCTACAAGGCGAGTATAAGAACGTGACCCCCATACTGTCAGCTATGCGTTGCCAAGCTAGCACCGTACAGTCCACCGTGGTAGGGTCACGATCCACGATACGGGCTGGGGCATATAAATAACCCGATGGTTGTGCGGGCCTCATATAGCCGTCCTCCACCGCAAGGTGAGCCATGAAGGGAGGAGGGTGTAACCAGTACATCGCAAAGTGTCCCTGGGCACAGTCATAATAACATTGAAAATTGGGAACATCAAATCCTCCTTGGTGATAGGGTAGCATGAGAGTCTTCAGACTGATCCGAGCTTGCTTGCCTCCCCAGATAAGTCTAGACAGCTGGGAATTGAGGGAACGAAAAAAGTAGGAGCCCGGGCTGTACGGTATATTAGTAAAAAGATACAAGAGCTTGGGGAGAACCACCATCTTAATCAGGGAGATACGCCCTGCCATTGACAGTGGGAGATGGATCCATTTAGTGATGGTGTCAGTCAGTCTGTCCAGGACAGTCCCATAATTAGCCCTAATAAGGGCTTCCCGATTTCTAGTCACTGTGATGCCCAGGTATTTTATTTCATCCGTCTCCCACAGTAGGGGGTAATCTAGAGGGAAGTGTAGGGTCTTGTCTGTTAGTGGGAATAGAGCAGACTTCGACCAGTTAATCTGTATCCCCGATATGGCTCCGAATTTGGTGATCTCACGCAGCAGAGGGTTAAGGTTCTCCTGCGGTTTATGGACATATAAAGTTAAGTCATCAGCATTTAACGCAATGAGCAATTGGCGTTCCGGGTATATTAAAGAGCGGTGTTTGTGATGTTGCCGGAGTTTAGCCGCCAGGGGCTCAATGGCGATCGCGAAGAGTACCGGGGAGAGCGGGCAGCCTTGCCGGGTACCTCTACGGATCGCAAATGGAGCTGAACGGGAGTCATTTAACAGGACTGAAGCTTGCGGTTGGCAATACAGCAGTCGAATCCAATCAAGAAAGTTATAGGGAATTCCCATCCGTTCCAGTAGGGCCAGCAGGTAGTCCCATTCGAGAGAATCGAACGCCTTTGTGGCGTCTAGGAAAACCGCAGCTGCTTCGCATCGGGATTTATGTCCTGCAGTACAGCCTGAAGGGTGCGTAGATTATGTGACGTCGCCCTATTTGGGACAAAGCCCGCTTGGTCAGGCAAGACCAAACGCTCCATCAGTAGATTAAGGCGTGTCGCAAGTACTTTCGCCAACATTTTTACATCGGAGTTTAGCAGTGAGAGAGGCCTGTAAGAGTTGCAGTGTTCTGGAGATTTGCCTGGTTTCAACAGGGATGCTATCAGGGCTTCACGCATAGTGGTCGGCAAAGTTCCCTCCTCTAGGGCCGAATAGTAAAGTTGTTTCAGCAGTGGGGCGAGTAGATGAATATAGGCCGTATAAAAGTCTATAGGCAACCCATCAGACCCAGGTGATTTGCCCGATTTCATAGACATGATAGCGTCTTTTATTTCGTCCAGCTCGATTTCATGATGTAGAAATTTCTGCTGTGATGTGCCAAGCCACGCAATAGCGGTGTCATCTAGGTACGACTGTAAGTCAATAGGTGTCGATCTATGAGAGGTGTATAGTGTGGAATAGTGAGAAGTGAGGATACGAAGTTGGTCTTTAAGGTCTCTTTGCGGGACTTGATGTTCGTCCAGTAAAGTAGCGACATAGTTGTGATATCTCTGGGGCCTGACAGCAAAGGCAAGCGCCCTGCCAGGCCTATCTCCCTCGCCATAGAGGCGCGCAGTGTATGGTTTCCCAAGGAACTTACATTCCTTTTCCGCCACTTCCGCATATTCATTCAGCTTGTCCCTGAGGAGCGCTTTAGAAGTATGCCCCATCGTGTCACAGTTCATGCCGCGCTCAAGGTCCCGGAGTTCGGTTTCAAGCTTGCGCAGTTCGCCACGTAGTGACTTGAGGACACCACCTCCCTTCGCGATGCACCACCCTCTGACCGTGACCTTGAAGGCCTCCCACACCGTCGTAAGGTTCGACACTGACCCCACGTTACGCTCGAAGAAGTCTTGTATGTCATGTTCAAGTTCTGCCCTAAAGGCCGAATCAGTGAGGTGTGCGGGGTTTAGACGCCAACTTAAGTATGGAGAGGCATCGATGGGTATGCGTAATGTGAGGAGGACTGGCGAATGGTCTGAGAATGTCCTGGCAAGGTGGAGGGCACCTACCAGCCAAGGAAGGAGGCCCGCCGACATGAGCACGTAATCAAGCCGCGCCCATGTGGAATGCACTGCAGAGTGATGCGTACCCTGGTGGAGAGAGGGGTGTAAGTGCCGCCATGCATCAATGTAGTGATGTTCTACAACAATAGTCGACAGTGTACACTGGGTGTGAGTGTAGTGCACCGCCTGGGGGTGGGATCTATCCCGGCCTGGTTCCAATGCTGTATTGAAGTCACCACCCAATATGACATGGCCTATGCCCAGAGTTTGAATCTTACCCCACATCGTAAGGAGTGCAGACGGGTCATCCGTATTGGGGCCATAATAGCATGCGAAAAGGACTGTATGCGAGTATAGTGTCCCCCAGACCATGCAGTATCTACCCCCTGAATCTATCTCTGTCCCAGCAGGCATAAACCGCATCCCTTTCCTGACAACAATTGTCACACCTCTAGCATAGTTGGAATAAGAAGAGAACACCTTGCACGAGGCCCATCTAGATGCAAACAGAGGGGAACCCTCAGGCCTTAAGTGAGTTTCCTGAAGCATAGCAATTGATACCTTCTGTCTATCTAGGTAACCCAGAATCTGTCTCTTCTTTCGCGGGTCGTTCAGCCCCCGAACATTCCATGAGACTAGCCGAAATTGCTGTGACTCCTGTGAGTCCGCTACGTCACCCATTCAAACAAGTAAAGACTAGTGCAGCATATAGGTGCAGCATCACAGATCACGGTACAATCTATTACATAGAAACAACAGTTCCACCCCACCCCCCCCCAGACCCTCCCCGAACCTGCGGTATCTCTCCTTGAATAACTCCAACTTTAAATCGGATTAACATCCCGCCCACACCGGCAACCTCAACCTGCCGGGTACATGTCTCCCACCCCACCACCCAGAACCTAAACGAAAACAAGACCAAAAAAAACACTACATACGTTCCAGCCCTCGGAAGGGGAGAGGAATCTAGGGGTTCACCCATTTGGGGTCAGAGCTAGGGGCTCCAGACTTGCCAACCACCTCCCTACTTACACCCACAATCAACCAGGCTTACCCCGGTCGAGTCATGCGGGACGGAGGTGGGCGATCGAGCACTTAATTAAACCTTAGACCAGTAAGACTTTAAAGCAGAATGAGTATCTCACCAGTATATGCAGGCATCAGTTGCCACATACCCATTGTCCAGGGAGTAGTTTGCCCCCCGGGGGGTCAGCATAACATTACATCAGATTAGTCCTGTTGTGACAATGGTGAATGTGACCTGGAGCGCCGACGCGCCGACTCCTCCCTGCATTGTTCTTTTCTGCATTGCTTGAGGAAGTCGTCCACCTGCTGCGGATTCTGAAAAAAATGGTGCCTGCCCTCGTGGGAGATTTTTAATTTCGCCGGATATAGCATGGCATACTGTATCTCCTGTGCTTGAAGTTTCTTTTTCACCCCTGCAAACTTGCGCCTGGCTTCTTGGACCGAAGGGGTGAAATCGGGGAAAAAGGATAGCGTTGTGTTGTTATAGTTCACCGCCCCCAGTTCCCATGCGCGTCTCAGCACCGCATCACGGTCTCTATAGTTGAGAAAACGCGCAATGATGGGCCTTGGTTGGGCACCAGGAGGAGGACGAGCGGCCAAAGACCTATGGGCTCTCTCAACGATGAGGTGGGAGGAGAATGAGTCTTTCCCAAACAGTTCTACCATGAGGTTTTCAACAAAGATCTCCATCCTTCCCGTATTGGTGGATTCCGCAAGGCCTAGGATGCGGACGTTATTTCGGCGGGACCTCGCCTCCAAATTTTCATTTTTGTCCGCTATGCTTTTCAGCAGTCTGTCCATTTGAGCGACTTGTCTGGTGGAAGAGGTAGCTCCATCCTCTAATCCGGAAATTCTGTCTTCGGCCTCCTTAATGCGAGTGTCATGATGCTCCAATTTAGCGACCACACTGTCCATGCGGGTATTTATGGTGTCGATTTTGGAGTCAATGGTTGACAGGCTCTGCTTCATGCTCAACAAGAGTGTCTTCCAGTCGTCTTCTTGAGGGGCCGAGGTGGTTGGACTTCCACCCTCCTCCGGAGTTGTTTTTGAAGTCTTTTTAGATTCAAGTGGAATTTTTGACTGTCTGGCATCGTTGCGCCCCATGTCCCTCCTCGGGGTCCGCGATACAGTAGAGAGAGTGGCCGCCAGGTCTCAGGAGGTTCCAAGCGGATGAGGGGCTGATGCAGGCTAGGCGGGAATGACAGGGTATAAGCTGAAGGTTCCCCGACGTTTTCTAGCTCCAGTCGAGTGGGGAGGTTCAAGGACCAAAGGCTTCCGGCAGCACTTTGAGAAAGTGCAGCCCGTTGTCGGTTGACGGTAGGACGGGATAGGCACCAAGACTAGGAGATGGACGCGGGCAGGCACTGAAGTTGCAGTTCCGCTGACAGCGCCGAGCATGCAGGGGCTCCTGGCGCCCTATGGTGGCTCCGCGTGCCACAGGCGGAGCTAGTGGCGAAAGCGTGGGCAGTACCACAGTCAGGTTCCTCCCACCGATGGCCGGAGCCACGGTGATGTGACCCAGGAGTGGGGTAGCAGAACAAATGGGTATAGGGGAAGCTAGGACCAATAGAAACCCCCAATAGTCGTTATATGACAAGTCTCAGACAGTCACCTGTATGAAAGGCGGGAGGGGTCAGTACCAGATGTCACCTGCTCAGGGAGGGCTTCGCAGGGCTTTGTAGGGCTACGGAGGCCCCAGCTGTGCTGTAGGTAGAATGGGCTATCGGTTCCTTGTAAATAGGCGCGCCGGGCTAAAAAAGGCGCAGGAAGCAGTGTTAATGCGGACCGATGCCCCACTCAATATTCGCCTGTTGAAGAGGAAGCCTGGCCGACACAGCAAGAGAAAGCAGCACGAGTGGTGTGTCAGTCCAGAGGGAGGGGAGCTCCGTCCTGATGATCCCCCGCTGGCAGGTTAGGGGGAGTAGCAGGCGTGGCAGGTCGCAGCAATGTAGGAGCCCCCCAGGGAACAGGGTCACAATTCCTCACAAGGTTCACAGCAGTAGCACGGGGGGGGGGCAAGCGGCTTGGTGTAGATGCTCACGGAGCCCTACCGCTCCATGTAACAGGCGTGACGTCCCTGTCCCAGCGCGGCACGGGGGTATCGTGGGCGGCCCTCCTGCAGATCAGAGAGTCTCCGGGGAGGCGGCGGAGGAAGGAAGCTTCCGCACCGGCCAGGTATGTAATCGCGGGGGCTGTACAGGGAGGTATGGTGCACAAGCGTCACTAATGCTCAGCGCGTCCGCCAAGAATCCAGGTCGCAGCCCCCACCCGGCGTCCGGACCGCAGGAGCATAAACGCGGTCAGGTTTGTTCGTAGCGCCAGGGTGCCAGCTCAACAGCGCCGCTCACCTTCTCAGCAGCTAGGGTCACTATAACGGCAGCAGCCCCCTCCGGACCTCCAAATGTCACTACTGCCACGGCTTCCCTCAGCCTCCACTCATAGGCCGCAAAGCCACGGCCTTTCCCAGCGGGTGGGGCCGACGGCAGGGAGCGAGCCCACCAAGGCAACAGTCCGTGTTTAGGTTGTCGGCAGATATCTCCGCAGCCGAGCAGGCCCCCCCAGCAAGAGAGGTGTCGCTGGATTCGGCTCGACGTCCCGGTCACTGTGGGGCGGTGATCAGTCGGGTATCTCCGGTCAGGATCCCTGAAGGATGGTAGACAGTGCTCGATCAGGCAGAAGCCTCACCACAGTGCGGCCATCTTGGTCTGGCGCCACCTAGCGCCCCCGGGCATAAACCGGTTGGTGCAAGGAATCGTCGGAGCGATTACAGCCAAACCGGACAATTGGGGTGGAAGCCCCTGTTGTGGTTTGTGATGAGCTGTACGTACTCTATGCACAGGCCATGTGGTATTCTTATATCCACCTGCAATCTAATGAAAATTCCGGTATTTTACAACACTTTTCCGCAAGCCAACCGAAAGGAACTCCCTTTTACAATACAACAGCCACCATCCTCGCGGACTACGTGACAATTTGCCGTTCGGACAGTTCCTGCGAATTCGTAGGAATTGTTCTAACAAAGATCATTATTTTGATGAATCGGAAGATCTTGCTATCCGTCTCCAACAGCGTGGATACCCGCGACGTTTAGTGAGAAAAGCTAGGAAACGCGCCTGGTTCTACCCTCATGAAGAATTACTCACCCCTAGAGACAAAACTGACCAACAACATGAGCGGATGGTCTGTGTGACCACGTACTCCACCAAGAGTAACAAAATAAAACGCATCATCAATCAACATTGGGATTTGATTGCGGATGACCTCCAACAAACCAGTATTCCGTTACATGCCTTCAGGAAGGCAAAAAGTATTAAACACTATGTAGTACGATCCTTCCTATCCACTCCAGATGATCCAACTATCACCTCTCTATGGAACCTTCCACCAATCATTGGTCACTTTAGGTGCGGGCAATGCAAGGCGTGCAATAGCACCATACAAACTAAAGAATTTGAGCATAACCAACACAAAGTTCAGCTCAAATCCCATAGCAACTGTAATACTTCTAACATCATTTACGCAATAACGTGTCCATGCAATCTGATCTATATTGGGCAAACTCAACAAAAAGCCAAAATGAGAATCCTTCAACATATGAGCCGGATTAGATGCGAGGTACAGGGGGCACCACTTGTGGACCATTTTAAATCAGCCTCCCACTCCCCAGACAGCCTACAATGGGTTGTGCTTGAGAAAGCCAGCTTGGGACCTCGTGGAGGTAGTATTGCCACTATTCTCAATAGACGTGAGTTAAAATGGATGCTGTTTTTTGACTCTATTCAAAATGGTCTCAATGAACTGGACAGTTCTTTCTCTCAATTGGCAACTTTGCCCTAGTTCACCCTCAGCTAATTTTTTGATAATGTTCCTATGGTCAGGTTTGATCTGTATGGCCTATACCATCCTGTGATTGGTACGCCATTTATGAGATAACCATGTGACAAATGTGATTTGTTGTATGTGGCTAATATCTTTTACTCTCTCCCCCGCACCATAATGGTGCACATATGGACTTTGTGAAATGATTCGACCAGCTATGAGTTATATCATGATCGGCATGTAATGTTGATGTATTGAGATGTTAACATTTATATGATTCATAATTCAAGCCAGGTATAATGTTTGTTGATGTTTAATGCACAATGTTAGGGGTTACCTACCACATTAGATTGCAGGTGGATATAAGAATACCACATGGCCTGTGCATAGAGTACGTACAGCTCATCACAAACCACAACAGGGGCTTCCACCCCAATTGTCCAGTTTGGCTGTAATCGATCTGACGATTCCTTGCACCAACCGGTTTATGCCCCCGGCCCCCCCCCCCTTTGTACTAGGTTTCACGCATTAAAATGACGTTTACACGGTCTGGGTAGGTTTTATTTTATTTAAACGACTAAATGGGTTTAATTGTTGAAAGGTTCCGTGTAGTATAATGATATAACTTGGTTGCCATGACTTTTACAATAGTCTGTCTAGAGTGCAACTGTGCGCACACGTGATGCAGTTGCCGTAGTTACAAGTCTAACAGGAAGCGCATTTCGCCATTGTTAGACGCGAGCTTCGTAGACCCAGGATTCAGTCCGTTCTTGGTGAGTAGCGCAGCCCGTTCATACACGGCTTTTTTCACATGCTATACTCATTCTGATAAACAAGAGGTAACTCGATCCCTTTCTTGACAGTACGTGGTGCCGGCGGCTCCGACAACGGTTGAACGTGGACAAGGTCCCGTGAAGTCTGCCTGCGGGTAAGCTCCGTTGACTGGTGCACGTTGTATAACCATCACTAGCCTGGTTTAGACCGTTAACTAGGTTTCTTTCTCTGACAGAGCCTCCGTGACCCCCACATGTGATTCGTTTCTTCCTTATCGTCTACGCCAATTCGAATAAACAGAGGACTTATCATCTCTGGCACACCATGTAAGTGCGTTTTCAGCCTTCTCAGTGCCTCAGTAACAATAGAGATTATGACTCGAATTGTCATCAATGTCTCCCCTATTTTAATTATAGGATCTGAAATACATCTGTGTTAGAAGCGGCTGTCTCTAGTTGGCAGAGGTATACACTTCTGACAAATAGGGACACACCTTTTCTAGTCAGGGCAAGGAGATCACACACTTAGATAACCCCTGCTCACCCCCTTGGTAGCTTGGCAAAGCAGACAGGCTTATCTCAGAGGCAGTGCGTTAAGCATTTATGACCACATACAGTAATAAAGTGAATACACTACAAATGGACACGACACAGTAGTATTATAAAAATAAGTATTTTTATATAAGGTTTAGCACAAGACCAAATAACGACAAAAATATACCACAGTCTTAATAAATACTCTTGGAAGGAAAAATAATAGTTCAAGCACGGTTTCTTCTTAGCACAAAAGTCTTTAGTATCAAAAGCAACTCTTCTTCTCTAAAACACAGTTCTTGGCAACAATGTAACCCACACGGGAGTCACACGACGTCGAGGCAAAGTTAATCCAAAGGTTCGGCGTCGACCGCGAGGAGCGCTACGTCGAGCCCGGAGTCGCACTGACCCCAACAACACAGTACCTTGGAAAAGTGAAGCACTCGATGATCAGCGGCGTCGAGATGTCCGGCGTCGCGTCTTCGGCGTCGATCGAGCCTCGGAGTCGGGGCGATCTGCAGCGGCGTCGACCGAAGTCAGGCGGGAGCAGCGCTTACGGGATGAAGCAGGATACGGCGTCGTCGATGTCGATGTTGCAAGAGTGAGCAGCGCTCACGGCGTCGAGAGGGCTCGAAGTCGATGCGATCAGCAGCGGTGCCGACCCGGGGTCACTTGGAGCTGGAGCCGAACTCACTACTCACTGGCGTTGCTGCTGGCGTCGATCGGGCCCGGCGGCCGGCGTCGAGGAAGCGGGACACTGGAGCCGTTACTCACGATGTCGAGCTGGATTCGGCGGCGTCCGTCGGCGTCGAGGTTGCTGGATTCTTTCAGAGGTGCTGGATTCACAAACTCCAGCAAATAGCACTTTAAGCAGATGAAGTCCTTTAGCCCTGTGACTTCAACAGGAGACTGGCACTCTTCCAGCCCTTGGAGATTTTCTCAGCAAAGAGTGAGAGTACACACAAAGTTCCTCTCTCCTGGTTCCTTGGCAAAAATAAAGAAGCAATGCAGGATTCCCCCAACAAACAGCACTCTGGCAGAAGGGGTAGGCAGTCCTTAGATCAGCAGGCTTCTTGTCCTTGGTTCAGGTTTCCTTGTCAGAAGTGATCTGAATTCTTGGTTCAGGGGTCCTTCTCTTATACCCCTTTTTGGCTTTGATCCCTTTGTCCATGCAGGGGAATTTCCCCCATCCTGGGTTTGTTGTGGGTGTTGCCAGGCCAGAGCACCTGGCCTATTCACTGGGCAGGGCAGAGTCCTCAGCCGCTCAGCAGGAGCGGAGCCAGCATTGTTACTGGCAGGGGCAGGGCCATCAGCTGCCCGGCAGGAGGCGGGCCAGGAAAGTCCCAGGCAAGCACAGAGTCATCAGTCGCCTGGCAGGGGGGCGGAGCCAACATTGTATCAGGCAGGGCAGGCTATCAAGAGCTACTCTTCCCCTACTCTCAATGCAAATGCCCCACTCATCCCACACTGACTCATTCAGACTCTCTGGAGCCACCCAGCTCCTGTCACACACACACCAGAACCAGCAGAGACCGGTAGACAGTTAGACAAGAAAATAGCTACTTTCTAAAAGTGCTATTTTCAAACACAGAGTCCAAAAACCATCCACACAAACGGATGCGTTATTAAACCCTGAGTTCAGGGATACCAAACTCGACATTGCACCATGCTCCCCGAGCCCGCTAGGATTATAACATTAATAATCCTGGCAGCCCATTCTAACTGATGGCGAGCAGGCTACCTTACAATAGTGAAAAACGACTATGGATGTAATTCACTATTAGGACATGCCAACCTTGTCAGGCTTGTCCTACCTTATGCTTACAATGCACCCTGCCCGTGGGCCTACCATAGGGGTGACTAACATGAAGTTAAGGGAAGGTTTAGGGACTGGCAAGTAGGTGTACTTGCGCAGTCCTCGTGACAGTCAGACTGCACGTGGTCTGGCAATGGCAGACCTTCAGACATACTTTTACTAGGCCGCTCTTGTGGGTGGCACAACATGTGCTGCAAGCCCACTAGCAGCATTTGTATTTACAAGCCCTGGCACTCCTGGTGCACTCTACTAGGGACTGACAGTAAACCAAATAAGCCAAACATGGAAGTCAATCAATACAGCAATTTCACATAGGGAGCACTTGCACTGTGGCACTGATCAGCAGTGGCACAGTGCCCAAAGCATATACCAGCAAAAACATCGTAAACAGAGGAGGCAAACAGAAAAAATGGAGGAGAGACTCATGCCAATGATGCCAGGTCTAACACGTGTCCCCTCCAGCTGAAATGTGGGGAGAACTACCCTTACCCTAGGGAGTCCTCATCACTAAGGCGGAAAAATCTGGACAGGCCATCAGCATTGGCGTGATCTGTGCCAGGGCGGTGTTCCACCGTGAAGTCCATCCCCTGTAGGGAAATGGACCACCTCAACAGCTTTGGATTCTCACCCCTCATCTGCATCAACCATCTGAGGGGCCTGTGGTCTGTCTGCACCCGGAAGTGAGTCCCAAACAGGTAGGGTCTCAGCTTTTTCAGTGCCCAGACCACAGCAAATGCTTCTCTTTCTATCGCACTCCACCTCTGTTCCCTGGGAAGTAACCTCCTGCTGATGAAGGCTACAGGTAAGTCTCGGCCCTCTTCATTCACCTGAGCTAGAACAGCCCCCACGCCATGCTCTGAAGCGTCCGTCTGGACAACAAATTCTTTAGAAAAGTCGGGTGCCTGGAGTATGGGTGCTGTGCACATTGCAGTTTTCAGGGTGTCAAAGGCCGTCTGACAGGCGTCAGTCCAGTTCACAAGTCGTGGCTGCTTCCTGGAAGTCAGCGAAGTCAAGGGGTGCACAATGTTACCATAATCCTTGACAAACCTCCTGTAGTAACCCGTGAGACCCAGGAAGGCTCTCACCTGAGTCTGGGTTTTGGGCGGTGCCCATGCCAGGATGGTATCAATCTTGGGTTGCAGGGGGGCCACCTTGCCGCTCCCTACTTGGTGCCCCAAGTACACCACTGAACCCTGCCCAATCTGGCACTTACTGGCTTTGATTGTGAGGCCTGCTCTGCGCAGGGCCAACAACACTTCCTGGAGGTGGCACAAGTGTTCTTCCCAGCTGGCGCTGAACACTGCGATGTCGTCCAGGTAGGCGGCACTGAAATCCTCCAGCCCAGCCAAGACCTGGTTGACCAACCTCTGGAAGGTGGCAGGGGCATTCTTCATCCCAAAGGGCATAACCCGGAACTGGTAGTGCCCATCTGGTGTGGAGAATGCTGACCTCTCTTTTGCCCCATCGGTCAAGGCGATCTGCCAGTACCCAGACGTTAGATCAAACGTACTAAGGTACTGGGCAGCCCCTAACCGATCGATGAGCTCATCAGCTCTGGGGATGGGGTGCGCGTCAGTCTTGGTGACTGAATTGAGTCCTCGGTAATCCACACAGAACCGAAGTTCCGGTGAAGCACCAGGCGCTGCAGCCTTTGGAACCAAGACCACGGGGCTGGCCCAAGGACTGCTAGAGGACTCAACCACCCCTAGGGCAAACATCTTGGAGACCTCCTCCTTGATGTATGCTCTGACCTTGTCAGTCACTCTGTAAGCCTTGTGCTTGACAGGAGTGCTGTCCCCGGTGTCTACATCATGGACACACCACTGAGTAACACCAGGAATCAAGGAAAACAGATCAGGGAATTGCCCCAACAAATGGCGACAATCCTGCTGCTGTTCAGGGGTCAGTGTGTCAGAGAGGACAACACCATCCACTGACCCATCTTGCTCTTTTGCATACAGGAGGTCAGGAAGAGGCTCACTCTCCTCCTCCATTCCAGCATCTGTAGCTAGGAGCATGCCCACTTCGGACCTTTCTAAGTGGGGCTTCAAACGGTTGACATGCAGGACCCGCAAGGGGTTCCTGGGAGACTTCAAATCCACCAGGTAGGTGACATCGCTCTTCTTCTCCACAACCTCGAATGGTCCAGTCCACCTGTCCTTGAGCGCACAAGGTTCCACAGGGGACATGACCCAAACTTTCTGTCCAGGCTGAAGCTCTACCAGAGTGGCCTTCTGGTCGTACCACCGCTTCATCTCCTCCTGGCTGGCCTCCAGATTTGCCTGAGCAAGATCCCTGAAGCGCCTAGTCTGGTTCCTAAAGGCCAGCATGTAACTGTATACATCCTGGGGAGGTTTCCTGGGAGATTGCTCCCAGCCTTCTTTGACCAGACTTAAAGGTCCTCTTACCGGGTGACCATACAAAAGCTCAAAGGGGCTGAACCCTAGAGACTTCTGTGGCACCTCACGGTAAGCAAACAACAGGCATGGCAAGAGGACGTCCCATTTACGCCTCATTGGTTCTTCAAGACCCATGATCATGCCTTTAAGGGTACGGTTGAATCTTTCAACCAACCCATTACCTTGAGGGTGGTAAGGAGTGGTGAACTTATAAGTTACCCCACACTCCTTCCACAGAGACTTCATATAGTTGGAAATGAAGTTGGTGCCCCGGTCTGACACCACCTCTCTGGGGAACCCCATTCGGGAAAAAACACCCATCAGCGCCCGTCCCACCACGGGGGCAGTCACTGTTCTGAGAGGGATGGCTTCCGGGTACCGTGTGGCATGGTCCACCAAGACCAGGATGAACCTGTTGCCCAGGGCTGTCTTGGGGTCCAGTGGCCCAACAATGTCAATCCCCACCCGGTCAAAGGGGGTACTGACCACGGGAAAAGGTTGGAGGGGAGCCTTCTGCTTCCGCCCGCTTTTCCCACTTGCCTGGCAAGTCTGACAGGTCTTGCAATGGACATCTGTGTCCCTTCGCATCTGTGGCCAATAGAAATGGGTGACAAGCCTGTCATAGGTCTTGTCCTGCCCCAGATGTCCAGCTAAAGGTACGTCATGAGCCAAACCCAGTAGGAAGGCTCTGAAGCGCTGGGCTACCACCAGCACACGGGCTGACCCAGGCTCAGCAGCCTTAGGCTCGCTATACAGGAGGTCGTTCTCCCAGTACACAAAATGTGACCCTGACTGATCACCTGAGGTTTGGGCTGAGGCCTGCTGCCTCATACCCACAAGAGAAGGGCACACTTTCTGTTCTGCACAGAATTCCTCCCTGGAGGGACCACCATCCTGCTGCCAATGGGTCAGCTCGGGCAGGTCTCCCAGTTCGGCAACTTGTTCACCTGTGGGTTCCAGGGCATCCCCCTCGAGGTCTGCCTCCTCCTGGACCACGGGAACTACGGGGGACGGTTTCCCGCGCCCCCTGCCTCTTCTCTTCACAGCTGGGTCCTGGGCCATACTTTCAGGCTCCAGAACCCCATCAACACCCTTACTTGCTGTCATGGATCGAGTGGTTGCACACACCCACTCTGGCACACCCAACATTTTCAAATGTGTCTCCCTCTCCACCTTAGCCCAAGGGGAGTCTTCCAAATCATTGCCCAGGAGACAATCAACAGGCATGGCGGGCCTCACAGCAACCTGAAGAGTACCCGAAACTCCCCCCCATTCAAAGGAAACTTGAGCTACCTCACACTCTTTCTGGGAGTTGTCAGCAGCTATCACAGGGTAGAATGCGTGGGGAACAACCTGCTCTCTGGACACCAAGTGACACTTGACAGCTGTCACACTCGCTCCGGTGTCTCTGAGAGCCTCAACTCTATGGCCATTAATGGTCACCCACTGCCTATATTTTTTAGTGTTACTAGGCAGAGGGGGTGGCGGGACCAATTCCATGTCTCCTAGAGAGACCAGGGACATCTCTGCGGGACCCTCCCCACCATGGGCAACCATCTCCTCCCCTCCCAGAGCTACACTAGCCAACTGACGGGGTGGTGCACTGGGTAGTGCACCAGACTTCTTCAAGGGACACTGAGGGTCATAAAAACGGTGTCCTACCTGCTTACAAACGAAGCAGGTCAGTGGGCCCCTATGACCAGGTTTACCTGGCGGGGCCTCTGACTTCTTCACAGAGGGAGGCTGGGAACCTTTCCCTTGGTTCCCTTGGGGATTACTTTGGGGCCCTTTCTGGGACTCCTTCTGTTTACCCTTGTCCCCCCCACTCTTCTGCTGGGGACCCTGCCCACCTTTGGCTGAGTCTCCCACTGGACCCTTGTGGACCCTGGTACTGACCCAGCGGTCCGCCTCTTCAGCAAGTTTTCTAGGGTTAGATATCTTGCTATCAATAAGGTGCTGGCGCAGCTCTGGAAAACAGTTATTAGACAAGTGCTCCCAAGCAAACAAATCATAAAGAGCATCATAACTTTCCACTTTGCTGCCCTTTACCCAACCATCCATGGCTCTGCAAAAATATGACACATACTCCACCCACGTGGTACCAGGCAACTTCTTACATTCTCTAAAGGCCTGTCTGTACTTTTCTGGGGTTAGGCCATACCTTAACATTAAAGCATCTTTCATATGAGCATAAGACGTCCTATTCTCAACAGGCATGTCTAACAGGGTATCTCTTCCCTCATTCACAAAGCGACCCCACAACCCCGCTCCCCAATCCTTCTCAGGGACCCGGTGGGCCAACAATGCTAACTCATATGCTTTAAACCACTGACCAATATCCTCATTCTTCTGAAAATCTTTGATCACATCTTTGGGAAAATAAAACCTACTTTCTGCAGGCACAGATGGGACGCTGCCACCAGAGGGATTTAATTCTAACTCCTTAGCTTTGAGCTCCATGTCCCTCACCATTTTCTCACGCTCAAAAGCTAACTTCTCTCTTTCAAACTCTAATCTTTTGATCTCCAAATCAGCTTCTCTCCTGCCTCTTGCATTCTCTATCTCCAACTGCCCATTTATCTTAAGTTTTGCCATTTCCACATTGTAGGCTCGCTCCTTCGCCCTTTCTTCTCTTTCTTCAGGGGAAAGACCTTTGGAGGAAACACTGCTGCCAGGAGGGGATACAGGCCCATTCACGGGCACTTCCTCCTCCCCTTCCTCTGTCGGTACCACCACCGGGGCAGAGGGGTCTCTGGCCTCTAACCAGGCTTCCAATGCTTTGAAATATTCTGCTTTCTTGGAGAGGCCTGGAGTAGGGACTTTCAATTGCTTGCAAAAGTGTTTCAGCTCCTTTAAGGAATAATCATTTATCTTACTTCTATCAAATTCCTCCACAACAGCAACAACAGGGGCAGTGACTCCGGCGTCACTCATGGTCAAAAACTGGCAGTTTCAAAAATCAAGCTTCAGGAAATTGGAGAACAAAAATAGAATATCCAACCAAAACAGATTGTGGCTGCGCTATGGTCTGCTTTCACTATGTAGCGCACACCAATCACTGCACATGGGTCATAAATGCAAAGTTCAAAATCCCACCGCTGACCCACCAATGTTAGAAGCGGCTGTCTCTAGTTGGCAGAGGTATACACTTCTGACAAATAGGGACACACCTTTTCTAGTCAGGGCAAGGAGATCACACACTTAGATAACCCCTGCTCACCCCCTTGGTAGCTTGGCAAAGCAGACAGGCTTATCTCAGAGGCAGTGCGTTAAGCATTTATGACCACATACAGTAATAAAGTGAATACACTACAAATGGACACGACACAGTAGTATTATAAAAATAAGTATTTTTATATAAGGTTTAGCACAAGACCAAATAACGACAAAAATATACCACAGTCTTAATAAATACTCTTGGAAGGAAAAATAATAGTTCAAGCACGGTTTCTTCTTAGCACAAAAGTCTTTAGTATCAAAAGCAACTCTTCTTCTCTAAAACACAGTTCTTGGCAACAATGTAACCCACACGGGAGTCACACGACGTCGAGGCAAAGTTAATCCAAAGGTTCGGCGTCGACCGCGAGGAGCGCTACGTCGAGCCCGGAGTCGCACTGACCCCAACAACACAGTACCTTGGAAAAGTGAAGCACTCGATGATCAGCGGCGTCGAGATGTCCGGCGTCGCGTCTTCGGCGTCGATCGAGCCTCGGAGTCGGGGCGATCTGCAGCGGCGTCGACCGAAGTCAGGCGGGAGCAGCGCTTACGGGATGAAGCAGGATACGGCGTCGTCGATGTCGATGTTGCAAGAGTGAGCAGCGCTCACGGCGTCGAGAGGGCTCGAAGTCGATGCGATCAGCAGCGGTGCCGACCCGGGGTCACTTGGAGCTGGAGCCGAACTCACTACTCACTGGCGTTGCTGCTGGCGTCGATCGGGCCCGGCGGCCGGCGTCGAGGAAGCGGGACACTGGAGCCGTTACTCACGATGTCGAGCTGGATTCGGCGGCGTCCGTCGGCGTCGAGGTTGCTGGATTCTTTCAGAGGTGCTGGATTCACAAACTCCAGCAAATAGCACTTTAAGCAGATGAAGTCCTTTAGCCCTGTGACTTCAACAGGAGACTGGCACTCTTCCAGCCCTTGGAGATTTTCTCAGCAAAGAGTGAGAGTACACACAAAGTTCCTCTCTCCTGGTTCCTTGGCAAAAATAAAGAAGCAATGCAGGATTCCCCCAACAAACAGCACTCTGGCAGAAGGGGTAGGCAGTCCTTAGATCAGCAGGCTTCTTGTCCTTGGTTCAGGTTTCCTTGTCAGAAGTGATCTGAATTCTTGGTTCAGGGGTCCTTCTCTTATACCCCTTTTTGGCTTTGATCCCTTTGTCCATGCAGGGGAATTTCCCCCATCCTGGGTTTGTTGTGGGTGTTGCCAGGCCAGAGCACCTGGCCTATTCACTGGGCAGGGCAGAGTCCTCAGCCGCTCAGCAGGAGCGGAGCCAGCATTGTTACTGGCAGGGGCAGGGCCATCAGCTGCCCGGCAGGAGGCGGGCCAGGAAAGTCCCAGGCAAGCACAGAGTCATCAGTCGCCTGGCAGGGGGGCGGAGCCAACATTGTATCAGGCAGGGCAGGCTATCAAGAGCTACTCTTCCCCTACTCTCAATGCAAATGCCCCACTCATCCCACACTGACTCATTCAGACTCTCTGGAGCCACCCAGCTCCTGTCACACACACACCAGAACCAGCAGAGACCGGTAGACAGTTAGACAAGAAAATAGCTACTTTCTAAAAGTGCTATTTTCAAACACAGAGTCCAAAAACCATCCACACAAACGGATGCGTTATTAAACCCTGAGTTCAGGGATACCAAACTCGACATTGCACCATGCTCCCCGAGCCCGCTAGGATTATAACATTAATAATCCTGGCAGCCCATTCTAACTGATGGCGAGCAGGCTACCTTACAATAGTGAAAAACGACTATGGATGTAATTCACTATTAGGACATGCCAACCTTGTCAGGCTTGTCCTACCTTATGCTTACAATGCACCCTGCCCGTGGGCCTACCATAGGGGTGACTAACATGAAGTTAAGGGAAGGTTTAGGGACTGGCAAGTAGGTGTACTTGCGCAGTCCTCGTGACAGTCAGACTGCACGTGGTCTGGCAATGGCAGACCTTCAGACATACTTTTACTAGGCCGCTCTTGTGGGTGGCACAACATGTGCTGCAAGCCCACTAGCAGCATTTGTATTTACAAGCCCTGGCACTCCTGGTGCACTCTACTAGGGACTGACAGTAAACCAAATAAGCCAAACATGGAAGTCAATCAATACAGCAATTTCACATAGGGAGCACTTGCACTGTGGCACTGATCAGCAGTGGCACAGTGCCCAAAGCATATACCAGCAAAAACATCGTAAACAGAGGAGGCAAACAGAAAAAATGGAGGAGAGACTCATGCCAATGATGCCAGGTCTAACAATCTGTGATGTCCACCATCCTTCAAAAGACCGAAAAAGAGCGACAATTGATTTTGGTATGCTCTAATGCTATCAGTGTGCTACATTAATTGCTTACCTAGTGTCAGGAGCTATAATTAATTGATTTTTGATATGTATTTAATTAGGTTGTCTGCCCCCTCCCCGTCCTGATGAAGACCCCGCAGCAAGGGTAAACCCATTTCCTGCAACCTAGAGGGTCGAAACGTCGACAATTGTTTCTGAATTATCAACTTCACGCCACCATTTTAACATTCATGTATTTTGTGAAGTATGATCTCCAAACAAGTGATTTAATGAACTGTTGGTCTTGTGTTAGTTTATATATTTAAATTAATGGACAGATATAATTGTGCCAATTGGTTGTTGTTTTTATTGTCACTACTTCCTTCTATTCCACCCTCACCTTCACTTCCTTCCCTCCTCCTTTGGGGCACCTCACAGCCTTTGTAAATTGTGAATTTAAGATATGATACTGAACATACAGCTACATGGTGAATAAAACGGTGTAGCTTGATTTACTGTTCCTTTATTTTTATTTGAACTGTGACAATTAATGACCATACACTGGGACCCCTTCCTCTCAGTACTAATAAAAGGGGCCAGGCGCACGTATCCTGGGCCAGTTCCAGATAGTATGTCACTATATCTGTGTGATTATTCTAACTCCATTGGACCCTTACAATGCAGGAGACTGAATGTGCAACACAAGGAGTGGTTATAAGTACTCCCCATTAACTCCAGGGGTGTATTTAACGGGGCATGCACCAGGTCATTTGCAATGCGACACTAAGTGGCCAATTGCATCGCACAACTAAAGACCTCCATTTGTAGATAGCAACATCAACCGATCCCACCAAACAACAAGGGGCCAAGTACGTGGCAAAAGTTGCACTATAGAAAACCTGTAACAAAATGCATGGCACCTTTGCAACTGGAGGTGCAGCTAGAAGCCAGTATGTGACATCAAGAAAATATCAATTGAATTTCTGGTACCATTCTTCCAAGCTTTTAGATGAATCGATGAGTTTGTTTGTGACAGACTCCAAATGTTTTGCCTCAAAGTCTTTCGACACCCGAGCAGGTGTAGAACCATGCATTCTCTTGCAGCGATTTTTAGCCACAATGGAGGGGATGTAAGTCCTTTGACATTTTCGGATTTCTAGGATTGCATCTGAGATTCATAGACCTATGCCAGCCAGGCAGGTGGCCCATATACATAAAATCTACCGGTTAAGTCTTAAGGTTTCTGTGCATTTTGCTGTTTTCTTAGTCACTTATTATTTTTACATAGAAAAAAATTCTTAGCAGACATACACTTTCCTCCACACGTAGATTAAAGTGTTACTGTTGCATGAGCTTTACAAGGTGTAGTTAATTTTGTGGGTGTGTGAATGCTAACAGCCACATCATTTCCTGAGTTTTCACAAACTCCTCTTCAACCCTCCCCCGCGATAGAGGTGGTTGAGGATTTACACCAGTAATGTAGTGGAGTAAATCCCTTTCCAAGGGGGACGGAGGAACGCATCACCCCCAAACTTTGGGGCACATTAGGTTTGCGGTTAATCCGCATCCTCCGGGCCGGCGGAAGCCACCGCCGGCCCGGAGGATGCGGATTAACCGCTGCGGACAGTAAAAAGACCCCCTGCCAGATTAGGATGGCTGGGGGATCTTTTTTCCGTCCGCCGCTTTTCCGCTGCGGTCGCCTCCCGTCCGCGGCGGAAAAGCACTAACATGGCTGGCGGTGTCTATCAGACACCGCCAGCCATATTAGGATGTCAGCGGTGCTATGCCTTTACACGGCGGCATTTCCGCCGTGTAAAGGCATACGGACTTGTCTTTGGGGGCCCGTTGAAGGCCCCCAGGGGTGAAGCGGGTGGTGGGGGCTGCACATGGGGGGTACCTATGGTACCCCCCCTGCCTTTGCGTGCACGAAGCGGCAGGCACCACACGGTGCCTGCAGCTTCGTGCAAGCAAAGGAAAACATGTGTTTTTTAACATTGCGGCATGTGCTGCTACAAGCAGCACCTGCCGCAATGTTAAATATATAGGATGTGACCGCCAGGGTGACGGTCACATCCTAATTGGCATGGAGGGACCGCCGCTGCCCCTGCGGACGGTCCCTCCTCCTCTGGGGTGGCAGACGGACGAAAGTCCGTCCGCCATCCTAATGAGCCCCTTTGTGTGGTGTTAGAGAAAGGGATTTTTGCACAGGGTCGTTTTTGTTTTCCTCAGAATGAAATTTAAAAAGAATGGTTAATTACACATAGCAGTTAGCACTTCCCAAAGCGGAATTGTACCCTCGGTAATAAACAGAGTACTAGATGTCACACATAATGAAGGCCCTGGAATTTTATACCCATGACAATGTAAGGGTACAGGTGTGTCTCACTTATCTGAAAGCTCTAGGTTATAAATGGACACTTCAATGCAACACACGAAGGTGTAGATTGAAACAGCTGCTTGCGGAATGTATACATAATTGTTCTTTTTTCTTCACCGAACTAGAGCTGCTGGAGCTCTGAGCCCCAAGGGAGTAGTTAGGGTCAGCCTGATGGCATGGACTTATCGCATGGAGGTCATGTGAGGGTCTCCAGGGGTCACAGCCTTCGCCACAGCCTTCGCTTGCCTTTGGCAAGAAAGAGACAGGTGAGAAAGAGACTGGTAAAAGAGTAAGAGAGGTTAGAGACAGGTGAAAGATGTGAAAAAGAGACGGAACAGGTGAGAAAGTCAGAATTAATACAGTGTAAGGAGATAAGTGAAAAAGAAACAGTGAATACATAGAGGGGGAGACAGGAGGGGGAGAAGGAGACAGCAGCAGAGCAGAAAAGACAGGTGAGTGAGAGGTAATAAATAAGACAGACAATGGAGAAACAAACGGTTGAGGCGAGGGTCAAAGCAGGTCAAAGGTCCAATAAATTCACTTCATGTGATACCATTGTGGTTAATGTGCAAGTGATGCCACCTACCCCAGGCAATTTGCTGAATCGACGCCAAGGGCTTATCCTACCATTTAAACAGCAGCTTGGGATAATATTCCCAATACAGACATTTTTGGCAGTGCACAATTCAAAGACGAAGGAAATACGCACTTAGAGAACAAAGAGAACAAAATAGAGCGAGAAGTGAAGTGACTATGGAGTACAGGTTCACAGTACAAACCATGAAGATTTATTTCAAATTTAGAATCATTATGGAAAGAAAAAGATAAGTTAGCAATTCAATAATTTATAATGAACAAGAGGATAACGAGGTCAGCCTCTAAAAATATTGCAAACACAGAGCAAACTGTCACAGGGAGTGCTCAATTTAAAAGTCTTAAACTATCTAATTACAAAGTAAACAAGAAGACTGACATGAAGTCTGACTCTCTAGAAAACAAGAACAGCTCCATCACATATCCCCACAATCATGCCTTCCACATAACATGAGGTGGTAAAATGGGCTGTATTAATAACAGTTATGTTATACATAGCAATCAAGATTGCAGAAATTATGTTTCATAGAGCAGGCTACTTGTCAAAACCCAAGGTGAATGTCTGATCTGAAGCAGTAACGGCCCAGCAGGAGTGATGCATGATGAGAGTCCTACCATGACCTTCAGTCAGTCAGTCAAATTTGCTTTATTCGAGATAAAAAAAACTCATAAAAGCATACAGCATAAAAACAGTTGAATTAATTAATAAAATGTATTTACAAATCACGAAATTCATCATATATACAATTTAAAAAGAAATATTTATGAAGAAGCATACTGACTAGGTTTAAAAAAAAACTTGTTAAAATTCACCATCATTGCATTCAATCAATGCCCCTGGGCACACAGTTTGAGATTGGGGTCTAGCCCACCACAAATTTCCTTCTAATGGCCTACACCCACCCCAAGTATTTGGCAACCGCAACTGTAATAACCGGCAAGGTGTTAGTGCAAATTATTCTTAGGGCCACCTTGCTGTCCTTTGTGCCTAACAATTTGCACATCGTCTTTAGCCATACACGTCGGGGGGTTAAATAGGCCCTACACACAAAAATAAGGTGGGCAACGGTCTCTCTTTCGTTTTTACACACCGGGCATAATTCAGAATTTCCTTTGCCCCATCTACCGGTTAGTGATCTTAAAGGGAGTGACCCTGCTCTAAGTTGGAAGTAGAGCTTCCTATTCTCCGGCTTAGTGATGATGTCCCAGTACTGCTCTAAGCTAGGAGAAACTTTTATTTCCAAGAAGCGGCCCTCCATAGTAGAGGGATCAGCATTATTCCAGTTCCGGTAGGCAACCATTTCCCAGTACCTTTCTTTTAAAATGTCTCTGGATGGGAACTGGACTGTTTCTGGGTTCTCCCACAACCCCTGCAAGCCCATTAGTATCAGTACTTTATGGAGTTCTTTAAGCCAAGTGATCATATGAAATGTATCGGATTTAATGACATTCAAAAATCCCAAAGCATAATGAATAAGTTCAGGAGTAACCCAGATACGTCGCCAATATAAAATGGGTCGCAATCTACCCATATCTGAGAGGGCTTTCCTGCCTAGATCATAACGCAGCTGTTGCATTGGGGTGCTTTTGGGGAGGCCAGGAAGATCACGAAAAAATGTATTCTCCACTAGCGTTAGAGATGTCAGCTTGTCATAAGCCCATATTTCGGCACCATAAAGGGCCGAACTTAGGGCTTGCACCTCATATACTTGCAGTGCTGGTTGTACAGGCTTGATCAAAGACTTCCTGTACTCCCGGCATATAGCTCCCGTGTTTTGGCGGAGTTTAAGTGCCACCATTTCTATATGCTTCCCCCAGTTCACTCCTTTTGACACATGGATACCTAGGTAAACAAAGTCTGATACCATTTCCACTTTTTGGCCGTCCATAAAGAAGTTCCCTTTAAAGCTATGGTGGGGGTTACATGCCATAAGCTTTGTTTTTGCGACATTAACTTCCAACCCCCGATTGACACAGAAATCCTCAAAGATCTTCAGGGCTCTCTGTAATCCACTGGGGGTTTTGGACATAATGAGCGTGTTCTCTGCGACTAGTAGAATTGGGGTTTTCATTCCAGCCAGACTAGGAGCGTCTACTTCACCCAGCAACATATGCTCTACTACCCCGTTGATGTACAATGAGAAGAGCGTGGGGGCCATGGCACAGCCTTGGCGCGCCCCATGCTCTACCGGGAACTCCGAGGTTACTTGGCCGTGACCCCCCCACTGAATTTTTGCATAATTTGACTCATGCAACCTCATCACAAGTGTTAGGATCTCTGCCGGCATACCCATCTCGCTTAGCACTTTCCACATCTGGGATCTAGGGACTAAATCGAAGGCAGCACGTAAATCTATAAACGCTGCATACATGCTGCCTTTTCCTAGTACTACCGTCTTCCAGCATATTAATATAAATCTGAATATCTGGTCTATGGTACTAGTTAATTTGCGCAATCCGGCCCGGAAGGGGGTCAAAATGTCTTTTTCTTCTACCCAGGCCGATATTTTCTCTAGGATAATTTTTCCAATCACCTTTTGAATTGTCTCTAGCAGGCTAATAGGCCTATAGTTCCCAGGCTGTGATTTTTCGCCTTTCTTGAACACCGGGATTATAACAGCGCCTAGCCAAGACTTAGGTACTGGTGCCCCCAGTGCCAAGGCGTTGGCCAGCCTTGCTATGTAGAGTCCCCAGTGCTTTTTATCGTAAAGAAAAACATCCGCAGGGACCCCGTCAGGTCCCTGTCCTTTCCCCCTCGAGACAGAGTCAAGTGCCACTACTGAGTCTTGAAAACTAAAAGGGGCAACTGAATAAAGAGTATGTTTCATAACGTTACATGGTTTGAGGGTGGGTCAGGGTGACCTCCTTTCCCCCACTTGACAATACTCCAGAAGAGTTTAGAGTCTCTAGCATTACTGGCTGATTTGAGGTCTTGCCAGAATTCCTCGTCCCAGTGTTTCTTTGCTATGTGGATGCATTTTTATACTCCTGTCTTGCTACCCTGACAGCAATAGGGTCTCTTCTTTTTATTGCTGTTCCCAAAGCTTTTCTTGCAGATCTACAAGCATCGTTGTACCATCCCACCCTCTTTTGGCAATTATGTTTCCTTTTGTTTTTGGTAACTACCTTAAAAAAATGGCCCTTTATGTTCCCAAAGAATCCTTCATGCAAGTTGATGATGTCTCTCAGGTCTTTTCCTGACAAATTTTCGGTCAACAATATGGTCTCCATAGCAGATGTAGTTATATTCAGCTCATTGCTAATATTTTCCAAGACCACGGTACTCATTGCAACTTGGGGCCACCTCACTCTTCTCATATCGTTAGAAGGGACAATATCGGCTATGGGCTCCTCGTCCTCATTAGACCCCTCCAGAAATGGTGAGTAATACATAGGGGATTATGATCACTCTCCTGCCTGGGAACAACCTTCATGTCTTTTATTAAATGCCAGATTGCCATATTACAGATAACATAATCTATTCTGCTTTTAGAGCGACCATTATCAAAGGTATTTTCACCATGACCATCGCTCGGGGTTCTTCCGTTTAAAGCTCTAAGTCCCCTTTCATTGCATATTGCATTTAGCTGGATTATGCTATCTGACCATCTGTCTATTGGTTTTAAATCCAACTTAGGGATCCTCCACTGGGAGTCTTCTTCTTCCCCCACGTACCAGTCTCCTACAGTGAGGGGCTCAAAGGTCATGTTTAAGTCACCAGCAATTATTATATTGTTCTCGCCTGGCTGAGAACCAATCAGTTGGTCAAGGGCTACCAGAACCTGGGATTTCTCTCCACCGGACCCTCTATTGTACAGATTATAAATGTCCACGATACCTAGAGAGCCCAATGTTAGCCTAATCAACTGTATGTCCCTATTGTTAGTTGGAAGTTCTACCACTGTATCAAAAAGTGCTTGGCGTAGCCAAATCGTTAACCCCCCTTTTGGCCGACCCTTGGGTCCCTTAAGTGCGGGCACGAAAAAGTTCAAGAAACCTTGGAGAACTACCTCAATAACCCTTACAGAGATACCAGTAAATATTACTTAACCAATTTGGAACTTGATCATAAAGGACTTGATTTAAAAATAGACATTCTTGGCCTTCTAACACTCTAGTCATTAATGTCTCGCTTGAGCCTGGACAGAGTATCAGGGGTATCACAAACTGGATCTGTACTGGTTGGTTAATTGGGGGTTCCTCAGGGGGGGGAGGGTGGTTTGCAGGGGGGAAAGGGTAAGGCAAACAAAAAATAAAATTTTTCTCATCTCCAAAATGGCGGTCGTTAATTTTACAAATGAACAATGGATGAATTTTGCTTTGTTCAGTAACACTGAGGGGTCTGAGTTGACTGGACTTTACTTCACTATTAGATATGTCATTGGGATTGTCATCCATGACTACCATTAAGATTCTCTCCTGGAATGTTAATGGCCTGCGCACCAAACCTAGATCTAACACAATTTTACAATATATCCGTGACTTTGATGCGCAGGTCATTATTCTCCAGGAGACACATTTGGTTGAAGCTGAGATATCGGACATGCTCAAAAAGAACAGATGGGTAGATTTATCAGTTACTACCTCTCAAACAGTTAACACTAGAGGGGTCACCATATTCTTTAAAAAAAACATCAAAACAAGACTTTTGAAGCAGAAGGTTGATCCTTTTGGTAGGTGGGCAATAGCATCGGTCATGGTTGAGGGAACATACCTTACCTTGGTTGGTTACTATGGGCCTAACTGTGATGACCCATCAGCCCTGGCTACGATGTTCTCCGAGCTTTTAAACTTTCAAGAACCTATGATAATAGCGGGGGATTTTAACATTGTACTTAATCCACGGTTGGATAAGTCTTCTTCTGGTCGACAACTCCCTCACTCTAAATCTAGAGATCTTCTAATTAAAAATATGCATCAATATGGATTTATTGACATTTGGAGGGTAAGGTCGGGCTCTAAAACTGGCTTCTCCTTCAGAAAC
This sequence comes from Lissotriton helveticus, assembly GCF_964261635.1. Classification (NCBI taxonomy): domain Eukaryota; kingdom Metazoa; phylum Chordata; class Amphibia; order Caudata; family Salamandridae; genus Lissotriton; species Lissotriton helveticus. Next base: position 1,089,376,578 of record NC_136057.1, on the reverse strand, counting down.
TACAAGTACCGCCATAGATCTAGGATCGATTTTATCTTGATAAACAAAAGTTTGGATAAATCGATTAGGAATGTAACGTATTTACCATCTCGCCTATCAGATCACTCGGCGATACTCCTAGACCTCGAGTTGCAGACTCAACCCCTGACCAGGTCTTGGTCAATCGATAGATCTTTGCTTACATCCCCTGAAGATTTGGAGTATGTTAAGTTGGAGACGCAATAATTTTTTAAAAGTAATATTGGTTCTGCACGCTCCAGTATAGTATGGGACGCTTTTAAGTGCTCTTTGAGAGGCGTTATTAAGAACAAAACCTCGTTTCGTAAGAAGCAGTATACCCAGGCTGTTGCATTGATAGAGGCCAACATATCAATAGCCCAATCAGAATTAGATAATCTCAACAATCCCCCAGAACATGTTATAAATGCTAAACAGGAGGAACTGATTAAGCTTAAAGGGCTACTAGCCTCTGAATTAAACCAACGTATCCTGCATAGGTGGGAAGCCAGCAAACTAGCAAATTTCGAATTTGGAAAAGGGACGGGCAAATTGCTAGCCTGGAAGTCTAGAACAGACCAGACACGAAACAGCATTGAGTCTATAACTACTGGTTCCGGTACAGTATCTTCGGACCCAGAAATAAGGTCAGCTTTCAAAGACTTTTTCCAGGCTATTTATCGAGAGGATAATAACATCACTGCTATTGATGTAGAAAATTGGCTGAATAAAATCTCATTACCAGTACTATCTACAGAACAAGCTGCCCTATTAGATCACCCTATAACGGTTGAAGAGGTATCAGCTGCCATACTAAATAGTAAACCTGGAAAGGCAGCAGGCCCGGATGGCCTACCGGCAGAAATATATAAACATATAGCAGCAGATATCGCTCCCTTCCTCACCAAGTTATTCAATCAAATTCTGGAAGATTGCGATTTACCTCCCACATCATGGAACAAAGCTTCTATTACGCTTATTCTGAAACAGGGAAAGGCATCCACCGCCTGCAGCTCTTATCGCCCAATTTCAGTTCTTAATGCTGATTATAAGATCTTCGCGTCTTTACTAGCCAAAAGATTGGGGCAGGTAGCCCCGCAGTGCTACATTCTAACCAAAAGGGCTTTGTTAAAGGTCGCCAACTCTACGAGCTGATATATGACCTAATATGAGCGATTGATATGACAACCAGTTCATCACAACCCCTGGCTATTCTCACCTTGGACGCAGCCAAGGCCTTCGACAGGGTCAATTGGGTATACCCGTCGGGGGCCTTGGAAAAATTCGGTTTTGGAAGGTCCTTTCGCAGAGCGGTTGAATTACTGTACCATAGTCCATTGGCCTCAGTCTTGGTTAATGGCGGACTGTCGGAACCATTTGCCATCACAAGGGGCACTCCGCAGGGATGCCCGCTTTCCCCTCTACTTTTTGATATTTATATAGAGCCATTTGCTCAAACAATTCGTGATGATATTAACATCGTTCCACTTAAGTATAGAGATTGGGGAAAAAAAGTATCTTTGTATGCTGATGATCTTATGATTATAACCTCGGATATCAGCACAGCGTTCCCGACGGTCATAAACCTAGCTCAACAATTTGGTAACATCTCTGGCTATGAAGTTAACGCCACAAAGACTGAGGTTATGGCATGGAACAGTATAATACCGAGACTCCCAGTACAACCTTGTGACAGCATGAGATATCTAGGCATAAAAATTGTAAAGGATATTAATCTGATCGCCCATTCAAATTTTACTATGGTGGCTAAAGAATGTAAGAAACTAATGAGTTCTTGGAGGCATCTTCCATTAACGCTTCTAGGTCGATCAAACTTAGTTAAGATGTCTATCCTACCTAGGCTGACCTTTATCTTTAACAGTATACCACTCTACTTTGACAAGAAATTGATAGCTAAGATCCAGAGCGACATTACCTCATGCATATGGAGGAATAAGACCGCTAGAATCTCTTGGAATAAACTAAGACGTCGTAGGGAGAAGGGTGGCCTGGCCGGTCCAGACATTCAGATTTATGCTTGGGCCTTTCAGCTGACACATGCCCGAATGCTACTTAAAACTCCATCAGACCAGGGTATCGGGTTAATGTTTTCATCATTACTACAATCTGAAGGTCTAAGTCAGCTGGGATTTCTATTTAAGTTTGGAGACCCCAAATGTTTTAAGAAAATCAAGCTGAAGATACTGCAGGGCCTAGCAAGAACCTGGTATAACCTCAGAACCACAACCAAAATAGGCTACTACTCTAAAGGCTCTCCTATATGGGACCTTCCTGCTCCGCCGGGCTGGACTAAGGATGCACTGATAAGCCCAATAAAAAAAGCTGGGATCTTAACATGGGGAGACTTGTTTTTTGAAGGGGAAATGCTTTCCTGGGAACATCTAGCGAATCAGGTAGGCCCCAATCTTTCCAGACTTAAATTCCTGCAAATCTCAAGCTGGGCGCAAGCACAAAAATTGGGTTCCACACGCCTCAAGCAACGACCTTTGGGAGGAAGTAGCCAACTAGAATCTTGTTTACTTGACAATCCACCAAAGTCTAAAGAGGTTTCCCACTTTTATAATTTAATCCTCGATGAGATAGATGGAACATTTCACCTTCCGGTCCAGCTATGGGGCTCTTTACTGCCTGCAGCAAATGTGAATGAACTTTGGTTAACATCTTGCAACGTTCTTTGGGATATTGTTAAACCTGCCTGGCTACGCAGAAACCATCTTTTTACCCTTCATAGGGCTTACAATTCTCCCCAGAGGTTGTCCAAATTTTCAACAGGTTCACCAGTGGCCTGTCCCCGATGCGGCCAAGTAGCAGCCTCAGATGCTCATATGTTTTACGACTGCCCACGCTTAACATCCTTCTGGCAATCAATAGGCAATATATTAACATCATCAATAGGTTCTACTGTGAATATAGATCTCAGCCTAGTAATCTTTGGGGTAATGGACAAAAAACGTAGTACTAATAACAACCTCTTGTTCTACTCAATGCTGGTGGCACGACGTGAGATTTGCAGGCGCTGGAAAGAGGTCTCTCCTCCGACACTATATGACTGGAGTACTTCGATGCTTCATATATCAAAATTGGACCTTTGTAGGACTAGAAATCCCGACAAAAGAGCTTTTTGGTTGAAACTTGATGGGTCCCACAAAATAGAGCTGGGGTTTTTTTTTCCCCCAGTTCCAATGATTATGAAGCCATGACACACTCTTTCTGCTCTATCACCTACGTCCTTGCTCTCATATTTAAGGTCAATTGGTGGAAGTGGCAATGGTGGAATCTGGCTAATGGCATAGACTACCGAAATAGTAAACAAGGGTTTGTGATTATTTGTGAAATCGACATGACTGTAGGGTCCGGGCGCCTCCCTATTACGATCGACCCCCTTTCCTTTTTTTTTTTTTCATTTGAACAGAACGGAATAACATTAGTTTATTAAGGCACTTACATATCAATGTATTTCTCAATAGTCTCATAGCGGGTGAAACCCTGTAATACATCAGGCCCAAAGCTAGGAGAAGAAAGCTGTCAGTGTTCCAAACGAAGCAGCTCAGCCACTAAAGCACCTCTTCCACATGAGTACATGTCAGTACAATATCCAGTATTTACATATATGTTTCAATATGATCGTACTTCTCTCTAACGTCAATATTGAAAAAATAAATACAATTGAAAGTGAAATGAACTCGTTTTGGCCTAAATTACATCCCAAAATAACTCTCCACTGGTTTACTTTACCAATGTGATGAACTACTTTACATGCAAATACGTCACACTTGGCCGAGCAACCAGTACCTGCTGGTATACTTTGCAATTAGTTAGAATCAAAACCGAGACACAACTCTTACTTACAATTAGAGCTGTACTGCAGACGGCCATGTTGTAACATAGACAGCTTCTTTCTGTTTTTCCAAATGCTATCATATTCCCATTCTTCACCAAGCAGCAATGTAAATGCAAACAGACCATATTAGCAGACAAAATCAGCTTTTCTCAGAGACAATCTCCGCTGCCAAATTGTCTGTATAGCTGAATCCTTTGAAGTCTGTGAACATACACACACAGAAAATCTGCAAAAATGTGTATGCATTACAAGATGAATTGGACCAGCATGTGTAAACACATTTCTGGTTATCCATCTGTCCAAGTTTAGAAAGCAATACAAAATTGAGCACACACTTTCTAACACAAAGAACAAAAGCAGCAAATTATGTTGTGCATTCAGTCACTATGCACTCCTTTTTGAGTACATATACCTTATAATTGCAAAAGAGATGCCAAATTCCTAATCGTTGCAAACAGTTAAAAAGTTTTTTTTTTGCTGCTCATATCTTTCTTCACCTGAAGATTTCGTGTCTCGACAGGCTCCTGGTATCTCAATACTGAAAGAGTTTTAATTGGAGGATGTTTGTTATGACAGACTCCATCATAACTAGGTAACACGCTCCCTCTTCCAACAGGGCTGTGGCAAGGCTTGATCAGTTTCTGGCGCCTCACGGCTGGCGACGAGGATTGTATGTTAAACGAACAGACACGGATCATTTACATAGTATATATCGATGCTGAGGCTCATGTTTAACACTTAGGCTGGAACACATATAAAGCGTAGATACAACCCTTCAACCTTTGTGTCTTGCACAGATAAAGCATTGTTCTGAGTGCTGAATACAATTACATTTGCTCAAACTTTAGTTGTGCTAATTGATTGTGCAATCGACTCAAAAAAATCTTGAGCAGTCTATCTTACTAATGTAGATGCGAATTATATTAAATTTCCAGAATTTACGAAAACGATTTGTAAAATCTGGTGCACTTTTTATTTTTATTTTTATTTTTATTAGGGATTTTACAGTGCATCATAGGAAAAAATACAGATACTAATAAATTAATCCAATCAAGAACAAGGATAATCCTACAACGGGTATCAACAACAGTACAATAATACAATCCATAGGTAATAAATAGCCGAATACATCTTATCTTACAATACAAAAAAAAGAAAAAAAAACAGTTCATCAAATAGGAGAGAGAGATAAAAGCAGATAATAGAATAAGAAACCAATAAGAAACTCCAATAATTAGAGCTTATTCTGCCTCCAATTAGTTACTGGGGCCCAGATCTTCCTCCCAAACTCTCTTCGTTTTGCCCCTTTTTGTTCGTACAGGCACGATTCGATATTATGGATTCCCAGAAACCTAGAAAGCCACATTTGGAAGGACGGAGCCACCACATCCTTCCACCCTGCTGAAATTAAGATCCTAAGAACGGCCACAGAGATAAAAACGAGGGCTTCTTCCTCTTTCCCCAGCTTTTGATTAAAATCAATGCCCGTAATTGCTAAGGTAGGGGATAGGACGATCTTTTTTCCTAGCAGCCCCTTACCAGAGCTTCTCAATCTCAGTCTTCACAGGGGTCAAGAGTTTACAATTACAAAACATATGCAATAAATCTGCTTGTCCAGCCCCACATCTAGGACAGGTATCGTCATCCCGCTGACCCCAAGAAAACAGTTTAGAGGGTGTGTAGTATAAATTAAAGACAGTTTTATAATGCTGGGCCCGTAAATTTGAGGCTCTAAGGATCTTTTTATTCAATAGTAGAGCCAGGTCTAAATCTACGTCAGGGTTCCCAAGTTTCCTAGACCATGCTGCTTCCATTTTCTCAACATCGTCTTGCACTTCCGAGAGAAGTATATTATACAAAGTCTTAATTTTTTTACTACCTTTAGTCAAGGCCTCCAAAAGCGGGCAGTTATCCTGAGGTAATGGTTTTGGTCTGAGTCCCCTCAAAGATTTAAACAGTTGACCATAAACAAACCAATGATTGGAGGGGATTCCGAACCTATTTTGCAGGGCCAGAAAGCTTACAACTACATCTCCATTCATTACTTCTCCCAGAGTCTTGATGCCCAATCCCCTCCAGATTTTAAAAGTCCTATCTGCCTCTATCCTTGAAAAGAGGCTCGAGTTGTAAATCTGTAGGAAAGGATTAATCTTTGGGATGTTACACTGCTTTCGACAGGCCGACCACACCCGCCAAACACTGTCTATAACCTTATACCTGGCTTTCTTATAAAATCTACGGTCCACTTCACAGAGCATTAGGCCCATCGCCTTCCTACCTAACAGCAACTCATAAATAGAGGGGGGTTGCTGATCTTCAAAATTGACCTCGTTCGAGCATGCCTCTGTCTGAAAAAGTACCGACATTTGTGATAAAAGACAGGTCCAGTGGTACAACCTTAGATTTGGCAAAGATAGCCCACCCCTTTCTCTTGGAAGTGACAATAAATTTGTAGACCGCCTTACTTTCCCAAATTGCCAAATAAATCTAATACAGACAGATTCCAAATTTTTAATTATTTTCTCATCCAGGAGTAGCGGTATTGCCCTAAAGAGATATAGTATCTTAGGGAACATTGTCATCTTGACCGCATTAACCCTCCCGATCAATGAGAGATGCAGCCCATCCATTCTTCTCAGATCAGTCTCTATGGATTTACAAAGCGGTATATAGTTCTCCTCGACTATTTTCCCTACTGAAGCATTAATTTTCACTCCTAAATAAATTGCTGCATCAACATATCTGGAGTCGTTCTTTACTATATTTTTTGTACAAATAATTTGTGTCTTTGCCTCATTCAATAGATACCCTGAGGAAGCACCAAACTGTTTGGTGAGCTCAGACAGAACAACCATTGCCTGTTGGGGATTTGTTGAAAAAACAGCGAGATCGTCTGCGTACGCTAGGATTTTGTTTTCGAATCCATTAAAAACCACCGGACTTAGCCTTGGGCTACCCAAGATGGCTTGAATGAGGGGGTCAATGTAAAGAGAGAAGAGGATCGGAGAGCACGGGCACCCTTGGCGCGTTCCTCTCTCTATGGAGAACAGGTCAGACTTCTTCCCCATAACTGTGACTCTGGCCCTACGCTCTAAGTACATTGCTCTAAGTGCTCTGATGGTTTTCTGTCCAAACCCTCTGCCTTCCAAGATACCCCAGAGAAACCTCCAATCCACACGGTCGAACGCCTTCTCTGCGTCGAGTAGGATCATGGCCATCTCACCTCCCGTGGCAGCATGGGCGTCAAATAAGGCTATTGCCCTGCTGGTATGGTCCGTAGTGCCACGTCCGGGGACAAACCCATGCTGCCAAGGGGAAACAAGACCGCCGATAATCCTGCCCAACCTCAAAGCCCAGATCTTTGAATAAAGCTTAGTATCGGCGTTGATCAATGAGATTGGCCGGTAGGACCCCGGGTTCTCACTAGGCTTCCCCTTTTTATGAAATATCACAATGTTAGTTTCTTTCCAAGAATCCGGGATCTGACCGGTGCATAACGGCATAACTTCTGGTTCAATACGCTTATACACTTCTAATGGAATGCCGTCTGGGCCGGCAGCCTTCCCTGAGGCTAGCTCCTGTAGAGCAGCCTTGATCTCTTTTTCCGTGATATCCCTATCCAACTCTTCCTGAAGTGCCTTGTCCAATCGAGGTCCTATATCAGAGACATCATCCACTTGTCTCATATCCAAAACCTCTCCACGATACAATCCCTGATAAAATTTCCTGAATACCCCTAAAATCTCTTTAGCCCCTGTGAATTCCCTACCACTCTCTACTATTTTTAGGATTACATTTTTTGACTTCTCTTGACGTAATCGAAGGGCTAGGGCTCTGCCTGCATGTTCTCCCGTTTCATATCTCTTAGTTCTAGTGGCCTGATATTCCCCTATCGCCTTTTGAGTTATCAATCTCTGCAGTTCTGCCTTAATTGCTGATAGGGTATTATGACTGCTACTGCCATCACCCCCCAGAGTGATATCCTTAATGTGCTCTTCTTCTACTTTTGCTAACCTCTTCACTAAATTCATTTCTTCAATCCTATCTTCACTTCTCAGCCTGGCTGCAATGCTAATTGTTTCACCTCTGAATGCCGCTTTAAAGGACTCCCACACTACGTTACGAGAGGAACTATATCTGTTGGCAGCGAAAAAATTATCCGTCCACCTCTTGATATGGGCTACATATCTGGTCTCTTCCAGTAGCCTCCTCTCAAAGGACCAAGTGGAACTTACCCTTTCACACCTCTCTCTTTGGTATACGATTACTAAAGGATTATGGTCGGATATTAACATTGGTAGCCTGGAAATGCTGACTCTATTAATTTCAGGGGTAGAGATAAAGAAGTAGTCCAATTTAGAATATTTCTGGGCTGGATTTGAGAAATAAGTAACTCCAGAACTTTGGGGCTCCTTAGTCCCCCAGATATCCACTAATCCGAGTGAGTCCATAAGTGCGTATATGGCCCTAAACACCCTAGGTTTACGCCCGGCCTACTGCCCCTTATTAACCCAGTCTGCAGAGATATTAAAATCGCCACATACTAAGAGCGGTGCAGGCCAACCAGCTAGTTCAATTTCCAAATGGTTAAAGATCTCAGGGTCATCGCCGTTCGAGCCATACACTGCACACAAAGTAAAGCCCATCTCTGCTTCTGCTATAGCCCATCTACCACAGCTATCCACCTTTGTCCTTTTCACACCTCCCAAAGATTTCCTGATCAATATAGCAACACCCCTAATTGTAGAGGATTGTGATGAGCAGGCGGCCAAATCATACCCATTGATAGCCATCAGGTTCCGCTTTGACCAAGGAATATGGGTCTCCTGGAGGCATAGTACATCAATCTTATTAAATTTAACAAAATATGCCAATTTCTGTCTCTTCCGCCAATCATTTAGTCCACCCACATTCATTGTACAAATTCTAATGTCAGCCATCCTTACTTTTAATTCGATCCTCCAATTGACCATATATCTTAAGCCTTCCAAGATTCCTTAGATACCCTTTATAACCAGATAATACAACCACAAATACAATACCATTGATGCAACTTTTTCTCCCATTTTCTTTTTTCTCCCTGCCACACCCTCCCACTTCCCTCCCAATCCCAACCCCCCACCCAACCCCTCTGCAACCCAACCCCCCCTGCACCCCCCCCACTCAACGAGGCACACAGAACTAAGCTGTGCATGTGATGAAAGTGCAGCGTTTGCGGTGAGGACAGCAATATACTTCTCTTAAAACTAAACTGTGCCCGAAAGATATACAAAACGTGAGAGAGCTACAAACAGAAGCAGGGCTTGTGGATCAGCTTATCCTTCAGCTAGAGGCACCCGCTATTACCAATATAATATCCCCTGTGTAAAGCCTATTTGCCCAAACTGTCCCGATACTCCTTGGCCTTAATTTCAGAAGAGAAATACAGTGTTTTCCTCTCATTGATAACTTTTAACTGCGCTGGGTTGATTAAGTAGGCTTGGAGTTTCCTGTCCTGGAAGGGTTTGATCAGCCCCCTGAGGCGCCAGCGCCTTTCCACCGTCACGTGGCAAAAATCAGGGCGGACAAAGAACGACAGCCCATCACAGCTTCTCCTGGCATCAGGTCTTGCCCTCTCTGCGATTGCCTGCCGTAGGATAAAATTGCCAAGGAAAATCAGCACCGCCCTGGGTTTATCCCCTTCTTTAGCGTTCCGTCGGACTTTAAACGGAGTACGATGAACTCTTTGTAGTTCATTTGGCCAGTCCCAACCGGACAACTCGGGAAAGGCTTGCTGAAAAAGTTTAATGACGTAGGACCTGATGTCGGACCCCTCAATCCCCTCCGGAATTCCCAGGACTCTTAGGTTGTTCCTTCGGAGCCTATTCTCCATCTCCTCCAGCTTCCATTGTATGTCTGAAACCTGGGAGTACTGTGAGTCCACCTTCTCCACTGCCTTTGCCACCTCGGCTTCTGTAGCCACCACCCTCTCCTCCAAGTTTGACACTCTATCCCCCGTGGTAGCACAAGCTCTAGAGAGTTTCCGAACCACTCCCTGCATTTTTATCATAGCGGCCTGGGATTTCTGACTGTCTTGACGCGTTTCCTCTCTGTGTGCTAAAATCTCTTGATGAATTGTCTCCAACAGAGACAGTTGTGTCTGTTCCAGCAGAGGGCTACCTTGCAGTGGTAAAGTCGAGGAGTGGTCCCAGGTTAGTTCTCGTCGTAGATCCCCTGCGGCATTTTGGAGTTTCAAGGCTGTAGCCGGCTGATCGTTCTCGGGGTCACTTTCTGATTCCACAAAAGAGCTACGTTCATCCTCATCTTCAGACCACTCTGCTCCACCATCCGAGACAGAATAGAAGGCTTCACTTGGAGCGCTCTCTTTCTCAATACTAGTGCCAGTCGCCCCATCAATAGCTTCATCCAGTACTGCTTCTGGGGGTATTATTATGCCAGGGGGTTTGCCACTGAGCCCCACACCAGCATTTTGGCTCCCCTTATTAAAGGTTATCAAGCTTGCTGCCTCCGGATCATTTTCCAAACTTGCAGCCACAGTTAGCATCTCACTGGAAACAATGTCCACTCCCAGTTCTTTAGGGGTTTTCTCCTTCCCCGCTTTTGTGAATAAGTCCACAATTGTAGCAGCCTGCCGAGTCTTAGGTGTCTTAGGAACACCTTGCTGCCTTTTCTTTTGCTGGGACTGGGGCTGGAGCTGACTATCCTCGCAAATGTCATTGGGGGCGGTGCTCTCATTTTCCCCCTTTAACGCTCCCTTTTTCTTCATGACATTTGCTTTGGAACCCGGGTTCTGTTTAGGAGCCATACCTCTAACCAGTAGCCGTCTCTGCAGCCGCCCAGAGCGGGTGTATGCACGTCCAACGCCGTCAGCCGCCGACAGCCACCTCTGCTGGATCCCAGAGCAGCTGTGTCCACCAACTCCCGCAGTCTCCGCTCCCGTTACTCCTCTGCTCCGCGAACTCCGCCGGCGCCGCATCAGGCTCCGCCCTCCTGTTACTGAGAAGCCTCCTCGACCAGCAACGAGCATCTCCAGCGTCCACACCGCTCCCCGCAGAAGTATTCTTAACGAGACAGATACGGTAAAAGCCGACAGCATTATCGCTTCTGCTCAGACCGACATCGGGCAAAAGACATACAGCACCCTCACCGCACCTCTGCACCGGCCACTAAGCGGCCGCCATCTTGCCCGCTGTTCGTGAATCTACGATCGACCCCCTTTCCAGTCTTGCACTGTGACAGTATGTCTTTTTCTCATATCACATTTTTCCCAGTCCACGGTACTATTGGGCCAGCCATGGTTGAGATGAGGAGCAAAAATAAAATAAAAATGAGGAGCAAAAAAAAAAAAAAAAAAGAAACCTTGGAGAAACTGGGGCTCACAGGCCCAGGTCTCTTGAAAGAGACAGATGTCAAAACTATTTACAAACCACACCCATTCCGGGCAAGATAGTTTAGGGTCCAATACTGCCAGGTTCCAAGATAATATCCCATCCCTGTCCCCCCTGTAGTCCCTCGGAGATCCACTGGTAGCTAGGGTTAATATACTTGTGCTATTTACCCTTGGTTGTTCACATCCCATGTTTTGGGCCAAAATTGGATCATTAGTCACCGTCGCCACAGGAACACTGTGCACAGTAGCAGTTACTGAAATTAAGTTTACCCCTGTTCGTTCCACAATATCTATCCCCTGGTACCCACTACAATTTGAAACAGGCTCACTATCTCAAGGTTCCTGGATACTCAGAGTAGCCACCCCTGACTCTATGGATGGCAGTCAATCAATTGCATCCAACCCCGAGCTACTGGGCCTGTGTCCTTCTGCACCTAAGGGTACATTTAAAGCATTCCGGAATGGGAGAGGGGGCAGCTTCCTCAGTTGGATTCCTGTTTGGCTAGGCGAGGAAGATCTAATTTCTAGCTAGAACAGATTTTCTGCTAAATACTCCGTAGTCAAACTTAATTCAATGACATCATGGGTTTCTCCGGGATGGGTCAGTCTTGTTACTTTTGTTATGTCGTCCCTTATCACTGATCTACAACCTCTGACGTAACGCAGCCAATGGATGGCCTTGTTCGTCAGGGTGTCTACCCCTTCTCTGATGGTGCCTGCCGCCCTTGCTAACTTTGGCACATTGGTCATAAACATTTTCTTCGTGGTAAAGTTCCCTTTCCTGAGGGCTTGACCCCTAGTGGGGGCTGATCTAGGATTTAGTGTTCTTTAGTTAGAACATATAGGGATACTTTTTGAGGATACCCCTGCTGCGAACCTAGGATCTCTTTTCTGGGACACTCCAGCTAACCCCCTAGCCTCCATGGAACCCATAATATTCTTCTGTTTGTCAGACCTAACTTGATTTTCTACTCTGACTTTTCTTGGTAAACCATGGGCCCTGATAGTTTGAGTTGTTGTTGGAGTTAGTGATATTCTTGCTTCTCCTTCTATATGTTGGACCTGAGGTGATATACCACTCGGGGGAGCACTTATTCCCAATGATGCTTGAGTTCTTGGAATAGCTTTGGTCGGATAGGCAGTAGTTTGTTTACTAGAGAGCCCCAACCTCGGCCATGGGTTACCCCCATCAAGTTTTGGAACAGAGGTGAAATTAATAATCATTGACTTCATTACCTCAATCTCATCCCTTAATAATAAGACTAGTTTAACCAGCTCATCAATGGTTCCTGGGCAATCTTTAGGGCTTAACAAATCACTCCCTGTTCCTTTTTCGACAGCGTGGGGTGTTTTGGACGTATGGCTGGAGATACCTTTTCCCCCCTCTTGTTGAATCTCTGCTAATACCATGAATCTATTTGAACACGGTAGTGGATCATGATTAATTACAGCTGTTTCTTTGGTCTTTCCAGCTTGGGGAGGGTTAACGCCAGCTAATTGACCTTTTTTCCTTTCCCCCCCACAAGATCGTTTCTGGCTTTGTTGAGCAGACCTAGCCACTGGGGGTTTAAGCTGTTTTTGGAACATTTCAGGGATGGTAATAGGATTGGATGCTAGTTCCTGTATGTCAGTTTATAACCCCCCATCCTCCCTGCTAGACTCCGTTAGGTCGGGGGGCCCTCTTTCATTGGTCAAGATATCATAACAATCCTCGATAATCGCGTCAATAGAGTCAATCCTGTTAAGTACACAGTTCATAGCAGCGTGTGTTTGACCCCCCTTCGATTTCTTCTTTTTGGTTTGCTTTATGCGTTTGGCCGACTCAGCCCCCCCAGTTCCGCCTTCCATGGATTTACGCTTGCCCATGTTCCAGATGAATTACTATAGCGTTATTGATAGCAGCCAAACCAAAATGATCATGAATGACACACTATACCTTTTTAGGTGGCTTGAGTTCAGGGAGAGACCAACTAGTAAAAGATGTTAGCTGTGTAGCCCGTCCCGTCCCCAGTCGTCCACGGACGGCCACAGACGGCCTGGCCTTTGCCCGAGCTTAGCCCGGCGCTGCCCGCGCGCACCCACGACGCGGGGGCTGTCCTCTCCTTTTCAAGCACCTCCGGGCGCGGAAAACGTCGGTGGCGGCTTCCGCCGCTAAGGGCTCTGGGGGTTGTAGTCCCCCCTCTGCACAGCGGTCGCGGGATGGAATGCCGCGGCGGCAGGAGGGAGGATGAGGGACCCAGCAATGGCGTGGAGAGCAGGTAGGTGCCCCCGCCGATGTGATGACAGCGTCCATGGTATGGCCAACAAGTCAATGCTCACAAGTGGGGATCACCCAAGATATTAGGGGATGAGCCAAAATACGAAACTGACCAACTGCTGTCCTAGCATTGTCTATACCCAGATCTCCCACTCAATTTTTTACTTTAGTGGTTCACAGAGATTCCTCCTTTTGCACCTCGGTAGAAGGATACACACACATGCAAATATTAGTTCAGTTCTTATGCATCATGCCACCACATCACTACCACCACATTTACAATGATGATATGGATAATTTCTGATTGATAAACTTTTACTCCTACTGACGGAAGTATTTCTACAACTGTGAGATCTGGTTGGCTGTTTTACCAGTGAATCACCAACCTCTCACTGATTGCCCAAGAACAGCTCACATTTCTGTTTTAAGTTTCCAAAATACATAATTAGTATAGTTCAATGACTCTTTGGAGTTCTGATTTCAGTTTCCCTAAGTGCATGATTGCATCTGTTAAAAGTCTTCACTTTCTCCTAGACACAATGTTTCTAAGTCTCTTTCTTTCTCCTAGGTGCAGCTTTTCAATAGTTCCTAAATGCTAAGATTTAGCAAATTCTAAAATTTCTATACTCATGAGTACACATGATCTACATTAGGACGGTCAGTAAATACCTTAACTTGTTTTTTTTCTTCTCTGGTTCAAATCCTTACCTCGACTGACACCCGTGAGCTGGATCGCTGAGACTCTAGATTACTGGAACTGATGCTGCTCCAGAAGGATGCTAATAAGTAAGTTGTCCACAGGATCATTCTGCTCTCTGGACACACCAATTGCCTACCAAGGGTGTAGTTCACATGATGGCGTATTTATACCCGTCTTAGTCCAAGATGCCAGCTGAGATTTCAAACTCTCGCAACCTTTTCTGGAAGTTTCTAGCAGGTTCTGAAACCTTCTAGTGGTCTTGTAAATGTCATAGTTCTGCATGTGTCCAACAGGTTATAGAAGCTTCTAGTAGGTTCTGAAGGCTTAGCAAGTTCTGGGAGCTAATCAGTTTTTTATGCGTGTTGAAGTGTTCTTCTTTATGGATGCTTAAGATGTTATCTTCTCCGAGTTCCCTGGCTAGATTTTGGGTACAATTCACCAGTGACATGACACATAATGAGTTTTATCTCTTTGCCCTGTACGTTATATGCTTGTTGTGCCTGGCACTATGGATGACTATGCTTGATGTCTCAATATGTGCATCTGATATGTCCATCCACCTATGTTAACGCTAGGTGTTTCAAGATTTTTCTGGGGTAGGTGGGATGTTGTGTTCTGGTCCACTATAGCAGTTCTCCCCTTTAAGGAACACAGTCTCGGCGTTGCCTTGGCGTAGTTGGATGTTGTTGGAGGAACTTGTGTAATAGTCTGGTCGCATGGAGGTGACAACTAGGTTCCCAAGATCTTTATTGTGGTCCACACCCTTTCCAGGCTATTAGATAATACACCTGCACATATACTAACTTTGAGTTTAAAATGTGTTTTACTTCATATTTAATCACCCCTTCAAACTCCAGAGAAGGATGTGGTGCTTTGAAATGCACATCTGGATTGCAGGGTTTGAGCAGTGAGAGCATTAAATGTATGCAAAGTGTTGGAGGCACATCTAGGGCTACTTTCACTAGGTTAATCAATCTCTTGACAAGGTTACTTATCTTCATAGTCTGAGACGATCCAAGGTAACTTGTTTTTAATTTTCTATTTCCTTTTAGTGCTAAATGTTTAGTTGATCACCAAACATGGCTCCCTATGTGATGATCATGCTCTATTGATATTTCTTGTCTGCATTAACCTACTGTCTATCCTTCTGCTCCTCCAAGTGTTTCTTAGACTGTTTGAGAATTGCTTTGAAAAGCACAGTGTTCTTGTACTGTTGGGTGATGTTGCTGGCCTCTCAAATGGCAATATTCTAGGGTGAAAGTCATTTCAGCAAAAGCACAGAGAGTAACCTAAATTTGAGTGTTCTCTGTTCTTGCACACAAACCCTGCCATCCACAGGAGTTTACTCTAATCTGCCCCTTGCTGAAATGCTAGATACCTCAAGTAATATTCTAGAGTTTGGTTAAGGTGTTCTGTTATGTCATTGATTTTTGGGTGATAACTTGTCGGTATTCAGTCATCTATTTTCTTAGTTTCCTACAGGTTTTGCCAAAATCATGCTACAAACTGAGAACCTTGATCTGTAATGATGACACTAGGTATACCATGTAGCTTGACAATATGTTCTGTGAAGGTATCCCATAAAACTGGAAGAGGCATTTGGGGCAAGGCTATGAAGTGTCCCATCTTTGCTAGAGGGTCGACAACAACTAATGTTCCTGTGATTCTATTGCTCCAGGCATCTCCACCATAAAGCCTATGGAGATGGTATGCCATGGACTTTGTGGAACAGTTATTGGATGCAGCAAACCAGCAGGTTTTTCTATGTTCTTCTTTTCCATGAGCCAATATAGCACAAGTAGTCACATGATGTTCACCATCATGTTGCACACTCAGCAACCAAAAGTATAATTAAATTACAGCCTTTGTTTTTGTGCACCCAGTGGCTACCCAAATCAGAATCATGCAGCCAAATTAATATTTGCTGCTAAAATATAATATATATATTTGGAAGCGTCATGGTTCCGAAGCTTTCTAACAGGTTCTGGTACTGGATGCTTCCTGAATATCACTGGCTAGATTTTGGGTACAATTCACCTATGACATGACCCATAATCAGTTTTTTATACCTCTGAGTCTGTACATTATATGCTGGTTATGCCTGGGGCTATGGATGTCCATGCTTGTCAACTCCGTTGCACATACGATACATCCATCCACCTATGTGCATTTATAGATGTTTTCCTTTTGGGATTTTTTAGGGCTAGGTGGGATATTGTTTTCTGGTATGCCATTACACCAATCTAAAGACCACCTACATTATGAATAATAGGTTATCCGCTTTACCTGCAAATGTACAGGCTGATCTCAGAGTGACCTATAGCAAATGTCTCTTTGGTCAGAAGGCGATGGTAGGTTCCAAGGAAGCACAGGTGGAGTTTCTTTAATCTTTTTCTCACCACCACTGAAGTAGCTGCACCAAAGATCAAATTTTGATCACAGATGCATTCCTGTATACCAGATGTATTTCCATATACAGAAACAGACGCCACCAGAGCAGGGAGTATGTACAGCAACCAACACCTCAGTTGTCACTCAACTAGTTTCTGAAAGGAAGGTAAGCCAAAATCCACACAGGCATTCAAACATAGCATGCATGCAGCATTGACATCTCCTGCCATAAGCCACAGCATATTATCACTGTTATATACTCTTTGTGGTCAATCAGTAAAACATTTGAAACTAGTTATGTTCTATCTTGAAATGGCATACATAGAATTACTTTTGTTTAGATAGCATAGTAGACCATGTAGTTTTTATCTGAGTAGCATTAGAATACAGTTTTTATCAACTTTTATTGCTTGCCTTATAGTGTTTTTCATTCATTTTATTCATGAACTTTCTCAGGAATACGTTTTATGACTTTCCACAGCATCATGCACTTTTACTAAATGCTTTTGCCTTTTCTTAAAGCCAAGTTTGCAATGCAAAGTCGCACATGTCTATAGAAATCACTGTAAAGGTGACTTGTATGATACATAAAAATGAAAATGTTAGGGGCGTGGTTTGGACGCTGGAGAAAATGGCGGCGTAGGTCTTTTCCTCCTCCCGTGGCGTCTGAAAAACCCGTTCTTTCAATCATCAGAACTGGTGCAATTCCGATGCTGGCACCAATTCCTGCAAGCGGAAAGTGAGGGGCATTGATTGCCCGACTTTGGTGTCGTTCCAGCGGCTCTAGGGGCGGATACATGACCAAGTGCACCGGTGCCCGGCCGGGTCCCGGTCCCGGGATCGACAACGAGGACCCCGGATCTCTTGCGGAGGCAATCGCGGTGGTACTGCGTATAATTGAGGAAACAACTGCGACCCATGCTGCCCCCTGAGACTTTCAACAGTGAATGCAGTGAGTAAGTCTGAAAGCGCTGCTAATTCACGTTCGCGCCACATTTGAACAATCGTTTGCGCGCATTATACAAAATGGCGGATGTGGATGAAGTTTGAAGTGGTTTTAGAGGAGCTTCTGAGTAACATCAAGCTTTGCTATGCATGGCTACTCACTGCGCAACCTTACATGAGTGGTTGCTGCCCAGGCCCCATCTTAACAGCGTGTGTGAGTGGACTTTTTGGCCCCTTGATCGGAGGAGCGTTATGGAAACAAAATAGCGGGCGCTCTCGATAGCTGTGTAGTGCACATCGCAACCCTTGGTCGGAGGTAATGTCGAATGGTCCTGCTGCTTAAAAATGTATGTGGGAGGCATATCAGGGAGCACTAGAAGACACTGCTGGCACAGTCGATGCCAGGAAACATATGACGACGACACACTGGGGGGCTCATTGAATGGATTGAAGTATCTTACAGGCGTCTGGCTGATTGCTTTGTATATGCTTAGCAGCTCATATGCACAACGGATGGGAAGAGTACAGATCTACCTGGGGACTCATGGCTCATAATGGCGCATGATGAGTTGATATTAGCAACTGACATGTGATGAGTGATGTTAGCAACTGGCACTGCATTGCAAAAGGAGCATCCACACAAATCACGCAAAAGGTGTTTCTTTCTGCACTCCTTCCTCGAGGAGACTTAAACCTGTCCACTTCCTGTAAAGGCGCCTTCATTTGCTCCAATGTGCAGACCCAAGCATCAGCTCAACTAATGGTACGTCGTAGATCTACCTGCCACACCTCTTGCCACCGTGGTCATTCTTGAGCCTTACCTGTCTTGCAGGCCACATGTTATGACACCGTATAAGTCCAGGTAAATCAAAGCAAGTCCCTAAAACCGACGATCACACCACTATACGCCTGTTACCCTTGTTGGTACCACGAGCCTGGACCAAGCGGAATTGCTGTTCTGCTGAGGAGTATGTAAAGTGACTGTAAAGTGACATTGAAGTGTTGGTATGTAAACGGTGTTATATCAAGCCACATTATTCTGCTTGTTACCTTGCCAGTTGGTCTCAATCTTTACTGCGGTGTGCGCTGGGTGGTCCCAATTCTTGTTCATTTGCAGATATTGTTTTCCATACACTGTTGGGTGTGTGATAGATAGTATAAATACCGAGATCCTCTACCAAGAACATCATGAGTGAGAAAGAAGCAAAAAACCTCAAGAGGCTCAAGGCTGATCCACCTGTTCCTGTATCACCGATCCAGGGAAGGAAGGACATCAATGATACAATGGACACGATACTGAGCAAACTGCCGGAGGTACATGATTTAGCGAGATCCACAAAAGAAGAAATCACAGCGATCAGGCAAGACATTAGAGACACCAATCTTAGACTAACCGAGACGGAGACAAGGATAAGTCGACTGGAAGACTCTGAGACAAAAACCTGCAAATCCCTCAAGAACTTATCTTTAGCTTCAGACTCCATGTCAAAGAGGTTGTCTGAGCTGGAAGACAGAAACCGAAGGGGGAACCTACGCATCTTTGGCATACCAGAAGGCTCAGAGGAAACCTTCGGCTCATGTATATCCTTCTTGGAGTCATGGTTCTCGCAAGCAACTAACCTAACCTTCCACCAACCGCTTGAATTCGATAGAGTGCACAGAGTTCCCGGCAGAGTCACTCCGACCCAAAAAGGCCCTAGGCCAATTGTTTGCAAGCCCTTACGTTATCAGCACGTCGAACAGATTTTATCTTTTATGCGTAAAAACAACCACATCTCATGGAAATCCAGCAAGATCTTCATATCGCAAGATTACAGCAAGGAAACAGTTGCTACAAGAAAGGGCTTTCTTGCTCTCCGTCCAATGCTCTGCTCGCTAGGCCACCAATTTGGGTTCGTGGGTCCGGCAAGGGTCCGCGTGATTATCCAAGGTACTCCGCAGGTCTTCATGGATCCTCAGAAGCTCAGACGATTCCTTGATGGCCCGGATGATAGGCATATGGACACGACGGCGTCTGGCGCTTCAGCAATTACCACATGAGCATCCTTTCATCTGCATTTGTTCTGCGCTCTGGTCAATGTTCTTCTAAATGTAAATGTAAATATGGGTGTACTTGTAAAGCGCACTGCGACTACATGGAGTATCCTGGCGCTGAAGACCGCTGGGGAACCCGTCCTGGTTTTCCCTGTGAGACGGTCCCTTTCTGGGTATCTCCAAGGTGAAACCAGGCATCCCCGGCGTCTGTGGGGGGCCGTTGTAGAGATGAGGCAAGCTTAATGCCCAGAGTTGCTGAGTGTGTTCCCTGGTTAGAGTAGGCACCGAGGCGAGAATTATCGAGTCCGTTTTGACCCTGGTCCACGACCCTGCCGCGTCGGGAATTGAACCCTGGTCCCGGGTCGTTCTCTGCTTACGGGTCTGCCGCCTCTAACCAGTGAGCCACACCATTCTAATAAGGCTCAATTCTGTTAGCTATGGCTGTCTTATAGATAGATGTTTATGTGGCGGTCCTACTACCACGTTTTGTTGTTAGCCTGAGGAAGTTGACTGCTATACCATTGTTCTCTGTATCCACGTGCTCACTGTTCCCTGTTCAAGCTTGTAATCTCACTATTCCAGGAAACTTCGGGGATGTTAAAATATGTTGAAAGTATATCCTCTGTCTTTGATAAACTTACCACCATGAGAAGTGGTGTACTAAGAAGCTGCATTTCCCCTCCTATGTCATACTCTCATCCCGGATAGGTTATTCTAAATTAGTGCTACAGTTCTAAATGCACATACTGTCTTGAATGTTGATCCAGTTACATATCCCGTTATGGTCTTGATCTTTGCCATGGGAGGGAAGCCGTTTTCCCTAGTCACCATGCCTACTGTATTTGCTCTGGGTGGGTAGGGAGGGAGGGGGTGGCGGGGTTTTCACATTGTTTTCTTTGTATGTTGTCATTACCTTTTGCTTTTTCAGGTCCGTCTGTTGTTACTCGCACTGCTAAAGCACTGTTACGTATTGCTCTGTGAACTGCATCTACCTCAGGTCCAATGGTTGCCCTGACTCTCACTTGTCCTTGGAAGGGTTCAAAGTCACAATCTATTGGGGCTCATGCTTCATGGTTGTCCTGTTATCCGACTGGAAGCATATTATTGTAAACGTCATTATGAGCAGACTCGTGAACCTGACCTGGTTTGATCTTTCAATGTATCCCTATGGCATACACCACAGTAAGCACACCACTTGGCACCACCAGGGTGGACAACCTAAAAATAATCTCACTCAATGTCAAGGGTCTTAATCAACCAATTATGCGACAGAAGTATCTCCGAAGACAAGGAGGAGATATTGTCCTGTTACAGGAAGCTAAGATTGATGCTAGACAATTCAACACTATTAGAAATACATTTTATGATGAGGTGGTAGGATCTGAAGCGATTGGCAAGAAAAATGGCGTCTTGACAGTGATAGCAAAAAAATCAAACGTCGAACTGGTATCTTTCACGGCTGACACTAATGGGAGGTGGGACACTAGTAAGTTGCTTAAAGATAACACAGAGTTTTATGTCACTAATGTTTATGCCCCTAACACCAGCGATTTGAGTTTCTGGAACGACCTTACTACACAGATTGAAACTATCCCTGACTCGGCTGTGCATATCCTGGCAGGAGATTTGAATCTACCTCTCGACCCGATTCTCAATAGGGACTCCAGGTGCACTTTCCGCTGCAATAAATCTCACAAAGCCTTTACTAACCTTTGTGCTCGCTTTAACTTAGTGGATTCATGGCGGTTGCAAAACCCTACGGGGAGAGAATACACATTCTACTCACCTCCTCATGATTTGTATACCCGCATTGATTATCTACTCATTACAAATAATGACATCCCTAGAATAGAAGAGATACAATAGAACCCAGGGTTCTATCTGACCATTCGTGTATCTCACTATCCATCTCCAATGTGAAACCGTCCACCCGTCTGTGTGGAGGCTAAATGATTAGGTACTGGAGAAAGAGCAACATCGGTTAGCCATAGAGTCTGCCATCCAAACATACCTAGAACACAATAAGAGAGGGGACACTTCTGACCTAACTCGCTGGGAAGCCTTGAAAAGTACTATCAGGGGAGTAATTATTAAAATTAGATCAGCTGTAAATAAGGAACACAATAGGGCCCTAGAAGACTTAGAAAAAGAGATATCAGCTCTAGAAAGCAAACACCTGTTAGATCGAAACGATGCTACACTGAATAAGTTGGCCAATAAGAAATATGAATACAATAAAATAATAAGCAAAAGAGCAGGGGTCTGGTTAAATAGGCGGAAGAGTTTCAAGCTCTGCGAGTCAAACAAGGCGGGTAAGAGCCTGGCTGCATACTTAAAATTTAAAGTGCAGAAAAACACGATAAACTGCATTAAAGATCAAATTGGAGTGACTCACTCAGACCCTGATAAGATTAAGGAAATATTTAAAGACTTTTACAATAACCTATATGCCAAGAACAAAGAGGTAGAAGAAGCTAAAATCCAAGAAAATCTAGAGGAATGCGACCTACCGTCCCTCTCCCCTGAAGAGCAATCAGACCCTATTAGCCCAATATCGGGCTTGGAAATAGAGAAAGCAATCAAATCATTCAAATGCGGGAAGGACCAGATGGGTTTAGTGCAAGATTCTATAAATGCTTCCCCTCTCTCTTATCGCAGCCACTCTTACATCTGTTCCAGGAACTCAATGACACGGGTGAACTAAGGGGCACACTGTCTGAAGCTATCATTGCTGCTTTGCCTAAGGAGGTGAAGGATCCAACACTCCCTAAAAACTATAGGGCTATCTCCCTTATCAATCTAGACTGTAAGCTCTTTGCTATGATCTTGGCCAATCGTCTTCAAAAGGTTCTACCCAAGCTTGTCCATCCCTCACAGGTAGGCTTCTTAAAAAATAGACTCTCCAGTGACAATACCAGAATATTAGCTCATGTGGTAGAAAAGGCGAAACTTGTTAACACCCCCACAGCTGAGATAACGCTTGATGCCGAGAAGGCTTTTGACAAAGTTGACTGGACGTACCTGGAGGCGGTGCTGAATAAATTTAACCTAGGGAAGAACTTTACAAAAAAGGTAATGTCCCTCTATTTCTGTCCTTCGGCTAGAGTTAGGGCAGGGGGTTAGTTCTCCTCATCCTTCCGATTACAACAAGGAACCAGACAAGGGTGCCCCCTCTCCCCCTCATTAATTTTACTCGCAATTGAACCATTCCTACATCACATAAGAGATAATGATAGCATTTCGGGAATCCATTTTAACGACTGCACGATAAAACTAATCGCCTATGCAGATGACGTTTTAGTTGTCTCAGAGAAGGCAGAGGAGGCTATACCTGCTCTCATGTCCACTATTGACAACTTCTTGCGCGTATCAGGGTACAAATTAAACAAGGACAAAACTGAAGTAAAACTACTGAATAATCTGGGCAATAAAGATGTGCTGGGTAACTCTGGCCTAACTTGGCGACCAAATTGCTTCAAGTACCTGGGGTTAGATTTTGAAAAGGATTTAATTTCAACATTACATATCAACGAAAATCTGATAATCAAAAAAATCTCCACACTGTTAGATGGGTGGTCACCTAAATACCTCTCATGGTGGGGCAGGGCCGAAACTCTGAAAATGATCATGACTCCTCCAGTGAATTACCTGGCAAGCATGTTGCCGATGACCTTATCTGGTGACTTTTTAAATAAGGTCGATAAGCTCTTTGGTACTTTCCTTTGGCAGGGGAAGAAACCCAGAATATCATTGACGAAGCTACAGCTATCTAAAGAAAAAGGCTTCAGGAATTACCAGACGGAATTCCTATGTAAACAAGGCGCGAACTGGCTGACTGCGACTTCGGCCTATACCTCGCTATGGCTTGATGTAGAGAAATCACTCATTGACAATGTACCCCTTCCTGCCCTACTCACTATGGATCTCTCCCACCTGCCTCACTCCAAATAAATTTTTCTAAATACTAGGTGTGCCCTTTTAAGGCTAGAAAAGTCACACAAATCCAACTTAAAAATCAAAAAATCTACCCTGGTGTCCTTGTGGCGGAATCCCTCCCTTAAAAATTAAGGAAAATTTCTCCACTGGGAATCCTGGTCTAGGAAAGGCATCAACCTTGTAAGAGATCTATATGAGGGGCCACATCCTTTGCTGCTCTCGTCGCTTCAGTCTCTACACAACTTAACGGGCGTGAATTTTTATGACTTCCTGAAACTGAAAGCCCTCCTCTCGGCGCGCTCCTTTAAGCCCTATACCCCTTGGCTCATGACTCAGATACCACGTATTATGGAAGCTGGTCATTTTGTCTCTAAAACATATAAACTCCTCCTCCCTTTACCTAGGAAATCGCATAAGCAAAATGAACATAAATGGGAAGCGGAGCCTAACTCTACAGGTCTTATGTTTGATTGGGACAAAATCTATAGCACGGTCTTCTCGAATAAAATCTCCCCAATCCTGTCCCAAACTAAGTACATGTTACTAAACAGAACGTACTGGACACCGGAAAGGCTTTTCAAATTCCACCTGAGAGACAACCCTACTTGTTGGAACTGTAATTCAACTATTGGGGATCTTGCACATATGCTTTTTAATTGTCCCTCATTGAAGCTATATTGGGGGAAAATCTTTGATTGTATAGAACACATTTTTAATGTCAAACCTGCGAGGGAATTCTCATACGTCATACTGGGTGTTCTTGACCCGAAACTAGTTAACGAATATGACCGTCAACTGCTTGACCTCTTGCTCACTCTGGACTGTAAAGTCATATTATGTAAATTGAAGACCGCCTCGTAAGTGTCCTTTAAAATTTGTCAAGAGTGGTTGTCCTTTTTAAGAGGAGCTGACAACCCTGCGTTTCACTCCTCCCCCTGGCGCATATCCATAAGAAACTTTGGAAATCCCTAGATGCATCATCGTTCTCATTTGATCCCCCGTGACCTTCTACTCCCTTAATGTAGTGTGTATGTTCACAGTGTGATTATGACACGTGCAATATTTTGTGACGGGGTGGAATATTATGCACTAGTTTGTAAGATTTGGTAACACTCGTCTCCTTATATTGCCATTCCCGCCTTGCGTCTCATGATGTTGAATCTAACTGGATTCCCAGGGGCTTGAATATGGACATCTTGAACGTAACAACCATTCCATATGTAACAACTGATTGATCTGTTTTTTACTAAGTCGGACCTATTTGTTTGTTTCTTTCTTTTATACCACATGTTTATCTGTTTTTATATTATGTGATTATGTATTACCCTGCCTTAGTTTATTTTCCTTTTAAGACAGCGCAGGTGAACTTATTTCATATACATGGTACTCTTATGTGTATTCCTTTGCATATATTCTTTTTCAATAAAAATGATTTGAATTTAAAAAAAATGCAAATGTTATTCTGAATACAATTGACATGTAGTGTTTTTCTTGGTTAAGTAATGTTACATCCTATCCGATATTTATGTACACTTAAGAGAAAATATAGTTAATAAAAAAAAAACTTTAAATACACTGTCAACATAGGGGCATATGTATGTAATTTACATTTTACGATTCTCAAATAGCAATTTTGAAGGAAATCCCTATTTGAGAATTGCAAAATGGAATGTATGTAATAAATCGCAATTTTTGTGCGAACCTCTAAAATTCCTTAAATGCGATTAGCAAATTTCGAATTGCAATTAAGAAATGAGTGTCCCATTCATTCCTATGGGCCAAGAGGTCTATAGGAATGAATGGGGATACCTTCTCAAATTGCGATTTTCTATGAGAAAATCGCAATTTGAGAATCGCAATTCCAAGGGTGCCAGGGTGTCCAAAGGACACCTGTTGCACCCCTGGAATGTGCATGTAAGTACATGTGGCGCACATACATGCCCTAAAGGCATGTCTGTGCGCCACATGGCATTTTGAATTTATTAAAAAAATTCATTTTAACAGGAAATCGCAAAATACCATCTACTTGGAGTAGGCGGTATTTTGTGATTCCTTAAGCCAAAATCGCAATTTGCAAGGCACCCCTACATAGCATTTAAGGAATCGCAAAATTGTGATTCCTTAAATGCTTGAGCAAAATAAGGAATCGCAATTTTTGCGATTCCTTATTTTGCTATGTGGCCCATACATACCAAAACACTGTTTGCGATTCGAAAACGGCAGAATTCTGCGAATTCCGGCATTTGCTAATCGCAAACGGCTACTTACTTACATATGCCCCTAAATGTACATGATATTGTTCAATGGCCTGGTGTGGGTAATACAAATTCTAAATAGCACACTAACAAATGTGAGCTGTACTCTTCATAAACAACTTGTATTGTGGCTCCTAACAAATCTAACCACCTCAACCAATGAGCCTAAACTCAAACTGCAGCGTGCGGCTGTCATTTCACTGTCCACAAAATGAATTTAAATAGATGTTTTGTTGATATTATCTCCTACTAAATGTAATTCAGCTGATTGAACTGGTGAATTGCATTACGTGTTTTGACATTTTCCCATTATAAATGTAACATGATGTCCTTGTTTTGTCCCTTGTCTGGCCATTACCGATGTTACATGCAAGGACAGTAAGTAAAGGTCTTTCTTGATTTTAATATGCCAGTCTAACAAAATGCTCCAAGCGTGCAGAGGGTAAAGCGGATGCGAAAATGGCAATTGTGGATTCCCAAGAGCCGTCATGTACAGAATAAAATAATTTCTGAATACCCTACTGGTAGTTTTCACTACAACTCTGTCATGTTCCAGCAGTAATCTTATAACGGGGCCCATTGATGGAGAGAAGAAACCAGGGCCGAGGGAGGCAAAGCCCCTCCCCCTGCAAATTTAAATATCTTGCTCGAAAGGGGGTGATCATGATTGGTCGCCCCAGGGCAACCGTGAACCTCCCTAATCCGGGGGAGGTGGCGAGGCAAGGGAGGGATAAATAAGGGGTTAACAGGCCCAGATAGGCACTTATCCCCCTCCTCGCAGTGTTAGGAGAAGGACTCCCACTCTCCCACACCAGAAGGAACAGGCATTGCAGCCGCAAGGGGAGAAGTGAGGCAGAAGGAACACAAGAAAAGTAGAAAAAGAAGAATTATTAAACGGTAGAATTAAGGCTCACACAGGTCCTTGGGTTGCCTCACAGCAGGGGCACTGAGGGAGCCAAGGGCGGGATACCGCCATGTAAAGAGTAGATGGCATGCTCCCGCAGGACACGTTCGGATGCCTTACGGCTGGGTT
This sequence comes from Lissotriton helveticus, assembly GCF_964261635.1. NCBI lineage: Eukaryota > Metazoa > Chordata > Amphibia > Caudata > Salamandridae > Lissotriton > Lissotriton helveticus. Next base: position 1,089,349,778 of record NC_136057.1, on the reverse strand, counting down.
ACAGAGGGAGCAAAAAATAGAAGGACGCAGCCTCATGATAGATAGAGTAGATGCTCAAGCAAGGTCCTTGGGATGCCACACGGCAGGGACCCCGGGGAACAGGGGGGCCCAAGAAAGGGCAGGGCTAACGGACGGTACTTGCAGCCCGGGCAGGTCCCAAATTGGTAGTAAGTTGAAGCCTTGACCCCTGAACAGAGGCCCAGGAAGGTGGCCCCTCCCGTACCTGTAAGTTGAGGAGGCTGGGTCCACGCTACAAAGAAAATAATTTCAAAGACAAGGAAGTACATTTGCATGAATATTAAGAGAACATTAGGATAACCATGATTGTGCAAATGTATAACACATGTTAGGTGGAATAAACTACGATCTTTTTTGGCACCAAAGCACATTGTCAGTGGTTTGATTTGAGGTGCCTGAAGGACACAGTGGTTGGAAGCAAGGGAGGGGGAGGGGCAACTCGCCTCCTGGAAGGGGTTGCACCTCTATCTCCACCTAAATTACAAAGGCTCCTGAATTAGGAACGTTCCAAAAACTCCTGAGTGAATGAGCTGGATACATTCCGAGGCCTATTTACAAAAAGTATTCTGTAGCACATTTAGCATAACAGCACCTACTGCAAAATGCTATTTTCAAACCTCCTCCACATCTCCTATCTATGCAGAGATCTTGATTGAGGAATTGTCTGCATATGTAAGCCTACATTTACTTAGTAAATGGGAAAGAGACAAGATGGAGTGACTGGCAAATGCAGAATGTGTACAACTAATGGGAGGGGCTTTGGGAGGATTGAGGAGGCAATTAGGGTGATCTGAGGAGGGGGTTGGGAAGAGACAGATATTCACCTATGAAAGAGTAATGCCATTGATATTCACAAATGGCACTTATAAAACTACTACAGCCAAAATGAAGTAACCTATTTCGACTTTTGACAATTGTGCATACATTTTGTTTAATGATAAAATAAATTCCATCTAATCAAAACATAAATATAATTTCATTATCATTTTTAATCAAATATTATAAAAATAAAAGTAACCTTTTATTTTCAATGAAAAAACGTATCTTAATAAAAATTTCTTCCATTAGGGGATCCAGAACCGGGGAGCTCTCGTGGCCCGATCTCAAATGCTACTTATATCAGACTCTTTCAAATCTCATCTGATGCATAATAAATGAAACACAAGCAGTGAGTGGACTTATGGGGCAGAGATTGTTGCTAAGAACGGAGACTGGGACCTGCCTTGGGGCAACGCATTACAAAGGGCACATATTGGCTCTGTCAAGGGCAGACATTGACTGAGTGCAGGTGAAATGCTAGACAGAGCTTGACAGCATTGCCAGCTGTAGCCTCGAGCCGCCATTGGGCGGATGAGCGGAACTCCAGGACCTGTAGCTGGTGGCATTGCTGCTCATTCCAGGCAGGACAATACTGAAAAAGTGCAATTTTGGCAAATACCTAGCAGATCAGGCTGTAGAGACATTCCATATATCCAAGCTACACACTGTCAGTAGGGGTGCACAAAACCAGTGTAATTTGCTGGAGCGTATGTTTGCAAAATTGCATAAAAATAAGCACAATTACACTAAAAAAATCGCAAACTCAAAAACTTACCTGAAAATGTCATTTGGATAAAAATTCAACTTGAAAATTACCAGTGGCTGAAATTAATTCAAGCATTCCATCCATCACTTTTTTATAAACTTCAGTGTGACACCCTGAGTGGTATGGGTAAGCCGAGAAGTGTGTCCTGTGCACTCTGTGCCACAAGAGCCAAGCTATACTTAGCTGATGAGCCCTAATAAAGGCAAAAACGATCCTTGGTTGCCTGAGGTTATGTTGTGGGAGGGCCTAGCCTGGAAGTTTGGGTTGAGGAAGGTCCAAGGCTGATTCCCATATTGCTGGTTTCTAACTCAAGTGGGACCGTCTGCAAGAAAAAGATGAACTGGGATGCAGCCCGAGTAATTACCAGTGGCTGAGATTAATTCAAGCATTCTTTACATCACTTGTTTTTTATACCTCAGCAAGACCCTAAATGATTTGTAAGGAATCACCTAAATATCACACAAAACCATGGCAACTACCATTAAAATGATCATCTGGAATGACCTACCCTTTCTTGATCGCCATGGGGCCGAAGTTGTATTCCTGCAGCAGAAACGTACAGAGCACATGAGGGAGGCAGAGGTATTTTGCATCACTTTCTACCTACTCCAAGGGTTGGCGAATCTAAAAAAACAAAATGTGAATTTTCTTACTACAGGAATAGCTGGCAGATATACAAGGTCAATGGGTGCTGGTTGTGGGACACTTAGAAAACAATGCCCTTAATGCTACTTAACATATACAAACCTAACAGACTTCCCAGACTTTTTGGATAAATTAATTGTCAAATGCAGTAGTTTTGCTGTTCTCTCCATGTTGTGGGGTGGGGTGTGGATTTTAATGTAGTGCTTTCCACATAACAGGTCAGATTAACCAAGGTTTATCAACTAACTCCACTGCAAGCATAGCATTACATAGGATAATAGGACTGTGCACGCTGGTGGATGTTTGGAAAGATATGCACCACACAAAAGTGCATTACAGTTTTTACTCCTCTGTTCATGACATACGCTCCTGAATAGACTCGTAAAGATCACAAGTGATAGGGCTGGTGAAGGATGCAAAGATAGTACCGAGAACCTTGACTGATCGCTTCCATGCGGAGATGATATTAGACATCCACAATTCCTTGAAACAGATCAGTCAAGGATGTTATGAGGGAATGAGTTCTGTCACCCAGTATTTCGGTCAGGAATCAAACCGATGGGCCTATGAGCATACTTTCTCAGTTTGTTTAATCTGTTATATACGAGCCCGTCTGTAAGTTTAACAGTGTGTGGTTCACAATCTGTCAGTTTGGCAGTTACCAGAGGAGCATGGCAACTTTGCCCATTATCACCCTTAATATTTGCCCTATCCATTGAAAAAACTGACCTGCAGGCTACAAGAATTCCATTTGGATCAATATATTCATGTTACGCCTGGATGCCTACTGGTATCCTTGTATGCATAATATATTGTCTGGTACATCCAAAAACCAGAGGAAGATTCACAACACATCATCACAGAGATATTGATTAGGGGGAATTCATGATTACCAATCAATTGGGATAAAAAAAATCTGAATTATTCCAGCTGATTGTATGTGTTACACCATGGACTAAGTATTTATGTTGCAAACAATATCAGAGAGATGACAAAAGAACATTTTGGAGTCACTTTAGAAAACGTTAAAACACTGGTAAAAAAATAGTAAAACTTCCGCTATCGATGTTGGGGAGGGTTTCATTAATTAAAAATGAATATAATTTCAAAATTCTTTTATTTGTATGTAAATGCTTGTAAATGCTCCATTGCACGTATAAAAAGAGTTTTTTAGGCAGCTACGATGGCTATTAACCAGATTAGTTTGGGGTAGTCCTAACTCAGCTGAGGGGACAAGGGGACTAGTAGAACTGTGTTCATATATTATTACCCCATTACTCAATCGCATTACGCCAAATAGTGCTTTGATGATTCAATGGCAATACACACAATTAAGGCGGATAAAAAGATCATACTCCCTCTTGACTATTGTAGGTAGGAAGCCCTGAAGAGAATTTAATGAAGTGGATGTGATAGCTCCTACACGATGGGTGTGGTGAGGCATTGCAGTTTTTATAGGAATAGATTTGCTCTGTCTTCCTTTTATATCTTTGATTGGCACACTCTCCTCTCTCCTCTTATTGAACAAACCTCAGTAAAACTATTGAAGTTACTGCATTTCATGGTAATGGGTGATCTGTTCCCAGATGGTCATTTGATAGTAAGCAAGCTTTCCGGGATGGAGTGGGCGTTGAAATGCCAATTTTAAGGTTTCACTGACTGTGACATGAAACTGGATCAGCGTTACATGACTTCTCCTACCCCACAACAGGGTTGGAGGTATTGACCAAAATTATTACTGGAGAATAAGGGCAAGATGATTTTGTACACAGATAAAGACTTGCATATGCTACTAAAGGATGTGAGAAGGTGAATTGTTGAGAAATCCCTTCCAAAGAGAAACCTCTAGCTACTTGTGCCATCTTCAAAGAATGCACCAGGTTTACAAATTGGGACCTTTGACCCACTCTTTAGCTCACTTTTTGGACCTACAGAAGGACTCTTAGAGGACTGCCTGCTGCTGGGGCCTGCTGTGTACTGCACTAGACTGCTTTGGTGCATCAGGAAGGACAACTTTGCTGCCTGGAACCTGCCTTGAGCCTTCAGAGGCAAGACCTGCTTTTTGAGCCCTGCATCTTCAACTAAACTCAGGACTACCAGAGTGACTCCAAATGCTAGTTTGCGGGCCTCCTGTTCAGTGCCAAAGGGATATAAAGGGCCCCATCTTGAACCCTCACCTGGAGCTAGCCTGAATGAGTCTGGAACCCCCTAGTACTGTTCGCTCACTCCTGCATCCTTGGTTGTGGGGCTAAAGGTGCCACCCAGAGAGCCTAAATCCAAATCTTAGGACGTAGAAATATTTTGCCTAAAAATTACTTTGAGAACCTGGGGAAGACCGGGAACAACCTACCTGTCAATCCACCCAAGGTGCATTCCTGGCCACCCTGTCTTTGCCGCTGCTCCTGCTTCCATCTTCTCTGCAGCAGCAAATCCTGTTCAGCGGTACTTCGCCAAAGAGGTATCTGACCTCCTCAAACAGTCTTCGGCTATAGCCTCCTGCCTCGCTCCACTGGACTTTTCTAACTTCTAAAAAATTATTCAGTCTGAGTGTAGAAATTTTAACCTCAACTTTTTCCAGCGGCTCCCCAACAATGATGTTCCTTCTTCGAGATGTCCATAGTTAGTGCTAAAGCGCCTAAGTCTTGTAGACGCTTCTTTTTAGTAAAAGCTTTAAAAATTCATAACTAGCTCTACTCATTGGATTTTTGTTGTTTTGATGTCAAATAATTTTGACTCTATTTTTCTAAATTGATATGGAATTGTTTAGGGTGTTATGTTTTCACTTTATTACTGTTTGTGTGCTGCATTAACAATTTACACAGTGCCTCTAAGTTAAGCCTGACTGTTTTTTGTAGCAAGATACCCAGGCATAAACACAGATTAATTTAGAGACTTTTGTGGCAATTGTTTGACCAGGACTACCACCCCAGTCAACCAAACAACTATTTTCTCACAATAATGTAAAGCAGTTATATGTTTCTGTGTAGAAAATGTGATTATGTTGAAGTGGGAAAAAAAGGATGTCATTTGAGCTGTATGTCACTGAACTTTACATAAACGTTCAATAAAAGTTGAAAAAGAAATGCCTATAGAAAAGATTTTATTACATATCAAATACAAATAAATATTTTACTGCAGGTGGGATGGTTTTAAATAAATCCTTTAATAAATAAGTATGTAATAATTCAATGTATTTTTTAGGAGAAAAGTGTTGTTATTGTTTAATTTGTTCAAGGATTAAAAAACGATACAATATTTTAGATTAATATTTAGTATTAAAATATTTTTACTAAAGTGTTGCTATACTTTACCATAAGGGCATCTCCACCCTAGTGATTGAAGACCTTTGCCTACGTGTGAAAAGGTATGAGTAGTTACTAGTAGTAATTTACACTCATATTTAGCTCCACCTTTGTGAAGATGGCCATAAGAATAAAGTTATGCATGATTTTGTCTACATGTGTAAATTTATATTTGTCAAAAGGGTCCCATGTTTGAGTGCACAAAATACAGCATGCTTATTTTTACTTCCTCCCCTTTTCCCATCACAGTCCTTAATTATTAAGGACATTACGAACAGACCATGAAAGCCTGATGAAGGTACAGACTACCACCTTCTTTTGCACGCATGATTTCTTAATCTATTCAGTACACAGAACATGGGGGTGCCATGTGCCAGGTTCACCTTAAATCTGCCCCACAGCTGTTACTGATAATGGGAATAGCAGTAACTCCACAGGGCAGCGTTGACAGAGAATACTGATAAAACCTTGTAGTTCTGCTGAAACAATAACACTTTCTGTGGGAATTGGGAATTCCAGATCCTTTTCCCCAGTAATCCCTGATTTTGCCCTGATGCTTCACCTGGGGATTTCAGCTCCTTTCAGCATCTGAAATTGCTGGGTTAATTACCACCGATGTTTCTGTTGATATCATAATTCAGAAAGGGCCAGTAATTGCTGTTATCACTCTGCATGCAGGACAGCCATCTCAAGCAAGATGCACAGCAACACGAGCTCAGTAGCACCACTGTTAGCATACTAACATTTCTACCAATGAAATCTCGCCATATTCCCACCCAATGCTGTGCCATGCAGTGGTACCCTGTATTGTTCTTAACTTAACACCATGGCAAGACAAATCGATATCACCTCTTCCATAAATGACAAACACATCTTCTGTGTTCTATAATAAGAGAGAAATGCAGGCATATCTGCCCACATTTAGGGAGCAAAGCACATACTACCAAGAGAAAAGATAGAGACATAGACCAGACAGAAATATATCCTGACTCGAATGAAAATCTCTAACCATTTTATGGGCAAATCTGAGATGAGGCCGTAGGGGTAATGGGAAGCCCAAGGTAGGCTTAGTGCATGATACAACAAAGTGTAGGATGCTGGCGTAGTATATGGTGCACACCTATTTAAGTGAAGCACCTTGCGTTAATCCAGACCATCCTTATGGTATTTTTAGCGGTGTTAGACAACCACAGAAAGCTGTGGTAGCTGTGGAGAGCAGCCTTCAGGCTTAGTCCAGAAGGAGTGTTAAGCAGCTTGTTTTACCAGAACTTATCATGTAGTGTAGGTTAAACGAAAAAGAATCACACAGTGTATTTATAAAAATAGGTCTATTTATTATATACACTCACTAACACATTGGCATAGCTCCTACCCAGAGAGATCAACACAATTAAACACAATACTTCAATTGCAAACAGGTAAGGAAGCCCAAAAACACAGTGATCTCCACCACCTACTAAAAAAAGTGGAATGCAAGCTGTGACCAAAGTTGGGACTTGGTTCAGGAGACTCAGAGGAGCTGGGGACCCAAGAAACCACCCAAGGTAATTACCCAGTAACCCCACAGAGGCTGTGGGCATTGTGGAAACACAACCGCATACTCAATGCAAGTCAATGGGAAAGTCTCACTTTTCAAGAAGGACGCTTCCCAGTGGACCCTGAAGAAACCCTGTGGAAGACAGAAGGTAGGAGAGTCAACCCCAGGAACCAGGATTCCTCCACCAGGGAAACCAGGTGCATAGGTGTGAATTGACGGCGGAAACCGCTGTAGACCACAATGGAGCACTTCAGGAAAGATGCCGCTTGAGAAGAAGGTGTAAGAGTCCAGTGGAATCCAAGAGTGGATTCTTGAAGTGAAGATTCTGCAAGCAGGGGGGCAGAGTCTATGCCACTCAGAGGTGACCACGAGGCACGGAAGAACAATGACCACCGATGACAGAAGATGCAGGAGTGATGGCGGTGACTCTGTCGCTGCAGCTGTAAGGACTAGGTGATGCTGTGGAAGACCAGCAGCTGTTCACAAGCTGTCACATGTCCAAAGTCGAGAACCAGGAGGTCGGTTTCCGGCAGGTACATCAACAAACCTTGGCAGCTGCAACAGATGTGGTAAATGATAAAGGAACAATGTTGGTAAAAGCAAGGTCCAGGGGACTCACCAATTGCAGAGGAGTCAGAGCAGGCCTCGAGCAAGCAGGGCACCCCACTGAAGCCAAAGATGACTCTCAAGAGGGCCCACAGGCCGAAGGCACAGGAGTCACAAGAGGACCTTGAGCAGCTCACCAATTATGCAGGCCCACGGAGCAGAGGATGCAGTAAGGACAAAGACCTTGACAGGAAGAGATGCTGGAGGCTGGAGCTTCTTGTAGCCTGAAGATCTCTGGAGTACAGAGCCAACAAGCCTTGGCAACAGTAAGTCAACTCGCTGCACAGGTGTTTTGTTCCAGAGGAGGGATACTGACATACTGACCACAAAGTTGCTGAGGGGACAGGTCGGGCCTCAAGATAGTTGCAGAACCACCACCTGTGTTGCTAAGTCTTTCAGAGTCCATGCGAAATCGGGAGCAGCAGACTGGTCAGATTCATTGCGGTGCCTGCAGATGCAGGGGAGTGACTCCTTCTCTCCAAGGGAGATTCCTTTAGGTGTCTTTGATGCAACAGACCTGAAGAGAAACCTGTAAGATGTACAGGTACAGCCAATGAAGAAGACTTGAAGAATAGCGAAACCAAGAGCAGCAGGAGTCTTCTTTGTTGCAGTCTCGATTCCAGGCGAAGTCTATTGAAGTCCAGGTGCCCAGACGGTCAAAGTTGACGAGGTTTCAGGTTTGGATATTGTCCTACGACAAGTCTGAAGAGTCACCGACCGGTGACCCCTTACGTACCCTTGAGAAAGGGTTGGACCGATTCAAGGGTCCCTCCCAGAGGGGCAGCTGGACAGAGGGGAGGAAACTTCCATGTCCTTTGTCCAGTTTCATGCTAGAGCGGGAGCCAAGGGTTCCTTGAACTGGCTCAAACTGGAGTATACAAGGAGGGCACCAAATGTGCCATTCAAGAAGTCTGGTGGTACTGGCAAGTTTACCCACCCCAGCCCAATACACTATATCCTGCCTGGGAGGTGGTCAAACCTATTGTTCTACCTTCCCCTGCTCGAGGTCAGTTCAGCATCATGATGGCAGAATCATGTCTGGGGTCAGCAGCAGCATTAGCTTGCTGGCAGACCCTGGAAGGCTGTAACCAGGAGAACTGGGGTCTTCCCGGAGGAGCCCTCAGTGCATGGAACCATACCTCAAACACCGGTAACAGTGTTGAGGTATGATTACAACTTCTTTGATACCAAACATGCACAGGTTTGCCACAGCCAATATACAGTTAGCCATCCCGTAATGACTCATGGCCACTATATGTGTCAAAATGGCTGACCGCACTTACAACGCCTGCAGAATCAACTCCAGGGTTTGTAGGGGTTGCCCTGCTCATGCACTTATAACCTAGCACCCTGCCTTAGGGATTGAAAGGCCTGCATTAGGGGTGACATAGGTTTTAAGTGCAGTGATATCAGATTTAACTAAATGTATATCTGTCGCAAGTGGTGCTAGCACCAACTTACACAGGCTTCAAAGGCAGACCTGTAGTCACATTTTGAGTGGTCTCTCATGGGTGGCATAATTTATGAGACATGGGGCACCCCTGGTGTACCTATTCCCTGGGCACCTTAGTACCATATACTATGGACTAACATGGGTACACCAATAGCCAATTGAGAAGGTACCAACGTATTTATCAGTTCAAATTTATGGAGAAAGCACAGTGACTGGGGTCCTATTTAGCAGGATCCCAGTCAGGCTAGTCATAAAATAGAACAACACCAGCAAACCAGTGGGGCTAACCATGAAAGCAGATTCTACTTTTCTACACTAAGTTCGGTTCGCTGTAAGTAGAGCTGGGGTTACTCTTTGCCTTTCCTCACCACCACGGAAGTAGCTGCACCAAAGACCGCATTTTTATCATAGATGTATTCCTGTATACCAGATGTCTTCCCATATTCAGGAACAGATGCCACCAGAGCCGGCAGTACTTACAGCCACCCAACCCCTCATTTGCCACCCAACTAGTTTTTGAAAGGAAGGCAAGCCAAAATCCACATATACATTCAAACATAATATGCTTCCAGCATTGACATCTCCTGCTATAAGCCACAGCAATGTTTCACTTTTATATACAGTTTGTGGTTAAGCTGTAGAAACCAAACAAAAAATTAGTCATTATATATTTTGGAATTTCATACATAGAATGTCATTTAGATAGCATAGTAGACGATGTACTTGTTATCTGATTAGCATCAGTATACAGTTTTTCTCAACTGTTATTCCCTGCCTTAGAGTGTTTTTCATTTATTATATTTATGAACTTCTTTAGAATACATTTTACGACTTCGCACAGCTGTTTTTCATCATCATGTATTTTAACAAAATGAATTTGCCTTTACTTTAAGTCAAGGTTGCATTTTAAAGTAGCACACGTATCTAGAAATTACTGTTAAAGTGACTTCTATGAGACGTAAAAATGCAAATGTTATTCTGATTACAATTGACATGTAGTGTTTTTCTTGACAAAGTAATGTTACATCCTTTTCGATATTTATATCCACCAAAGATGAAAATAGTGTTAATTAAAAAAAAAACTTGAATTACACTTAACTAAATGTACATGATATTGTTCAATAGCCTGGTGCTGGGTAATATAAGTTCTAAATAGCACACCGACAAATATGAACTGTGCTCCTCATAAAGAACTTGTATTGTGGCTCCTAACAAATCTAACCACCTAAATAAAGCAATGAGCCTAAACTCTGGGACTGGAGCGCGCGGCTGTCGTTTCAACGTCCACAAAATGAATATAAATAGGTGTTTTGTTGATATTATCTCCTACTAAATGTAATTCAGCTGATTGAACTGGTGAATTGCATTACGTGTTTTGACATTTTCCCATTATAAATGTACATGATGTCCTTGTTTTGTCCCTTGTCTGGCCATTACCGATGTTAGATGCGAGGACAGTAAGTAAAGGTCTTTCTTGATTTTAATAGGCCAGTCTAACAAAATGCTCCAATAAACCCAATGACACTGAATCCTTTCTCGTGCAGAGCGTAAAGCGGATGCGAAAAGGGCAATTGTGGATTCCCAAGAGCCGTGATGTACAGAATAAAATAATTTCTGAATACCCTACTGGTAGTTTTCACTACAACTCTGTCATGTTCCAGAAATAATCTTATAACGGGGCCCATCAATGAAAAAGAAGCTCCTCTATTTCCATCTAAATTACAAATTCTCCTGAATTAGGAATGTTTCAAGAACTTCTGAGTGAATGAGCTGGATACATCCCGCATACAACTGCATTCTGTAGCACGTTTAGCATAACAGCATCTACTGCAAAATGCTATTTACAAACCTACATATTCCACCTCTCCTATCTATGCAGAGATCTCGATGGAGTGACTTAGAAATGGAGAATGCGTAATATTAATGGGAGGGGCTTAAGGAGGAGTAAGGAGGCAAATAGAGTGAGCAAAGGAGGATTTTGGGAGGATTTTGGGAGGGACAAATATGCACCCATGACAGAATAATCCCTTTGCTATTCACAAATGGCATTTCTAAAACTAATACAGCCAAAACGTAATAACTTATTTCGACTTTTGACAAATGTACATTTTATTTAATGGCAAACAATGATATGTAATCAAAAGATACATTTCCTTTTTTTAAAATATTAATCCTTTTTTTTAAATGTAAAAATAAATGTAATGTTTTATTTTTGGTTAAAAACGCATTTTAATTCAAATTGGTTCTATGTGGGACTCCAGAACCATGGATCTCTTGTGTCCCGATCACAAAAGCTGCTTATATCAGGCCCTTTGGAAGCTCATCTACTGCATAAAAAATGAAAAGCAAGCAGGGAGTGGACCTATGGTGCAGAGGTTGTTTCTGAGAACGGCGACTCACCTGAAGCAACACATTACTAAGTGCAAATATTGGGCCTGCCAAGGGCAGACTAAGCCTGAGTGAGAGCAAGTGAAAAGCATGCTGGACAGAGCCTGACAGCAATCATTGCCAGCTGGGACCCAGAGCCGCCATTGGGTGAATGATCAGAACCCCTGGACCTGAAGCAGATGGCGTTGCTGCTCATTCAAGACCGTGCACTACTGAAAAAGTGTGATTGTTGGCAAATACCTGGAAGATCAGGGTGTAGAAAGGTTTGACAGATACAAGCCTACACACTGATAGTAGGGGTGAACAAAACCAGCATAATTTGCTGTAGTGTATGCTTGCAAAATTACAGGAGCACATGCATAATTACACAAAATACATATCACACTCAAAAAATTACCTGAAGATTTAATTTGGATAACAATTCAACTTGAACATTATCAGAGGCTTAAAATAATTCAAGCATTCCGCCCATCACTATTTTCTGTACTTCAGTGTAACACCCTGAGTGGGACAGGTATGCCCAGAAGTGGGCCCGCTTAAACATCATAAAGTCTGGCGGCGCTGGGCAGAGTACCGTGGCCTAGAGTTAGAACCAGTCCCAGTAGCCAGATCTACCGACTTGGCGTCCCTACAACTATAGTTGACTTGTATTATCGCCCCTGGGATGTTGGTGTATTAGGTCTGGATAGATGTGACTGTTCTTGTATGGTGTGGCTCTGGGGTAGGAGTAAGTGCGATGGTTAGTTTGGTATGGGGTTTGTTTTCCTTTAACTTATGTTAATATTTCAAATGTATTGCTCTTCCATGAACCAGCCCTGTCAGTGAACCCATAAAGGTCTGATTTGGGGTTTATAGTGTCAAAATAAAAAAATGGTAAGCAAGAACTCTTCAACTAGATTTAATCTGATTGGATTTTTTTACCAAACTACACTGCTGTCACAAAAGGTTGTCCTCGCACTGAAAGAATAGCACTAACTGAAAATGTCTAATGTATCAATGACAGTCACAGATTAGAAACAAACTGTAATCAAAAGTGTCTTAGAGGCAATTATTAAGATATTTCACATTCTCTGAGTAAACAACCTCAATCTAAAAGGCAAATGGAACAATTGTAAGCTAGATATATACCAGCTTGGTGTCTTCTTCAAGTTAAAATTCCCTGAGTGAACGTTTGATTAAACAGGTTAAAATTCCCTGAGTGAACGTTTGAGTAAACAGGAAATTAATTGACATTGAGTTGAGTATTATCTGATAACAATATTTCAATTCAAAGCATTACCACAGATTTTGGAAAGGTGATCCACAAAAATTGCAAATTTAATAAATTATTATTACCTTTTAAAACGTTCATTAAATTAAAAAAAATTAAATAAAATAATTGGAATTATTTTGCAGATATTTGTCAATATAAAACAACACAAAAAAATGCTAAAGCACTAGTAACCTGATCAGAATAAAATATGTAATTAACTGAAATATTTTCAATTTAATTAAAATAATGTTTTGAAGATGTATAAATCTCAAATGAATTAAGAGGCTTATATTTATTATGTATTAAAAATTTCAAAAAGGTGTACATAGAAATATTTTAATTAATGTTATGATATTTTTTAATTACATTTATTTTTACATAAAATGTTTTATTTGGGCCCGCTAGAGGAGGAGGATTGGGTGGAGGCCCTGGCCTCCCCGCGGGGGTCGGCAATACCCGTAAGTAGTCGCCTTTTTCAGTTTAAGTATCTCCACCGGCTCTATTTTACGAGGGTCAAGCTCTGGAGGGCGGGATTGGTGGCCTCCCAATGTGTCTCCAATGCCAACACAAGGAGGGTACCTTGCTCCACACTATCTGCCACTGCACCGCATTAGTGCGATTTTGGTGGGGGTTCTGTCGTGTCTCTCTGAGGTTCTAGGCTGGGACCTCCCCAGCGCCCCAAACCTGGTCCTGCTGCATGTTATGGATGACATAGGAGGAAACATATACAAACATCATCTTATGTTACTAGGGTTCACCTTAGCCATAAGAGATATCGCTAAAGCCTGGAAGGCTCCGAGGGCACCATCAGTATGGAAAAATTGCATGTATTTCTGTATGGGGCTGGAGATCCCCATCTTTGAGGCCAGAGGGTGCCCGCTTAAACATCATAAAATCTGGTGGCGCTGGGCAGAGTACCGTGGCCTAGAGTTAGAACCGGTCCCAGTAGCCTGATCTACCGACTTGGCATTCCTCCAACTATAGTTGACATGTATTATCGCCCCTGGGATGTTGGTGTATTATGTCTGGATAGATGATACTGTTCTTGTATGGTGATGCTCTGGGGTAAAAGTAAGTGCAATGGTGGGTGGGGTATGGGGTTTGTTCTCCTTTAACTTCTGTTAATATCTCAGATGTATTGCTCTTCAATTGTCCTGTCCTATTATTGAAATTGTCAAAGGTATTTCATTATACAATTTGCATGCATGAGTTGTTGGGTTACAGCGCTCTGCAATATATTTGTTATTTGACAAATAAAGTCTGTTCTTAAAATAAAAATATATGTTATTTGGATATTATATCATCGAATACTATTTATTTTGTATGTATATATATAATATTTTAATGTTACATTAAATTTATGTCTATTTTTAAAAGTCAAAATATATACATTTATTTTAACATTATTTTCAGTGAGATTCTAAATTAAATCCCTAGCTGTATTGCCTTCCATGTCAGAGTATTACGGTACTAGGGTATTATCCTTTAATATTCATTAAGGTAAACTTAGAACAAAAGTCTAACTTTACTAGTAGTAACTTACCATTATGAATATCGAAAAGTATCAAAATAGTACTACAGTACTAATACGTTCTGTACTACAACATCCAAATTGTGAATCATGCCCTTAGGTTTCAACAAGGTATTATTAGCACCAATAACAATATGTTCACCAGTTTGAATTATCGGACCCAATAAAGTTTCGCTAGTAATGAGGTGTTGGACTTGGCCCTTTTGGCAGGATCACTCCGAAACTTTTTGCATTCTCCTGGCCTTTTTCTGTAACCTGGTGTTGGTGATTTTAGGCTTCTGAGCACTTTAGCACTATGGTCCAGTGTAAAGTGGGTGCGCTCGCTGTGTGCGTGTGGTGAGATTGGCCTGCTCTCCCATAGGAATGCATTGGGGATGAGTGTGTCCGTGGTGATTCCTGGTATGAGAGGAGCGGCAGGGGCGAGTTTAGTATGTATGAACTCGTGAGGATAAATGCTGCGCAATGGTGTGCGCAGATTTAGGGTGACTGGTGGAGAAATACCACTTCTAGAAGTTGCATTTCTGTGTGCTATGTGTCTGCCTGCCTGATGTGAATTGCATGTCTGGCTTGTGAGTGACATGAGCTGAGAGGTGTGGGTGGCTCCAGGAGGTGCAGGGTGAGTCGGCTAGGCTGAATGGGACACCTGCTCTAAGAGTATTGGGAGGGGTATTCCCATGACTCTGAATAGGACTGTGCCCAGACTGTACAATGCTGGCTCCGCCCCCCTGTGGTGTGTCTGATCACCTAGCCCCCACCTGACAATGGGGAAGAGGAGCTTGAAAAACAAAGTGCTCCAAATCCCCACTGAACCTGTTGCAGCTGGTACCCCATGCCCTGTACCGCAGACAAAGAGATTACCTTGTTTAAATGTAGGGACTGTGACCCCATGTTCTGTTCTGGTGTGCTGTCCTGACTTTCTGAGGAGCTTGCTGCTGCTATTACCCAAGAGGAACCACCATGGGGGCTTGCCTTGTCTGCTGGAGGGCCCTGTGTGCTGGCCTCCCTGGGCCCAGTTATGTCCCATGGACCTAGGACTTTGCTTTGGACTTTGTGCACCTAGCGCCTCGTTAACACTCTGATTTAGCATTTGAGAAAAGAGCGTTGTGTGGGTCTGCAGCCCTGCGCTGTGTGGAGAGAGAGGGAATCCCCTGCGTAGGGATTCTCCCGAGCTGCTGGGAGAAGCAGGAGCCCACCCTACATTTTGCGCTTGCTGACGGGTGCCCACCCAGCTTATGTGCTCATTTTGAGTGGCAGGTGCCCACCCCACATTTCTACCGACCTCGGCGGAGGCCCACCCCGCGTTTGGGATTTTAGCCGGGTGCCCAACCCGATTGCTGCCTCAACTGGAACCGCGAGCCTACCTCGCATGCAGACGCATTCTCAACTGAAGGCGGGAGCCCACCCCACACTTCTAAATTGGCCCAAAGAAACCACTGCCGTGGCGGAGCCGCAGAGAGAAGAGCGCCGGAAAAATGAAGCAAGGCAACCTGGTGCCTGGAGGTGGGCGGGGCTCCCATGGTGACAAGGGAGCCCCGGCGAGCCAGCCGGAAGCGGAGAAGTGCTGCATTCGTTGCCGGGGCTCCTATGTGTTGGTAGGAGCCCCGCGTGTGCTGACAAACAGAGCCTGAAGTTCGGTGACAGCCTACTCCGCATGCCACCTGAAGTGCCGGAATCCGTCCGGAACCTCAAGGGCTCTCCTTTGAAGTGCTGGTAACAGGAAGAGGGACCGGGTGAAGTAAGGAGTTGGAAGGAGCCCCACTAAGGAATCAGCCTTCCCAACTTCAGGTGAGGCTGCTGGTGCCTTTCCAGAGGAGCCCCTAGGCTGCCAGTGTGAAGGGCTCAGTCTTCCGGTGGTTGGGGGATATGTCGGGGCACATTGTCGGTGCCCGCCCCCTGCACTTGTGCGATTTGTCCAGCTGCCCCACTTGATAGCGGGCAGCAGCACCGAGTGGGCAATTGATGTTTCAGAGTCCCAGTGGGGGCTCCGGCATCACAGTGAGTGCCAGTGTTTTTGTTGCCTCTGCAGCTGCACTGTTGTAGCGGGAGACTACAACGGTTGGGCCAGTGGTATTGAGGGTTCCAGAGAGGGGCTCCACCGGCACGTGTAGTGCCAGTGCTTGTTTTTGAGCCGATTCTCAGCTGCCCTGCGAGAGTGCAGGCAGCTACGTTTTGGGGGCATTTTGTGATTAAAGAGAAAGGAGTGAGCCACACTCCCCTGCCCTAGTGCCTGGTGCAATTTCGCTTTGCTGCATTAGCAGCCATAGGGCTAAGGGAATAGATAGCCCTGGAGAAACACTGACATTTTGGACAGAGGGCATTGGGGCCCCCTGTGAGAGGCCAGTTGGTCTGGGGTCATAGGTAGGATGGTGAAAGGGCGCAAGGCCCTCAGGTGATGTATGCACCTTGTAGTGATATTACCGCGGTGCACTGCTGAGTTCCTGCCTGAGATGTATTATGTGCCACATGTGATGTATGCACCAGGGTTTATGCCTCTAATAATGGTATGTTCATTAGGTTCTGGCATAATGAGTTTATGTTGGTGAGGCCTAATGCGTAATGTGTTTATGCTTAGGAGGGTGTCCATGCTAATGAGATTTGGGTATAATATGTTTTATGCCTAATGTGATAATGCTGAGGTCATTATTGTTCCAGTAGTTGCTGGTTGTGCTTTATATGTCCTTACCTTTTCTGATGGTTCTGACCCTCGCCCTATTGGCCCGGTCCTGTATATAATCTCCTGTGAATTTTGCCCATGGCAGTTGGCACAGTTTAAATGTGTGATTATGTTTCTAATGTGTTTTATGACAATACAAAGGCTATTTCTTAAACAACCTTTTGTAGAGTTCCTTTTGTGGTGTGCTTAATGTGTTGCTCCTGTGAGTGTAATGAGCAAAAGCTTTACGCATTGCCTCTGGCATAAGTCTGACTGTGTTTACTATTCTAATGTGTTATGAGAATACAAAGGCTATTTTTGATAACCTTCTGTGGAGTTCCATTTGTAGTGTGCCTGGGATGTTGTTGCTGTGTGCATGCGAAAATGCTTTACACATGGCTTCCGGGATAAGCCTGACTGCTCATGCCAAGCTACCAAGGGGCTGAGCAGGGGTTGTCTTTGGCGTGTAACTCCCTTCCCCTGACTTGAGTGGTGGTTTCTGCCTGGCTTTGGCGCACGCCTTAGCCAACCATGAATCCCATTTCGATTATTGGTCGTCAGCGGTGAGGATAATATTTGCATTTGCGCATTACCACAGCAACAACTGGCTGCACTACAAAGCTCTGCATTTTAGATAATCACATGTTTGGGGATTATTGTTTCTGATTTTGTTTTCCTCCCCAAGAGTGTAATTTTTAAATGGTGTTTTCTGAACTTTAATGTTTAGTGGCAGAAGTGCCTTTCCCCTTTCCTGTCCCCAATGGTGTGGGTGGATAGGAGTGAAGAGAGTGAGTGTGGAGGAGAAAAAGCTAGCTTGGGAGGGTAGGTTATCCCGAGTGTAGTTGGAGTTGTCTGGATTCACCAGTATGGGTGGGATCCAGTGGTGGCAGTAGAAGTGAGTCCGGTGTATGAAGCCCCATTTCCGTTCCCAGAGTATAGTACCTGGTGCTCAGTAAGAGGGGTACAGGTTGAGATTCAGGGGCAGTAAGGAACTGTCTCATCGGTCTTGGGGGGCGTGTGGGGCTGAGTGGTGTGTAGCACTGGACAAGTGAGTGTGAGTTCTTTTGGTGATAAGGAGCTTGCAAGGGAGATGGACCTCTGGCTGTGTGCTAGAGGTCCTGCAGAGCCATTGGGGAGTGATTCCAAAAGTAGTGGCTTGGGTATCTTCCGGTCCTATGTGGTGGAAGAGGTTCAGTGTAGCCAAGCTAGGTCCCAGTGGAATGGGAGGGATGTAGGGGCTCAAGTCCTGTCTCATTGGAGACGGAGTAAGCGTGGGACCGGGTGTCCTGCGGTGGTCCGAAACCCCGTTTCAGGGCCTGGAGGGTTCCCTAAGGGAGCGCCAGGTCGAGGGCCTAGGCTGTACTTGTAGGTCATTTGAGGAGGATCTTCCAGTGTCTAGAGGATGTGGAGTGTTTGTAACCAGAGTTACAGCGGTCCTGGTGTTGGGCAGTACCGCTCCTAAGTGCAGACGTCCTGGTTGAGGGGTGAGAGGAGGAAAGAGTCCCCAGTGGAAGAACTCTTGGATTAGGGGCCAGCATTAAGGGCTGAGCCACCAATGAGTGACCATGGTGATGTCACTTCTGTCTTGGGGGATCTCTGTGCCCTGTCAGGTGGACAGGAGGTCACAAGAATAGAGCTAGGCAGACTGTCACATGACTCATTAGTTATGTGTCACCCTCAAGAGGGGGGCATGCATGCTCCCCCGGAAGTCCTGGTTCACTGGTCTGACCAAAGGGTTAAGCCCCGAGGTTGTGGAGGTCAGGTTCAAGTTCAGCCTGACCTGGAAGGAAGGGCATCTGTAATAAGTGTCCTGACCGGTTTGGCTTCCAGCGGTAACGCTCCAAGGTGGAAGGGTGCAGAACTCTGGAAGGGGGTGCAGAGGGAGAGCGTCCTCGCCTCTGACCCTGGTACAACCTGAGGGTTTAGACCCTAGGTTGGGAGATTAGGAAACTTCCAGGTCAAGAAGGAATCTCTGCCAAAGTGGATCAGCTGAAGAGACTGAGGAGACTGTCCTTGCTGTGTGTTCTGGGGCTCACCTGCAGTTTGTTGTTTCCACTGAGGAAGAGAAAAGGGGACTTTGCTGTGTGCTGTGTCCCCCCACCTGCTTGAAGAGGGACTGTACTGTGTGCTTTGTACCTCCAAAGTGAAAAAGTCTCCATGGGCCTGAGTGAGCTGTCCGTCTGTTGGAAGTTCAGCTGGAAGCAGAGTGTGTTCTGAGGGTGCCTCTCTGAGGAGGAGGGTACCGGGCTCTGGAAGGGGGTGCAGAGGGAGGGAGCCCTCACCTCTGACCCCGGTGTAGCCAGAAGGTAGATCCCAGGTGGTAGACCAGTGTATGGAGAGAGGTACTGAACGGGTGGGAGAGTTGTGTTCTGGTCGGTGCTTCCCCTGGGAGAGTGCGGAACCCCAGAAGTAGAGGAAGGGTGAGGAGACACTTTGCCCATAACCTTTGGTCAGCCTGAGGATGCGGACCCTAGGTTGAAGAATCAGTGGTAGTTTGGAACTACACTGAGAGGGAGAGTGAAGAATGGCTATTATGTGCCAGGGGTTACTGCCCCCCACTCTGTGGATTGGTAGGACCTGTGACATATGGATGGTCTAGGGCCTGGTCCTGGCCGTGGACAACTAGGAAGTACCAATGGGGTAGCCTAGTTGGGCCTGAGAGTTCTTTATCAGAGGGAACCACATGGGTTTAGAGGGGCGTAGAACTGGAGGGTGTGACTGCAGCTGCTGTCCCACGTCCACATTCTATCGCCCAAAGCAGGGCAGCCCATCAAGAGAGTGATTGGTTTGCCCTGCGTTTTGGTTGGAAGGGGGCTGTGTTGGACTTGTCCCTTTTGGCAGGTTCAGTGTAAAGTGCGTGCGCTCTCTGTGTGCATGTGGTGAGATTGGCCTGCCCTCCCATAGGAATGCACTGGGGATGAGTGTGTCTGTGGTAATTCCTGGTATGAGAGGAGTCGCAGGGGCGAGTTTAGTATGTATGAACTCGTGAGGATAAATTCTGCGTAATGGTGTGTGCAGATTTCTGGTGCTTGGTAGAGAAATACCACTTCTACAAGTTGGCATTTCTGTGTGCTATGTGTCTGCCTGCCTGATGTGAATTGCATGTCTGGCTTGTGAGTGACAGGAGCTGAGAGGTGTGCGTGGCTCCCGGAGGGGCAGGGTGAGTCAGCTAGGCTGAATGGGACACCTGGGCTAAGAGTAGTGGGAGGGGTAATCCCCTGACTCTGAATAGGACTGTGCCCAGGCTGTACAATGCTGGCTCTGCCCCCTGTGGTGTGTCTGATCACCTAGCTATCACCTGACAAAGGGGAAGAGGAGCTTTAAAAACAAAGTGCCCAAAATCCCCCCTGTACCAGTTTCATCTGGTTCCCCCATGCCCTGTACTCAAGACAAAGAGATTACCTGGTATAAATGTAGGGGCTGTGACACCATGTCCTGTTCTGGTGTGCTGTCCTGACTTGCTGAGGGGATTGCTGCTGCTAGGGTCCAGGAGGAACTGCAATGGGGGCTTGCCTCCCTGCTGGAGAGTCCTGTGTGCTGGCCTCCCTGTGCCCAGCTATGCCCCATGGACCTAGGACTTTGCTTTGGACTGTGTGCGCCTAGCGCCTTGTGAGCGCTCTGATTTTGCATTCTAGAAAGGAGCGTTGTGTGGGTCTACAGCCCTGCACTGCGTGGAGAGAGAGGAGAGCCCCTCCGTAGGGATTCTCCTGAGCTGCTGGGTGACGGCAGGATCCCACCCTGCATTTTGTGCTTGCTTGCGGGTGCCCACCCCGCTTATGTGCTCATTTTGAGCAGCGGGTGCCCACCTCGCATTTTTGCCGACCGAGGCGGGTGGCCACCCTGTGTTTGGGGTTTTAGGTGGTTGCCCACCCCGCTTGATGCCTCAACAGGAAGCATGAGCCCACCCCGCATGCAGGCGCATTCTCAACTGAAGGTGGGAGACCAACCCGCACTTCTAATTTGCCCCGAAGAAACCACTTCTGCGGTGGAGCCACAGAGAGATGAGCGCCAGAAAAAGGAAGCCAGGCAACTGGGTGCCTGGAGGTGGGTGGGGTTCCCGTGGTGAAGAGGGAGCCCCGCCAAGCCAGCCGGAAGTGTTGCAGCTATCAAGGGGGTGAGCAGGAGTTGTCTTTGGCGTGTTACTCCCTTGCCCTGCCTTGAGTGGTGGTTTCTGCCTGGCTTAAGCGCAAGCTTTGGCCAACCAGAAATCCCATTTCTAACATGAGGGCATTAATGTCAACAAATGTCTGCTCCCTGAATACCATTGTGGAACTATAGAACTGAGAATTTTGCAAGACATTAGTATTCCATTTGCAAACATGGAAGATCAAAACTATATTGATGCTTCAACATAATGGCAACAGTATCATCTAAATCAATATTTTAATGGAGACATACAATCTACCCAAAAATGCAACCATAGAACTGTTTGATATTGAGGAACTTTCCAGTGCAGATCATGCACCAGTATCGAGGAACGTTCACCTGCAGATCATTCACCAGTTTATAAAACAAAATCCGAAACTGACAGCATCTTGAAAGTGGTCTTGCACTCAGAAATGTAAAATATGTCAATATTCTACTGACACAAAAAAACTAATGAGAAGATAACCATAATTGTGTCATTGGAGACAAAGATTGATACATTTACTTTTATTAATTACATCAACCTATTGTAAACCTGCCGACCATAACTGAGCAACAAAATCAGTGCGTACTGGATTCCTCCTTAAATGGACGAATTGGGATAGCAAAAAAACACCATCTGCTAAATGTGTCAAACAAACCAAGATACATTCTGCCATGTTTTCCTGGGCTCCTTTCTAATATCAAAGAGGTGCCTAAGTATTTCAAATAAAGTTAGCAGAACAACAGCAACAGACATAAGCCTTTTATCGTAAAAACCTTTGTAATGACAATAGACACCTAAACACACTACCCAAGTTTAAAAACACAATTAATTCTACATGCCTTATTGGTGGGTAAGGATATAATTCTAGGAATTATGGAATCAATAGGAAAACACCAATTGACTCCTAGACATGGCTAAATTGACCCAAATATCTATGTGTAATTTAATGGATAAATGAAACATTTGCTTAGGGATTTGGGAAGACTAAATCAGCCTAAATGCCCATGAGCTATATAACACTTTGACAATAACCTTTTGGTACTCACTATAACAAATTTTGCTTTCTGTTCATACCCATTACTTAAGTGTAAAGATCTAAACTACCCACATTGCTTTTATTGTTCAAACATGATACTATGACTTATAAAATATTAAGAAGATAAAAAATGATGCTAAGTGTATGTTCTTACAATGTTAATATACCTGTCTATCTTTGAATATATCCCTTTGCAAAGTATTAACAATAACAATGGATTACAAAACAGGATAATTTTGTGAAGTGTTTTGTAATACATGCCTTTAAGTTATACCAGAAAATATCCCCCTCAATAGACATATACATAGTCCACAAGGTCTGCTTAAGTTTGCATCCATAGATGATGGCATAAATCAGGCTACCCTAAGAACTTTTAATAATAAAGTATGAAAAAACGTTATGCAACTTTTCTGTAAAAAAAACAAACATATTTTGTTTCAGCAAAGAGATTAATACATGGCTCTATGTTTTCAAAGTACTTCACAGAATAGCTGAGATACATCAAACAACTACTGGGGAATACTCTCACTTATGAAAACAGAAACAAAAAATAAGATAAGATAGACTAAGAAAACAGAAAATATGATAAGAGTGGATAGGATGAGTGAACACAAAATAAGATAGGATAGGATAAGATAACATAAGATAAGATAGGATAAGAATATAGAGACTCATTATTAAAGGTCTGTAAGACCACTGCATTTTTTGATCCAGCAAAGGGAATTTTAAATCATTAACAATAATAAAAAATTATATTCGAGGATACCAAGCAAAAATTAAATAGTTGCACATCTAATACAGCATATATTTTAGGTTTAAAAGGGTTGTGTATAGGGAAGAACAAAGGAACAATCAACTTTAAAATCCCTTCAAATAAAAAAAATCTCAGAAATAACAAAAGCACTCATACAAGAGGACCATAAAGAAAATATTGTTGGAAATCATTTCAATATATTTGATTATGTACTACGCGGCCAAAAATGTCCTGAATAGCCATTATCTCAGTAGTTCATGCATGTGTGTTCAATAGTATCATTCGGGGGATCTTATTTCACCAAAAGATCCCACATTTCATTCCTGGGTACAAAATTACAACTAAAGCTAGCATTGGATGTAACACAGACTAATTTGTAATATGAATACTCTATGTTATAGTATGTTAATGAGTCTTGATATAGCACATCAGCAACACTGACTTCTTAATGCTTATTTGTAAGACGAATATGTCGGTGTTATCCATGAGTATATGTCTGTGTGGCTCATAAATACTTTGAACCACCAAAAAGAGGAGTGTTCATACATTGTCTTACTAAAAGTCACAAATTAGCCAAAAAGACTGCAATCTAGAAAATTCCACTGCAAAACCTAGTACTGTGCTCTTTAGAACACAGTAGTCTACACATTGCCCAACAGTTCAAATACCAAGAAGGCAACCTATAAGTGTTTACTATAAAATAATTATTACATTGTTGTCCATTCACATAAATCCTGCAATGCTAGAGGTAGCCTCTTGATTCACACATCAGCATAAATTCAGGAAACATCAGGTTCTTTTTGCAGAATACAAGAATTGGTCTTCAGCAGGGCCGGACTGGCTACCGGGCAGTTGTATGTGCTGCCGTGCTGGGGGCTAATTTCGTTGATGGGGACCTGCGTGTGCAAAACGAAATTCGTTTTGCTTTTTTATTTCAAATTGCACGCAGGTCCCCATCAACAAAATAAGCCCCCACCACAGAGAAATTAGCCCCTAGCTCGGCAGCACACACAACTGCCCGGTAGCCAGTCCGGCCCTGGTCTTCAGGATACCCCATCAGGAGCATGCTACTTCCCTGCTCAGCCTCTGGTCTCAAATGGTGTAACTGTCAGACTAACAGTCCAGGTAGCATAGCAACATGCTCATCGGGGTGGAGGTACGTACATAACAAGCAAAGCAAGACACGACAAAAATACCTTCCTATCCTAAACTCTTAAATAATTAGGGGCAGATTTACAATAACTGGTGCATCCCTGCAGATCAGCTGGGATGCACCAGTTATTTTGTGTGGCGTTAGGAACACCTTGCGTCACCATGGATGCACCGCATTTACAATGCAACACCCCATGGCGAAAGCAGAGACAGATGCGTGACACAACTGTCAGTATATAGATGACGCAGTGCTGGAGTCGTCTCGCAAGACTACAGCACTGCTCAGGGGCATCCTATACTTGCAAAGCTGCGTCACTCCTTCCGCCTGCTACAAGCAGGCGTAAGGTTGTGACACAGCATGGACGTAAAAGTGACTCCGTGAAATCTTGTACATTTCACTGCGTCACTTTTATGGGGCTTCCTGTGACGGAACGCCCACCCTGCATACATTATACCTGACGCAAGTATAATGTAGCGCAGGGCTTTACAACGTGATGCATCTCACTAGATGCGTCACGTTGTAAATCTGTTGCATAGTGGCGCACTGTTTAGGCTGCTGCTGCCCCTTAGAATTGGGATTTTAATTTGAACACCTTCAGTCCTTTGACAGAGTGGGGAGTCAGTGGCAAATAAATAGATTGAGAACCCTGATTATACAATTGCATCTCCATATCTCACCCTGGTTAACAATATTTTCAAATGCTACCCACAAATTACTAGTCTGAAAAATAAAGGTGCTTCTTTCATCCATTACACTCCACTGTTAGAGCCAAGAGAACCAGGTAGTGTATTTAATACGCTCCTAATGTGGGTTGCAGTTAGGCCTCAGTCTTTTTGCCATGACAAGCCATAATGCATGATACAGGATGCACCATGTGGCGAGAGACTGAAAATATCACAAATATGGGCATGGCAACCTTCTCCTCATTATTAATTTTGGTATATCAAATTGGGTAACACCTACCTTAAACACCACTGTGCCAAACCTGGATGTTATTTATCAAGGGTCGCAACCCACTTGATACACACCCATTTTTCTTGAAGTTCATTTGTTTTTACATGCTATGATGTTGTAGCATCATTTTTAACTGTCTATGGGATGTGTTGGATTTGGCAGTTTTTGAAGGGTCATCCCTGAACTTTTTGCCTTCCTCCTGTATTGTTTCTGACCTGTTTTTGTTGGTTTTAATGCTTTGGGCACTTTGCCACTGCTGATCAGTGTGAAAGTGCAAGTGCTCCCTGTGTAAAGTGTAATGGTAATTGGGTGTCCATGATTGGTAAGTTTGCCTTACTAGTAAAGTCCCTATTAAAGTGTACTATGTGTGCCAGGGCTGGTAATGCAAATTCTACTAGTGGGCCTGCTGCACTAATTGTGCCACCCACACAAGTAGCCCTAAAGAGAGATCTCAGGCCTGCCACTGCAGTGCCTGCACGCAGTTTGTTAAACTGCCTTGTTGTCCTGACAAGTGCACCCACTTGCCAGGCCTTACCCATCCCTTTTTATGCAACTTCAGACACCCCTTTGGTAGGCCCACTGTACCACCTTGGGCAGGGTGCATTGTATGTGAAAGGTAGGACATGTACTAAGGTGTGTACCATGTCCTGACAGTGAGCAACTGCCAAATTCATTTTTCACTGTTGCAAGGCCATCTTGCCCATAGGATAGAATGTGGTAGGCTGTTTAATATGCTTCCAGCCTATCTTCCAATAGGCTTAAGTTGGAGAGGTGAAGTTTAGTGTGTCTGATCTCTCAATTGAATAACACATCTTTTTGTGAAGGTAGTTTTTGAATTGTGTGTTTAGAAACCATGCTTTTAGAAGGGGCTGGTTTCTTTGTGCTAACAATTCTGTGTGTCTCTGCCTGGTTGTTGATTGACTGTCTCGATTTGAATGTGATAGGATCTAGGAAATGTCTTGACCCAGGGGAGGAGGTGAGACAGCAACGGGTTGACCTGCATCTGGAGTGTAGGGGGGAGGAGTAGCCACTGGAGGTGAAGATGCCTGGGCTGCTGCCATAAAACAATGGCTCCATCTCCTGCTGAGTGATTGAGGATCCATACCCCCAGTATCAAAGGAAGAAGGTGTCACTGGCAGAGAGACATCCAGAACTGGTTTGGACAGGGGTCAGTGCCCCCTGATCACAAATACTTCAAAGACATTGAGGGGTATAACTAGGGGAGCTGAAGCCTCTGAACTTTGGAGAATGGCTTGATCAAGTGTGAACAAGAGTGGAGCTACTTCGTGGTCAAGAGGACCTTTTCCAAGGAAGGAACAACTGAACAGACTGAAGGAGAGGACTGACCTTTACTGTGTGTTCTGGGGCTGGCCTGCAGTTTGCTGATCTAACTAAGGAGAGGCTTAGGGACTTTGCTGTGTGCTTTTTTCCCCTGCCTGAAAGGACTTTGCTGTGTGCTGTTTCCTGAAGTAACTTGTCCCCAAATTCCCGAGGCGAGCTGTCTCCCTGTTGTGGAAACTCAGGGACATAAAAGTTTCCAAGTGGGTCTCAGCAACGCTGTGTGTATGTGCTTTTTTCAGCCTGAGACCTTCGTAAGAACTGCCCCGTGAAGGTGGTCACCCGGAGTTCAAGGGAGTCTCAGCGACGCTTTGTGCGTGTGCTTCATGCAGACTGATTAAGAAAAAGTGGGGGACCCAATAAACCCTTGTAGGCTTGGGCAATAAAATCAATCAAAATAAGAGTGTCTACAAGGGATTTCACTTGTTTTCACAGTAATGTTAATTCAAAATTATTTTTGAGTCAGTTACATGAAATCAGACTCCTAGGTGTCCCGCTAAGACAACCAAGCTAAATATAGTTAACGAAGCACCAAAGAAAAGCAAAGCACACAAGAGGTTCTAGTTATAGAAAATGAATTTATCTGATTTTAGCATGTTTTAAAATTGAGAAGGGTACAATTGAACAAAGTGAATATCAGCAAGAAAGTTATGACAAAGATGCACAAATCAATTTGAACACACAGTACATAACCTACGTCAGCTCCTAAAAGTGACAAAGCAAATATTATCCAAAAATCAATAACTATTGCTTCAGAAAGACAATTTTTCTTGGAGTTGGCGGGACTGTCGACGTTTCGGTCTTTGTGGCATCAGTCCATTAGACCATGCTCAGGACAAATGACTTTATGCAGGATATACAACCTTCTATGGTGATCACCAGGAGACTAAAGTTGACCTGGAGTCACATTGGCAGTGGAAGATAGCGTATAAATCACTGGCAGTAGCAAACAGCGTGAGAATCACTGGTTGTAGCGGACAACATAAAT
The DNA here is from genome assembly GCF_964261635.1 of Lissotriton helveticus. Lineage (NCBI taxonomy): Eukaryota > Metazoa > Chordata > Amphibia > Caudata > Salamandridae > Lissotriton > Lissotriton helveticus. The sequence continues at coordinate 1,089,322,453 of NC_136057.1, read as the reverse complement.
GTCAGAATGGTGAAGCCAGCAATGGGTCTTCCTATATTATTCTGGGGTGGAAAGAACTTTGAGTTAACAACCGATGTACGGCTGATGGAGGTTTTTCCAAACAAAAGGGCACAATTGACTCATGAGTAGTCCCACGCGACGAAAAATCGTCCGTGTTGCATCAAAGCATGCAGTGAGCGTGCGTATGTCGCTGCCTGGGGCGGGATGCAGGCTACGAGAGTAATGCTCTCGGCCTTTCCCATCTTTGCAGCGCGAGCCTCCGCTCAAGTCTGTATCGCAGCCCGTACTTGCCGAGGAGTGGCAGTACCGGGACCGGAGTATGGAGCTGCACTTTGTTTTCCATCATAACAGTGTTCGGGGCATATAGTGGCAGTAGCTGACCGCGAGTCAGTAAGAATGGCATAGAGACCGTCCAGAGCACCGCAATCGGTGCCAGAGTACATTATTTTGGCATTACGAACTACCTGATTGTTGCATTATGAATTGAATTATTTTTGCATTACGAACTGCATGATTGTTGCATTGAGAATTGCATTATTTCTGCATTACGAACCGCCGGACTGTTGCATTACGAACTGCATTATTTTTACATTACGAAGTGCCTGATTCTTGCATTACAAACTGCATAGCATTGCATTAGGACTGCATTGGATCACTGAGAATTGCTCATTATTACTGCAAGAACCTACAAGGGCTTGCTGGCCTAATAACCGGCAAGGTGAAATATTACAAATACGCATATGTTCGATATATATCATGTGGTCTCATCGTATATCTTTATTTTATAAACATATAATAGTTTTTTTTATGAAACTCGTGTGGAGTCCATTTGTGGTATTATCACTGGGTTACTGAGGTGTGGTTGCAAATACTTTACACATTTGGAGATAAGCCTGGCTGCTCCTGCCAAGCTACCGAGGGGGTGAGCAGGGCGATCTGAGAAGGTGTCCTTCCTTTCCCTGATTTAGAAGCAAGGGTCCCTATTTGGACTAAGGTACCTACCTCAGCCCCAGTTCTAACAGGATGCTAATAGTGCAGTGTGTAATTACCACATTCTTGCAATCACATTCCAAATTTTACTGGTAACACACTTACTTGAATGTATTTATGCAGGTATGGTGCAAGGCAGCTCTGAATTGATAGAAGAACATCTCTATATGTTTTGTTTTTCTTTTCTGGTGGTAATCATTATATATGCACCAAATTTCAAATCAATGTAGCACTGTTAGTAATCCAATTATATTAACAACAATCTTCTTCTAATCAATCACAGCCTTTTTCCAACTAAGCTACTCATTTGAATGCTACTCATAGACCTCTTTCTCTCACCAAATTACCCAATGTTTCTATCTTTTGCATTTAGCTTCACTCAAAGTCAAAGCAAACTCTTAGAAATCAGAATTGCCTCTAACTCTTGTCTACAACCTTTGCCTATTAAATGTTCTCATAATATTTCCATACACTTCCATGTTGTAATAAAAATAGATTTTAGTTGGGCAGGATCTGACTTCTTACCAAGCAGTAGGTTCAAAGTGCTGTCAGGTCCAATACACAAGTTCAATAAATAACCTTGGCTTAACCCTTGGTATCTATGGCACAGAGCTGGATGGCTTACCTTAAGGAAAGTTTGTAAAGCATTTAGCAGTATCAAAACAATGAAGGAGCCAAAACACAACGCAATCAAAATCTCACAACCAATTTAATACAAAAAAGGGCACACAAATGATCAAATGCAATGAAGGGAGCTAGAGAGATGAATATTTGAGGTGTTAGGACAAAAAGTGCAAAATAAAAAGAAAAGCACTAAGCAATAGTGCCTGCTCATGGTCTACAGGGAGCCAGGTATTTATTTATTTATTTATTTAAAGAGTTCTATATAGCGCTGGCTAGACCCGAAGGTATCAGAGCGCTTTACATAAGGTTCCACATGTGCAGATTTTGTCATGCATAAATATATTCTTGCACCTAGATTTTTTCTATTCCCCATTTCTGAGTGTAGGTTCACACCTAAGTGTATACCTATAGGCCTCCATTCCCCGTAGTCTGGGGATCAAGCTATTTAAGACGCCAGATGGAATTTGGGAAGTTGCTACATTCACTTGTAGGTAGGGATCCTCACCCCAACGGCGAAGATCTCCCTATAATAAAACTGATGAGAAAAATAATAAACTTTATAAATTCTTAAAATCAAATCAAATATATTTTATTGTAAAATTAAAATGTAAATTAAATCAAAATAATGATAATTAACATATAACTAATACAATAAAATGATACAGTTCATTAACTCAACTCAGCAAGCTAAATGTTCTCTAAGTAATTTCATGATGAAACTATATTAATTTCTCAAAATTTAGAAATCCTATACTCACTTAAATTTAAGTATTTAACAAATATTTATTCAATTTAAGAAAGGTACATTTTTAAATAATTTGATATAATTACAAATTTTTCTTAAACCTTTCAAAGTTTTTTTAATCAATTACATGTTTTAAATGAGTAAATATTCAAATGTATATGTGATATAATTTTTCAACACTAAAACAATTATTTTTATATATTTATTTTAAAAGTCAAACTAATGTAACTAATTATTTCAACCTTATTTCCTATGGGTTATTTTAAGCCCTTTCCTTCATTATTTTCTGTAGGAGTATGCTGCAGTACCTGACAAGCCATGTGTGGTGCTAGACTTATTCCAAGACTATCTGAGGTACATTTACATTTGTTTTGTGGAGTTTTGGGCTCTAGTAACATTTGTTTGTGAATAGCAATGGCCTTACTCTTTCGTGGATTTATTTTTATTATCATGTCCCCCCTACACACCTGTGTACCGCGCCCTAAACCCTGCTGTTCTGTATTAAATATTCCCCATTTACCATCCACCCCGCCCGGTCCGTCCTACATTTACTACTAAGGGGCCGATTACAATCTCGTTAGGAAACCCTTCCGACCAAATTGGTTTCGGAATTAATCGTGTGCTGCGGGTCCGACCGACCGATTACGATGCTTTACAAAATTGCTTGGTCCGATTCCCCTTGACTTCAATGGGAGCCTGTGTTCCAAACAAGAACACATGCTCCTATTGACAAAAGGGGTTGGTGGGGAAAACCTTGTAAACTGTGGGGGCACCCCATGGTACTTGCCACACTGCGCTTGCATGCATGGGAAAAGGGACCCCATGCGTACCCCCATTGGCCCGATTTGGAGGGCCCTGCATGAAGGGGGCCTGCTACGGGGCCATAAAGTCAGATAATGCAGCCAATCCGCCTCGGAACAACCGATTTGGAAAGGCTGTCCGAATCTGACATCCTCATCGCTCAGTTGGAAATGAGGTCCGTAGACCGACATGATTTGTTTCTGACCGACTCAGTTTCTATCAATGCCTTTCGGAACCGAGTCAGACAGTCAGACGCTTTCCAGCCATTGCAATCAATCATTGGTATAAGTGTCTGAGTCGGCCAGAAAGCCAGGTTCCGAATCAGATTCAGACTAATCAGATGACATCGTAATTGACCCCTAAGTAGTAAACCTACATGTGTGGAGTTCTTCCCACTGAAAAAGGATAGGCAGTTGTAGATGGTGATTGCCACACTTAAGTTTTGAATAACATTTTGTAGTAAGTAGTACTACTATAGTACTTCTAAGATTCTACAAAATGCAGTTTATGAATCAGGCCCATGTGTCAGAACAATGAACTCCCCAGGCAACAATAAGTCAAACTCCACACAACCTGACCACCATCAGAATATTCAAGGCATATTTTCAAACCTCTCACTGTTGATGATGGCGTGACCATCTTAGTATCTCTCAAAGTACCATCATCGGAAAATGGGCTGCATTTAAAAAAAAATTAAACATTTCTGTCGCATTTCTTAAGGGCAGGCAGTGGTCCCTGGGACCACTGCCTGCTCTTAAAAAATATTTTCTCATACATTCACAAAATTGGTGGTAAACTGCGAGAATTTTGTGACCGCAAATTCGGTCGCAAAACAATGGTGATTCACTATTGCTGGTTCCTTTTAAATGGGTTCCTGTGAGCTCTCTGGATCTCAGGTTCAAGATTAATGTCAGGCCTTTCCTTGAAAACAGTGTTCCTCCAAGAATGATTTACGATCCTATCTAAATCCTGCATCAGACCTAGGTTTTTTTTTGGTCAGCAAGCTTATTTCGCTTGCATTGTACTGTATTTCTTACTTGACCAAACAACCTCTTGCTCCATTCCTTTTGCCTGAGCAGCCACCTCATCCAGTTTCTGGAAAAAAGCTAGTAAGGAAGCCTGGATCTCAGCTTGGTTAGCCCCGGAAACCTCACACCTACTCTTGATCTTTGCCTTGATTCACATTAGAATAACTGCCAGAGCCTCCTCTGCTTGTACCCCTAACATCTCAGCCCCATCAGGTCCACTATGGGTCACCCAAAGGCCAACACTCTCTTGCTGGACTCCCTGGAATGGCCCACACACCTAGTCAGACCTCTCTGGGTACATGAAGACCTCAAACCTATTCTTGGTGCAAATCTGTGGGACCTGCTGGATAGGACAAGGCGTACCTTAGCTGATTGCTGCACTAGGTGCATCCGTGCTGTTTGCACTGGTCACACCAGAAAAAAATGTGGGGAGATTCCAAGCACTGATTCCTTGTTCCTGTGCTTCCCCGGAAGTGCACACTCAGCATTTGGTGAAAAGCAGATGTAGCCCTGAACTTAAAGGAGTTCAGGGTCAGGGCCACTTTTATCTGCGTGACAGGTACCTTCCTTCCCCTAGCCCCCAAGATCTTGTTTGTCAGTCTTGCAGTCTTTGAAGTCTTAAGGTTTGCCCCCCTAACAATACTGCATTGATACTTTACAATACCATCGAGGAGAAATCTACTTCAGGATCTACCCCGGAAATAATGGAGGTGTGGGTGTGAAACACATACCTTGATGTTCTGGCCAGGCTGTGCCCTTTCTTATCCATCGATTTGAGGTACTGGTTCCTCTCAATTTCAGCCAATGCCTCTTCCTTCCTTCGCCTTTGCTGCCCCTATTAGCAGTGCAATTGCTGACAGAGTAATCTTCCTCAAGCATTTCACTGCCACCCAACTTCCAGGCCAAGCACGCTCCTCAGGTTTTGTGCTTACTCTTCCTCTCAGGACCCAGGTAATGGCCATCCTGCTGCACTGGAGCTCCCATGCAGCTTCCCTTCTCGTGCGGAAACACTGCACCAGTTGCCGGAATGAGTGGATGAAGCACCTCTAACATGAGGTAAAATAAAGAATCTGCCTGGCCCTTTAATGGCCCTTTTATCAGGTGATTTTAGTGAGGCAGGGGGAGGTCATTGCAGCAATAGAAAAACCTCCCTCCCCCAGAAGCCTGCAGCCGCCTAGTGTACGGCCGCCATGTTCCCCCTCCTTAACTGATAATATAGAGTCTGCCTTCCTGGGATACATTTAAAGCTTTCATATGTGGAGTTTTGTGAAGTCCAGCACATGCAAAGAATAAAACAGAGAAGGTTGAGTGTACAGCCTTGAACCAGGAAATATAGGTACTGGAGGCATATATACAGAGGTTGGAAGACAAGCAGCAACATTTTTAAATCAAGCTGGATGAGACGTGTAGGGAACAGTGGCACCCCTAGTCTCTGAATCTTTTTGAATATGGGAGAGGTCAGAGAGGTCTAGAAAACCATATCAAGGAGCTTGGGGCATCTCTAAAAAGGCTGGGGAAATCCACTATATACGGAGGAGATCTACCCTGACCTTGATAAGTTTGGTGAATGGTTGCAGGATATGGACCTGCCCAGGCTCACGGAGATGTGTTTAGAATTCCCTTGAGGCCCATATCACAGAGGCTGAAATCTGGGAGCACCTGAAATATGTTAAGAACAGGAAGACAGCAGGCCCAGATGCCCTAAGAGCTTTATAAGCGATTGAAGGAAGTGTTTGCACCAGTTTGGGGGAAATTGTTTAATTCCATATATTTTAAGAATGCCCAGATCCCAAAGTCATGGAGGGAAGTCACAATAGTGTCGATATAGAAAACCGCCAAAGGTCCTAAAAAGGCAGATTTATACTGTACAATCTCTCTACTAAACACCGATTATAAGGTATGCTCTAGTACTGGCAGATAGATTGGCCAATCTAGCATCTCAATTAATCAACCATTATAATAAGGGTTCATCCCAAAGCACCAGATCCACAAGCTCACTCAGTAGCCAACTGACTGTTTTAGGCACTGCTAACTCTATTCTATTGGCAGTCGCTACAATAGATGATGACAAGGTTTTTGACCGAGTTTGCTGGGAGGTCTTGGCAGTACTGGGCTTCAGCTCGTGGTTTTTTTCAACCCTCCAGAGATAATATGAAAACCCATCTGTGCTAATTCTGTTCAATGTAGCTCTAACTAAGAGTTTCAGGATCACAAGGGGCATGACGCAAGGGGTGCGTGCCCCCTTTCTTCCCTACTGTTCGCCATTTACATTGAACCATTCGGGCAGGTACTCAGAAGAGACCAGTAAGTAATCCCTTTTTCTTTGCAGCAATTTAGGAATATGATTACACTTATGCTGATGTTAATATATACATCTGCCCCGGTCCAGACCATCACTAGCATAGAAAAGCTAGTGGAGGATTGGTGCGTTGTCAGGGTATTCTGTGAATGTCTACAAATTTTGTGTTGGAATATTGTCAATTGGGAAGGGGAGTTGAAAAATGAGATTAAATATTTGGGCATCTCTATAGCTCTAAACCCCAGAGTTCAACCTGAGCTGAGATTTTAGTAGAAATGATTAGGGGGTTGGGACCCACAGGTTTCCTATTCAAGTTTGGGGCCCAAAAATTTTGTTTTTTAAGTTCAATTTAAAGTTTTAAAGCTCTCACTTAGCCTGTGGTACAGAGTCAGGAAGATCCTGGGTATCAGCCACTATTCTGATTTTTCACCAGTTTGGGATTCCCAGGGCACCACAGACTGTTTGTTGGATGGGCTGAATTATCCATGGAAGAAGGCTGAGAATACCACCTGGGAGAACTGTTTACAGAACAGAAGCTATTACTGTGGGAGCTTAAGGTGAAGCTGGGGATTCCCTATCTCGAAATAAATACTTGCAGCTTTCCTCTTGGTATGCAAGTGCCAAGCAGGAGATCATTGGGGCATGGGAAGCAGAGTCACTCATGCAAGAAGTGCAGCTTATCAACACTATTGTATATTGTATTAGAAGCTCCTAGATGCCAATGATAGAGCTCTGGTGGAACTATATGTGATTTGGGAGTGGACAATCCCAGAGGCTGTTTCCCCATCTGTGGCAAGTATCTTTAAAATTACTGTACTATACAGTTAAGTCTGCTAATTTCAAAAGGAACCATTATTTCATCCTCAATAGAATATTTTGGACTCCCCAAAGGTTCGTAGAGAACCCGACCCCTAGATGTAGAGAATGTGGCCACCTCTAAGCAAACAACGAGATGTTTGCTAACTGCCCATTGATCAGCTGGTATTGGGATATCCTGTGAAACATCATTAAGGAAATTCTGGGGTTTAAAATCAAGTTGAACCCTGTATTTGTGCTGTTGGGAGTGGACTCTACATCACTTAGATTCTTGCAGAGAACCCAAAGGTGTTTGCTGATTTATCTTGTGCTTCTGGCCAGAAAGGAGAAATGCAAACATTGGTTAGACCAGTCACCTCCTTCCCCGGAGGATTGGCTTCAGGCTTTACATCAGACTTGCAGGTTGGATTTAGGGAGCACCTCAAGCAGGGCAGAGGTTATATGGGACAATTTCCTGAGGTGGAGTAATGGGGCGTTGGTCCCGGAAAGTTGAATAGTCCTATGATTTTACCTCAGCACAAAAGTGATATGGGTGTTTTAATCGTTTAAACCGCAAGTGCATCAGATGTGAGGATGGTCTCCTCCAACATCACTAGAGATGGCAGCAGCTGTGCTGGTATGAGGACTCAAAAAAATGACTTACCTCCCCTCCAAGCAATATAACTTTGGGGAGGTGGAATAGTCTGAATTGTCACACTTCTAAGAGTGTGATGGTTAGTAGTCATGTTGTTACTATCATTGGCAGCATGGCAGGGGCAATGTGTGGTGCAAGCAGCAGTAGCCTCCTGACACGAACCCTGGCACTTATTATTTTACAAATTAATCACTCAAGTGATAGCAGCCACAAAAGGGAGACTATCTATCTTTGACCCATCCCTTTTTCATTGTACAGTCTATGTACAATTGTGAAACAACAATTTCTGTGTCTCCTCTTTTTGTCTCTAGAGGGTGTAAATTTTAATTGGGGAGGGGCACAGTGGCATAATATGGGCATCAGAGAACAGAATTGTATAATGATTGCTGACTGTGATGGCGTGTGGTGTAGGTAGGAGAATAGATTTCTAGCAGGAAATAGGCAGGAAGAGTTGGAGGGAAATCGACTGCTGATGAGAAGTGGGACAGGGAGGAGAGAAAGAAGTACTTTGAGGTGCTTGGTAACAACTAAAATATGAGTAAGACAAAGGGCAGTGTGGGTCACATAACATAGGGAAGAAGTGGAAAGAAGGGCAGTGGGTGGGAAGGGAAGGAGAAGGAGAAGTAGAAGGACAAATGGCTGAAGAAAGGAAAGGAATGGGAAGATGCAGGGAGAATGAGTTGGGCAAACATGGACACAAATACAGAAAAAGAAATCAGGTAATCAAGTTAATGGCTTAAAGGGGTCCACAGGATCAGTAAGATTAGAGTTGGAATGTAAGCAGAAAAAAATACTGAACCATTGAACCATTCCGAAATAGCAGCATTAAATGTGATGGCCGCCTAAAACCCACCAGATATTCATCATAGTCAACAGACTGAATGTTATGAATACTAGAGGCTGACTTCAGACTAGATGTAGACCCATAGAACAATCAATAATCAATCAATTTTAAGTGTATCAGTTCAAAAATGCAAACCATGAAAATAAATATCATAAAACAATTTCATAATCATGGTCGTATGACATTTCTGATACAAAGATGTTCAACATTATTTGAAAAGTGTATTCTAGCAAATTAAAATGCAGATTCACTAGTGGCATCAGATTAAAATGCATCACTTCATCAGTAATTGACCTTGAACGTAATTGCACATTTCATCTGGAATCTCTTCTGTCTTACTCTTATCAAGCCAAAACTGTCCCCAACATAAAATATCAAAGTGAGGGTAATAATAAGAGGAGTCATAAAAGAGCTGATCAACGTAACTTCAGTTGCTTTTCCTTTAAAAGAGGAAAAATACACATTTTCTTGTCAGAGGAAAAGTCATGCACACAAATCTAAACTGCATGTTAATCTTATCAGACACTTGTCATATGAGTTGATAACTCAAGTCAACTAAGACACCATTCGAGCAACCCAATGTGAAAGGGAAATAAGGGCTAGTTGTACTACTTGTTATTTACAAAATACTGGTTGAAATTTGTGACCAGTATTTTTGCAATAGAGCCGTTTTCCTTATAGGAAACGGACAGTGTTAAAAAATAAAGGTTTACTTTTTTTCTTGTTTTTTTAAGAGTTGGATGTCGTTCTGTGGAACACTGCCTATTCCCCTATAATTCACAAAGGTGAAGAATCCTAAAGGTAATCATTCCCTTTTGTGAACAGATTACCACCGTAGCTGGGGGTCTGTACAATTTGAATGTTTTGCTACTAGATTTTGGTTGTAAAACTTTAATACATAATGTTATGTCAGGTGTCGATCCCTCCATTGTGATCCCCGGGGAAGGGGTGTTCTCTTTTGTTTGACCTGTTAGACATGCTATGGGTGGTTTGGCCCGTGACGTCACGGGAAGGGAAAATAGAGAATGCTGGGACCGGAGGAGAGGGTTCTTCGGCAATATCCAGCACAGTAATGTGTATGCCTGATCTTTTCACCACAACAAATTGGCGACAAGTGGGTTTTCACTCACCCACGCACATGTTCCTGCCCCAGCACTGTTTTTGCCGCATCTCAGCTGGTATCCAGGAGTGTCTGCGGCTTTGTTTGCTGCCGGCCAAGCAACCTGCATCCATACACGAACTAGGGCAGAGCATCACCTGCAGCCCGTGTCAGAGCCTGCTCTTGTGTCGGAGAATTCACCAAGCATTGTATTGTTCACCCATTAATAGGGAACGCAAGCTGGGTTTAGACTGTTGTGAGACAGGTTAGTTTTACCCTACTGATGATGTGCTGTTGCAAATAGTAATCCTGTTCAGCTAGAGAGGAACCGCAGGTTCAGACATTTGGTGTATGTGCTTTGCTGAGGAGCCAATGGAGAGAAGCTACCATCTGTGGGATTATGACTGAACGCCTCCAAGTCAGAATCCCCCTAAACCATAATGATAAGGCAGTGCCATGGATCCTTGGCTTGCATGCAATAGCTGTCCTTTTGGTCCGATGTATAGAGCCGCTCGCTTGGAGACCAGAGCACAGACGGGAGGGGGACGCCTCTCCAACAACCTGAGTTCAGCGCATGTTCGTGGGGCACTCAGTGTTAAATCATTCATAGACAACCTGATTCTGGGTCAGGGTTGCGTAAGCAGCAGAGTAACTACCTCACTGTGATCTATTGAAAGTCATCCTCTGAGCCAAGCTTTTATCTCAGTCTGTGGGCAACCACGGAACATTCTCCACCACAACCAGAGGTGGGTCCCTCTGCTGCCGCGTCGTGGAAGGGATGCAGAGGGGGGAACATGGGCCTGCGGGAGCCCGCCTCCACAATGTGCCGGTTGAAACAGGGACCTCAAATTCCCAACCTGCATCACCTGGTGCAGGGATGGGGGCCGCGATACCTCGTGGGTCAGCAGGGTGCCCAGATGGCTGGGGAGAGATCATCCCCCCACTGCTGCCACACAAGTGGCACAGAGGCGAGCAGCTCCTGGGAAGAGGCCCTACCGAGCTCCGCCTCGGCACTCTTGCTGTTGACGGTCTGACGTGCAACTGGGTCCAGTCGTCCCGGGCCATCTGGTTGCTGAGTCATCCCGGGCCATCTGGTCACCTGACTGAGCAACCAGATGGCCCGGTGGGCTGGGTGACCTGAGTGGGTGACCTGATGGCCAACCGCGTTAGCTCCAACTTTTGTCCTTTCCCGGGGTTCTGTAAGCCTCTATTATAGTCAAGGAAAATGGGTTCCCCAGACAGGCCTGCAGGAAAGGATTTGGTCCGGGCTTGAGCCTTCTTCTTCTTGGTAACTTGGGATCCAGTAGGGTGGGAGGTCAGCACTCTGAGGCCATGGTATGTGGTGACAGCAAGTGCCCTGGGCAAGGTGGCTGCAGGCCCAGAGAGGACTCATTTGCTCCCGTACTGGGTTGGGGATAAAGAGAGGAGACCGGCCCTGCATGAAGGCTCAGCCCCACGGGGTGCTGAGCTTGAACAGGAGCCCTGGAGGGCTCCGAGAAGCCCTCAGCAGATGCCTGGGCTCAGCCTTGAATGGCAATGACTGTCGATGTCTGCAGGGCCAGGGAGCAAGCAAGCCTGGGTCTGGGAGCCCACCAGGGACCTGGGTTCCCTTCTCCGGCCCATGACATGGTAACGGGGATGCATGCCCCTGCTTGACTGGGCCATAGGGTGGGCGCCCAGATCCGCGGCTTCATCCTCTAGCCTGCCGTGTGGCAAAGGGCTCACGGTGGGGGTCCTGCCGGCCATTGAGGCTTTCCCTGCTTGGCTGGATTCAGAAGCATGGGATGGAGCCCCTCATCCAAGCCAACTTGTGCCCAAGCACCCAGGATAACCTTGAAGTCTCTACTCATAGTACCCCTTGCTGAATTCAGAATTTTGTCTATTTTTCAGAGACCGCAAACCCTTCATTGATGCCATTTGCAGGGGGGGTACAGGCACTTTCTTCTCCATTACTTATTTATTGATTTCCTCTGGGGAATTCAGAAACCCTGGGCACCTATGGAATCCCCAGGATGTTGGGAAAAAAGGATGCAAATTTGGCATGGATGCATATATGGACAAAAAGTTACTGAGGTCTAAGCGCGAACTACCCCAAATAGCCAAAAAAGGGCATGGTACAGGGCGGGGAAAAAACCTGGCAGTGAAGGGGTTAATTTGTTGCAATGAGCGAGGCACATTCTTTCTTTACCCTGTCCAGAAATACCATGTCTTGCATAGCAGAATCGGGCTGGGAATTATGCATAAGGAGAACTCTAAAAAGAGCAGACAACACAATTCATCAAAGGAGGAGCCGATGTGACGGAGATTTAACACTTTACTCAACAGCTGGTAATCAGCTGTTCCCCCCTCTAAATAGGATGGAAGAACTATTAGTTTGGTGAGACTTGAATTCAAATGAGTTAAATTGGTTCTCTGAACCCATTATACTTTACATGATCCTTTTATGTCAGTCTGTTTAAAAAAAAATATAGGTAGTATAATAGATTCCAACCAGGAATTAGAAATTGCTTTGTGACTTGCCTTAAGTAAAGTAAAGTTAAGTAATAAAGTAGTAAAGTTACGTAATAAAGGTGCCCCAATGGTCAGAATACATTTATAAGTTTGTTTGCCAGGATTGTATATATTGCTTCAATTACTTAATCAAGAAAGAATATGAATTGTTGTGTCTTGCGAAGTGACTTACTCTCTGGCGTTTCCTCCAATCATTAAGCCCCGAAACATTGATGGAACAAATCTTAATATGTGCCATGATCTAAAATAAGTCTTTTCCGAAAATCTGGAAAACTAAGTCTTAACGCCTTAGCAAAAATTACTAATACTCTCTTACTGGTGCGAAAACTAGTCAAATATCGATACATCTCATTTTCAATTTTTCCCCTCCCTCCTTCCCCATCATTCTCCCTCCCACCCTCCCCCCAAATCTCCCCCAGTCACACCCACTACCACCCACCACCCACATACCCACTCAGTTAAGGCGCTCAGACCTGGTCTGTGCACGTGATGAAGAGACGATTGGAGTGATGGAGAGAAAAACATTTTTTTTAAACAATACATTTAGAAATCCTACCCTGAATTATAAACACCTGTTGCTCAAAGGATTATGCGCCTAAGGAAAGAGATCCCGGGCAGCCAAACCACAGTTTATATGATATGATACCTAGTCAAGTTGTCATGGGAGATATCAAGAGAGATAATATAATAACTAACTCTGTTGTCCTGTTAGTCCACAGTCTATTCAGATGTTATGACTATCCGGATAGTTTAACTTTATAGACGTCATGCTGCTGTCCCTTGAGAATCCAAATATTCCTTCGCCTTCACCTCGGACACAAAATACAGTGTTCTGCCAGCATTTATTATTTTTAATTGCGCTGGATTGATCAGATATGCCTGCATGTTTTTGGCCTGGAAGGGAGAAATCAGCTGCCTCAATCTCCACCTTCTCTCGACAGTTATATGGCAGAAGTCTGGCCTGACAAAAAATGAAATTTCTCCAACTGTTTTCCTCGCGTCTGGCCTAGCTTTTTCCGAGATTGCTTGCCTTAACAGAAAATTGCCCAGATATATTAATATTGCTCTGGGCTTGTCCGTTTCCTTTGCATGGCGCTTTGGTTTAAACGGAGTGCGATGCACATGCTGTATTTCCTCAGCCCAGTTCCAGCCAGGGAGGTCCACAAAGGCTTTCTCGAAAAGTTTAATGATGAAGGCTCTTATGTCCAGCCCTTCCACCCCCTCCTGTACCCCTAAAACCCGAAGATTATTCCGCCTTTGCCGGTTCTCCAAATCTTCCAGCTTCCATTGTATATCTGTTATCTGGGCACTTTGGGCATCTACTTTAGTAATGGCTGCTGTTGATTCCGCCTCCGTCGAGACCACTCTTTCCTCTAGATCTGTGACTCGGTCTCCAAGGTTAACACACACTTTGGACAGCTTTCTTATTGCCCCTTGCATTTTTCTAACCGCCGCTTGTGCCTTACGGCTGTCCTGACGGGTCTCCTCTCTATGAGCCAGGATCTCCTTATGTATCACCTCTAAGAGCGACATCTGTGCTGACTCTCCGAGTGGACTACCCAGTAATTGAGAATGGGAGTCCGAGGAATGGTCCCAGCTAAGCTCTTGAGACTTAACCCCAGCAGGAGGCCTGGCTGAGAATATAGGGGGATCAGATGCAATTTCCGGATCACTTTCGGTATCCAGGTTACTTCCTCCCTGTACTGAGCTATCATCCTCTGACCATTCACCGCCTTCTGAGACAGAGAAGAAGCATTCGCTAGGGGAGTTGTCTTTATCCTTATCCTTATCTTTATCACTTGTTTTCTCCAGACCAGGATGCCCCCCTGAGTTCACAATTTTTGCAATAGTGTCCGCAGCATACACTTGGGCCATTGTATCTTTCTGTTCCAGTGCCTCATCCAGATTACCAGCAGCACCCCCTGTTCCTCCATAGACCCCTTCGTTGAGTCTTTATCCTTGTTGTTAAAAAGTGGCCCATTAATAATCTCTTTAGACCCCACAGAGACTAAAGGCTTTGCACTTATTTCAGAGGAAAGAGGGGGTACGACCCCCCCCCCCCGTCCTCCGCAATTCCTTTCACAAGCTCATGCTCTTGTTCTTTGTCAACAACTATCGGACTGTAAGTCACTTCGCAAGACACAACAATTTGGACATCCTTTGCTTGCAAGAGACGCACTTGCCCTGGGCTAAAAGGAATCTTCTATATATCCGGGGTTATGAGTTGTTGGTTTCCTCTTCACAAACCTCGACAGCTAGAGGTGTCGCCATTTTAGCCAAACAAAATCTAGGTGGGGCGAAGAGAGCAAAGGCAGACAGCTCAGGAAGATGGGCAATAGTAGAGCTGGCTCTGGGGTATACGTTGTGTACAGTTTATGGCTCAAACTTTGATGAGCCTGATGTCTTTGACATTCTGGAAGAAGAATTGGTAAACTGGCCAACTCCTGTTGTATTCTGCGGGGATATGAATATCTCGCTGGAATGGAATAAGGCTGCTAGGTATATAGGATCTAAGCCAAAAGTACATAGAGCACTTACCTCTCTGTTAAGATCACACGGACTAGAGGATGTATGGAATGTGAAACATCCCACGGATTCGGGCTTCACCTATTTCTCCTTCCCGCACCAAAAATACTCTAAATTGGATTATTTCTTTCTCTCCTCAGATAAGATGGGCAAAGCGAATTTAACAAAAATGCCCAAATATATCTCTGATCATAATCCGCTGGTCCTAACAGTTGTGATAGAAAATGTAGGAAGACGACAAACGAGCTGGTCTTTCGAAAGAAAGCTTCTTGCGGATGAGAGGTTTGTGAGTCACATAAGGCAATGGACAAAAGAATTTTATAAAATAAATAGGTATAGTGCCTCCCGTAACACAGTATGGGATACATTTAAGGCTGCTATTAGGGGGGAGACAATTAGTTATTCGGCCAGATTGAGGAAGGAGGATAGGGAGAGAGTCGAAACTCTGATCAGAAATTTGGGTATAGCAGAAATACAGCATATCAAAGATATAGGTCAGCGGACCAATGGGCAAGCAAGCTTAAACAGAATCAATATTATTAAAGCGGATCTTCAGGGGTTTGTTACACAAAAGGAATCTAGAGAATATCAGTCTTCGAGAGCCAGTCGCTACGAAACAGGAGAACAAGCAGGAAGAGTGTTAGCACTGCGGATTAGGCAGGAGAGATCCAAAAATACTATCCAATGTCTACAGGTAATGGGGATTGACTACACAGAACCCGGGGAGATCCTGGAAGTTTTTCAGGCCTTCTATCAGAAGTTATACGATCAAGAGGGAGATGGGATGGCACCGAATCAAAACTTAAAAGATGAAGGCCCTAAATTAGATGAAAATAGCAGGGAGATATTGGAGTCTGACCTGACTTTGATGGAGGTTAAAACTGCACTACAGGAACTGGCAGCTGGTAAAGCTGCAGGACCTGATAGTATCCCACTAGAGTTATATAAGTGTTTAGAGGAAGAAATCGCACCAATATTGCTAGATTTATTTAAAGGGGTAGTGTGCTCAGGGTTAATCCCAGAAACATGGAAAGAGACAAATATTGTAGTCTTTCATAAGAAAGGAAAACCTAAAGATAATCCAGGTTCCTATCGCCCGATCTCCCTCATCAATTCAGATACGAAACTATATTCTAAGATATGGGCGTTAAGGCTGGGAAGGATCATTGGTCAGTTGGTCTCCCCTTGGCAGCATGGGTTCGTGCCAGGCCGTGACACCACAGATCATATAAGACGAGCCATAGCTCTGTTCGATGCCTGTGCTGCCAGGGGCGAGGATATGGCCATGATCCTTCTAGATGCTGAGAAAGCATTTGATAGGGTGGCATGGGAGTGTTTGTGGGGGATTTTGGTCGGTAGGGGGTTTGGTAACAAGAGCTTGAAGGCTATTAAGGCTATGTATAGAGATCCGGTCGCAAGGGTCATGGTCATGGGACAAAGCTCTGACAAAATAATAATCAAAAGAGGTACCCGACAGGGCTGTCCATGTTCTCCGATACTATTTTCACTGTACATAGATCCCCTGATCCAAAAAATATTGATGTCCGAGCAGATCATCCCGGTTAAACTCAGTAGCTATACAACCAAAATCTTGGCTTACGCCGACGATTTGGCAATTATTACAATTGCTCCACAACAAGCATTGGCTGAGATTAGTCAACTGGCAAAGGATTTTGGGGTACAGTCAGGATACCGATTAAATGAAGAAAAAACACAGATCATTTGTACAAATAACATTGTTAAACTGGATCATAGATATGTGGACTCAGCTGTATATCTAGGGGTAAGAATAAATGCGAATGTCAACAAGATCATTTCGGACAATTACTATCCACTGCTAGAGTCAATTGAGAGGGAGCTAAGGAGGATTGACGTGTTACATTTGTCACTGATAGGCAGGGTTAATGTTGTAAAAATGACTATGTTCCCTAAGTTGCTCTACCTCTTTCGATCTATACCATTGCTGTTGGAGGAGGGGACAATTAGGAAGATCGAAGGAACATTTATCCGATTTGTCTGGCAGTATGGGAAAGTTAGAAGGTCACTGGCACACCTGTCTTTACCACTCATGAGAGGTGGCCTAGCTATGCCCAACATAAGGCTATATCATTGGTCGTGTTTGCTAGTTCAAATGAATATATTGTTTAAATTGGATGATGGAACAGCTGAATTTCCACCTGATATTCGATCAATCCCCACTATTTACGAGCTTTTAGTTGGTAGAAAGGCAGTAGGATTGCTGATGCGAGAGGTTGAAAGGAGATTTTATAAAAGATCCAGATACAAGATCTTGATGGCTGTATGGGGAACCTGGAAATCTGTGGGGAAACATCTAAAGATTCCAAAAATTCATGCCAATATTGATATATGGAAATCTAACATTTTTGTGCACCTAGGCTATAATATTAATAGTCGATTTTGGAGGGAGAAGGGAATTAAGTGTCTGGGGGATGTTGTATCAGGAGACGAGATTACTGATTTTAACACATTGCAACAAAAATTCGGGCTCCCATCTAACCATTGGTTACTTTATGCACAGATGGCTCAAACAATTAGATCACTCAGGCCCAGGTTATCTCCTCAGGTTTGCCATACATTAATTGAATATCTGAAAAATGGAGGTAAGAAAATCAGAATCTGTTATGGCAATCTTTTGCAGGAGTTGGACGATGACATGGATAAGGGTGAAACCACCTTAGCTCTTAAACTAGGAGACCCGGATGTAGATCTGGATCTCGCCATAGTATTAAATAAAAAGATTTTTCGCTCCACAAATCTAAGGGCGCAACACTATAAGACCCTTTTTAACTTATATTTCACTCCATCAAAGCTGTTCGAGTGGGGAGTGAGAGATAATGATAGATGCCCTAGGTGTAACATGGGACCGGCAGATTTACTCCACATGTTTTATAATTGTCCGAGCCTGACACCAATTATTAAAGAGATACAGCTATTTTTAGAGGGGCTGCTAGAACAAAACATCGTTTTATCCCCAACAATGGTTTTAGTGGGCTTGGATGGGAAAATGGAGACAGATGGTGGTGCGGAAGCCCTAGTCTTCATCTCTGTCGCTATATTTCGCCTCTTAGTTTCAGCGGGTTGGATAGATCCCTATCCTCCTACCTTCCAACAATGGCTCTCAAGATTTTTAGGTATGCATAATATTGAAGAAAGCCTTTACGAGCTTAAGGGGAGGAAAAAATGTGAATTCGGCAAGAAAATGTGGGCTCCAGTTAGAAAATGCAGGGAATCTAGACATTGATTAAATGAAAATAATAATTTATAAGACTGTCTGGTTCACATGAAGACTGTGTTTCTTTTAAATCCTGTTTTATCCCCTCCTGCTGTTGTAAATACCAGGATCTTCATACTCTTCAAAATATCTATTTTTATTGTATAATCACTGTTTAATGAATTACTATGTGTAATAATGTCAGCAATGTAACTGTTTTAAATATTTGATACATCTCAAATAAAAAAAAAAGAAAAAAAAAAAAGAAAGAATATGAAAGAGTTTTTAAACTGACAACGTGCCCACTCTGGTTATTTTGAGAACTGTGAGAGTTAAAAAGTAATACGTTTTTTAAGGGCATTTTACAGAATTTTCCAGAAGGTAGTCGGAGACTTGGAAGCACATGCCTCAGCCAATTCTCCTCCACCCCAGGTTAAAATTTAGCACACTATTTCTAGCCCTCACATCACACATTTTGAGCACTGTGTTGTCACAGGGATACTTCCTCAGAGTCACAGGCATTTAAGCATAGACAGCATTTTGGGGTCACCAGGAATTGCAGCTGCACCCCTGGCTTCCTGAAGGAAAACGGGGCTCACATGAGCTCTGTTTACCTCTTGTTGTTTGTTCAAAGCTGCAACGTTTTAATTAATTTAATTAATTCTTTCATAATTCTGAGTCTATAGAAGGGATTTTAGTGGGCATGTAATGGTGCAACAGATAAAACTGTTGGGACTACCTATAACGTGCAATCATCTATATATAATAAATTATATATTATTAAACTAATTTTAGTTTTCTAAAGCAGATGCAAGATACAAAAATACAATATGTTTTATCATGTAAATGTATGTGTGGTACAGAAATAGATTTGTATCTGCTTTAGAAACCAGTTTCATTATTTTATTTGTCTTGCACTTAATGTTTAATCTTTCATTTATTGTTGCTTTTTGGAGTTCAGCTGTGTCACTACTGTAATGCCATTATGTCAAAGATCATGTGGCAACACCTTCTCTGACATCATCAGGGTGAAAAATGAATGTGCCGTCACTTTCTGTGATGTCATCCATTATGCCTAAACACTTGTATGATGCCACATCCTCTACCCCTTGTGTTTTGGTGAATCTATGTCAATGATTTAGGTATGGGCAAAGCAGTGTTAACTTTTGCTCCACATGTTATCCAACCACTTGGGAATAGAGATCTGAACTTGTGGAATTAAAGAGGATATCAATGTTGGAGATATCTTACTTGAAGGTGGTAACAATTTGAATAAATTGAAACATCAAAGGCAATATCACCAAAACCAACTTTTATGTTATTCATGAATATGAATAAGAGACCCAGTGTAGGGACTATTACATGAGAAGTTAAATGAAGTAATCAAAGAAAATGATAATTGCAGCTGTTTGAAATTTTATTAAAATCTTCAAGCAAAAAAAAAACCTGCTGTGTTGAAAACATATTAAATAATCAAAAGATAAACCTCTAGCTGAAAATTGTATTTTAGCATGCTGTCATTCATGAAATAAGCAGCTACTAACAGCTATTAACACCTACCACATATTTTTAGATTCTTTACAGCACTATCAAAATTTAGGGCCCGAGTACGATCTCGCTAGGAAAGTCCTCCATACGAGTCAGATCCGGAGGGCTTTCCTAGCAAATTGTGCTCTAAGAGTCCGTGTAACCGAGTGTGATACATCAGTATGGTGACTGACTCGGTTTGCTAGGCCTCCCATTGAACTCTATGGGAGCCTGTATACGGAACGCATACACAGACTCCTATAGCAAAAAGGGATGGGTGGGGAAAAGCGTACACCCTGCGGCGGGCACCACATGGTGCCCGCCACACTGTGCATGCACGGAAAGGGGGGACCCATGGGTACCACCATAGGACCGATTCAGAGTACCCTGGGTGAAGGGGGCCTGCTACAGCCCCCTGAAGTCGGATTCCCACAGTTGTTTTGTCTCAGGGAGACCGAGTTGATACGGCTGTCCAAATTGTGCATCGTACTCGCTTGTTCGGAAGCCGGCTCCATTGTGCGACACGATTTGGCTGAGACCGAATCGGACTGACAGGATCGGGTTTGAAAACGATTTGGTCAATGCGAATGAGTTGTTTGCATCGTCCTTGGTTGTTTAGAATGGGGAATGACTTGGGGGATGATGGGGAATGATTTGTTCGGAAACATAGGCTCCAAATCGGATTTTCTCATTCCGGAACCCTTCTGGAGGCCTTAGTAGCGAGATCGTACTCAGTCCCTTAGTCTATCATTAAAGGTTCCTGCTAGCTGATTACGACTACCGGCCGAAACACGTTGACAAGAAGACATCCTGCCCTATTTTTAATCTAGCCAGTATTGCCTCATTAATAACATTTGTTTTGGGATTTACCTGCAGGCTATTTTAACTTTGCACTATTCGCAGACCCCTGAAATTGTCTTAAGTGCTGTCAGCAAATTGCCACCTTCAAAGGTGGGGTTGAAAGCGTCCAGCAATAATAGAGGTGCTGGACGCAGGACTCACTGATGAGCCAGGCCACACATTAGTGTGGGTGAGAGTCCTTATATACTCTGTTGCTTGGAAACACTCAAGAACCTAGCAAGAAGTTCCCACAAGCCACAAATGCAGGCCCGTCTAAAAGGATTGGTCACAGATGACTACTTTCTCTTATAGAGAGAATTGCTCAGTAGCAGTTGGCACTTTTAACAGTGCCAGACTCCGCAGTATACACCTGCTCTGCTTCAGGTTTCCACAGTGGGCTTCTGCTTCTATATTTTTATCCTGCTTGCTCAAGGATATGAAAAGTATCAAGGAAGAAAAAAAAAATATACATTTATAATATGTTTACGTAAGATCCTGTATGCAGGATCCTTTACCCCAACTGAAACAGAGGCAGAATGAGGATGTGTTTGTGAAGGAAAAGGATGATATGCAACGGGATGTGAATCCCAGCCTTAGAAAGTGAATACAGAATAACAAAAAAACTGTTTGGCAGGGGAACTGTATCAAGGTGGAGCTCACTTCATGTAACACATTAATTGGGATAAGGAAGCCAAATGAGTGATGGAGTGGAAGTTTTGTATTTACATTTTACTCATTTGTAGGAGTGCATCATAATCACGTGTAGAGAGCAAACACATTTAACCCCTTGACTGCGGGGCACATTCTCCCGCTGTGCTGGGGGGAGGGGGGGGCGCATAAAGCGCCCCGGTGCTCATGACGAGGTCAGCTCGTCATGAGCTACGGCGCTCCGGTGCTCATGACTAGCTGAGCTCGTCATGGTCACACCCGTTTCCATGGAACGTTTAGCACAGCAGGGGAATCAGCCCAGCGTGCGAGTGTTCCATGGAACGGGCGAGGTCATGACGAGCTCAGCTCGTCATGAGCACCGGAGTGCCGTAGCTCATGACGAACTGAGCTCATCATGAGCACCCAAGGGGCTAATCATGTCTTGTGTACATGTGAGTGTTGGAATTGTGAACTGCATTAATGTATCTACATGACATATTTTAGTTTACTGACAAGAAGTATGAGAGTTAATGTAGGAATTCAATGTAACTAGTAGAAAACGATAACCTGAACAAAACATGTTGTGAAGTTTGACACTACTCATGTATAAGATGTGTTTAATAATAATGATATTTCACATAATTAGGTAAATGTGTTAATCGAAATGCAAGATTTATTATACAATTTGTAATGTTTAAATGATATGTTATAAGGTTAGCCAAAGCTGTTGGCCTGAAATGCAAACTCCTTATAACTCTAGATTTAGGATTAATGTTCTGAATTTCCTGTGCACTGTGGTAGCTGTTTCTTCTCATGTTTTGCATTGCAGGAGGAGAATCATTCTTTTAGGCAAAGTATTTTTAGGCAAAGTAATGTCTTTGTTTTAGCAGCTAGGCAAGAAGAGAAGAAATTACAATCCTATGGCTTGGAGGTGATATAGGAGTCAAGTTGGTTTCACACGGGGAGAAGTCAAGGGAACCAAGGACAAATTGTTGCATAGGGATGTACATGGAGAACACCGTAGAAAAGTACACTCATGAATGAATTCCTTGTGGAGTACATGTGAGAAGTGCATCATGGGAATTCTACCTGTGGATAACTGGGTATTGGAATTAGGGTTGGGCCCATATCTTCCTTGCCTTTGGACAGGGAGCATCACAGAACGAGCTCTTTCTCTTGTGATAGTGGTCGTTATGCTGCTTGACCCATCTCAATGGTGGAGAGACTTCTTGAGAAGACTCCATGACTGACACTTTTCCTCCTGATTCGAAATGCTAACTATAGCAATATTGTAGGTAAATATTTAAATGATCTTCATTCATCAGCCCTCAATGCAGGCAAATTTGGACTCTTTCTTCTTGCTTGTCTGTCTCCTCCTTCTCAAATTAATATTTTTATTCATGTTGCACCATCTGAATTGGGTACGTAGATTTGGCTTCATGCATTTTCCTTTTTATTTTTATATCCTCGTGTTCAGGTGTGTTTATGTTCAATTAATTTCTGGCTTCGTGATAGATATGACTAATCTTCCTTAATTGTTGTTTAGTTATTATGCATCAGTAAGCAGTGTTTCTAAATTGACTGCACATTGATGATTTACTCCCCTTCACATTTTCATGCTGTTTAAAAGACCCATCGGAGTGCATCTCTAGAAAAGTTTGAGAACAATGAGAAATGGCTCTTTCAGTAGGAACTAATGGATTTCTGGCTGTAACCACCACTATACATAAATAATCCAGCCCTAAGATGTTTTATGTAATATGTATTCTGGATTTATGTTTTTTTGTTCCTCATGAAACTTCCACATCGTAATTATTTTGCAAGAGAAACATTTTATGTTGTGAGGAATCTTTCCACAGATTGATATGCCATAGGAGTTCCTATTTGCCTTTTGCATATTGGTAACTTCTATAACTGTATACGTTCAGACCTCTGACATCTGTATCACGTCGGTGAGTTCCTGGTTGGCAGAGGGATGCACCCTGTCCAAGCAGGAACCATAATCATAGTTAGGGCAAGTCAGAAAACACCCTAAATTAAACTGTGCTCACCCCTGGTAGCTTGGCACAGAACAGTCAGGATTAACTTAAGAGGCAATGTGTAAAGTATTTTTCCAACACTTCAAACAGTAGAAGAGTGAAAACACCACACAAAAGGAGTACACACCAGGTTATAAAAATGGAGCTTAATTTAATGAACAAAACATGGCCTAAAAAAAAGAAAATCCAATTAGTAAAACCAGAGTTTTGATTTTTTAAAGAAAAACTGCGGTATAGTGCTTAGAAGCCTAAAGCGCCAACCTGGCATATCTGGTTGCGTTTCACTGGATCAAATCCAAGCCGACCATGGTGGAGCTTGGGTCGGATGCAGTACCACATAAGTCCAGCTGAAGTTTTACCTTCTCAAGTATTGTGCCAAGAGTCTGGTTCACAGGGAAGAAGCTCGCTGGGAAAAAGGAAAGCATCACTGACAATGGTCCGCAGTATGCGAAGAGCCACTGGATGTAACACGTGAATGGACTGGAGCCTCACAGTCATGAGCAGTGATACTTGCTGTGTGAACAGACAAATTTGCCGTGGCTTGCACTGATTCTTTGTGCAAGTGGTGTGGTTCCGGAGCGAATGGGCCTGTTCGTGTTTGCAAAGAGCCCAGAAGTCAAAAAGCACTTTCAAGGTCCCAGGACCTGGGAGTCACCTCTTGGTGGTCAGGTGCACCTTGGAGTCACTCTGGGGGTCTGTATTCAGGTCCAGTTCTTCCTCTCCAGTCAAAAAGGCAGTAGGCAGCAGGTCAGCACAGCTAGGCAGCAGCTTTTCAAGAGCAGCAGTACACCAGAGTGGCAGCCCTTCAGCAGCATAGCAGTCATTCTTCGCAGCGGAGTATCTACAAGTCCAGAAGTCTAGACACCGGAACGCATGAGTGCGCTTTAGAAAACATATTTTCATTTCATTTCATTTTCAGAAGTGAACTGAAATGGTAGGGTTTGAAGTCAAGTACCTATAGCCAATGGTGCCTTTGATGTGGGGGATACTTCAAAGCAGAGCTTTGAAGTGCACATAGATCCTTCCTTCTTGGCCTGCCATCAGGCTCACTACAGGGAGGTATGCAGCCCTTTTTGAGGGAGAAGGGCACATCATATTCAGGTGTAAAAGTGAGGCTGTTCCAAGCTCCTCCTGGCCATCCTCGCAGCATGGCCCAACCAGTCACACCTTAGCTCCCATTGTCTGAGGTTGTCTAGAGGGAATGCACAAAGTCCAGCTGTCACCCTCCCCAGATGAGTATTGGAGACAGACTGTAGGCTTTTATGTCTAAGAGCAGAAAAACGTCATCTTTCTAAAAAGTGGCATTTTTAAAATTGTAATGATAAATTCGTCGTTGCCATTAAATAAGATTTACCATTACAATTCAAAAAGTACTAAACATGAAGGATCTGCCCCCTTCCAAGTGGGAATCACAGCCTATTAGATGTAACAAAGAATACCCAATGTTAACCTATGGGAGCTACGGTAAACCTCACTGTAGTGAAAAAAACATTTGGGGAGTTTTTCACTACCTGGATGTGTAAAACTCAAAAGTGCACAACTCTCTCCCCTATGGGCTACTTAGGGCCTACAGTAGGTGTGACTTGTATGTCATAAAAGGGGAGCTTGAGGTTTGACAAGAGGTTTCAAATGCCAAGTCAACATAGTAGTGTAACCTGCACATACCAGTTCTGCAGGTCTGAGACATGCTTATAGGGTAACTTAAGTGAGTGGCACAATCAGTGCTGCAGGCCCACAAATAACATTTAATTTACAGACCCTGGGTACAGGTAGTGTAATTTACTAGGGACTTATAAGTAAATGAAATATGCTGATTGTGGCTAAGACAATGTGACCATGTTTTAAGGAGAGAGCACAACAACACGTTAGCACTGGTTAGCTATGGTAAAGTGCACAGAGTGGTAAGGCAGACAAAAACTAATTCACTAAATATTGGAGGAGGATAGGAAAAAGGTTGCTGGTGACCCTGCGGAAAAGGACATTTCCAACAGAGTACTTCCATTAGACAGAAAGTTTCTAGTTGTTTAAATTATTACTTTATTCCTCTTGTAGAGCTTTATAGCAATAGGTAGATATTTTGAGAGGTGACGATGTCTGCAAAGAATAAACAATCCTTAAAACTAACTTTTTACTAACAGCTTTTTACCAACCCCATTTCTACCTTCATGATCTCAAGCATGGAATATGAAAGAAGCTTTGATTCCTTCTCAGAGTCCCCCCAGTATTATCCTAATCTAGAAAGCAATACAAAGCCAACACTCTGGCACTATAAAGAGTATGAGGAATTAAATGTCATTTAAAACATGTCATGACTACCTCACCCTACATACTGAGGGCCTCATTTATGAGGGATTGGTGCAGTGCATTCGCTAATTTCTTTTTGATGCACTGTCCTTTGTCAATGTGAAAGGGCAGGAATGCACTGTATTTACGAAACACAGTGCATTCCTGTCCTTCGCCCTGTGCTGGTGCACAGTTTGTTGCTCTTGCACCATGGTTCGACCGTGCTTCCATAGCAAGCAGGATTGTTTTTGTTGGGGAAGGGACACATTCCTGCACAAAAACAATCCTGAGATGAGTTGGCCTCTTTCTATGTGTGCAGCACACTTTTACAAAGGAAACAACGAGAAGTAAAAATATTTCTCCTCTTAATGCCTGCTCTAGGGAGGTGTAAGATTTTGGTACTGCTCCAGGGTAATGTGATTAGGTAAATCTGGGGAAGCGTCAAAATCCATGGATGCTGCTTGGAAAACCCACTGCAACGCTAATGGAACGCCTCCTTGACACAGAGTAATGTAGGCAGCAACTTGCGCTACTTTTTCTTACTCCATATTTATGAGGCCATACAAAGCCATGTGGAATGGCTTTGTGTCGCCTCATAGATATGATTGAGAGGCTTACGCCACTGGAGCATCAAAAAAAGTGATGCTGCAGCGGCGCAAGCCTATCATAAATACGCCCTTGAGTAAAGAATCTCAAAAGAGCATTTGATGAAATAAGGGTTAACATTTGTACACCATTCAGATTGGTTTATCCATCTCAAATTATTTGTGAATAACATTCTAAAATATACGTGGAAACCTTTTCCAATCTTATCTCATCCAACCACAGGATATCAGGATAGAGTTCTCAGTGTGGCAGCAAATGCAAAGGTTTTGTTGTAGTCAGTATTAATCTCATGCTTTGTAGTCATACAATATTTTCCTAGCAAGTTTAGTTTGAGTTTAAGCCCAACACAGGTATAATTTCATGCATAAATCAAACTTGAGACATGTTTATTCTGTTTTTAGGGCAAAAAGAGCTGGAATTCTGCAATATAACAGTAAGATAACAGTAAGATAAAGATGGATAAGGGGCAGAGCCACTTCACAGTCCTATATAAGACCATTTGCAATTGGAATAGGTTGAGACAGGCATCCATTCAAGTTAATTTCAGCCTGCTCCCAGGCATCAGTTTGTATCAGTTACTCAAACAACCTAAGGTATGGATCATGCCACAAATTTAGTCCAAACGTGTGCCAGAGTCAACCGATTTAAAGATGCCTGAAAGTCTACCAAACAGCAGCACAACTAATATTCATATTCAATAAATGGGTGGGCAAGGCACTAAAAGAAGGAATGATTGGAACAGAAATCCACTTGTTCCTAATGGACAATCCCTTCGACAGATGTCCAATGCAATAACTACTTCGAAAACACTTTGGAGAAAACATTTGCCGTTATAGCTAGGAGCAAGATTAATCTATGGTTCTGTGGAAAACTGCAGACCCCCCTTCCCCCTTAAGAAAGATCACTTAATATTGCTCCGCTATATGAATTGGGTACAACCCCTAAAGTGACACCCAACTAAAAAAGAAGATAATAAAGATGCCCACCACATTGAGTTAAAATCAATAATTGAGTATATTTTTGTTCTTATGATTTCCCCATGAAAAGCAACATATTTGTAACACCATTTTCCTGGGGGATCTGCCATTCACAAAATAAATCCTCATATGGGGCCTGATTCACAAGGATAAACTTACACTTTTGTTTTATAGCCATAAAGGTATGTACTAGCAGTATCTTTTCAACTGCAGACTCTCCACACATAAAAAGATAGGACAGTCCTATATTTCCATACACAGACTCCACAGTCCTAAAGATAATACTAGTAAAATACCTTTGTGAATGGTAAACAGTCGTAAACCTACACAGTGTAAGTTTACCTTTTGAATCAGGCCCTCTATCTCTAGAAGAATTCCACACACTTAACCCAAGATTCTTCATGCACCTCCAAGTTACAGCGAGAGGACTAGTTCTTGTACTCTGGTATAAAAATGCACGAAATGGTGAACATCCACATCCACAGTTGATTGTGTTGTTCATTAAATTCCAATTTTGTCCAAATAAGAACCCCTTCCTATCTTTCAAAAATCTCCTATACTATGGTGTTAAGAACTTCAATTACTGAATTTAGTTTCTGAATTGGGGGACTTCAGTTAGGCATGAAATATCTTCTGAAGTGATGATTTCTTGTTTTTTACAGTGTGAATTAAACCACTCAATGTCAGCACACGAGCCACACTTTTTCAAAGCAGAGACTCTTCCTGACCTAAAGACTAATTTAATAATTAAAGCCACCTTATTTATTAAATGTTCATACCAACTAATTGGTTTCTCAAAATTAATAGCATCCAGTAAAGTAAGGGCCAGTTGGACTTTTCCATGTAGTTTAGAGGCACTTCCTATTGTGATACAGGCCATCACTTGCCTGAGATCACTATTTGGGGTTTCATTTATTTCAAATTTAGAAACTCAACCAAACTGTTCCAAAGAGACTAAAATGTAATCAGTAGGTGTGATACTAACCCCACATTTAAAGGTATTCTTTGCTAGAATATCAGAATCATAGATATCAAGCATCCTTCACTGCCCATATTGATTGGAATCATGAAATTTAGCATCAGAACACAGCAGTTCAAAAGCTGTGGCACCAGGAACTCATCTGATTGCAAAGGATGACAGTTCAATTTGACATTCCCTGCCACAGTAACAAAAACTGAGGGAAAATAGGATCTATAATAAATTAAATCCTTATCCAATAGCCTCAGCTGGCAAACTGAGACTAGGGATAAAGGCATAAAAAAGTAATAACACTAAACGTGACCATACTCTGACCTCCAATTTCATGGATTACTTTGCAAACCAAAGCCCAAAAGAATTTCATAATCAAATGTCCTAACAGTTTCCAATGCTTTGTGCAAAAAAATGACAGATAAACTCCCAGACAACCTCCCATTATTTATATTGGGCCCCTTGTGAAGTTATAGAAAAACCATTAAAGTCTGGGCAATCACACGCCCAGGTCACCCAAAAACATAACTTTAAATTGAGGAACAAGACTATTAATATCTTCCATCTTTATTAAAGCTCTGTACCCATGCACATTCCAGGTTAATAGACTGAGTATGGATGGGAACTGATCCTTCTAAGAAAGTCACTGAATGCTTCAGATCTAAAGCCAGAACTAAAACGAGGAGAGTTAGGAGGGACTTCAGAGTGAAATTGGTTTAGGCTTTGCAAGAAGGGTGGGAGTTTGGGTACATTTTAAAGAACTATCCTCAAGAAATAAAAAAAAACCCTGACCATGTTGGACCATAGGCTGCAAGTTGAATATCAACTATATGACATTGTCGTACCAAAATATAGGGGCCCAATATCAAGGACCATATTATTCAGAATTTAAGTAAATATGAGTAGGCATAGATTTACTGTTATTAACTCCATATCTATGTGCCATGAGTATAGTGATATTGCCAAGCTATATATGTGGAGCTAAGTAAAGTAAACCCATAATTACCTAGATATACTTAACTTGCTGATTTGTTGACTATCGATGTTTTATATTTAGATTTTTGGTATTATGTTCAGATATTATGGTAGAAATAACACTAAAACACTAAGGGCCCGGTAACGATGTCGGGCTGACTGCAACAGACTGATTGTTGGTTAAGGTCCACCCAACATCTGCCATTGCAGTTCACCCACAGCAATATGATGTGGCGGGCAGTGACAACGAGGAGAGGGACCATCCGCCGCTCATCAGGCAGGCTCAAAGAGCCCATCGGAGCATTAGAAACACTCATAATCCCATAATGACAGCTGAACCAGTCTCGGTTCTGCCTTCAGGATTATGATGTCAGTTTCCAACAGCCTTTCCATGTCAGCATTTATGACATGGAAAGGCTGTCGGAAAGTGACTTTGGGGGCCCATTGCAGGGCCCCAATCCTTCCACTATGATGCCTAGGTGGCACTTTAAAAACATACATTTTATGATGGCAGCTTTTCCGCCCAAGGCATACGATGGCATTGTGAAATGGATGTTTACGACCACTCCAAATTGTGCAGTCGGAACCGCCAACCTATGGTTCCGGTCTGCTACGGTGTCGGGTGGATGCAAGTCCATCCGACATTGTAATGATGCCCAAAATTATCAGCATTCTGATCCTAAAATTAACCCAGATTGCTACCACGAGGAAACTTTCTGCAAGCTCAACTTCATCTGTTTGGTGAATGGAACATTTTGGGTAACTGATTAGGTTACAGGATGTGAGTTAGTTAGTCTCTAATAGGATGATCACTGACCCTCATTTATTTGGAGACCTCTACTCATTGTGGTCCCTTTGCTAGAAACCAACAGATGTAAACCAAACCCGGTAAACCTAATTTGCCAAGAGTCTGGTCTAAGAGCACACAATCTTTGTTGCTATGTCAACCCCCTTTCCATTCTATTGATAGTTGAGTCGCAGGTTCCTGAATGCTTATTGGAGGTATAAATTAGGGAGAGGGATATTTCCCATGTTTGACACTGACATACTACTAACATAGGTTTATAGGATATATATATGTTTCTCCAGCAAGGTGGGCACACCTATGTTGTATAACTGAGTAATTATCCTTTGCAACTTCGACTATAGCCTGAGATGAATCCCTCTAACACTGACGAAGCACATTTTATAAAAATAGAATCAAATTTGATCCAGTACCCTTTTAAACCAATAGTTGGAAACCCTGATTAAGAATTAGGAATATATGTGTCTCAAGCAAATCCTGCAGGATTTTCTGCATCACACGTCAGTAAATGCATAGACTTATAGATGAGTACATGTCAATAAGAGAGTTTCGGGTGAAAGATTGCCAACAACTGTAAAGCTTGAGGTGTCTATGATGCCTATGAAGCAACTTTGAACCCTGAGGATGAACATTCCACCTTATTAAGAAAGCTCGTCTCTCAGTGTTATGTTGGTATGGTCCCGAAAACCTCCCAGGTGAGCAGTACAGGGATAGAAGAGTCAGAGAGGAGCAATGAAATATATAGCCTCCCCTCATTCTCCCACCCAGTCTAAAGAAAATGAGGCATTCAGCCTCCCTCCCTAACCACACTTGGTCATGCTCTGCCCTCCCCTCTACAGCAGTACACTCTCTCCCACTACCTTTCAGAAGAACCCTTACCTCCCCTGAACTAGCGGGAAAAACATACCTCGAGTCCTACTATCCATTCCATACAGCCTCTGTAATAGCCTCCCCTCACCTTTTTTCAATATATGAAAAGGTTCCTGGCACCCTGTCAACCACCCACACAATGCTAATTCTTCTGCATCCAAACCTAAAGCATGTCACTCCACTCTGAAACAGACTGAGAGCAGGCATCACCATGACAGTCACTCATCATCCAGTGTTTCCCTTGCTTCAGAAAAGTGTTTTTTTTCACTGCTTTAACAGGGGAGTCAATACGCAAGGTTTAAAATGTGTGTTTATGCTAATTTCTTCCAATGGTAGTCATACACAAAATCACATTTATGGCTATCTTGATCACACTCTGTTTATCATTTTAGTGTCTCATCATGAAGTAATGGAAGGGAGATCTGATTCTTCAGAGATCTTTTTTAGTTAGTGGCATTGGATGTCTCATCAATAAGTTGTATATACCGGGTCCTCCAGTTTCCTCAAAAATACTGTAATTTTGTTCATACAGACCCAAATGAAAGCTCTAGGATGTAGATAATGTTGGCATAGGTACAGAATGTTTTTGCCTCTTTGGTAATTGAAGAGATTGTAAGTCTTTTGTGTTTGAGCTATAGGAGCAGTAAATCATAGAAAACCATCCACTCCTCTACACAGTCTCAAAACGTTAGCATTATTTATAACAGCAATAATAATCATTATCCTTATCATCATCATCATAATAATAATAATATTAACATGGTTGTGAACACACAAAATAATATCAGGATTACTAAGTATAAGATTGGATAATAATAATTGTTTTAACAATTTTATAACATCAACAACCGCAATTAACAAGGCACTAATAACAGCAACAACATTACCAATAATATGAATCATAATAATGCTAATAATTGAGGATTCATGTATAGTAATAAAGATGATTAAGTTTACAAAGATTTGTACACCTATAAATCTCGTTAAGGGGCATAACAAAATTAGTATTACCACCTGTAAAACAGATATCTGTGCCACAGAATCCTTGTTTCCGCATAACTCAAGAAAATCCATGTAAAATTGACAGACATTGCTGCAGAATTGAGGGTTATGGACTGGTAAAGGGAAGACTCAGGGGGGATTTTCACAAGAAAGTGGCGGAGAGAGGGGTTAGCCTTCTTGGCTTAATGCCTCTCTCCGCCACTTCAGAACCGCAAGGCTGCACCATATTCGCAAGAATATGGTGCAGCCTTGTGTTTCCCCCACAATGGCGCTAAGTTTCACAATTTAGCGCCAACACAGGCACCCTTGCACCAGAGTGCAAGGGTGTCTGCAAGCAGAGAGGTTTGTTTATGTACAGGAAGGTGTCCCTTCCTGCAGATAAACAAACCTAAAATTCCAGATTGTAACTTACATGTGTGCTGCTTCATGCAGCACACATGTAAGATACAAAAAGGCATTTTAAAAATTTTAAAAAAGGTTTGTTTTCAACAAACCATGGCATTTTGCATTTTCCATGTGTGCTGCACAAGGCAGCACACAAGGAAAAAGGAAAAACGAGGAGAAATAAAGCATTTCTCCTTATTTCGCCAACTTAAGACCATGGTTTTCCTGGTCTTAATTTTGGCGCTGCCTCCTATTTACGCTGCCCTTGTGAATAGGTGAATAGGGAGTGATCAAAATCAATGGGTGTTGTGGTGGAACACCCACAGCAACACCCGCAGCATGCCCCTTTCACGCTAAACACAGCGTGAAAGGGGGCCTTATTCACACGGCACCATTAAGCCACTTAACGTGGCTTAACGCTGCCTTGTGAATAAGGCGAGGCCCCTATCGTCACTACAACGTCACTGAAAGTGACGCTTTGGTGGAGATAGGGGCTTGTGAATATGCCCTAGGGTGTGTTGGTAAATCGCCCATGGAAGCGGTCACAGCATCAGCGAGATAAAGCCTTGAGAGCGTTCATGCGCATGTTCCATGAATAAAAGCATAAAAATATACTTCTATTAAAGGAAGGTGTGAATTTATGTTTAGGGTAGGATTGAGGTCATAGCTCGCCACCCTTCTAAATTAATGAATCTGTACAAGCAGGAGTTGCACTAAGGGAATACTATTTGCGCTTTGGAAAAATATGGATTAAATTAAAGAGCAAAATGCACTGTAATCCTAAACCTTAAGTAGAGGGTTGTCTGCGCGCAGAACCACTGACGTATCCAGGACTTTGTGTTTCATGCCCAAGCAG
Source organism: Lissotriton helveticus (assembly GCF_964261635.1). Lineage (NCBI taxonomy): Eukaryota > Metazoa > Chordata > Amphibia > Caudata > Salamandridae > Lissotriton > Lissotriton helveticus. Next base: position 1,089,289,522 of record NC_136057.1, on the reverse strand, counting down.
TCAAGGCCAAGAGGCAGCTATCCCAGCAGTGAGAACAAGACTACTCACACCAGCAGAAATCATTGTACATCAAACAAACCTGAATTAACAGCAGACCACAAATGTTGGGAACAATAAGTGAAAGGGCAATCACCACTAGCAAAGTTTAAAATATAGAGATTTTTTTTTAAATCAGTAGAATATCATAGGTATGTCATTTAAAATCCTGCACTTTGCAAGAACCACTTACTACTTCCCAAACATTTCTTACATGAGGGCCTTTTAATATGTGATCGCCATTAAAACCTTAGCGAAATAATGACTTCTTAAAATAGTATTATATGAACATAGAAAAGTAGAAATGTATAAAGAGCATACAGTACCTAACCAAAAAAGAGCAAAAACAATCTATAGTAAAATAAAAACTGCTGTGAAATGTATTAATGTTCAATCAATACATGGTCAGTCAGCGTCAGACCTTCATTCGAAATATATCTACATTTTAATTCTGGACTACAATATATGAAATAAATTTAGAAATTATGTTGCTTGCTACGGGGTATTTTTGTGCATGGTGTCAATGCATATTTGCCTTAAATTATTCATTAAATCTCAACATAAATTGAAATTACTAAAACTGCAATAAATCAGGTACACCATTCCTCAAAAAACCAATCTTTCTTTTCTGAATGTGAAAATTGTTTTCTTTGTTATCAAGATCAAAATAATGGGAATAGCAGTCATAACACTCAATAAATAAAACATTTTTTTCAAAACGATTCTGTATTGCACATTCCGAGATGAGCACCATCACAATTTTCGCATTTGCATTAACACAGTGACATTTGAATTATATAATTGACATTTAAATGAGAGAAGTCATGCCTCCCCTTTGTTTGCCACTTCATTTTAATGCATTTGGCAATTTCCTTTGTATTTCCCTTACCTGTTTTCTTCATCAAATTAAAAACACACATCGATATGATAACATACATCACTTTTGCATTACAGCGATTGTCAATTACCAGTCTGGATATGAAACGAGATGCTGCTAGGCGCCCCGGTACAACATATGGATAATTCCCTTCCTCTTGAATTGCATTTGCTTCCCTAATAACTGCTGGCAGTGCTGCCAATTAGAGCTGCCACCTGTTTCTTGATATGCAAGAATTTGATTTGAATGTTTAATTTGCTCTGATCCCCCATTTTGTTATGAACTAGAATTATGAAGATTCTACCTACTGGAGATATAATGCATGCCATGGAAGGCTGCATTACTGTGCTCTGGAAACCTAGGAAGCATTTCCACGATTTATGCATTTGTATGTGTTTCAAAAAATGCTAAAAATAGATCGTTTTGTTTTTCAAGTAAAACCAATCCAGAAGATTCTAATTCCTAATTTGAGACAATATTTGAAAAGCTGCATTCGTAGGTTTCTTTCAGTTACAATTTTTAACAAAAGTTAATATTTGGACTAGCTTAAGCTAGACCCTTTGCTTTTATTAGAACAGCCGAAGGTGAAGGACTGGGACCCGACAGCGAATGTGTGGTCACCAGACCTCTGCTACCAATGACCATGATAACAACAATCTTTTCATGTGTGGGTGTGACGCACTTACTGCCGTAGCAGATGCAGAAAGGTTCGAGCTGATTTATATGCATTCTTCGTAAGACCTGAAGGGCAATGCCTCGTGCGTGCTCTCCCTCCTGCTGATGTGGCCATGGGCACCATTGGACCAGGCCTGTGCCTAACCAATTATGCCCCCGGTGGGAGGGCAACACTGAAAATTATTTGAGAGCCACATTTGATATTGACATTGTGAGAAATGATGAAAGAATAGCCTTCAGGGGTACTCATTCACACAACTGGTGTACTACATTCAGAGAGTTATGGCCTGGACAATAGAAGACTTGAATACTTTTGTGCAGAGGAAATGTATGACATCGTATCTCACATGTCATCAAGCACAGAATGCATCTCTACAAGAGAGACATTTAGTGAAAGAAGGTAAGAAAATACAGAAACAAGTACAAGACATTTTTGTCATCTCTTTTACTCCCTGCACCTCTAAAGTGTGTAATTATTATATGGACAGCACCAGGGACCCCACAGGTTACTAGAGAAAGAACAAAGATGGGTGTAAAAATTACACACAGACACTGATGGGCTGAATGATAACATTCCATGCGGGCAATTTGTCAAATATTTCTGGTACGCATGATCTACAATTTAGTATCTCAGGGGAATGATCAATTAAGATACCCACACTGCCACTATGTAATGCCATTTTTCCTGGTCTCCTTGTCATCAACCTGATCACCACCGACATCCCACATTAAGAATGTAGAAGCTATGTTTAACCCCCCTGCAGATCATGAGGCAAAATTCTGCCTAAACTAAAGTATGTGTCACTAAAATGCTGACAATTAAGGGGCCGATTCTGATCCGGGTCGGAAGGGCACCGAACATGATCCGTCCGGAAAAACTACAAGCTGTACGCGTGTTTTCCGCCTGAGTCATACAGCTGTACGAGCGAGGAAGTACGATGCGAGCTACATGAAATTCACGACCGAGTCATTCCTGGGTCCAAACCGCTCCGTACGTCTCGGCCGTAAGCTAACCATGGTGTGCAGTGGATCTAATTTACGAATGAGCCAGTACGATGCACCCGTCAGACAGCCAGTGCGAGCCAGAGTGTCAAGCTTGCAAAATGTCCAGAAAGTTGCCTTTGAGGGCTCGCATCGGACCCCCTGTCACCTGCAGCCCTATGACTCAGACATAGGGGGAGACTCAAGGGTCTCTCCAACACAGGCATGTACGGTGCGGACGGCACTGACGCGTACCCACTGTAGGGGGGTGCCCTTGTGCGAGACGTACCCATTCAGTCAATGGGAGCCCATGTACGCGTCGTACGACCGGCTCCCATTGACTTCTATGGGAGTCCGATCGAACCGAGTCCGGCAGCATACGGCCGCATCGTATTCGCTCTGTCATACTGCAGGGTTCCAGCTCGGTCGGAAAACACTCCGGATCAGGCTCGGTCGGAGAGCTTTCCGACCCGGATCGGAATCGGCCCCTGAGTGTTATCTGTTGTATGTCACATGTTGTCTCTACACGAGTAGTTTTCATTATTTATTTGACCACTTATTTATTACCAGCCATCAAAAGTGTGAGTTTCTTACCACGCTGGATGTTCGCACTAATTATTACTTTTAATTACAACCTCCCACTATAGAGGAGTATATTGATTCAGTTAAGACACCGCATGTGTCAAGGATCTACCAGCCTGCCTGGGAGGCGGGCGCGTTTTTAATTCTTTCTTTGCTTTATTTCCTCAGATACTACGTGTCAGTGATTAACCATATGTATTACCTGTTTGGTGTATACACAGTAGGTGTGCACCTCATTAATTCCTAATTATAGGTTTGCTTAGGAGTGGCACACAAAGGGCTGGTCCTCGTGTGGTCCTGAAGAAGAGCTTTGAGAGGACAACTTAAAACATGTCTACCCAATACTAGGGACACTATACTCATTATAGTTAGAATTTCCCTATTACTAACCCCTGATTTTAGTCACACCAACTAGGGGCAGAAATAAAATATTAGCCCACTAATTAGGTATTTTAAACTTTTTGATTTTTCACTCCACTTTCACTGCACTACACATTTTTCACAACTTAGTGCTCCTACGTAGTTCCGCAAGTCGCAGCATGCCTTAATCCGCAGCAGATTGGGAGGACCCCAATGATGAAGCATGCCACCTAGGGCAAACCCTGGTGGGTGAGGGGACTCTAGAAAACATTTTGTTTCTGGAAAGAGGATTTTAATACATGTTCACTGAAAACCCTGTTTTTTCCCCACGGTTAGGTATTTATTCTGGTATTCCAGATTTTGTGAAATTTAGTCAGTTAGGAGGGTGAACCTAACCTCAATCTCTATCTCCCCCATCATTTGATTGCATATAAATTGGGCTGCCAGATAATTATTTATTAACTATCCCCTCAGTTTTATGTTCATATTACTACCACAAAGTAAGAAGCAGAAGATAAAGTCAACTCACCATTATTTTGGTACTTCTCAGCATTCAGGTTATCATAGAAGAGTTTCATACTGACAGTAAAAACAATATACATACAAGAGTGTCATATTAATAAAGGGTCTAAACTGACTTTGCATAATAATGCTCTTGTTGTGAAGTATGAGAAGTTTACCAGACTTGTGAGAAGCTGGCCTGGTATTTGATGTCCACTAATGTAAGTGGCACCTTGCACCAGCCCAGACAACCCTTATGGTGATTTAAGAGGTCTTAGTCAACCACAAAAAGCTCTCTAGGTGGTAGCTATGGAGACCAGTCTTCAGGCTTACGCTTGAAGGAGTGTAAAGCAGCTTGTTTTAACAGAATGCAATATTATAGTATAGATTAAATGAAAGGGAACCACACAAGGTATTTATACAAATATGTATTTGCTATCTAATACTCTCTAGTACATTCCAGTATCTCCCACATGGACATATACACAAAGCACACTAACTATAGCAAAGAAATCACAGTAAATTGCACAAATACACAGTGGGCCACTGGGGGGACCAAACCATATACTAAGAAAGAGATATAAGAACCACAACTCGAGTCAAGACAATGTCAAGATGTTGTAGAATTGCTGGGGACCCATGCAGAGCCCAAAGAAGATGTATTTGACCCTGCATAGGAACCCACAGGTCGAAGAAACTGGAGTAGGTGCATGACAACATGCAGCTTTACAAAACAACAGGCCACGGAGCACACAGTGTGATGTGGTTGAAGATCTTTTCAGGAGAAGTTGAGAGAGGTTGGGGCTACTTGGAGCCCAATGCACTTCCTGCAGAATTTTCAACAAGCATTTGCACTTGCAAAAGTATGTGGTGCACAGGGATTCGGGTATTGCAGCCCACATGAGGGATTCTGGCCTCAAACTGGGTGAGAGGGCAGTTCTGGCCTTGATGGACGTTGTTGAACCCTTCGGAGTCTGTAGGAGTTTGGAATCAGCAAACCGGTCAGCAGTGTTGCAGTGCCTGCCAATGCAGCTGAGTGACTCCTTCACTCCAAGGGAGATTATCTTCAAGTGTCTTGGATGCTCCACAGGTCCTGCATGGTGCACAGGCACAGACGAGGCAGCATACTGAAAGGGAGATACAGTCAGGCCCAAATGAATTCCAGTGAAGTCCAGAGTGCCCAGAGGTAGAAGTGCAGTGGTTTCAGTTCTAAATCTTGTCCATGATGAATCTAGGGACCTACACCCAGGTAAACCCTTAAGAATCTTAAGGAAAGGGTTGGGAAGATTCAGGGGACCCTCCCAGACGACAGTATGGACAGGGGGAGGTTCCTCCCATGTCCTTTGTCCAGTTTTGCTCAAGAACAGGAGCCAAAGGCTCCCAGGACTGGTTTGAACTGGACTATACACAGGGACACCAAATGTGTCCCTCATGCAGACTTTCATGCGCTGGCAAGCGCACCCACTCAGCCCTAATACACTAAATCCTGTCTGGAAGGTGGTCGCACTTCCTGTGGCAGGATGCCTATTGTTCTGCCTTCTCTTGCTCGAGCTTGGCTCAGTGGCAGGAGGGCAGAAATGTGTCTCTGGGTGGCAGAAACCATTTTGTGCTGTCCAGGACTAGAAGGCTGGTACCAGGAACACTGAGAGCCTAACAGAGGGTTCTTCCAGTGGGTGGAATCTTACCTCCCACACTTGTAAAGGTGTGGAGGTATGATTCCAACATGTTTGACACCAAACCCAATAGGATTTGTTGCAGCCATTTTCAAGATGGTCATCATGCGGTCACACAATGCTCCTCCATAATATATATGGCTGCTTCACTGACAGTCCAGGAAAATGGTCTCCGTAGGCTGCAGGGGTGTCCTGCTCATGCAGGGTCACCCTCTCATTCAGAATCAAGCACCCTGCCCTCAGGATTGCAAAGGCCTGCTAGAAGGGTAACTTATAGGTTTTAAGTGCAGTGACCCTTAGATATAGTAAACCTATATCATTCATAGCTGGTGCATGCACCAACTTACAATTTGAATGGTCTGTCATGGGTGGCATAATACATGCTGCAGACCATGGGAGACGTCTGGGGTACCTAAGCTCTGGGTACTTGGGTACCATATACTAGGGACTGATAAGGGTACCCCAGTATCCAATTTGGGATTGTACCTAGGTACTAACACAACAGTTTAGAGAGAAATCAGATAGAGTGGGTTCCTGATTAGCAGGATCGCAATGAGACTGGTCAAAATTAGTGTCACATCAAGCAGAAAGTGGAGGTAACCATAAGAAGCAGATCCTACTTTCCTACACAACCCCAAGCAAATGTAAGGAAATGAGACTAACTTCGCCCAGTTGAGTCTTCATTTTCGAAGTGAAAATATCTGGGCAGTCCATCTGCATTGGCATGGTTACTCCCAGCTCAATATTCCACGGAATAGTTCATCCCATGTAGGGAAATGGACCACCTCAAAAGTTTGGGTTTCACCCTTCATCTGTTTTAGCCATAAGAGGGGCTTATGGTCTGTCTGAACAATGAAGCGAGTGCCAAACAAGTATGGCCTCAACTTCTTCTGAGCCCAGACCACAGCAAAGGCTTACCTCTCTATAGCTGACCGACTTTCCTCTCTGAGGGTCAACCTTCTGCTGATAAAAGCTTCTGGTTGATCAAGGCCCTCTGCATTTAGTTGTGACAACACAACCCCTACCCCCAACTCAGATGCATCTGTTTGGACAATAAATTGTTTAGAGTAGTCAGGTCTCTGCAGAATGGGAAGAGTGCACATGGCCTGCTTGAGGTTATCAAATGCCTTCTGACAGCTAACTGTCAACGGAACTTTCTTGGGCATTTTCTTGGAGGTGAGATCCTTCAAGGGAGTCCCTAAAGACCCATATCCTCTCACAAATCTCCTGTAATACCCAGTCAGGCCCAAGAAAGCTCTGACCTGAGTCTGGGTAGTGGGAGCAACCCAGTCCATTCTGGTCTGGATTTTGATCTGTAGTGTTTGAACCTGGCCTCCACCCACAAGGTGGCCCAGGTACACAACCTTGCTCTGCCTTATCTGGCACTTAGTAGCCTTGATAGTGAGGCCTGCTTTCTGCAGAGCCTCCAAAATATTCTTCAGGTGGATCAGGTGATCCTCCCAGGTGGCACTAAAGACAGCTATATCATCAAGATATGCTGCACTATAGGCTTCCAGACCTGTGAGAACGTTGTTTGCCAGCCTTTGAAATGTGGCAGGTGACATTCATCAAACTAAAGGTCATCACAATAAGTTGATAATGCCCACTAGGGATTGAAAATGCTGTTTTTGGTTTGGCATCCTCAGCTAGTCTGACTTGTCAATAGCCAGCAGTAAGGTCATATGATCTTAAGAATTTGTCTGAGGCCAAATTGTCCATTAGCTCATCCGCCCCCAGGAATAGGGTGAGCATCATTCCTAGTGACTTCATTGAGTCCCATGTAGTCCACACAAAACCTCATCCCTCTCTTACCACCCTGGGTGTGAGGTTTAGGGATTAGGACTTCTGAACTAGCCCAAGGGCTATCTGAGGGCTCAATCACTCCCAATTCCAGAATGTTGTGGATCTCTGTTCTGATGCAATCTCTGACATGGTCAGGCTGCCTGTGTATTGTATTCTTAACTGGTAGACTCTCACCTCTGTCCACTTCATGGGTACATCAGGAGGTTTGACTGGGTGTCGAAGAAAACATATGCCTGTATTGATTGAGGACCTTCCTACAATCAATCTGCCGTTGGTCAGTGAGGCTGCCTGCCAAGGCTACACCATTCACTGACCCATCATCAGAGTTTTGTGAGAGGATATCAGGAAGAGGGTCACTCTCTTCCTCCTGCCCCTCATCACTGGCCATGAGCAAGCCCATGTCAGCCCTGTCCACAAAAGGTTTGAGCCTGTTCACATAGAGCACCCTATGGGGGCTCCTGGGAGTGCCAAGGTCCACCAGATAGGCACCCTCACCTTTTTGCTCAATGATAGTGTGGGTCCACTCCATTTATCTTGGAGAGCTGCTGGGGCCACAGGCTCCAACACCCACACTTTCTGGCCTGGCTGTTAAACTGTTAGAACAGACTTTTGGTCATGCCAAGCTTTTTGCAATTCTTGACTGGCCTCCAGGTTTGAACTTGCCTTCTTGATGTACTCAGCCCGCCTGGAGCGGAGACCAAGTACATACTCCATTATGTCTTGTTCGGGAGGTTTGAGAGGCAACTCCCATTCCTCCTTCACCAAACACAAGGGACCCTTAATTGGATGCCCAAACAGAAGTTCAAAAGGGCTGTGGCCAAACCCCTTCTGATGGACCTCTCTGTAGGCAAAGAAAAGACAGGTCAGAAGAATATCCCATTTACGCCTAATCTTTACTGGGAGGCCCATTATTATGCCCTTGAGGGTTTTGTTGAATCTCTCAACAAACCCATTGCATTGTGGGTGACATGGTGTGGTGAATTTGTAATACACACCACATTCTTTCCACGTTGCAATAATATAACTCGACATGAAGTTTGCACCCCTGTAAGTAAAAATCTCCTTAGGGAAACCTACTCTGGAAAGAATTCCCAAGAGGGCCCTGGCCACCACAGGAGCCGTGGTGGTTCTAAGGGGAATGGCTTCTGGGTACCTAGTGGCATGTTCACCACCACTAGAATATAACTGTGCCCAGATGCTGTGGAAGGGTTCATGGGACCAATGATATCAATCCCAACCCTCTCAAAGGGAACCCCCACTGCTGGAAATGGTAATCAGGGGGGACTTTGTAACGCCACCTGCCTTACCACTGGCCTGGCAAGTGGCACAGGAGCGACACAACTCCTTTGCGTCCTCAGACATATGAGGCCAGTGAAAGTGAGGGACAAGCCTTTCCCAAGTCGCACTTTGGCCTAGGTATCCTGCCAAGAGAATGCCATGTGCTAGGACGAGTAGGAAGCCCCTAAACTTCAGAGGTATAACCAACCTCCTGGTGGCACCAGGCTTCAGGTCCCTACCCTCTGAGTAAAGGAGCGTTTGATCCAAGTAGATCCTATGGGACCCACTGATACTCCCAGCAGCCTGAGCAGCAGCTTGCTGTCTGAGGGGTGCAAAAGAGCGGCAGGTTTGCTGTTCAAAATCAAGTCTGCCCTGGAAGGGCTCCCTGTCCCCAAGAACACAACCTGATCAGGCTCGAGTTCATCTGGACAGTTCCGTCACAGGGAATAAGATCATTTCCCTCAAGAGACTGATCTTCACTCTGAGTCTGGGGGGAAGACACCGCCTTATCCCTCCTGCTCTTTCTCTTGGAAGGTACCTGTGTAGTGTAGTTCCTATATTCCCAATAGGCTCTGCGCTTTGGAATAATATATCCTATAGATGTGACGTAGGACTGAGGTCTACTAGGTCTCTATCGAATATATTAAACCTAATTACGAGTGCCAGCTAGCTCAGAGGTTACTGTAAACTTTCTTGAATAAACAAGAAGGGATTAGTTTCTGACAATTGCATAAACATTACCACTTTGTTTCCCCTAGAATAAACATATCTTCAGAGTCGTGGAAACAATAGATAGATATCTTACTCAGTCAATCATGCATGCTTTGTTTCATCAGAGGTGCAGAGAAATAGAGAGACGGGCGTTTTCAATAAAAGGATTTATTACACAGTCTTCTTTCTCATGCAAGTAAAGTGAACTGCTACAATCATAATACAGGCTGTAAAGTATAATGCATACAGCGAGAAGAGTATTGTAAAATAATACTATAAAAGCATTGTATGATTTCTAAACCATAGATAAATACATACATAAATAACAAAGGCTAAAAGTACTCAACTGGTGCTTCTAAAATACGCCAACCCCAATGTACATAACCTAAGTCTAGTATGAGGGAAGAAGTAAGTGTGGTGTAGCATAGGTTTAGTTTTCTTTGCCAAGAATCTATCCAAGATTTCTCTTAGGGTCTAATCAGCTCCGTACCTTGGTTTTAGAATGAAGGAGGTCTGGTATCTCTGCCTCGGGACTCGATTTCCCAACACCCCATGAGGGGAGCATGGAAACACTGGAGCTGGATTCCCAGTGAGAGAAAGGACAGCTTCTCAATCAGTCCATCAGCTGGAGGGTTGGCTTCCTGCGGCACTTGCTGTAGCGAGCTGCGTCGGGCAAGTAGATAGTCGAGCTGCTCCGAACCACCGTGTGTTTGCTAGGGCAAGTGAAGGCATATTTATACCTTGAAGGTGCCTAGTTTGACATAAAGTCGGGCATAATAACGTCATCAAAGAACCTCAAGGGAATGGTAGTTCTTTGAAAACTCCATGAGTTCTTGGACAAATTAATATTCAAGCAAGGGGATGTCCCTGACTGCTTCAGCCGATTTTTCCAAGAAATCATTGTGGCTTTTAGGAACGGGTGGAAGTAGCCATGCCTGTATTTGGACTGCATGGGCTATGTCTAAATAAGGTTATGATTTCTTTGCCTATATAAGGGCAATGTGAATTGTACCTATATAAGGCCATGAATCGGGAAATTTTGCTTGGATCCTAAAATGCCATACAACACTTGGTCCATTGTTCCAGGATCCAGGGCCTGTTCAGTGGATGTCAGTTTGACTTGTGACCTAGTCACACCAAACACATCTGCAGAAATGTCCAACATTGTTTCATGAGTCCTAAATTCCACATCAGCCCAAGCTGAAGTCTCCAAATCATTGCCCAACAAACAATCTACTGGTAGGTCTGAACTTACCACAACCCCTTCATGGCCAGTTGACCCTCCCCAGCTGAAATTAACAACTGCCAAGGAATGGTCAGTCCTGACATTGTTTGCATTGGTCACTTGGTACATCTCACTAAGTAAGATTCGTCCAGGAGACACTAGTTTCTCTTCCACCATGGGACACGGGCCCCTGTCTCCCTGTAGGCCACTGCCTTTGTTCCATTGATCAAGGGCTGTTGTCTGTACTTGCCCAGGTTACTGGGACTGACAAGTAGGGTGGCAATATCCATACTACCATCACGGACTAGCACAGCCTGAGCTGGAGCTCTGACTAAGCCATAACCCACCTCAGATCTCAAGGCTAACCCCACTAATCCCTTGTTCGCTGTACCATCACTTGTACTCATACTAGGGGGAACAGTTGCCGTAGGGGCAGTGGTGGTAGGAGTTGTCTCCTCTACTTTTGAACGATCAGCATCTTTTGTCCTGTGGGTTTTTACCTTACAATAGTAACACCAAGGTTTCTTTTTGCCTTTTCCTTTGTTGGAGTTTGACTCCCCCCAGATGCAGGTTTTTGGGGCTCTAATGAAGTGTCCTTTTTGTCTTTAACCTTATCCCCACCCTTATCTTGAGCTTTTGGAGAATATTGCTTCTTCTTGTTACCTCTGTTGTTCTGGTTTTTCTGCTTACCCCTGGTCCTGACCCACTTATCTGACTTATTTCCCAAATCTTGGGGAGACGTCAGATCTGAGTCCACCAGGTATTGATGCAACAACTGATTCTCGCAATTTTTAAGGATCTGCTCCCTCATAATCAAATTTTACAATCCATCAAAGTCCTGCACCTTTCTGCCAAGTAACCAGCCTTCCAGAGCCTTAATGACACTGTTGATTCCACCATGGTACTCTAGTCCCAATTTGTTCATTGCCTTCTGGATTTCTAGGGACTCTCTGCCAAGGGCCAACTGCTCTTTCCTGAGCCTCAGCCTAGCTTTCTCAAGTTCAAGCATTTGGTACTCCCTATCCAAAGAGGTTCCCCCTTTACTAGAAATAGAGGTCCCTACTGATGAAATATTGGATTTTGCAGAGGAGGACCTAGACCTCCTTGGTCTACTCTGCACCTTCCCAGGAGGATCAAAGGGGGCATCCTCTTGGTACTTTGTGTTCTCCTTTGGGAGGTCTGAATTGTCCAGGTGGGAGCCATCAGCCCCCCCCCCCCCCGGTCTGGGTTAGATTCTAGGTCAAAGAGGGGTCCCCCTACTGTCCTATCCTCATTCCCAGGCCCACCCACTCTGTCCTGTTCATCTGACCTAGGGGTTTTCCGCAGGTCATCTAACAGTAACACCTCTACCAGGCATTGAGTGTTGGCACTTCTCCCCATGTTCAGCTTCCTAGATGCACACAGTGCTTTCGGTTCTTGGAACACGAGTACACTGTATCTAGAAGGCAGAGTGCCACTGGCATCTCCTTTAGTAAACATGGCCGCCAAGTAGGAGCTCTATAGAGGAGCTCCTTGAGTTGGGGATAACAAAAAGGATTAAATACCCGGTTTAACCCCGCCGTACACACACCACCCACGGACCGCCGACTGGTGGATAAGAAGAAAATAGAAGGCTTAACTTAACTTAACGACACGACATGACTTCGCCTCATGCCATCGTGACTGATCCTCGCCAGCAACAGACCTGCGCAGAAGCTGTTTGGGGGTCATCTGGAAAAGAGGCGAGGCCTCCTGGATGTTTGGACCGGGCTATCGCAGCGGTACTCGGCCGAGGGCACAGGACAGAGGTGAGTGTCCAGATCCTCTGCCTGAAACGCCCTCAGGCTGTCGGTGCCACCAAGGGTCTACGCCGTCACCACCATGCAGCGCTCGCGGGGCCGGCTATACAAAATAGCGGAAAATTGGGCCTCGGCAGGGGGCGGAGCACGGAGAGGGGAGAGCCTGAGAGGGAAACGAGACGACTGCTCACAGGATCGCCGCAGGGGGACCTGGAATCACAGAGCCGGAGTGCACCGATGCACAACCAAGATGGTTGTAATGCGGATGTAATGCGAATGCTAAGACTTAATTGTACGCGAGAGAACCAAAGAGGAAAAATCGGGAGAGTCAGGGCCGGGCCTGCCTGACCTTCAAATGGCGGCCGCCACTGACATTAATGTCCTAAGTGAGCAGATACAACAATCCACACCTAAATATTAATGAAACAGCTAGCTACACATCACACATACTGCTAGCTACAGGCACTATCTGAGCCCTACAGACTGAGGCCCTGGACATCTTGAATGAAAGATGAAAACACCACCAAAAATGGCAGCAGCAAGGGAAAGTGAAAGAGTACAACCAGACTATGGAAAGAGAAAAGAGCTTTCAGTCCTAGGATAACTGCAGCAAGTAAAGGCAAGTGAAAGAGGACAATCAGGCTATTGAAAGAGAGAAGGGCATACAGCTATCAGTTAAGCCAGACAACTGGTGGCCATCTTGAAATAACCCTAAGTAAAGACTGACACTGGAAATGATGAACACTAAAAGGGCAACACAGAACAAACATGTCAGACAAAAATTACACAAAAACAAAAATAAATAAACAAATGTATTCAAGACAGGAAGAATAATTAAACAGTAATCAAGGACACCTCAAATAATACTCCACGCCAATCAACAAATATGACGGACAACTACTTAGAGCCAGAAGGCATGAACGCTCATGTCATAAAATACCCATCCAAATTATCCAAGAATGCAGCCAAAAAATTCAAACATAACCTATTGAGAAAAACCCCAGACACGCTGATCTCCGACCCCTCTTTTAGCACAGTTAAAGGTATTATCGTGAATGACTTGATATTCTTCACTAGAATAACGGCGATTTGGCGCAATGCCATTACAAAAATGCTTAACACAAAAACTATAACCAACATCCCACATGGCATAAAACGTATGATCAAACCTTCACCAAGATGCAGAGCGGACCTATGCATAACTATATATAAGAACGGAATAGTGCTCATACAAGCAGCTGGCAGCGAACTAGAAAAATTCGACAACATGTTCTCAACCTTAAAAGGATGTGTAGAAAACTCAAGATCACAACTACTAGAAGACACTGTAGTGCACTACAGTACTACCCCCACAGACAGCGTACCAACTATAAACCTTCAGGATCCACTCCATCCAACACATCAAGGAGACATAAGTGGAACAGTAGGCACGCAATCTGGGAATGATACAGTAAGAACAGAATTGGCCACACGATATGCAAATATAGTCTTGGTACTTTCTCAGAATTAAGAGTCGACCACTCTCCACAATGACAGGAAGGATACAGGAAGAATTGAATTAGCTACACGATATGCAATCCTGAAACCTCCTCAGAGGGAAGATTCGACGCCTCTCCACACTAACAGGTCATCGCTGATGAGTATGGCACCCAATGAAAACATGGAAACAACTGATATAGAAAATATCACCCCTTCCATACCCCACTCTACCACAACACAAAAGTCATCTAGAAAGACACGAAATATCTATCCCCCAAACATGGTAGTAAGAGCACTAAGCATAGAAAGCGGCTTCAACAGAAGCGGAGCAGACAACCGAACTAATGGCAAAAAGAAAAGGTGTCCGATGAAGAGAACAAAACTAAAACACGGGAACGCAGAACGAGGATCCAGAAATAAGAGGGTGAGCCCCCTGAAAACGTCATCCCAGACTCTAAGAGAAATCACAGAGCTTTAAACACAAGTGGGCAATATTCTACAGTAAGCACTCACAACAAAGTCGAGCACATACGAGAAGTTCTACTTAATTATCAAAGAAAGGGCAATAAGAGGGCAATGCCATTATCAAACAGGCAAAATCGACCTGATAGGAACCGTAATTACTTATGGGAAGAAGAAACCCTATCTTTACTACGGGAATATGAGCCTAAAGACCTCGATAGAGGGGAGGAAATTAGAACAGTCCAGATCGATGGTAATAGAACTTCAAGACAAAATGAAAGGAAACCCAATCTTAACAACCTACAACAAGTCCAGCTAATCTCTGACTCACAGAACATGAACACGAGTAACGCAGGGAAACCACTGAAATGCCTACAGCTTAACTGTCGGTCCGCAGCAAAACATGCATCAGACATAGCTGACCTCATCTTGAACCAGGAAATTGACGTGACAATCTTGACAGAAATCTCGTCTCCTTGTATGGACTTACTAGTGCCCACACAGTACAGTATTGTGAGACTTGATAGACAAAAAAGACAGGGGATGGTGTAGCCTGCATTCACCGATCGGATATAGAGGTTAGCCAAGTTCTATCAGAACCACTCGAATCCTGTGAACACCTATGTCTCAAGATAAGATCAGCAGATAAAGATGCAACCTGCATGCGCTTTACCACCCACCAGGAAATAATATGACTTTCATAGACCAGCTAATGGAAATCATCACCAACAACTCCAATACTGAAACTAATAACATTGTTCTAGGGGACTTTAACTTACACTGGAACGACAACGATGACAAACAGGTTAATGCTCTTAAAGACTTTCTAGCGGAACTAAACCTTAACCAAGCATGTACACAGCCAACACACGTGAAAGGAGCCACGTTAGACTGGATAATCTCAAAAACCAACAATACCTCAATCCTATCAATTGAGCCGTGCGACTGGTCAGATCACCATGCCATTACCTTCCTGATAAACACAGTGAAAAATAAACAAGACCATACAACCTACCAGAAACAGCGATCCTACATATTGTCGATGATGCACTACAGGCCTTAGACCTTAATCAGACATGTCTACTTATCCTCCTTGACCTATCATCAGCATTTGACACGGTAAATCATGAAAAACTACTGAGCAGGCTCCATGACAGGATGGGACTGTCTGGAAATGTGCTAAAATGGTTTGAATCATTCTTTCAGAATAGAACGCAAAGATTCCTTGTCAATCAATCACTCTCACCTTCATGCCCTAACTCAATTGGAGTCCCTCAAGGTTCTACATTATCTCCTTCACTGTTCAACTTGTATGTCGAACCGTTCACAGAAATGCTCCGAAAATCCAAAATATTCTATCATATGTAGGCGGATGACACGCAGAAATACATCAAGATCACATCCCTGGAAGATATCAAGAAAATGAATGAGGCCTTAAAAATGCCATTAAAATGGCTAACTAACAATCATTTGAAACTAAATCGCAAAAAACAGAATTCTTACTAATCTCACCACCAAAGAAACACACAGAAGTGAAGCAATGGTCCAAAATGATCACAGCGTTAAACTGCACCCCTACCCTAGTTGTCTCAGCGAAATCACTAGGAATCACACTAGATGAGAACCTAGACATGAAAGCCCACATCAAATCAATGGCAAAAAGCGCCCGCTCTCACGTGAACTACATTAGAAAAGTGAAACCATTCATATCTAAGGCGGATCTCAAACTGGCAGTCCTATTACTAGTTATCGCGAGGATTGAATATGGATGTACAACTCTAGCAGGTCTACCCAAAATTTCAATAGCACCACTAAAGGTATGCCTCAATGCAGCTGCAAGACTTATCACTGGATCGAGGAAATTCAACCATTTCTCACCTCACCTGAAAGCATTAAACTGGCTACCTTACGAGGCCAGAATCCAGCTAAAAATGGCATGCATAACCCACAAAGCGCTCCACTACAATACACCAAGTTACCTTGCTCAGAAAATTAAACTATCTGGAGGAAACAGACCGGCCAGGAGTGCAAAGGAGCTGGTGTTGAGACCAGCCATCTTCCTGAAAAGAAAACATATGATAGACCTTTCTCAGGAGCAGCCCCCAGAATCTGGAACTCACTTCCTCCAAGCATTAGAAAAATTCCAGACACAGCATCCTTTAAGATGGAAACTAAGATCTTCCTAATGAGTAAGTTCCTTTCATAGGCAAGGCTCAGGACTCCACAATATATGACCATGGACTGCAACTGAAAAAGGCACAGGATATATACACTTAGGAACTATCACTTCTAGTACACATTATATTTAACTGTATACTAAACCTACATCATGTTCTGTATATAATTTATGTATATCTTTTATTTAATATTTATCTTTCTATTGCTGTTTATGTACCTACCTCATACCACTGTGAACTTTTACTATAACAATGCTTGTCAATAAGTGCCTCATGTAATGTGAAGCGCTCTGATACCCAAGGGTCATGTTTGCGCTATAAAAAACTCTTAAAATAAAATAAATAAAAAATAAAATACTAAGTGTGGTTGGGTGTTGCACCTCCCTAACCTAGTGGGAACTACGCTCTCCGAGATTAGAGAAATGGTGTGCTAGACCCTTGACTTACCCAACCCTAACTTCAGTAGATATTGCTGTTCTAAGCTTGTATTAATATGTGCCTAGTGCTAGTGGTTTTTCAGTTAATCAATACAAAGATGTATCTGGTAAAACAATGCAGGCTTCAATCCCAACTGCCGCACACCAATGTGAGAAGCTGACCAGGTATATGATGTCCACTAATGTAAGTGGCCACCGCGCACTAGCCCAGACAACCGGTATGGTGATTTAGGAGGTCTTAGACAACCACAAAGAGCTCTATAAGTGGTAGCTGTGAAGAGCAGCCTTCATGCTTAGACTTGAAGGAGTGTAAAGCAGCTTGTTTTACCAGAATTCAATTGTATAGTATAGATTAAATGAAAAGGAACCACACAGGTATTTATAAAAACATGTATTTATTAAGTAATACTCTCTAGTAAGTTCCAGTATCTCCCACACAGGGATATACACAAAGCACACATTACTATAGCAAATAAACCACAGTAAATAGCACTAATACACAGCGGGCCCCTGGGCGGTACCAAACCATATACGAAGAAAGAGGTATAAGAACCATGTGTTGAGTTGGGACAATGTCGCGAGGTTGTAGAATCGCTGGGGAACCAAGGAACAACCCAAGGAAAGTAGAAAGGGACCCCACGGAGGGCGCCTGCAGTGTGAGAACACTACAGCGGGCTCCGTACAACTCTACGTGTAAATCGTGGTTGGATTTTTGAAGATTACAGACCCTCCCCAGTGGACCCTGAAGAAACCCTGTGGAAGACAGAAGGTTGGAGAGCCACCCCACCCGTAGATACTGTGGTACCCAAGTTACCTATCTCAGGGAAGCCGGGTGCATAGGTGTGAAGTGGTGTCAGAAACTACAGTCAAACCCAATGGAGGACTTCAGGAACGTACCGCTGCTGGAAGAGGAGAAAGTGTCTGTGGGAATCCAAAAGAGGATTCGTGATGAAGAGTACCTGAGAGCAGAGGGAACAGAGTCTGCGTCACTTGAGAGTGACCAGGGGCTCAGTAGACGAATGCCCGCTGATGTCAGGTGCTTCGGGATAGATGATGACCTTGACTCTGCAGCTGTGGGAACCAGGTGACGCTGAAGATGACCAGGAATCAGATACTAGCTTTCCCATGAAGGATGTTGAGTGCTGAGGGGTCGGTGTCCGGCGGGAACACCAACACGTCTTGGCAAAAGCAACCGACGTGGCAAGTCAAGAAGTTGCAGGAAGAGGACCGGCAAGGTCCAGGATACTCGCTACAATCAGGGGAGTCAGGGCAAGCCCAGAGCAATCAGGGGAGTCCAAAGAAGACATAGTTGACCCTCCACTGGACCCACAGGTCGAAGACACTGGAGTCGCGGGAGGACCGTGTGCCGCTTAACAAAAACAAACGGAGCACACAGTGTGATGTGGTTGAAGATCTTTGCAGGAGAAGTTGACAGAGGTTAGGGCTACTTGAAGCCTAATGCACTTGCTGCAAATTTGCCAACAAGCATTTACACTTGCAAAAGTACGCGTTGCACAGGGGTTAAGGTATTGCATCGCCCTTGAGGGATTCTAGCCTCAAACTCGGTGAGAGGGTAGCTCTTGTCTCAAAAGACATAGAAATTTACCTCCTGTGTTGTTGAACTCTTCAGAGTCTGTAGAAGCGCAGGATCAGCAGATCAGTGAGCAGTGTTGTGCCTGTGAATGCAGGGGAGTGACTCCTTCACTCCAAGGGAGATTATATTCAAGTGTCTTGGATGCTCCACAGGTCCAGCACAGATCCTGTATGGTGCACAGGCACGGACGAGGCAGAAAACTGAAAGGGAGATGAAGTCAGGCCCAAACGAAGTCCAGCGAGGTCCAGAGTCCCCAGACTGTAGCAATGCAGTGGTTTAACCCAGGTAAGCTTTTACGTACCCTAAGGAAAGAATTGGGAAGATTCAGGAGACTTTCCAATGGGAGGGTCTGGACAGGGGGGAGGTTACTCCTATGTCCTTTGTCCAGTTGTGCGCCCGAGTTGGAGGCAGCCTAGGACAGGTTTGAACTGGACTATGCACAGGGATACCAAATGTGCCCCTCATGCAGACTTTCCGGCGCTGGCAAGCGCAACCACCCAGCCCTACTACAATAAAGCGTGTCTGGGAGGTTGTCACACCTCCCTGTGACAGGATGCCTATTCTTCTGCCTTTCCTTGTGCTATCCGGGACTAGAATGCTGGTACTGGGAACACTGAGAGCCTAACAGAGGGCTCTCTCGGTGGGTGGAATCATACCTCCCACACCACTAATGGTGTGGTGGTATGATTTCAACATGTTTGACCACCAAACACGATAGGATTCATTGCAGCCATTTTTGAGATGGTCATCATAAAGTCATGCAAGGACCCTCTATTTAGTTTATGGCTGCTTCACTGCTTCACTGACAACCCGGGAAAATGGACTCCATAGGCTGCAGGGGTGTCCTGCTAATGCAGGGGCACCCACTTCCCTAGAACCAAGGATTGTAAAGGCCTGCTAGAGGTGTGGCCTATAAGTTTTAAGTGCAGTGGCCCTTGGATATAGCAAACCTATATCTTTCGTAAGTGGTGCATGCACCAACTTACACAGGCTGCAATGGCATGCCGGTAGTACCATTTTGAATGGTCTCTCATGGGCGGCATAATACAGGATGAAGCCCATGGGAGACCTCTGGGTTACCTATGCCTGGGCATTTGGGTGCCATATACTAGGGACTGATAAGCCTACCCCAGTATCCAATCTGACATTGTACCTATGTACTAACACACCTGTTTAGGGAGCAAACAGTTAGACTGGGGTCCTGATTAGCAGTAGCTGGTCTGACTAGTCAAAAACAGGGTCACATCAAGCAAAAAGTGGGATCAGAAGCAGATCCTACTCTAATATGCTAGTCCACAATTAGAGATAGCAAGATACTAGCAAAATGATGACTCCAGCTGGTAGTTAAGTGAACATGCTTATTATTATTATGTCAGTAAGCCCCAGGAGGCATGAAAAAACATTAATATCTCCAGGAGCTTAATGATATGCTAATGATGTTAGTATGCCCTAACATAATCCATAAGGATAGTGAACTCTGAGAAATTACCATATTTTGTGTGATGCCCTATCCGCATTCCTGGCTTTGGAACTCTGGGCACTTTACTACTTCTAACTAGTAGTAAAGTGACTGTGCTCCCCACTTAAACATGATAGAAGTGGCTATTGCTTAATGGCAAATGTAAATTATCGCTAAGTCTCTAGTATATGATGTGGGGGAATGTTGGGGGATAGAAATTTTGTGAATCATGGCGTTTGAGGAAATTCACATCACAGAAATGCAAGGATAATGTGCGATTTTAGTCAAAGTTTGAGATTTGTACGGCATTGTGGAAAATAAAATGTTGTGGGTTCCACAAGAGGAACATCACTCAGGATTCCCCCTGATATCCAGTTTCCCGGAATGTCTGTGTTTAGTTGGATTACCTCTGTGGCGGCTGAGCCCAGGTCCAAACACTCAAGCTACCCCTATTTGCAATTTTGTTTTGGAGCCTTTTGTATCATGGACGGGGAACATCGTTTACAACGCGGTGTTTACACCGCAGTACCTATACAACGGTGCCATTACAACGCATGTCGTTACTACGACTTGCGCTGGATGGCACTGTTATATAAGGAATATAGTAATTTTATATTCCAACACCTTCCCTACTGTTACGTGGGCTGGTGTTAGAATATAAAATTATAATAATCCACAATCCACGCACATCAACGCAAGTTGTTGTAACGACTTGCGTTGTAAAGGCAGCGTTGTAAAGTACCGCAATCTAAAAGATTGCGTTGTACTAACGTACATCCATCATGGACGCTTGGCCTACCAACCCAACTGGGGTAACATTTTTATCAGTGCAAGTGGAGGAGGTCTGGGTGCTAGGAACAGCCACGGTTGTTGCAAGTACCAGCGGTGGGGCAATGGGGCCGCGTGGGGGAGGGATTTCAAGGGACGATGCAGAGTGAACATTTATTTTTTATTTAATTTTCCATCAGCATCGTCCCTCGAAACCCCCTCCCCCCCCCACACTGCCCCACTACTGCTACCTGCTTGGAGCATGGCTGGGTAGGAAGTTTATGGATCTCTGAGTTTTTATGAAGTGTATATCACAGAAATGCATTGAAAATGTGGAATTTTAATCAAAGTTTCAGATCTGCAGGTCATTGCATGTAACAAAATGCCATGGGATCTACACACAGCACATCATCTTGGACAGCCCCTGGTGTTTATGTTTAGGTTTCAGACATGCCTAGCTTTGATAGGTTCTCTATGTTACAGCTGACCCTAGCCCAAAAAGTGCAGCTATTCAGCACAGAAGCAGGACGATATTGGGACTTAGTTCAACTCTGCTACCCACATGTAAAAAGAAAAATACCTCAAAAATCTAAATTTTCATTATTGCCATAAAGATAGGGACGCTTATTCTCCAGTGGAGCAGAAACACTGTTCATACGGTCACATTGGAGGCTAGGCTCGATGTATGGGCTTTCACTTTCACTGAAACAACGTCAGTGCGCCATGTGTGATGATCATCATTTCGGAGGAAAAAACTGTGCAGTTGCTGGGGAAACTCTTCCCCAGCTCAAAACTGTGCAGTTGCTGGGGAAACTCTTCCCCAGCTCCCGAGGCTGAATTGACTAACGGAAATCCCTGTGGTGCTCACACCAGAGGGAATTTCTGACTCTGCTGCAAGGACGTGTTGGAGCCGTCCTCCGCACCTGATTACTGGTGCTGAGGAAATCTGAAGTACATCCTTAGCCTCCAAGAGCTTACATCATGCAGTATGACCTGATAAAATACCTGAAAGATAACCCTGTTAAATATAAGTAAGACACCCCAAGGCACAGTCCATGGTATTCAAAAATTGGCCATCTAGAACATTGATGTCTCCATGTACCTACATTGACATGGGACTAAACTCTATAGTCTTCGTAAGGAGGCTCATGTCTGGCCTATAAAGAACAATGGTAAATTGAATTACATATTAATTCTGCTATCTCTGGATTGGGGCCAATGAGAAATTTGATCACACTATTCTTTTTTGTTCTTATTTATATCCCAACTTAATGGTGTTGCTGGATTTTCAATAAACACTAAGGAATAGTAACTTTTAGAAAGTTACCTTTTCTATGGCTGAAGCTCTTGAAGGCTAATTTATGTTAACTCTCCAACTTTAGCCGAGTGAGTGATTAGCCCTAATTAGGTGTTAAAACTGCTGCAAGAGAATGGCTTGGGAGTTGGGAACTGCTTTCTCTTCCCCTGGCAGGATGACCAGCTATGATGTACCCAAGAACTATTTTGAATCAAAGGTGCCTCCCCTGCCACATGAAAATGCTAGGTGTACCTTAAAGGGCTCCCACTTTTGTCCTCTCAACCAGGCAGGCGCCCAACCCAGTGTGGGAAAAGTTGCCCCAGAACAGGTTTGATGTGACTATAGAGGAGAGGACTGCTCATTGCTATGACCACATCTATGGGTGGACATAAAGGCTGTGCATAAGGGGAACAGGGCTTCTCCATCTTGTGTTTCAGCATTGAGGGGCACTGTGGGATTGTCTACAGTAGGGCAAACAGGAACTGCTGTAAAAGGATAGGGTTAGCCCTTGGATTGTTTACCATAGTGGCTGGTGCCAGGCATAAATGTTGACTTTCAGAGAAAGAGAAGAGTACTGAACCTGATGTAAGTTACCTAAAAGGATCCCTGAAGGGCTGGACCGCCTGACTTGGCCCCAGGACAAAGACATGCACTCAATAGGTCAGTTGACTGACCTCCTGTGCAGCTAAGAAAACGCAAAAAGCTGCAGAACAGTTGGACCTGACCTGGACCCTGCTTGTGACATCTACTGGAGTGATGTTTAGCTGCACAGGGGCTGTGCCTGTGGTTCTGGAACCCCTGGCTGTAACTAACTGGACTACTCCTACCACTGACTGGGTCAAACCACTGTGGGACTAAGACGTGAACTGAATGGGCTAAGAAAACAGGACTCTCCCACTCAGAGCTTCTACGCAGCAGCAAACGTGATGCAGTGGACACTTGGTGAGATATCTGGACTGGTGGAACTCATTGCCAAAGACAGCCACAGCCCAGCCTCACAGAATGATTATGAGCACCAAGAAAGAGAATAAGAGCCTGATTTATAGTAGAATATTTTACTCAATTTCCCTGATGGAGTAACCGCACTCCAAATGTACAGATGTTTGCTGTCCCAGTGGACATCTCTTGCACTGGCAGGAACCAGCATCACAGCAGTTCCCATCAATGCATTGAAAGTGTGCCATGGTGCTTCTGTAATATGACAGAGCCATATTGCACACTTGCATTTTCTTTTTTTAATTTAAAAAAGAAAATCTCGAACCAGATTTTTCTTTTGGAAAATATAAAAGGCAATGATACACATCACCATAGAGATTTCTCCCATGGCATGGGGGTCATGGAAATGTTACTTTAACTTAATGGTGGTAAGCGAAAGTGAAAACTTGCGATTTGCTTGCCCATTGTAAATAGGGTGGGCGGAAAAATGGCAAAAACTCCGACAGCCCTTGCTCCATCGGACTGTGGAAAGTGTACATCTGTGGTGGGGAAGGAGCAGTCTCTGCTCCTGACATGTTGAAAGTCCGTCCAACTCTAAATGAGGTCAGCAGACCTTCAGTATGACGGAAAGGGTACTCAGAAACTGTTGCACCTGAGTACCTTTTCTGCTGCACTCTAAATCAGGCCCTAAATTCGGCAGTAAAAAGTTGACTGGCCGAAGGCGCCAATAGTAAGCAACCTACAAAAAGACGTCCCTGCATGCAAAATTAGAATTTCTCTTGCTTCGAACTCCTTGTTCCTAAACCAATGGTTTCAGTGGTATCTCGTTCAATGATAGAGCCTACTGTCTTGCCCGTTTGACTTATTTTGGATTATGACTTCCAGAAAAAAAAACTAACGTGGTTATTGACAAATGTAAGTTACACTTGTGAGTAACTTACATGTGTAAATTTACTGTTTCACTTTGGAGCACATTTATTACTTTTGGCTATTTATAAAACCGGAGTATGGAGTTACTGAAAAGTGTTGATTTGCACATCTCCACCCTCAGAACGTGGGGTGAAGCCTAATACACAAGTGCAGGCTATTATTAAAAATAAATAATAAAACAGTAGTAAGTCTAGCACTACTTATGGCCAACCCTTGGTCGTGCAACATCCTCTCACAGAAAATAATGGAGGCAGGGACTGAAAAGTAAATACTATAGCAAATAATGTTCATTTAAATTATATTTCAAATAGTTAAAAATATAAATAAATATAAATTAATGTTAACAATTTTTTAAACATAGAACATATTTTAAACGTCTTGTACAGAATTTATGGTAGTATGTCTTATTCTACTGCAAAACATACTTCAAAATGCAGTTTGTGAATAGGCCTTCAAGTCCCAATGTAGAACCTCAGACACAGTCAAACATGATGGGTGTTTTTGACCCACTCTCCATTGCAGTGAGCCTCAAATGTTGCTTAAGTCCCTGTCTAATGTGACCATTCGCTACCATCAGCAAAACACACAAATGATGGACGGAATGCAGAACAAATCATGCATTCACCACCAATCAAGAGATCTGGGTTAAATCCATCGCTCGTTTGCTCGGCCTGCTGCTCCAGTTTAGACCCAGCCATATGCAAATCAGTCTTGACCCTGCTCTTCATGGGAACAGTCCAGCCCAAACTGCCAGACCAGGTTCTCCCTGGTACTGAAAAAGGATCCTGGGACCGGTTTTGTGGTATCACCCCTCATCGGCCAGGCTAGCTTGAATCCAGTGGTACAGTGAGCCTCGTACCAATGTCTGGGCATACCCGGTGAACTTGTAGCACAAAAGCAAAAGACACACAAATAATGTACAGTATGTGGAAGAAATCGAAGATTCAACCCCAGTCAAGAAATTTGGGTTATATCCATCATTCACTACCATAGGCACTTTGTGGTACTATTTTCATACATCTGGTTCTCCTAATTGCATGTTGTTGTCTGTTTGGTGTAATGTTATCCATTACATTTTACTATATTTTTCTAATTTGGTTTGTGATTTTTATTGCTTGGTGTTTTGACTTTATTTACGTTTTTGTCCTGCATACATAGTTTACACATTGCTTTAAGTTAAGCCTGCCTCCTCAGTGCCATAGCTACCAAGGGACTGGGCTCTGGTTAGTTTAGTTACTTTAAGGGTTCACCCTGACAATGGTTGTGATTAGTCGTTGAGGTGGGCAGTTGCCTACCTCAAATAATAATCCAATTTCTTACATGGATCTTGAAACCTGCAATGAAATAAGGCACAATTTAATGTGCTAACACATGTTGCATTTGCATTTCTGATTTCGTAGCACTAATATGTGCTTGTCTTAGTAGAGAGTGAAAGTTAGATAAATTATGGGAAGGAATATTGAGTATAATTTAGGTTGTAACCTGACTTTTTAATAAAGTTTCCGTAATTATAGGTTATCGAAATAAAAAGTGTACAACTAGTGCATATGCAAAATTTGTAACAGATTTTCTAAATGAAGGTAATATATTTTCAAAAGAATTATTTCTCCACATTCACAGCCACAAAGAAGTGACTTATTTGAGCAACAGGTGTGATGAGTTAATAAGGACCTCATTGTCACATAATTAGATTCCAAAAGGAGCCATTATGTTACTGCTTAAATATCCCCTCAAAACTATGGATAAGTTAAAAAAAATGATTTTCTTAATACCAAATTTTGGGTGCTTCCTCAATTTTGTAATTGTGATACTATTGACTCACTGGTAGGAGTACAGTGTAAAATCACAGTGCACCATCAAAAGGCACTAGGCACTAGGCCACTTAAGTCCTATCATCAATCTCCTTGTCTTCAATATTTCCTTATTTAATATATGTATATTGACCAAGCACAATGACAGAATGATTGCAAGTGATCTTTCTACAGATTTTTCCCAAAGAAAACCATTGTCGAAATGTATAAAAATAATGAAAATAAGTAGGAGTAAATAGAACTACTTGACAATGCTCTGTCTATACCTCTTTTGCCCTAAAGGCTGATTTACAAAGTAATGTTTTGTTACATCTGTCAAGCCCTTCTAGTTACAAGGGAATGCAGCATTTGGTGATTATTCAAAACATGACAAGCTGAGGCAATTATTGAACTGAGCGTTTAATGATTTTTCATTGAGCTGCGACCATGCAGCATTTCATTTGGTAAAATATCACTAATGAAAAATGGGTATGCATCTTTTAAATCTATGCATTTTTGGAATATTTAAGGATACTGGTTGTTTATATGTTTCAGTATTTGACGTACCCATACGGTCATGGGATTCAGATAGCACTTTGCAAAATGTGCTTTCATACACATTGATTTACATTTTGTAGTTGGGAAATTTAGCTGATAAAAACAAATGCTCTACTATTCTGAATTTCCACACCTCCCTCTGACAAAAACAGTGCCCCACGTGTGTGGCTTGGCCTACCGTTTGTGACAGAAAAGACCTAAAAAAAATGTTCATACATCAAGTCTTCAACTTAGAAGCTGACCCATTTTGGCTATTTGAATAGCTGTAGTATTTGAGTCTGGGTCCTGCCACCACCCAGAGAAATCTGCTAAGCACAGACATTTCTGAAGACTAGATGCTCAGGGAAGTCCAGTGTGCTATGACTGTTCTGGATCATTCAATGTTTCTTATGCAGAATGCCCTGCAAACCTTGCCATTTTGGTGTGGCAAAGTTCAAATTCATACAATTGCAACCACCCAGCATTTCTACGCTTCTTTGTATTCAAACAGTACCCTATTTGTATTAATTCAGATTTTTTGTTCTTTTTAATTGAAGGAGTAATTATATTGGAGGACTCAGATGTACTACTACATTTTTCTCTTTGAGTCTTCTCTTTAGTTTTCACATTCGACCTCTTCTTCTGAAATGCAGGAAATAGAGGGGTGGTTGTGACTGGTTTGACTCAAATTATTTGCTCTTCTGGGTCTTTAAATAGGGATCTTAATGAGAAGATTCTGTTGTTCTTCTTCTTGTTCTTCCTATTGCTATCCTATTCCGATTGCAATCTCATCTGAAGATCAGGGGGGCACAGCATTCGTCTGAATATGAATAGACTTAGCCATGCCAGTGGGAGGGTATCGGTGATTAATAACAATAATAAAGAGGTTTATAAAGCGCCTGGTGACGCCATCTCGGCGTGTCCCCGCGCTATAGAGAAAGGAGGCATTTCAGAAAGCATAGGAAGGCTCCTCCGCTCAGCTGCGTGTTAAAGATTGTACAGGTGGGTTTTTAGAAGTTTTCTGAACTTAATTTCAGATTCTTCCAATCTGAGGCTGATCGGTAGTCTGTTCCATTTGCTGTCTGCTATTAGTCTGAAAGAGCGTCCACCCAATTTTGCTCTTTTTACGAGGGGGATTTTCAGTAAACCCGCTCCTACTGAGCGTAGTGTTCTAGTAGGCTCGTATATTTGTATCAGGTCTTGAAGATAGGATGGTGCTCTATGCGATATAATCCTGTGGCATATTAAGAGCGCTTTATACATCACTCTCTTTCTGACCGGTAGCCAGTGTAGCGCCGCAAGCGCTGGTTTAGAGGCTGCTCTTTTAGGTAGTTTCAGTACCAGGCGGGCGGCAGTATTTTGAAGGACTTGCAATCTCCCTAGACTTTTTTCGGTGGAGCCTAAGAGCAGAACATTTCCGTAGTCCATACGGGAGGTAACCAGAGCTTCTGTCATGGTACGTCGAGCCTCCACTCCAGCGGGAGTAGGTCTAGGGTGTGATTGAGAGTTTTTAGTATTCCAAAACCCTTTCCCACTAGACGGTTTACGTGGCCCTCATAGGATAATTTGGGATCAACCCATATTCCTAGGTTCTTTGCCTCCTTACAGGGCGTGGGCATGGGGCCTAAACATGTTGGCCACCAGTCCACTGTCCAGTTAGATTCTGTAGCTAATGGGCAAGGTGCTTTCAAATTGGTGCGTAGGCCTTCGCTGCCAGAGGACACAGTTTGCTGCTAGCATCGATTTTTTTTACATTACCCTTTGTTAGCTCTTCATTTCATGACAATAAACATTGAAAAATGATAGATAACGTCTCAAGTACATGATCGAAATATGCTGTTGACTTCTCTCACATCTTGAATTGAACTGAGAATCCTCCATAAACTTTGGAGTGACTCCGAGACCTGAACATATTCTCCCATGGGGCTAAATGAGGCTTGATACCCCAGATCAATATCTGGTGAGTGATCCAACAGTGAAGGGGTATCTGAATTGGGGGTATTACTAAAGAGATTAAGCACAATTTTAGCATCTTTTTCACGGATTCTTCTAGAACAGACCTTTTCTGCAGTGGCCCATCCATCGCTGGATCATTTGCCTCCGAATGATCCGCATGTATATCTTGTAGAGTAAGGTCTGTAGTGGGCTGTAGTCCTGAAACAAATTGCCTTTTTTTACGCAGCTGCAGTTATAGGAATATTCCTGAGGTTGACCTGTTTTCCTATTGGTGGTGATACCTTGCTTCCACACACAGGTGCTGGATGCTGAGAGGCATCAGAGTTGTTGACGTCCTCTTTAAACAAAATTTATTTTAGTTGCTATTTCATACGTTTTTTCATTTTTTTTTCTGTGTGCTCCTGGGAGTAAGGAACCCAAAGTAGGGTGAAATGGGAATCAAACTCATAAGAGCACCAACATGGCTTGTTTTGTTCTGCAAGGGATTAGAATTAGTTTTCCTACATGTTCTGTGGGCAATTACTTTGCCAAAATCAACTTTCCGGGAGTCATATTAGCTGGTGATAAAACCGCCCCTGGGTGGGAAGCAAGAGAAGGGTCTGAAACTTCGTTTTTATGCACCCAACTTGACTAGCTATCTTATTTGGTCAATACTATGATATAATAGCTTAAACCTAAAGCTTACCAGGTGGTTTAACTATAGTTAAAAGATGGTTACCCTCTTCGAAAGGGTTTCCAAGTATGTTAAGTTGAGAATGCGATCTCTCTAGAGGCACTTTCCGGGTTCAAGATTATGTAAGCAGGAGATAAAGTACTAGCTCCAGGCAGATGCCACAGGTGAAGTGCAAGTGGCCTCATTGATGATGTTGCTCCACTGCTCCTTCCAATCCAAACTGAAATGCCACCTACACCCTAGAAATCAGCTTCCAGCTTTCTGCAAGTCGTACTGGGGTGACTTTTGAATCGCCCTTCCCACCTCCCAAGGCATAAAAAGTCAACAGCCTTCCAATGCCCTCCACATCACCCCTGTCCTCTGCCAACCACAACGACCCTTGCCAAGACATCTGGCTCTGCAGACACTACGGGCCTCAGTAGCCTCCACTACTTTAGGTGAGGGTTTGCTGCCGGCCAAGAAATCCACTGTCCCACTCCAGCATCCAGGCCAAGTCAAGCCTCCAGCAAGGCTGCACATGGCCACAGATGGGCATGGAGTGGGGTGAAGCTGGGCTGGAGTCCCAAACACAGCCCAGGCAGGGCGAAACAGAGCCCTGCAGAAGCCATAGGCAGGCGACCACTGGCCAAAGAAAAAGGGCAGGCTTGGTCATCAAGGAGAAGGCAAGAGAAACAAGCATTGAAAATGCAATAGGTCTCTCATTTGAGAGAGTTTGAGCTATTGGCATTATAAATGACAATGCCTTTTATGTGTTTTGAAAACCTGCAAGCTTCGCGTAAACAAGCACTTTGTCTTATGAGAAGCAAGGCTGGCAGTAAAAAAGGTGCTGTTACTGCCAGCATCGCTTCTTGTAAATAAGGACTATGTTTACGCACCGCTTGCAGGTTTTCAAAAGGCATTGTCATTTACAATGCCAATAGCTCAAACTATCATAAATGCGAGACCGATTGCATTGCAAATGCTTGTTTAGAGAGGTGCACTGAGAGAGCTTTGAGAAGTCTCCATACTGGTATAGTTGTGCACAGTGAAGAAAGCGGACTGTCTGAGTACTACACATATCTAAGTATATCTGCGAGTGCCTCAGGACTGGGAAATCAGTGAATACTGCAGGCCACGCGCATGTATGCTCCATCCTGTGCCTCCCACCCCATTGTTGTAGTGGACTAGGCATGGAGGGGGGCTGTGAGGCAAGAATTGGCTGCCCTTGAGGAGAGCGAGGTCCTAGTGTGTGTCTTAAGGACTCCTCCTCCAGCTGTGGCGAGGGACCAGTCGCACCCCCTTGCGTACGCTAATAAAAGTAAGGTGCGCGGACTCTATTCTGAAAATAACAAATGTCTTACTTTTATGTAGGTGTGTTTTTGTAGGAGCATGTCCCTCACTAAACCCCTTTCAAGTTCCCCCAACCTCACCAATTTTGTAGTAATTATTCCCCATTTTAGTACCATTTTGCCTTGTAATTTCTATCTTTACTGATAAAGCAAGATAAGAAAAACCAAGGTAGAGATTTCTGAGAGGTTTTACTCTTACATACTCCAATAAAAGCTTTTGTCAATAGATCCTTGACTATGCAAGAAGTCCTTAAGCTCCTGAGTATAGCCCAGGCCTAACTCAAATTATTTTTATCAATTTTCTGCCAGTGCTGCTTGGTTCAGTAGCAAATTCATGAAGATGGTTTTGGCATGTGCAAAAAGTGGCTTGCTCAAATCCCAGTGCTCAACAAATGTTATGTTATGTTATATATTGATTTATAACGCGCTCCGTTAGTCGAGACTGTCCTGGCGCGGGGAAGAAACTGAATCAGAGTGATCGGAGGAACAGTTATTCATAATGTATAAAAAGGTGGGTTTTTAACAGTTTTTTTAAATTAATCAGGTTGGTAGAATGTCTTAGAGCATCAGGAAGGGCATTCCACATCTGAGCTCCCCTTACCGTCAGAGATTGCCCCCCTAGGCGAACTCTCTTGAATCTAGGGACGACCACCTGCTTTCGGGAGGCAGATCGCAGCTGACGGGTCGGTAGGTAGAAGGCAAATCTTTTTGCAAGGTAGGGTGGGCATGGTCCATGAAGGGCTTTAAAAACGAGTACCAGAGCCTTAAAGCGCACTCTTTGGGCCACTGGGAGCCAATGAAGCTCCCTCAGTTGCTTACGAACGCTGAGCCTCCTCGGGATGTTATAGAGGAGTCTCACCGTCGCATTCTGGACTACCTGAAGCTTTCTAATCAGAAAGTCAGGTGCCCCGATGTAAAGGGCATTCGAGTAGTCCAGGCGGGAGAGCACCAGTGCTCTGGCTACCGTTTCTTTGGCCACTTGGGGGAGAAGGGGAAAGAATCTTCGAAGGGTTGTCAGAGTACCAAAGCAAGTCCCCGCCAGTCTAGAAATCTGGTCACGGAAACACAGGTCGGTTCCAAACCAGACTCCAAGGTTCTTAGCTGTCCCACCTTCTCCCTTAGGGCAAGGTAATTCACTAGGCCAAATGGACTCCCTAAAGTCAGTTGGAAATTGGCCGTAGAGCAAGATTTCCGATTTGTCCTCATTGCATTTGAGGCATGCTCTTGCTAGCCAAGCTAATACAGAGGATAGGCATTGGCGAGCTCCTAAAGTGCAGATATTCTCCTTATTCCAGGTAAAGAGAAGTTGGGTGTCGTCGGCGTATGCCATTATCTTTGCACCCAAGTTCTCTGCCAGCCGGATCAAAGGTGTCAAATAAATATTAAATAAAAGGGGACTCAAGGTCGACCCTTGTGGTACTCCAGTCTCTACATTGCGGTTAGAAGAATGAAAGGGAGGTAACCAGATTTGTTGGGACCGGTCAGACAGGAAAGACCTAATCCACTCAAGGACCATGCCTGAGATGCCAATATCCTCCAGCCTAGACAAATACATGAGCAGTTGGATAAAGATGTACATACCTAGTACTCCTTATAGGGGGGAAGCGTAAAAGTAAGCACTGACATGCACTTGCCCTTCAAAGCCCATTTCTATCACTGCTGTTTCGATGGTTGCTGTATATGTTGTGGAAGGAGGATGCACCCACTGCTTATTTGAGATTGGGGGGCTCAGTCAGAAATTAGGGTGCAAATTTTCAATACGGATCTGTGGCCTTTGAAACTGTGAACGCACATTGGTGAGGGGCACTTACTGGCCACAGTCTCATTAACCGGACCTTTATGCACATAAGTCCATATATTCTCTTAGTGCTGGTACTCTTGCAACCAATGTGGTTAAAAATGTCACAGAATAAATAATATTCCTTCTCTTATTTGTGATGTATCTCCCTATATTTGGCACATTTGCAAATACAAAAAATGGAGGCCAAAAGCAGCATTTTCATTGTGAATTCTAGCTGCAAATCAGTATTTGTGATAAAGCATAAATATTGCCCGGTCCAGCAACGGCAAACTTTCACAAATTACCATTTTAAACATTTGCACAACTGGGGAAGATTCTGGGATGTGGGAGCTATGTCCCAAATGCAAAGCATCGCTTATTAACAGGAGCTGTGGCGGCACTGCACCCCATTTTACCTCAAGCCACCTTTCCACTGAGCAGTGGTGACTCCAGTCCGTGTTTTGCGAGGAGCTGTTGAACTGTTGAGTTGAGCTGAGCTGCTGAGCAAGCGAGGTGCTAACGAGGAAGGCTGCGGCAAGGCTGCAACAGCGGTGGAGAGGCTACAGCGGCGGGTAGCGTCAGCGTGCGGAGAGCGGAGAGCAGCCGGAGTTGCTGGAGTCGCTGGGTCACTGGAGTCACTGGAGCTTGTGTACTTTGTGTACTTCGGCATCGACATCTCTCTCGACACCCTTTTGGAGCCGCCAGGCCGCCGAGCCCACAGAGCACGCCACCACCCACCCTCCATTCATCCGCCATCCGCAACCGCGGTCCCTCAGACGGTGAGCAGTGAGTGGGGGGGAGCAGGCGAGCAGGTCAGTTGGGGCTGCTTCTGTTCTGTTGCTCCATTGTCCCGTTGCCCATTGTCCCATGCTCCTGGTTCCTGTGGACGGCGGCGGACGGCTGCAAGCCCCCGGGACCAGCGTGCGAGCGCGGGGGGCTGATAGCTTTTAGCCCTAACACTGACATACTATCCACATGTCCCTCCTCCGCACCCTAACCGCAGGTGCGGTACAGGGTACAGTGAACAGGAGAGGAGGGGGACGAGGGGGGTGAGGGGGCCACGCTCAGCCTACCCCCACCTCCCATTTATCTACAAGAGCCCACGGAAGTCCCCTCCACAAAGGAAAGTAATAGGGGGAGGAGGATCAAACTTTGGGGGCCTGTACCGCACCCCACTCTTACATCGCCGTGTTGGCCTGAGCTGGCCTACGCCTGGTCCCCAGTGCCTCACCACTAAGGGGACAGGGGGATAAGGAGGCACAGGGAAGAGCACAAGGAGGCGACACCAGCACATTATTTTCAAAAAGGGGGTGGTGATAGACAGAGTATCTGAGTTAATCAGAACACTCCTACCCAGTCAACAGATCAGGGCTTGATCCATCACCGTTTTTTAGCTCACTGCACCATCCCAGTTCAGAACCTGGCTATATGCAAATTAGTCTGTGTCTGGCCCAGTGCATCATGGGAACAGGGCAGACCAAACTACCAAGCATATTCTTCACTGGAAAGGAAACAAGCTTCCGGGTACCGGTTTCTGGCATTACAGCCGTCTTCGGCCCGGCTTGCTTGAATCCTGATGGTGCAGTGAGCAAGGGACTCACATCTGAGTATACCCTTCCACACTTATGGTGGCCAAAATATTTTCAAAAAGGGGGTGGTGATGGACAGAGTATCTGAGTTAATCAGAACACTCCTACCCAGTCAACAGATCAGGGCTTGATCCATCACCGTTTTTTAGCTCACTGCACCATCCCAGTTCAGAACCTGGCTATATTCAAATTAGTCTGTCCCTGGCCCAGTGCATCATGGGAACAGGGCAGACCAAACTACCAAGCCAATTCTTCACTGGAAAGGAAACAAGCTTCCGGGGACCGGTTTCTGGCATTACAGCCGTCTTCGGCCCAGCTTGCTTGAATCCTGATGGTGCAGTGAGCAAGGGACTCACATCTGAGTATACCCTTCCACACTTATGGTGGCCAAAATATTTTCAAAAAGGGGGTGGTGATGGACAGAATATCTGAGTTAATCAGAACACTCCTACCCAGTCAACAGATCAGGGCTTGATCCATCACCGTTTTTTAGCTCAATGCACCATCCCAGTTCAGAACCTGGCTATATGCAAATTAGTCTGTGTCTGGCCCAGTGCATCATGGGAACAGGGCAGACCAAACTACCAAGCCAATTCTTCACTGGAAAGGAAACAAGCTTCCGGGGACCGGTTTCTGGCATTACAGCCGTCTTCGGCCCGGCTTGCTTGAATCCTGATGGTGCAGTGAGCAAGGGACTCACATCTGAGTATACCCTTCCACACTTATGGTGGCCAAAATATTTTCAAAAAGGGGGTGGTGATGGACAGAGTATCTGAGTTAATCAGAACACTCCTACCCAGTCAACAGATCAGGGCTTGATCCATCACTGTTTTTTAGCTCACTGCACCATCCCAGTTCACAACCTGGCTAAATGCAAATTAGTCTGTCCCTGGCCCAGTGCATCATGGGAACAGGGCAGACCAAACTACCAAGCCAATTCTTCACTGGAAAGGAAACAAGCTTCCGGGGACCGGTTTCTGGCATTACAGCCGTCTTCGGCCCGGCTTGCTTGAATCCTGATGGTGCAGTGAGCAAGGGACTCACATCTGAGTATACCCTTCCATACTTATGGTGGCCAAAATATTTTCAAAAAGGGGGTGGTGATGGACAGAGTATCTGAATTAATCAGAACACTCCTACCCAGTCAACAGATCAGGGCTTGATCCATCACCGTTTTTTAGCTCACTGCACCATCCCAGTTCAGAACCTGGCTATATGCAAATTAGTCTGTCCCTGGCCCAGTGCATCATGGGAACAGGGCAGACCAAACTACCAAGCCAATTCTTCACTGGAAAGGAAACAAGCTTCCGGGGACCGGTTTCTGGCATTACAGCCGTCTTCGGCCCGGCTTGCTTGAATCCTGATGGTGCAGTGAGCAAGGGACTCACATCTGAGTATACCCTTCCACACTTATGGTGGCCAAAATATTTTCAAAAAGGGGGTGGTGATGGACAGAGTATCTGAGTTAATCAGAACACGCCTACCCAGTCAACAGATCAGGGCTAGATCCATCACCGTTTTTTAGCTCACTGCACCATCCCAGTTCAGAACCTGGCTATATGCAAATTAGTCTGTCCCTGGCCCAGTGCATCATGGGAACAGGGCAGACCAAACTACCAAGCCAATTCTTCACTGGAAAGGAAACAAGCTTCCGGGGACCGGTTTCTGGCATTACAGCTGTCTTCGGCCCGGCTTGCTTGAATCCTGATGGTGCAGTGAGCAAGGGACTCACATCTGAGTATACCCTTCCACACTTATGGTGGCCAAAATATTTTCAAAAAGGGGGTGGTGATGGACAGAGTATCTGAGTTAATCAGAACACTCCTACCCAGTCAACAGATCAGGGCTTGATCCATCACCGTATTTCTGAATCGTTTTGGCCACTATAGGAGTGGAAGGGTATGCTCAGACATGAGTCCCTTGCTCACTGCACCATCAGGATTCAAGCAAGCCGGGCCGAAGACGGCTGTAATGCCAGAAACCGGTCCCCGGAAGCTTGTTTCCTTTCCAGTAAAGAATTGGCTTGGTAGTTTGGTCTGCTCTGTTCCCATGATGCACTGGGCCAGGGTCAGACTAATTTGCATATAGCCAGGTTCTGAGCTGGGATGGTGCAGTGAGCTAAAAAACGGTGATGAATCAAGCCCTGATCTTTTGACTGGGTAGGAGTGTTCTGCTTAATTCAAATGCTCTGTCCATCACCACCCCCTTTTCTGAATCGTTTTGGCCACTATAGGAGTGGAAGGGTATGCTCAGACATGAGTCCCTTGCTCACTGCACCATCAGGATTCAAGCAAGCCGGGCCGAAGACGGCTGTAATGCCAGAAACCGGTCCCCGGAAGCTTGTTTCCTTTCCAGTAAAGAATTGGCTTGGTTGTTTGGTCTGCCCTGTTCCCATGATGCACTGGGCCAGGGTCAGACTAACTTGCATATAGCCAGGTTCTGAGCTGCGATGGTGCAGTGAGCTGAAAAACTGTGATGGATCAAGCCCTGATCTTTTGACTGGGTAGGAGTGTTCTGCTTAATTCAGATGCTCTGTCCATCACCACCCCCTTTTCTGAATCGTTTTGGCCACTATAGGAGTGGAAGGGTATGTTCAGACATGAGTCCCTTGCTCACTGCACCATCAGAATTCAAGCAAGCCGGGCCGAAGACAGCTGTAATGCCAGAAACCGGTCCCCGGAAGCTTGTTTCCTTTCCAGTAAAGAATTGGCTTGGTAGTTTGGTCTGCTCTGTTCCCATGATGCACTGGGCCAGGGTCAGACTAATTTGCATATAGCCAGGTTCTGAGCTGGGATGGTGCAGTGAGCTAAAAAACGGTGATGAATCAAGCCCTGATCTTTTGACTGGGTAGGAGTGTTCTGCTTAATTCAAATGCTCTGTCCATCACCACCCCCTTTTCTGAATCGTTTTGGCCACTATAGGAGTGGAAGGGTATGCTCAGACATGAGTCCCTTGCTCACTGCACCATCAGGATTCAAGCAAGCCGGGCCGAAGACGGCTGTAATGCCAGAAACCGGTCCCCGGAAGCTTGTTTCCTTTCCAGTAAAGAATTGGCTTGGTAGTTTGGTCTGCCCTGTTCCCATGATGCACTGGGCCAGGGTCAGACTAACTTGCATATAGCCAGGTTCTGAGCTGCGATGGTGCAGTGAGCTGAAAAACGGTGATGGATCAAGCCCTGATCTTTTGACTGGGTAGGAGTGTTCTGCTTAATTCAGATGCTCTGTCCATCACCACCCCCTTTTCTGAATCGTTTTGGCCACTATAGGAGTGGAAGGGTATGTTCAGACATGAGTCCCTTGCTCACTGCACCATCAGGATTCAAGCAAGCCGGGCCGAAGACAGCTGTAATGCCAGAAACCGGTCCCCGGAAGCTTGTTTCCTTTCCAGTAAAGAATTGGCTTGGTAGTTTGGTCTGCCCTGTTCCCATGATGCACTGGGCCAGGGTCAGACTGATTTGCATATAGCCAGGTTCCGAGCTGGGATGGTGCAGTGAGCTAAAAAACGGTGATGGATCAAGCCCTGATCCTTTGACTGGGTAGGAGTGTTCTGCTTAATTCAGATGCTCTGTCCATCCCCACCCCCTTTTCTGAATCGTTTTGGCCACTATAGGAGTGGAAGTGTATGCTCAGACATGAGTCCCTTGCTCACTGCACTATCAGGATTCAAGCAAGCCGGACCGAAGACGGCT
Organism: Lissotriton helveticus; assembly: GCF_964261635.1. Classification (NCBI taxonomy): domain Eukaryota; kingdom Metazoa; phylum Chordata; class Amphibia; order Caudata; family Salamandridae; genus Lissotriton; species Lissotriton helveticus. Next base: position 1,089,252,162 of record NC_136057.1, on the reverse strand, counting down.
GTAATGCCAGAAACCGGTCCCCGGAAGCTTGTTTCCTTTCCAGTAAAGAATTGGCTTGGTAGTTTGGTCTGCTCTGTTCCCATGATGCACTGGGCCAGGGTCAGACTAATTTGCATATAGCCAGGTTCTGAGCTGGGATGGTGCAGTGAGCTAAAAAACGGTGATGAATCAAGCCCTGATCTTTTGACTGGGTAGGAGTGTTCTGCTTAATTCAAATGCTCTGTCCATCACCACCCCCTTTTCTGAATCGTTTTGGCCACTATAGGAGTGGAAGGGTATGCTCAGACATGAGTCCCTTGCTCACTGCACCATCAGGATTCAAGCAAGCCGGGCCGAAGACGGCTGTAATGCCAGAAACCGGTCCCCGGAAGCTTGTTTCCTTTCCAGTAAAGAATTGGCTTGGTAGTTTGGTCTGCCCTGTTCCCATGATGCACTGGGCCAGGGTCAGACTAACTTGCATATAGCCAGGTTCTGAGCTGCGATGGTGCAGTGAGCTGAAAAACGGTGATGGATCAAGCCCTGATCTTTTGACTGGGTAGGAGTGTTCTGCTTAATTCAGATGCTCTGTCCATCACCACCCCCTTTTCTGAATCGTTTTGGCCACTATAGGAGTGGAAGGGTATGTTCAGACATGAGTCCCTTGCTCACTGCACCATCAGGATTCAAGCAAGCCGGGCCGAAGACAGCTGTAATGCCAGAAACCGGTCCCCGGAAGCTTGTTTCCTTTCCAGTAAAGAATTGGCTTGGTAGTTTGGTCTGCCCTGTTCCCATGATGCACTGGGCCAGGGTCAGACTGATTTGCATATAGCCAGGTTCCGAGCTGGGATGGTGCAGTGAGCTAAAAAACGGTGATGGATCAAGCCCTGATCTTTTGACTGGGTAGGAGTGTTCTGCTTAATTCAGATGCTCTGTCCATCCCCACCCCCTTTTCTGAATCGTTTTGGCCACTATAGGAGTGGAAGGGTATGCTCAGACATGAGTCCCTTGCTCACTGCACTATCAGGATTCAAGCAAGCCGGACCGAAGACGGCTGTAATGCCAGAAACCGGTCCCCAGAAGCTTGTTTCCTTTCCAGTAAAGAATTGGCTTGGTAGTTTGGTCTGCCCTGTTCCCATGATGCACTGGGCCAGGGTCAGACTAATTTGCATATAGCCAGGTTCTGAGCTGGGATGGTGCAGTGAGCTAAAAAACGGTGATGGATCAAGCCCTGATCTTTTGACTGGGTAGGAGTGTTCTGCTTAATTCAGATGCTCTGTCCATCACCACCCCCTTTTCTGAATCACCAGCACATTACCAGCACCAGAACTAGCACCAGCGGAGGAAGGAAACCGCAAGAGACCCGCTAACACATAGAGGGAATCAGCATTGACTTAGGCCCGGAATAGCCTACGGACCCTCACAGGGGTGTCAGGAAACACCCAGGAGGCAAGAGGCAGAGGGAGTCAATAGGTAATACGAAATTAACAAAGAAGGGAGGTAGAGTAAACGAAGTAGGATTCTTACTCCACAAACTAACATGTATAAACAAAAGGAATCCTACCAAAGGAGATGTATTACCCAAGGGATATGGGAGCACTCAGTGTTTTTTAAAATACCCCTCACACACCAAAAGGCCCCTTGGTGTCATGCTTAATTTTTGAGTTATTAATTAGTAAAACGTGAGTAAGGTGGGGAAGTTGTGCTCCCGTCCTGAAGAAGGAGCGTTTGCTCCGAAACATGTCGACGCACACATGAGGTACTGTCCATTATCATGACAGATGTTACCTCGCACTTCACTTCTTTTAATAGTGCCAGCCCGAGGTCTTGAATAAAATAAAATTCTTTCACCTACGAGCCAGGTACTTTTTAAACCAGTCACTATCTACCACCACTCACATTGTTTGCTTTATCACATGCACCACACACACCACACATAGTTATTTATCAGTGCTCCCGCGTAGTTGTAGGTCGTAGCATGCCGCATCCCGTTAGTGGGGTGCGAAGACCCCGATGATGAAGCATGACACCAAGGGGCCTTTTGGTGTGTGAGGGGTATTTTAAAAAACACTGAGTGCTCCCATATCCCTTGGGTAACACGTCAATAGGTAATAGGCAGCGGCAACGGCAGACTGCTAGTTGAAGCAATCATAGTCACCACATCAACCTCGGCATCATTACGTCTACTTATTGACTCACCTCCGCCTCAGCATCCATACTCCTAACTCTTCTTCAACACAACACTGACATGAGGTCTGGAAGAGTAAGAAGACCCCTCTCAAGGCCTTCCCTTAAATAAAAAAAGAAGGCAGCCGATCAGCCAACCGACGGGAGAAAAGAAGCTTTAGAAACAGATGACCCCACTGGGCGAAACACCGAGGACAATGGTACCCTCAGTAAAGGCGATATCAAAGAAACAAATGTCAGTCTAAAGGCCGGCCCGACAGACAACCGAGAAAAGAATTCGCAACTTGTAATGGATTTAGGAGGTGGAAACCAGCTAAACGGAACCACCAAAAGAGTCAACGGAGCCAAAAGGAAAAAGCAGGAAGAGATTGTGGAAATAGACACAGACATAGATGGACTGTCATCCAAAAAGCACAAGACTCTCTACCAGCCAAAAATATATACAAAATGTACTTTTCTCAAAAATCCTGGCAATGCAATCTACTCAAACAACAACATCATAACGGGCCTACAATCCCCACTGCGACTGGAGGTAGCGGAAAGCCAATTAGTAACAGAACGCCAGTCACTCCAAACAACTGGTACAACAATCGCTGAAATCCATAACCCCCAAACTGAAATGGAGATAACAGCCCTCAGGGATACAAAAACGGGGGACGGAGTACAAGGGAGACAAAATGGTGACAACGCAGATGCATCTGATGAGGATAGGGGCCAGTCCACTCCCCACACCAATTCCTCACCAATTGCAGGGTACCTGGCACAGAGTTTTGGGGAACTTACGTCTGTGAGAGATAAAGACCTAGAGAATAAGTGGGCCATACAACCTAAATACCTTCCTGGGAAACAGCAGGCCAATGACCTGAGAGAATACTCCCCTTCTTCTCCAAACTCTGAACCTCATCAGAATCCTCAGGGCAAATACGAAGGAGCATTTACAACAAGCCAAGAAAAATACAGCACCTCAAATAAACAACCAGCCACGCATCATGATAACTCTACAGCCGAGAAACAGCAAAGGAGCACAACTCCATTAACTCACCCTTCACAACTGCCACCTGTGGACCTTAGTAAGCCAGACAGTGACGTGACCTTTCTGGCAACACAAGAATGGGAGGAACTAGTAGCTTCATACAACGTAAGGCCTACCCATAACGGTTCCACAGAAGAGCTTGCCTCCCTGCCCATTATAGGGAGCAACGGTTCCACTAACATATTTTGGGCAAACTTACTGAATACAATACAACTGTCAGCCACAGCATTGCAGTATCAATCAGATAAACTGGACTTGCAGCTAGCCGTCCTCCAGGCGCTAGCAGATGCCATAACAGGGATAGAAAACAAACTATCAGATCTCTCCAGGCTAGATTACGGGAATGTCCTGTACACTGGGGCCCCAGCATACGCCATTCGGCGACTCCAACTGGTGCAGAACCAAGCTGCCCGCCTGGTCTATGGTCTACCCAAATCTCACCACTGCTCTCCCCTCCTCAGATCCCTCCATGGGCTCCCCATTAGAGAAAGGGCCCTCTTTAAGATGGGTTGCATCACGTTCCAGGCCCTTGCGGGAATAGCCTCATCTTTCATCACCTCCAAAATCAGACCCTATACCCCCAGGAGACAATTGAGGTCTTCCTCTCAATCCCTCCTGGTGGTGCCCAGGTTCAAGAAGAGCAGAACGGGAGGCACGACGTTCTCCGTCCTCGCTCCACAATTTTGGAATTCTCTACCTTCCCAATTGAGATCATTATCATCCTACCTGGAGTTCCGCAGCACACTGAAAACCTATTTGTTCGCACAGGCTCTCAAAATCTAAAACTACACCCTTCCTTTCAGGATTCACTCTCCTCAACAGCGCCATGAAACCGTCTGGTGTACGAGTGCTCAATAAATACTTTTAAATTCAAATTCAAATCAGATCTTAATGGCGTTATAAAAAGAGGGCAAGAAGCAGCAAAACTATTGCAAATAATAAGAACTGAATGCACCTGCAACCAACGCACGTTAACTACTTACCCGGGCAGACAGTCCTTAGGAATAATATAGACAGACAACATTCTGTTTATCCCTGAATTTAAATCAAGAGGAAGAATGGACACCTTAAACAGGGGCAATATACTACGACTCATCCACTCAATTGAAAGCCTGTCACACATTAATACAGCAGACCTGCTAGCAATCGAATTTTAATCCCCGTCTGACCACCGAGATAGTGAAACAACAAAGTCAGTATGGAAAACAAAAGAACTAGCAGGACAAATTTTAGGGGAAACGCTCAGATTCTCCAAATGGGGAATAAAATTGGAACAAGGAAAGAGACCCGCTTATCCCACCCCACTCCTAGAAGTAAGAAAAAAAGACAACCCAAAACAAGTCGACTCGATCCTAAAAGAAGCACGTAGTAACTCCCCAGGACCGAATGACGTCCCAACATCTGTGACAACTTATCAACTTAACCCAAGCTGGGCAAACTTACGTCGGACAATATCCGCAGGTGCCACAAAGTGACAAAGGTCACCAAGCCGCTCTTCAATCAAAGCCGATATCCCAAACATAAAAATATGCATCTGGAACATAAACGGTCTGACTAATAAACTAGATGACCCAGACACATTAAACCACCTAAAATCATTTGACCTGATTCTGCTCCAAGAAACCTGGGAGGAGGAAGAATTCTCTCTTCAAGGATACTCAACTCAAATTCATCCAGCCACATAAAACTCGTCCTACGGTCATAGCTCAGGATGCCTGGCATCGCTAGCTTCAATACTCACCAGAGGAAAGATGGAAGTCATAAAGGCAAAAATAACACCTCCAAGTGCCATACAGACAATAGCAATAACGATCAAAATAAACCAGGTTGCCCAACAACTATATATAATAAACACATATCTACATCCTAAGTACAGATCAAAAGGAGCGGGGGAGCTGCTTACCGAGGTGGCTAGACTGATGGAAGAAAGGGTAATACAGAACTTACTCCTGGCAGGTGATTTTAACCTTCAACTCTTCGGAGACAAACCAGAAGATGAACTGGTACAAGACCTTAACATCGCCTGGGGAATTTCTAATCAAGCTTCACCCACTCTCAAGAAGCAAACAAAATGCTCAAGCCAGCTATTAAGAGGCCTAGAGCAGTTAAATCTGAGAGTAATAAATGGTCGATTTGTAGAGGACACACCTCCAGCATTTACGTATTTTTCCTCATCTACCACTTCGCGCCTCGACTTCACCCTCGTAACACTCCCTTTATTTGAAGCTATCCGCTCATTCAAGATCGGTGGAAGGGGTGATAGCGACCACCAACCACAGGAAGTGGAACTACACGGCATCAGAGGGACTGACCTTGAAGAAAGAAAAAACGCCGGCACAGAGCACACCACCAACTTCAGACGGATAAGGTGCAGGATTAATAAAGTAGACGAGCTTACAACCAACGCAAGAGCAATCCTGCACCAGATCTCAAGTTTGTCAAGGAACCCATTAGAGGCTTGGGTAGACTTTGTAACTGAACTTGGAACAAAATTCGCCCCAGAGAAAAAAACTAATACTTCAAACTCACCAACCCACATAACAGTGAAAGTAACCTCACAGGAGATAAAAAAACTAAAACGGGAAATAACCCTGATCCTTAGGAAGCTCCGCAAACATTCGAACAACGACCCCTTGCATGAGGAGCTGCGATTCCTAAAGAATCGGCTTAAAAAGTACATCTGGGAAAGGAAAAGGAAAATTAACAAAGGCCACTGGGCGAAAATCGTATACGATTCAAAACAGAAGAACAGCACCAGGTTCTGGAAAACAGTACAAAACCTCCAACGTCCCACAAAGAAATAAATTCCCACGTGTCCGAACCCGAATGTTCTCACTACTTATTAACACATTTCAACGACAAAACCTCTGAGGTAGGCTTATTTAGAGGAAAAAACCAAACTACGAGGTCCATAAAGAGCACCATGGAAAAAACAATTTATCATCGTTCAAATCAAATCGTAAACAAAGACACTATTCCGGTGAAGACATCATGCAATTTTGCAACGCTGGAGACAGACGGAACATCAAGCTTCAGATCATCCCTAGGCAGTGAAGATAAAAAACACATAATATCATCAACCAGGATCAGGCAGCAAATATCCAAAGGGAGACCGGAAGGAGCCCCCGGGCCCAATGGAGTCCCGCCAATAATGTACAAGCACAAAGCCAAATTCTGGACTGAGACACTGGTACCACTCTTCCAGCAAGTCAGGGAAACAGTGAAGTTCCCTTCAACCTGGAGAGGATCAATACTTAGTCCGATCCACAAACAGGGTGATAGGAGCACTCCAAGTAATTATCGCCTCATTGCCCTAATAGACACAGAGGCAAAATACTACGCGGGCCTCCTTGTGGAGGAACTAACATCGTGGGCAACCATAAAACACATCATCCCCGCTAACCAAACTGGATTCTGCAGAGGACAAGGTACAATCACAAACATCATGGCCCTAACTCTACTGACAGACGCTGCCAAGATAACCAAGAGCTCCTTATTTCTATGTTTTATAGATTATACTGCAGCATTTGACCATATTAAACAAACTCTGGCTGAAACTATGCAAGTGGGGGCTACCGTGGCCACTATTACAGCAGTTGATACTACTTCACACTAACACCTGGGTCAAGATTAAACTCGGAAGCGGGACGCACCTTTCCAGACAAATCAATACCACCAAAGGTCTAAAACAAGGATGCGTCCTTGCTCCCATGTTATTTAATCTTTTCATGGCAGACTTGCCAGGAGAATTGGACAAAACCAATTCACACGCGCCACTGCTGGGAGACATCTCACTATCAAACCTTCTTTACGGCGATGACCTGGTCTTGGTAAGCCATTCCCCAATAGGACTGCAACATCTCTTGGACACAACCAATCAATTCTCATTAAAAAACGCTTTGAAGATTAACTTAAAAAAGACTAAAGTAAAGTCAGTGAATTACAACAAATCAAAGAAACTGGTATGGTCCTTGGATTGACAAAGGCTGGATCAAGTTACCAATTACAAATACCTTGGCGTATTATTAGACAGCAGAAGCTCATTCAAACCCCAGCTAGAGGCTATAGCACGGAAGGGAACTACCTTTCACCTTTCAATGTAGCCGTTACAAAAAGTTCTTCCTGATCGATCTTTTGACCCTCTCCTACAGGTGATTAAAGCACGCCTCCAGCCCATGCTCACATATGGTAGCGAACCCCTGCAAGGGAAGGACGCTAATGCCCTAGACAAAATAATTAGTAGAGCATATAGGGCAATCTTCCGTCTGCCAAATTATGTGTCTCCCACCCAAATTCGCCTAGAATTTGGTATCCAAACACAAACGATAGAGAGAAGAGGCGCCTATATAAAATGCTGGAGCAAAATCAAAGAAAAACCAAAGGTGATGATGGACGGAGCGTTGACAATACAAACACTCACCCCCAGTCAACTGATCTGGGTTTAATCCATCACCGTTCTTTAGCTCACTCCGCCTCCCCAGTTCAGACATGGCCATATGCAAATCAGTCTGACCCTGTGCCTCATGGGAACAGTCCAGCCTGAACTGCCAAGCCACGTCTTCCCTGGACCGGAATCAAGCTTCCCAGGACCGGTTTCTGGCATTACAGCCGTCTTCAGCCGGGCTTGCTTGACTCCAGTGGCAAAGTGAGCAAGGGACTCACGTCTGAGCATACCCTGCCAACTTAGGGCGAACAAAGAAAAACCAAAGGTGATGATGGACGGAGCGTTGACAATACAAACACTCACCCCCAGTCAACTGATCTGGGTTTAATCCATCACCGTTCTTTAGCTCACTCCGCCACCCCAGTTCAGACATGGCCATTTGCAAATCAGTCTGACCCTGTGCCTCATGGGAACAGTCCAGCCTGAACTGCCAAGCCATGTCTTCCCTGGACCGGAATCAAGTTTCTCAGGACCGGTTTCTGGCATTACAGCCGTCTTCAGCCGGGCTTGCTTGACTCCAGTGGCAAATTGAGCAAGGGACTCACGTCTGAGCATACCCTGCCAACTTAGGGCGAACAAAGAAAAACCAAAGGTGATGATGGACGGAGCGCTGACAATACAAACACTCACCCCCAGTCAACTGATCTGGGTTTAATCCATCACCGTTCTTTTGCTCACTCCGCCACCCCAGTTCAGACATGGCCATATGCAAATCAGTCTGACCCTGTGCCTCATGGGAACAGTCCAGCCCGAACTGCCAAGCCATGTCTTCCCTTGACCGGAATCAAGCTTCCCAGGACCGGTTTCTGGCATTACAGCCGTCTTCAGCCGGGCTTGCTTGACTCCAGTGGCAAAGTGAGCAAGGGACTCACGTCTGAGCATACCCTGCCAACTTAGGGCGAACAAAGAAAAACCAAAGGTGATGATGGACGGAGCGTTGACAATACAAACACTCACCCCCAGTCAACTGATCTGGGTTTAATCCCTCCCCGTTCTTTAGCTCACTCCGCCACCCCAGTTCAGACATGGCCATATGCAAATCAGTCTGACCCTGTGCCTCATGGGAACAGTCCAGCCCGAACTGCCAAGCCATGTCTTCCCTGGACCGGAATCAAGCTTTCCAGGACCGGTTTCTGGCATTACAGCCGTCTTCAGCCGGGCTTGCTTGACTCCAGTGGCAAAGTGAGCAAGGGTCTGGGAAAGACATGTCTTGTTAGTTCGGACTGGACTGTTCCCTTGAGGCACAGGGTCAGAGCTGATTTGTATATAGCCAATGTCTAACCCAGGGTGGTGTGGAGTGCAAAAAAATGATGGATTTAGGCCCGGATCCTTGTACTGGGGTGAATGTATGACATTGTTCTACATTCTGTCCATCAACTGTATTTTTTGCAATTTTCACCCAGAGTGGGCTGGGTATGCTCAGACGTGAGTCCCAGGCTCTCCACACCACTGGAGTCAAGCTATCCAGGCTGATGAAGGCTGATAGCCAGAAAGCGGTCCTTGAATGCTTGATTCCGGTCTGGGAAAGACATGGCTTGGTAGTTCGGACTGGACTGTTCCCTTGAGGCACAGGGTCAGAGCTGATATGCATATAGCCAGTGTCTAACCCAGGGTGGTGTGGAGTGCAAAAAAACCGATGGATTTAGGCCCAGATCCTTGTATTGGGGTGAATGTATGACATTGTAATACATTCTGTCCATCAACTGTATTTTTTGCAATTTTCACCCCTAGTGGGCTGGGTATGCTCAGACGTGAGTCCCAGGCTCTCCACACCACTGGAGTCAAGCTATCCAGGCTGATGAAGGCTGATAGCCAGAAACCGGTCCTTGGATGCTTGATTCCGGTCTGGGAAAGACATGGCTTGGTAGTTCGGACTGGACTGTTCCCTTGAGGCACAGGGTCAGAGCTGATTTGCATATAGCCAGTGTCTAACCCAGGGTGGTGTGGAGTGCAAAAAACGATGGATTTAGGCCCAGATCCTTGTACTGGGGTGAATGTATGACATTGTTCTACATTCTGTCCATCAACTGTATTTTTTGCAATTTTCACCCCGAGTGGGCTGGGTATGCTCAGACGTGAGTCCCAGGCTCTCCACACCACTGGAGTCAAGCTATCCAGGCTGATGAAGGCTGATAGCCAGAAACCGGTCCTTGGATGCTTGATTCCGGTCTGGGAAAGACATGGCTTGGTAGTTCGGACTGGACTGTTCCCATGAGGCACAGGGTCAGAGCTGATTTGCATATAGCCAGTGTCTAACCCAGGGTGGTGTGGAGTGCAAAAAAACAATGGATTTAGGCCCAGATCCTTGTACTGGGGTGAATGTATGACATTGTTCTACATTCTGTCCATCAACTGTATTTTTTGCAATTTTCACCCCGAGTGGGCTGGGTATGCTCAGACGTGAGTCCCAGGCTCTCCACGCCACTGGAGTCAAGCTATCCAGGCTGATGAAGGCTGATAGTCAGAAACCGGTCCTTGGATGCTTGATTCCGGCCAGGGAAAGACATGGCTTGGTAGTTCGGACTGGACTGTTCCCTTGAGGCACAGGGTCAGAGCTGATTTGCATATAGCCAGTGTCTAACCCAGGGTGGTGTGGAGTGCAAAAAAACGATGGATTTAGGCCCAGATCCTTGTACTGGCGTGAATGTATGACATTGTTCTACATTCTGTCCATCAACTCTATTATTTGGAGCAAAATCAAAGGCGCTGCACAAGGAACTCTGAACGCTCATCTATGGGCAGAACGGTCAATACGATCAAACTCACCTGCTAAGAAATACCTTTTAAACTTTTTGGAATATCTGAACTTAACCAGCCTTTGGGAGTCATCAGCTGACAACAACAGTTTTAAGAAGGTGGTAACAAAAGTTACTAAACTAATATCATCTATAGAAGATAAAGAAACCCTGGCCAAGAGGGCACATGGATGGGCCGTGCTGAAAGATTACAATGCCCTGAAACCACATGAATATTTGAAATCGGGCGAAGACAAAAGACAAATTCTTAAACCTGCGATTCGGAATTCTACCAATACTACCTCACTTGGCACCATGGAAAAGGAGGCCAGACGAACATCTTTGCCGTCTTTGCAAATCAGGGAATGAGGAGTTAATCCACATAATCTGTATCTGCCCTAACCTGTTAGATACAAGGCGTGCCCTATTTCGATCACTTTGGAATCAAAAAGGTGTAACAAGCTGCAGGCAAGCTGTGATGCTATGCTTCAAACCTGATGAGGTCCAGTTAAATTGAGGGGTGACAAAGTTTTTTGACATTGTATCCACAAGACTTACCCAATCACAAAGTCCAGTGACCAACAGCAAGTAACAACTTGCGAACCATGGAACAGTCTGGCGAGGTCCTGCCAAGTTACAGTACGCAGAGTACATTAACTTAAACTCTCAATTTCATAAACAGGGTAGAGTCATTGTAATCGAGAATGATAATTTAATATGGTTTTAAACACCTTTTTCCTTTAACAAAACCAGCTTTTTTAAGCTTATAATGATTTTAATGATGTACGTTTTATATTGTGAGTTTTAATTAACTGTACAATAAAGTAATAATAGAACATCAAGCCACCTTTCACTTGTGCCAAACTAAACATGGTATGCACGAGTGTTAGAGCAATACGACACAAATTCAAAATGTTCTGTGTATTACATGCTAACAAAACCGTGCAGCAGCATTTATTCACGGGAATCACTAGACAATATTTATCTCCACCACTTTGAAAGGGATACAAATATTTGTTCGAATATGTATGGAAAAATTCAGGTCAAAAGAGCAAAGATGTGTAAAACTGTTTCACCAGGCAGAAGGCATCTTGAAAAATCACCATTTCCATTTCTGAAGACAGGGCCTACACATTGTGCAGAAAGTAGGAATAGGTGTCTCAATCTGTGAATATCAGCTATGTCTACTAACTGTATGCGAATCCCTCATACTTTGTCACTTTTTGTGTTGTTTGATAGAAAATCATTTTCAATCTGAAGACATTTCTATTGAAGACAACTATTGAAATGTTGCATTAGCTACAACGTTCTGTGATCATCATTTTAATTTCAATACAGATGTGATCTCCAAAAGATCACAATTTTCACACACTTGACTTAAATATCATACATGTTAAATAATACACAAATTAATACGTGATTCTCTTCTTTTATAATCAGTTCCCTTATACGGTTCCACACCGTTACATTGCTAGATTTGGCTTTTATTAAATAGAGTGCTACTTTCCACAAAGCAGAGTGTGCTAAAGACTTAAAACTTGGAAAAGGGAATTGCTATTTTGAAACAGCCTGCTGGAGTTCTGAGGCCGCTGATGAAATAAATGAGGACGTCCGGGGTGCTTTATAGTGCGTGCAGGAACAAAGAATTCAAGTGTTAACGAGGCAGGAGACTGGTGTTAATGCCTACAGGTTTAGAATGCAAGCAGGAAGCCAAAAGACCCTGTCTCAACATGCTCCCTCATTCCCCATGAAAGAAATATGGCAGGATTATTCCGTTTAATAACTGTAAAGTCGTTCTTACGAATCTTAGCATGCACTTGGACTGCTGTAGATGAAACAGCAGGCCCTTAATAACACACACGTGGCTTGAGCTCTATTGATAATCACTTGGTTATGAAGCGCATTTCAATGAGCTGTTTTTCATAAACAAATTAACAACCTAATTAGCATTTTCAAAAAAAAAATCTCGACTTTATAATTGGTTGTTAATAATGATTCGTTTTCTTTAGGAGATTACAATAATAATAGATTGTGTATAGTTCTGTAATTATTCATATCGCACTTAGCACATCTAACCTCTGTAAAAGTGCAGCTGTTACTCAACGTGTGGTAGTCCAACTTATGACCCCCGGAAGGACTTGTTTGACTGACCGTGTTAGGAACTGCACCCTGAGCTACATTATGCATTCATAATAAAAACAGGGAAGCTTTGACAAAATCCCTGTCATTAAATCAAGCAAACAAATTGAGATTCGACCGTGGTACGTATGCAGTCACATTGTTATCGATATGCATATGAACACCTAGGCAACTGGTGTGGAGGTTGGATCATGTTTACATGGGTGTAATGAAACTTAGGCCGCCAAATGCGGTTCGCAGTAATTTCCTAGCTCTTAGTCAAAGCTGATTTTCGAAGATTAATGAGCGATATAGATAGTTATTGTATGTATGTATACTTGTAAAGTGCACTGTTACCCCATCTCGGGGCGTCCTGGCGCTGTATACCGCTGGGGAACCAGTCCTGGCTTTCCCTGTGAGATGGTCCCTCCTGGGCACCCCCAAGGTGAAGCCAGGCATCCCCGGCGCTGATAGGGCCGTTGTGGAGATTAAGCGAACTATTGCCCAGAGTTGCAGAGTGGGACCCATGGTTAGCGTAGGCACCTAGGCGAGAATTATCGAGTCTGCGGACATTGACCCAAGACCCTGCCGCGTCGGGAATTGAACCCTGGTCCCGGACCGACCTCTGCTTCAGGGTCTGCCGCTTCTAACCAGTGAGCCACACTTCTCCACACGGGGAGTGCTTTGGTTAAAGGCGGCACAGAGGGAGAGACAGTAACACTCAAAGTGGCTGCATTACTTTCCATTTCAGGTCAATATATTCAATTCTACGTTTATTTCATGCTGATATTATCACCTCTAATTTAAGTAAACAACTGCTCCCTTTCTCGATACCAGCTGCCAAAAGTATAGGCTATTTCTATTTTCACGAGTTACTGACATAACTTGACTTCATTTTTTGTTGGCCTTTGGTTTGTATTTGATAACGTTTTCCCTATTCTTAGGCAGGGTTCAGGGAAAAATTGTCGACCCTGGACCAAAGGTACAAAGGTACAAAGGTAGTTTATTGTGATGATTATTTAAAATCTTACAACATTTTGAACTAAAGGAAAAATGTAAAAGTTATATTCCAGTTTTAAATCATATTAAATGACATTAAATAACCTTTACAACCCATTAAGTATTTGCAATAGTTACATCTCTGAGTTTCTTTTTAGCTAACAGTAGGAACTTTACAAAGGCGGAGTTTAAAATGATATCATTTGAGATCATACATTTCACCACGGCCTGCCTACATGACTGTATGCCGCGTGACTTGAGATGAACTTTTAGCAATGATTTTCTCTCTTGGAGGAGTTCGGGGCAAATACACAAAAGATGTTGAATGTCTTCCTCACCCCTATTGCATAGTCTGCATTTCGTTTGGGTTACTTGAAATTCCCATGGGGGAAGATGGCAAAGCCCTGGCATGGATCCGAATCTCGCATTGAGGAGCACCTGCTTGTTTTTTTGCGTCCACGGAGTTATTAGATATTGTTGTATCTCCTGCTTATTGTAACCATTTAGCACCACCCAAGCGTGTTTCCTCTTTGTAAGGGTAGCTTTATCCTTTCCGATGGATAGGTGGGCTGCGGTTTTGTTAATAATTTTCTTGAATGATGTCTTGGTTATATTCGTTTCCCATATAGACGTAACCCCAAACTCCTTAATTGAATCTCTAAGATATAGAGCTGGAGAGGAGGTAGTATCCTTCTTTATTTCACTCCATAAGAGCAGCGATATCTCATTTTGCCGGTCGCTTTTTATTTGATTCCAGACTTTTATAAAATGACCTTGCCTTGCATATTGTTAATTGGTTAAACCAAACTCCGACCTTACTTGCGCCGGGGAAGCGTTCACTGGGAGATAAAATAACACTCGGTATATTTTGGTTATGATTTTGTTCAGAATATCACTGTCTTTACCCATTAAGGCTTCGCTACCATAAGCGATGGTGGGTAGGAGTTTTGCACCGACAATGCTCAAGAGAGGTCCATACGACAGGGTGGGAAGCGACTTCTGCACAGTTCAAATGCGGCCGCTAGTGAGTTCGCTTTTCTTTGAGCGTCACTTTTATGTAGCTGGTAATTGCCCCTTGAGTCAAATAATACGCCCAGGTATTTATAGGCATCTACTTGTTCAAGCTCGATTTTGTCCATGAACCATTGGCTTTTGTGTTTCAGCTTAACGTTTTTGGCAACTACCATAATCTTGGTTTTGGTCTCGTTTATAACCATTCTGTTCTCTTTAGAATAGGTATAGGTCCTTTTCATTAAGCGCTGCAAGCCCACTTTTGTGTGGCTCATAAGTATGACGTCATCCGCATACATCAGGCATGTGAGCCGCTTGTCAGCTAGTTTCGGGGGGTGCGCATTTTCCTCATCCAATATTCCTGGTAGGTTCGCAAGAAACAAATTAAAAAGAAGGGGGGGCTAAAACACAGCCTTGCTTCAGACCTTCGTTAGCTGGGATTGCCTTGGATAGTATTTGACCATCCCCCATCCTCACACTCACCCATGTCTCTGAGTATAAGGGGCGAATAAGATTAAATAGGGCGACTGGAATTTTCATTTTTTCTAATTTTTTCCAGAGTAGTTTACGATTAACGCAGTCGAACGCGGATTTAAAATCAATAAAACAAAATACAAGGGTTGTTTTGATCTCAATGATTTGTTTATAAGTAGGACAAGAACTAGAATGTTAGTCGAAGTTCCTAATCCTTGTATAAAACCGGTTTGGTTAAAAGGCATTATTTTTGCTTCCGTCATCCAGGCAGTTAGTTTCGTCAATATTGTTCTGGCAAATAGCTTGGCATCAGAATCTTGCAATCTAAGAAGTCTATAATTTTCTGGCAGTGCCCAACTTCCTTTTTTAAAGATTGGAATAATTAAGGATCCGCGCCATGACTCGGGTACCTTTCCTGTCCGAGCGACTTCTATATACAATTTCTCTAGGTAAATCGCCCATAATTACGGGTTTTCTTTGAAGAGCGCAGACGGTATCCCATTTGGTCCAGGAGCACCGTTCTTTTGTTGTTTTATGAGTTTGATAATCTCTTCTTTTCCTGTCTGGAATTGTGTATCCGTATCATCATCATGATAGGTAAAGACATTCTCTTTGTGAGATTTATGCCCTTGTTGGATTTCCAGAGAGTTTGACTGTAGGGGGTCTTGATTCAAATGTTTCTTCAAGAACTTGTACCATTCCTGCTCCGTTATAGGAGATGAGACGACATGCTTGTTGGGTCTAGCAAGACCATTGATAAGGTACCGGACGTCTCTTGAGTTCTTCTTGTTACTTGCGAAGAATATTTTTGCCCAGATTGCTTGTTTCGCTTTGTTTTTCTCACCCCATATCAATTTTTTCAAATTCTGATTTATTAACTTTAACTTTCCTGTGATTTCTGCGTTCACCCCCAGTTTCTTAGTCAGTCTAATAGTCCTATTTCGTTCTTTTTTCAAACCCTAATTGTATGAGGTAGGTTTAGATTACCGTTATTTTCCTTTTTGGGTGCATTTCCATTTTTAAACCTATTTGTTTTAATTTGGCCTTCAGTATTAATCAACGTCTCAATCAGATTTTCCCATTGCTCAATTACTGATTTTGATGTATTGTCTCTCAAGCATTTATCCAAGATCTTCTCCACTTGATCATTCATTTCCTCTTTATTCCTAATGTTCCAGATCAATTTTTTATAGTTGATAGTACCGATATGCCCTTGGACCGTCTGATAGGCTTTTTTCATAGCTATTCCAGTATCCATTAGTATTAACTGCTGGGCATGGTCACTTTCAATGACTTTATTTAGTTGGTATGAGATGATGTAATGGAAAATATATAGTGTAGTCATGGTGTAGTCAATCCTCGAGTTTACGTTGTGACCGAAGTAACTGTATCTTGGTGGGACATCCGTTTTTATTCTCCCGTTAAGTATTCGAAGTCCCATTGCTTCCTTATCCTTTACGAATTTCGGACCTATTTTATTTGTAATGCTGTTGTTATCGGTCCCTATGTCCTGCTCAGGAATTAGCCATTGGTGGTTTTGAAGTAGCGTGGTCTCAACTCTTGGATGAGATGACAATAAGTTAAGATTAAAATCGCCGGTTATCAGAAAATCTGCTTTCGGATCCTCCAACATTTTATTAATTAGAACGTTGTTCAGGGTTCCACATGTTGACTCCCAACTTTTGTTGGTTGGCAGAATATAAACCGTAATCAAGTGTAGTGTTCTAGGATTTTGAGAGAATATTTTCAAATTAAGTTTAACCATCAAAATATTTGAGTCATCGATCTTCACTTGCTCATGGTCGATATGCAACGCATTAGAAATAAATATTGCCTGCCCCCACTGGCTCTCCCGAACCTCTGCTCTTTCTTCGCATTTTCGTAGTAGCCGGCATAGCCATGTTACATAAATGGATTAAGTTCCCAGGTTTCCTGTAAAGCTACAATGTCTGGATTTCCCACTATAGAGTCGATTTGTGCATTATTAATTTTCCCTGTCAAACCATTGATGTTCCATGAAAGTAGACTAATTCTTTCTTTAACTTCACTATTATCCCCTATTAGTGTAGGATTACCATATCATTGTGACTGATTATTATGAAGTGCCATGTTAATCCATTTATCATTTAATTCTAGGTTTCTTTCTGGCGCGTTTTGGGAGGTGGGGCATACCTTTTTTACCGGTGATCTGCCAAGTGCGTTTTTTAAGACTGATACAGTCTTTGGCCCTACCAATTTATTTTTTGGTGATGTATCAGTTTCTTTAAAAGGGGTAGGGTAGACCTCTGGGGTTTGTTTAGTTAGTATTATGCCCCAGGATCTAAATGTCGTCCGCTCCTTCATTATCTGTTCAGCTATGAGAAATGATGTTAATGAGATTAGGGTTGGAGTCTGGGTACTCTGTTTATCCTCCATAAACTGAACAGAAATAATGTCTTCAGTTGAAATGTTATTCAGTGAGGGTATGGATTTGAACAGTCAAAGTAGATTCCCTCGATTAAGTATGTTGTGGCTGCCTATAGAGCGAAATTCTGGGGTGAATATAAGTTTCTTACTGATTTTTGGACTATGTCGGATAGCGGCCTCCTTTTTCACAATTTGTTTTGTTGTATAGCGGATAGTCTTATTCCCGTCTCTTGTTATAATCTGCAGGTGGTCCCTTTCAGGTGTTATTTCGGGACTGGTTTCGACCCTCCGTACTGTGAGGTCCCTATCTTTTTTTGACTCATCCTCCGTGGCAGCTTTATTGTGGGAAGGAATCCTAATTTCAGTCAGTTTAGTAGGCATAGTTTCATTCATTTTGTCACAGTCGGATATTATAGGCGCTATTACTTCTTTATTTTGGATTTCATCCTGAATAGGTCCTATTTGCACATTGTGTAATATACTATTTGTTACTTGAACTTCCCATGGTCTGTTGTCTTCCCATTTTGGGAATAGAGGTTCCTTTATCTTGTTAGATGATACTAGATTTGGGCCATTTGCTGTTTTTTTTCCAAAAATAGAGAAGAAGATCTTTTTATCCATTTTATTATTTCCTGAAGTGGATAGGGAGCGATTCTCAACTATGTTGCTTATGATATACAGCTTCGGTTTCTCATTTTTTCTTGCTTTACGGAGTTTTTTCTTTTGACGTTTTGACATCCTAGAGAAACCGTCTAACTCGGAATCGCTATGGATTTGATCGTTTTTGGAGGAGTTACCTAGAGTTTCACACATAATTTCTTTTTCCGGAGGAGCCTTTACCTGGGGGAATGAGAGAGTGACTATGTCACCAGATTGATTTGTTTGCTGCAGTGGTTCATTGGATTTTGGGTTGTCCACGCCAATGCCAATTGTAGATTTTTCCATTACCTTCATACTAGCCATGGTCGTTTTAGGTTTATCCTTACTGGCTTGGATGTTTCTTTTTGTGTCTTCTATTATACTTGTTAATAATGCTGGAAGGGCTGATAGTTTGTCCATGATAGGAACATAGATGCAGTCAGAGGTTGTTTTTTCGTTTTCTCTTTGTGCTCTGATTATCAAATCATTTAGTTGGGCAAGTTTGTTGTCGATTCCCGCCACATTGTTTGCCATCATTTTTAGCAGATTAATTTGTATGTCCATTTTGTTTCATTGGTAATGAAGGGCTTCTAATGTAAGGGTCGATGTTTGATAGAAAATATCGCAGGGTTTCACTGTGTCATGTTGTTTGCCTCCTAATTCTATTATTTGGGCAGTTTCACTCTTAGGCTGATCATATCCCCTGGCGTGTATAGGTTCTTCCTTGGTATTGTCGTTATTGATGTAGTAATCGGTTGTGTTAATGGCTAAGTTATTAATTTCATGAGATCCTTCTGGGTTTTCCCCTAGCAACCTACTTTCATTTGTTCTTTCCTCAAGGGTTTCGTTATTCTTAGTCCTCGTTTGGTACTCCCGATGGTAGTTGGGGTTTATTTCGGATTCCTCAGTGGATATAGCCGAACATTTCTTTATATCGACTATCACTTCAAAGGGGATCCTTTGTACTGGTTGTTCCGCTCTATCTTGGCTCTCATGGTGGTTAGTTTCCATGGGTTGGCTTTCATGATGGTTAATTTCCAAGGATTGTGACATCAATTTGTTTGAGGTTGTGACATCCAAATCAGACGTTTCGAGGGCGTTAATATCATTCATCGTTATTGAATTGGAATTTTGATTATCCTTTGGGAGATTCTGCTGAGGTAGCCATTGCCGTTGGTCTCCTTTTTGTATGCCTAACTCAGCGGATTCGTAATTTTTCCAGTTATGATCTGTTTGCCCCATTTTTTCCCTTTGTATGTCGTTTTGCGGCAGATTTAGGGTTTCAATGGTGGTATTAATAGGTTTCATAGGGGTTTGAAGTTTGTCAATATTTGTATCTGTGCTCATTGTCATCATACCTCTGCAGGATCCTTCAAAAATTGAAATTTGTCTAGTATTTTTCCAGGCTTTCTCGAACATCCGCACAATCGGGGATATAAGTGACTGGGTCTGACCAGGTGCGTTAGTTTTTACTTTTTTTACTACAGTCGATTGTTGCAATCTCTTTGCGTGTTTGGTTGCTGTTCCCACAGTTCTTACTTTTCCTGATCTCATGTCGGGGATTGAGCTACAATTGTAGATTTACTAAGTTCATTTTGTCTGCTAATTTGATCGTTGAAAACCCTCCTGCGTCTCTCCTCTTACACACTCGTGTCTCAAGGCAGAAGATGCCAAGGCGCTAGATCCGCATAGCACCCCATGCACTCCCAAGCCTGTCTACTCTTATATTACCTCTGATATCCTGCAGCGTGGACAGAGGACCACATACAGGTAAGTCAGGGCAAAAGAGCAGCTGCCGTCAGGGGGAAACACTTCAATGAAGGCGAATTTAGCGGTCGAATTATCGGAGTAGGGAGACACAGAACCTGAGGGTGAAGACTTAACCGAAACCCAGTGTGTTCGCTCTCATACAGGTTGTGTGACAAGAGAATAGAGAACAGCCAGCTGAAATTGATTGAATTATGTTGAATTATGTTGAATTATGTTGAATTAGGTTGAGAAAAGCTTAGACCCCCCCTCATATGACCTGTAGGTCTTCCTGGACCTTACTGGACCTTCCGGACCCGCAGATCTAGTTCTTAGTCTAGTTCCGGCTTTTAAAAGGGCAAATCGACTCTCCTGCGGCACTGGAAGGGGGGAGGGGACGGTGGAGTTGTTCTCACAGCGCTTCGATCAGCGCTCACGCCTGACCACACCCGCACCCGTAGCCTCCTCTCCTCTGCACTGGTCTGCCGAACGCAAACGTGGACTGGATTCACCCCCAATGCCAGAGGAGACGCAGCAGGCCAGAGATTCCGCTGAATGGCTGTAGAAAAACGTGGCCTGGAGTGGAGTGGACTGGAGCACACTGAGTTTTTTCCGGGGTGCCCAATACTAGGGCAAAGGGATGATTTCGAATCACCAGATGTTCGGCGTTCGCCTCTCCCACCCTCACCCTCACCCTCACCCACACAGACACCTAAGGACACCTAAGGACTCCTATATGAGGCAGTCACTCTCGGTCACTCTCGGCTCTCGACTCCGGCCGCCCTGGTCAGAGACACGCTGAGAGTCGCTGGCAAACACTGGCTCTGGCTGTTATGGAGGAGCGTATTGCGGCTTAAACCGCCAAAGAGAGTATGGTACTCACGGGTCTGATGGACCGGGATGATCACCCGCCGAAAGCTCCGCTGAAGGAAAAGAGAGTGACTGTAGCCGTGACAGCCGGGAACCGCTGTGAAGGAACCGCAGCGGCGTAGCGTAGCACTGTCACACTCCTAGTCACAATCACGGTTCTCTGCTCCTCGATGTTGTTGGTAGCGGCCGCAGTGCTGTTTTCACAGCGCTCACTCAGCGCTCACACCGCCCGCTGCTCGCTCCTCTCACCGCTCCTCGCTCTCTGCTCCACAGCTCATGTAGCTCTCTAGCACCCTCTACTGGGAATCTTCATGTGATCAGAATAGAGACATCACATAGAACAAGCTGTCTTTGACAGGGTGAAGTCGTAATGCAAGACTGACTCGACTCAGCTGGACTCGGCTAGAGCTGCCCGGGGAACAGCCCGCCCTGCCAGTTCACCTGGGCTGTTGACTCTCTGCCGACCCTCTGCACAACCTGCTCCTCCTGCCTGCACGGTCGGACCACCCGCGTCCTCCCCGCCGCCGTGAACGGACCCACCGCGTCCTCACTGCCGCCGCCGCTAATGCAAGTGGTGAGGCGGTGACAGGCCTTAGCGTGGGTACAACGGACCAGCGGAACAGCAGCAGCGGTAGCAGCGGTACAGCAGCGGTACAGCCGCGGTTTCTAGTTCAAGGGGCAGGGCAGGGCAGGGCAGGGCAGCAAGCCGATCAATGACCCGCCCGGTGTCCGGCAGAATGGCGTTTTGGAGCTTCTGGTGCTACTGTCTCTGCTCTCTAGCGGCCTCTACTGACTCTGACTCTGGACCAAGTACTAAGATTACAACTGCTACACTGGAAGACGGTTTGCCTGGAGGGGGGTAGACTCTACTTAATATTTGTAGACCTGAGGTCAGCTTTTGACTTGGTGCCAAGGGAAAAATTGGGGTCAGTTTTACTAGAGTTGGGGGCTCCTGTGTATTTAATACAACTTATTAGGCGCCTACATAAAAACCATTTTGCGCAAATAAGATACGGTAGGGATGGAAAACTGACAGCACCTATACCTATTAAACGTGCGTATGCCAGGGCTGCGTTCTGGCGCCAACTTTGTTTAGTCTCTACATCAATTGGCTGATAGATGCTCTGATACAAGAAAGAGATTTAGATGCCCCAAAATTAGCTTCACGCAGGATCTCGGCTATGATGTTTGCCGATGACACCCTTTTGGTGTCTAAATCACCTATGGGGATTCAAAGGGTTTTAGATAGATTTCAGTTATTCTGTGAAGAAAGAGGTCTTGAGATTAATTTACAGAAAACAAAATTTATGGTGTTCAACAAACCAAAGAGCACCCGTCCAAATCCTTCACTTAACGGTAAAACCCCGGGAAAGAGTGACATCTTTGATATACCTAGGCATCACCATCACTGAGTCTATGGACTGGGGGCGCACATAGCAAAGTCAAAATTAAAACTATCCCATTCGACAGGGGGCATCACAAAGGTATTTAACAAATCAGATAAGAGTGCAGTCAGTCCGGCCCTAGAAATCTACAGGGCTCAGGCACGAGGGGGCACATTATATGGTGCAGAGCTCTGGGGTCACTGTAACTCCAAGTCCTTATCACAGGTTGAGAATCATTATATCAGGAACCTATTTAGGCTGCCGCGCAGCACTCCTCTTATTCCACTCCGTTTAGATGTAGGACTAATGGCACTAGGAGAAGTGTTGAGTCTTAGACCTCTACTGTATTGGCGTCGCTTGTGATCGACTCCTGAACTTCTCCGATACAAAGAAGAATTGTCTGAAGTTCTGAAGATAAGGGGTGCTGCTAGATTGCCCTGGTTTTTTTTCCACATCAAACATTTGTTGATAGATATGGGCCTGGAGGAGTGTTGGGCTGACCCAGAGCTAGCTTGCCCACTAATCTCCAGGAAACAAATATAGGCTCATTATGAGAACCACAGAATGGCTTTATTGCATTCCAGCTCTAACATAGGTAAACTAACTAAAGCCTTCCTGGAAATAAAGGATAATTCTACTTACGAGAAGGTTCGAGATCTTATCAAACCTGTGACTGCTAGGAAACTTTATCTACAATTTAGATTTGGGGTTCTGCCTCTCCGCTGTTTTACATCGAAGTGGAGAGCCCAGAATGAGGCTCGGTGCCATGCCTGTGATTATCTAGAGGAATAAGAGCTGCATGTTTTTTTCAGCTGCCCTGGTTATAACAAAGTGAGAAAAAGATAGCTGGTGCAGATTTGCAGGAGCCTGGGCAGTAGGCACTGTGTTGAAGTGTTCAGGATATTGAAGTACGATCTTAATAACCAGTTGTCTACTCAGTCGCAGGATTCCTGTTTTCTATGTGGTGGGCAAGAAGGGTATTTTTGAAAGCATCTAACGAGCCACTGGACAAGAAATAGTAGATGATACGTTTAGTACTGTCATCTGGCAAAATCTCCCCTTGTACAATGGGACATATTTCTTAATTGAAGGGTTTTCCGTGTTTCTACTAAAGTTTTTAACTTAAGTTATTTATTTATAAAGCACTATGCACTTTCAACAAACTTGTATGTATATGTGTTGCGATTCCACTGTACATCTCCTACCCCCCTTCTTTTTAAAATTGAACCTATGTAGTTGTCAATTGATACCATTTGTGTTTTTTAACCCTCTTGTAATGTCAAGTTTTAAAAATTCTTCTGATGTATTTTCATAAATGAATGTTTTATATGCTGTACTTTTTAGGTCATGTTGACCGAAATAAAGTTACTTTGACTTGACTTGAACTATTCTTATGCGGCCTGATGAAGCTGCCTGATGCACCTTTGAAACATTTTGGGCACACTGAAACATGGTTTCCACCTGTGCATTGTGATTCCAAAGCAGGACCACTTGTACATATTAACTAAGGAAAATCCAATTTCTGCCACTCCTGACTTGATTACGCTTATCAAAAACTTGATTTCTTCTATAATCAAATGTATCGAATACATAATTATTTCAAAATTACGCAGATCTTTTGAAATGAATGAAGCCCATATGCTCGGGATATGTCCAGATTGAAATTTGTTCAGCAGCAGTTTCAGCAATGTCTATGTTCATTTTCGATAGGCAGCACCATTTTCTTACAGGTCTATGCAATCCTGATTCTCCCCCACTTAATTCAAGTTTCCTCACCTGATGTATTGCTTGTGGAATATTTCACTAATATGATTCTGTAATATGGTTTAACTCAGTTTATTCGAATATCCTTCACTATAAGCGATATCTGAGATAAGTGTGATCAAGCAAATCCTCAAGGCCACCTGAAAATCTGGAAGAAGGAGCTGTTCAACGCTACAACATCTTCCAATCATGTGTACCAGTTGACATAATTATCTGATTGTTTTCCATTATCACACCACTGCAGCATATCTTTTGGCAAGCACGCAGTCTTTAAAATGTTTTATACTGGGTTTGAACACCATTGAGTTCAGCTAGGTAGTACTTTTGAACACTAGATCACTGCATATAAAAAAGCAGTGAGACAAATAATGCAGAATTCCTTGTCATACCATCCCCTTTAATCTGCCCAAGCTGAAACATCTATGTTGCACCCCCTTGGAGAAGCATTATCATTTCATGTGTTTTGGATAATTTGGATATATGCTTGAAGAATCAACCAGTCCTGTCCTACATTTTCAATATTGACCTAGCATTTATCTTAAATTAAGTAATAAGATGTCCACATGTTGTGCAAGGCAGTTGTTTAACCCTTTTTTCACGTGCAGTGATTCAGTCATTTTCTTCTTCGGGTCAGACCGTATGGAGATTCCCACTTTAGTTTACTATTCCAGCCTTTTCCTAGGTAATTGGTCTCACCTCAATTCAACAGAAAATAAACTAGAGGATCTTTAGACTGTATCTTTCTGTTCGATTTCTCCTCCAACCCATTAAAATATTCAAAACAGTACCACCCAAAATTGACCCAACTGCAAATGTTACTGTTTTCATTATCATTAACATCTTGATGTAG
Organism: Lissotriton helveticus; assembly: GCF_964261635.1. Classification (NCBI taxonomy): domain Eukaryota; kingdom Metazoa; phylum Chordata; class Amphibia; order Caudata; family Salamandridae; genus Lissotriton; species Lissotriton helveticus. The sequence goes on along the minus strand of NC_136057.1, from coordinate 1,089,227,525 downwards.
GGCTGTTTGGCTACAACAGTGTCATGACCACCCAAACAGGGTGGCTGGTTCTCAGTGGAACTAGCAAAACTTACATTAGAAGTCCATCAGCTGGAGAAGAAGAGGACACATTATTCTTCTGCTCTACCACCTGATTATATTGATGTAGACCCATGAAAATCAGATCAGGTTGGTAAAATATATATGTGTTGCTGATGGTGGACAGAACTCAAAATATCTAATGAGTTTTGCAAGACTATATATGAATTGCAAACTCCTGATGCTACTCAATCCATTTGTAGACTCTCAATTATTTGGTATCCATAGTTTCTGTGAAGAAATTCTCAAATATGCATCTCCAGATTGACCAGGGCAACATTTCTGTCCATAACAATTTGATCACAAAAGTCCATTTGGAAGCCCCATTTCCCTTTTGGAATACTTCTATTTCCTAATGGACGATAAGATTTTGGAACTCATCTGTAGCAGCTGTCATCATTGATGGAGCAAGGTTTCATACATAAAGAAACTTGCTTGGATTCAGCCCTCTCGAAATAACATGTAACTTATTAATCAACATGTTTTGTATTATTAACAAATGCATTACACCACATGTTTAGCATCTAGGGGAAGTTTGCTTATGTGCTTTTACTAACAGTAACCTGAATGCATTAAATTGGCCGCCCAAAACGCTGGAACTTTTCTGCGCATGCGTCTGCCACATCTACGTGGTGTGACGTATCTTTCTCTTGGTGGGAATTTCTTTGCAGCTGCGCACTAGTGCACAGATGGCCGCTTCATGTCTCACACACTAATGCACCTGCTCCTGCTTTAACAAAACTTTGTTCGTTCTGCTTAACTATTAATGCTATAGTTAAAATAAAGTAATGGGGCAAGAGTAGAAATAGGTGTTGTACAGTACATTCATTTATTTCCACATTCTAATGTGTCTCTCTTTGACTCCTCAAATAGCTCGTATTTGGGCCTGAAGGGTGACTTGAATCGCCATATTGAATTCCCTCTGCGCATGTGCCAGGAACACTGAGAGACCTCGAGCGTCATTGAATGGTTGCCAAAACCCATCTTACCCATCATGTTCCTGGGAAACTGACCGTCTGACCCCACAAGAGGAAAAAATATTGACTATATTGATACATTGTAGATGATATTGAAACAATTATTGCTGGGTGGAATACAATTCATGGGAAAGTAAATTATGGGCGGGAACATTGATCAACTTTATTGAATGAAAATGATTTCATACTGGTATGGTGTGATGACCTCTCCTCGCCTTTCTGACCAATCAAATGAAGGGAATACACACATTTACAACATTGGGGGGGTATATTGCCCTGGAAAATAGTATAACTAAAGTAGGCTTAGTCAGTTAGATTGTCCGACTTGCCACAGACCTGTCAGTGACCCAACGTATGCTGAAGGAGAATCGAGAGCAAAGTGCTAGTCGAGCACTTTGTCTGAAGAATCGGGAGTTTTGCTGAGGGAGAAGATTCGAAGACCCAGTCAGGGTCCGAGTGTTAGCCGCAGAGAGGGGTGTGATGCTGGCGTTGCACTTAGCTGAGGTTACCTGTCCTGACCTGCACCTGTCCTTTTAGCATCTGATTTGTCGGGAGCCCATTTCTCTGTGCCCCAGCCATTGGCCAGGGTTGGTCCTCACACCATTCTAGGTAAATACATTCTGTGTGGGTATGTCCTTGTACCGTATCCCTTTTTCACCCTTCCCAGGTACCAATGTCTAAAGGTTCATCTTTAAAGTCTTGCAGAACTATTGCTTTAATAATTATTTTCTTACTTGAAAGAATTTTAATCTCATTTGTATGGCTCATGATTCACAAAATATTGCATAGATAAAGAGTTTTGAACTTTTCTCCTGAGTCAGTGGTTATTTCATAAAGGTACATGTTATAATTCTACCTAATATTCTAACATCCTTTTTGGATCCTAGGACTTAGTCTACAAGAGACAAAGATTTGGTAAGTTATGGTGTGCAGGTATTAAGTCCTAAAGTGAATAAAAATTCTGATAGGCAGGAAGATAAGCAGGATTACCGGTTCAAGGTGTGAATGTTTACGGGCCCAGGTGAGTATTTCAAACTGAGCAGGTAATCCCACGCACCATCATCATGATTCCCTGATGACATCAGCCCAGACAGGAGCATAAGGTACCTTGACCCTCCTCCTATGGTACCATTTTTTATGTGTGCTGATGGTACACAATTGGTCTGTGGCAAAACACCCTGGCAGCTCATGGGGGAAAGCAAAGGATCTACCAAGACCAATATCCTTCCTCATTTTGAGGTGGGTGGTTATTCAACTTTGTAAGCTTAGGAGGAGGGGTGCTCCATGAGTAACCCTAGAAAACTCAGAGACAATATTTGTGACTTCCTACTTTAAGCATATTTCGTTTACAGGACACAATTGTGTAGTTATAAATGCCTTAATTTTGTGCACTTTTTCTTTCATGGTAAAAGGATTTTTATTGGAACTGAATACAACTCAGCACAAGCTTGGGTGTTTCCAAACAGATAGATACCTCAAAAGCTATATAGTGGCACAGACTGATAGGAAATGGTCCCAGTAAATTCTTCAAATGTGCTCAGGATGAAGAATAAGTCAGCAGAGATGGAATGATAAGCAGGCAGAGTTTAAGAAAAAAAGACAAGCAGGAAAATAAGCACCTTTTTAGAATAGACATGCATGGGGCCGATTGGGATTTATGGAAATAAGATACATTCTGGCAAGTAGAAAATGTGTGTGAGCTGTTGTAAAATGATGGTTTTCCACCTAATGTCGACTCAAGAATGTAATTGGCTAATAATGTCATGAGAAAAATATAAAAAGATGACTGTGTGAAGTTAAGAATTTTGTTTTTCTTTTCAACTTATTCAAAATAGCAATGTAATTGGTATTGGTTGCTTTAATATTGCTATAAAATAGGTCTATTTATTTTGGTTAGGGTATAATGTTTTACACTTTTCATTTAATTCTTTCCATAATTGTTGGTATAATTATATTTTATTCATAATATTGCGTTTGTAGCTTTATGACATAGTATGTTTTTATTGTCTTTTGGTAAGTTATTTTGGTTTGTAGGAAAAAGTATGGGACGTACTTCGAATCACTATATATCATATACTTTTTAAATAAAATTGTTGGATGTCTTTTTGTTTAATTGGTTCACTTAATTAAATAGGTGGCTTTTACTATCTTGTTAATTACACTATTTCTATTGTTTTCTTTTAATTGTTAATATTAATAGTTTTTGTCTAATAGTAAACATTTTTAAAATGTATACTTTATTGTTGGGTTGGTGGGTTTTGGACAGGAGTACATTTGGTTAATTGTATCAATTGGGTAAATAAATACTAGATTATTAACTGTTGGTAATTGTTCAAAATTTATTCTGTGTCAGTATTCGTTTTTTAAATTGTATTCATTTGTATTTTGTAATATTTTCTTGGTGGGTTGTTGAGTTGGTAGGATAGTTTGGTGGGCATTAAGTTTAAGAATACATTTTGCATTATGTTTTGAATTATTTTTAATAGTTAATGTATTATCATATTTAATTATTGTATGTATTTTTTTATTTGTATTGATTTTTGATTACTAATGTTAATAATTTATACATGTATTTTAAAATGTTGTTTATTGATTTATTTCATCGGAGGTTCCTTTATGCATTTATGTTTCATTATTTATTAGTGTAATTTAATTGTTGAATATGTATTTAGCATATTATGGTAATCACTTGGATATAAACAGTCAACCTTCTCATCTCACGTATAGTTCCGCCACTTGAGGTTTGTAAGTGCTTTTTCTACAGAAGAGGTATAAAGCTCATTATATTCCATTTTTTTCTTTCTCCAACCTTCTTCTATTACTATGTGTAGATGAAGCATTATAGACCGCTGGAAGAGAGATTATTGAGGACTCCAATTGCTTTCTTTAGGCAGCGTGCCTTCTTTTGTCAATATCATTGTCTCTCATTAGGAATACTCTCAATGTGGTCTTCCTGGATTTCCAAAACATCTTTGTGGTGGTAATAGTGTGCTCATTCTAGGACGATAAACCTAGACTTGGGAATTCAAAACTTTCTTGTCTTCTGAAAGGCAGTGTACTGATACCTGCCTATGCCAAAGGCTAACTGCAGCAGGCCTATGGCACAAGGTCAGATCAAGCATTATGATGCTATGGTCACACAAGTCCCCTTTCACCTGAATGGAATTGATAGGACAGGAGTTGGTGGCGTGGCTTGGCTGACCGAGATGGGAGTCAATCACTGCTAGAGGTTATCATCTATGGCCCTGTTATCTGCCTAAATCCACCAGCTGTGCTCAGAGTCTTTCTGGTAGAGGGGGTCCCAACAAGTGTGCCCCAATAGCAGTTATGGAGTTTCTAGCTGTAGCCTATGCCTGGGACCGGTGAGTGGAGGCATTGGATTCTGGGCCTACCCGCTGGTGTATTGCTATGGGGGGCCACAACGAGACGGGGTAGACGAGAGAGAGCAGCAGGAACCGTCATCCCCGTTCAAGACAGCAACCACACCCAAGGCAGGACAAGGCAGCCACAACAGGCTCGAGATCAGGAGTAGGGGTCTAACAGAACCACGCAGCAGGTGCTCGCCAGCCATGTGAGGAAATTACATGGAGGCCCGGGGACAACCTGCAGCAGTGGCAACTGCAAAGCTGTGGCAACTCCTCACCTTCTCTCCCAGTGGCATCCAAGAGACATTATACTGGGTGGCTAGAGTGGCTTGCCTCCTTACCCTCCTCTCACTTCTACCTGGATTCTGTAGTGAGTGGGGCACTGAGAGAAGGCACAGAGAGAAGACAAGACAAGCACCTGAAGACTCCAAGTAATCAACATGCGGAGGCACATAGAGAAGTGGTGCGGTGGCACCTGCGTTGTAGAGACATTTTCCTTGCCTTCTACCCCTGGTATATCAGGAGGACCATGGAGCTAGGAGCCGGCGGGACTTGCTTCTCCCATCCCAACTTCTCCTCGGCCCCAGAGGTGAATGGGGTGGAGCAGCTAGGAGGCAGTTGGAAGCTGCACTGAAAGAGGTGCGCAAGGCAGGGACCATCAGGGCCCAGGAAGAAGCAACCACGAGGCAACCCAAGGGCAGAGGCTGGTGTGTCTCAGCCCAAGCAGGTATAGAATTTGGTAATGGCAAGTGGCGAAGCAGCTCCCAGGGGACACGCCAAAACACCATAATTTGAACTACGGGGAGACCCACGGTCGGCCCCCATTGGACAGTTAAATGGTGGATGCACTATCTCTTGAGGTGGCGTGGTGGAGGGAGTCCAGTCAAGTGGCCACTAGACCTGTTGATTCTCCTGACCACCCTCCTCCAGCACCTATATCATCCTGCATGCACCCAGGAGGAGCTACCATTCAGTGGCCGCAACAGACTAAAAGTGGCCCAGGACTGACAGCATGGCCATTGGGAACTGCTGTCCTTTGTTAACCTGATTTCCGCATAGAGTTACCACCCTACTAAACAAATAACCAAAAACTATACCCACTACTGGATTGTTTTAAAGGCAATTGGTTGCACACCTTCTCCGCCCAGGCGACAGGAGCTAACCCAAGTTTCAAATTGCCTTGTGGATAATGTCCAAGAGTATGATTCCAAAAAAAACCTGAAACTATTAAAACAGTGAGACAATTCCAGTCAAGGAACGATCAGAAGGAGCCACCCAACACTCAATATATAGAGATACTCAAGAAAGAACAAAGCTATCATGAGGTCAGCGTATCATAATCCAAAAAAGAGAGACAAATATTTTCGGTTGTGTAGCAGAAGCCCTAGACAAATAATCTTACATTGACAATCAAAAACATAAATCCATTAGAAAAGAAAACAAATCCCTAAAAATGCAAAAATAGTTCAAAATAATAACAAATAATCGATTAAAAAGCCATATCACTCAGAAGACCACGCTTCAGAACGTGGAAAATACAAACAAATACAATAAACCTACTAGGATACGTACAATAATCAAGGAAAACATGTTTAAAATGTCAGCAAAACAATCCAACATATTTTCTGTGCAATAAAAAAAATCTGGTAGCATTTGAACAACATCTGTCCATGGCCATAACAATCTAATTTAAAAAACAGCTCATACATGCCCTCCCAAAAAAACATACAATACCTACAAAAAATACTTGTTACATAGTGCTATACTAAAAAAAAATGAACTATAACAGAACATACACAGCACATAAAGAATGAAGAATACACATTGAGGGCTGCAACAAAAACATAACAAACCCAAATGATATCTCAATCCTTACTAACTAAACCAATAAAACTGTAATCTAAAACACAGTCTAACCTAATTATCAACCCACTTGACCCACTAAAATTCCTTAGAGGGAGCGGAGGTGTTCAAGGATTCAAGATGGAGACTCATTGAAAGTGCTCCTGCAACTGGGGTCCTCCATGATCAATTTGGTGCTCTAACCAACCGGACTGCCAGAATCTAGATAGGGATAAGAGTGCCCTTTGTTGCTGCTTCTTGCTGTGGGGGAAACACCCAGAAATCATTGAAATGGTGGCATCAACAGTGCATTAACTGCTACTGCCTACTCTGACTGGCGCTCTGAGAGACATGGTGGTGTAGGCTTTCTGCGGACTGAACAGAAGGCGCAGCCTTCATGAGTGGGCAGTAAAGTGAGCACACTAGGAAGCCCCGTGCTGCGACAGGGAGAGGTGGGAAAACCTGGGTTCCTGCCTCTCTTTGGATGTGGGTAGTGGTCATATGGGGCCCTGCTGAGGAACTGTGCCTCTCCTTTCCTAATCCCAGAGGTTGCTGGCTTTGACTTTTACACAATCTACAGCTTACTCCACTTTTGCGTGGGGAGCCTGGGTGGCCCTATTCTGTTGCACTCATCGCTTGAACAGTCCAGAGCTTCTTCATCCACCTGAAATGCCACTGTTCGGAGGGTTTGCTGTTGCCAATTGTCAGCAACCTCAGACATGACACAGGGGTAGATCCCCATTCCAAAGTGCTTGATGTGGGGCCTGACCTTTGGTTTGTGGACATACTTTCCTTAACAAGTAAGGCTGTTTCTTCTGTTAGCTACTTAGCCTTTTCGTACCTCTTCTTTCCTGAGATCCAGCTACCATTGACCTAGGGGTGATTCTGAAGAGTGAATAGGAGCATATCTTTACAACTGTGGGGGTTGGGTTATATCACACCTTTCTTTTTGGCATACTGTATGTTTGACTCTCCCAAGAGTGGGACAAAGGATCCTAACTGCTAGAGAGCTAACCATTCAAGAGAGTCCTTCACGCCTCCATGGATAGACTGGAGAACCCTCACCGAAAAGGGTGCTGGGGGACCTTTAACATTCATGTTTATACCAACAGTTGGGGTTACCATTGTGCAGGTGTTGCAAGGTAAAAGTATTAGGTGATATGGCAGGGGTGCCTTACCATGTAATACTAGCACATTACACCCGGTTAGAACCTGGGTACTCTCTAAGTATAACATATCTCAGTCCTGGTAGTGTGGCAAAGAGCAGATAGGCTACATAGGGGACCATTTGTTAAGTATTTTTTACATCACCAACATGCACGCTAAGTTATTGGCACAACTAGAGAAATCCAATACCAAATTATAAAAATAGCTTTGACTTTACACAGTTTTAGACACAAAATTAGACCAATACATACAGTATAACCGGAGTTATCAATTTGAAAGCATTAAATTAATCAGTAGTTTGCAGTGTGAAAACATCAGCGTTGTGGTCTATGGTGAAAGTGCATATAGGGAATTTGTTACTTAGCGATTGAGTTCAATGGAACCCACTTGGAGTTCAGGTCTTGTGAGTCTCTAGACCAGTTCGCAACAGCTAGCACAGTTTTACCTGGCTCATGGGAGCGGGGTGCCGAGGTGCAATTTAGCTATCAAATGGAGCTGTCAATCAAACTTGCAGTGTTGAAATAGTTACCTTAGCAAATAGGTACTTGCTGAGTGACTTGAGCAAAACCCTTTGGAACCCAAGCAAGGAGCTGGTCCTGGACCAGAAGTCTCCAGGCAGACCCGATCTACCTGGCTCTGCAGATTCAGGAGTTGAGGTGCTCTTGGCTGGATCAGCGGACTGAGGAGCTGGCAGGGGTCTCAAGAGAGGCTGAAAACAAATGCAAGATCTTTACGATGGAGCCAGGGGTGGTTGGCAAATCGTGCAAGTGCAGCTCTTCTCTTGAAGTATCGAGTAACGCAGATTGTAGTTGGACTAACCACCTACAAACCTTGGTATCTGCAAGCTCTCAAGTTGAGAAAATCTTTATCCAGAGGACCAGGGGAGTGTTGTAGAAAGCAGAGCCTCCCTGAGGATCAGGACTACAGCTCCCAGGAGCCATCTGCCCAAGGACTTTGAGTGGCCACACAGGATGGCTCATGAAACAGGACTCAAGGTTATGGACTTAGAGGTTCGTGCCAGCTGACTGCAGGGGTCTATTTCTTCTAGCCCAAAGGAGTTCTAGTGAAGTCTGTCTTTCGAAGAGGAGTTGACCTTCCTCTGGGAACCAGCCTCTTGCCTTGGTTGAGTTAAAACCCAGTGGGTGCAGGAAGGCTGCCATTGATGCCAAGCTTAGTGCCACTCTTTATGGAGTCCTGCCTTGTCGTGGAAACAGGTCTCTTTTTGTTATCACGTTGAACCTAAGGTTCTGGTGTGCCCCTTAAATCCTGGATTTAGGGAGAGTTAGTGGGTGTGAGGACTAGTAGCCAATGGACTTCTAGCCCAGTGGCTAATCTGCCCCAGTAATGACAACATCCTGTAGGTGTATGTCACTAAAACTGGTCAGAAACTGATTCCTAGCCTAAATCCACGATGGCCAATCCCATTCTCAAATGGACATCTCAGCTGCAGCACCCTAGAGGTGTGGTCAGCCTTGTGAATGGAGACACATCCAGCATAGCTAATTTCCTGCCTGCCCATGGAAGAAAGTGCCTGGGGCAGGTAGAGACTTTGCCCTCAAGTGGGGGACAAGTTCCTTTGTCCAGTGGCACCAGTGAAGCCACACCAGTCTAATTACTAGCCATCCTGTGAGGGCGGAGATGTCACCTCCTGCTCACACAGGTCTTTGTTCCTGGCCTCTGTGAGCAGCACACACTCCCCAGCATGAGGTTGGACTTCTGTCTTGGTGGCAAACCTTCAAAAAAGCCCACAAAGGCACAAGAATACTGGGTTAACTTGGTGGGCACTGTCTGAAGTGCCACCTAGGTACATGTTTGTTACCCCAATTTTGTTAGTACCGTAAATAGGCTAAAATCCTCGTGCAGGTTACTATGGAACCCTACTACAGCAAAGGTTAAGAGGCTAACAGTCTTGTGAAGGTTACTATAAAAGGACTTGGATGTCCTGTTTAATATATTTGTACCAAAGGATTTGTAGAAGAATGTATAAGAGATGTAAAATGGCCCACTAAAGAATCAAAGAGGATCTTGGCCTTTGTGCAGAGGTAACTTGAAAGTTGTCTGAAGCTGTGGATCATGTAGCATCATGTGATTTAGCAATGACGGAACCTTTTGGATCCTGATGGACTCCATGGAACTGTGACGTGTGTTAAAGCATAGTGAATTGAATGCAGGTTTAAGAATGTTGAGTTTGCGTAAAGATGTGTAATACAAAGCTCTGTGTGTGGCGTAGTCATTAATGGGTGCAAAGGCTTGGGAGGACACTACAATTGGCGAAGAGATAGGGGATGAGTAACCCAAAAATCCACAGTGTTCTCCCAGAGAGTTTGTTGTGTTCCATAAAACTGCTCAGGCGTGCCATGTGTGCCTCAGTCGAAGTGCAGAATTGACATTGGCATATGTGTAGTCAAAGCGCAACTCCAGCCAGTGTAAAGTATTTGAATATGATAAAAGCTTCACTGAGAAGTCTACCCAACGTTGGCTATGAACCTGCTGGGAGGACCGTAAATAGACGTACCGCGCTACTATGCAACCTAAAGCTATACATCATATGGAGTGATAATGTTAAAGGTGGATGTAAATAGGTTTGAAAGATCGCACATATCAGCAGCAAATTGTAAGATGATACCACGATCAGAAGCGCTGCGAGGCAGAGGTCAACCAGGTGTCAGACAGTACAAAGAGATGCCTAAAAGCAAAGCAATCCAAATACAAGAAACAGTCATCTACTTACCAGAACTGGGTAAAGAGAGTCATCATACCACAGAACAGGTGGAGTGGCCCTAGAAGAAGTGCCTAATGTTGTGCTTATGGAGCCAATCAAACACGAAGCGGCACACCACCAAAGCTGTGAGTGGTGGCTCAGAACAACTCCAAAGTTCTCTGTAAAAGTGAAGGGTTCCAATGGAGACCAAGAGGGAGGTCAAGGTTCCACAGACTGTCAAAGATGACCCAGAGGCCAGTGCAATCCTAGTGGACAACAGACAATGTTGGAGAGAACTCCACTCTCAGGGTCAGTCAGTTTCATAAATGGCTACAATGTCGCCACCATTTTATACAGCCAAAAAACAAAATATTGGTGACAGATGGACTGCTTTGATAGAGTCATTGGATAATTTCATTGATGGGTTAGAAGAAGCAGATAATAAGAGTGGTCAAATACCTTAAGAATCTGGCTGGCGGAGGTGTATAAGAATTCCTAAAGAAAGTGATGTGAGTGAACAAAATTACTTACTGTCAAATCAAAGGAGCTGTGAATCTCAAGTTCAACCCAATACCAAATGTAGATTACAAAAGGTACATATTCAGTCAAGAATGACAAAAAGCAGATAGATACGCTCATCAACACTGTAAGTTCAATGAATTAAATGATGAGGAATCTCTACAACTCGGAGTTATTGGCAGATGCCTGACAGATTAATTTAGACAACGTATGCTGAGAGAAACTCTTAGTCTAAGGCAGGTTTTCAAGGCTGCCAGAGCTGAAAAGCATGCAGATCAACAAGCTGCTGACATGGAAGCCAGAGGTGCCCAGAATGTGTAATTGATGAACATGAAAAGTAAACCAAAAGCTCAAGGCAGAAGGAAACCGAGTAAAGTTGCCCTCCAAATGTGGATTTTTGTTTCTACACAACAGTATTTGTTTCTACACAACAGTAAATGTAACACCATTGGACAGATTTGTAAAGGCTGTTAGAAGGAGAACCATTTTGTAATGGTTTGCAAGGTGATAGAAAAAAGAATTGCATCATGGCACAAAGATAAAGTGGCCGCCTAAATGTTCCAGAAGCTACGTTTGACGCATGCCCAGAAGGCCCAGTGACAGCACCAGTGAGGTAAACTGACACCAAATGAAGGGAATTGCCATCTAAATGATCTAAAAGATCTTCAGTAACAAAATAAAGTGAAATTGAAGAAGAAGGTTGTGCAATGTCAATGTTTACTTCAGAAAAGAGTGTGCATGTTGGACTTGCTACATGTACAGAAAAATACAGAAAAGTTGACATGAAAAAGCACCAATGTCATCAAACCATTGTCCAAAGATTACACTAAAAGTAAATGTTGCTCAATGCCTTTTAATATCGACAGCGGTGCAACCACAAACAGTATGCCTGAGGAGAAATACTGTCAATTATCTCCATTGTCATAACTTACGCCATTGAAAACCAAAGTGCATACACAGACTGCACTTACACCCTTAAAAAGTCACAGTTCATTTGTTGCAATGATGAAACACAAGAAAATAAACGTACAAGAACCCATTCATGTACTTTCAGCTAAGGTGTCAAGTGCCTGTTTACTCAAATTCATGACAGCTGTTATGTGACTGATATCAGTGAACTGCAACATGAAAGATCATAATGAAATAGTATGTCAGTTCCCTCCGTTGTCTCATGGGTTAGGAAAACTCAAGACTATGAAAGTACAATTACAATTTAATGAGGCCATTTGTCCTGTTACTCAAAGACAGACGGATTGCATTTCATTTACAGGAAACAGTTGAACAAGAGCTTGAATCACTACTCAAGCATGATATCATTGAGTATTCCACTTGTCCAATGCCATGGGTTTCTCCCACAGGGGTAGAACCAAAAAAGACAGTTAAGGAGCTGTACGCATCTGTGTTGACATGCATCAAGCGAATAAGGCCATGAAAAGACAACAATAGCCAAGACCGCTCATTGCAGACATAATGCAATGGAAAGGCGAGAAGTTCTTCCTTCACCTTGATTTGAATAAATGATATCATCAGTGGGAACTCGAGGAAAATGGCAAGTAAATTACAATCTTTTCTATACATATTGGTCTATTCTGAAATGAAAGACTAAGTTTTAGTGTGTCATCAGCTGCAGAGCTTTTTCAAGATGTCATTTGAAGTATCATACAGCTGGTCAAACATGCTTTCAATTATAGTGATGACATTGATTTTTGGATCTACACAAAAGGAGCACAACAAAGCTCTCATGCAAGTGTGTCATTTACTCACTGATGCAGGTTTAACTTTGAATGCTGAGAAATATGAGTTCCATAAGACAAAGCTAAAATTCTTTGGCCATATCTTTTCTGAAGGGGGTATGACACTCAATCCAGCTAAAAGGAAATTGCTCTCAACTGCTAGTTCCCCACCAGATGTTTCCATGTTACGTTCATTCCTTGGCATGGCCAGATACTGTTCTAGATACATACGAGACTTTGCTACTGTAAGTACTCTGTTGAGAGACTAGAAGAACAAGTATGTTTCATTTCATTGGTCACATGAATGCAAGCAAAGCTTCAGGAAAATCAAATAAGCTATTGAGAAGGCTATAGAAATGACATATTTAGATCCAATGCTTCATACTGAGGATTTTGTTGATGCTAGCCATTCAGCTTAGGCGTAATCTTTGCACAGCATAACAGACACCCAAATGCTCTAAGACATATTGCGGCATATGCAAGCAGTGGTTTGGGCTTGTGAACATACTGAATTCTGCCCCCACCTGTTCATGGCCCGATTACCCACCCTGTTTACCTGTGAATTTTCCCTCTTCATTTGAGATCTAGCTATTTTGTCTGATTTGTCACCTACCCAGTCGGTCTTTAGCCAGACTTCCTTTTGTCTCTCCTTGTCGTCTCTTCCTGCATCCTCCCTCTATTTATGTGTCTCCTTCTCTCCTCTCTCAATGTATTGAGACTGAACTATTTTGTCTGATGCCCTGGTTTAGCTATAGGGGAGATGGACCGGGGACTCCCTCCTTGGTCGTCACCTACCCACTTGGCCTTTAGACAGACTTCATTTTGTCTCTCCTCGTTGTCTCTTCCCCTATCCTCCCTCTCTCACCTTCCTTGTCCCCTCACCTCTACGCTCCATTCATTTTGCCCTCCATGTTCTTTAAATGTTTCCCATTAAGACCTAGCTACTTGGCCAAAGCCCGATGGAGCTACCTGATAGCTATGGAGGAGATAGGTTTTGGGACTTCCCCCTCGACCGTCACCTACCCAGCCAGACTTTGGGCAGACTTTCCTTCATCTTTATGCCGTATCTCCCTCCCACCCCTTTACCTTTACCCCCTTACCCTCTACACTTCACTTATCTAGTTTTCTATGCTCTTGTAATTGTTTGTCTAGCAACTGATGTAAATTGGAACAGGTGTAATCTTGTAATTTTGTGGAACCTCATGTAAAGCGCTCTGATACCTCCGGGTCTAGCCAGCGCTATATAAAGCTCTTAAAATAAAAATAAAATTTCCACATATTCTTATATGGAAAACCTTTCATGCTTGTGACAGATCATCAAGCATTGATGACCAGCTTTGGGAATTCAAAGGCAAAGATGCCTCCTCGCATTGAATGTTGCCAACAAGAATACAACTGCACACCATACAGGGAAAGATCAAACCCTTGCTAACTACTTCTCGAGAGCCTCTGCAGTGCTCTGTTCAGCTGTCTTCCAAGACGGCTGAAGCCTACATGAATTTAATTATAAAATCTTTATAAAATCAAGCACACCAGCTGCCATTTCGTTGGAACAAATTGTCACTGCGAGTCAAGATAGTGATATATATTATTACACATCAGTCTTGGAACCAGCACCCATGACCTCTTACCAGTGATAGTAAATACCAGATGTTTACAAATGTTACTCAAGAAGGCATTATCCTGACAGGTTCAAGAATTGTTATTCTGGAGATTCTACTACACTACATAATTGCAGTAGCCAATGAAGGACATGGTGGAATCATTGCCACAGACTAGGAGGGTCATTAGTCCACCCGCCATCCTCCCGTGGAATGGGACCGCCCACCATAGGTGCAGGGGTCCAGTTGCAGAGATTAGGATGTGCCCCCCACACTGGCGGGCGCTTCCTGCATTCCTGACATTGCGGCGGGCGGTGCACTCAGCACCGCCCGCCACAATGCCAGGAAGGCATATCGTGCACTTCCATGAACAACATGGCAGGCAATGTCAAGGCAATTGATAACCCTTTGACTGCTCTTGTTGCTACATCAACAACACAAATTGTTAGAATAGAAATGTTCATGTTTGCACATTGCCCTGTGTAAGTTAGCATAAGCAGCGCCATTTTCTTTTCAAACGCCATTTTAGGCAGTTCGAAACTAAGCTAGTTTAATTCCGAGAAATGTTCCAGTCCAAGTTTTGTTTTTGCCATGTAGGCCTGTTCCCGTAATGAGTACACTTTACCTATTAGTGCATATCTTTCTCACTAGATAGCAGCCTTCTCCCACTTGTCTGGTGACAGGCCCGACTGCAACACCCTTGGACTTTGCCACTTTGTGTAAAATACGAGTGCTGAGACTGTTTTCCATTGCTTAGCAGCACCTGCCTTGAGATTTCCACTATGGGCGTGTTTTAGCCAAGTAACGAAATGTACATAATGTATCTCTATGCTTGCCAACATCAGTACCTCTGCAGCGCTCTTAGCGACTTGTCAGAGTCCGCTCTGAGTGTATATAATAAACAGTTATTGCTTTGTATTCTCCACAGTCTGACCGACTCTTCATTTGGTATGGAAGGCTGAGAGGTGATCATTAGTGACGGCCCCCAGTCTCCGATGACAAAATCAGGACATGTGATCAGAGCACCACGAAGAGTCATTAAAGAGCTATGATTCTATATATATTTGTAAAAAAAAAAAAAAATATTTAACAGGAGAGATGTAGTGTTGTGTGACTTAGCAATGATGGAACCCTTTTGGCTCCTGATGTGAAGTAGGGAAGTGAATGCAGGTTTAGAATGTTGAGTTTGCGGTTACACACAGACAAATAAAGATGTGTAATACAAAGCTCTATGCGTGGTGTAGTCATTAACAGGTTCCCTGGCTGGGGAGGATGCTCTAGATCACATTAGATCGAAGGTACCAAAAGAAAGGGTAGACTTGTCAAAAATAATAAATACAACCCAGACTAAGGATTAGATGGTTCATGCGTATTATGAGGAGTTACTCCAAATGCAACGCCAAAACAGTAACATGAATAACCTAGGAGCAGGTGGAGAACTCCGCCAGTGGAGTTGCGGAGATTTCCCTACTCTGCGCTTCGCTGAGAACGCGGAGTAGTGAAAAAAAGCAGAGCGCAGAGCGCAGTTAGTCAGACCCCCCTGCAAAATTAGGCCCAGTCCTCCACCCCGCCCAATAAAATACTACAGCTTAATTTAAACAGAATAAAAGTCATTTACCTTATTGCGTCCTCCTCGCGGTACATCTTGCATGAACTGCGCATGCTCACGCATGCGCAATTCATTGTGAAACATGCGCACAAGCGCATGCGCAGCTCGTGCAAGATGTATGGCGAGTAGGAGGAGGGCAGCCCAGGGATGCCGCAATAAGGTAAGTGACTTGTATTCTTTTTTTAATTATGTAAGTATTAATATTTAAATTAGGAGCAGTGGAGGAGGGTGGCAGAGCAGAGCGGAGTTTCCCCCCAACTCCGCGGTACTCTGTGTAGCTGCACTCCGCAAGCTCCGCCCGGGGTTATAATAACCCACTAAGAAAAAGCTACCTGCCTACATAGCAAATTTGTTTTTGGCTATGCCCAAATATGCACACTCATTTGCAGGCCGCTTTTGTTTTTTGGCAACGGAAACCATTGGACAAAATATTTGTGGCTGCACAGTATTGTGCTGATTACCAAGGCCATCAGCCAGAGGAACAGGAAGGCAAGTAAAAAAAGCAAGGAATAACTAATCACAGCTTGAACACAGTAATATCAAGGGTGGGGTCAAGTGAATACAGGGCGAGGAATATAAACAAGGGTATGGACAGAGGTAGAGGATGAGGAGGAGGATGGCAGAAGACATTATTTTCCTGTGTGGTCAGAGTGCACATAGGTAAAACTAATGTTCAAATGTAAGAGCAACCCAGAAAGGAGCTGGCAGGGGCCTACGCACCCTCCCAATGTTTTAAATCCTTACCAATCTACACTATTGGCTCTGCAATTTGGACCTGTACCATCACCACCACCCCTACCACTCTCTCCTGTGAATTGCCCAGATCTGGATTGTACAGATGGTTACTATCCACCTCACCCAACATCAACACCTATGAAACATAATAGGATCACACAAAGAGAGATGACTGCCTAGAAGCGCAAATATTAGAGATGACTATATGTGATGGGTATATTGATGGGCAAGTGAATTTCATTATTAATAGACAATCTACGCAACAGACATCTGAGTTACATGAATCCCTTCTTTTTAGAAAATTGAGTCAGGCAGCAGTTTGACGGGGTAGTTCATGGTAGAGCATTTAACACAATCTCTGCAAAAAAAAAATGATGCCCTTTGACAGAATATGACTGATTTCTCCTAAGTCATTCATGCCTAGTTAATTTATTGGGAAGAGAGCTATTAAATTACAATTGTCAATATATTGCACTCTGATTAAGGTATTTTAGGAAAACAAGAATGGGTTAGCCGCATTGTGTATGTTTCATTAAAGCATGACCCCTTGAAGCTTACAGTTCAGGATCATGTGTGAACTGAAAACCCACATGCTGTAGAAAAGGTACTTAAATATCCTCTAGTACAGATCAAGCTACAGCCGGTGTTGCCCTTCACAGGTTCCGCAATACAAAATATCGAAACAGGGAGTATTAGGAATAGTACCAGTATAATAGGATCTGATGAAACAAGAAGTATTAGACAAGATATCAGTAGCTCCTGGAGCACTCCAATTCTCCCAATCAAAAAGGAAGGTAAGGGTCCATGAGGAACAGATGATTTTAAGTTTGTTCAAGGTCCGAAGGAAATAAACAAGTTTTGATACCTTTATTACCCATAGTTTTTAATTCTGCCACCATCCTATCTAACAAACCTGTCAACTCTGAATGCTTTACTGTTATTGACTTGAGTTTTGCTTTCTTCACCATATTGTTACATGATAATAGTAATTATTACTGTTGACTTTGAACATGGAAATAAATCTTACATGTGGGCATGAGTACACATGGGTAAACAAGAAACATGTTTCATATTCTCTCAGGCTCTAAAAAGTGAGTAGATACTTTAGTTTTTCTGGGAGCCTCTGCCTTAATACATCAATGACTTGCTCCTCACCTCCCCTACTATACAAGCAAGTAAGATCATAGCTATATTTTCTCACCTAGTATCCAAAGGATATAAGGATTCCCCACAGAAGCTACAGTATTGGTTGCCACTGTGTCATATTTAGGCCTAGGTAAAATTTGAATTACTCTGGTGTGATTTGTATAGCTATGTCACCTAATTATACACAATTGAATACCATTATATTACTCAACATTTGCAGTAAAAATTTACCAGGAAAGGCCCAATTCACAAGGGAACAACAGAGCCCTAGCTGCTGTTGTTGCGGTGCTCTTGTTTAAATGCATCATCATGCCAAAAAATGGCGAGTAGATTCCTTTTACTCTAGCATATAGAGTGAAATGATGTATTTACAAATTAACCATAATTTTGTGTAATTAAACGTCAGGAATTTATCCCATTTTTGCACACCCCTAGTCATATTTCGGGCATGCACCATCCAAAGGGATGCACAAGGTACTGCGAGATAGCATAGCTGAAATGTATAATTTCTCAAGCCCTCTACACAGAGAGAGGCATGGGATTGCCATAATGTGATCCCCAGTTTCTCTTTGATAGCATGTCCCTTACAAGCTTCGACACACAATGAAGTCACACACCCTGCCCTCTCTGAAGGATCACCCCAAACCTTTTTGCCTTTCTCCTCCTCTTTTTCTGACCTTTTTTAGTTGGATTTTAGTCTGTGAGCACTTTTCCACTGCTAATGAGTGCTAAAGTGCATGTGCTCTCTTTTCTAAACATGGTATAATTGGTTTGCAACAGTTTGGCATATATTTAATTTATATGTTAGTCCCTTATAAAGTGCTACACCATATACCTATGGCCTGTAACCTAAATACTACTAGTGGGCCTGAAGCACTGATTGTGCCACACAAAAAAGTACCCTTTCAACCCGGTTTCTGTGCAATTTAATGCCACTTCAACCTGGCATTTAAAACTACTTTCCAAGCCTTAACACCCCTTTAATTACACATATTTCAAGCGTAAGGAAGTCCCTAGGCCACTGTGCTGTGTAAGTAAAAGGTAGGGCATGTACCTTTATGTTTTGCATGTCCTGGTAGTGACAAACAGCTAAATTCAGTTTTCACTACTGTGAGGCCTACTCCTCTCATAGACTAGCATTAGGACTTTCTTAATACACTGTTAAGCTGTGTTTCAAGATAAGAAAGGAGTAGCTGATTCATGTTTTATATTTTTGGAATGATAATGATAAATCATTTTTACTGGTAAAGTTGGATTTAACATTACTGTTTTAGAAATTCCAATTCTAGAAAGTGGATATTTCTCTGTTCTTAGTTCTCTGTGTGCCTTGCAGCCTGCCTCCAATACAATTCTGGGGTGGGTGACAGCTATACTTTGTGCATTCCTCTAGACATTCATAAACACAGGAGGAGTGGGTATGACAGATAACTCATCTGCAGTCATTTGTATTCTGACAGCTCTTCCTTGGCAGGAAGAGAGGGGGGAGCTAACACTTACTCCTGAATATGCATTGTCCTGTTTCTCACACAAAGGCTGATTACCACTTACTGATAGTCTGGTGCCAGGGCTAGGAAGAAAAGGTACCTGTGCCCTTTAAGGGCTTGCTTTCAGAAACCCTCATTTCAAAGGCACATTTGGATATAAGCACTTGGTCTCTGACCCTACCAAGACTGGACACTACTACTACCTGTGAAGAACTCTGCCAGGAGTAAAGACTTCTGTGCTACAAGGATTGCCACTCTGCTTGATTACTGCTCTGGAAGACCTGCTTTTCTGCTACCCTGCTACCTCCTGATCTCTGGTCTGCTTGAGGACAAGGATTGGACCCATCTCACTTGAGCCCAGAGTGATTCCAAGGGCTTGCTGCCTTGTTCCTGAAGTCTCAGGGCCATCAAAACTTCTTTCAACCCTGCAACAGCACTTGGACTCTGCTATCTGTGTGTCCTGCCCTGCCAAGTAGTGCGAATCCAGTCGTGGGCTCTTGAAAGGTTACTTCTGCTGTACAGAGTCATCAAAATGAACGTAGTGCTGACTTTGCACCAATCGGACCCATTGCATTGCCCTTCGACGCAGACGCAGGAGCCGATCAGTGAAATCGCTTAAATGGACTCTGAGGCTCGACAGCGACGGATAGCCCAGTTTGACAGCGACGCAGTGCCTGCATCGTAAAGGGGTTCTTCATAGACAGCGTAGATCGAAAACAACGCATATAGTCTTGGATGTTGATGCTTTGCTCCATCCAAGGTAATTTTTCAGGGGGATCTGTGTGAGTCCTTTAGCCAACTGGCCCTGCATTGTGGTCAGCCTGAAATTTTATCCCTGTCCAGAGTGACCTCAAGTAACCCATATGCGCTATTTGCTTCTAAGCACTATGACCCTCATTACCTTGGTGGAGGGACCGCCATGGCAGGCTTTCGGTGGTGGTCCCTCCGCCATTGTGATAAGGATTTCTTCCCACCAGATTACAATGGTGGGTGGACAGGTGGTGGTTGGAAAGACAGGTGGTCTTCATGCGATCGCCTGTCAGACCTCCCTGTAGACCCTGCCAGTAAGGCACCACCGTCGGGATTACGATATCCCTTTTAGCAGGTCATTTTGCTGCAGTCAACCTGCCACAAAACGGCAGGCAGAAATGGATTTGGGGCCCATAGCAGACCCCCCCAGACCCCTAGGCCAGGGACATAGGCCCTGGGGGGCACCTATGGTGCCCCTTTACATAGCCCTACACCATGTGGTAGGCAACGCATGGTGCCTGCCATGTAGTGCAGGCATATGTGTGGGGTGTTTGTTTTGTACTGCTCCGGGTGCTGCAGAGCGCCGCACCTGCCGCAATGCAAAATATGGGCAATTCGACTGCCGCAGTGGTGGTCGCATCATAATTTTCCCTGTGGGACCGCCGCCTTGTAGGCAGGTGGATCCAAATACAAATGGAGTCCACCATCCTAATGAGCCCCTATGTTTTTATTTATTCTTGAGAAATTCATAACTCCAGTTCTGGTCTTGTTACACTTAAATAATTATTGTCTATTTTTATAAACATGTTTGGAATTTTTTGTGATGTTTTCATTGTGATACTGTGTGTTTGTTGCACAAATACTTTACACATTGCCTCTTTAGATAAGCCTGACTATTCTCTGCCAAGCTGCCAGAGGGTGAGCACAAGTTATCTGTCAGTGTATATCTATCTTACCCTGACTAGAATTGTGGTACCTACTTGACAGGATGCATACCTCTGCCAGCTGGAAACCCCATTTCTAATACCCTGTTCCTTGGAGCAAGGATTGTGACACAGCCATTTTCCCCCTTAAAAGTAACTAACGTGCTACCTCAGCCCTTTCCAGACTATACTAAGAAATTCCACCTTTTTTGTCACGAGGAATCATGGTATTCATTGGCAGTTTTAACCCAAAGGCAAGAAACTCATTTTCACCCGGCTGCCGATCAATAAACTATTTTAGATCTGGTGTTGGCCATCCTTCTGTCATGTTTATGGTCTGTGGTCTCAGCTGCAACTGCTTTAGAACAATCTGGGAGCATTGTGCTAGTACACCAATTGACGTCACATGTGCCTAATGCATTAGAAGTATTATCATCAATGCGTAAACATTAGCTAAGACAAAACCAACCAAATATGAGTTGATTTTACTTAGCCCCACATTTTGTGATTAAAATGTGCACTGCTTTGAATCCTGCCATGCTGTTGCCAACAGTTTAAGAACAATTAATGCACGATGATGCATTTCATGTTTGTTTATCAGCTATTTAAAAGCATACCAAAGTTCACCCTAATTTGCAAGATACAACCCTTTTAGATGCAGACAGCATTTTAGTTGTTGATAAATCATGGTTACCTGATGGCATGTAATTGTCTTATGCTAAGTGCATTGCATAATGCTTAATAGAAGGTGCCTACCTAAAAGGTGCTCAGACTGCACAAATAACATCCTTCAGTAGTACCATCCACATATCAATTGACAGAAAGTTGAATTTCATGTTTTGTTTTGATTTTGGTTCACATTATTCTATTAGTGGTGTTTTGATCTCAGTGGGTAAGAAAATCTGACATGAAGCATTGATATGTGACTATATGCAAGCTCTCTTATTGAATGAATGAATGAATGACAGAATTTAGAAAGAGCCGTAATCGCCCCGTAGGGGTATCTCCACGCTAGAGGAGCCGGAATTCAAGGCCGGAGAGATCAGTTACTGAAAAGTTCTATGTTTAGGAGTTTCCTGAAAAGAATGAGATCTGAGCACTTAGGTAGATGTACTGGTAATGAGTTCCAGTACAGTGGGGCGAGGTATGAGAAAGCTTTGCCCCCTACACAAAGTTTTCTGTAACGGGGGATAACAAGAAGAACTTTCTTTCCTGAATGAAGTGATCTGCCAGGCAGATAACAATTACGTTTTTCCACGAAGTAACTTGAACCTCTGCCCTTAAGTGCTTTATGGACAAGACAGCAGATCTTGAACTTATTTCTTTGGCTGACAGGTAGCCAGTGAAGATGTATCAGCAATGGCAGGGAAGATGTTCTCGGGGGCATGTTAAGTGCCAGGTGGGCTGCCATGTTCTGAACCACCTGCAGTTTATTCAGAAAAGATTAATTTGCAGCTGCTAGAAGAGCATTACAGAAGTCAAGTCGACTGATTACCGAGGCTTGAATCAGGGTACTATGAACAGATAGAGGAAGATGATGGAGCACTCTATGGAGTAGACTCAACGTGTGGAAGCAAGTACCTGAAGTGGCCATTAATTGGTCTCTCATAGTAAGAGAGTGGGCAAGACTTATGCCCAAGTTTTTTGCCACTATTTTCAGGTTAGGGGCTAAGTCCAGCTTCAGAGGCCACCATTCTGAGCACCATAAAGTTTTAGCACTGCTGAATAATAAAATGTCAGGTTTTTTTCAGTATTAGGCCGGAGAAGGTTTTCCATCATCCAGCCAGAAATTGCTTGTGTACCCTCAACAAAGAGAAATATGGTTGATGCTGTACTATTATCAAATGATAAAAGAAGTTGGGTATCGTCCGCATAAGAAAAGGGAGTGAACCCATGATCTCTAATGATCTTTTTGATAGGGGACACATACACATTAAACAGGTTGGGACTAAGACAAGAGCCCTGTGGTACCCCCTTGGTGAGCTCCATAATGTGGGAGCTGAAAGGACCGAGGTTAAAGTTTGGGCGCGCTGGTCTGGAAAACTCGCAAGCCATTTTAGCGCAAGTCCATGGATTCCAATCACATTCAATCCCTGGAACAGTTTATGGTTAAGAAACTGTGTCAAAAGCAGCGGACAAGTCCAACAGCACTAACAGCACAGCCTTATTGTTGTCAAGGGCAAGTTTGTGGTAGTCTGTGACACCTATAAGGGTGACTTCAGTAGAATGATTAGGTCTGAAACCAGACTGAGATGAATTGAGGCAGCCTTGGGATCTTATTTACTGCATATGCTTTGTGTTAATGTGTCCTTCCAAGAGTTTACTCAGAAGCAGAATTAGTGAAATAGGGCAATAATTTGCCAACTACGTTGTGGGAATATGTGCCTTCTTACAGTTCGGAAGCACTTGTGCCACCTTCCACACATGTGGAAGTTTCCTTTTACTTAGAGATGCATTTAATATAGTACAAATGGAGGGAGCTAGTGCGTAACTAAAAGGGCAAACAGATTAGCTGGGTGAACTAGATTTGACTGTTTTCAGCATCTCTTCTACTTCTGATACTAGCAAAGCAGGGAACCTCTCTATGCAGGAGTCTTTCTCCCTAGGAGATGTAGACTGTAAGGCAGTAATGTCCAGTGATTCAGAGTCTGTTGGAAAGTTATCATATATTTTATTATTTTTTTCCTCAAAATAATTGGCAATATTGTCACATAATACTTGAGAAGGAGGGATCTGGTTAATATAGGCAGTTGGGTCGGTAAAGGAATTGAGAACTTTACAAAGTTCCTTAGAAGAGTTGCTTGCTTGGGTTCTCCTAGAGATAATGTGGGCTTTCTGTGCTTTTTTTTAACTTCTTGTGGTAAAGTGCAAAGGCATTTTTGTAAATTATTTTCTCCTTCACAGTTTGTGATTTTTGCCATGTCTTTCCCAATTAGACTTTTTCGAACGAAGTTCAGAGTTATACCAAGACGTGTGTTTTTCTGTGGGGATTGACATGCTGTTGTTTTAGGGTGCAAGAGTATCTGTGACTGGTTAATATCTCCATGTTTTTCAAATATGGGGGTGTGAACATTTTCACAAAAGAATCTTACATAATGTTGTACCATTGTCAGCTAAGATTGCAATGGAATTAGTACGGATACAAGTAGGGTGGGTGCCTGTTCTCTGAAAGTTAATCAAAAAATTATCCGCCCAGATCACTAGACAAGGAGGTTCCGCAAGTATACAGGGTGAGTTAGTAAGAATAAGGCCCAAGGTATGCCCAGCCGAATGTGTAGGGCCTACATTGATCTTTTCCAATCCTAGGGAGGCCAAATTGCTTGGAAGAAATAATATGAGGGGCAATTTTTTCTATCAGTTTTAGAGTAAAATCCTTGAGTGAGCCAGGAGATCGATATATAAAAGTGCCCTTCCAACACTCCTGGGGCGTGAATTCAATCTAAAAAATGCAAATCTCTATATTATCATCCAAGGTAGAGTCAATGATGGATGTATGACGTTACAACGCATACTTTTACTCCGCAGACCATTACAACGTGACTTTTACTCCGCATACCGTTACAACGCATAGCGCCTTGGGGCGCTGGATAGTGGTAAGTATAATTTACTATTCTAACTCCAGTCCCCGTGGACCCTAGGGAAGGTGTTGGATAGTAAATTATACTTATTACCTATCCTAGAGCGCCCCCCAGCGCAATGCGTTGTAATGGTATGCGGAGTAATGGTCGCGTTGTAATGGTAGTGCGGAGTAAAAAATGCGTTGTAACAGGTGTATACCGTCAATGATAGAGGCTTTCAATGTTTCTTTATAAACAATGGCAATGCCTCTCCCTACTTTACCATCCCAGTCCAATTTTAAAATGTGATAATTTTCAGGAAGAGTAATGGCTGGTATACAGGAGGATTTAAGCCAGGTCTCAGTGAGGAAACTTAGATCAGGGGGAGCAGAGTTCCTTAGATTCCATATTTCAGTGGAATGTTTGGGCTAGGATCTAATATTTGCTAAAAAGTCTCTCTAGTAATGAATACCACTAAGGGCTACTAGATTGCCTATAGACTAGGGTGTGGCTACTACTAAGTCAATCTTGTCATGGACATTCTGACGAGCATGCTGATCAATAGACCCCTGACCCTCTTTAAGGCCACGAAAGCAGCAATAGTTACATGCATAGACTCTCGAGATTAGGTAAGGGAGTAGTCATGTAACATGTATCAGAACCATCAAGTGTATTTGCAAGTCGTCTGGCTTGTTTAAGTTCTGTAGCTGAATAAATGTGCCTAGGAGTGGTGTCTGAGGCACGAGAAGCAGGAGTCCTGGCTCCTAGCGATGATTGGGTGTGGACGGGCACAGAAAGGCTTGCCTTTGGCGCGCCTATGGCGCATCAGCAGTGCATCCACAGATTAATCCTTCTTAAATACTGCAGACTCCTGGATGACTAGCCCATCAACCCTGCAGTTCCACAACAACCGGAAGCAGGAAGGGCTATAGTTAACTCGCTCTCTCTCTCCACTCAAACTGGAAAAAAAACCTGTGGTGGAATGGACAGCGAGCAGAAGGGGGGGCCGGGAGAAGCGCTGACCAGGTGGGCCCGTGCAATAAGTTTGAAACAAATAAGGTTTAAAAACAAGTATTAAAAAAACTGAAGTAGCAGCTAAAATCAGTAGTTTTAAAATAGGTCCAGCAAGTAACAACACTACAAGCCTGCACAACCGCACTCTAAAGTAGCTATAAAGAAAAGTGTACCTCATAAGTCTGCTTAAGATGTATTTATAGTGAGTAGATCTAGCTGATTCCAAAGAAAAGGAGTGATCCCTTGACCCTGTCTCCAGGCAGGCCGCCCCCCCATGCCACGCAGACCCCTGAATGCGTCTGTGTCCCTGCCCAGCTGCCGCTTCTGCTGAGGGAATTCCAGGCCTGCCTCCACCCGCAGACTACCACCTGCGCCTCATCCCTGGTGGCCAGTGGTAGGCCATAGGTTTGCTTTCCTGCTCCAGACTTGCATTGATATTGTATCTTGTATTGTGCCCCATTTGCATCTGGGACCGTCCTTATTATATTTTGTATTGGTATTTATCTGCTTCTGTGACCGTTCTTCCCGCTTGCTATTGTCTGCTACTCTTCCCGCCGCTGCGTCCACCTGTGGCCCCGCCCCCTGCTCGCCCTCTCGTCGCTCTAGACTTGTATTTGTATTGTATTTGCATTGTGCCCCATTTGCTTCTGTGACTGTCTTTATTGTAGTTTGTACTTATCTGCTTCTGTGACCGCTCTCTCCGCCTGCTATTCTCAGCCACTTTCCCTGCCGCTGTGTCCCCTGCGGCCCCGCACCCGCTTGCCCATTCGTTGTTCCCCCCGTCCCAGCTGCTCCTCCTTCCCGCCTCCCCTTCTTATGGCGGCCGCTGTGCGGGTGCGTAGTGGTCGCACCTAAGGCAAGCCCGTCTAAGCCCGTTCGCAAATGGACCGCGCCCAGCGCCAGAATCCCTGGCCCACGCGAACACCACAATGCCCGACTCTGCTAAGATGCCAGCACCCTCCACACACTCAACACTGGACAAGAACACACCTGCCACCACGCCTCCCCAAAGCGCACCCAAGGACCCTTCAACTGCCGGAACTGCAGCTTCACCAGCATCCGGCCCACCAAACTGCCAACCAAAGAACCCAACTATCACAGATGCAACCTCATCAACAATTCCACCAGCAAACACGCTGTCAAACTCTGGGACCTTCTCGACTCTATCTCCCCAGATGTCGCCTTCCTGAGGGAGACCTGGCTGAACCCCACCTCAGCTCCCGACATCGCTATATCCATCCCGGAAGGCTACAAGATCACCCGTAGGGACCGTACCAATGGAGGTGGAGGAGGAATCGCCATCGTCCACAGGAACACCCTCCGAGTCTCAACGAAGACCGACGACACCCTCAACCTCTCCGAACACATGCACTTGCAGATCCACACCGACCCCACCACCACCCTTAGAGAAACCCTTGTC
Source organism: Lissotriton helveticus (assembly GCF_964261635.1). Taxonomy (NCBI): domain Eukaryota; kingdom Metazoa; phylum Chordata; class Amphibia; order Caudata; family Salamandridae; genus Lissotriton; species Lissotriton helveticus. The sequence goes on along the minus strand of NC_136057.1, from coordinate 1,089,200,904 downwards.
TACAGACCCCCCAGACCCTGACCATAGTTCAGCGACTCTATCGCCGACTTCATCAGCACACATGCCCTCACCTCCACGGACTACATCCTCCTCGGGGACCTGAACTTCACCTCGAGAACAACAACAACACCAACTCCAACACCCTGATCGACAATCTCGACAACCTCTGACTTAGAGAACTCGTGACAACACCCACCCACGCCGCCGGCCGCACGCTTGACCCCATCTTCACTGCAAACCCCCACGTCACCTTCAACCACACCACCAAACCCCACTGGACCGACCACCACTGCATCCACTTCACCTTCAGGAAGCCCACCACGCACCACCGCACCCAACAGATGCCTGGACGCGGCTGGATCCGCCGTTTTAAACCGTTTTACTCCATATTTTCACTTTTTTAATCCTATTTTATCCATTTTAAGTCTGCATGCAAGGAAATGCCAATTTCCTATGTTTCTCATATTCCTGATGGGCCATCCGAACCTCTTCTGTCAAGAATACGTACTGAAGCAAATTTCATCATAAGCATTTTATTGCAAACCCAATGCATTTCGGGCCTCCATGGGCCCTTCATCAGGGGTAACTGCTAACAAACATCCTTCCGTCTCTCTTTGTCAAAAAGACGTGGCTGGAGCACAGTCACTGAAAACCAGCTACCACCACCCTCACCCAAAGCCCACCCGCCGACCCCACTGACCGGGACACTGCCGTCCGCAACTTCAGACAATGGATCGGCAACTGCGCCAACACCCTCGCCCTGCTCAAGACACCCTCCAACAGCCACACCAGCAAGAAAGCCATCTGATTCATCAAAGACCTCCAGGCCTCCAAATGAACATGCCGAAAACTGGAGAAGAACTGGCTCTGCGAACAAACACCGGACAGCTACGCAGCCCACAAGAACTCAACTTGCAGACACCATCAACTCATCGGAGCCGTCAAGAGGGCCTCATTCAAAGACTGCCTAGATAACAATTGACAAAACAGCGAAGAGCTCTTCAACATCATGAAGGAACTCTCCAACCCCAGCTCCAACACCAACGACATCCCACCTTCGCAAGACCTGTGCGACTCGCTGGCCACCTTCTTCCACCGCAACATCGCCGACATCCACCACAGTTTCAACGCCACGACCGCCCCGACAACCACTGACCCCCTGACCCCCACCTGCACCAACCGCCTGCTCTCCTGGACCAGCATCAACAACGAGGACACCAGTGAGATCATGAACACCATCCACTCCGGATCACCATTAGACCCATGCCCTCACCACATCTTCAACAAAGTCCGCACAGCCATCGCACCCCATCTCCGGAAAGTAATCAACACCTCCTTAGAGACAGCAACCTTCCCAGAAAACTGGAAGCACGCCGAGATTAATGCCTTACTCAAGAAACCAAAGGCGGACCCCAAGGACCTCAAGAACTTCTGACCCATCTCCCCGCTCCCGTTCCCGGCGAAAGTCACCGAGAAAATCATCAACAAACAACTGACCAGCTACCTTGAGGAGAACAGCATCCTGGACCCGTCCCAGTCCGGGTTCCGCAGCAACCACAGCACCAAAACCGCCCTCATTGCCACCACAGATGACATCAGGACCATGCTTGACAACAGAGAAACAGAGGCCCTCATCCATCTGGACCTGTCAGCCGCATTCGACACGGTCTGCGTCCGCATACTATGAACACGCCTACATGATGCCGGAATCCAAGAGAAGGCCCTGGACTGGACAATATCCTTCCTCGATTGGCAGAACTCAGAGCGTCCACCTTCCCCCTTCTGCTCCACTGCCACCGAGATCATCTGCGGCGTACCCCAGGGCTCGTCCCTCAGCCCGACGCTGTTCAACATCTACATGGCGCCCCTCGCCCATGTCGCCCGACAGTACGACCTCCACATCATCTCCTACGCTGATGACACCCAGCTGATCCTCTCCCTCACCAAAGACCCTCACACCGCCAAAACCAACCTCCACGAAGGCATGAAGGCCGTCACCAAATGGATGAGGAACAGTCAACTGAAGCTGAACTCGGACAAGACGGAGGTCCTCATCCTCGGCTCCACCCCTTCAGCCTGGGATGACTCCTGATGGCGACAACACTAGGAACAGCCCTGACACCCACCGACCACGCACGCAATCTAGGGGTCATCCTCGACTCCACCCTTTCCATGACTAAACAGGCCAACGCTGTCTCCTCATCCTGCTTCAACACCCTCCGAATGCTCCGCAGGATCTTCAAGTGGATCCCCACCGAAATTAGCAGAACAGCAACCCAGGCCCTTGTCACAAGCAGGCTGGATGACGAAAAAGGCCCTCTACGCAGGAACGTCTGCCAAGCTCCTGAGATGACTGCAACGCATCCAGAATGCCTCAGCACGTCTGATCCTCGACATCCCCCGCCACAGCCACATCACACCCCAACTGAGAGACCTGCACTGGCTCCCCGTCAACAAGAGGATGACCTTCAAGCTCCTCATCCACACACAGAAAGCTCTCCAGAACACCGGCCCAGCATACTTCAACAGATGACTCAGCTTCTACATCCCCACCCACCAGCACCGCTCCGCCGGCCTTGCCCTTGTCACTGTCCCCCGCATCCAAAGAACGACTGCCGGCAGCATATCCTTCTCCCACCTCGCCGCCAAGACCTGGAACACCCTCCCCACCAACCTACGGCAGACCCAAGATCTACTGGCCTTCAGAAGACTCCTCAAGACCTGGCTCTTCGATCAGTAGCAGCATCCCACCCCCCTGCGCCTTGAGACTCTCACAGGTAAGTAGTGCGCTTTATAAGTGTCTTGATTGATTGATTGATTGATCAATTATGTGCTCTACTTTCAGCATGCTTGTTGTGACTGCAAATGCTGATTATTGCATCACTACTGAAACATATTAGATTCACTTTAGTACAGGAAATGGTAATGAATTATGAATTGAAAGAGTAGGTATATGGAGGACGGTTGAAAACAGAGGAGGAGATTTAGGAGCTCACACAGGGAGAGTTGTGCTATTGTCTATGGCCTACTTATTTCATGGCCCTTTCCACGTAGGATGTGATGGCATGATTACACTGTTCTCTAAAAGTTGGTACAATCCCCTATTTCAACTTGAAGGAGGAAGACTGTGTAAAAGTTGGATGAAACAGGAACACCTATAGAGCCAGTACATTTTCCACCACCACAAGGGACAGTTCCTACTTATGAGCAACTGTGATGGGTTTGGATTAGGTACAGGAAGTGATGGCGCTCAAGCGTGTACGTTTACAAGGTCCATTATCATATGTCTTAAGTCCACGGTGCCAACAGGTCAGGGGGAACAAACCCAGAAGAAAAACAACCCCTGCAAGTGTGTTGATCAAGACCCACATGACACAAATGAATCAAAGTCCTGTGCACACGTATTGAGTGTGGTGAGGTTCCGGTGTCAGAACCAAATGTTAACAACAGTGTCCATTGGTAAATAACGGAGGTCAAAATCAGGTTTCCATTTGGAAAATGTTTATATTTGAAATTGATCAGTACAAGAAGACAAACGAGCCGACACGTGTTTCGTCACACCGTGCAACAGATGTGACTCTTCAGGGCTGGGAAGGAAATAAAAAGAAAACAAACTAAACAAAAACGTAATGACCATTGAAACATATGATACTCCAGAAACTAAAGTGAACGCTGTGAAGCACACAAGAGTCACCAAAATAACTGTGGAGACCCTAAAGTGAGACCTAGGACATAGAGTAGACCCAAATACAAATGTGTTAGTGGACTGTGAAACAATTTACAGATAAAGCGAAAATTGAGGACGGTACCACAAACAAAACTTTGAGCAATTGTGGTGAGGAAATGTTAAAAAAACAACCTATCTTTGTTTGTTTCAATCTAAGGGAAGACAAAAGGTTAACATACACAAAGAAGGCAAACCAAAATTCAAGACTAGTCAGGAGCAGTGCTGCAGTAAGACTGGATCCTGTTAGAACACTAAGTGCAAAACCAAACAAGCTAAGCGACAAAGTACAGAGGCCAAACTGAGGACTGATTCTGAGGATATACATGGTGTAAATGCGGTGAAGCGATATAAGTGGTTAGCGGTAGCTATTAACAAAATGATTCAAGGTATCTGTAACATGCTGGAATCTACACATATTGTGTTCTGAAGGACCCATATTAGAAGCCACAAAGTAATAGTCATGATGTGAAGTTGAAAAATAACTAGAACGCAGGTAGTGCCTAAGCAACGGGTCATGCCAAGCGGAACAATGTTGAAGAGAACAGTCCTGAAAGCCTTATGGTTTGGTATTAAAAACTCCCCAACATGATAGCTATAGCAGGTCACTGCAGTAATGGATGCAATATCTTACAACCTCAAGCATAAATAATGGCTGTAATGCAGACGGGTTCACCGTGTACGAGTACCACATTGCTAGAATATATATATGTAAAACACAGCTGATTCGAGTATATATGGCAACTGTTAATAAGTGTGAGACGATTAGCTAGAGGCAAAGAGAAACGGACAGAAAAAGAGCTCCAGAATAAAGAGGGCGGACCCATGCTTAGAATGACTCATAACGGTCTACAATGACAAGAGGCTCTTCTGACCAGGGGCCCGATGTAGGTAAAACGCATTTACCGATTTTAAAATACCGATCCGTACCGAATCGGTATTTCAAAATCGGAAAATGATATGTAGGAAAAAATAGTCGGAAAAATACCGATTCGGTAGCATTCGGTATCGAGAGTCGATACGTACCGAATCGCCAAGTACCGATTCGGTATAGGCCGGGTCGGACACGTCCGAATCGGTAATAAAAAAATGCGGAACCAACCGATTCGGTAAACGCCGAATCGGAAATATAAATACGCCCCATGGGCCGAAAGGCCAATAGGAAGGCATTATACATTCCGATTCGGTATTTACCGAACATATTCGGAAAATACCGAATCGGAAAATACCGATTCGGAGAATGCCGATTTGCCGAGCAGGTTGAGTGACACTGAAGACATCAGCCAATGAGCTGTAAGCACCCTCCCCCACAGGGAGTGGCAACCCAGGCAGGTGCAACTCATCAGAACTTTCTGGAAAGCTGCCTGAGCTGAGCAAACACAGAGAGAGCAGCATTGTGAGCAGGATCCCTGTGAGACATGGATACCAGCACAGAGAGCCAGAAGGCAGTGCGTAAGCGCAATCCAAAATTCAGCACCATGGAGCTGCAAACTTTGGTGGAGGAGGTGGTGAGGGTGTACACCCAGCTATATGGAAGGCAGTCCCTCACTGTTCCGGAGAGCACCAAGAGGAGGCTGTGGATCGACATCGGGGAGAAAGTGAATGCAGTTGGTGTCACCCACAGGAGCCTAGACGACCTCAAGAAGAGGTTTTATGACATCCGTGGCGTGACCAAGCGCAAACTGGCCGACCTGCACAAGCAGGCTGGACTCACTGGAGGAGGAACAAACCGTGCGCCACCCCTCACTCAGCTGGAGGAACTAGTGGCGACCACCATCGAGAGGGCCAGTGTCGTGGGAATTGGGGACCTGGATAGCTCATTCCGAGCTACAGCTACAGGTAAGAAGCATGCGCAACTTGACACACCATACCAGACACCTCCCCTACAGACCCAATGCACAGCCAAACCCCAGGCCAGTACTGCTAGCAACAGACATGAGCAATGCATCTTGCTAAATGTACTCTGCAAAAGTTACCAAAAATGCCACAGCAGAAGCATAAGATAAATAACAGTAATACAGCATCAACGTGTTTGTAATGAGATGTGCAATGCTTTAATAGTAGTGACTGGAACACATTAGCACCCACTTGACAAATGCTTCTTTATACCTAGGGGCACCATCAGGCGGGGGAGCAGCATCAGCTCCAGCACCAGCTCCAGCACCAACAGCCAGTGCGGCGGTGGCAAGCACCAGTGCAGCAGCACAGGAGGAGGAGGACAACAGCTGTGCCCTGGCAAATGAGGAGGACACTGGACATTCCCTCACAACTCCACACTCCCCCCGACTGTCTCAGTCTCAGTCGCCCTCATTGCTATTCTCCCCGGAGAACACACCACCACAGAGCCACCCTGCACCTGCCACTTCCCCGGCCCGGAGGAGAATTGTAGCTCCATTAGTCATCATGGAGGGGGCAGCGGGTCAGGCTCCTGCACAAGACCCCGTGACACCAGCGTCACCAGAGCACACACAGCAGGGCAGCAGAAATCCACGTAGGCCACGTGCAACCAGCAGCCCAATACCAGCACCGGGAGGCAGCGTCTTCGCAGGGCTGGAGACCAGCATGGTAACGATACAGAGGATGCAGGCAAAATCCATCCTGGCCTGCCATCGCCAGTTGCGCCTGCACAACCTGCAGATGGGTGAAATGACACAGGGCTTCAAGACCTTCGTTGACAGCAACAAGGAAATAGCGACATCTATTGGCCGAATGACCACTGCCATCACCCAGCTCTGCAACAGATTGGATGACCATGAGCTGAGTCGTCGCAGGGATGCACGAATACAGAACAGGTCACTCAACCGCCTTGCAGCTGCGACTGCCCAGCTATGCCAACGTGGGGCAAACATGGAGGCCAGCCTCACACAGAACATGTCCGAGGTCACTAGGGGCATGGGCCGTATTACCACCGCCATGGAGACACTACTGATCTCCAACACCGTAGTGAATCCCGTCCTGGGCGAGGCTGGGGACAGCAGCAGCCGCAGCAGCCCGGCCAGCGCTGCGTCAGAGCCGCGCCGGAGCAGCAGGCGCTCAGCTGAGGCTGCAGGGCATTCAGAAGGGGGTGAGGCTCATCCTAGTGGGCCTGCTAAGCGCAGCAAAAAATAAGACTGCCACTGCGGGTGAGGCAACCCGGACATTGGACATTTCTACCCCTTCTTGTTTAACTTTTCTTTTGTTGCACATCAGTGCAGTAACGTTGATGCAACATTATTAAATTTAATTTCTGAAAACATACATTGACCTGTTTGTGCATCTGTACTCACTCAGAAATAGTTGTCTGTTATCTCCTGACGCCTGTATCTGCCGTCAGTTGGTGCAGAGACTCCAGCAGGTAGTGGTAGTGGCACAGCATTGTCATCGTCAGGGTCCTCGTAGTCGGATAACTCTACCTCAGTGCCTTTCCTGACTGCAAGGTTGTGCAACATTGCACAGACAGCAATGATCTTGCAGCAGGTGACGGGGGTATATTGCCTTGCACCTCCGCTCTTGTGCAGACATCTGAACCTGCTCTTCCAAATGCCATAGGTCCTTTCCACTACGTTCCTCGTGCTTTTGTGGGCACGGTTGTACCTCCTTTGGCTGGGTGTTGAGGGGTTGAGGTAAGGGGTGAGAATGAACGAGCGTAGGGCATATGCACTGTCGCCTAGAAGGAGAAGGGGTAACATTACTCACATGCATACATGTACTTCACACTGCAATTTTGGTTATGGGGGTCTGACACTGTGTCTTACCTAGGAGGTATCCTTCGCCAAATTCCCCTGCCATCAGCCGTGCATAAATTCCGCTACTCTGGAAGATATAGGAGTCGTGGGTACTCCCCGAAAACTTTGCAACCAGGTCAGTGATCACACACTTGGCATTGCATATCACTTGCACATTTATGGTGTGCCGTGACTTCCGATTGCGGTATACGTATTCCGTGTCAGCAGGGGGGCAAATCGGTATGTGTGTGCCATCTATGCAGCCAATGATGTGGGGGAATCTTGCCATCTGATAGAATTCAGCTTTTGTCTGTGCCAGTTCTGCATGGGTGGAAGGGAAGGAAATGTAGTGGTCCATCCTCTGGATCATGGCATCAAGGAACTTGTGGAAGAACCTTGACAGGCTGCTCTGGGTCACCCCACCTGCCACAGCAACTACACTTTGATAGCTGCCAGACGCCAGCAGGTGTAGGCAGCATAGCACCTGCACCTGCACAGGGATTGCGTGTGCCCTTGGGGTGGGGTGCTGCAACAGGGGTTGGAGGTCCCTGATGAGGTCTCTGATGGTCTCTGCCTCCAGCCTGTACCTCTGTAGGATCTCTGGATCTGTCAGCATGCACAGGGTGATCCGCTGTCTATACACCTGCTCCTGTCTCAGCCATTCCCTCTCTCCTTCCTGCTGTAGCCGTAGCCGTCTTGCTATGACATAGAAAGCTGCCATGTTGCAAGTAGAACTGCATTTTGGGTCCTTTTTTATAGGTTGCACCTGGTTACCACCTGATTCCAATCCATGGTAATGTCCGACTCTGAAATACCGAATTTGAAGCAAATTCGGTATTTCAGTGCTTACCTACATCTCATTCTTCAGCTTTTCGCATCGAATCGGATTTTAACCGATTCGGAATTTATACCAAATCGGCGAATTTACCGAATCGGAAAGTCTCCGAGTCGGTAGAATTCCGAATCGGAAAAAGGTCGGAATCGGAAAAATCTCCGATTAGGTATTCTACCGAATCGGAGATTTTCCTGAGTCCAATTATTTTCCGATTCGGATTTCTACCGACTCGGTGACTTTCCGATTCGGTAAATTCGCCGATTTCGCAGGATTTCGGCCTCCTACATCCCGTTGTCTCTATTCCGATCGGTAACGGCCAAAAATACCGATTTTCGGCCGTTACCGACCGACCTACATCGGGCCCTAAGTGTGGTAAAAGAAAAAAACGCTAAAATCAAAAATGAGACAAATACTTGTTGGTTTGTAGGAAAACGAAAATCTGTGGGGAGGTAAAGAAACAGAGGGACCGTATAAGCACATTGGAATACTAAATGTGCATTGACTATCTTGCCTGAAATTAAAAGGTGGCCCCTATGATGAAGCATGTCACTGTGGGGAAACCCTGGTGAGTGAGGTGACTCAAGAAAGAAAACTTTTTCTTTCTGACATTGTTTTTCCAACTCCATTGAGTTTTGTGAAATTCGTCTTTTAAAGGCTAGGTTCTTGTTCCCGAGATTTCGGGATATTCAGGTCTACAGTTTAGCGCTGTGAGAGACTGGATCCATTCTTGAATGTCTGGGTTGGTTTTGGGTGGGGAGATAAGGAGAAATTCAGTTTTTTCACGTTCAGTTTGAGGAAGTTAGATGTCACCCAATGCACGGTCAGCTTCAAGGAATCATTCAGGGAATGAATGTCCTCAGGAGAAGAGATTTTAATGTTGATCTGTGTGTTGTCGGCATATATGTGGTAGGCGATGTTGGCGGTGCGTAGCACCTCTGAGGGTGGTTCAAGGTAAAGATTGAAGAGGGTTGAGCCTTGGGGTACTCCAACTGTGATCAGAGAGGGAGCGGATTAGTTCCAGTTCATTAGCATTCTGTGTGAACGATTCTAGAGGAAGGACCTAAACCATTCAAGAATGGTACCATCCAGTCCCATCCTGAGGTTGAGACGTTCAAGGAGAGTTTTGTGGTTGATCGTATCGAAAGCCAAGGATAGGTCTAGGAAGATTAGGAGACAAGTTTTGCCTTGGTCAAGGGCTTGGAGGGCATCTTCCACGATGTGGAGGAGGGTGACTGTCCGTGCTGTATCCCGGTCTGAACCCGGATTGGAAGTCTTCAAGTAGATGGTAGTTGGCTCAACGGCTATTAAAAATATTTCTCCAGAACTTTCGCTAGAAGTGGGATGTTAGATATCGGTCTATAGTTGTCAGAGGAAGCAGGATCCAGCGTAGGTTTTTTTAAGATGGGGCAACTTGGCCAGCTTTAAGAGAGTCTGGTATCAATCCCGTAGGAGGGATGTGTTGATTATTGCAGCCCGAGAGGTGATGATCACCATGGAGACTGTTGCTAGGCAGCTAGAGGGGAGAGGATCGTTGTAGTGATTGTTCGGGTTTAAGGAGGATAGGATTTTCGAGACAGAGTGTTCATCATAGACTTTAAAGTTGAAATATAAAAACATAGGCCCTCAGTAGTCCTAAGGCAAGGTGCTATATAATTAAAAAGTTGGACATGTACTTTTAAGTTTTACATGTCGTGTAAAAACTTCATGCCTACTCCTCCCATAGGAGAACATTTTGAATTACTTTTTACATTTAATAAGCTATAATTTCCAAATGGGAGCTGGTAGCAATGTTATGTTTGTTGTCTTTGGAATTGTAATGAAAAACCCTATTTAATGGTAAAATTGGGTTTTTGATTACAATTTTAAAAATACCACTTTTAGAAAGTTCTCAGGTTTCTGCCCTTAGAACGTTTGTGCCTGTAGCCTGTCATTGGCTACATGACTGAGTGCAACTGACAGTTAGACTTTGTAAATTCCTCCCAGACAGTCGCACAATAGAAGAATTAAGTGTGCCTAAATTGGCAATCTGCTGGCAGGATGGGGGAGATTGAGTTGGGCCCAGCACCACTTACAACTGAATAGCCTGTGCTTTGCCTTCACTCAAAGAGCTTAACAACCTCACATTGTCACTGCATCCTGTTTGGAGGTAGGGCAGGGAAGTCCGAAAATTACATGCACTTCAAAGGCACTGTCTAGAAGCTTCTCCCACCTTCTAGAAAGATCCTACAACAGTAAAAATATAAAGGGGACCCCAGACACATACTCTAGAGTACACATCTGGACCTGTGAGTGTTCTGCCTGGAAGAAGGACTGCTGTGCTAGTGGAAGGACTTACACTCTGCTGAACTGCAACTCTGAAGGAAGGACTGGTGCCCATCTGGATTGTCACCCTGTTGTCTTGCTGCTCTGCTACCTTATGCCTGGGAACAAGGACTGGATCTTCACCTGTCCCAGGATATGCAGCGTGACTCTTAAGGGCTAGTTTCCTGGCTTCCTTTTGAGTGTCACAGGGCCACAAAAGGCTTTGTCCATCTTTAACTCACACCTGGGCCCCTCTTGTTATGGACCCTTGGAAGTGGTGCCAAAGGTAAACAGATAGCCAAAATCCAAAAGTAGGGACTTAAAACATTTGTGACCAAAAACTGCTCTGAGAACCAGGAGGCGAACAGGACCAATCTGTTTGCCTGTCCACCCGAGGTGCATTGCCAGTCATATAGACTTTGCTGCTTCTCCCGCTAAATTCTTCTCTGCAGCAGGAAAATCTTTTCAGCAGTCCTTCACCAAAGGGTTTATCCGGCCTCGTGGACTGTCTTCTGCTCCAGCCATCTGCCTTGACCCACTGGAGATTTTAGACTTCCATTTCAAATACTAATAGGTCGATTACAATGTCTTTATGAAAGCATTCCGACCAAATCGGTTCCAGAATGCATTCCAAACGACTTGGATCGAGTCTGACCGAGCTATTCTGATGCATCCAGATGCCTTTGGATACCATTCGGTCGGACTCCCATTGACATCGATGGGAGCCTGTTTTCTGAACGAGAACACAGCCTCTCATTGACAAAAAGGGTAGTTGGGGTAAACCATGAACCCTATGGTGGGCTCCCCATGGTTCCTGCCACACTGTGCAAACATGAGTAGGGGGGGCACATGGGTACCCCCACAGGCCGGATTCAAAGGGACCCGCGTGAAGGGACGCCTGCTACGGGCCCCCAATTTCAGATTCCAACAGTCGATACGTTTTGGAACAACCTATTGGGAAAGGCTATCCAAATATGACATCCTAATCGCTTGGCTGGAAAGGCGGTCCATAAAATGCTATGATTTGGCTCTGCCTGACTCTGTTACTCCCAATGCCTTTCGGAACCAAGTCAGACAGTTCGAACGCTTCCGAGCCTTCGGAATCGCTCGTTGGGAAATGTATCTGAGTTGGTTGGAAAGGAGGGTTCCGAATCGGAATGCCGTTCGGAGCCTTTCCTAACGACAGTTGTAATCAACATCTAAGTTTGAATATAGACATCTTCGCCGTGGCTTTGACCCAAGGCTACTTAGCAACAATGCTCCCTCCTTGGACACCTCTAGCAGCCTAGCCCATTGAACTTCATGTTCCCAGAACATTTTTCTCAGAATTTTTCGAAGTCCAAAGGTAAGCACTGACTGAGCCCTTTTCACTTCTTATATCCGAACTGCAATCCATCACAGTCAGACATATTTTTTTACTTTGACCTGGTCTGACACGACTTAATGTTAACGGTTGGTGCTATTATCTTGTAGGCACTAGTTTTTAGTAAAAACCTAAAAAATGTATAACTCTGGTTGTACTGATTGGATTTTTATTGTTTTGGTGTCAAATAATAAATTAAAATGTGCTCTATTTTGCTGCATTTGGTTTGGGATATTTCTTGTGTTGTGTTTTCACTTTATTACTGTTTATGGGCTGAATAAATACTTTACACATTGTCTATAAGGTAAGCCAGACCATTTTTTGTGCGAACCTACCCAGAGATAAGCACACACCAATTTAGTGACAGTTTTTTTGCTCACCTTGTATGGAATTGTGGCTGTTGTTTGACCAGAAAATGATACACAGATGATGGACGGAATGCAAAGCAAATCAAACATTCACTCCAAGTCCAGAGTACGTGGTTAAATTCATTGTTCTTTTGCTCACCATGCCACCCCAATTTAGACCCAGCCTTATGCCAACCAGTCTTGACCGAGTGCCTCATGGGACCAGTCCAGCCTGAACTGTCTATCAAGTCCTCCCTGGACCGGAACAATCACCCTGGGACCGGTTTCAGGGAATAACCCCTCATCTGCCAAGCTAGCTTGAATCCAGTGGCACAGTGAGGCTGGGACCCATTTCTTTGTGTACCCGGTGCATTTAGGGCAAGAAAGCAAAAGGCACACTGATGAAAAAGGTTTGGACACTTTTTCTTCAACAACGCCACCACTCACAAACCCACACCATGCTCACCGTGAAGGAATTTTAGCAAGGTCACAGAGGAGCACCTCAACTCCACCCTCAACCATGATCCCCCTCCTGCCTTGTCTGAGGCCAACTCTGCAGCCACAGAACTACACCAATGGATCACCAGCTGCACAGACAAGCTTGCCCCCCTTCGCATCCCCAACATACAGTACCCCATGAAGGCCACCTAGTTCACCACAGACCTCCAAGAAACCAGATGCACCTGCAGACGTCTCAAGAAGCAGTGGAGGAACAGTAAAACCACTGAAGATCATACCACTTACAAGATCGCCATGGTAGGATACCACCAACTCATTAGATCCACCAAAAGGTCCTTCATCTGGAACAAAATCCTCACCAACTCCAGAAACTCAAAAGAACTCTTCAGCATCATCCAGGAATTCACCAAACCCCCAGCGAAGCCACAGACGCCACACCCTCCCAGGACCTCTGCAACAAGCTTGGCTCCTACTTCTATCTGAATATCAAGAACCTCTGTGACAACTTCAGTGAACAGACTTTAGAGACCACTCCTTCCCCAGCGACGACAGCCAGCCTACCATCACCACCTGGACCCCAGTCACCACCGAAGATACTGCCACAACCATGAAGAGCAATACTCAGGAGACCCCATGGACCCCTGCCCACCGCACAACTTCCACAGAGCTGCCGGCCCCATAGCACCCAAGCTACGACGCACCATCATCGCCACCTTCGAATCCGGCACATTCCGCGATGACAGAAAATGTGCAGAAGTCAAGACCCTCCTCAAGAAACCCTCTGCAGACCTAACGGACCTGGAAAACTACAGACCCATCTCTCTCCTTTCCTTCGCAGCTAAAGTCACCAAGAAGATCGTCAACGCCCAGCTGACTAACTTCATCAAGGAGAACGCTATCCTCAACCCTTCTCAATCCGGATTCCGCAGCAATCACAACACCAAGACTGCCCTCCTCGCTGCCACAGACGACATCCGCACGCTCCTTGACCAAGGCCACACCGTGGCCCGCATCCTACTAGACCTCTCTGCAGCCTTCACCACTGTCTCCCAGAGCACTCTCACAGCCAGACTCCAAGACCCCGGCATACAGGGAACTGCTCTTGACTGGCTCCGCTCCTTCCCCACCGGCAGAACCCAAAGGATCAGACTCCAACCCTTCCTCTGCGAAGCCACAGAGATCAACTGCGGAGTACCCGAAGGATCGTCGCTCAGTCCCATGCTCTTCAACATGTACATGGTCCCGCTTTCCTTCATCGTAATACAGCATGGACTCAGCATAGTATCCTGCGCCAACAACACCCAGCTTATCCTCTCCCTCACGAAGGAACCCAATGCCACCAGACTCAGCTTCCAGGAAGGAATGAAAGACGTTGCATCATGGATGAGCAGCAGCTGTCAGAAGCTCAACTCAGAGAAGATAGAAGTCCTCATCCTTGGACCCACCCCCTCAGCCTTGAACAACACTTGGTGGCCCACTGCCCCCAACAACCCACTCCCACAGACCACGCCCAGAACCTCAGTATCATACTCGAATCCTCCCTCACCCTGACCCACCAAATCAACACTGTCGTCTCAACCTGCTTCAACACCCTACACATCCTTTGCAAGACCTTCGAATGGATCCCCCGAATCCAGGAAGACCTTCACCCACCCACTCCTTACAAGCAGACTGGACTCTGCTCATGCCCTCTATGCTGGAATCAAGAAATCCCTGCTATGCAAACTAAAGCGCCCCATTGTAGCACATGACCCTCTCAGGGTAGCAAGGCAGAGCAATCAGAGGGTTACCCAGGGAGGTGTGTTGGCTTGTGATCTCTATTTACTGGCACGCAACAACAGCACTTAAGAAACTATTTCCAGAAAAGAAAAGGAATATGTATTACAGATACACACTACTAAATAGTATCCAATACATTACAAATATATACATAAGGCATATGGAAATACCCTTGGTGACATTCTCAAATCACATTTGATCCCTAGTGGGTCATAAAACCTATAATCACAAAACCCTTCTGCCTATTCTAGAAGTAACATCATACTTTGAGCGGTGTAATCTTTAATAATGCAGGCCTATTGGCTGTGTCAAGTGGTCACTACATCACCACATCAATATATAAGACAAGCCTATTGGTTTTTGTTAGACCTGGAACCATTGGCGGGGGTCTCCCTTCCATTTTATTCTGTTGCCTCATGTATTTTTGCTGGTATTAGATGCTTTGGGCACTGTGCCACTGCTATCCAGTACCACAGTGCAAGTGCTCCCTATTGTAAATTGATATATTAATCAGTGATTCCATGTTTGGCTATTTGGTTTACTTGTCAGACCCTAGTCTAGTGCACTGGGTGTGCCTAGGGTGTGTAAATCCAAATACTGCTGGTGGGCCTGCAGCATTGGTTGTGCCGCTCAAAGAAGCAGCCGTGTAAAATGTGTCTAAGGTCTGCCATTGCAGAGTCTGCGTGCAGTCTGGTACTGTCATGCTGACTGGGCAAGTGCACCCACTTGCCAGTCCATAAACCATCCCTTTTCTCCTTATCAGTCACCCCTATGGTAGGCCCAAGGGCAGGGTGCATTGTAAGTGTAAGGTGCGACAAGCCCAGATGTGTGTGGCATGTCCTAATAGTGAATTACAGCCATTTTTGTTATTCACTATTGCAAGGCTACCAGTTCTCAATAGGCCAGAATGGGCTGTTAGATTATTACATGTTTATAATCCTAACTGTTTTAGAGAACGTGGTAGAAATTCAAGTTTAGTATGCCTGAACTCAGAATGATAAAATACATCTTTTAGTGAAGTTGGTTTTAACATTCTGTGTTTGCAAATACCACTTTTAGAAAGTAGGTATTTGCTTGCCTAACCTTTCAAGCCTGCCTCTGCTAGGTTGTGTATTCCTTTGTCTGGTTTTGTGAGTGACAGGGCTGGGGGATTCCAAGAGACAGGACGAGTCACCCAGTGGTGAATAGAGAGCTCTGCATCTAGATGGGAGGAAGGAGTTGCACCTGAACCTTGAATGGGGCCGTGCCTGCGTTCCACAATGCTGACTCCACCTCCTGGGGAGCGGCTGATGTCTCTGCCCTGCACACTGAAAGAAGAGAAGGAGTCCTGTAAACAAAGTGCTCCAGGACTGTACTTGCCTTCAACAATGCTGGCTCCACCTCCTGATGTGCCTGCCCTGCACTGTGAAAGGAAAGGAGAAGTCTGGTAAACAGAGTGCTTCAGAACTGGTTTGGACTGGGCAAAGGCCCCTCTCCCCTCAGAGAACAAAGGATTTTGGGGTATAAATATTGGGACCCTGATCCCAAGAAACTAGATCACTTTTGGACTACAAGAAGAAACCTTTACTGAGGAGAGGAACCTGAAGAAACTGAGGAGAGACTATTCCCAAGCTGAAGTGCTGCTTGGGGGGATTGGCCTGCAGTGGTTGCCTTACTGCCAAAGGAAGGAGAAAGGAACTTTGTGTACTTTGCTTTCAACTTGTGAAGGATCTCCAAGGGCTTGGAAAATAGCTTGCCTCCTGCTGAAGTCTCAGGGACAACAGACTTCACCCCCCAGCTCTCCAGAGTTCTTTGGAAGGGCCTGCTGCTGTTTTGGGCCTTCTGACCGTCGCTGGGCCTGCCGTCGCAACCCTGAAGGAGTGTGTTGCGGCTGGAACTGTCGCAATGCACCGCATCAGAAAGAAGCGTGCCGCAACAAAGAGGAAGCATGTCGCCGTCGCTGCTGCTACCGTCGCAACTCCAAGGGAGGGTGTCGCCGCTGTAGCTGTCGCATTGCACCGCATCAAGAGAAGAATCTCGCAACGAGGTTGGAGCGTGTCGCCGTCGCTGTGCCTGCCGTTGCAACTCCAAAGGAGGGTGTCGCCGCTGGAACTGTCGCACTGCACCCCATCAAAGAAGAGCACCTTGCATCCCCGAGAAGCGGGCTGAAATCGGAGCTGCTGCCTTCGCATCGTGGATGTCCCCGCTGTCGTTGTCGCATTGTGTGGAAGCTTAAAGCATCTTGGGAGAACAGTGTCGCCGCTGGAGCTGCTGCCGTTGCATTGCGGAACAAGGGTGTCGCTGCTGCAGTCCACGCATCGAATCGAGAACTTCTCGCATCCCCGAAGATCTTCACGTCTTTATCTCTTTGTACTTGAACTTTGACGCATTTCCATCGCTGCGACATTGCTTGTCGTGGAAGCGCAATGCAACCTAAGGTACATTGATGCAAAGTGTCTCATCTAAGAATTGAACTGAACTAAGCTTAATCTACCATCTTAAAGTAACAGTATTGTGTATTTTTGTCGTTTATGGTCTTGTGGTAACTCTATATAAAGTATACTTATTTTTTATATAAAACCTTGTGTGGTGTCCATCTGTAGTGTTGTCACTGGGTTACTGTATGTGGTCACAGATGCTTAACACACCGCTTCTTTGATAAGCCTGTCTGCTTGTTCCAAGCTACCAAGGGGTGAGCAGGGGTTATTTTAGGAGTGTAATCCCCTTATCCTGACTAGAGGCAAAGGCCCCTATTTGTCACAAGTACCTGCCTGTGCCAACTAGAGACCCCCAAATCTAACAGTTTTGTTAAGTAGTCACTACATTAAAATATAAGGTAGATCGATTGGCTTTGTCAAAGGCTCTCTACAATAAAATAAAGGGCAAGCCTATTGGCTTTGTCAAGAAGTCACCATCATACTAATGGAATCAATAACCATTTTTAAATGTAATCATTAGCATTAATAAAAGCATAGTAATGTTTCTCAGTAATCGTTGTCAATTTAATATTTTGAATAATGTGTTGCAAAGTAAAATAACAAGTGCCAGAAGCTTTCTTTACATTCATAGGGCCACATAAAATGCAGCCAAAAGACCAACTGCTAAGGGTGCCTGCACTTCTGAACTGAAAAGCACAACGCTTTGCCTCAGAGTGATTTAAATCTAATGATAATATCTCCTGGATTTATGCCTGGATGCCCCAAGTGACTAAGGGCCAATAGATAAATTCACAACTGAGGGTGGGGGGCTACAGCAATACCTGCAGGTCTCTACAACACTCCTTTTGTTTGTTGGTAGTTCTCCTGCCCAACCTTAGGCAGCACAAGTGCCAAACTATACACAAAATAGCCTGCATGGGGCACTGCAGCCGGGTGCTGTGAATACATAATGAATTGCTTGATCTTACAGCTAACAGGTAGCAAAATTGTGCTCCAATCCGGCCTAGGACACCCACGCACTGGTAAAGGTTTCTGGGCATTCATGGGGAAGCCCCAAGGCCCCACTGGCCAAGCACATATGCTGCACTCTTGTGCAGCACACAGTAGCCTGAATTATACTCTCTTCCTTCCACATGTGGACGGGAGCAGTGCTCTCTCACTCCGACCCCCAGACATGAGCACCTGGAAGGAGGAGGACTTTGCGTTGCTCGTGAAGGTCTGGCCACTCCAGGAACAGAATGAAGAGAGGTGCAGTGCGCCAAAAGTTGCCTTGTTTGTCCTGATGGATGGAGTCTCTAGGAAATTAGTGCTTGTGCCGGGCCAGGGGATGGAGTTTCTGTTTAGAGAATGAGCCTGGGGAGGTGGCACCACACCCCCTCCCTGTAAAAAATATTCATAAATGTGCTGAAGTGTTGTGCCATCCCCCAGGTGTTTGTTCCTCCCTAGTGAAAGTCAAAGAAATCTCCATTGAGCATCACACAAATTTGGCATTGAGTAGCATGTGAAATAGGCATGTTCAAAGGTGCATAACACCGTCCCCATTAGACCAGTTTTCTTGATCATCGGATCATTTTGCTCTTAGTGGTGAGCTCCAATCAACAGGATTCTTTTCCACAGGCTTCCTCTAATGGGGTGTACTTTGCTGTGAGCTAGTTTAACTGTTTTCCTATGTTGGCTTTCTCCTCCACTTTGCTCTACATAGGTTACATTGCCTCTTGGCTATTTTGTAGATTACCTGTTGGGCAATGGAGTCAAAGTGCTACCCCAACTGGTCCTCAGGGGGCATAAGAGGGCCATCAATATTAAAGGTCAGCTAAAGGCAAAGCTCTTTGCTCATCAGGAGGCTTTTTCTTGCAGCTGCCCATGATTTTGGTGTTGCCACCATCCAGGTCAAGGGTCTTGCTCACTGTCTCTACCTTGTTGATGGATGTATTAGTGTTGGTGGTACATTCTAGATGCAAGGCCCTAGATGCCACATTATCACTCCATGACTTTTCCAATTCTCCTGCACAGCATTTTGGGACAA
This sequence comes from Lissotriton helveticus, assembly GCF_964261635.1. Lineage (NCBI taxonomy): Eukaryota > Metazoa > Chordata > Amphibia > Caudata > Salamandridae > Lissotriton > Lissotriton helveticus. Next base: position 1,089,181,949 of record NC_136057.1, on the reverse strand, counting down.
TCCACTATGGCAGAACCCTAATTCCCCTGTGCAGAGCTCCCATGTCCACCCAACGTTATGGCTATGATAATGGGAGAACCTTCCTTTGTGGTCACTTCAAACCACTTCTGGGGCAGCACCCCCTCCCACTGGTTTTGCAAGTTGGCTACAGGGGTGAATGAAGAGGGCTAGTCTGGTGTTTGGCTCATCAGCTTGTGACAGGGTAGGCGCCTTTGAAGTTAAACTAGGTATTGGGCACAGCCCTCAAGCTATCTTGGATAGAAACTCCCTCCCCAAATCCCAGGGCCCTTTGTCCACTGTCTGGGAGCACCATACATTCACTACAGGGGAGCCTTCTAGCTGCCATATGACAGTTCACTACTTACAAGTTCCAGGCAGGAACATGGTACATTTTTAAAAGTGTCTTTTGCTCAATTGTTAAACAAAATGTAATCTCACTATTAAATTGAATTTTGGATTACTAAACAAACAGGCCTGTATTTATTTCTCTAACTGCTACTAATCTGAATTCAGCATTTATTCTATGGAACAGCGTTGCCTGGTGTTTACCTATGAAAACAGCCAGAGTTGCTACAATTAAAATACGTTTTTGGGATATTTCACTGCAAAGACATGTGCAACATTAACTTTTACACGTCTTATCTTTAAATACCATGCACACTTCCTTCATGGGTAATAGTGCCTACTTAAAGGTGACCTATTAATAGACTTATCAAAAGGGGTTAATTTGACAGGTTAGCAATTTTTAAACATCCTCATGCATGTTTCCTGTGTGCAGCTCCCAGGCTGCGCACAGTGGTATTCTCTAAAGTGCAGCCTGCCCACATGAGCACATTTGTGTGACTGTGCTCATGTGTTACCAGCCCAGTGCCCCTTACCCTAGCTGCGCTGCAGAAGCCTTATCCTGAAAGGAGGACACTTATGATAAACATGATCAGTTCAATCACCATGAAATTATTGCAAGTGAGACTTAGGTAGTGAGACTAACCAGAGTAAAGGTCCAAACATTGGGGGATCAAAATCAAAAAGCCCTGGCAGACTCAATGGCTGGAACCCATTGCAACATGACCAATATTTGGAAGTGAGTGACATTTACCAGCCACCCTCAGGACAAGTGTGGATCCAATGTTTGTGGAAGAAGTGAAGGTTATGATGAGCATAACAGTTTAGGTTATGACAGTTGTCAGTGCCAGAGGAGTGAAAGCAGAATCTGTTTTGTCTATGTTCCATTTTGTCGTATTTATCATGAGCTTGCAGAATGAAAAGGGGGGCCCTCGGCCCCCCGACCGCATGGCGGCACGGCGACCCCCCTCTCCCCTTGTCTCCCGGTGGTGGGGGCGTGACCTCCCGGCGTCCAGTGATGACGCGGGGGGTGCGCGCCGCACCACCGGCTGGCTGGCGCCCGACCCCTGACCCGGAAGGCGTTGTGCAGGCTTCCGGGTCGGGGGGGCGGGCGACTGGGGGCGGGGGGAGGGGGGCGTGCCGCCCCCTCCCCACGATCCTAGGTTAAAGGAGGGGGGAGTGCTCAGGCGACCCCTTGTCGCCTGGACGCTCCCCCACACTGGTCGTGCCCCGCGCTCGGGGCCTCCTAATTTTCTTTGTTTTTCCTGCTACAGGTGGCGCACACATCGAGCCAAGACGGGGGCAAGAAGATCGCGATGGCGCCCGGAGATGCACGGCGGCAGGAGAGGCGGTATCGATTCCCGGTGGTGCTCGGAGGCTACGAAGGCCATCGGCGCGGGTCCTCGGCTGTCGGGAGGACAAGGAGATAGAGAAGCTGCGATGCGGGGCTGAGGAACGTGCGCAGGAGCACTGGGCAATTACATGGGTAAGCGGGTGGTGCACCGCTCGAGTCACCAGAGTTGGGAGTGGTGTGACTGTGATGGTGGTCGGGGGGCTTAACACCGTCTAGGTGCGACCCCCCTTGAGTGCAAGTTGATTGGCGCAGACTGCTGCAGCGCCTACCAACTGCCCTGGATTCAATGCATAATCCGGCGGGGGGCGCACCACTGGCTAGGCAGTCCTCCTGATAGCCAAGCGGTGGTGGTGCAGGAGAACTTCCAAACTCGTAATAAGGCCCTAAGTCAATTGTGCACATTCATATTTAGAAATATTTTTATTAGTTGATAAATTATTTATAGGAATGAAGTAATGCAATTAAATGATGCGTTGATAGATTGTATATATTGTGTAAGACGAATGAAAGACTATAAAAAACATGCCTAAAATATACAGTTTTCTTCTGTCTGCAAAACACTTTTGAGATTACACTAAATACTGATAGATACGTAATAGCTAAAGATTAAACTAGATAAACTGTGGAGATAGAATTCACTGAACAATGGCAATGTTAACATTTTTTTTTCAAATATGAATTGTCTCCATTTGCGTTAAGAATTGTGTAAGGTTTAAAACCTATTCAAGGATTCTGATGGTTAGGGGATGGATTGACAGATGGATGCATTTGCCATCATTGTCTAAAAAGAAACTGTGGAGAATGTTTCAAGGTACGTCAATGTGATTTAAATGTCTGAAAACTGTTTAGAAAGTTGAAAAATGCAAAAATATGATTTGCAATTAACATCTGTTTCATGAGCTTAGGGTGTATATTGTGGAAATGGACTCTAAAATGAAACCTTTTTTCTGTGAAAGGAGTTTGTTATTCAAAGCTTCAACTGCATTTATTAAAGGATATCAAAATAATATAAAATGAAACACAAATAAAATATTTTTCAAAATGTATTCTGCATCTATCTTCATTTTATTTTTCATCCTGCGCCTTCTAGCTGGATTCTAGTTAATATGATATGACTGAGAACCTATTTGGAAGGAATATAGCTAAAAAGGTATACAGATCTTTAGACAGCAGATCTACACAAAACATACAGGCTCATGCAGGCTACATGTTCCATGACCCATGTTTGGGACTTGCTGAAAAAGGCAGTAGATAGGTTACATTCATTTTACATGGTCGGGTTCAAGGCAGTTGCATTGATAAGGCTCATGTTTAAGGCCCAGGGCTCATGTTTAAGCCCTACATTGTTTACCAGCTATGTGGCCCCTCTGGCTAACATAGCTAGATCCTTTGAATTTGAAATTGTACCATATGCAGATGACACCCTGCTTTGCATCTCCTTTGGGGATGACCTTTAGAGGATCAAAGATCAGTTCTCAAACAGTATGAAAGCTATTGCAGACTGGAGGGCAATGAGCTGTCTGCAAATGAATACAGAGAAAATAGAGATTATGTTATTTGGGAAAGCAGAGCCATTTTGGAATAGAGATTAGTGGCCTATAGAATTAGGCCACAGTCCTATACCCAAACAAGAAGTTGAGAAGTTAAGAATCTTGGCTTAAAATAGATCCGTCTCTCTCCATAAAAGACCAGGTCATTGCCACCAGCTGCAGGTGTTTTAATATGATGAGTCTGTTGAAAAAAGCTTTCTCCTATCTCCCTCTTTCTGTTAGGAAAACCCTTGCCTTGCGTGGGGAGTGGGACGGCGGCCATCACACCTTGGGCGGGTCTGGGCTGGGCGTGCAGTCCTCTGGCTCCTCCCCCCCTGGCAAACCGCTTAAAGGGCTCACAGCTGATTACCTGCACTGACTGCAGATCTCCCGAGGCTTCGCCGGGAGCAACGGTGTTATTTTAATTTCCCTGTTGACTTTTTAGAGACTTGTGACTACCTGCTGAGTGCACAACGCCTAGCGCCAGGAACCAGCGCTCAGTTATTCTTTGGCTGCCCCTTCGCCTGCTACCACGACCCAGACCGCCAGACCGCCTCCACTGATCGCCCCCTCCTTGCCTTGCGTGGGGAGTGGGACGGGCGGCCATCACACCTTGGGCGGGTCTGGGCTGGGCGTGCAGTCCTCTGGCTCCTCCCCCCCTGGCAAACCGCTTAAAGGGCTCACAGCTGATTACCTGCACTGACTGCAGATCTCCCGAGGCTTCGCCGGGAGCAACGGAGTTATTTTAATTTTCCCTGTTGACTTTTTAGAGACTTGTGCCTACCTGCTGAGTGCACAACGCCTAGCGCCAGGAACCAGCGCTCAGTTATTCTTTGGCTGCCCCTTCGCCTGCTACCACGACCCAGACCACCAGACCGCCTCCGCTGATCGCCCCCTCCTTGCCTTGTGTGGGGAGTGGGACGGGCGGCCATCACAGCTTGGGCGGGTCTGGGCTGGGCGTGCAGTCCTCTGGCTCCTCCCCCCCTGGCAAACCGCTTAAAGGGCTCACAGCTGATTACCTGCACTGACTGCAGATCTCCTGAGGCTTCGCCGGGAGCAACGGTGTTATTTTAATTTTCCCTGTTGACGTTTTAGAGACTTGTGCCTACCTGCTGAGTGCACAACGCCTAGCGCCAGGAACCAGCGCTCAGTTGTTCTTTGGCTGCCCCTTCGCCTGCTACCACGACCTAGACCGCCAGACCGCCTCCGCTGATCGCCCCCTCCTTGCCTTGCGTGGGGAGTGGGACGGGCGGCCATCACACCTTGGGCGGGTCTGGGCTGGGCGTGCAGTCCTCTGGCTCCTCCACCCCCTGCCACGCCCCATTCGAAACTCCCCCCACATGTGTCCCATATAATCACTTCCCCTTACCGACGGCGCAGCGGGCGGGCGCAGCGGGCGCGACGAAGGCGCGCCAAAGTTGCGCCTAAGTTAAGCCCGTCTGCGCCCGTCCGCGGCTGCCCGGGGCTAGGGGCTCATCACCCTGCCCAAATTATTTCCTACACTTCTTCCCAGCTTCACAGTCTACAGGGCCCATGGTTTCTATCCCCTTCCACACATTCACGTATATCCCTGCTTGATTTATCCTCTGCTTCTCACTGCTCTTGTTCATCTGCTCTTTCATTCCTGCCCCTCCTTCTAAAGAGGATGTCATCGCTGCTCCAGTTAAAACCCTCAAGGCTTATTATTTGAATACCAGATCGGCGGTGGCTCATTCACATGAACTATCAGTGCTGTTAGACCTCCATGCTCCGGATCTTCTCTTCTTAACCGAGACATGGTTCTGCGATGACTCTCTACCTACTTTGCTAGCCACTCTGCCCGCTCCTTACTACGCCCTTAGAGCGGACCGGTCATCTGGCAGAGTGGGGGGTGGCGTTGCAGTCATTGCCCGTGCTGATCTTCCTTTTCAACTGCTCTCTCTCCCTAACATCGCCACCACCGAGTATCTTGCCATCCGCACCACGTCTATATCCCCCCCTCTCACCTGTGTTCTTATTTATCGCCCTCCCCAGTCACCTTTACGCTTTCTCCCTGATTTTCAGGAGGTGCTAGCCACCCTCTCTGTTAATAACTCTTCTGTGTTATTACTGGGCGATTTCAACTTTTGGCCCTCTGACCCAGCTGAGTGTTTATCTTCAAGAGAGCTCTCAGACACACTCCTATCTCTTAATTTTGTTTCCCATGTATCCTCCCCCACTCACGTCAAGGGGCATATCTTGGACCAGATTTGGTCCTTGAACTGCCCTGTTGACTCCCTTTTTATCTCCCCCTGCACTTGGTCTGACCACCACTTGATTTCCTTTGTTCTCCCTATTAGTTCTACACCTAGGGTCCCCATTCCTAAAAATGTCTGGGTCCGCTCGTGGCGCAGAGTTGACCCAGCAAACTTGTCAGCCCTTTTAATTGCTTCCTATCCTACCCTACACGGTCTTTCCACCTTGGCTCAGGCTAACATCATTGAACAATGGCTCTCCTCAGCCAGTGAGTCCATTGCCCCTTTGAAGCGATTGACCTCTAAGCGGGAGAAAGATGCCAATTTGTGGTTTACCGATGACCTTAAAATCATCAAACTATCGGTACGCCGTGCTGAGAGGGCCTGGAGGAGAAACTATTGTTCCATCTTAGGAGCTGACTTTACTACTCTATTAGCCCAATATAAGAATGCTATCTTGGCTGCTAAAACTGCCTATTTCTCCTCCAAGATCCTCACAGCCGAGAACCAATCAAAGGAAATCTTTTCGATTGTCCAGAACCTAGCCTTTTCAGACCGTACCTCCCTTAAGCCTTCCCCCTCCCAGGCCCTCTGTCACTCTTTGAATAGTTTTTTCATTGATAAAATCGCTGCTATCAAAGCCAATCTCCCTTCACCCTCCCCGCTCTTTGTTGATCCTCAGTGCCCTCCTCCGCAAGGACAACTAAATACCTTCCCCCTTCTGACCAAGGAATCCCTTACATCATTAATTCCCCTTGTAAAATCTGGCTCTCCCCTTGATACCTGTCCTGCTCACATACTTCATCACATTTACACCTCTTGCCCCGATCCTCCCCTTCACTTTCTCAACAGCTCCCTTTCTCAGGGGGTTGTCCCCAGCCATCTGAAGTCTGCTATTATTTTACCTATCTTAAAGAAGCCTGGCGTGGACCCTTCAATCCCAGCCAACTATCGCCCCATTTCTCTCCTACCATTTTTGGCCAAGGTGCTCGAGCGCCATGTCACCAGGTCTCTGAGCACCTTTGTGGAAGAGAATGGGGTATTGGCTTCCCGTCAGGCTGGTTTTCGCCCCGCACACTCTACGGAGTCCGTAGTCCTTTCGGTCCTCGACAACCTCAGGGAGGGGAGGGATACCAATCAATCCCAGGCATTGGTCCTCCTCGATCTCTCTGCCGCCTTTGACACGGTGGATCATACCATCTTACTCTCCCGTGTCGCGGCGGCGGGGATCGGGGGCACGGCCCTGGTATGGTTGTCCTCCTTCCTGAGGGACCGCACCCAGGCAGTCCGCCTGACTTTTCTGCGGACTTCCGGAAAGTTCAGTGCGGGGTCCCCCAAGGTTTCTCCCTCTCCCCTCTTCTGTTCAACCTTTACATTTCTCCTCTCATTTTTTCTTTAGAACACATGGAGGTCTCCGTATATAACTATGCGGATGACCTCCAACTTGTTTTCAACCTATCTTCTTCTCCCGCCTCTATCTCTTATTTCCAGTCTACTATGATTTTTATCCGGGACTGGATGGATTTCAACCACCTGAAACTCAACCCCGATAAGACCGAGTTGGTGTTGACGGGTGGTTGCTCCAGTCCCTGGTCTTCACTTTTCTGGCCCCCTTCCCTTGGTCTCCCTCCGGTCCCCTCTACCACTGTCAAGACCCTAGGCATTAAACTTAACTCTCACCTCACCCTTCACTCCCAGGTTAGTTTTGTGGTTTCTTCTTCCTTTCCTTCCCTCCGTACCATCCGCAAGGTCTCTCAATTTTTCACCTTCGAGGCTTTGAAGCTGATCGTCCTTGCGATGGTCATCTCCCGCCTGGATTACGGCAACGCCCTATATGCAGGTATACCTGCATATAGTCTTAGGCGGTTGCAGATGATTCAAAACCAGGCGGCTCGGTTGGTCTTTAACCTTCCCAAATCCTCACATGTCACCCCCCTCCTGAAAACCTTACTTGGCTCCCGGTCCGGGAACGTGTCCAATTCAAGCTTGCGACTATCACCTACCAGGCTCGACTGGGCACGGCCCCTGCTTTTATTTCCTCGGAGATTATCCCTTACTTTCCAGCTAGGGAGCTTCGATCCTCCTCTCAATTTTTGTTGACAGTCCCCCGGTTTCGCCGGAAAGAGTGGGGGGGTTCAAAATTTGCGACCCTTGCCCCAGCTCTCTGGAATTCATTACCCTTAGAGCTCAGATCCCTAACTCCATATTCCCAGTTTTGAAAGAACCTTAAAACTTATTTTTTCAGTAAAACCTTTATTTAGTCCCCGGTCACTTGTTCTCCTCCCATTTTCCCCTGTGGAGATTTGCTAGTTACAGCGCCATGAAACCGCTGGTGAAAGAGCGCTTTATAAAAACTTTTAAACTCAAACTCAAACTCAAACTCTTGTTCAGTCCTTGATTATTAGAACATCGGACTATGGCAGTGCCTTACTTGCATCAGCCAATGAGCCCTTAGTGTCCGAACTGCAAGTGGTCCAAAAACACAGGCACACAACTTGTATGTAATCTTCCTTCCCGCTCCTTGGCGGAACTAATTCTGAAGGCCCTGCATTGGCAACCCATTAGGAATCGATCACTTCTTGCAAGGATAGCACAGTGGGGGGCACCTCAGGTATTACCTGCCCACGATGTGACTCCACTGAGGCAGACATAATTCATATCTTTGCTACAAGCCCACAGCTCTATACACTTCTTAGGGCGATTGAGAAGTTTATTGACAACTCACTAGCGATCAAGACCACCCTGTCAGCAGATTTAATCATCTTGGGGGTTTATGTAGATGCAGGGGGCCCACATACAGAATTTATTTTTATGGCTATGGCAATGCTACGCATATGTATAGCCAAGGCTTGGTTAGATAAGGTGCCCACTACTCTCCATTTCTGGTTAGCCAGGTTGCGGGCCGCTTATTCATTTAGAATATGCAATTTATGCTAGGAAAGGCCGCAGGGGCAGAATACTAGGGAAAAAAATTGGAATTCCTTTGAACAATTAAAAAGGGGATTGAACAGCATACCAGGTTAGGCATGTGTGTCTCTCCTCTCATTTGGTGTTTACTCTGTGTAGGGTATTTCGTCAGATTTTGCTCGCTTTTATTTTTGTTTATACTTTGTGCTGGGTTTGTTTATCCTTTTTGTCATTTGTTGTATTGCTTAGGAAATTGCAAGGATGTGTGTAAATTGTGTCTAAGTTATGTAAAAAGAAGGTTATAATTCATATGTACCGTAAAGTATTCTGCTGTGTGGTGTGCTGTAACACCAGGTGAAATAATTATTTCTTTCAAAATTCTTTAAAAAAAAAAAATAAATAAATAAATAAAAGAAACGATCACTCTTCAAAATCCGCCGCCTTACACCTAAATTACTAACAGGAAACAGACCTAGGGGCATATTAGCAAGAAGGTCGATAAAATTATCGCCGTTTTAGCGGCAGGAATCTGTGATAATGGGCTTGCTAATATGGGTTATAGAATTCCAATAGAAGGAGCTACTTGCTAATACGCCCCCTAGTTACCTATGCCAAAAACTGAATTACTACTGTCCAGTTAGGGATTTGCACTCTAAGGACAAAGATCTGCATATCTTCTCTTGAGTTCGACTGACTAGATGTGGGGGCAGATCTTTCTCTTACCTGGCCCAATATTATTGGAATGCTTTGCCTTATTATGGCAGTATCAACACAAGCATTTGCCTCTGAAACCATAAATGAAACCTTACTTAAGCCTTAGTAGTCATTTTTTTTTTAACTCTGGGCACATTCATTTTTTAGAAACATTCTTTTTTCATTTTTTGGAATAGAGGTTCTCTTCTTGCTTTAATATGCCCGCATCTGCCTTGATTACATCAAATTCAGAAAATGATTTAAAACAATCTTATTTAAAGATTCTGTGTTTGGTTTTTGCCTGTGTTAATTGCTAGCACCGAGATGCCTCTTTGAAGATAATTTTAATTCTATAGTCAGCTGTATTAATATAACTTAAGCCATAAATCAAAAAACATAATTGTAATCACTCTGAGGTATATGCCTTGTGAGCGCAACATGAATTATCCCTGAAAAATTAGCTTCAAATACACATATGACATAGGTAAATCCTGTCTGAAACATCAACTTGACTATTCCCAAAAATCCAGAAATTTCCCCCTGACATACAACATCTTCATTTTCATTTTTGTTGGTCCATTAACATCAGCTTTCAATATCTTTAAGTGCTCACATGATCTATCTATCTATCTATCTATCTATCTATCTATCTATCTATCTATCTATCTATCTATCTATCTATCTATCTATCTATCTATCTATCTATCTATCTATCTATCTATCTATCTATCTATCTATCTTTCTATCTATCTATCCAGAGTACCTGGCCACCACAGTTGGGTTTCCCAGCACTACAGTAGGGTAGCCAAAAATAATCACCTAAGACAGACACGTTTTTAACAACTTACAAAACTCCAGATGCAAAGTGCAAACACAGAATTTTAAAGGAAGACAATTCCACAAAGTAGGGATAAGGCAGGTAAAAGATCTGAAACCTTTTGGTATACTTTAAAACGTAGAGCTCTGGCAAGATGATGGTTCCTGGAGCAGATATTACAGTCAGGAGAATAAAAATATACCCATGTGCTAATGTACGAAGGACCCTGTCTTGTATATATAAATTGAATGCACTTCTCAATTGGTAGCCAATTTAGAGTACGTAACTGTCAAGAGACAGATTAAAACCTAGGCATTTGACATAGTAGACGTGCTCCAGCATTTTGCACAGTGTGAAGTCTATTCAGCAGTTTTTTAAACACCTAGATATGATGTATTTCCACAGACAAGTCCTGAAACAATCAAATACTTATCCATAGTTCTTGGTGCAGAGAGAGAGAGGAGCCAAAAAAACCTTCCCAAGGCATTTAAGTAGCCCGTAACTATAGGCTACAATCTTATTTATTTGATGACCAATTACAAGCCTATCATCAAGTCAGACACCAAACTTTTGGAGTGACTTGCTGGGGATGAGTAGCGGCCCAAGATCACCAGGCCACCATTGAGGGCCCCAAAGCTATGGTTGTTTTCCAACCACTAGCACTTCTGTTTCGTCTCCATTCAGTTTGAGATAGTTCTTGCTCGTCTACCCCACCACCTCAGTAAGGCAATCACTAAAGTTAGAAGCCGTCAGAGCATCTTGTACATTTGGCGATACAACAATATGAGTATCATCAGCGCACATCAATGATAATAGTCCATGAGCTTCTGCTAAGTGATCCAAAGGTCCAACATATATACTAAGCAGTGTAGGGCTGGGCAAAGACCTTGGGGCACTCTGCAGGAAGGATGTAAGACTGAAGACCTATGGGACTTTGAAAACACCTGAAAGATCCTATCTTGTAAAAAAGAGGTAAGCCACTCCAATAGAAAAAAGGACTGCAGTGCCGCTTCTATCCAGTTGACTTCTACGTTGTTCCATTGCACCAATTGGGTCTGTTTCTAAACTAAAGTCAGTGTGAAATCCTGACGAGAAGGATGTAATTAGTCATGATTCTCCAAATAGGCAAAACATTGGAAATTTACAGGTTTTTCTAGAATCTTGACACAAATCGGCAGAAGAAAGACAGGTCTGTAGTGGATCCATACAGTGGCATCAAGAGTAGGTTTCTTAAGACCAAAATGCTCCAAGATACGTTTTGTCCCACGGTCTATGAGTCACCAGGGAAAACGTAGGAGACAGCTCCTTAGTCTGTAAAGTCATCAATTCTATAAAAAGGTCTTACCAATGTAAAGGAGCCAGAGTATCGACTATCAAGAAGGATAAATTGGAGCGAGCAGGATCAAAAATATGACCCGCTGAATGGGTAGGAGAATACACCAGAAGTATCAGACCTAACGCTAACAAATCCTCTAGATTAGATGAGGGCAGATTACTGCTGACCTCATCCAAATGAATATTAAGATCACCCAAAATAGTAAAATTGGTTGATTTTAATTTATAAGGGGCAATGGTCTCTGCTAATGCCCAACTGCATCCGGGCCTCCGTCATCTGGTTTCTGCTGTTTTTTTTTTTTGTTTTCGACTGTCATCAGGCGGTCAAGTTCTTTTTGGTGAAAAATATATAATAAACAGATATAATATCACTTCTGATCCTTGTTGTCCAGTTGGTGAACGTTATTGAACTACCAATTATTGGGTACATGGTCCCATACCGGCACTCACGATAATACTTGGTAATAGCAATATCAATATACATGGTAACTTTGGTGAAGGGTCCTCCCCTACAATTACCTTGTGTTACGGCAGCATCGTTGCATATAAAGTAGCTCAAGTACACGCTACACAAATAATGTTCTTGGCATGTCTCGTTTTGTGATGTCTTATACTAGTGGTGGAGTTCTGACATGCAATGTAACCACAGCATTTATGCCCGGTCTCTGTCTATGCACGCGACGCGATAAAGTAGACAAAAAGATCATGTTATATATAATACTAGAGACTTAGGTTGTCACCCTTTGTTATTAATTCTCTTAGCTCCATATTAAATATCCAACGGTTGACGCAAAAGATTAAGACACCGCACTGCCTTGGAAAACGTGATTCACAGCCAAGGTACAGATTACTAACAAGTATGACTCTACCACCGCAGTTTTAAACTTAACTTTAGTATGAGAAGAATACTCAAATATTCGAGCGGCATATACTCATACAGGGAGCTTAGTAGAGTAAACAGCATTTTAAGACATTAACGGAAAATATAGACATCATCATGGTAAACTGAGCGGTTCATGTGCAATATTAAGAAATAAATGTCTGAAACTATAGTGAGCCTGTTCTCTTTAAAAATAATTGTGTGCAATAAACGGTTGTTGTTTAGTACAAGAGAGTTTCACACCAAGTGGAAGGATTACTACAATAGATTAGAACTGACATAGAGTTGACAAATAAGGACAGTAAATTGATACATGAATACAGAATTTTTACTATTAAATTTCCTATTTGTAGACAAATGAAACCCCTTCGGAAGGAGAACTGAAACTAATAAATTTTAATAAAACATAAACCAGCAGCTCACGATTCCCATATCCTTGAATTGGGATTTTTAAGTAAGTTCAATAATCTTACAGTTTGGGTGAGAATATCTGACACCTGACTAACAAATAGACCTTCATGGTACAGATTATATTTCATCTTTTTTTATAGAAATTATTGCTTTAAAAACACATATCAGCAAGGAAGCAATTGATACAATTTCTACATTCCGTGTTCATGTTCCACAATACATGAAGTAAGTAGACCCATACCTTTATCTGTATAACATCATGATAAGATAGGGCGACATCAATTTCTTCCCTGTCCTCATTGCTATTGCCCTTTGATCGTACAGTAGGGATAGAGTAAGGTTTTCCCTTGGGGGCTCTCCCATTAACCTTTCTCATTAAGATTTAGTGTTTCCAAAAATGGATTTGGCCAATCTAAGTAATGTAAGCTATGTCTTATTTGTAACAAATGGAGTGGTATTATGCATAAAATGTTTTATAGGTTGGTGTATTTATAGAAATGTGTGTATATATAGGAATTTATTGTTTAAAGCATTTAAATAAAAGCAATAAAAAAACTATAGGTATAAGGAGACATATAGTGGATTATCATAGACTAAGATTATCATGGGCTATTACTATGTTAAAAAATTGTCTTTTTTGTAAATATTCTAACATTGTATTTGAATAAACTCTTTTTTAAGTTGTGCTAATTTCTTGAAGAAGGCGTTGGATATGCCGAAATGCGCGTCGAAAAATTACTATACTATTTGAATGTTATCATACTTTCATTATACTAATGAGAGTCTTTTATTGATTACAACCCTAATGTATTATAATACTGTATTTTTATTGGAAAATTGACTGTGATACAGATGTGTTGCTATATGAATCTTTGATGGTTTTTAATTTATTCTGAATTTTTATTAATGAACAATAAATACACTATATGTTTTTTAGAACACTCCTTTGTTTTGGATTTTTGCTATACCCTCCGCACATGCATTGTTGTCTCTATCTGTGATTGCCTAGGAATTGTTTTTCGCATACATGGGTAGGAGAATACACCAGAAGCATCAGACCTAACGCTAACAAATCCTCTAGATTAGATAAGGGCAGATTACTGCTGACCTCATCCAAATGAATATTAAAATCACCCAAAATAGTAAAATTGGTTGATTTTAATTTATAAGGGGCAATGGTCTCTGCTAATGCCCAACTACAGTGACAGTTTGGGCCCAGTGGATACATCATAGCCTCAGACAAGGTAACTTTCTTTGGGCATACGTCCAAAAGAAATGGCACAGTGCAGCACTGTGACAAATTTTGCAGCACTGCGCTTTATTGTTTCCAAAATGCAGGGATGCAACATATATGCAAGAATTCTGCGGATACATGTGTTTTCCAGAGCGCTGTTGCTAAAAATAGCTACCTAGCACCAACATGGCCACCCTTATGCCACAGTTCAAGGGTGCCTGCGTTGCATGGATGATTTGTGCAGAAAGGTGTCCCTTCCTGCACATAAACAATCAATAATAGCAATTTGTTCAAGTCGCATAGTACATCCAAAATGGATGGTGTAATGTATGTACACACAGATTTGTTCTAATTTGACTGTCAAATAAAATTAAAGATGTTTTTTGATGGGAAACCTTTGAACTCTACAGCCTTTATCCCAGTAACACATGCATGTGTCAAAACAATCAAAGAGATCCCAGGCTTACATCTACTGGTGTCCCTAGATGTCAGTGCAGGCATTACACCAACCATTTTGGATGCACTATCCAACTTGAACATATCCTGAATCTGAACATTGGCAGTGGATTCAGTACAACATGCCAGCTATACATCATATACAACAATTGAAGTACAAAATGTGTTGTGTACAGCATTATATGCCAGTGTGGCCTCATATATGTAGGAAGTACACTCAGACCTCTGAAGGAACGAATCCAAGAACACATCAGGGCCATAAAAAAACAACAATTCTAACTATCCATTGGCCATACACTACATTATAGCACACTCCACCTTGGAAATAACTAGTATCAAATTTAATGTAACCGCACAAGCTACCAGCAACCCAAGAAGGGGGGGGGGGGCAGAGTTCTAGCCCTGAGAAGGATGGAAAGAAAATGGAACGTGCAGTAGAAAGGAGTCTGAAGATTGACAGGGATTTACATGTATTTTTGACAGAATAATGTACTAATAATCTTTGTCCTTAAAATTATCATAACGTTTTATTTCAAGTTCCATTGTATAAAATTTGTCGCCATATTGATACTGTAGATATGTGCACTAGGCATTGAGCATGTACATCTCTCTGGAGCAATCATGTATATCGTCATCTTTCCTCCTACACACTGGTTTAGTTTTTTACTTATCACTATACAGTAATTCATGTATGTACTGTTTTCTCTCCTCTAGCAATGTAATGTTTGCAACTATGTCTTTTTCAATCAATTGTGGTTTACTTTTCCAAAATGTCAGATGCTCATTATGACTATTTTTTAACCCAGTGATATCAAATATTTACTAGTAAATGTCTCAAATTATTTGCATTGATCTATTATGTCCCCTTATCAGAGTGTCATATATAACAATGCTGAGTATCTAAAATCTTTACTTTCTTGTCACAGTCTTTTTCTACTTTGGTCCTATGACTTAATTAAGCACAACTGCAATACTCTTCTGTCAGTTTTTCTGCTTCTTTAGGTGTAATAGAACACAAGCTACCTGGTCCTTTCTCGCTTTTCGGACTCCCCAATTCAGACATCATAAATCTGACATCGGCTGACGAATCTGCCATTACACACACCGGATGAGTGCACCCTGAATAGGTACACTGACAAAATATCGACATTCAAAATATCCCTATACCAAAATATCATGACCAAAATATCAATGTCAAAAATAACTACATCCTATACTTATAATGGTAAGTACAAAAATATTGGGGAAAAATTATCAATATAATTGATATAGTTGTAAAAAAATATTGATTTTTAAATATAAATCAAATAATACATATTAAATAGTAACATTCCTTTAAAAAAAATCTACAAATATTTAATATATATCTTAACAAATATAACAAATAAACGTAATTAAAAAAAGTTAAACACATGTATAACAATTAATATATGTTTATATATATCTACTTACAAACAAAGGGGGTAATTATAAAGGCAGGTGGATCGATCCGCCCGCCATCCCAACTTGATTTACCCCCTGCCATATTATCATGGCCGGGGTACCGCGGCGGACAAAAAGTCAGTCCGCTGCCTTTCCAGAGGTCGGCAATCGTTACGATTACCGGCCGTGCAGACTTGGCCACTAATATGGTGGTGGTGCCTACCAGGCACCACCATCCATATTAGGATGTATGCGGTAACTGGCCTTCCAGAAAGGTTTGCGGGGATTGGCTATGGGGGTGAGGGGTGCACTTGGGAGGTACCAATGGTATCCCCCTGCAGTTCCCTGCACCAAGTAGCAGCAGGCACCGCGTGGTGCCTGCCACGTGGTGCAGGAAAATGCCAGGCATGCCCTTTAACCATTGTGGATGGTGCTTCGGCCAGCTCAAATATATTGTTTTGACACAGAATGGCACAGGTTTTGGAGTGGTATTTTCTCTTTTTTTCATTTTTTCATTTCACTCTTAAAAATCATGCACAATGGCTCTCATCCTCGCACATCACACTTCTTTTAACGTACTATTCATAAACTTAATACATGGCCTCGGTCCGGTCTCTAACAATGCTTTCTCTAGCTGCTTTCGGAACAACGCTCACTTTTCTAGCAATTGTGGAAATGGTCACTTTCCTTTAGAGGCTTATTTCTACTCTCTACATTTACTATTTTTTTAAATGAGATTTATGTTCCTTAACCCCTTCGGTGCTCATGACGAGCTCAGCTCGTCATGAGGTACACCTTTCGTGTGCTCATGACGAGCTCATGACCACACCCGTTTCTATTGTGGTCCAGCACAGCAGAAGAAGAACTCAAGCAGCCAAGGTGTTAAACTATGTTTATCAATGTTATACAGCATTGAAATAGTCACTGTGTGATGAAACATGTGTCTGCTCTCATCAATGTATTCAAAACTGGATAATATAGCTTGGAACAAGATTGTACTGAGAAATACTCTAAATGACTTTTTTTCTACATTTTAGCTAAACTCCTTTTTCCATGACAAATCTTTACTGTTTGGATCTTATTAGTTTCTCAAACACTTGGTATTGAGTGCAGTTGTATTCCTTTCTGCTTTACAGGTCCAATAATTATACTCTTTTTGGCTTTTGAAGTAGGCATAATTCCAAGGAAAGTCTTTATTGTCCAGATGATCCTGCCTTGGTGCCAGACACACTACAAGGGCATAGAAACAGCATTGTGAGAGGACAGGAACAACCATATTCAGGTGTCAGTGACAACTTCTCCCCCCACTCTAGCTCAGGATGGGCCATCAGGATATGCAGGATACACCTCAGCTCCCTTTTGTGACTGTGAGAGTGAATGCGCAAACAGCCCCTGTCAGTCTAAACCAGACTTTGAATCCACAGGCAGGCAGGGACACAGAATGGTAAAGCAAGAGCATGCCCACTTTCTAGAAGTGCCATTTTCAAACACGCTATTCAAAAAAACTACTTTACTAAAAGATATATATTTAAATTCTGAGTTCAGGGTGCTGATACTCCTAATCTCTATCTCTTCCCAATTGAAAGTTACACTTGTAAAATGTTACAAGGCATCTCCAAGGATAACCTATTGGAGAGAGAGTCCTTGCAATAGTTAAACATGAAATTAGCAGTATTTCACTATCAGGACATGTAAAACAGACCAGTACATGCTCTACTTTTCAAAACATTGCACCATTCCCAAGTGGCTACCTTTTGGCCTACCTTAGGGGTGCCTTAAATGTCATAAAAGGGAAGGGTTGGGCCTGGCAAGTGGGTGGACTTGCCAGGTCAAAATGGCAGTCTAATACTGCTCTTGCAGACACTGAAGTGGCAGGCTTGAGACATGACTACAAGGCTACTCATGTGGGTGGCACAACCAGTGTTGCACGCCCACTAGTAGCTTTTGATTTACAGGCCCTGGGCACACACAGTGTACGTTACTAGGGACTTACCAGTAAATCAAATATGCCAATCATGGATAAACACTCATAATCACAATTTACACAGGGAACAGTTGCACTCTAGCACTGATCAGCTGTAGTAAAGTACCCTGAGTACACAAACCAGCAAAAACAAAGTCCAGCATACAGGGAAAAGATTTCAGGAGGTAGAGCCACACCACGGATGCCAGGTCTAACAGTATGCAAAATATTTTGGGTGGGTATTTTAAACTGAAATTACATGTAATGTGAACCCTAGTTTTAAGAAAGCTACTATTAAATCAATTTCAGTTTGATACCAGCACCCACTTGCTCAATTTTAAATATCACCTCATTTATTTTTGCACTTTCCTCAATGTTAATTGGTTTGGAACAAGAATATTAAATCTCAACCTTCCAATTTGTTCTATTTCTCAAACATTCAAATACATGTCACTTTCATGAATGGCACTTCCCTTTTTCAGTCAGGATGGAGATATAATTTAAATGTCTACTTCTTTAATTCATGTACTTTCCTGTGAGACTGCACTTAGACTAGTAAATCTTATCCCATCAATTTTTAATGTTTGCGGAATTGCAATCAAGAAGGTTTGATTTAGGATTTCATTTTACTTTGCATGGGTGATTATTTTAGATATATGTATGTTATGTATGGAAACCTTTACCAACTATATTTTAAGTATTTACAATTATGCCTTGGTGAAAAATTAATATGTGTTTATACATACACAGTAAAATCTCTTGACATATAATATTAAATAAAATATTACAGTTTAATGTAGGTTTTTTAGATTGTCTTTGATTATGTATATTTATTTATTTTCATTATTTTATTTAGTAATTGCTAAATGTGTATTTTAAAGCTGAAGATAACAATAAAAGTTTTGAATTGGGATTGGATACTTGGCTGCCAACACCAATGACTGGAGGACTCAGTTGCCTAGAACTCCAGTAGGACTCCTTGAGGTGGAGCCCTTGACCCTTGCATCATAAGAGGTGCCTCCACTTCCTACTATGTGGTATGCTCTGCTGCCAACACTGAGGACTGGAGGGCTCAGTTACCTCAGATTCAAGTTGGGCTGCTGGAGCCAATGCCCTTCACCATTGTGCCATAACCCTATTGGTGTTTTTTATAGGCCCAGTTCTAATGCAGTGACATTTACCATCCTGTGTAACTCAATGTAGGGAGCCCACCTATCTATCTTTTCTACTCCAGTTACTGATAAATATACTGCACTGGCTATACATGAGATTATGGATTGTCAACTAGCCCAAATGATGCAAATAAACAAGATGGTGGCAATTTCCCCCATTGACCATGAAGGATTATCATACCCCTCTAAGGCAACCTGTTTAGAACATGCTAGTGGCACTGATGTTTGTATAACAATGCCACTCATTAATGTTCCCATAGTGAGCAAGACCTATGTGAATTGCAGCATAGAACATCACATAACTGAGTGCAAATTTAAACCATCTAGACTGTTTGAGCTTTATAAAAGGTTGTGATATAATTTGTTTCCAGCAAACCTGGACCACATACCCCAACACATTGATGACTTTATCTCGTATTTAACCCTAGTATACTTCCATTATTATGATAGATCAAAGGGTGGGTTCATGTATTTGTTTTCTTTTAGTTAAATGTAGCTTCACTGCACTTTCAGCTCTTGTAGTTAGATTGTAGCTCAAATAATTGCCTGTTAATATATTTTTAGAATAACAAATTTGATCGTAACAATGTTGACATCATTAGTACACTAAGGGCCTGATTACAAGTTTGGCGGTGCAGTGCAGGTCCACCTCGTCGCTGCACAGTCAAACCCAAAGTCGGGCCGCCAGCCAAATGACGAGTGTTTCTCAAGTCTAGCGGGCCTTTTTTGGCGTTCCCACAGTGGTGCCTTGTCATAGTTCTGAGTTAGGCCCATGTAGCGAAACAGCTTATTTCTTACTTTGGCCTCACAAATAACATTTTCAGCTGAGACCATTTGCACATATTTGCATGCATGACAGTGTTGAATTAGTTTCTCTGAAACTAAACTTGTTTTCACATCTAGCTATGCACAATATTATCACAGCACCCTGGACATCATGTACAAGGTTTCGTTTCACACTACATGCAAATGTCATCACTATCTTCATCCACGGGGCGACAGGGCTATCTACATATCCAGAACATCACTAATCTATAAGAACATCCCAAGGCTGATTTCTATTATAAAAGATGAGCATCTTGATAGATTAGCAGAGGAGGCACTTCCGCTGACACCGAGGTTTCTTCCAAGCTGAGAAACATCTCATTAGGGATGTCCAGTTCTTGACGTAGACTAGGGCCTTCACTCTATCCCATCAGGTTCTTGGATTGGCCCGCCACTTTGGGGGATATTTAAAAAAATTGCAAGCAGGCAGTTATCATGAAATTATTACAACATGGCCTCCCAGCAACGGGTGGGGATGTTACCTTTGTGATTGAGGCACACAAAGTATTCAGAACAGAGGTATTCTATTCTTGGATTAAATTCCTGCCTACAGATGTACACACACGGTTATTTCATGAATACATTGATGTTGAACCACTTACATACATGGACTTAAAAGTCCTGTTAACTTACCAAAGCATATTAATTGGTTTAAAGGTGCACCACCCCATACTTCAGAACACATCAGCTCAATCCTCTCAGCAGAGAAGGATCAATGTGGCCAGTCTTAGCTTCATATACACCCCATTCAGACATTGTTGCTTTATCAGCATCAGGAATGTGTGCACTCTACAGAGAATTAGTAGAAATTGACAGAAATCTTACACAATACATATAATAATATTAACACTTCAACCTGCAAGGGCTGTTCAGGCTACACAACCACATATGGCTACTACAAGTTTTAGCCCACAAACACAAAATGCCACTATAGGAAAAGTTCCCACCAGTCGGTACCAAATTCCGTTTTGGATAGTACAGAAAACAGCACAGCTTCAGGCAGTTTTTCTCAATATGGGTCCGCAGGAAAAGCACAGAATATTGGCAATTTGCTTGCTAATGGGGATGGCTCCCTCGATAGAAGTTCATGTCACTTGGGGTACAGTCTTTGCTGCTGTTTATACCAGAACACATGGTACCCCTTCAATGGCAGTTATGCCAAATGTACTGAAACAGATTTAGAATGAGTGCAGGGCAGAGCCTGCCTTAGATCTGGGAATTAAACTGATAGGCAATTTTGCCCAGGTATCTGCCGTTATGTTGAGTAGCATAAAAGGGGAGGCAGGAGCGGTGGCTCTATGCCAACGCCTGAGAGAATTCACTCCTGAACAGCAGGAGCGAAATTTGCATAAGATTTTCGAGGATAAATATGCTTCTCTTTGTAGAGATAATCTGGGAGACAGACCCACAGCCTGCCAGTGGCGAGTTCACCGCCATTGTAATCAGCCACATAGTGTCTTCCACGATTGACATATTACAACAGGAAATGTCCCTATTACAACATGGATATTCACAGTTACGGTCAATAGTTATATTGAGCTGGACATTATAAACGTTATGTTTCTCGCCACGTGCCATGCCGTTACATTAACAGTACAAATCAGTTTTCAGCATATGATGTAACAGATAGAAAATATATCATGTTGCACATTTAAAAATTAGACCAATTACCTTTCACCATGGCTGAGATACTATCCACTGACTGGATAATCCATGGTTACATCACCCTACTGGTCATGATCTTTCAATTCCAATATTGTCTCCAATACCAACATTTATGCAGATATGAAGCGCTAGGGGAAGGATATGTGCAAGAATATTGGGAATTACCGTTCAGGTTTAGATGGCGGAATGGGGACACAGAAGTTTTTCTTAGTGGCTCAGACTGTGAAGATGCCTTAATTGGTTCCTTGGTTTGCAAGGGTATTTCTCTCCATGGAGCATGCAATGCTTCAGCGGAGAACTTGTCATGTTATCCGAAGGGTTCCCCAGATGCTTCATCCTGTGTTCGGGCTACTCTCGAATGGGAGCTATTAATGCTGAATGATCAAGGTTGCTGCAGTATGGAACTGGGCATCGCTTATCTAGTGACGGTTAATTCCATAGTCACGTGTTGTACACAAGTACTGTTTCTACCTGCCCGCATAGTTAGGGAGGCTGCACTATGGCCTTTGATAAATGTTTCCAACATAACACTTAACTCCCTGAGCAAACTGAAAGCCATTCTTTTACAGCCAAAGAGTTGTTTGATCTTTAGGTTGCAAGGTCCTCATTTGAGATACAGACACTACTCTACACTAACTTCCCGCTGCATTTTGGGGAGCTAGTCCATCATATCTTTAACATGTCTGATACAAAAGGAATAGTGCACTTTCTTAAAACTAACGGTTCTGGTTTGGTTAGCACCCTTCAGTTGATATTCAGAGTTATACATCGTTTATACACTCCGTGTTGGGAAGATTTTTTAGCGGGCTTCGCTGGTCCTGCTACATGGGGCGGGAATACTGATTTTATTCTATCTGCTATGCAATGTTTGTCCCAGTTCAACTTAGAATGGAGACATCACTGCTGTGCACGGTACTCTGCTTCAGCACATCTCGGCTTCAAGAACTAAATGAGCACTGGTTCTTATCATTCAGGTTGGTCTGGCTTGACTGCATACAACCGGTCTTCCACTGTCTGAATGTTTTTGTACCAATGAAGACATGAAGCCTTCTCAGAATGAGGTGTGAGTAGTATTTGGGGTCCCAAATATTTGAAACCCCACTAAATTGCTGAAAGTAGTTCAAGGGGAAGTCTGTTCGCATTTTTTTAAAAACCATGGGTAGGGCCCCGGTCCCATAAAATAGTCCAGAATTTAAGGATGCAATAAAAACAGCAATATGTAATACGTGATATTCACTCAATAAGAGGCAAGTGAATTTAATTAACATAGAAATCCATGTAATGGTTCAGTTACAATGACTTTTTTTTTAGTTGGCTTTGAGTCCTGACCATATTTCCATTCTAAACAGCAACAGACAGTTTTTTCATAATTCCTAATCCGTAATAGCCTTAAACCTCAAACAGCCACATTATTTCGCCACTTGAAGCTCTCAGTTGCAGGCCTGGGATTTTTTCTCGTCTGCAATTGTCAGCATACGTAGTTAGTTGGCTGCTGGTGAGAAACATGGTAGCTAATGTAGAAAGAAAAGTCTTTCTACTGCAGTCAAAGTCTTTCTATGCCAAGAATGGAAAGACTCCCAGGTATGCCACAGCACTTATGATGTAAGCAGCAGATCAAGAGGGACAGTAGGTGCACATGAATGTTGTGTGCATCACACATATAAGAAGCAGGCTCTATAAATGTTGAAATATTCATGCACATCACTATTTAGATAAGCAAGATGAGAGTTTAGGTAAATAGAAATGCTCTTGGCACTCAGTGGGCCGGATTGTACAAATATTATATTGAAATATGAGAATGTATCTATTAATTGTTAATTCTATGTATCACGTCACTCACCTGGAGTTATTTTCCGTGGGGACGATGCTGCACCTCCGCTCACTCTGCTGCATTTGATTGAGGGAAAAGAACATCCCGAGTTGAATACTGTCCCAAAAGGGAAGGGGAGTTGAGTCAAAGTAAAGTGGATGCGGGCACTAATGAGCAAAGAAACACACATTAGTAGCTATCTCACAATGCAAAGCAAACAGTTGTTCTCATAGATGTCTGCTTTCGCAATCATAAAACGTAGAACATTACTCACACAACACATACACACTATTACAGCATTGGATGTATACTCTATTCCAGCATAGAGGGATAACAGGCTTCTTGTTTAAGGAGAGCCTCAGCAATCGTCCCCAAGGGTTCTGTGTTTCTGCACTCGAACACTCATGAGGTAATGCTCCAGACTTTTTGCGGGTAGCAGTGCGCAAAGAGTATGAGGAGAGATTTCAAGTGCACCTCATTTATATTTATGGCCTAATTAAGATGCGGTTTGGAAATCATTTCGACCGAATTGGTTTGGGAATGGTTTCTGACCGACATCATATCGGGAGAGTCCAATCCACCGATTACGATGCTTGCGGATGCTTCTAGATACGATTCAGCCATTGCAGGTAAGGGGTTAACCCAATACAAGTTTCTGGACCTGGGTACAGTACAGTATATAAAAAATGGTCCTCAAACCAATCACTCATCAGAGTAAACACAAATTACATTAATTTTAATTTAAGAGCTAAATTAATACCATGCTCTTTTTAGGGAAACCATAATTTACACAAGAAGAAATGAGGATGTGCAGCAGCCAATAGTCAATGAAATACAGTAGGTTTTATTTCATTAGGTGGTAAGTATATATATACATTTTCAAATTTGCAACAGTCTTATAAGAGGTTGCTCCGAGGAGAGCGTGCAAAGGAGAGATGTGCTCAAAGGTTTAGTGGGCGGGAAATGATCCCAGAGTGAGGTAAAAAGAAGTAGAAAGGCTGGTGTGTGATTGAATAAACATATCAATCTTGTTGGCCTGGCCCAAAAATAATTTACAAGGTCTATTCACATTGTTAACAATCACAGATTGTTATCTTGTGAGGCACGTAGGGGATATGTACTGGTGAAAAACAAGTACTGGAGAAAAACAATGACAACAACACCACCACCCTGCTCGACAACCTCGCCAACCTCTGACTCAAGCAACTGGTTGACACGCCCACCCACCTCGCCGGCCACACACTCGACCCCATCTTCTCCACCAGCAACCACGTCTCCTTCAGCCACTCCACCGGATTACACTGGACCGACCACAGCTGCATCCACTTCACCTTCAAGAAAACCACCTCCCACCACCAGACGCTACAGATCCCCTGCAGATGATGGAGCAAAGTCACCACAGACCAGCTAACCACATCGCTGAGCCAGAACCCACCTGTCGACACCCCTGACACCAACGACGCAGCACACAATCTCACACAGTGGATCACCAACTGCGCCGACGACCTCGCTCCGCTGAAGAAACCCCCAGGCAAGACTACCAACAGAAAAACCTCATGGTTCACTGACGCCGTCAAAATCGCAAAGAAATCATGCCGAACCCTCGAAAAAGCTTGGCGCCACAAACAGACATCAGAAAACATGACAGCCCTCAAGAGCGCCACCCGCGAATACAACCAGATGATCTGCACCACCAAAAGGACATCGTTCAAAGAGCGGCTGGACAACAACACCCACAACAGCAAGGAACTCTTCAGCATCGTCAAAGAGCCCTCCAACCCCAGTGCCAGCAACAAAGACATCACACCGTTGCAAGACCTCTGCAACTCCCTCGCCACATTCCTCCACCGCAAGATCGCAGATATACACGACAGCTTCGGACCCCAGACTCCGCCTCCAGCCATTAAACCAACGACCCCCACCAACAGCCTCAGCGCATTAACCCCCATCAGCACTGAAGACACCACCCGCATCATGAACACCATCCACTCCGGCTCCCCCTCCGACCCATGCCCTCATCATATCTTCAACAAAGCAGACACCATCATCACACCCCACCTCCGGAACGTCATTAACAGCTCCTTCACATCAGCCACCTTACCTACAAGCCGGAAACACGCATAAATCAAAGCCCTTCTGAAGAAACCAACAGCGGACCCCAAAGATCTCAAGAACTTCCGCCCCATCTCTCTGCTCCCCTTCCTGGCCAAAGTCATCGAGAAGACCGTCAATAAACAGCTGACTGCATTCCTCGAAGAAAACAACTCGCTCAACTAATCCCAATCCGGATTCTGAGCCAACCACAGCACCGAGACCGCCCTAATCGCAGCCACCGATGACATCAGGACCCGGATGGACAACAGAGAGACAGCCGCTCTCATCCTCCTGGACCTCTCGGCAGCCTTTGACACCGTCTGCCACCGCACCCTAATAATCCCCCTCTACAACACTGGGATCCAAGGAAAGGCCCTGGACTGGATCACATCGTTCCTCTCCGACAGAACCCAGAGAGTCCGCCTCCCTCCCTTCCACTCAGAGGCCACCAAAATCATCTGCGGCGTACCCCAGGGCTCCTCACTCAGCCCAACCTTCTTCAATATCTACATGAGCCCCCTCGCCACCATCGCACGCAAACACAACATCAACATCATCTCCTACGCCAACGACACCCAACTGATACTATCCCTCACCAAAGACCCTCTCACCGCCAAAGCCAACTTCCAGGACAGAATGAAAGAGGTCGCAGAATGGATGAAGCACAGCCGTCTGAAGCTCAACTCCGACAAGACGGATGTCCTCATCCTTGGACACTCCGCATCCGCCTGGAACGACTCCTGGTGGCCCACGACACTGGGCACCGCACCAACACCCACGGACCACGCACGCAACCTGGGATTCATCCTGGACTCCTCCCTCACGATGACCATGCAAAGTCAACGCAGTCTCGTCCTCATGTTTCAACACCCTGTGCATGCTCCGAAAGATCTTCCGGTGGATCCCCACCGAAACCAGAAAGACGGTCACCCAGGCCCTCGTCACCAGCTGACTGGACTACGGGAACACCCTATACGCAGGAACCACAGCCAAACTTCAGAAACGCCTTCAACGCATACAGAACGCCTCCGCACGACTCATCCTCGACATCCCCCGCCACAGCCACATATCCGCCCACCTGAGAAACCTGCACTGGCTCCCCGTCAGCAAGAGGATCACGTTCAGGCTGCTCACCCACGCACACAAAGCGCTCCACAACATGGGCCCCGAATACCTAAACAACTGCCTCTACACCCCCACCCGCCAGCTCCGCTTAACCAGCCTCGCCCTCGCCACCGTCCCACGGATTCGCAGAACCACCACCGGAGGGAGATCATTCTCCTACCTGGCAGCCAAAACATGGAACTCCCTCCCCGCACACCTACGACTGACCCAGGACCATCTCACCTTCAGGAAACACCTGAAGACTTGGTTATTCGAGTAATAGCGGCAACCCCCCTCTCCCTTCAGGGCCTTGAGACCCTCACGGGTGAGTAGCGCAAATGTATTGATTGATTGATTGATTGATTGGTGGGGTCCAGGTAAAGGAGGGGAATATAATGTTCGTCGATGTTTCGACTTGGCTTGTGGCACTTAGGCTAGTTGCACCTGGGCCTGCGAGTCTTCCTCAGAACAGGTGTGAAGGGGGGGGGCAACCAACTTGTGGTATGGAATTCTCATCCATATATCATCGAGGTGAAGAGAGTAATAATTATTTCACTCGTCTGGCAGGAACAGCCGTTCCACTGCCATGGTCTAAACGTGGGAAGTGTGAGATTCTGACAAGCGCTCACCGAACCAGCAGTGCACAGAGGGCATTTTCTGTCCATCTTAGCACGAAGACACTACGGAACAGACCTTCATTAACTGTCGCTAACCTGCCCGACGTTCGAGCAGCAGCATGTTGAATACACCCATGGCAGTGGAACGGCTGTACCTGCCAGACGAGTGACCCCACCAGTACATATCCCCTACGTGTTCCTGATCCGATTCAGACGGAGCAAATGCAGTTAGGAGGCCTTCCAAACCACATAGTAATCAGCTCCATAAACTTGAAAACGCACAAGTTCTCAATTGTGTTGACAGTACATGACAGACTGCAATACTGGTGCATTCAACTCCAAGAACTTATTGGGTGGGGATGAGCCCCGCTGTTACACCTCTTTAGCGTACTAACCTTTGTCTTTTCTTTTCTGGGTGTGGTGCCGCTGGAGCAGGCTCACAGTGATTCAAATGGATGACTGCACAATTGTACCAGGAGTCCCAAAATATCACAGCTCAGTATGGAAGCTAAAACAACAGGAAGATGCCCAGAGAGGAAATGAAGCCAAGTGCTTTCATGTGGGCTGGATTTGGATTAAATACCGCCTGAAAGTCAAGATGGCCGCCTGACACGTACATGCCGGAAATCTCATGAGAGTTCGGGAGCATGAGGTGGGAATGCAGCATACCAGGGCCCTAACAAACATGTATATTATGGCCTGCTAGGCCCAGGGTGGCCCCAAGGGAGATAACTACATGATGGCCAGCAGGGCCTGTATGGACAATTCTTCAGGACAGAAGAGGGTGGAGATCTGTCCCTGGGGGACATACTAGGGGCAGGGAAGGTGGGCCCTAAACTGAAGAAGGGCACACAGGCCCCAGAGAGGGTCCTCAGGTGGGATCAACCAGAATGCACATAAGGCGGGCTCTAGGAAATGCAATGTGAGCCTCAAGGTGTTCCAAGACACACACAGCTCAGGAAGAGGAGCCCAGGGTCATGACAACATGTTGCTGTAAAGGTATTAAGTAATGTGTCTAAGTAGTGGATGTCACACAAGAGAACTATTCAAAATTACAATTGAATTAAAAAACATATAATCCAATCTAGATACATTAGATATATTTCCTAGACATATTACTCTTTACCATTCTCTTCTTTTATCTTAACTGCATATCTTGGGTACTTTAACACTTTAATGTCTATGCATGCATACCTATGCAAATGCAATACAGCGAATTTGTAAATTAAAACTAAATGCTTTGTTCACCATACTGTTGGGGTCACACAGCATTGATTTCCTAGGACCCTAAAAGAAACTTTAACCTTTTTACAGAAAAGGTAACTTGGCAGGGTCTCTCATTCTGCCCAATGAGTTATGCTTGTTTGGGTAGGATTGTTAGAAGTCAACCAAACCTGCCAGAGATATTTCATTTTCAGGTGAATTTGCAGAGCATACGCACAAGGATAGGAATTTTACAATAAAGTTATTACTTATTATAGACCACTCAGCGAATAAAACAATGTTCAGACTGAATATGAGCTCTACTCAAATCATAACTCATCAAATGTCCCTGCACAATTAATCTAAAATCAATCCTAACTTAAGTTGTTAAAGCTGAAACACTGTGGCTTGCAGCTTCTATGCTGAGTCGAGTATAGTTTCCACCACCTTATTCAATTATTCCTGAAAATCAGAGCATAAACTGTAAATATGCCTTTAGCAAATTGTCCAAATGCATTGCTGTTCAGTAAGTGTTTAGACATGTTATGCCTTTTTTAATATCTGTACTATGTTTCAGGATAGCTAAACAATGCTTCAGGTTTAGTTTCAGAAAGCACACACAGGCTGCCTCCTGCTGTGCTTTCTTTGGTTCAGTATCAGAGGGACAGGACTAGGTCATGTTTACCAAAGTGTGTCTCTAGCTACTATTTAATGCTCAGGCATCGAGTGGAAAAATAAAACCTTCTCTAGTTATAACGAACAGCAGAACAATCTTTGGCAACTGAGCACATTTAATTTTGTAGTTCTGCACTCTAGCAGCTAATTTTATAAGAGGACTGGAAAGCAAGCCTTCACTTACACTCTAATACATATATAATGATGTTAATATACATCAAGGTCTATGCTCTGTGCGACATAACCAAAACATACAATAAAGAATGATATACATGTCACTCTCTGTGAGATTGTCATATTTGATTTTTTTTGTACCTGACCTTGAATGCAGATTTATCCTTAACAAAAAATGAATTGGGTGGTTGACAGGGAGGCAAGATGGCCGACGCTGGGTTGCTGTAAGCAGTCGCACCTCTGCCCTCCTCAGCCCTGGAGTTTCTTTGAAAAGCATGACTAAGATGCTGATCACCCTGAATGGCGCATGAATGGGCACTATGGATCACTGTTAAGCTGCTCAGCATAGGCTGTTTATCCAGGGCACACAGTCTGCCCAGTCTGCCCAGTACGAGGGCAGCCTATCTTCACAGATGTCATCAAGGTGTCGCCTGGCTGAAGAAAAGCGTCAGATCTCTGATGACCCTGACCAGTTTAAAAAAGAGATCACAGGCGCAAGCTGCCAAAATGCCAGCGAAAACACCGAGGCAGGAGAGAGAAAAGGGAAAGGCCCTGCCAGGAGCGCTCGGGGATACTGACGATTTAAACAAGCACCCTCGTAATCCCGGTGCCATCATGAAGCCAGGATTACCACCCGTCGTAAAAAAGAAAGCGGAGCACAAGACGGAGCAGAGACCCAAGCCGGGTCAAGGTAGCGCTGTGAGTACGCGCGCAGTGATGGCAGGCAGAGCGGGAAAGAACGACGAAAGGCAGAAAGGCAAAGAGGCAGCATCTAGACAGCCCTCCGTAGTAGAGGCCTTTACAGCGAAATTACCGTTGCGATCAGCGGAGGAGTATTCTGTCAGCAGAGGCACTAAGGACTTCAATGGTATGCAGGACACCGGCAACCCTGGAGACGGCATGAGCGGCGGGGGCGATGTGAGGGATCTCCGCCAAGGCGTCCTCGAGGACGCAGCGAACGCTGAGGCCGTGGTTGCTAGGCAACATTGCAGCTCCGACCAGAGGAGAGAGCTGCGGCCGGAGCAGTCCGTGGCCGTACCTACTGCTGGCTCACCAGCGCAAAAGGCACAGGAAACAACACCAGGAGGTAAAATTATTAACTCAGCCCTAATTTCTGACTGTAGTGCCAATATTGGAAAGAGCATAGCACAGAGCGATTTTGAGCCTGGGAAAGCGGATATGCTGGGAGCCCTCATGCTGGTTGAGCAAGAGATGCTATTAACAATGGGAGGGGGAGAGTCCTCCAAGACTTGGGGAAGCGCCCTTAGCCTTGCAAGTAAAGAAGGGATGGCAGAAGCAGGCTCTGCGGAAGGGGACTGCTTTTACTCCCTGAATGAGGAGTCTGAGATAGAGCTGACAAGCGATAGGGGCTCACAGGAGCTCTCAGTTTCCGGGTCTGGCGTTGGCTCGGGCTCGGGTTCTGACTCCGGCTCAGACAGAGACACCACCCAGAAAAGGAAAAGGAAATCACTAAGGCTCTCGAGACAGCTAACAGAGGGCTTTGAGGGAGCACAAAGGAAATTAGTATGGGACTATTCAGCGACCTCTCAGGCATATCAGGAAGAGGATGGCAATAATCCTGTAAACCCACCTGTAAACCCTGAGGGGACAGCGCAACAGATCCCCGTAGAGCTTCTTTTCAACACCCTTAAACAAATGCAGTCGGAGGCAAGAGCGGAAAGTCGGAGAGCAAGGCAAGATGCTAAAAAAATTCAGAATACAATGAGGAAAATGAACAAACTATACGATGAACTAGCGGAAAGAGTTACGGAAGCTGAAGAACGGACAGGCAAACTGGAAGACGACATGGGGGACTTTAAGACCTTTAAAACAGATCAGGAAAAACGATCAGAAGACTTCCAATGGAAGCTGGAAGATTTTGAAAATCGACAGCGAAGAAACAACGTTAGACTTTTGGGTGTGGTAGAGGGGATTGAAGGGCAAGATACGAGGCGATTTGTAGTGAACTTACTGAAGGGGGCCTTCCCAGAGTCGGAATGGGACTGGGAGAAAGAGATTCAGCGGGCACATAGATATCCTTTCACACTAAAGCAAGGAGCGGGGAAGAATAGCCGGAATAGTCAGGGCTCCTACCCCAGAGCGATTTTGGTAAACGTGGGGAACTTCTTGCTGAGAGAGGAGATCATAGCTAAGGCCAGACCAGATTCTAAAAGAGATTTTGAGGGGTCCTCATTCTTTGCTAGGCCCGACTTCTGCCATGCCACAGGAGAGAGATGATGGAGGCTGAGACAGCTGATCACACCACTACAGGCACTAGGGTCAGAAGCGTACCTCCTCTTCCCCGCTAGGCTGAAAGTAGTGACAAAAGGCAGAATAAGTATGTTCAACTCAGAAATTAAAGTGCAGCAGTTTATTGAGGAGCTGAAAAGCAAGAAAGGGGGATAAAATGCAATAATTATCATTGAGGATGGTTTACAAGTATTGTATTGTATATAAGGTATATAATGCAAGAATGAAGGATGAATGATCAATCGAGTATGAGAGCCCGACTGATCCAAAGGT
Source organism: Lissotriton helveticus (assembly GCF_964261635.1). NCBI lineage: Eukaryota > Metazoa > Chordata > Amphibia > Caudata > Salamandridae > Lissotriton > Lissotriton helveticus. Next base: position 1,089,150,531 of record NC_136057.1, on the reverse strand, counting down.
GCTTCAGGGAGGTTGGCAGCCTATGAGTTAATAGGCTGAGGGGGGTTGCGACTGACGCAACTCAAAAGCGGCTACACATAGGTCTGCCGGACCTATTTGCCTGTAAAGGGGGGCAGGGGGGAGGGATCCAGAGCCAGGGGAGGGCGGGAGTAGGGGGAGAGGGGGGGGTAGGGAGGGTTAAAAAAACAAAAAAAAAAAAAGAGCGAAACTATGGAAGAAACAGCACAAAAAAGCACATCTCAGCACTTTTCAGATCACAAGCAAAAAATTATTATTGGTATTCAACAATAGAAAGGATGAGACCTCACGATACATATCAGGTTCTCTATGTGAATAAAATGCCTGACAGGGAATGGGTTATGGAGTTGGATAAAATAAATGATCTAGGTAAATGACCTGTAGGATAGCTACTATTAATGTGTGCGGTCTGAATGATCTGGGGAAAAGATTAAAGGTGGCGGCACTACTTAGGACACTCAAGCTGGATTTGGTCTGCCTCCAAGAAACGCATGTTGAAGCTTCCAAGAGCTATATAATGAGTCAGCTAGGGTTCTCGCTGTTGGCAAATACTACGCAGGGGACAAAACACAGGGGTGTGGCGGTATTAGGAAGACCCTCTGATGTGGTAGTAATAAGGAAGGCAGAAGATAAGTGGGGGAGATGGGTTATAATAGAAATAAAATTCAAGGGGGAAAAATGCACCATAGTCTCTCTGTATGGGTCTACGGAAGATTACCCAGACCTCTTTCAATTCTTAGATACAGAGCTGGCACTGTGGCCTGAGCCAATTATATGCTGTGGAGACTTCAATATTCATGATCCTACTAGTTTATTTGGTCAAATTGGGGCCACTTATACAGGAAGAAAAAAGAGAACCCATAGGGCATTATCAGCTATGGTAGTAAACAACTCTTTAGTAGACCCATGGATAAAAATAAAACCAAGTATCGATAGCAGTACATTTTATTCGGCTCCACATAAAGTACTTGTTAGGCTGGATTACTTTCTGATCTCACACTCCCTGTTATCAGAGGTACAGATAGAGAAACAGCCTCGAATTGTTTCAGACCACAGTCCCCTGGTTTTAACAATTAATCTGGGTCAGGCACAAACAAAAGATAGACAGTGGACTTTCGACAGAGCTCTGCTGAAAGATGAAGGCTATAGGGGTCATATGACAGGATGGATTAGATCGTATTGGGAAATTAATAAAGATTCAGCCCCAGTGGGAGTAGTCTGGGATGCCTTTAAGGCAGGAGTACGGGGGGAAACAATGTCTTATGTGTTTTCAGCACAGAAAAGAACAAGACTCAAAATTAGTGAAGTGGTACAAAAATTGATAAGGGTGGAGGAGGATTTGGCGCAGGCTTTAAGAAATAGGGTGCCAATAGAAGATCATCTGCTTAAAATAGTGGCACTTAGGGCAGAGGTGACAGAAAGTATCTCTAAAAAAGCAGCAGAGAACTACCTGTCTAAAAGAGAGGATGCGTATGAGCTGAGCGAGAAGATAGGCCACCTTTTGGCAGTACGGACCAGACAGAGACTAGCTGCATCGGATATTGTCGAGATTATGAATGAGAACGGCACTTTGGTAACGGAAGCAGATAGAGTGAGAGAGGTATTTAGGCAGTTTTATGAAAAACTATATACCAGTGATAGCACGGGAACGGTGGGTGAGATGGAAAATTATTTAAGGGAGAATGTTGATCCCGCTCTGACGGTAGATGAGAGAGACAGCTTGGATTCCCCCTTTGCTCTAGAGGAATTTATCATGGCTATAAGCATGCTCCCGGCCGGTAAAGCTGCCGGGCCGGATCAGATCCCGGTGGAGTTCTACAAGGTTTTTTATCAAACAGTGGGCTTGGAAATGTTTAATGTTATGATGGAGGCTCAGAAGGGGGATAAAGTACCTGAGACATGGGGGGAAGCAGATATTATTGTCATTTTAAAAAAAGGGAAAATTCCAACACTCCCAGGATCATACAGACCTATCACATTGTTGAATGCTGATGCGAAGATATACTCTAAGATGGTAGCGACAAGACTGGCGGGAGTAATAGAGGGGCTGGTAAGTCATACTCAGCATGGCTTTATTCCCGGCAAAGGCACAACTCAACACACTAGACAAGTTATTACAGCATTTGATGCAGCAAATGGCATGGGGGACCCTCTTGCAGCACTATTTTTAGACGCCGAAAAGGCTTTCGATAGAGTGTCCTGGGAATATCTATGGCAATTACTAAAATGGAATGGATTTGGAAATAGCTTTGTAATGGCGACGAAGGCACTTTATAAAAACCCTACAGCAAGGATTAGAGTAAATAGAGGCAAATCGCTAGCGGTTACGATTGAGAGAGGGACTAGACAGGGCTGCCCGGCATCACCATTATTATTTGCTCTTTACCTAGATCCTTTGATAAGGAAAATTGAAAGCAATATAAGAATCCCCCCAGTAAGGTTGAATGGATGCGTAATAAAGACACTAGCTTACGCGGATGACATTGCTATCTTGACTCTTAATCCTAGTATGGCCTTAGTGGAAATTGAGGCTGAAGCTCAAAGATTCGGGCAAATATCTGGTTATAGCCTGAACAGCTCCAAAACCCAAATTGTATGCAATCAACACAGTGTATGTAATGATCAAAGAGTGGTAGATTCTGCTATATACTTGGGGGTCGCAATCACTTCTAATTTGGATGAGTTGGTACAGATCAATCTCGCGCCACTTATGTTAAAAGTTAAGTCTGATTTAGTACGTATGAATAATCTGCACCTGTCATTAGTAGGCTGTACTAACGTTATAAAAATGTTAATTTTACCGAAATTTCTGTATTTGTTTAGGACAATACCTTTATTTTTTGAGCTAAAATGGTTTAATGATCTGGAAAAAATTCTGAATAGATTTGTTTGGGCCCATGGCAAGACCCGAAGGGCATACCGCTTTATGTCCCTTCCCAGAGAAAAGGGGGGGTGGGGGGTGCCCGATTTTAGATTATACTATTGGGCATCTGCACTCCAATATATGCGGGGACTGTTAGGGGGGGGTGGTCTAGACGTTAGAACAATGAATGACTCAACCAGGATATATTCTACTGTGCTGGGACAGGAGGTAGAGAACTCCTTCCTCAAATGTATTGATTTTGCGTATTTTAAAAGAACTAGGTTCAAGACAGTACAAGCTGCCACTAAGGTCTGGATTGCAGTGATGAAAAGACTTGGGTTGGGCCGATACAACTGGTATACGAGACTATATAAAAACATCTCTCTCCCAAGGCAGATCTTCGGCGATATTACAATGGCAGGCTGGGTGGACAAGGGGATAGTTCAGCTTGGAGATGTGAGGAACAAGGAAGGGATGCTTCAATTCACGGAGCTAATGTCCAAATTTGGGTTAGATAGGAGGGACCTTTTTAAATTTTTTCAGCTAAGAAGTTTTCTTGGGAATAAGCAAGGTGGAAGCATAGGGTTTGCTAAAGTAGAAATCCTGGAGAAAATAAGATTGGGGGGAGATTGTTCAATACGGTGCTTCTATGCAGAGCTGGTAGCAAGTAAACCAGATGACATGGATAAACACGGCGAAAAGTGGGCAGCGAGGCTAGAAGGGGAACCCTGGTGGTTTAAGGAGTCGCTGGACTTAGGGCGAACTCTCCTGTGCTCAGCTCCGCTGCAATCGCAGCAGTATAAAACACTTTACTCGCTCTACTTTACCCCTGCAAAAATAGCAAAATGGGGGGGTACTACAGGCACCATATGCCCAAGATGTTCCTCCCCCGATGCAGATTTAATACATCTATTTGCACTATGCCCACAGATAAAGACAGTGATAAAGGATATAGAGCAGTTTCTGGATGCCACTCTTAATATCCAGATTACTTTAAAACCTCCAGAAATACTCCTCGGGATAGTTACAGATACTAATGTTATGCAGAGAGAATTCATCTTTGTTGCAATGGCTGTTTTTAGGTTATGTCTAGCTAGGGCTTGGCTAGATAAAAATCCCCCAGGAATGCAAGTTTGGCTGTCGAACTTGTTATCAACCTATAATTTGGAAAAGAACATATACGCCCGGAAAGGTAGGAAAGGGAGAAGCTTGGGGTTAAGGATATGGGATCCCATAATAAGATGGAAGGAAGGAATGGATTTGTGAGACCGGAACAGCTTATGACATTGCAAATGAAATAAGTAAATAACCTGAGTTGATGCTGATAAGGTGCTTATTGAAATCTAAACTGTTTTTTCTTTTTCCTTTTTATTTATTTTTTTTTTCTCTTGTGTCTCTTCTTTACTTTCCATTATGTATGATGTAATACGATAGTTGAATACAATGGATGATTGTAGAATCTATAATGAACTGTGTAAATTGTGCAATGGTTTAAATAAAAAAAAATATATAAAAAACAAAAAAAAAAAAAAAAAAAAAATGAATGCTTTCTATTCTATGTGTAATGAAAATGTATTTCACATTTGCTACCTATGAATGTGGCTCAACATTACCTGGTATTTCAGACCAAACAATTCTTGTTAGAATTATTCCTCAGTGAAGGATTAAATCAGGCACCAAATTGTGTTCCGACACAGGATTGATTTTATTGTGCTTGGAACTTCAACTCTCTGCAGAAACTCTACTGTGCATGCGACCAGTTTGATTTTCCTTTGTAGTACCAGCACTCAACGTCTCACACACAACTGCCTTGGTAAGCATTCAAACTCATTCTGCTTTTGATGGACACTATAACGCATCTTTAATTTACTTGATTCTTTTTTTGTTTTCATTTCTTTACTATCATTAATAAAGTCTATATTTTTTCTATTAATTAGGATTATTGGAGCCAGTCCAGATAAATGAACTAGATGTAAGGTACCCTAGGGTTTGTAAAGTTGATGCTAAGATGCATTTTGATGCACTTAATAACTCATCACCAGCTGATTTTCAACGTAAAGCTGTCTGTGGCCTGTTAAACGCATGTAAAATGGTATCTAATGTTTCAATGAAACCTGACAAAGCTATGCAATCTCTGTTACACTATATGATACCCTAGAGCAGGGGTCACCAACATTTTCTGTAACGAGATCTAAGTCTGATCAGTGAAAATCATCGTGAGCTACTGAAGGCCATGTAACTTACACATTGTTACCAGACACCCCTCGCCCAGCTTCATTGACTTTAAACCTAATGTCCATGGAGCCCAATGCTATAGTTTGAACTTAATCTTTGACTAGGGGTACTTTGACAGGGCTGCCATGGCATTAGTGAATGCATGGTCTGCGATGATGTGTGAACATGTGTGTGAATGAATGCGATATATGTGTATGGGTGACTGAGAGCCTGTGTTGTGTGTACTTGTGACACAAGCCATACGTTTCAGCATATGTGGCAGCATTACATGTACAACACAGACATACAACCTTTTTTATTAAAAAGGGAGAAATTTAAAGTGCAGAAAATGTACTGCCGAAATGTTCATAATAAGGAACATTTTCCTGCAATTCAAATGTTTCCCATGTAAAAAAAAGGCTGTATTTTTTAATTATAAATATGGCATCATGCCTACCAGCCACTGCGAGCAAGATGCCAGCTGTGTGTAAATGCGATACTTTAAAATGGGGGAAAATTCAACTAGAGTTAACTTAATGTTTATCTGTACTATAATATGCATTACATAAAACTCAAAATTCCTCCCATGTGCTAGTGTCTTTACAAACAGCATATATATAACTCCTAGTGGTTTGTAGACATGGCACCATATTTATTACAGGAAAATACAGTCATTTATTTCAATACGGGGATTATAAATTGGATAAACATGCTTCATAAAACATTAAGACTTAATCAGCTTCATTTAAAGTAGAGAACAACATTTAGACAATGTTTCAGAGAAACATATTTCTTCACTTTAAATTTCATTCATTTAAATGAAAGTGTCTGTATTTTTCAGCTATATTTGTGGCACTGTGTCTACCAGCCACTGGGTCAAGATGACTGCTGTTTGTAAATATGACACTTCGAAAAGGATGGATATTAAAATGAAGAGTTAACTTAATCATTGAGTTAACTCTTTATTTGAATTTTCTCCAATTTAAAATTATTCAGAAATATAATGTTGTTCTCATGTTCCAATATTGAGTTGAGAACAACTTGCATTTAGGAATTTACCTAGGTGCTTCAGTTCTGAACTTCTTTGACCTGAGTCTGGTATCTGCAGCCTCAGGGAAACACAACACTTATTTATTGCAGTTCTTAGTTAAAAATCAACTTAAGGGTGGGAGCTACTCAGAAGGTTTCTAAGATCCACTGTTTGAAGACACCTGCTCTAGAGGTATAGTAATCAGTTTTTGACTGCAAATCAACATATTGGTGAAATATTTTCAATGCTATAATAGCTGATTTGTGAAGGATTGCATACAAGAAACTTGTTTATTTGGTCCATTAAAGTAAAATATTTGCCTCTTGAGGAAACTCGTAACTACAACATTTATGGCCTGATTCACTAAGGTAAAGTTAGACCAAAAGTCTATGTTTAGACCAAAAGTCACATTTTACTTTTTTTCTGCATTCACAAAGGGACTTAGGACTAGTATCTTTATGTCTGCTGAGGTTCCGCACTCGAGCAGAATCTCTTCCCCGAGTGTGGGATCTGCGAACTTGGAACAGAACCTCTGCACTCAGATTTCAAGTTTCAAATTTAGTTCATTTTGCATAGTTAATTCAAATCATTGCAATGCAGATAATTCATGTTTTGAAAAAATGTATCTTGTTCAATGTTAAAACTTCTACACTCTTCTGTTTGCTCATTATTGAACTAGGAAACAGCATAAAAAAGTGTCTGAGTTTCCATTTGAAAATTAAATTCTTATAATACAAAATTCAGATTGCTTAGCCTACCCATATACACAGAGTAATAGCTATATAGAACAATCAATTTATAACAAAAGGTCCTGACAAGTCACCAAGGCCTAAATGCTGAAATGTAAGGGAGTTGGAGGCAAGTGGCTACACAGACTGTGTGAGTTAGTTCTGGTAGTGATGGAGAAGCTTTTTAACAGTCTCTGCCTTTGAGGGAGCCATGCTATGGGGGAGGTATTAGAGCCTCTGTCCATCTCCCAGAGAGTGTATTGTCTCTTTGAGATCATTAGGAAGAAAGGCAGAAATGTGCAAAAGCTGTTATAATGTTTCTGTGTGTCTTCCCTTTAGTTATGCTAGTCGGTTTCATGTCTGCACTGCGTCCTATTTGCTAGGCCTCCTTTCTTCATCACAATTCTACCACTTAAGTGTGATAGTGCAAGATATGCAAGAGCTCTATAGTGACCCAGCATGCCTCCTCTGGTGGTATGCCTGTAAAGCCCCAATATCTATGCCGCACCTTGCTAGCTATCCCTCGTCTGCTCCTATGCATTTTGCAGCCATTACCCTTTTCGCAACAACCCTGAGAAATGCTACCAGTGCACAGTTCTGTATAAGGTTCGTAAGATCAAAACACGCAAAAGCAGCCTCTCTACATGACCTTAACCCTCTCTTGATGACCTATTTGCGCATGATTTTCCATCAACCATCTACGGTGGCTTTGGAGCGACACAGCATGTGACTGATGTCCTCAAGTGTTTCATCGCAGAGCCTGCACTGCTCCCCATATTCCTATCTTCGTTAAGGCGGATAATGTACTGATACTGGCTTTATCCTCAGCCTGTATTTTAGAAACTGCTCCTTGGTGTAGATGCAGTGGGGCGTCACTGGACAATCTTGAAGGGATAGCTTCATGTAATCATAGAGAGTTAGCCACCAATGGCTCCATCTAGCCAGCAACTGCTTGTTCCCCAATAGGGACAATAATTTGCTATTTGGTGTTATTATTCTGTTCAGATCACTGCGTCTCAGGTTTAGGGCCCAAGCAGGTGAGAGGTCCAGGGTGGTAAGTGACCTTTGCAGGAAAGCTCTCATGCTTGATCTGTCCTTCCCCTGTATTTCCACAGATATTGACCCAATAAGCCCTCCTTAGGAAGTTTGAGGCTTTGGCAGCAGCTCACAAAAGCCGTCTGTCTGCCCAAGGTTTGTTTAACCAGGCAGAACACCAACTTGATTTGTGCAGGGGGCGTATGTGCCGGCAGATTGAAATCAGCCTTGAAGATTTTTGAAACTTTGGGTTCCAGCAAAGTGCTGTCCCTTCACTCTGGTTTGCTAAGGTGGTGAGGATTCTGACTTGTGCCACCTGCATGATTGGACAGAGCAAAGAGTCCTTCATCTTCCTATGCAGCAAGCACAGGCTGGATTCATGGACTTTGCATTTTATTTTGATTTCTTCAATTTGGGCTACAAACCTACCATTAAGATTAACGAGAACTCTGAGATATTCGTGCACATTTGTTGATTCTAACTTTTTCCTTTGGATTGTAAGTGTTTGGCTCTTTTTCATATCAATAGACAACCCATTTTTGTTGGACTATTCCAAGGTTATGTCCAGGAGACGTTGCAGCCCCACTTTTGTCCTGCTGGGCTGAAGTAAGTCATCCTGATACAGCACATTTGAAATCATGAGTCTTCCCAATTTTGGCGCATGGCTGTTCACTTTGTTTATTGGGGGAAATCGGAGTGGAACAAATTAAAACTAGTCCACACACAGCCCTGTTTTAATCCTTTACTTGTTGGTATGTGCCTGGATAAACGGGATTTATCTCCAGGTTTGATCCTTATCCATGTCTCTGTATGCAGCATTTGTAGTGCTCGAAGAAGGCCACCTGGCATGTTCCAATCCACAAGTCTTGATCACAACTAACTAACTAACAACTAACCAGTCAAATGCAGATTTTTAGTCTATAAAACACAGCTGGACAGCCTGTTTATTTGAAAATGTGAAGTCACTTACCAGGGAGAAGGCAAGGATGCTGGTTATAGATTCAATTTTTTTAGTAAAACTAGTCTTGTTTAGTGAGATGATGTGATGTTCCTTGGCCCAGTTCTGCAGTTCCTCCAGAATGGTTCCTGCAAAGTATTTTGCTTCATTGTCAATTAATGCCACTAGGTGGTAGTTCATGGGCTTGGTTGTGTCTCCCCTCTTGAATATTGGCGCGCTCTCTTAGCCATTCCATGAGGTGGGGACTCTGTCACTAGCAAAGGCAAAATTGAAGAGTGGTTCTAACTTCTTTGCCCAGTAAGATGGTTCTTCCTTAAAGATTGCTGGGATGATCCCATTTGGCCCTGGGACCCTTCTCTGCACCCTTTGGAAATGTTCTTCTGGATGTTCTGTGTGCTGGTTGATAATGTAGCTCAGTCTGGCTTTCAAGGTAGTGAGATGATTGAGGACTCAAGGTAGCACTTGTTGACTTTGTTGGCGAGGTTGTACTTGGGCCTACTGCTCTATTTTTCCTTCTAAATTGTTCTTCATCCCTATTCGGCCATTCACGCACTTTATTGCTGACCGTGTTGCTTACATGGGAAGCAAGCTGCGGCACTTGATTCGGAGTTATTCCTTGTGGCCCTGGAGATAACTGTGATATTCTCTTTAAGTGAATTGTGGCCCTTGGGTTAAAGTGTGCGGTTAGGAAGCTTGCCCAGGGAACTTCCGAGATGTTATTGATAGAGCGCGCGAGGCCACCCGACCAATAGTTTTCGCCGTTTCCGGCTTCAGGGCCCATATATTTTTCAAATCACCATATACATCGATCAGGTGACTTCACGAGCTCTACCAAGTTGTGTGTGTGTGTTCCCTGCTAATAATTTTCAGTGCACCCGACTTACCATCCACCGATGCGGGTACCTAATGACCACAATGAATCAGGGAGCTAGCTGTAAAAGAAAGGCAGCAAAATACAAACCCAACCAATAACATTCAAATACTGTTTAAATGACCACGGACAACTGGAAGTTTTAAAATGTTTATCTAAATTCAATATTTTCTTGCATGAGGTACAGTAAAATAAGGCAATCAATAACCAAGATAACGTAAATCACATAGGCATAAAGAAATAATGACAGGGTAATCATTCAAATGTAATATGAAATGCAGATGGGAAATATTATAAAATCTCAGAAATGTTTAAGCATGGACATTTTATGCATGAATAACTATGGGAGGGCCTATAAAGAGTAGCACGCTTCACTTAAGGTGAATGGGCCTTTGAACAATCTAGGCAATGAAGTTCTAGACCATATCATAAAATTACAGACTGCAATGCAAAATATAATTTCTAACAAGTGAGAAGACATAGGAACAAACTTATGGAAAAATATGTAATTGACTTTCAATAGTTGCGGAAAGGCATGGAAAATATAACATATGCAATGATGAACTTTATTAAAGCAAAAGTCAGAAATTTAGAAGGTGCAAGATTTAAAGAGTTTTCAGAGCAATATTTACCTAGAAAGGTGTGGAAACCAAACCCTGGCCACGGGTCAGTTAAGGACAGGAAACCCTCAAGGAAGGATACCCCTCAAGGACAGCAGGTGCAGAATGGACACCCAGGACAGGACAGGATACCCTCGGAATAGGAATCAGGACAGGACCCTCAGGACAGGACAGCAAACCCTCAGGACAGGACCCTCTTCAGGACAGGACCGGAACCCACAGTTCGGAAGCAACGCCTGCGCTCCACCCGCTCTGCAGCTATCGATCAAGACCCCGATTGGGTCAGCGAACTCCCAGCTAAGTGCTTTGCCAGCACTTTAAGGTTCAGTAGAACCTTAGTCTATGGTCAAATTCGGACAGAGTGCTTCGCAGCGCTCTGTATCTTCAGTCACCTATTGAGTGCGTTGGGTCAGTGACAGGTCAGCTAAACCAGACAAGTCGGACGGTTCACTAGGTGAACCCAGGGTAGATATACAGTTTGGGGACAGTGTACCACCCCCCAATGTTGCAAAGTGTCAGAATCCCTCAATTTCGATTGGTCCTAAGGTAGGATTTGGGTAACACACCAATCACAATACAAGATTTGAAGCCTTCATTAACATACTTGGGTACCGCCTAGAGAGATTGGGGTTCTCATGAGAACTGTGCAGAAATACGAGTGAAAATTAACATTGTAACACATGAGGAGCAACATTCGCCGTTCTCGTAGCGCAGAGGTGGCTTTCCCAGGCGCATCTTGACTGTGGCTGCCAGCTGGCTGAGTTCCACTGTCCAAAGTGGCCACCTTTCAATGCTCCCTGGTCATGCGCAGAAGAGACCGTCAATATGGCTCCCAATCAGTTTGGACCCCCATTCCCCGCGGTACATGAAAAGTAAGCGAAAACAAATTAATACATAATAATGTCATTATGAAAATACATCATAGGGTTTGTACTTTTAACTCATCATCAAGAAATAAAACTATTGCATTAAATGTTAGCTACATTGACACAATCACAAGAGCAGTGGCACGAGCAGTACCACATGATAAGCACAGCTATGAATTACGCATGCGCATAACTTTCCCTCCACTTCTGCAGACGCGTCAGGACACGTGAGTGTGGCTGACGCATGCGCAGTAACTAAAATACAAGCGGCGGCCATATTAAAGAACACGGATTAAATTCATTAGAAATACACATAGGCAAGCTTCGGGAACTTTGCCTAAACAAAAATAAATGTTAGTAAAACATACGTTTTGTTACCTTATTACACATAAACGAGGTTCTTGACTTCGGCAAGCCGCAAAATATGCGAAGCTTTGCTTCATCAATCCCCTCTTTGATGATATTTACTATCATCACAAATTATAATGGAACCAGATGCCAACTTTCTTTCACACTTTATAAAGTTCTATTTCTTCCAGCAACCGTTCTAACTTTTCTCTCTCAGTTTTAGCAGGGTGAGAAGTCTTCACCTTTTTGTATATCTGATCATTCACTTCCTCTAATTCAATCTCATCCACACTTCGTTTCACTCCTCTTGCATTTACCTCGTGCTTTTTGGTGCGCTTGCGGCATTTACAGCATAAGAAAATGGAAAGTATAATAAGACCTATAATACCAATTGGCATCAGAATTTTGAATAATAAGCTTTTACCTATGCTAGCAAGCCAATGACCTACATTTGAGAGACCATCTACCAGTCTCTTCCAGGCACTATCAACCTTGAGTGGTTTGAGTTCCTTTGCCAAATTAGTAATGTTTTTCACATATCTTTTGATCTGTACACTTTTATCCGGAATATAAGTGCAACAATGTTGCGCCTTCAACATCCGGCAGACTCCGCCCTCTTTCGCTAATAAGGTGTCAAGAGCAAGTCGATTCTGTAAAACCATTGATCTGATCGCAACCATTTCGGTATTGACCAGCAGAAATCCATGAGCTGTTTCAGTAGACAGCACATCTACTATAGTAGACAATTTGCAAATTCTGTGAGTGTTCAGAACCACTCCCACTCCAGGTATCAGTGCACTGAAAATACTACCCATAATTTCACCTATACTTTCTCTTTTACTACGCACTAAGCCATTAGTATCTTCATTGCTTCCAGCTTTTCCATTCACATGGTATATTTTCGGGAAGACAATGCCAAAGTAGCAGCTTCCATACCAGTGATCCGGCAATTTGAAATAAGCCTTGTCCCCACAAATATAATAAATTCCAGGAAACACAGGCTCTGACCCATTTTTGAAACCCCAACCTCCAATTACCTTGTAATTATGTTCGCATTCACTGGAACCAATGAAAACATTATTATAATAGCTAGTCTTCTCGCGGTGAAGACATAGCTTGCCTTTCTTTTCAAAATCCAGCAACAGAGCAGGACCCGCTCCACCAGATGAGGTGCCTTCCATGTTCTCTGCCCACTTTGGCTTTTTCTGACTTTCGTCATTAGCCTTCTTTTGAATTTTAATTCTCCTTTTCTCTGCCATGTTCAGGAACATCTTTTCCTGCTCACGCAAAGAACAAGTCAAGTTATCTCTGTGTGCGTCTGCTATGTCAATGTTACCTATAGTCAGAAAGTAGTCTCCCATATATCTTATGGTGTCAGTTTTGGTATGTACAGGATTTAAGTTCCCACGTATAGGAAGTTCAGAAAAGATCACGTCATTGTTAGAATAATAATACTGTAACGGTCCCCTTTTGTAAAATAAACTAGCTAAAATGCTACAGGAGATTCCATATGTCAATGGCAGGTGATGGTATGTCACGCCTTCAGCCACAGAAGTAGGTAGCTTCATGCAGACATAGCAATCTTCAATTTCCATAGTCTCTACATAGTGTATTAATAAGTTTGCGAAAACATTTAAGTGTGTCTTGTTCTTAACTCCATGATAATGTAGTCCTCCCTCATCTGGTGCTTCTAAGTTCTGTTTTGTTTGTCTCAAAGCTCTTTCATGTCGTGCTACACTCTGTGTTGTTAGCTCCTCATTGTCAGTATTTACAACTTCAGTAGGGACAATGTTAGTATCTTTACTTACAGCAAAGGGAATGAAAATTGTTAATCCTATCCAGATAACTATCAGTACTACTACACTACATATACACACCTTGCAACACGTCTTAAAACGGCTGCAACTAGGTCTACCATTCACTGTTGAATCAGACATTTTGGCTCAGAAGGAGTCTCTCGAACCCCTCTTTTTGGCTTTACACAATTAGCTTACTTTGTGCAAATTCACGGTGGTTCGTCTTCTTCTTCAGCTGAGTACTCTGGGACGGGTTCTCCGTCGCTCACGTCAGTTATATCAAGATCTTCAAGTTCTTCCAAAACCAGTGTCCATTCAGGAGACTTGTACTTTTTGTTTTGTCTTTTTATTCGTTCACTCCTTCTTTTGGAAGAGTCTTCTTCTTGCTCTGCTATCCGAGCACTTCTTCTTGCTTCTGCACGTTTTTCTTCCACTGTCTTTATCCTTAGTCTCAATCTTTTTACAAACCTAGGCTCAAGGTTGTTTCTTTTCTTTAGTCTCTTAGTCGGTACTTGGACTTCACTTTCTTTTCTTATTCTCTTGTTCTCTTTATCTTGTGGTAATTCTTCTCCACTTTCTTCTCCTACTTTCCCTATCTGGCTAGTTCCAGGGCTAGCATCAAATTCTTCTGCCTGGTTGCTAATCTGGCCTTGTTCAGGAATATTTTGTTTTTGACTTTCGATTGTCTCTGTTTCTGTTTCTGTTTCCTGAACCCGTTCTTTTAACCCTTTCTGATCCTGTTCAAGCACTTCGATCTCTTGATTTTCTTCTGCTCGAACTATCACTCTATTTCTAGTCTCTCCCTTATCTGCATCAGGTGTTAGCGGTGGTGTATCGAACACCTGCTCTGTCCCTGTCTGACCTTCTCCTTCCTCAGTTTTGATGTGAATCTCAAGCGGCTGAGGTTCTTCGCCTGTGCCTTGCTTTTCCTGACTAGTCCACTCTCTACCTTCACTAAGTCGTTCTCTTGTTCTGATAGGATCTTCGGTCAGATCAATCATCGGTATCCATTCTTCTGGCCATATGCTTGGCAGCTCGTCTTCAGCTACTCCTGGCTCAGTTTCCTGGACCTCTTCCGCAGGCTGGTTTCTTGGCAGTTCGTAGTCAACTACTCCTGGGCCAACGTCTGCTGTTCCTGCAACCTGACTGGTGCTGGGCTGCTCGTTGTCAGCTGCTTCTGGACCGGCTCCTGCAGGGTCCTCTGCTGGTTGCCCCTCTTCTGCAAATTCTTTGTCTGGTAATACCTTCTGAGTGTGTCCAGCGTGGATCCACTGGGGAACACCTGCGACCTTCACTGCAGTTGTTGTTACCAGGATTACTTGGCGTTTCTTTCCCCACCTTGGTGCCAGACAATTAGATCGAGTGTGCTTCTTTATTTTGACCCAGTCTCCTGGAACCAAGCTGTGGAGAGGAGTCGTTGGATTGAGGATGCCGTCGTCTCCAATCTGGCGAGAGATAGAACGCACTTGGTCACCCAATCTTCTGCAGTATTCAAGCACTAAATCATCAGTAATACTCAACAGTTTGCTTCCTGGCACCCATGCTTGTCTCATCACTCTTCCCATAATGATTTCATGGGGACTTAGGCCTGTCTTGCGGTCAGGAACACTTCTCAGTCCCATCAGGACCAGGGGCAGGGCCTTCACCCAGGTCATGCCAGTTGCATCAGTCAGCTTTGCTAGTCTGTTTTTGATAGTTCCATTTACTTGTTCCACTATTCCAGAAGCCTCTGGGTGGTATGCACAATGAAGTTTCTGCCTTATTCCAAAGGCCTTACAGAGTTCAGCCAGTATGTCATTCTGGAAATGTCCACCCTTATCTGATTCAATAATGAATGGCACCCCGAATCTAGGTATTAGTTCTTTTAGTAAACACTTCGCTACTGTCAGTGCGTCACTTTGGGAAGTAGGGTAAGCTTCTACCCATTTTGAAAATATGCAAACAATGACAAGGACATATCGCTTCCCTTCACAACGGGGGATGGTGATGAAATCAATCTGTATCCTTACGAAGGGACCCCCTGATCTCCCAATTTTGCTCAGTTCAACCATTGTCCTCTTGCCTGGGTTCATCTGCTGACATGACAGGCACCTCTGGCAGAGGGACTCTGCTACCTTCCTGAATTTCTTACTGTACCAAGTCTGTTGAAATACCAGAATCATGGCATCCCTACCAATGTGTGATCCTTCATGTATTAATCTTGCCATTGTGCCAAGCAAGTGTCGGGGTAACACAGGCATACCAGTTGGGCCCAAAATCACACCATCCACACGTCTCGGTCTACACCCATCCTCCTTCCATTTCTCTCTTTCTTGCCAAGGAGCCGATTCCTGCCACTCTCTCACTTCATCCCACGTAGGCACTTCTTCAAACACCTTACGCTGGCAGCTGGTTCCTGGCCCCCCTCGTTTTGGATTTACAATATACCGATCTTTGGCACACCATTGGGCCACTCGATCAGCATAATCGTTTCCCAGTGATACTTTGTCCATGCTCCTTTGATGAGCAGCACATTTTACCACTGCCAGTTCTTTGGGCAACTGGATGGCCTCTAAAAGGTCATGAACAACCTTTGCATTCCGAATGGGAGTACCTGAGGAAGTCATGAATTCTCTCTGCAGCCACAATTGGCCAAAGTCATGCACAACTCCATAACAGTACTGACTGTCAGTATACACTGTTATGCGTAAGTCCTTCCCAATTTTGCAAGCTTTTATCATAGCTATCAATTCGGCTACTTGTGCAGACTTGATGTTATATAAGTAACCTGCTTCTTCAATTTTTGTGAAAGAGACTACTGCGTAAGCAGCACTCAAGCCTCCTAGTTCATGTCTTAGACAGGAACCATCCACAAATAGTTCTTTATCATGTTCAGGCAATGGCGTTTCTTTTATGTCTGGGCGTGGTTTAGTACTGAACTCTGTCAGGTCAATACAATCATGTTCATCCTCATCCCCACCTTCTATGTCCAAGGGGTCGGGGAGTAAGGTGGCAGGGTTCAGAATACCGCACCTAACAATGCTTACATTTGCTGCACCCACAAGAATCCTCTCGTATTTAGTCAGCCGACTAGGGGTGAGATACTGTGTTTTAGTTCTGGTCAATAGAATTACCACTCCATGTGAAACATACACGGTCACAGGATGTCCCATGACAATGGACTCACTCTGTTCCAAACTTGCACAGGTAGCAGCTACTGCTTTCAGACAGCCTGGTAACCCAGCAGCTACTGGGTCCAAAGTGGCAGAGAAATAGGCCACAGGCCTTCTGGTCGTGCCATGTTCTTGAGTCAGGACTGACAATGCGCAATTATCGCGAGTGTCACAGAATAGGGCAAACTCTTTGGAATAATCTGGCATTCCCAACGCAGGGGCCGTACACAGACAGTTTTTCAGTCTTGTGAAAGCCATTAGACTTTCATCGTCCCACTCTACAACATCTGGCATTCCTCTCGTGGTCATTTTTATCAAGGGCCTGGCTAAGGCTGCAAATCCCAGAATCCACTGCCTGCAGTACCCTAATACACCCAGGAACATTCTGACATCTTTTTGAGTACGGGGCAACTGCATCTTTTGAATTATTCTCACTCTTTCTGATGTGACTTTTCTGACACCCTTTTCTATCTGGTGTCCTAGATATTTTACTGATTTCGCACAGAACTGTAGTTTGTCAGGGGCCACTTTATGCCCTTTCTCACACAGATGATTTAGGAGGGCAATGGTGTCAACTACACAGTCCCTGTGACTTTTAGACGCCAGTAGAAGGTCGTCTATGTACTGCACTAACACAGAGTTCCCAGGTAAGGTCAAAGTCTCTAGACATTTTTTCAAGATCTGATTAAAGATAGAGGGGCTCTCTGTATACCCTTGAGGGACCCGGTTCCAACAATACACGTGACCTTCGAAGGCAAATGAGAAAAGAAATTTGCTGTCGGGGTGCAGGGGTATCGAAAAGAATGCATGACATAAATCAATCACAGTGAACCATTCAGCATCCCAAGGAATCTGGTACAATATCACTGCAGGGTTTGGGACAATAGGGCAGCAAGGAACTACAATTTTGTTAACCTTTCTCAGGTCCTGCACTACCCTATACTTGCCACTAGGCTTTTTGATGCCCATAATCGGTGAGTTGCATGGGCTGCTCATCACTTCCTGTATGATGTCTCCTTCTAATAATTTTTGTATTTCTAGAGTGACACCTGCTTTCACTTCAGCATTCATTCGGTAGGGCCTAGTGTTAGGATATACTGCATTGTCCTTGATGGCTATCTGTATGGGGTCCACATCTTTCATCAAACCCACATCTTTTCCAGTGAAATCCCACACCTCTGGCTTTACGGCTTCCTGGAGTTCTTGGGGCAAGTCCTGCAGGGTCAATCTTTTAATTTCTGAGTCAGGTCTAAGTAACAATAATTTATAAATGCCATCTTCATCTGGGGTCTGTATTTCAACACCTTTTGGTGTGCAAAAGATGGTACAGTTCATTTTGCCCAGCAAATCACGACCCAGTAGATTCACTGGACTGGTGTCACAGACGACAAATCTATGCATCTGTTTAAAATTTCCAATTGAAATCTCCATTGGTTCGGTAACAGGAGTACTAATCAATTGATTAGATACACCCACTACTTGGATATTTTCTCCCGAGAGGGGTAGGTTTGGAACGTCCACTGTTCTTACAGTAGAACGGGTAGCGCCAGTGTCCAACAGAAAGGTGACATCATTTCCGTCAACCTTTCCTTCAATATATGGTCCAGACTGGTCTACCGGCAAGGAAGCGCCAAGTACGCACTCCTCGTCCTCCCCTCTCAGGCCCCGTCAGTCCTGATCATTACAAAGGAAGGTATCATTCAGCAGATACTGCGAAGTTGCTGTATTTCTGTTCTCCCCGCTTTCCCAAACCTCTATCTCTTCATCTTCTGCCTGTCTTCCCCTGTATACCTGCTTGGGTGCTCGAGGCACCTGAACTGTTTTTACCTGGGGTTGAGTCTTTCTTGGTCTTTCTTTCTGCGTCTGTGGAGTTAAATCAGGAGTTTTTTCATTAATATCTACTAATTGGGGACACTCGTTTCGCCAGTGTCCAATTTCGCCGCACTGATGGCAGGGATATTTTTTCATAGCCTCTTCCCTGCTAAATTTGGGCCGGGGCTTTCCTCCACCCCCTCCCCCAGGACCTTTGTTCTCAGCATTTTTAACCATGTTACTCAATTGTTTTTCCTGCTGTTCTGCGAGCTTCACCTGAGCCCACATCACCTTTTCCTTGAGGGCCTTTTTCTTTTCTGCCATCTCATCCTCGCAGTACTTAGCGTACCGCAGGACCTCATCCATTTTCTTAGTATGCCAACAGATTTTATTATCTTTTATCCACTGACAAATTTCAGGTCTTAAACCATTTACAAACCTGTAAATAAAGTGCGTCATATCCTTCAGGTCGATGTTATCAATACCACTGTATGTTTTAAATACCTGCAATAACCTCTCATAGAAGGAGTGCACTGTCTCGTCCCTTTCCTGTGTTGTTCTATCTATTTTTGTCCAATCAGTTTCCTTTGCGGGCACCTTTTCTTTCAAGTGCTGAATTACCTGCTCATATTTTCGCATGACATCCTTTGATGGCTCCCCTGTTTCTTTATTTCTTGGGTACTCCTCACTCGGCCAGTCTATGTTTATTTTACACTGGGTCCATAAATCTACTGGAAACACAATGTCGAAAAACCCATCCAGGTCTTTCCACAGACATTTCTGTACCTTCACGAACCTTTCCACCTGCCTGTACCAGTCAACTGGTTTCTCTCGTAATTTTGGAAAATCGTTCGTGAAGGACACAATATCCTGCCTAGACCAGGGGACATGCACATATTTCCCTCCTGGAACTTCGCGCATGGGGCATAACTGCTCAGGTTTTTCTACCTCTCTTAAAGCAAACTCAGGAGTCACTTGTCGGGAGCGAACCTCTTCTCTCTTTTTCGCCCACCTGCTTCTCCATCTTTCCACATCTCCCCATTTCTGCAGTACCCCCATTAATTCTTTAATCTGCAACTTCTTCCCTGCCACATTCAGGTGTTCTATATCTTTGTCTGAGAAGTCTGCTCTGTACGGTTTCTGTAAGGGCTTGGATTTTGAGATATCTACCCCCATACTAACTGCTGTTTCGGTCAGTTTTTCGTGGAGCACTCTGGTGTTCCTTGTAAAGCTTTTACATATGAACGACAATTCTTCTTCAGAGTAGGTATTCAATCGATCCAACCCCACATTTCCTGCCATTAATTCTTCTATTTCGACCCTCAGCTTGTAGAGGTCTAAAGGTTTTGTTTGCGGAGTCTGCTTCTCTAATTCACGACTCCAACTCTCAATTTCATCCGGAGTTACCAGAGAGACATCCCTAGTACCTGTTGCTGTCTCTAATTTAATTTCTTTTGTATTAAAAGGGTTATGCCTCTGCTGTATTCCCTTTCCAGTCTGTTTGTTTGGCAATTCCAAGAACGCAACTTCAGACTCGCACTCACTGGACTGATCATCTATGATGATCGGTTCCTGTCTCGGGGTTGCCATGACTGGGGTCATAACTGGAGTAATCGGATTTCCCTGACCATTTCCGTATAACGGGACCACCGGTCCAATAGTTACTGGAATAGTCAATGCCTCAGGACTGGTATTTAACTGGGAAATTTTCTAAATTATTTCTGTCCTTTGTCTAGCTAGAGCCTCTTGTTCCTTTTCCACTAGTACCCTTCTTAAAGTTGTGTCATGTAATATCTGTGGGGTCAACGGAGGAGTAAAACTCGGGGCAGTAGGATGCGTTTCACTTGGTCCTCCCCCATAATTTGGTTTCGGGAATAAAGTTCCAGTATTAAAGGACCTGCGCTCTTCCCCATATGGAGGTTGAACAAAAGGCAGTCCTGAATTCGATGGTTTCTCTTCGCTTTCATACAAGGGTCTGGGAAAAAAGATTTTCGTACGTGAATATTTTTCTTCCTGGCTCGCGGGCACTTTGGGATATATATCCCTTGTTTCCGTCGGTTCGGGTTATCCAGGATAGGGCAATACTTGACCACCCCCTCCCAGTCCCAGGGACCTGTCTTCTTCCTTTAGGAAGTGGCGTCGGGGAACATCTCCTACACTGGAAGGTCGGGTTCCCTCATTGTAAGGTGGCGGACTTCTGGTACAGATGTCATCTATTAGTTCATCATCTGATTCCCCCAGGGCCCCCCAATGCTTACATTTTTCAGTACTTTTCTCACCCGCTCCAATGTTATGACATGCCGGCATCATGGGAAACAGACCCTCAACAATCATGCTCTGCCTCCACTGTTTCATCCTTTTATCCCTGGACTCCTGTTTCTGCCTGGGGTACCACTTGGTCAAACCCTTGTCCATTCGGGGTCTTTCTCTTTCAAAAGCCTCAATCTCCCATTCCTCTAATGCCTCATACTGCGTTAGTCTCGGTCTGGGATGCAATTCGTTCATCCGAGTCCTTAAATTAAATAGGATCCTACCATTGAAGGTACCATCTAACGGAAAAGCCAATACTCCGTCATCTTTCGTGTATTTCACCCAATTCTCCAGCCACACACAGGTATTGTACCCTCGGTCAAACATCATGAATGAGGCAGGAGTATTAGGTGGTGGGACAAGAACACCTTCCCTAGATTTAATCGGTTTGTCCGTTTTAAAATAATTTTTCACCTTACTTATAAGTGACATTTTTCTCTTTGTTCCGTACATAATATCGTATCTATTAGTCTTCCACTGATCCCTTTCAAACCCTAGGTGCCTTGGATCAGGTCGAGTTCCTGTAGTCTGCGAGTGCCACATACAACTTCTGCGGTAAACTTTGTTTACAAACTACCTCCAATCAGAACGCGCTTCAGAAATTCGTGCAACCAATGGGTGTGCGACACTAAATAAGCTCCGCCAATGGGTGCGCGGCCCCTTCGTGAGACAGTTCCCACGCTCCGGCGCTCACCCCTCCTTTACAATTCCAGCTCCGCTACCCGCCCGCTGCTTCTACCAATCCCAGCGCGGCACAGAGTGACGTCAGAGGCGCTTCGCGACTGACTCCCTCCCTTCACAAGGTAACGGAAACTTTCTTTCTTTTAAAGTGCTCAGTGCTTGGTTATTTTACAACAAATACACATTCGCCACAGTGCTCAAGTGTCTAGACAGAGAAAGAATTGTTTTACTGCAAGTAAACTACTTCCATTTACTTTTCACTCGCTGCGGGCAGATCTCTTCCGCCTACCCTTCACTCTAGCATCGGTGAACCTGTTATTCCCCTAAACTCATCCACTTCTTTCCGGGATATATTCCGAGCTTAAGGTTTCTCAGCGGACCCCTCTGCTTTCACGCTAGCTCCGAGGAACCTGCTACTCTTCCGATGTGACCCTTACTAGGTTACGCCACTATGGGAATTTTGCCAATGAACCCCGTTACTGTCATTTATTCACACATGTATTCAGAAAACCCTAGTTAGTGCTTCCCGGTTATCCTAACCTGCACCTAACTTTCCTCGAACCTGTGACCTCAGGACAATGGATTCTATTCACCACTTGCCCTTTCAATTCCCCGGGGAGTTCGGACAACACGAAACGATACGGTTTACAAATGCATGGATTAGTACATATAGCAATATAAGAACAAGAATAAAAACAATGCAAAAATTCATGAGTTTCAGCAGCGTATTCACAAGAGAATGATCAGGTCTCTTAGAACAGCCGCTCTTCTAGCAGCATCAATATAATAGCAGCTTCCGACTCAACTAGTCCAACTAATCCCTGCCTTACTCTCAACTAGTCCCTAACCATCCTCTAGCTACCAGAAAACTGATAGAGCGCGCGAGGCCACCCGACCAATAGTTTTCGCCGTTTCCGGCTTCAGGGCCCATATATTTTTCAAATCACCATATACATCGATCAGGTGACTTCACGAGCTCTACCAAGTTGTGTGTGTGTGTTCCCTGCTAATAATTTTCAGTGCACCCGACTTACCATCCACCGATGCGGGTACCTAATGACCACAATGAATCAGGGAGCTAGCTGTAAAAGAAAGGCAGCAAAATACAAACCCAACCAATAACATTCAAATACTGTTTAAATGACCACGGACAACTGGAAGTTTTAAAATGTTTATCTAAATTCAATATTTTCTTGCATGAGGAACAGTAAAATAAGGCAATCAATAACCAAGATAACATAAATCACATAGGCATAAAGAAATAATGACAGGGTAATCATTCAAATGTAATATGAAATGCAGATGGGAAATATTATAAAATCTCAGAAATGTTTAAGCATGGACATTTTATGCATGAATAACTATGGGAGGGCCTATAAAGAGTAGCACGCTTCACTTAAGGTGAATGGGCCTTTGAACAATCTAGGCAATGAAGTTCTAGACCATATCATAAAATTACAGACTGCAATGCAAAATATAATTTCTAACAAGTGAGAAGACATAGGAACAAACTTATGGAAAAATATGTAATTGACTTTCAATAGTTGCGGAAAGGCATGGAAAATATAACATATGCAATGATGAACTTTATTAAAGCAAAAGTCAGAAATTTAGAAGGTGCAAGATTTAAAGAGTTTTCAGAGCAATATTTACCTAGAAAGGTGTGGAAACCAAACCCTGGCCACGGGTCAGTTAAGGACAGGAAACCCTCAAGGAAGGATACCCCTCAAAGGACAGCAGGTGCAGAATGGACACCCAGGACAGGACAGGATACCCTCGGAATAGGAATCAGGACAGGACCCTCAGGACAGGACAGCAAACCCTCAGGACAGGACCCTCTTCAGGACAGGACCGGAACCCACAGTTCGGAAGCAACGCCTGCGCTCCACCCGCTCTGCAGCTATCGATCAAGACCCCGATTGGGTCAGCGAACTCCCAGCTAAGTGCTTTGCCAGCACTTTAAGGTTCAGTAGAACCTTAGTCTATGGTCAAATTCGGACAGAGTGCTTCGCAGCGCTCTGTATCTTCAGTCACCTATTGAGTGCGTTGGGTCAGTGACAGGTCAGCTAAACCAGACAAGTCGGACGGTTCACTAGGTGAACCCAGGGTAGATATACAGTTTGGGGACAGTGTACCACCCCCCAATGTTGCAAAGTGTCAGAATCCCTCAATTTCGATTGGTCCTAAGGTAGGATTTGGGTAACACACCAATCACAATACAAGATTTGAAGCCTTCATTAACATACTTGGGTACCGCCTAGAGAGATTGGGGTTCTCATGAGAACTGTGCAGAAATACGAGTGAAAATTAACATTGTAACACATGAGGAGCAACATTCGCCGTTCTCGTAGCGCAGAGGTGGCTTTCCCAGGCGCATCTTGACTGTGGCTGCCAGCTGGCTGAGTTCCACTGTCCAAAGTGGCCACCTTTCAATGCTCCCTGGTCATGCGCAGAAGAGACCGTCAATATGGCTCCCAATCAGTTTGGACCCCCATTCCCCGCGGTACATGAAAAGTAAGCGAAAACAAATTAATACATAATAATGTCATTATGAAAATACATCATAGGGTTTGTACTTTTAACTCATCATCAAGAAATAAAACTATTGCATTAAATGTTAGCTACATTGACACAATCACAAGAGCAGTGGCACGAGCAGTACCACATGATAAGCACAGCTATGAATTACGCATGCGCATAACTTTCCCTCCACTTCTGCAGACGCGTCAGGACACGTGAGTGTGGCTGACGCATGCGCAGTAACTAAAATACAAGCGGCGGCCATATTAAAGAACACGGATTAAATTCATTAGAAATACACATAGGCAAGCTTCGGGAACTTTGCCTAAACAAAAATAAATGTTAGTAAAACATACGTTTTGTTACCTTATTACACATAAACGAGGTTCTTGACTTCGGCAAGCCGCAAAATATGCGAAGCTTTGCTTCATCAATATAACTTTCCACCCTCAGTGGAGGTTTGTCAATGCTATTCACCATCTGTCAAAAATTGGCTGAATTGTTTTGCTTTACATCACAAAGCAGTTTTGCCCAGAAAGCATAATTCCTGTTTTCTACTTTTTTAGTTTGTTTTTGCCCTCCTTAAGTTGTGTCAGAGATTTAAATTGCTCAGGGCTTTCTTCAATGCCGTCCAGAGTTGGTTTACTCGCCTTGTTATTTCCCTGATGTGGAGATATCAGCAGCAGAGAACTGGTAAGCACATGAACTGAATTATGTGTTTCAAAGTAGGATGTGAGTGGTGAGAAAGATGTCCAATGATATGTTATTTGTCCCCTTTGAATTAATCTGAGTAATGGACGCAAAATTTAAAGGACCTGGGCATACTGTTTTATGAGGGCATTTTGGGACTTGTAGTGTTGAAAACACAACTGGGTAGATTTCAATTTTAATTACATTTTTGAGTGAAAATGCACTTGCATAATCATGACTAGTGAACTAAGGGCCTTATAGCTGTTGCATGCAATGGTGAAATATTGGGTTGTACAATGTTTTGTTTGTTGCATGTTGTATCATGCATGCTTTTGTGTTTTTTAGTTTTGGGCATGATGAATAATATTTGTTTAAAATGTGTTTTTATTTTAGTCCTCATTTGCCTTGGTTAATCAGAAATGCTAAACTGTACTCCGGGGTCTCCCTTGCACTAGCACAGACCAGAGAGTTTTATTCATGAACTAAGAATGGATCACTCTACATCTTGCTTATATTTCTCCAACCAGAGGTAGCTTCGTTTCTCACAGCCACCTGTGAAGCCACCGAAGGAGTGATTAAGCAAAGAAAAGGTAGATGTCTAATCATTGAACTGAATTTAAATAGAAAGTTTCGCCCAATTCTCGTAGGGAAGCCAGAACTCATTACGCTTCTTCTTAGTTACCTTATCTAGCCGGTTAGTATGCTTTATTGACATCATCCATTCTATTTTGTTTGGAAGAGTGGATTTCACCCAATTTTTACAAATTTCTCTCTGGCCAAAAGTATCAGATAGAAAATAAATGTTTTAATATCATTTGATAAAACTTCATAATGTTCCGGAATCCCAAAGAAAATAAGTATTTTGCTTACCTGGAGTGTCTCTCCAAGTATTATGGAAATTATATTACTCACGTCCTGCCAAAAACCCTGGAGTTCGGGGCATTCCAGAAACATGTGTACATCATCTCCTTTTCCCTTGCCACACCGTGGACATCTCGGTGTGGATCCCTTCCCCAAATTTAGAGAGTTTGCATGGAGTCCAATAAACCCTGGGAAGACAGAAAAGGTGGTTCCGCTTTAAATTTGCAGCACGAACCGTTGAGTATAAAAAGTTACAAGATACTTGCCATAAATCCTCCATCTGTTCTCCAGGCAAGATCTTCTCCCACATTATCAATGGTAGATTGAAGACTCTGTCTGCTAAATCCATTAAGAGCCAGTACCAGCTTGCCACCTCATTTTTACGGGTCACATTCAACATCAACTTAGATTCCAAATCATTTGATATTCCCACACCGGGACCGGGCGTAAGGAACCAACTTTTAATTTGAAGATATTTACATTTTGATAGCTGATTGTTAGCTATTCCTTGTCCCTTGTCCCAGGAAATCAGGGTCCCTTCCACTGTCAGTTGTCCCCAGGTTGTTACCCCTGTATTTTTCAATGGAAGGGCAAGGCTATCCTTGGAACACCCCGGAGACCCAGGAGAGTTCTAGATAGGAGCCATTCCACTATAGTAATTTAGTTCGAATTCTTTCCTGATCTTGTACCATGTCTCTGCAAAAGTCTGTAGGATCTTTAGGCTCATTTTTTTAAAGAAACGCGGGTTTCCATATTTATGTATGAAACCATATTCTCCTCCTTCCACGTTCTGGAGCATTGCCTTAACCCCTTCGACGCTCATGACGAGCTGGGCTCGTCATGCAGTAGCCTCCTGCTACGCTCATGACGAGCCCAGCTCGTCATGAATGTGCGAGGATCGCGAAATCCCAGCACAGCAGGGGAATTCCCATAGCATCCAAGAGGTTAAACATTTTCCCAACATCGGAAATATCTAACGTGCTGAATAACATTTTCTCTCCTTTTAGAAGAAATAGCCATCCATAATATGATAGGTCTGGTAGTCGTAGCCCCTTTTATCATACTGCCTCCTTAGTTTTTTCCCTGCGATGCGGACCTCTTTTGATGCCCAAATAAAGCTGGTAATTTTTGCTTGAGCTTCTCTGAGCAATTTATCTTTAAAAGCTATAGGAATATTCTGAAATAAAGGTTAAATCTACCGTATAATGTAAAGGGAAGATGGGCCCAACTTATTATTAATTTTCCCACTTCTTTATTAATCTTAGAGAAGTTGGATTCCTTGAGTTGTTCTACCTTTGAAACAATCTTAATGCCCAGTTATCTCATCTCCTCCTTGATACAATTCAGTTGCGAGTTAATGTTGCAAGTCATTAAAACCGTTTTACTTTCATTTTTCTCATACCCTGAGATGATTCCAAACAGTGATGCCAATTCATACACCACCGGTAGTGAGGTAGCAACCTTGGAGGAATAAACCACCAGGTCATCTGCATATATCCTGACTTTTTTCGCCCAGTCTAAGAATTTGAAAGGCGAAATGCCCTGGTGAATTCTTATCTTCTCCGCTAGGGGCTCAATATATATATTAAATAAGAAGGGAGATAATGGGCATCCTTGCCTTGTTCCCCTAAAGATGTTAAATGATTTTGAAAGATTTCCATTTACTAACATTCTAGCAGTAGGATTTCTATGCAGTAGATCTATTGCCCTGCAAAAATTCTCTCCAAGATTGGATTGCCTAAGAATTTCCTGTAGTTAGGACCAGTTTAACCTGCCAAAGGCCTTGGTTGCATCCACTTTGATCACCGCCAATGGTACTTTATATGTGGTGGCTATATTAATGGTTCCATTTAAACTATAGGTAAGATCTTTAATACCCCTGCCTCGTACGAACCCCTTCTGATCTTCATGAAGAAGGACCCTTGCCACCCTATTTAGCCGATGTGCCAATATTTTCGTAAAGAATTTATAATCTGAATTAAGTAGGGAATCACAACAATTAGGTGTTTAATCAGGTTTTAGTATCAACATCACAGTGACTTCATCCCAGGATGGTGGAATCTTCCTACCATTTTCAAAAATAGCTGACAGCAACTTGGCCATAATCAGGGCTAAATTATCCTCTAACTTTTTAGAGATATCCATTGGGAGACCGTCTGGACCTGCTGCTTTGTTTGACTTCCCTGTTCTAATGGAGTTTCTTATTTCACCTTCTCTTATTGAACTATTGACAGCTTCCCTCTGGGCTTCCAGGACTTTACGTGGATACTCTTGACCCAACTATTTTTCCACCCCCTCATTCATAATAAGATCTTCCGAGTAAACTTCTCCAAAATATTTCAAGAAAGCCTCCTCTATACGTTCCCTTGTCAAACTTGGACTCCCTGTACCTCTTTAGTTCTTTAATAAAACAATTCACCCGATCATTTTTCACCTTCCACGCCAGTAGTTTGCCCCATCCTTCCCCATAATTAAAATGCGCAAGTTTGCTGGCTTGCCACTTTTCCTGTAATCTGCCTTCCACCACCATTGCAATATTGTTCTGCAATATTGTTCTTTAGAGCCAGAATAGAATGTTGCAGGGCTCCTTTTCCTATCCCATTCTCTAGCCACTGCTGTTCTAACAGCCGGATCTTACTCTCAATACTTGCAATCTCTTCTCTCCGTTGCTTATGTTTATAGGATTGAATGGATATTATTTTTCCCCTTAAGAAAGCCTTATAGACATCCCAGACTATACCTATTGATGCTGATTCTAGATTATTCTCAAAAAACTCTTGGGTTTCCTTTCCTAGTTTTGCTACTATACCCTCGTCAAGTAATATAGTGCGATCCATAGACACTCTCTTTTCAATTTCACTATTAAGGGGGGCAAGAGCTAACGTGAAAGTGAAAAGATCTGATAGGTGTGATTCCACATGATTAACAGTTCCAACCTGGTCTTTTATAATTTGACTGATTCAAAATAGGTCTATTCTTGATTGGTGCCCATATTTTTTATTGTTGAAGGTATAACTCTTAAGGGGGCCCTTCCTTTCCCTCCAAATATCACACCAGCCTCGATCCTTTATTGAGTTTTTTTTTATCAAGGAATGCATTTTATTATTTAATACAGCTCTACTTTTTATGGACCAGTGTAGATTAATATCTAGAACCACTTTAAAATTCCCTACCATAATGACAGAGTCGGGGAAATCTAAAAGTTCTGAAAGCAGATTTCCAAACAGCGTGGGATCATCTAGGTTAGGACCATAACAGCCAACCACTGTATAGGTCTGATTATAACATCTTATCTTGGCAATCGCCCATCTACCCACCCTATCCACTTTACTGGACTCTACCATTATCTGGCGGATAGTTTTCACCAGAATTGCTACCCCTCTAATGGTAAGCTGTTGCTCAGTGAATACCACTTTCTGTATCCATTTCCTTGATTTAAACCCCTCTTTCATCTCTTCACTTGTTAAATGGGTCTCTTGTAGTATTATAATCTGGGCAGGGGTATCGTTTAAATATTGCAAGATGTTCTCCCTTCTGTGTTTCACTCTGAGCCCATTGATATTCCATGATGAGATTTCTATCTGAGCTTTCTGGCTGGATGTCATCTTTTATTTCTTGGAATCATTATCTTGTTGGGATCTAAGTTCCAGCTCATACCATGAGGACCACATTTGTTTGTCTTTTTTACCCACTGCTCCCACACCCGTGCACTAAAATTACCCTGTGACCCTTCCCCATCCCTCCCTCCCCTGCAAAAACCTCTTCATCCTTCTTTATGGCCTAAGCCTGAAGAGGCCCCCTAAGTTTACGAAACCGTTATCTACATTGAAAATATGTTTCGCTCATTCAAAATTAGATTAGAAAGGACCAATAAAGTTAAGTGATTTTTATATCATACGGGTACAAAAAATGCCAACACACAAGCCCCTACCTCCCCCCAGAATCAGATAAGGATTTAAGAAATTCAGCGGGTCTTCTACCCTTTGGAACTTCTGCAGCTTATTATTATGTATCACCCCAAGGCTGGCAGGAAATCTCAATTGGGCCATCGCCCCGTATTTTTTAAAGAACTCGATCATGTTACAAAATTCCCACAGCTTATTTGCCGTGATTTGGGAGATTTCAGATCATATTTCAAAATTGATGCCATCAACTATTATGGATTTCATCTTTAGGGCTTTTAAAAGAAGTTCTTCCTTGACCTTATAAGATTTAAAGTTGACTGGAATTTTCCTTTGTTTCAACTTATTCGGGTTTACCTTCAATGGGTCTCTATGAACCCTCCGTATGTCCTCCACCAAGTCTTCTACTGTACAATCAATATGTGTGCTCAACTTCAGTAGTCTTGCTACAAAGGCCTTCAAAGCCTTTCCCTCCGAGCCTTCAGGGATTCTTAAAATACAGAGGTTGTTCCTTCTCATGTTGTTCTCTAATGATTCCAATAACACCACATTCCCTTTTAATGTCCTGATTTCCTTCGTGTTGACTTCTGTGTGACATGATCTTTGACTGAGGTTTCCAATTGAGTGGTCCTACTAGCAAGGTTGTCCATTTTTCTTTCTAAACTACTCACATGCCGATCTTATCTCTCTTTGATTTGAATAAGAAACCTCAAATCTATTCCTCACCTCGGTGGTTAACATCCAGATTAATTCTGTAACTGATTGGGTTTGCATTGGGGTTTGCGGCGATACCTGTGCCTGTGTGTTTTGCTGCACCAGGTTTATCCCTTCCCGATCTTTGGGAGATCCTGGTAGGTCTTTAGTGGGTACTTCCTCTAATTGAGTTTCCCTTTTCTGCAGAGGGCTAGTCTCCATGATCCTAAGAGCCAAAGCCATTCTATCCTAGTCCTGCATTAGCCAAGCCTCTCCCAGTGTAGCTCCCTCCTGAGTCTCAGGGAAGCTTGCCAGCACCCAGAATCTATTTGGGCTGATAATCTCTCTGTCCCATGCCTGGTTCTTCACTGGAAAGGTCAGAGCTGGCGTATTTAGAATCAGGGTATTTGGAACAACCCTAAAGAAAGTCCTTAATGGGGGTGTAATCTTCAAGCTTCCTGTTGTGGTAAATAAATAATTAATTACCGGTACTATTTTTCTATGCATTAAATAAAACAGATAGCTCAATAAATAAGAGGCAGGATCCGGGGTATCTGAGTTGAACAGGCTTTAATCAGGCACAAGGGAAGGGACAGGATCGGAACAGCCTGAAATAGAATGGCATGGAATGGCAGCTGCAACGTCTCATTAACAGTACATGATATATATAGTAAAACAGTACAATTACATTGCATACAGTAGGCGTAACAAGTGACAAACGTAAGATAAGAACACATGGGCGTACAAAGAAGGCGTGCATGGAGACATGTGATGAAAACGTCACAGAAGTGTCATAAATGGGTGGATACATGGAGGGGGCTACCTGGGCAGCTGGAACCTTTAACCTACTGGTGCGCGCAAACGGGCCATGACGTGTAACTAGGGAGAACTGGGGGCTCTGACTTCTGCACTAGAAGAGGAGACTAAAGTCTGCGATGTCAGGACGACATGTACCTATAGCATATCTGGTATCTGGTGTTTGGAGAACATGTTGATAGAATCTAGAAGCTATCAGGGCAAAGGCTACTTGACACTAAGGCTGGTGCATGCATATATTCTACGTGTATTGCGTGTGCTATGAATCTTCTATGGATATTAATTCAGTAATTCTCTTACATGGAGACAGGAAGACTAGACTATAGCTGAAGATGTTTATGCGGTTCGTTAGCTTAGGAATGTGAAGACGGAGAGCTGGACTGATAACTAGAGGCATAACATATTCTTGGCAGACAGGCAGGCAGGCCAGGCCGGGCACCGCGCTGCTTGGCAGAAAGTAAGCGAAGGGTCAGGGATGCGGGAGGGGCTGCATCGCTCCTCGGAGTGGGTTCAGGAGACTGGAGACTCGAATCTGGTGTCCGGGCCCTTATGAGGCCTAGAAACGGGAACAATTCGACGTATTAACGTGCATAATGTAAAACGTTGGCAACATAGGCCTAATACTCGTTGTTTTCACGAGGACTGGAAACTGGCATACTAACGTTGGACACAACTATAATTGCGTCTTTATTCGGTCAAGGGGGAACATATGCATATCGATCATGCACATATAACATATAATGGGGGAACACGTAGGCACACATGACAAGGCAAAATTCAATTTTCCTCATTCCCTCCTTGTGCCCTACGTTTCCTTCAGGAAACATCAATATTCATGATACCATCTATCTGTTCATATAGCATCATTTGCTCGTCTCGGATTTTCTTGGAACGGGACTTAGGACTTGGAATACAAGAGGTAGCGCACAAGCCGCAAATCGCAGGGCCACATTGTAAACATAGGCAACAACTGAATATGATCATTACTGCTATACCCAGGAAAGACAATACTTTCCATCCCCATCTAGGGGCAAACGTACATATGCGGTCTGACCACATACAAAATACGAATGACGTGAGGCTTTGAAATTAGACTTCCCACTGTCACTATACTCGACCACAGTAGTACAATCACTATGTCCTAGATGTACTGAACCATTCTTTCTGACACATAATTCGCCTTTCACTGGTAGGACTGTAATAGCAGGCAAATCTGGAGTAGTCTCAGACTGAACAATCAAAACCATGAAATTCGAGGAATAATTACCTAGATCATATACTTCATTTTCTAGATCTAACCCTGTTCTATGGGAAAATCCTTCCTTGTCTGGGAAACATGTTCTATTCAAAAGGGACATATCGTTTGAGGATGACGTTAACGTGGACCATGCTCCACATGAACCATTGTGTGAAAACGGATAGGGAAAGAGTGGCAGAACTCCCTTCGGTGTCTGGAAAGGGGGGAGTCGACCACACACCCAACAATTTGTGGCATTGCTAGTCTGGTGTGAATAGTGTAACATACGGATAAAAGTATTGTTGCGCATGGCAAGTCTGTAGGATAACTCGTGGGGAGGTAGTTCACTAAATGTGTGCTCTACTGTAACATTAGAGGAAAAATGTACATGTGAAACGATAGGAGGAAAATATATATGTAAAACATAACTTATGCCTGTAATCGTAAGACTCAGAAATAACATAATTAATAGAGTAACAATACATCGACTTCGAAGATTCTTTCGATAACGTATTCTCTTAGTGTTTCGACTAACTCCCTCACTATGTGGGTCTATCTCATACATGTCAGGAACCTGTCTAACCGTTTCACCCGAGAGGGACTTAGACAATTAAACTGGCTGACTTACTAGACCTTAATTTTTCTTTATACTCCTGCTGCGGAGTTTTCTCTAGCAGGGGAAGTTTAGAGTCAGTATCTGGGCAGTCCTTGAGAACGGGGCAGTCCTTGAAAAAAGTCTTTGGACGGAGTCCATGAAATCGTTTCACGTGACTGGAATGCAACCAGCCTTTGCGGCCCTCCACCTTGATCGCAGTCCTTGTTGTCATCAGAACGAGCTTTGGTTCTTTCCAGCGGGGCTCCAGCGGACCTGAACGATCAAAATTTCGGATCAACACTAAATCACCTGGAACGACCTCGTGCGGTTTCACTTGCGTGTTGTCTGGAAAGGCAGCAGCGACCTGTGAACGACAAGAGAGTAGTGCAGACATCAAGGAAGCCAGGTAATCTGTCAGCATATTACTGTCAACATCTGTAATTTTACGGGGCATTGGTGTACCCCACATGTTCGGGGGACGACCGAAAATAACCTCAAAAGGGGACAGACCTGAACGGGAGTGTGCTACCATTCTCATATAAAAAAGGGCGACTGGCAGAGCTACCATCCAATCTACGCCTTCCTCTGCGCAAACCTTGGCAATGCGGATTTTCAGAGTCTGATTATGTCTCTCGACGAGGCCAGCTGCCTCGGGGTGTCGTACACAATGGAACTTCCACTGGTACCCTAACAGAAGAGATACTTGTTTCATGAGTTCGGATGAGAATGGCTGGCCGTTATCTGAATACACGACCCTGGGCAAACCATAGCGAGGAAAATACTCACGAACCAACTGCCTGGCAGTGGTCGCGGCAGTGTAATCTGGGACTGGATATGCTTCCGTCCATCTGGACAAAGCGCATACTACTACGAGGACATACTTGAAACCTCGGCATCGATCCATCTGAATATAATCCATCTGAAGGACTTCAAAAGGGTGGTCAGGAGGATGGAATCCACCTTGTTCCACCGGAACACCTTTACCTGGATTGAACTGACAACATATCATGCAGGTACGTACTTTCTGTTTGGCTGCTGCTCGTAAATGCTTGTTAAACCAAATATTCTGGATACTGTCTATCATGGCTTTTTTCTCCTAAATGTGCTGGACTATGTGCGGTGTTAATAATGACTTGAACCATAGAGTCGGGGAGAAACCATGTGGCTTTTCCCTTCGTCAACCATCCCTGATCTGTCTGGACCCCTCCTTGTTCAGACCATTTCTTGATTTCGTCTGGGGTAGCATGTGACTGTATATCTAGTACGTCTTGTGTAGGGTCTCTAACTGTCATGCAAGTCGTCTGGACTGGAACATCTGTCTTCGTCTTGTCAACTGGAAGGTCTGGAGTCTGAGCTGTAAGCTTGGCTGTTCGATCTGCTAGATCGTTACCTTGAGAAATGATGTCAGTGGCTTTCGTATGTGCTTTGCACTTCATAACAGCGATGGCTTTCGGTAAATGTATTGCTTCTAACAGAGCTTGAATGAGGGGGCCATGCTGAATCTTGGCTCCATGAGAGGTCATGAAACCTCTTTCTTGCCAGAGTACTCCAAAGTCGTGTACGACTCCGAATGCATAACGTGAATCTGTGTATATGTTTACTTTCAGGTTCTTGGCTCGTATGCAGGCTTGGGTCAGAGCGACGAGCTCTGCTGCTTGAGCAGACAGGGTGTCAATACGATGTGTTTCTATAACTTCAGTTTCAGTAGTCACTGCATACGCGGCTACTAGTTCTCCTGTACTTGTTCTCATACATGAACCATCCACATAAAGTGTTAGGTCGGGATCAGGTAATGCAATGTCAGTCAAGTCTTGTCTTGGCTTTGTCATGGTGTTAACAACTTCCACACAGTCATGTGTGGCAGGATTTGAAGTAACTGAGGGTAACAGTGTAGCAGGATTTAAAATGTTGCAGCGTCTGATTTCTATGTGTGGCTGAAACAGTGTCAGTTCATACCCTGTTAAACGTGCAATTGTCAAGTGCTGAGTCTGTGTTCGGTTTAAAAGAACTTCCACGGAGTGTGGAACTTGTACTGTCAGGGAGTGTCCTAACACTATGGAATCACTCTGTCTGATAGCTAGAGCTGTGGCTGCAACTGACTTGAGGCACGCAGGCAGAGCCTGGGCCACCGGATCTAATGTGCTAGAGAAATAAGCACAGGGCTTGTATTGTCCCGCTTGATCTTGTGTGAGAACAGATAATGCAGTACCATCACGTTCAGTGACAAAAAGTGTAAAAGGCTTACTGTAGTTTGGTGTCGCTAGAACAGGTGCTTGGCATAAAGCTTTCTTTAACTCATTGAAAACAAGTGTATGTTCTTG
Organism: Lissotriton helveticus; assembly: GCF_964261635.1. Taxonomy (NCBI): domain Eukaryota; kingdom Metazoa; phylum Chordata; class Amphibia; order Caudata; family Salamandridae; genus Lissotriton; species Lissotriton helveticus. The sequence continues at coordinate 1,089,115,594 of NC_136057.1, read as the reverse complement.
GGTCCAAGGGAGGACAGTCGATATGGCTGCCTCCTGTGTCGTTAACTGTATCAGTGGTTTGGCTAGGTATGCGTACTGAGGAATCCATTGTCTGCAATAAGAAGTGAGGCCGATAAAAGCTCGTACCTCCTTCTGGGTCTTGGGCTGTGGAAGATGTGCTATTAACTGGATACGGTCTGGTGTCAACTGCCTACCCCTCTTGGACAGTAAGTGTCCAAGGTAGACCACTTGCTGGACACAGAATTGTAGTTTTGAAGGGGACACCTTGTGCCCCATCTCGGCCAGGAAATACAAGACTGTAAGTGACGCACGTTCGCAGTCACGTTCAGAACGGGCTGTGATCAATAGATCATCGACATACTGGAGCAGGGCAGTGTCAGTTGGCATGTGAATACTGTCTAGTTGTCTTTTAAGTGCTTGACTGTAAATACTAGGACTTTCTGTGAAACCTTGAGGAGCTCGTGTGAATTTATAGCTTCTTCCATTTACACAGAAACCGAAAAGGAACTGGCTGTCTGGATGAATGGGGACACTAAAGAATGCGTTCTTGAGATCAATAACAGTAAAGAACGTAGCTTCGGAATCAATGGCAGTCAATAGGGAAGAAATATCTGGAACCACAGGGTACTGGGGTATGATACATTTATTAAGTTCTCGAAGATCAATCACTAATCGATAAACTGGAGGTGCATTTGGATCAGTACGTTTAAGAATCGGAATGATAGGAGAATTACATACATTGGAGTCAGTTTCTACAACTACTCCTTGAGCAATGAGTTCGTCGATAATTTTTGATAAGGCTGCTACAGCCTCAGGTGGCAATTTGTACTGTCGGATTCGTGGTAATACAATACCTTGCTTCAGAGTGACACGATAGGGTGTAATGTGCATACAACCTACATCAGTTGGACCTTGCGCCCATAAATGCTGAGGTACATTCAATAATCTTGGATCAAAATCACGTAACACATAATGACCTTTAAAATCTCGTAAAAACAATCTCACTCCTTCTGGGGACCAGCATATGACTGCACCTAATTCTTTCAGTGTCTTAATACCTAGTAAATTTTCTGGACATGATTTCGTAAGTAACAAGTCTGTAGTTCGGGACAATGGACCGAGTTCTAGGGAAACTGGTTTCGATATTTCATTAACAATAGGCTTTCCTGAAAATCCCAGGGAAACGTTTCTTGAGCCTGAGAGCGGAGCCCCTGGAACCTCGTCATGACTGATGGTAGTCCTACTTGCCCCTGTATCAATCAGAAACTTTCTGTCTTTCCCTAATACTTGACTATGTACATAGGGACCCTCTTGATCTACAGGAACCTCGATGAGAGGCAAGCCAACCTCCCTCTCTAGGCTGTTTCATGAATACTGCTGATATTCTGGATATTCCGACTGTGCGTACTGGTACATCTGCTGTGTAACGTGTTGTGTGGCAGCTATAGGCTGCGGTACTGTAACTGTCTGTTGTGTGTTCTGCGGTGGTTGGGAATTCTGCGAAACTTGTTCTTGTCTAGGAGGACGTGGTCTCTCTTTCGTTTTACCTGTAGCTATGTTATGTTTCAGAACTGCACATTCGTTTATATAATGACCTGGCTGTTTACAGTAATTGCATGTCCCTTTAACGGGAGCTGCCGAATGACTAGTTTGATTCGGACCCTTCTTCTGGCTGTCTTGTGGAACAGACTGTGCAACCAGTACTTTCATTTTTGTGTCTTTCATACGTCTCCTTTCGTGTTCCTGCTCTTCCCTGATTCTATTCTGGTGATACTGTAACATCTGTAGCATTTGAGATGGGGTATTAGCTTGCCAAGTACTCTCGACTTTAAATACTCTATTCTTAACTTGCGGTAAAGAATTCTCAACTAGTTTGGTAACAAAAAGATGTGGATACGACTCACTACTTGTTTTCAGACCGCTATTAATAATGAAACATTTCTCGAATCTGGAATAAAAATCACTAGTGTCTTCGTCCTGTTTCTGTTTACAGGCTGAGATGGCGTCCCAGTCTTCCTTTTTCGTGGCTAGTAATCTTGGCAAGACTTGTATTAACAGTTCGGGCAATTCTTTGGCTTTATCCCCAAGACCAGTACCTGGGACTCGTGTGTTATCTTCGTTCTCTAATGCGGACCAATCTATCTTTTTCTCTCCCACCTCCCATTCTTTTTCTTTAAGTTTTTCATATATGCCCGCAGGCAACAGGACCTTTAACATTTTTATGATATCAGGATACGTGTATTCTCCCATACGGAGCATGTCTTTTAATTCACGATGGAACCCTGCTGGATCTTTATCGTGACAGGGTATTAACTTTTTCATTTCTAGTAGTTCTATTTTCGTGATAGGGGTGTAAACAAATACTCGTTCTAGATTACCCCCCTCTCCCTTAACTGGATGCACTTCTCTCAACGGATTCTGTCTGTCTATGTAGAACGGAGGTGAAATTGGAACAAAATGCGGAGTCAAGAACGTTCTGTATTTGTGGCGCTGTTCTAGAATGACACTAATTAGATCGGTACCTAGACCTTTCCATCTGTTTAGGAGTAACTCGTTCAATACATTATATAAGGGACCTGGATCAGAATGCTGACTCTCGTACAGGGTAATGAGGTGCTGGATCATATACATACCCACCAGTCGCTGCTCGGCTGGTGGCAGTTTCAGAAACATTTGAGCCACTACTTCGTCTGGAAACGTGGTAGAATCACTAGTCCATCGGACTGCTGATCGGGCTAGTTCTTGTTCATGCATGGTACTAAGTTCACTGTAACCTATTCGTAATTTCAGAACTTTATCTGTAGCCTGGAATACCTGTTCAAGAGAACACTGTTCTGGTACGGGAGGAGAAAAAACTTTCTTATAATCTAGGCGTGTGTGTCTATCGGACGGTCTCGTTCTACCTACATACGCTATTCTACTGGGATTCTCGGTGTCTACATCTTCGTCTGAAGAATCATTCTCTTTGTCTGCTACTATTCTTGCTTTCTCTTTTTGGTGTATACTTATAATTTCTTTACGGATCTTTCTGTACATAGTTTCTATACAATTTTGTGTCTTGTGTTTTCCGTCTGCTATATTGTCACTCCATCTTGTCAGGGCTTTCATCTCGTCTTTGTCTTTATCAGGATAATCCTGTTCTCTTATTAAACAGTTAATCAAGAACTGTAAAATCATACTTTGAATCTCGATCTTTCTGTGTGCCATAGCTTCGTGAATACTTCCTGGGTTCTCCCCTGTTCGGATAAAATGATATATTCTGTCTAAATGTTCTTTCATATCTGGCAGGGTGGCCAAAAAGTTGGCAACTCGTCTTAAACGTACTGAATATAATATCATGTGATCTTCGCCTGGTACTGAATCATATCTACAATCAGTAAGGAACTTCTTGAGGGCTTCATACGTAGCCACTTTGGGCGTACGCTGTAACGCTGCATCTCTCAGCGTCAGGCGTTTTGTTTGAGGCGGGGTGGTAGGAGCACCTCCCCCTGCCCCTCGTGAACTGGAATCGTCAACTAATACTGGATGTGCGGCTGCTGGTAACGTGACTGGTAAAACGGGCACACGTAATGTGGGCTGGTCCGGGGGTACTGGCGCATGGACAGGACCAAGGACTGGAGGCTAAGCATGAGCGCAAAATCCGCTCCGATCGCGGATTTTGCGGATTTTCGGTAAATCCGCGATCCGCGAACTTTCGCGAATTTACCGAGAATCCGCAATCCGCGATCGGAGCGGATTTTGCGGTCAAAAGTTCAAGCCTAATGCATTTACGATGGCGCCGGCAAGCTGCCAGCGCCATCCTCAAATGGTTACTTAATTAGCTTCGACAGGAAGCTCTAACAGATAAGATAAAGCAGGGGCTCGAGCGCCTGCTTTATTTTATCAGTTGGAGCTTCCTGTTGAAGCTCATTAAGTAACTTTTGCAGGATGGCGCTGGCAGCTTGCCGGCGCCATCGTAAATTATTTACAGTGTCTTCTTGCATAAATTTGAAGGGCAGGGTTCATTCTGGCACGACGGTCCTGGCACAAAAAATAAACCTCAACAGGAAACACTTGCAGGTGTGCCTTGTTCCCAAATATACCATCGGAAATCCGCTGTGATGCTGGTCTCTGACCTTTTATACACACAAGAGGCATGTGCGCTCGCATTGAAGCCCCGTCCGTTTGGCCCCGCCCACACACTCGAGGTGTGCACCGTCTTCCCGCCATTTACCCACTATGATGGACATTTCACTCAAGGGACCCCTGCGCACTTCGGCGCGATTGCATTAACACACACTTGGTCGCTGGAACTAGTTGAAGCGCAAATGCGGTGACTCATTCATCAGCCCAAAAAAAATCGTGAAATCGTGGCATTTGCATCTTTGACTTTTAAGAGCACAATCCCCGTGCTGTTCCTGTGACCAGGGGCTTCTGTCTCTTAATCTGCTGCTCTGATCGGTCTCTGACGTTTTATACACACAAGAGGCATGTGCGCTCGCATGGAAGCCCCGTCCGTTTGGCCCCGCCCACACACTTGAGGTGTGCACCGTCTTCCCGCCATTTACCCACTATGATGGACATTTCACTCAAGGGACCCCTGCGCACTTCGGCGCGATTGCATTAACACACACTTGGTCGCTGGAACTAGTTGAAGCGCAAATGCGGTGACTCATTCATCAGCCCAAAAAAAATCGTGGCATTTGCATCTTTGACTTCTAAGAGCACAATCCCCGTGCTGTTCCTGTGACCAGGGGCTTCTGTCTCTTAATCTGCTGCTCTGATCGGTCTCTGACCTTTTATACACACAAGAGGCATGTGCGCTCGCATGGAAGCCCCGTCCGTTTGGCCCCGCCCACACACTCGAGGAAGCCCCGCCCCCAAATCCGCAGATCCGCAAAATCCGCGGATTTTGCGGATCCACGATCCATGAATCCGCAAATTCGTGAATCGTGGATCCGCAAAATCCGCCCATGCTTACTGGAGGCACAGGAATTACATTATTAACAGGAGGCTGGACTTGAGCTTGGACTGGCGGGATAGGATTAGTATTAGCATATTCGGGAACAGTGTCGTCTAAATAGGAAGAAAGAACAATTTCGGCTGCAGTCGGTTTATGACGCAGCTTAGTCGGAACCAAGGGTGGCGGTAAATTATGGAGTGCTTCCGGGGTCGCCTTCGGCAAACCCTCGGCAAGAAGAGGATACATACCTTTAATAAGGGCATTTCTCTGTCTGTCTGACTGTTCTGCTCTAACTCGTTCACCTTCTTCTATTAATTCCCTTTCTTGGGCTTTTTCTGAGGATTCTCTACTTAATTCTGCTTTTCTGAATTCTTTCTCTGTTCTTTTATGAGATTCTTTACGCCATAACTCTATGGCATCTTTCTGGGACTGTCTGGCTTTCTTTTTCCATAATGCTTCTTCTACTCGCATGATGCACTCGGCATCCCATGTACCTGATACAGGCCATCTATATTTCTCTTCAAGATGCTGAGTATAATCAGCCCATAAATCTAGATACAGTATGGCATCTAAGCCATGCTTGTGATACATGAAATGTCCAGGACTGTCCCTAGGAGGGACAGGAACTGATTCTTTGAGTAACCCTTTTCTGGTTTTTATCTGACGTAATTTCGAAAACAGCGGCATATTTGAGCCGTACTTGAACTTGAACTTGAACACAATACAGAATGAACACAATAATGAATAGCAAAACAGTCATTCATACCACGACATCAAGAACACATTAATAACAGTTCGAACAAAATACTACCTGATAGATTGAAAACATAATACTTGAATTTCTCGAGAACGGACTTACTAGAATTACTGGATGCACTGCTAAAACAGTACAGAACATACCGGTCTCATAAAGAGACACGTCATACCGTATCCACCTAGATGGACACGTCGGACTGGATCTGCGTACCCAAACCCATCGGACCGGAGACAAACTAATGACCCCGTCTAGATACTCCCCCAGCAACGGTACTCACCGGGAAGCAGAACTGAAGGCCTCGGACTGGACTGGACTGCTACGACGTCTGGTTATTACTACGCACTACGCATGCGCTTCGGGCTTCGGGCTTCGGTTACAGGTGGGCCTCCGGATACCTCGGACCTTGCTCTCTCGGCTTGGGCTCTGGTCGGGACGAACCGCCTTCCTCACCGCCTCGTCTGGATGCCGGACCGCAGTCTCCGTCTCCTCCGTGGGCCTGAGGGAGACTTGAAGCAGAAATATCTGCACGTGCACGGTAGAGGTTCCGTCACGGCTGTAGAAGGGTCAGGGGGCCTGCGTTACATCGCCGGCGCGTGGGGAAGAGGTAAGTCCCTGTTCGGGCGCCATTATGTGGTAAATAAATAATTAATTACCGGTACTATTTTTCTATGCATTAAATAAAACAGATAGCTCAATAAATAAGAGGCAGGATCCGGGGTATCTGAGTTGAACAGGCTTTAATCAGGCACAAGGGAAGGGACAGGATCGGAACAGCCTGAAATAGAATGGCATGGAATGGCAGCTGCAACGTCTCATTAACAGTACATGATATATATAGTAAAACAGTACAATTACATTGCATACAGTAGGCGTAACAAGTGACAAACGTAAGATAAGAACACATGGGCGTACAAAGAAGGCGTGCATGGAGACATGTGATGAAAACGTCACAGAAGTGTCATAAATGGGTGGATACATGGAGGGGGCTACCTGGGCAGCTGGAACCTTTAACCTACTGGTGCGCGCAAACGGGCCATGACGTGTAACTAGGGAGAACTGGGGGCTCTGACTTCTGCACTAGAAGAGGAGACTAAAGTCTGCGATGTCAGGACGACATGTACCTATAGCATATCTGGTATCTGGTGTTTGGAGAACATGTTGATAGAATCTAGAAGCTATCAGGGCAAAGGCTACTTGACACTAAGGCTGGTGCATGCATATATTCTACGTGTATTGCGTGTGCTATGAATCTTCTATGGATATTAATTCAGTAATTCTCTTACATGGAGACAGGAAGACTAGACTATAGCTGAAGATGTTTATGCGGTTCGTTAGCTTAGGAATGTGAAGACGGAGAGCTGGACTGATAACTAGAGGCATAACATATTCTTGGCAGACAGGCAGGCAGGCCAGGCCGGGCACCGCGCTGCTTGGCAGAAAGTAAGCGAAGGGTCAGGGATGCGGGAGGGGCTGCATCGCTCCTCGGAGTGGGTTCAGGAGACTGGAGACTCGAATCTGGTGTCCGGGCCCTTATGAGGCCTAGAAACGGGAACAATTCGACGTATTAACGTGCATAATGTAAAACGTTGGCAACATAGGCCTAATACTCGTTGTTTTCACGAGGACTGGAAACTGGCATACTAACGTTGGACACAACTATAATTGCGTCTTTATTCGGTCAAGGGGGAACATATGCATATCGATCATGCACATATAACATATAATGGGGGAACACGTAGGCACACATGACAAGGCAAAATTCAATTTTCCTCACTGTCTGGATCTCCCCTTCTTTCCCATGCACCTTCTGCCTTTTTGGTGTCTCCCATTTACTTTCTGTTATGCCGTCCTGGTTTGGGGCAGTTTTTTCTGCAGCATTAGTGTCCGTAGAGTTCCCCTGAATTTTTGTTAGTATGCTCCTCATAGGGTTTTTCCTCCCCCTGACTTCTCAGCTGATACCTATTCTGGTATAAGCCCCTTTCTGACCCCCGCCACAATTTTCAGAGCTTGTGATGCCACTGTATTTACTTGGAATCTTTCTATTGGAGCAGAAAATACTCTAGCGCTTTTATTCTGTGTCTGTATCTGTTGTATACCTTTCCCCACACACCTATTTCCACTCACTTTCCCCTTCCAACAGTTTTCGGCTGTACCTCCAACATTGGAATACCACTGACCTGTTTTTTTTTATGTGCACTTACTGTTGTTACCCCGGTGCTCAGGACCACCAAAGGTTTCCTACATTTTCCACGGGAGCCTGCTGTGCTTTTGTCCCTTGATAATTTCCAGTGTATACGGAGCTCTCTGCCTTTGCTCTTGTTCTGCCGATGCCTCTGCCCAAGCTGCCCTGGATGGGGTTCTGAGCCACCGCCCTCTGGCCCCTTCCTATCTCACTGGCCGCGCGTGCCCAGCAGGAGTCCCTGATAGGCACCCCTGTGGACTTCCCCAAAGCCGGTTAACCGTCCAGGCATCTCTCTGCCAGCTGGACCGCCGTGGAGCAGCCGGCAGCGCTCGCCGTTATCAGGTGAGACCTTCGATGCAAAACTGCACCGCACCCCACTTCACTGTTTTATCCGATGATACTCATAGTACTCATGTCTTCATAGGCTACTTGAATGAAAACATCAAGAATTATGACCTGGTGATCTTAAAACTCTGGTGCCTCCGCAACAGCGTCACAAGGGGCCGCCATGTTTTCCCCGCTAGTTGCAAGGCTATGACTAATATTTGTTGTAAAATGAAGTAAGGGTTGCCAAATGGAACTGTTGGGTACTGTTGTGTTCAGTGCCGCGTCAGCACCAGATGGATTTATCGACTTCAAGGAACTGTACTTTTAAAGTATTCTTGAAAGTGCTTATTTTTAAGTACTGTATTTTGGTCTTGTTTTGGATCCATAAAAATATAGGATATTTTTGTAAACTGGTGTGGTGTCCTTTTTAGTGCTTTTACTGTATTACTGTTTGTTATGTGCAAATACTTTACACATTGCCTCTGAGATAAGCCTGACTGCTAGTGCCAAGCCTAACCTTGATCATCTGCTTAGCCAAGTCATGTCACCGTGCATCATCCTCCCTCAACGTGGTATAGTATTTCTGGGGCACCTTCACCAAATCTTGGAGAGATGACTCAATGTCTTCCAGGACTAGTCTTCTTGCAATCAATCTCCGGACGTCTTCCTGGTAGGATTCATTGACATCACTGATGTCGTTTGAGATGTTATCTCTGATTTCACTGATCATGTCACATATTACATCACTGATCATGTCATCAGTGATGTAATATGTGATGTCATCATCAGTGCATTGAGGGGCATGAGTTATAGTTAGCTCAACTAAGTATAACGGCCAAATTTCTCTGGTTTTGTATGAGTGAAATGTCCAACTAACTCAACTACCTGTAAGGTCCCTGAAACCAGTGTTTTTTCAGTGAATTTCTAAGGTTTTTTAAATGCTAAATACTAACTATAATGTCCCTGAAACCTATGTTTTTTTCAGTGAATTTCTCAGATTTTTAAAATTCTAATTTATAACTATAATGTATTAGACATGTTTGCAGAGTGGTGCAGAAAGGAGGCTGGGCCTCTGACCAGCACTCAGGAATTCCGCTGCATAGGACTTACAGGAGGTACCAGGAGGGCTTCTTGGCCACCAAAGTAATTCAGGAGTAAAGAGGACTTCATCCCCCAACCCGTAGTGTGCCTGGAAGCACATTTGCAGACTGGTGGAGAAAGGGGGCGTGGCCTATGAAGACCTCTTAGCAATACCACTGTGTGGGACCTACTGGAGGTAACAGGAGGGGTAGTTGGCCCCTCCAGTAAGTCTTACACAGCAGAATTGGTAAGTTATCATAGCACGCCATGCCCGTTGGAATGTATTATCTTGTCTCTAAAAAGGCACTGCCAAAGTTATTGAGGTCTGTAGAAAGATGCTAACATTCAGAAGAGTAGCATGACAGGAGTCAGCCGTTCATTTTGTCTTAGTACTGGCATTGCGAATTCTCTCTGTTGTAAAACTGGTAGAGAAAAGTGAGGTTTAAATCATGTTTCCAGAGACTGTATTCTAGTCCATATAAGTCTCTTCATAGTTAAATTAAGAGTAGTCCGTAGATAGTGAGGTGTGTGCTTTAAACTGAAAGTGTACTCTGTCAAGTTTGAATGTCTGACCTGTAACACGTCTCAGGCATTTCTGCATTTGAATATGTAGTCTGATATATGTGGTGCAGCTGATGAGCCTAACTTAAAAAGTATACAGTCTATCATATCACTGCACAAATCTTGTGAGACCTACATCAGCACTGAGTCCGACTTGGCTAGACAGGCATCATCAAATCAGTTGAACACACACCTTCATACCTGGCTGCTCTCTCTGAGTAGAAAGTGATTCATGGAGCCTTTTGTACAGACATTAAGAAAGCATGTATTGTGAAAGTGAGGTAGTGTTTCACCTATAAGTTTCTTTACATAGCTAAACGACCCTGTGCTCCGACGACTGGCTCCACCGCTCACTGTGAGGCCCTTGCTGTGTTTTTTCAGGATAAGGTCCAAAACATCTATAAGACCTTTCCATCTACAGGGCCTCCAGTGGAGTCTCCGACCAACGTCTATGGAGATATCGTTTTGCACGCACTGCCCCCGCTGACATCTGAAGGGTTTGACATCTTGGCGAAGCAGGTTAAATCTGGGTCCCCCGCTGACCCGCTCTGTTCGTCTCTTTTTAGAGATCAGTCGTTCGTGGGACGGACCGTGGTACAGTCCTTGATTAACATCTCGTTGGAGTCTGGCACGGTTCCCCTTAGCTGGAAGCGGGCGGTGGTTTCTCCCATCTTAAAGAAACCCTCACTGGACCCAGATAAGCCTGAAAATTATCGGCCTATTTCTCTGCTCCCTTGGCCTACCAAAGTGTTGGAGGCCCATGTCAACAAAGTTCTTTCAGCCCACCTTATCCAGGCTAATATCTTGGACCCCTCCCAGAACGGCTTCCGTGCTGGCCACAGCACGGAGACCGCCCTTCTCTCCATGGCGGAACATCTTCGCACGGTGATGGATGCGGGGCAGACAGCGGCGCTCGTTTTATTAGACCTGAGCGCCGCGTTTGACACTGTCTCCCATCCCATCCTGTTGCATCGCCTGGAGGAGATTGGGCTGGTCGGCACTGCCCTCCAGTGGTTCCGCTCTTTCCTTGACGATCGTTTCTTTAGCGTTGCCCTGCCACCGTTCCAGTCCCAATTCCTTCCTTTGAAACAGGGGGTCCCGCAAGGCTCCTCGCTGAGCCCCACGTTGTTCAATCTATACGTGAGACCGCTGGCTGAGGTCGTCAAGCAATGGGGCATGACCATGGTCTCATATGCTGACGACACTCAGCTAGCGATTACGATCAGCGGGGATGCGGACCGGGATGCCCCCAGGTTTCAGAGCGGACTTAGGGCGGTGGCAAGCTGGATGAAGAACAACTGTCTCCAGCTCAACGCTAAGAAAACAGAGATCATGATCGTCGGTAGTAGGGCGGAACTGTGGGGAGACAGGTGGTGGCCTGCTGAATTGGGGCCGGTTCCCTGCCCGGTCACTGAACTAAAGAACTTGGGAGTATGGATGGACCCTGCTCTCAGTTTTGTGGGCCATTCGAAGAAAATCGCGGCCTGCTGTTTTGGCATCTTGCGGTCGTTGCGTCCCATTCTGAAGTTCTTTGACCATCGTACCAGGCAGCTGATAGTCCAGGCTACTGTGTTATCTCGCCTGGACTATGCAAGCTCTCTCCTGGCAGGGACCAATGTGGCTGAAATCACCCGCCTCCAACGTGTGCAGAATGCCGCGGCGAGAGCCATTGTCGGCTTACCCCGAACGAGCTCCGTCTCTGGCACACTGAGATCAATGCACTGGCTGCCTATCAAGGCAAGAATTCAGTTTAAAGTGCTGTGTCTGGCATTCAAGATTTTGAGGGGAGGGGGTCCGCAAATCCTTGCGGATCTTTTGTCCTGGTATGTTCCTACCCGTTCTTTGAGATCTGGGGGCCAAGCTCTTGCCGTGATCCCTCGATACAGGCTGTGTCGGGTTGGTGGTCGATCCTTCCGGGTCAGAGCAGCTGAGCTTTGGAACTCCCTCCCAGTCGAATTGCGGTTAGTAGACGATCTGTTAGCTTTTCGTAAAGCGTTAAAAACCTTTCTCTTTTAATAAACCTCTTTGCTTTTATCTGTTGTGTTCCCTGTAGGTGTTGCATATTTCCTGCCATGCGCCAGGACGCCCCTTAGCTGGGGCAGCTGCGCGCAATACAAATATGTGTAACATAACATAACATAACATAACATATGCTGTATCATCTCTAAAAGGTACACTCTAAGGTGTTTAGAAGGATGTTGAAATTTACAAGAGTGGCATGACAGGAGTTGGTCTTACATTTTGGTGTAGGCCTGGCCTTGTGAGCTCTGACTCTGTAATAAAAGTAGTACAGAAAAGTGAGGATTAAAATATGTTGTCCGATGTATTAATATCTTTCCCAGTCCATGTAAGTCTCTCCAAAGGTGCCCTTGAAGTAGGTGGTAGACAGTGAGGTTGGTGATTTAGATAGCATACTCTCTCAAATTTGAACATCTGACTGTTGCCATGTCTGAGGTATGTTTGCACTTCTATGTGTATTCTGATGTGTGTGGTGCAGCTGATCAGCCTAACTTAAAAACTATAGAGACTATTATACCCCTGCACAAATCTTGTCACAGCTACTTCTGCATTTAGTGACAGAAACACAGATCTCTTAGCTAGGCAGGCATCATGATAACACTTGAACACACATGTTCATACCCAACAGCGCTGTGTAATGAGCAGAAACTGATTTATACAGCTTCTGTTTAAATGTTTAAATATTAACTTGTCTCTAGAAATGCACTGACACACTCATTGAGGGCATTATATACATGCGGACATTCATCAGATTGGTATGTCAGGAGTCAGTCTTTTATTTTGGCTTAGGCTTAGCATTGTGGCTTCTGCTTCTCTAATAAAAGTGATGGAGAAACTGAGGTTTAAAGCATGTTCGTAGATGTATTAACCGCTATCCTATTCCATATAATTCTCTGAATAGGTATTCTGGGAGTAGGCCACAGATAGTAAACTGTATACTTTAAACTGAAAGCATTCTGTGTCAAATTTGAATGTGTGGCTGTTATCATGTCTCAGGTATGTTTGCACTCCAATGTGCAGGTTGACATGTTGGTACAGCTAGCGAGAGTAACGTATAAACTATACAGCCTATTATGCCCCTGCACAAATCTTGTCAGAGCTATTTCAGCACTCAGTCCCAGAAGCAGAGTTGTGTTAGATAGGCTGGTGTCACAAAAGCACTCAAACACTCAGTTGTCTGTATAATGAGCAGAAAGTGATTCATGCAGCTTCTTTTACAAACATTTAGAGAGTATGTGATGTGAAGCAGAAGTAGTGTAATATCTATTGGCTTATTTACATGTGTCATCTCACTGCAGAAACATAGAGACATACTAACTGAGCTGTTTAGAAAGAAGCTGCAATTTACTAGAGTGGCATGGCACATGTTGGTCTTTCATTTTGGCGTAGGCCTGGCATTTTGAGCACTAGTCTCTCATGAAACTACTAGAGAAAGGTGTGGCTGAAAGAATGTTGGCAGTATTATTAACCAATATCCTAGTGCATATAAGTGTCTGCAAAGGTACACTTTGACTAGGCTGCAAATAGTTAGGCTAGTGCTTTAAAGTGAAAGCATAGTCTGTCAAGTTTGAATGTGTGAGTGCTCAGGTATGTGTGTACTTCTATGTGTAGTCTGACACATGGGGCCCGATTCACAGAATGAACTTAAGACAAAATCCTAAACTTACTACAATTTGGTATTCACAGAATGCACTTACTACTTTTGGAATTCACAGAATGCACCTACTACTTTCGGGATTCACAGAATAAACTTACTACTTTCGGTATTCACAGATTGGATTTAAGACAACTAACTTTACGTCCGCCGCCGGGGAGTAATTTACGGCTCAAAATCGTAATTTACTGCACTGTGCCGTAATGTACGATTACGGGGCCTATATTACGATTACGGGGCGTATTTTACGATTACGGGGCGTAAATTACGCTTTTGGGCCGTTGGGCATGTTAGCTAAGGGGAAACACCTGGCCAAGGTCCACCCATCCCCCAACATGGATCAGCTGACACACAGCAGCCAATCCCAGCCCTGCAGCATGTATGAAAGCAGAGCAGACACAAACAATCCCTTTTCAGGATGTCACTGAACGTGTTTGTAGCACTACCCCTTGCCAGGCGGCAAAACGACTTGCGGAGGAGGAGAAGAGCAGAGAGGATCTACAGGCAGAGGGTCAACATATTTGGAATTTCCAGCCACGATGTAAGGGCCAGGTACCGTTTCCCACCTGAAGTCATCTTGGAATTGATATGTGAGTGGGAGCAGGAACTTGACTCTGTGACCTGCTGCTCACATGCAATACCAGCATACCTCAAAATCCTTTCTGCCTTCCACTTCTTTGCTACTGGGTCCTTCCAAAGGGTCACCAGTGACCATGTGGGCATTTCCCAGGCGAGCCAGTCGCGGTGCCTGCATCAGGTACTGAGATGCATCACTAATAGAGCCACCAACTACATCAAAATGCCATATACTTTGGCCATGAGACAAAGGACAGCAAGAGATTTTTATCTCCGTGCACAATTCCCACGTGTGCTAGGTGCAATCGATTGCACCCATGTGGCCCTTCAGCCCTTGCACACATCTTCTGCAACAGACACAGATGGTATTCCATCAATGTACAAGCTGTCTGTGATGCCAGTGGAAGGTTCATCAATGCGCATGCAGTGTTCCCAGGCAGTACACATGACAGCTTCATATTCCGCATGTCACCTCTTGCTCGGCGTATGGCTGCTGGAGAATTTGGTAACATGTGGCTATTGGGTAAGTACCAAGCACTGAAAATGAGTGATATGCGTCATTGAAATGTCTGAATGCCCCCCAATAGTAATGATTGTACAATAAGAAACATGGCCCAACAGACACTGCATGTATGAACGTATAGATCATGTCCTGTGAAAGTCAAAGAGTGAAATGTTAACAACTGCCCTTTCTTCCCTCCTCAGGTGACGCTGGGTATGCACTCTCTCTACATCTCCTCACCCCTTACAGGCGTGCTAACACTGTACCTCAGCGTAGGTACAATAGGGCACACATACGTACTCGAGCCATCATCGAGCGCACTTTTGGACTGTTGAAGTCGCGATTCAGATGTCTCGACCGTACAGGGGGTGTGCTTCTGTACTCCCCAGTAGTCGTGTGCAAGATCATACTAGCCTGTTGTGTTTTGCACAACATTGCTCTAATGCATGGCTTAAACATGCCTCTCGAACCTCGACTAGCTCTGAATGTGGGAGACCGGGCTATTGCACATGACCGATGTCAGGGCATGCAAGTCCGTGATCAACTCGTTGCCACGTATTTTGCATGAGCAACCTGTAGTGTCATGCCAACATGTAGTTTGCTGTCTGTTGTCAATGATGAAATGTGGACAGACACAACAGTGTCCATAAATGCCACCCTGAGACGACTTTGCAAACCACACTAACTGCATGCAAGTCACAGCTGCTGACAGAAGTCAAAAGGTGGATTGTGCCTCAGGTCATGTGCCCATGTCAGCAAGCAGCGTAGTGGACAGCCCTAAAACAAACTATTCACGCTGATCACAAACAATACATGTCCTGAGAGACATACCTGGACCTCATAAGGATGGGTCACCAAATCACAAAAGGTTGCATACTCAGGCCTATGCCCACTACAGATTTGACTCCCCCACAGATGATGGGCACAGAATGGGAGTGATGATGTCATGGGAGATTCATGCACCATGGGTCAGGTTCACAATAACAGTTGAATCTCTGCATATCAGCAGGGATGCCCCAGTAATTGTGCCTCACAGCAGACATCACTTGCGCCATCATGGATGTGCCGCATTTACAAAGCTGTGCGCTGTGGGCCAAGTATAGACAGAAGCGTGAAGCATATGCTGTCATAAAGGTGAAGCACCACTGGAGTTGGGTCGCAAGTGCAATGCAGCTCCAGCAAGGCAAGCGGCGATCCGATGCCTAACATGCTGCATCAATTCTTAGGCCTCCTACAAGCAGGCGCAGGGTTGTGACGCAGCATGGCCATGAAAATGACTGAGTGTAAATTGGTAAATTTCACACTGCCACTGTTCGGAGGTGTTTGTGTGCTGGAAGGCCCCCCCTGTGCAGGAATGCACAACTGCAGTGCAGGGCCTTACAATATGACACATTTCACAGATGCGTCATGTTGAAGATACCCCACAGCATGGAGGTGGCGTAGCGCTGCTGCGCCACCAAAGTTACGCTACTGTGGCGCAATAGTTGCATACACGGCTCGTATAGCTGCCCCCATATGTATCTGACATATCCACACCAATGTTACATAACACTTCATTCAACTCTGATACTGAGTACTCAATATGAACTACATGTCCCATAATGCAAAGTATGAGATTAGGAAAGTGGGATGGATGTTGTCAGCCCCCTACCCCCTTCACTGCATAAATGACTTGAAATTACCTGTTCCCCCTTTTCATACATATTCATGATACACACCTGCATTGTCATTTCACCTTCCCCTACATCAGATCAACAGGATGGCAGTGGATTTGTTTACAGAATGTGGATGGCCCAGGATTAATACAAAATGGCTGCAAAATACTTCCTGTGATGTATTTCCTGTCTCCCACTACCTGTATAACATTTCCTGTATGATATAATGTGTTCCGGGTCATCATCGTAATTTACGGCGCAAATTCGTAGTTTCCGGTGCCGCGTCGTAATGCGCGTGCGCGTGAACTACGATCCGGAACCGGAAACTACGATTTCGTGCCGTAAATTACGAAAATAAACTAGAACACATATTTTCATACAGGCAAGCAAATACATGAAGTGGGAGACAGGAAATACATCACAGGAAGTAGTTGGCAGCCATTTTGTGGTCATTCTGAGTCATCCTCTATCACTGATCAGATCCTCAGGCATCCTGCTGCTCTCATCTCACCTAATTCCCTATAATGGCTGAGGAATATGAGGAGAGAGCCCCTCCTTTCACAGACAGGGAATTGGACATCTTGGTGGAGGGGGTGCTGGAAAAATTCCCTCAGCTATATGGGGACCCTGAGCATCAGCTGAGCACTGCAGCCCGGGGCAGGCTATGGGCCAACATCGCCGAGCGCTGCAGTGCAGTGGGAGTGGCCAGCAGGAGGCCTAGGGCGTGCCGCAAGCGCTGGGAGGACCTGAAGCGGTGGGCCCGTACCAAGGCTACCGAGCTGGCTGACCTGTCCTCCCAGCACCATGTACATCGTCCTCGCCTGTCACCACTGTACAGGAGGGTCCTGAGAGCAGCTTGGCCGACCCTCCATGCTCAGCTGGAGGAGCACGAGCAGCATGGACCTAGTAAGTGCATCATATGCAATATGAGTCTGGGAGTATGATGTGAGTGAAACAGTGTTGTACCATTGTGTGTTTCATGCCTCCATTAGCCAATTGCATGTCCAAGCAGCAGTCACCAGGTTTCAAGAGGCACACTGTGGCATATGTACTATACAGGCCAGGGTGCATTTTGGGAGTTGTAGTTTTCTCATGACAACTGGGTAAATGCGCCACACTCATGCATCCATATTGAATTCTGCTCTGCCAGCACCACTACAATTGAACCAAGTCAATCATAACAGATGTGTGCATTGGATGAGCGATGGTACAGAGACTGTCCAGTCTGCACATGGCAGGCCATAGGGGATTGGATGTTGTGATTAGCATTGCACCTGTAGCGTTGTGTTCCAATTGAGACAGATCATCATGTGCTTTGGAGTCATGACAGATTTTGAGATCCTTGCATCACTCACAAGTTTACACAGTTTGGCAAGGTGTGTCCACTGACAGACGTCTCACCCTCAGTGGCCTATATGACATTTCACATGTACAGGTAGCTGTCACAACCGCCCACCACTGTTCAGCGGTGTACTGCACTACCTTGTAAGTCAAGTAAGGCACTATGTGGCACTGGATTGTTCGAAGATGTGTGGGGACATCAAAAGGCCAGACACACAATGCAGCTAGAGGAGTACTCCAGACCCCACGTGGATGTGTGACCCACATTTGTCTTGTCCCATACAATGCTACAAAGCAGAGGACACTTGTCCAGACTTTCAATAGCTGCTAATCCATATCAATGGCCAATACCTATCATATCTGGACTCTTCATGTTCTCCTATGGTGGACTTGTAGTTGAACTGGCACATGCAGCAGTGACACGACACACAGATCACAACAATGCAAAGGTTGAGGTTTGGATAATGCAGTTGCGCAAGCCACAATAATACACATGAGATGTCCATGTGAAACTCAAATCAGTATATGACAGTGTGCATACATGTAATGTAAGTGCATGGACAGAATGGGGGTTTGGAGCACGCTGCCTCACAGTCCCAGCACGGTTTGTCCCTTTGCATCCTGGTAAATGCTGTACACAGTTCAAACTTACTTAGGAATAATCTGGAGCCATACACCAATTTTGCAGCTGACTTTGCTGTATGTCTCTAGACACATGTTCCTGGAATGAGCGCTTCATCAGTAGAGAGCAGCAGTTTCAGAGAGCAAAGTAAATCATCTGGGTTTGCTGTGTGCCTGTGAGTGTTACTGTGATCTGAGAGGAACTTGGCAGCATTCCCTGCAAACACAGATGATTCAGGAGTAAGTTAGTACTGTAAACAGCATTTTCCCGGATGCAAAGGGGGCAAACTGTGCTGGGACTGTGAGGCAGTGTGCTCCCAACCACCATTGAGTCCATAAGGACTGATGGGCAGATCAACCAGGCACCTGCGCCCCTGTGCACCGCCATAGGAGCACACAAAGCGCCATGCAGCAGGATTATTACAACGTGACGCATACGGTGCAGGAGTGCATCCTAAAAGTGGCTGACTGTAACTACAAGATTTCACTCAGTTACTATTATGGCCAAACGGATTGAAATCTACGCCCCGCTTGAAGCAGGTGTAAGGATTGCCGCAGCATGTCAGCACTCCAGCAAAGCCCGGCTATTCCACCGGGGATGCATCACACATCTGCCACCCAAGCGCCACGCTGTGCCGCTTTGTACATGCGGGCCATCAGGGGTGACGCACGGGTGGGCTGATGCGTTGCAACTCATCAGACACACCTCTGCTGATTAGCGAGATGCGCCAGTAGTTGTAAATCGGCCCCTGATAACTATACAGTCTGATCAGAGGCAAACAAATTCGGACCTAGGCTATTCAATGTATGTGTAGCGTCATGCATGGAACAACCACCACATCAGGATTTTGCTTACACTTCTGCAGGCACGGCTGGTGAGACAGGAGATCCGCAGGAACAAGTCCGGAGAAGGAGACCATCAGTTCGGCGGCGGCTAAACCCTCTTTCCACCAGCGATGAAGAGGAGGAGGAAGAGGAGGAGGAGGGGCCCTCAACATCTGCAGGCCAGGGGGGTTTCACCCACCCGGGATGAAGAAGAACATGACACTGGTACTATGTCCCGGGTGGAGGCTGTGGACATTGAAGGGGGGGTGAAGAACCAGACACCTCCGACCATGATGTGGGGGATGGCCACTCATCCACACATACCTCACCAGTGGGTCAGGAAGAGGTGTCCCCGGGGCAGGGCAATGTTCAACCTGGGCCTGCCATCAGGCCCTCCCTACCTCTAGCGTCTCCCATGCCATCGGGGGCTCCAGCTCAATCCCCTGATACCTGTCCCCCTCCTCATAGCCGCCAAGCCGTACCCATCCGCTCCGGACCTGAGGCACCACATCCCTTCCGGGTCCCCCCCCCCGTGCCGGTGCTGTTCTTCCCATGGCTGTGCCGGGGGACTTGAGTTGGATGGTCGAGGGTGAATTGGACATGTCCGCTCGCATCTTGCTACAGGTGTGTCTGGAGATACGCTCGATGCAAGCGCACATAGTCCGATCATTGGACAACCTCACCACCCATGTCCAGTCCATGAACACGGACATAGTAAGATCTATGGACAACCCGTGCCGGTGCTGTTCTTCACATGGCTGTGCCAGGGGACTTGAGTTGGATGGTCGATGGTGAATTGGACATGTCCGCTCGCATCTTGCTACAGGTGTGTCTGGAGATACGCTCGATGCACGCGCACATATTCCGATCATTGGACAACCTCACCACCCATGTCCAGTCCATGAACACGGACATAGTAAGATCTATGGACAACCTCGGCACCCAAGTCCAGTCCCTGAACACAGCCATAACCTCTTTCATCTCCCAAGTGCCTTCCCATACCACCGTCAATGTGTCCCCCTGTCCGTTGCCCCCACACTGTTTCCCCCCATACTCCTCGTGTGTCACGTTCCCGTGTGGTGCCTGTTCCTGCATCAGCCAGCCGTGTGGATGTGTCCGACCCAGAGGATCTAGACATTGTGGTCCTGGAGGATGACCAGAAAGACACTTGACTGTTGGACTGAGACATTGTTTCGGACGGAGATTTCTTTTTTCCCTTGTGAATAGACTGGTTCCCATGACGCTACCTGACGTATTATATTTGTTTTGCCCCACCCAAATCCTCCTTCTGCATTAAGATCATCATTTGTTTTGCTTTCTCCCTTCCAAACGGACGGTTTGTTTGTGTTCCTACATAAATAACTTGCATAATTAGACTTTGTCTGACTAGTTTGACTTCATTTTGAATGTTTATCCCCAAATATAGACACATATTTAGTAAGTCACATTCTATGCACATGACAACGTGTTGCTATGATGTGTTACACTTGTACCTGTCACACACACACACACACACACACACACACACACACACACACACACACACACATGCCTACATTGTCAGAAGGGACATGGTACACAACAGGATATTACTTTGGTAGATATTTATTGTCTAAATACTCCTAAGGAGCCCAAAACAAATTGGCCATGTCAATGGCGGTCATGTTTGCGTTTCCGCAATAGTGGGGGGGAGGAACGCGGTGAGGGGTGAGGTTGAGGTGGTCGCCTTCGTGTCTGTGGGTGTTGTCCAGGCTGATCAAGAGGTGCAGGTGCCAATGGTGTCTGCACATTAGGTGTCTGTGGCTGGAAAAGGGCTGGTTGTTCAGGTGGTTGAAGTGACTGTGCAGAGGTTGGTGGTGTTTGCGCAGGTAGTGGCGGTGGTGGGAGTGACTGTGCAGAGGTTGGTGGTGTTTGTGCAGGTAGTGGGGGTGGTGGGAGTGACTGTGCAGAGGTTGGTGGTGTTTGGGCAGGTAGTGGGGGTGGTGGGAGTGACTGTGCAGAGGTTTGTGGTTTTTTGGCAGGTAGTGGGAGTGTCTGTGCAGAGGTTTGTGGTTTTTTTGGCAGGTAGTGGGAGTGTCTGTGCAGAGGTTTGTGGTTTTTTGGCAGGTAGTGGGAGTGTCTGTGCAGAGGTTTGTGGTTTTTTGGCAGGTAGTGGGAGTGTCTGTGCAGAGGTTTGTGGTGTTTTGGCAGGTAGTGGGGGTGTTGGGAGTGACTGTGCAGGGTGCAGGTGTGTTTGGGTACCTTGGCTGTGATGCTGTGCAGTTGGTATTACAGGTGTGGGGATGTGCTGTCCTACAGACCGACATGATTGTTCCCCTCCCTGCGTTGGCCGTGAAGGTAGACTTTGGATCACTCTCACCATGCCCTCCATCATCTTCATGGCCAAGGCATGGTGTCTTGCACTCTCTTCCCTTTGGATGGATATCAGGTCTCTCATAGTTCTAGACATTTCCTGCCAAGTGCTGTTCATCCCATCCAAAGCATGGGCCATCCTGTCCACCACCTGAGGGAATTGGGCCATGTCCTGCAGGGACCCAGAAATGTCGGACAGGGTAGCCCCTATGGCCCGAATGTCCTGCCTCACATCCGCCTGCTGTTGGAAGAAGTCCTGCTCCCACTGGCCACCATCACCACGTGCAGACCCCCTCTGCTGGTGTCTGCCAGGGATGAGATGAGCAGGTCCAACAACAGGGGGGAGGCAGGTAGAAGTCTGTGGGCAGGAGTAGGGCGCCCAGGGGATACCAGGTCCACAACAGGGCTGGTACTTCCCACAGTTGTTGGAGAGAATGGCTGGGATAAACTGCGTAGGGAAGAGTGGGTAGGGGAACTACCATGTCGGTCACGGACGTGAGGGCTGTGAGTGAGTGATATCTGTGAGTGGATGTGTGGGAGCCGTGGATGGTTTGATGTATGCCGTGTTTTTGATGGTTTGAGAGGAGGCAGACGGGCGTGGCTTATCAGAGGATATGAGTCCAGGACATCAGTATTGTCATCCCCGGAGTCAATAGGAATGTACTCATCATCCTCTAAGTCAACGTCTTCTTGATCTTCATCATCCTCCTCTTGGGCATGAGTTGCAGCCGACATTGCTGCCTGTAGGATCAGAGGATTCTCCCCTTGGATTGCCCGTCGGCCACCACTGGTTGTCGGGCTGTCTGCCTCTCCCTCAGCATCACCTGAAAGTCAGAGGTTGCAACTGTATTAGTGATTGACCAGGTATTACATGTGCAGCAACACCAGGGTTGTATTTACTGCACTTTGCATCAGCAGATGAGGATCATGTGATCATGTTAGGGTACCACCACAAATGGCCGCTCACACCATAGCACTGAGGTGTTACACGGAGATCTACATGATACTAGCAAACTCACCAGCTCCAGCCCCAACTCTCTGTCCCTTAGCATTCCCTCCTGGTGTATCCTGCTGCACCTGTCTCATCATAGTTGTTGTAGAAATAGCTGTAGAGGGTAGAAACAACATTCTCAACGATCTGCCTCACCAAATGACAGACCTGCATATGTGTCACTCCTGGTCTGTATTTCACTTTCTAATCAACAACTGTTGATTCCATGTAAAAGGGGATCTCGATCTCTGTAAAGGCTTTGAAATCTAAGCTGTTGACACTCCTCATGCCTGATTTACCTGTGGGACAGGTGCGCGACGGTTTCACAGCTGCAGCCAGGATGTCATGCAAGCCCCGGGATGGTGTCCGCTGCAGTTGTCTCATCCTGTCAGCACCTGTGATGAGAAATACATGTCCATATTTTAGTACAACAGATTGTGGCTATGAGATCAAATAAATTGTCTTTAGCCATTTGTGGATAATCAAGGACGATGTGCAGCATGTGTAGCTCATTGACTTAACATGTGGGCACCTGCTCACAAGCAGCATTTGCTAGCTTACAGCCATGCAGCACTGACATCAATAAGATGACACATCAACTGACGAACTTGTATGAGAAGGTTACTGATTTCACCCTTACCATTGTGACAGACTTTTTCCATGGGTGTAATGTTGTCTGTTGACAAATCAGAAAGGAGTACATGTGTGAGATTTGCAGTTGTCAGGGGCCTGATGTTGCCCATTTGTGCTTCCCTACCCATGAGGTCACACAGCTCATTTTTGAATGAGCGAACACAGATTACTAATGTCCATCCTTTGAGTGTTCTCTGTTCCCAAGCTCAATTTCCAACATCATGGTACTACTTACATGACAACAGATGGTGTCTTGTGCAGCAGACATCCTCATATTTCATACACTCACCTATACATTTGAATATGGTAGAAGGGAGGCAAGCTGAAGACATCATTCGGTTTAGATCACACATTGCAGATGAGGTGAGTAGCTTTGAATCTTCCCACCTGCACAGGATTATCCTGTTGCCCTTCAGCAAAAACATTTAGCAGGTGTAACTGCATGAAGATTCTCCTTAGCAACCCCTACACCCATCTCACAGGTACACAACTGGCACCAGTGTGTGCCTCAGCCATACCAATTTCATGTTGATTTGACCATGTTAATGTTGCTAGGGATTTAGCATATCATTGAATTGCAAGCCTGTTGTGTTGTGGACGTTTCTTATGACACATTGTGCTATTGTATCTCCATTGTGCACACACTTGGCATACATTTTGTGTCAGCATCTCATTTGCCACCAGGGTCTGATCAGCCATGTGTTCAAATGCCCTATGTGAGCATATTGTGATGCAGGATAACAATGTTGTACAACACATACGGTGGAGGTGAAAGGCACAATTAATAAGCATTCAGCAAGCTTGACTTACCGCGGCCCTGAACCGGAGCAGTAGGTGGTCCCTGGACAGATGTCAAGTCCAACCTAGTAGCAGAAGTCAGTGGGCATCTGGGGTTCTGGGAGGACAACATTGTACCTACAATGATAAGTTTGTTTAGCAACTTTACATTCCTGCTGCCACCTGTGATGCATTCAATTTCTGGCACAGGACGGGCACAAGCAGTCATGGTCACCACCGTTGCAGAAGTGTGTCATACAATATGTAACGAGTGATCCCACATATAACTTAGATTGGGCCCACTACCTTGATGCTACCTACATCACAATGACATGCCTACGAATCCATAGGTTAAGTCCACTATCGTGTTTTGTTGATGTCCGGAAATTATCCATCCAATGTACGCAGTACATGATCAGCTGTGTGGACTGTACTGAATGAAGTATGTATGACAGATTAGCAGTTGGACAGTGTATGCATTGTCAATACTACAGAGACTGGTATCTCACTGTTTGGTCTTCATTTCCGTATCGGTGCAAATGCTATTTCTTGATAAGGTCTACATACACTATTACAATATGGTGTGTACACCCTTTTGACTTGTTGTGGCCCTCGATTACAGGATTGCTTTCCCCGTTCTGGGTTTGTTGGTGTAATACATGTTGGGTACCACAATTACAAAGGTATGATGAGCCAAGACATTTTATGATTTGTCTTTTGCTGTTCAAAAATGTCATATGTTAAAGGTGAATGTCCATTGACAACTCCAATTGTAATGCAGCAAATGTAGCATAAATGGTTGACTTACATAGCTGGCCACTATTTGTCCCTCGGTCGTCTTCTGACGATATCTACATTTTGACCATCTCCTGTCCACTTTGACTTACCAGTTTGTGTGGTTGACGAACCTTCCTCGGTACGTTGCCCATTCCTCCTATGCGATTCGGTGACCTCTGCTACTGCAGTTGTCTGTGATCTGGCTGCATGTGTCAATGGGTGAGAAGAGAGAAAAGTTGACAAATGGGAAAAGTGCTTGTGTAACGTTTTGGGGATTTGCCCATATCTTCTGTGTGATAACAGAACTGTGCGGAACTGCCGCAGACAGGGCAGGTAGGAACAGTGGTGTGTTGGGGATGGAATGGCGTGGCAGAGTGGGAATTGGACAACAGGATATGTGTTGGGACATATTTACATCAGAGGATACTCTCACCATCTACTTTGTGATTTAGGCTGGCACAGGGTGAAGTACTTTTTGGAGATTTTGTGGCAGGTTTACGACCCCCTAGAAAAATTATTTACTCTGTTGTTGCATCACTTCTGTGACTCGACAGTGGTTTACAACAGACAACACATTTAGGATTATTTGCAACGTGACGCTACTAGGGTGAAACGTCATGTTGTGAGGCCCTGCGCAACGTCAGCTTGGAGGTAGGCAGGGTGTGCACTCCTTTGGGATATGCCGCGTCCAAGTGAGTCATTGTACTCTACGTGATTTCACAGTATCACTTATCAGAGGCCGCTGCGACGCAACCTTACGCCTGCTTGAAGCAGACGTAAGGAGTGGCACAGCACGTTAGGTATGGGCAGTGCATGGACATTGTTGGAGTAGCAACGCTGTTGCGACACAACTTCAGCAAAGCCCCCCTAGACACCATCAGATTCAACACACATCTGTTTATCCCTGCACCACAGTGCACCACCATATGTACACGACACATCCGTGTTTGCGCAAGGCTTGAATTGCATGTCACATTGGTACTGGCGCTTCCCTGCTAATGTTTGTCTTTAGCTAATTTATTTATTTAACGTAATTTACAATTTCCATTTGTCATTGCACATTTTCTGTCATTATGTACAGTTATTGAATTAGCTGGGTTGTGTATGTATGGCATCAGTACTGTGCACATGTTTTTAATAGGGTGGTGGGTATTAGCCTTTTTGGAAGCAAAGGTTTCTGGGACTTGTGGTGCTACGTAGTGGGTGACACATGAGTCTCTGACTAACCATATATATTTATGCATTTTGGACAATTTCCATGATCACTATGACAGTGTAACAGACAATCTCTTCATGCACTTTTGCTTTTCATTCCACTTACCTGGTACCACGTAGCGGACGTCACTAACAGGCAGCCCATGGACCAAGTGGGGGTGTATAGTTGTTAGGATATCCTCCTCCAGTGGGGTGAGCGGGATGCGGGGTCCAGGGCATGCAGCAGGGAGGACTCTCCTCAGTCCTATCCTGGAGTACTTTTCCTTTACTCTCTGCTTTTCGTCCTGCCACTTTTTTTTAATGTCCTGTACACTTCGCCTCTCTACCCCCAGGGCTGAGACAGCAGTGGCTATCTGCTGCCATAGTTGTTGCTTCTGTGCACCACTGGTGCAATATGGTGGTAGCCCATATAGGCGCTTGTGGTGCCTTACTATGTATTCCACGAGCATGGTGGTCTCCTCTGCTGAGAAATTTCTCTTTCTGCGCATCTCCATGGTCTCTGGCACTGGAAGCGTTGTCGTAACAGTCTCTCTGTGGCCAAACCTGTTCCTTCACTGTGTGCTGCTTTTATGTGTGTTGTGGTACTGGCACATTAGTGTTAATTGGCTTTAGCTGGAGTGTGGTGGGGATGGTAGGCAGTGGCAGCATACACCATGGCAAAATGGAGCTGTTGGCTGGTATTGGCTGCTGTGTGTCAGCTGATCCATGTTGGGGGATGGGTGGACCTTGGCCAGGTGTTTCCCCTTAGCTAACATGCCCAACGGCCCAAAAGCGTAATTTACGCCCCGTAATCGTAAAATACGCCCCGTAATCGTAATATACGCCCCGTAATCGTAAATTACGGCACAGTGCCGCACATTACGATTTTGAGCCGTAAATTACTCCCCGGCGGCGGACGTAAAGTTAGTTGTCTTAAATCCAATCTGTGAATACCGGAAGTAGTAAGTTTATTCTGTGAATCCCAAAAGTAGTAAGTGCATTCTGTGAATTCCAAAAGTAGTAAGTGCATTCTGTGAATACCAAATTGTAGTAAGTTTAGGATTTTGTCTTACTGTGAATCGGGCCCCATGTGTGCAGCTGATGACTCTAAGTTAAAAACTGTGCAGTTTATCATACCACTGCACAAATCTTGGCAGAGCTACTACAGCATTCAGTCGCAGAAGCACAGATCCCGTACCTAGGTTGGTGCCACAGAAGCATTCGAATCCAGAGTTCAATGGCCCCCCCTGTCCTCTAAAATGAGTAGTGTATACGCTTCTTTACATGTATCATTTTACATCTAAAAATAAGAGAGATACACTCATTGAGATGTTTAGAAACATGGTGAGATTTACAGCAGTGGCATAACAGGAGTCAGTCTTTCATTTTTGTGTAGGACTGGCATTCTGAGGTCTGAATCTGCAATGAAAGTAGTAGAGAAAAGTGAGGTTTAGAACATGTTAGCAGCTGTATTATTCTCTAACCCAGCCCATATAATTCCCTGCAAAGGTTCATTTCAAGTAGGCTGTAGATAGTAAGGTGATTGCTTCAAATTGAAAATGACCTCCATCACATTTGAAAGTCTGACTGCTAAAATGTATCATGTATGTATGTACTTCTATATGTAGTCTGACATGTGTAGTGCAGTTGATGACCCTAGTCTGACATGTGTGGTGTGGTTGATGACCCTTACTTAAAAACTGCACAACTCTTGTCAGTGCTACTACATCATGCAGTTGTAGAAGTTTAGTTCCCTCACCTAGGTAGGCATCATAAAAGCACTCGAACACCTAGCTCAATACCTTTCTGCCCTGTAAAATGAGTTCAAAAAAATCCATACAGCTTCTTTCACAAACATTTTGAGAGGATGCGGTGTGAAAGAGAGGTAGTCTGATATCTTTCGGCTTGTTTACATGTGCCATCTCACTCCTAAAAGACTCAGACACACTCATTGAGATGTGTGAAAGTTACAAGAGAGGCATGACAGGAGTTGGCCTTTATATTTGGCATAGCCTGGCATTGTGAGCTATAACTCTGTAATAAAAAGTAGTAGGAGGAGCTTCGCGCGCAACCAAGATGGTCGCGTGAGCACAGGGCTCCCGGACCTTCGCCACCTCCGTCGTTTATCCTGTACCCTATCCTGATTTAGAGGACGGGTTATTTGTGGCACAGCCCTGCTGATCATTTATCTGTTTCCAGATTTCGGTTTGGACTCCGGGACCCGAAGTTACGGACTTCTGAATCTTGTTGGCCTGCTCCCTGGTGCTGCCCCGGGCTCTGCTTCTCTGCCAGCCGGACAGTAATCAAACAACAACGGGTAGCCTGAGTCACCTCGGCCCGGTCGTCTACTTTCGGTTTAGTTTCTCACCCTGCTACCTCTCTGACTCAGTCTGGACCGGCCTCCCTCGGTTGCCCTCCACCCTGCCATATCTCGACATTTGCGGACCTGCTTGGGTGGCTCACTACATGATGTGGAGTGCCCACTTTCTGCTTTTAACCAGTTGCGGGCGCACAGAGTGTAGCCATTTTCACCAGGTCTCAGGCAACCCTCCGGGGCATGATATCCAAGATGGCACCAGACCTGCGGGCGAAAAACGCAAGACCAAGACGGCTCCCCGGGGGGGTGCCGTGCAGTCTAACGTCATGGACAGATACACCCTCGCCAAAGGCTCCCCGGGTGGTCCGATCAAATCCCCGATTCATGTCGGAGAGGATTCCTCGATGGGTGAAGACTTGTCGCTGAAAGACGTCATGGGCGCCATTGCTGGCATGAAGGCCACATTGGGTCAACAATATGAGGCCTTGTCTCACAAGCTGGACACGGTTGCCATCGATGTTACCCTGATCAGGGCTGATCTTGCGAAAACCAAGAAGAAGGTCAAATCTCTCGACCTGAAGACATCCAGCCTCGTTACCGATGTCTCCGAATTACAGACAGAAGTCGGCAACCTGCTAGCCTCCAATGACTATTTCTCTCGGCGCTTGGAGGACTTTGAAGGCCGTGCACGGAGGAACAATATCTGTCTGGTTGGTGTCCCGGAGAAATCGGAGGCTTCCTCGGTGGACCTGCTGGTGGAGGACCTTGTTCTGAACCACCTGGCGCCTAAAGGCCTCAGTAAGTTCTTTGCTGTGGAACGTGCGCATAGGATACCGGGAGGCCCGCCTAAGCAGGGAGCCACTTCACGTCCCATCATTGCTCGAATTTTCCATTTTCGTGACAGGGATGCGATCCTCCAAGCATCGCGTCAATCTGGTCCTGTGGCTTTTGAAAACTCTTCTGTCAGTTTTTATCCGGACTTCACCCAGCAGGTGCAGAAACAAAGACTCGGATTCCAAGGGGTGAAGAGGAGGCTGAGAGACAGGGACATGAAATACGCTATGCTTTTCCCGGCCCGACTACGTGTGGTGTACAGTGATCGAACTTTCTTCTTCGACCATCCTGGGGCCGCAAGTGACTGGCTTGACACACTGCCCCCTGGGCAGGAACATTCTGAACACTTTGGACATTCCGGAGGGGCAGAGGGCGGCCCGGTGGAGCAGGAATAGGGAGCGGAGCTGGCTCCCGGGCTACCGTATTGACTCTCAGCAGTGGTTTGATGCTATGTAACTACTGCCTGCTAATGTTTGATCTTTTCGGGGGGTGGGTGAGTCTTCCTCCTCAGGGGTTCTTTTCGTAGATTAGTTGTATGACGGGGCGACAGGCACACTGCAAGTTCGGGTGGCTTTTGAGTCTTACGCAGGGGTGCAGGGTGGGGGGCGAGGTGTTCAGGGGTGTTTTGGGGGTTGGGGGGGTACAGTTTGTGTTTCTTTGTTTTCTTCAAGGCATAGTGTTGATGTGCTCCTGCTACATAGAGCTGCGTCTGGCATGGGGTGGGGTCGGGGTTGGTTTCTGGGATGGGGGTAGGGGACTTAAATTGTTGTGTTGGAACGTCAACAGGTTGGGGGACAGGATAAAATGGGGAGTGGTCTTACAACTGTTGCGGCGTTTATCCCCTGATGTGGTGTTGCTTCAGGAGACGCACTTGATTGGAAATACATGCCACGCACTGAATAGGCGTGGGTACTGTCTCCTGGCCCACTCCGGTTTCACCTCTGGCTCTAGGGGGGCGGGCATTCTGGTACGGAGCTCCCTCCCTCTCGCTATTGACGACATTATCCTTGATGATAGGGGTCGCTACGCTGCCATTGTGGGACGCTGGGAGGGAAATGTCATCACCCTGCTCTCTGTTTATGTCCCGCCTGGTCTGCAGGCCACTACCTTTGCCGATCTGGGAAGTGTACTCCTGGGGGTCCCTGAGGGTCGGCTTATAGTGGGAGGGGATTTCAATTCTGTAGTGTCGGGGATGTTTGATCGTTACCCTCCCCGGGAAAATGCACGGTCTCAATCTTGGCTGGGGGACTTCTTGGACACCCTGGGGCTCACTGATTGTTGGCGCCTGCTCCACCCGGGGCAGTCGCAGTACACTTTCCACTCTGGGGCCCACGGCAGTCTTTCGAGACTTGACTATGTGTTGATGCCCTCCTCACAGGCTTCCTCTATCAGGGAGATACGACACCTTGCTAGGGGTATATCGGACCACTCCCCATTATGGTTAGTCATTGATACGCAGCTAGGGACTGAGGGCCGAGTGGCTCCGATTAACCCCTGGTATCTCCGTGATCCGAAGGTGAGAGCTGAACTGATTAAAGTGCTTGACCATTATTTTGCTGATAATGTGGGCACCGTCTCCTCCTCTGTTACACTGTGGGAAGCGTACAAAACTGTGATTCGGGGCCACGCCCTTTCCTTGATTAGTAATGCTAAGAAGGTTAAACAGGAGGGGGTTGTCCGGATCGAGAGCGAAATCACTGTCCGAGGGGGAGTTGGGATCCGAGGTCACCCCGGATAGACTGCACCTACTGAGTCCTAAACAACTTGACTACAGAGCACTGGTTACGGATGCTGCAAAAGAAATGGGCAGGGAACAGCAGGGGCGTCTGTAGGATGTGGGAGACAAGGCTGGAAAGTTACTTGCGTGGCTGGATAGGAGGGAGCGCGCGAGTCGTGTGTTCCCTGTGGTTGTGAATGTGCATGGAGTGAGTCTCACTGACCCCGCCGACATTGTGGACTGTTTTGCGGACTATTTCCGGGATGTGTATTCCCCCGTGTCCGATCGACCCGAGTGTGACTCCCAGCTACTTCTGCGAGACCTCTCGCTGCCTTGTTTGTCGGACCCTGAGAGGGGGCTCCTCGAGGCACCTCCCACAGTGGAGGAAGTAGTTACTGCCATTTGCTCGGTCCGCTCGGGGAAGGCCTCGGGCCCCAATGGGCTCCCCATTGAGCTCTACAAGCTCCGTCCAGATACGGTAGCTCCGTATCTACGATCGATGTTCCTGGAATCGTTGGAGTCGGGTTCCCTTCCCCCTGACCAAAGGTTGGCCACCATAGTTGTGATTCACAAGGATGGTAAGCCACGCGACCGCTGCTCCTCCTTTAGGCCCATATCGCTGATCAATGCCGAACCGAAGATCCTGGCTAAATTGCTGGCTAACCGCTTAGTGACTGTTATTAGCGATCTGGTTCACCCGGATCAATCCGGGTTTATACCGCACCGCAACACGGCATTGAACCTCCGGCGCCTGCATGGTGTCCTCGCGTGGGCGGGGACGTTGCGCGAACCGGCTGTTTTGGCGTTTGATACGCTGGAGTGCAGCACTTTCCCTAAGTTTATTTGGTTTTGGAGTTGGAATAGTAATTTATGATGGTTTTTTATCCAGTACTTTCCCTGAGTTTAGTTGGTTTTGGAGTTGGAATAGTAATTTATTATGGTTTATTATCCAGCACTTTCCCTGAGTTTAGTTGGTTTTGGAGTTGGAATAGTAATTTATTGTGGTTTATTATGCAGCACTTTCCATAAGTTTAGTTGGTTTTTGATTTGCATTAGTAATTTATTATGGCTTATTATACATAACTTTCTGAGAGTTTAGTTAGTTCTGATGTTAGGAATATTACATTCTTATTGTTTATCATGTAGTTTTTTTGGCGGGTGCATCCTGTGCCTTTTCCATTGTGGGTGGATCTACTGGCTGCAGACCGGCCCAGAAGGGAAAAGGACTGTACATGGCATTACCATGCACTACATGGTAGGCACCACGTGGTGCCTGCCACTTAGTGCATGGCAATGAGGGGGGTACCATAGGTACCCTCATGTGCACCCTCCACACCCCTTCACCCTGGCGGCCCGCAACAGGCCCCAAAAGCAAAGACCATATGCCTTTCCATTGACCCCCAGCATTGTAATATGGATGGCGGTGTCTCTCAGACACCACCACCATATGCAGGCACTTTTTCCGGCGGTCGACAAGTCGACCGGCAGAAAAGGGGCTGACGGTCTTTCCGTCTGCCACGGACCCCCCAGCCATCATAATATGGCTGGAGGTCTTTGCTGTGTGGATGGCGGGCTGATCACCGTCCATCACCACCCCTTTTGTACCGGGCCAGCGATGTCTAGCGCAGGCCCGGCGGGGGTGATCCACCCGCCATCCTGATGGGCCCCTTAGTTGTAAACTTTTGTTTCATGTTGATTTTTTCCTTGTTTTCAAAGTTAACCCTTGTTCTGAGTTTTTTAGGTGGAGTTTTAGTGAAGTGTAGTCTGTGAAATATAACAGAAACCGTTACAGTTTTAGTTAATTTTATTATTTCTATTATTTAGACTCTATTTTTACTTTGTTATAAAAAAAGACTTATTTTTTTAGATGATGAACTTTCTTTCGTTAATGTTGTGTTTTTTTACTTCTGTGGAAGCTGTTAAAAAAAGTATTTGTTAGATATGTTTACATTTATTAATGTTAAATGCTTTACTTTATTTGTTGGATAAGTCACATACTTACTTTGCTATATATATTTTTTCTAATGTTTATTTTATTGGTGTTGTGGACATAAATCTTTTTGTTGAATTTTGAAGGTAGGTTTTTAGTGAAGTTTAATCCATGACATATGAAGGAAAACATGTTATAGTTTTAGTTAAAAAAACATTGAGCTCATTTTATTTATTTAGTTACATAGTTTTATTCTTACCTTTAATGAGAGATTTTCAGAATAGTTGTTTGTGTAGTTCTTTTTCGTTCTTTTTTCTGTCTCGCAAAGGTTCGTTTTTCCTCCTTGTTTGTCCGTTATACAGTAAATTTTGTGTTAATTAATTAGTTGTATTTATAGTGTTTATTTAATTAGTTACCATTTTCTATCGGTAAGTGTTGGTGGAGTTTAAATGTATTGGTCAACATAGCTATTTTGAATTTTTTAGCAGTTCCGTTTTAATTTGTTCACTATTTATTATATTTATTTAATGTTTGCTTTTATTTTGTTTATTATTTTTATTTAAATATATTTGTTGCTAAATGTGATATTTGTTTTGCAAATTATATATATTTATGTTTGTTTGTTTTGAACTTCTGATATTTTTTCTGTTGTATTGTTTGTTTATTTATTTGTTTTTGTATTTTTAGAGTATTTATTTTATTTGATGTTATTAATTATGTAATTTATATTAGTGTATGTTTAAAATGTTTGGAATTTTTTTATTATATTATTGAAAATAGTTTATTTTTATTTGTATAGTTTATTTTTTTTCTTTATTGGATTTTCAACATACACACACAAAACAAAACATATTTGACATTGCTGCCTAATGAGGTAGTTCATGCATTTAATAATATCGAACAACAGGTGATTGACCGTTCCTTTGTTAAAACAATAGCTGCGTATCGTGTACCATGTCATAATATCGGTTTATAGGGCAAAATCATGTTAACCTATTAATATCACTCCTGGTCAAAAACTGTTTGTTCTTGGGCTTGCGCAAGTAGATATTGTCGTAGTGGCTCCCATATGTCCTTGGGCTTAGATGATGATGGCAGCTCTTCTGCATAAAGTTCAGGATTTTCTTTGCAGTACACTAGATCTTTGAGCCAGTGCTCCGCTTTAGGGGTGAGAATGCTCTCCCATGTCAACGCCAATCAACATTGCAATTTGAACATGTTTGCCCTTAATCCCTTTCAATTGAGGCACATAGCACAATAAACATACCTGTGGCAGACATTGCAATTGGATTCCACCCATACTCTGGAGGCATTGTACTACATCATTCCAGAAATTACTTACAGGCCCACTCTCCCACGCCAGATGCCAGAAATCAGCTTCCATGTGACCGCATCTCTTGCAGCTACCTGTGTCCCGAAGACCCATCTTATATAGCCTGTGTGTTGTATGGTACACCTAATGAACATATATAAAATGTATAATCCTCAGATTACCACACGGTGTGAGGGAGCTTGTAAGTGCGCAAATCTGTTCCCACATGGGTAGGGTAAGTGGTGGAGTAATGTTTTTGTTCCAGCGGGTCATACTTTTATCAGAAGCTGCGACCTTCTCATCTCGTACTGCTCTATATAACTTGGTTACTAGATTGGGTCGTGTAGATGCAACCAGCAATAACTGCAGCGATTGTACAGCAGGTGGCTCCGCTGGAAACCCAGTGTAGTGCACCTTAAGGGCCAGCTTCATCCTGTGTAGTGTATATTGGAACAACATTGTTGGGTGAGTAATGTATTGAAGTTCCTCTTGTGTAACAAATCTAGCCTCTGGGTACAGATATTGCATTGTGTCTATACCGGACTCCCGTAGTCAGCGCAATGGACCCTCCTCCTGAGTAACCGAAAGGGCTGCATGATGCTTCAGGGGTAGTGCTGGCGCGTATAGGGGTAGTTTGGTAGCCAATTTCCCTATAGCTTCCAGGCTGCTATGGTGTTGTCTAGTGTGTTGATTTGCTTCTTTGGTGGGCCTCTCTTCAAGTACGTTATAATGCCAGATAGTGGAGTGGCGTGCACATCACCATCCACCACCGCCACGTGGGGTGTAAAGGCATGGAGGTGGTACCAATAGTACGCATATTGCGCCTGGGCACAAGATAATAAATGTAAAAATACGGAACGCAGAATCCGCCCTTTGCATAGTCCTGTGTGAGCATTGCCCAGCCTACCCTTCCTTGTTTGCCCCCCACCAAATAAGCCGCAATATTGACGATCGCAAAGTTGTAAAAAGAAGTTTGATGGGCTGCATGGGAATATTACTAAAAGGTACAGAAAGTGCAGCAAAACTATCATTTTTATGACAGCAATTCAGTCCGCCAGTGACAGTGGTAGATTCACCCACTTGTCCACTTGGTTGTCTAACGCTGCACCTGCTCTCCCGTAGTTTTCACATGTAACAACCTCACGATCCCGATACACCCAAATACCCAGGTATTTAACGGAGGCAGTGGACGACTTCAGCTGGTATTCCAAACTAGGAGGACCTTTGATTTCTGTTAGGGGTATTATCATCGATTTGACACAATTATTAGTAAACCCAGATAACAGCCCAAACATGATATATTCACGTAATATAGGGGTCAAGTTGTGTTGAGGTTCCCTTATTAACAGCACTATATCGCCCGCATACATAGAGATGCCTACAGGATGATGTAAGAAGTTAAGAGCGGTCTTTCCTTGTCGCTGCCTTATTGTACACGGCAGAGGTTCTAGCATATTAGAGAATAGAAGTGGCGATAGGGGGCAGCCCTGCAGGGTACCATGCTCTATCTGGAAGGATTCCGAAGTTTAGCCTCCCACCCTAACCCGTGCCGTGGGTCCAGAGTATAGGAGTTTTGTAGTGTAGTTCCTATTATCCCAATAGGCTCTGCGCATTGGAATAATATCTTCAATAGTATAGACGTAGGACAGAGGTTAACTAGGTCTTCTACTGATGATATTAGACTTAAAGTTTAATGTTTGCCAGCTAGCTCAGAGTTCACTAGAAACTTTCTCGAATAGACAAGGAGGAGTTTAACCTCCCTGGATAGACAAGAAGGGATTTAGTTTCTGACAACCATAGAACATGACAACTTTGCTCTCCCCTAATCAAGAGTGTATCTCTAGAGTCATGTGAAAACAAAAGACAACTTATTTTACTCAGTCAGTTCAGTGCATTCTTAGTTTCACCAGATTGTAGAGAAAAGGAAGAGACGGGCGTGTTCAATAAAAAGATGTTATTTATTGATCAGTCTCTTTTCTCATACAAGAGAAATGAATCGCTATTATTGCAATACTTATTGTTAAGTAAAGTGCATACAGTAATAACAGAATTATAAAATAATACTGTAAAAGCATTGATATGGTTTCTTAGCCATATGATACTTAAAATGGATAAAATAGATACATACATATATACATTGACTAATCGTACTCAACTGGTGCTTCTAACTACGTGGGCGGGAGTAGATAAGTAGCAGTTTAAGTTAAGTTTGCTTTGCCAAGGGTCTGCTTCAAGAATTCTCTGTAAGGGGTTATTCAGTTCAGTACCTGGGATTTAGAAGGCTGGAGGGCTGGTATCTCTATCTCAGGGCTTGATATCCCAGCTGCCTGCAAGGGCGGCTGGAAGCGCCGGAGCTGGATTTCTCGGCAGGAGAAAAGGCAGCGTCTCTCTCTCAGCGCGTCAGAAAGGAGGGGCAGCGTCTGTGGGCTTCGCTGTCAGCTGGGCTCCTCGGCAAGTCTCGCTGCTCCAATCTTGTCACCACCTCGTGTGTTTGCTTAAGGCAATGTCGGTATTATTTATACCTGAAAGGTGCCGAAATTGACGTAAGGATGGACATAAATACGTCAATAAGGATGTCATACGAACTGGTCGTTCGCACATTCTTTACTGAAGTTCTCGGCTAAATCAAAACAATGGCTGTGGGGATTTCCCAGGTCGTGGTAGGTTTGATTTGTTTTGAGAACACTGTATGCCTATTAGGGGGCTGGAGAAATAGTGCTTGCCTAATGAGATGGCATGCGCTATGACCTAATCAGATAACGGGCTTCTGTGCCGTTGTGTGGCTAATCAGATAACGGGTTTCTGTGCAGTTGAATGGCTGCTAGTTAATTATTAACCAGACAAGGGTCAGAAATAGGGGGATCGATACAGTACCCTTAGTAAATACATCACACCCACTCCACGTAAACTATGTCCATATTTACAAATCTAGGCATAGTAAACAAAACTAGTAGTGCATGTGTATACCGAACCACCCCAAAATACAATCAAATGCATTTTGAAATTGGAAATGTGAAATACACGAAAAGATAAGTATAGTTACTATATGCACTTCAAGCAGTATAATAATGCTAAATCTAAACGCATATTTTGAAATCAGCATGAACGAAATGCGGAAATTACACATGAAATGGCTCTTAATACAGAAGAAAAAAGTCGAGACCATCTCATCACAAAAATCATAAATACTTGTGAACATGCTAGAGGGTAGCTAATGTCTCTAGAGTAGCTAAAAATAGAAATTTTGTTCTCTAAGAATAGTTTTATTCTAAGCAGAAGATAAGTGTCCCAAATAATCGTAAATATTTTTGGAAATGGATGGGGAAAAAAAAAAAATGTCTCGCTCTCTGTAAAAACTGGTGAGAAAATTTCTTATTGCTTTATTTTCAAAGTTGAAGGCCAAATTCAGGGTGTAGGGAACGCCGTGTGCTAGTTTGTTCAAAGTTATTCTTTCTGCTCTGGTGAAAACATCATATTGTCGAGACTTTCGAAAAAACTGTCAACTGCTTCTTGCGAAAGTTCCACTAACTCGGAAAAATTTTGTAACATGCATTCATGAGCATGATTGCCTTCATTGATGTTTCGATCAGCATAGCTGACAGAAGGTCGTACCTGATCGATGCTGCTTTCATCTTGTACTTCACTACTCTTCAATCGTAGTGGTGAAGTCTCCACGAATGCCGTCATCAGGATTGGTAGCCGCTGGGGACAGTACAATGCATGAGCCATTACCGGACCCAACAAAGTCTCTGCGTCCATTGGCACATCCGATTGTAGTGTCAGACAGGTGTCCAACACGCATTCTTCGCCGCATAGCAAGCACCTTAATACAGGCATAACACAACTTTGCCAAATCGGTCTAAATGAAAGAAACCAAGTCATGTTCAGGTCTCTAAGCCGGGCTATTCCAAGGACTTCAGTTATGCGGTCCCTGTAGCGTATGGCTAGGATAGTTTCTTCCATTGTCGCTGGTGTCTTGTCTGTGACGTGGTTTGCCATAGCGAAGTAACAGAATCAAAAATAGGATGCCTGCCACTAGTACCAAAAGAAGAGGAAGTCCGCCAAAGATAGAATGGACAAAATCAGGAAAAATACCCAGGATGGCTTTGAATGGGGTTAAAGCTCCCGAAAACACTGTCTTAAATACACTCGAGATTCCACTTGTATCAGAAATATTTAAGATTTCGCTCAGTATTTCTGCGAAATGTATGGGGGAATTGGTTGATAACAGTGAATGAATTTCTGCAGTTGTCCTTGCAACTTGGAGATCATACGTTTCTTTTGATGACGTTAATCGGGTTGGCGTCTGTAGGAGCACAGTCTTCATTCTGCTTAAAGTATCAATTCGAATAGAAGAAATTTTCAAACTGGGCCATAACCTTGCCTCCCTGTCTCGAGCATCGTTTGGGAACAATACTCTTTCACAGCACATGACCTTCGTAGTCACGGTTATGAGATAAGGTGTTCCGGGCAGCAGACTGCAACATCTGCGATCTACAATTAGAATGTAACTCCCGTTCGAGAGTCTCCTAAAGAATGGTTCTATCTGTGTTGCAGGTGTGCCTAGCTGGTGACATGAAAGGTTATTTGTAGTCCCTTCACAGGCTCCATGCAAATTAATACCCTGACACAGAAGTGTACCGCTTAGTGATCTTGCACAATTATTGCCACTAAGAAACACATTCTGGCCTTTATTACTAACACATGTGTGTGTATAGGGCAGGTTCCATGTTGACTTAATGTACCCTTTACCCAACCTTTCATACTGGCCTGCCTGTATATATTTTTGGCAGTATTGAAACTGGAAAGTTGTTATCGGAATATTTATTATCCCATGTATTATCCATTCAATGACAGGTCGTTCTGACATTGTCAATGGTAATCTCTCAAGTTTTTCAATGCTCAGAATTGTATAGTCAGCACCCTTCTGTGCCAAACTGATTTGTTTATCAGTAAGGTTAAAGATATTAAATAGTGACGTTGTGTTGATTAAACGCCAAGGCACATAGCGTGAACGCAGATTTTGTAACGTCCAGCCAAGTTGTACAATAGAACGCAATTGGGACTGACCGTGTTGTAACATCAGTAAGTCTTGCTCTATTATTTCGATTGCTGAAGACACAATACTGTCCAGTGAATATATTCTGGAGGACAGAGTCATTAACCCATTGTCCACAACAGAAAGTGATTTTTCCAAATTCCAAATTAATACGGTCAATTTCCCGTATTTTTTCTGCTGTCTCAATTTGAGTTACTTTCCAAGCTTCATTGTAAGCTGCATATATAGAGGCCGCTATGAAACGTTTTTTTTTTTTCCAAAACCTTTATTGCACTTTGCATAGTACACAGCGGAGTGCCTACAACCCCGTGGGCCGGCCGCTATCAGTGGATCGTTGTACACATCAAAGTCCATCAGGAAGGATATCAATACCGCATTAACAACAAATCCACAGCGGAGAGTACTGAAAAGTTTCAAAGTGCCAGTTGAGCAATTATTCAATGCATGAATTGAGGTTTTGATGTAGTTTTTGCTTTTTTTGTGTTTTCCACTTTAAATAACAACAAACACATAACAATAACAGTTAGGAATGACAGTGCGGTTAAACATTATTCAGTGCATTTCAGGTCTCTAGTGTCTCTTGGGAATACGGGAACTTGACAGCCCATCACAGTGCGCCCATGTCTTCACCCACCCCACCCGCTCCTACCCTCTTTGGCCCCTCTGTCCAAGCTCTAAGAGGAAGCCTACTGCAGCGGCCCTGGCCCTCACCCCCTTGCTCCGTCCCGCCTAAGTTCAACCCTCCTCCCCTTCCTCATCCTCAGATTCGTCCTGATCATCGTCTCGCAGGGGTTCGCAGATGTCCCCCCTGTATTCATTCCACTTCAGCCATATCTTATTCCATTTCCCGGGACAGGCCCGGTTGATGTACACTGCTCGCTCTGTTAACATTACTCGATCCATGTTCAAGCACCATTGGGACTTGGTTGGCAGTTCTGCTGCCCCCCAGCGTTGTGCTATGTCGCGTTTTGCTACCATTAACCCCGCTGTGACCCAGAGTTGCTCGTATCGGTTCAAGTCAGTAGGTTCCCATATATTTAACAAACACCTCCTCGGGTCAGGTAATATGGAGTGATCTAGTGCCTGCGAAAGTGTGCGGAGCACCTGTTTCCAGTACTCCTGGATCTTGGGGCAGTCCCATATGGTATGTAAGAAAGTGCCTTCCTCCCCACATCCCCGCAGACAGTATGGATGGGGCGCCCTGTGTATGCGATGCAGCATTTTCCTTGTATAATAAACCCTATGCAGGATCTTAAATTGCACCAGCCGCATGCGTGCCGAAATGCCTACCTCTTTAGGGGACCCAAGTGCCTCGTTCCACTCATGTTCATCCATATCGTTAATCTCCCCTTCCCATTTCTCTTTCAGGTGTGACGTGGGTTCAGGGCTGTTATTAAGTAGCTTGCGGTAAATTAGAGAAGTCGCCCGTTCGAGCATGTGATCGGTGAGTAGGCGATCCTCCAAAGGTGAAGAATCAGGGAGTTGTGTGTCTGCTGGAATGGCTGCAAGCAGTGCGTGGCGGATTTGAATGTATCTGTACAGTTCCCTGTCGTTGAGCTCATAGAGTTCCTTTAATTGGGTAAAAGGGATCACTTCATTCCTCTCCCATAGGTCACCCACTACGGAAATGCCTATTATGTCCCATTGTGCGAACCCCTTGGTGTTCCTCAGGTTGCCTAGTATGCGAGAGTCCCACAGCGGAGTCATCCTAGTGATTCTCCCCGTCCAGCCCAGTGCTGCCGTAGCTGCGTGCCATGTCTGCACCGTTATCCTGGTGGGGCCTACCAGAGTGCGCATTTTGCGGCGATCATATAGTGGACCCAACAGACTAGCAGCTCCCAGCTGCACCCTATCTGAACGAAATGCCGGCTCATCGTGCGGTGCGTGTAACCATTGATTAATGGGTTTCAGTTGTGCAGCCCAATAGTACAGTTTTAAGTCCGGTAGCGCAATGCCCCCGCCATACCAGTCTCTGTGTAGCTTGGATTGTGCCACTCGCGCCGGGCGGTTGCCCCAAAGTAGGTTGGAGACCAGAGCCGCTACTTTCTGGAAGAATTTGGGTGGCACAGGTTAGGGAGAATTGTCAAGGACGTACAAGAAGCGTGGTAACGCCATCATCTTATAGAGTGCTGCCCTGCCGAGGAGTGTTAACGGCAGGCCGGACCAAAACTCCACATCCCGCTTGAGTCTATCCAGGGGCGGCTTCAGGTTCTTGTCAATGAATTCTGTCGGGTCCCTAGTGACGTGTATGCCTAGATATTTAAAAGATGACCCCGCCAGTCGCAGCGGGCAATTGTCGTCGAGATCCGGAGCCGGACCTCGTAAAACGTAAATCTCTGACTTGGACCAATTTAGCGTGTAGCCGGAGATCTTACCATACGCGTCACAAATGCGTAACAAGGCCGGTATTCCCACCTCGGGGTCCGTTAGATACAGCAGCATGTCGTCTGCGTATAGGGACAGACGGTCTTCCCAACCCCCGGTCCCTGGAATTCCCTTGAGGAGGGGGGAGGCTCGTATGAGAGTCGCCAGGGGTTCCAAGGAGATGGCAAACAACAGGGGCGATAGAGGGCATCCCTGTCGCGTGCCCCGCCCCAGCTGGAAAGTGCGGGAAATGTGGCCATTCGCCACCACATGAGCCATTGGGGCTGTGTACAGCAGTTTGACCCATGCTAAAAAGCGGGGCCCGAACCCCATACGTGTCAGTGCTTCGAAGAGGTACTCCCACTCCACCAGGTCAAATGCCATTTTGGCGTCAAGTGCCAGGATTACTGCCGGCGTGGTGATGGTGTCGGCTCTGGCCAGTATACCATGCAGCCGCCGCAAATTCATCGCTGTGTTCCTGTGTGGCATAAACCCGGACTGATCCGGGTGTATAATCGAGGACAGATGGGGCAGGATTCTCAGCGCCAGCAGTTTGGCCAAGATTTTCACTTCCGCGTTCAATAAGGAAATGGGTCGATAGGAGGCGCAATCCTCTGGGGGCTTACCCGGCTTGGGGATCGGTATTATAGTAGCCGTACGCTGGTCCGGCGGAAGGGAACCCCTCTCCAAACAGTCCTTGAACATCTCTAACAGATACTTGCTGAGGGTGTCCGGCATCACCTGATACCATTCTATGGGTATCCCATTTGGTCCTAATGCCTTGCCCGGGTTTAACGCCTTAATGGCCAGCTGGATTTCATCGGCCGTGATGTCCGCCTCCAGCTCGCACGACGCCTCCGGTGAAAGAGTTCGAACTGCGATCGGTGCCAAGAGTGCCTGGGCACACTCAGGTGTAATTTCGCGAGCCGGGGTGTATACTTGTTCAAAATGGGACGCAAGCAGTTCTGTTATCCGCCTCGGATCAGCGCGTGTCTCTCCCTGTTCATCTTTTAGACATTTGATCCCCCTGGAGTTGCCCTCTCGTTTATCGAGCCATGCCAGCATTTTCCCTGCTTTATCCCCCACTTCATAAATCCTGTTCTGGGTGTCGGTTATGTGCCCCTTGACTACCAACCGTAGGTGATCATTGTACAGCTGTTGCTGGAGAGTGAGTGCGTGCATGGCAGCGGGGGAAGGATGAGACTCATGTGCCGTGGTACGTTCCCTCAACTTAATCTCTAGGTCGGCTAGTTCTTGAGACTGTCGTTTCTTATGACCAGTTATGGTGTTAATGGCGTGTCCCCGCAGAACCGTTTTATAGGCCTCCCAGAGCGTTGCCGGGGAGCGCACCGAACGGTTATTTTCAAGAAAGTAGTGCTTCGTGGCGCGTTTGAGTTCTTTGCGAACCTGTGGAATTTTGAAATAAGATGCGTGCATGGGATAAATGCGTTTACGTGCTCTCGTCTGTAGGGAAAGCGTCAGTGTGAGCGGTGAGTGGTCAGAAATACCACGAGGGTGAATTACCAGGGTCTCCACATGACAAAGGGCCTCCCCTAGTGACAGGAAATAATCGATGCGGGACAGGCTCCCATGCACCGCGGAGTGAAATGTGTATTGTGTCGTGCTCGGGTGCAAGTGTCTCCAGATGTCTGTCATGCCCATGGCCGCGGCAAACCGCCGAAAGTATGTTTCCCCCCCTGTCTGGGTGGGGGAGGGGTGTCTATCTAGTTGTGGGTCTATGACCGCGTTGAAATCCCCCCCTAGAATGGTCTCACCCTCTGGGAGAGTTAAAAGGAAGTCCCCTAGTCTTGGGAGGTGGACCGAGTGCAAAGCCGGTGGAATATACACTGATACCAAATTAAAGAGTTTCCCTTCCCATTGTCCCTGCACGGACGCAAAGCAG
Organism: Lissotriton helveticus; assembly: GCF_964261635.1. Classification (NCBI taxonomy): domain Eukaryota; kingdom Metazoa; phylum Chordata; class Amphibia; order Caudata; family Salamandridae; genus Lissotriton; species Lissotriton helveticus. Next base: position 1,089,072,392 of record NC_136057.1, on the reverse strand, counting down.
CCCTGATCATCAGTCTTAATTGATAGGGGCAAGAAACGTGAGTTCTTCTGTATTAGAATGCCGGACCCCCTGGAGCCGGACGAGAAAGCAGAGTGGGCCCACATTTTGTAGCCCCGTCTATCTAAGGCCTTCGTAGCCCCCCCCACCAGGTGCGTCTCTTGCAACAGGGCCACAGCAGGACGCAGGCGCTTAATAGCAGTCAATACCAATCCCCGCTTAACCTTGTCCCCCAAGCCCCTCACATTCCAGGAAACCAGGGTCAAAGGTGGGCATTGTGTATCAGAGGGAGTCACCCCCTCCGCGGGTACGGAAATGTTAGCCATCTAGTGGTATTGAGGTACATGATGTATTGCCCCAAAGATGTGGCCGGTCTAGCGGCTGCGTCATCACGCAGTAAAGTGTTAGCTGCATCATGGGGGCATAAAGTCACTGTCCGTTCCCAATAATGTGGTCTGATTCTTATAAGTACTGAAACAATGCCCTCGACCCTTTGTGCACATTCCCAACAGAAACAGTTCAAAACAAACCCCCCTCCCTGCCCCCCTGCTTAACGGACCTTTAACTGCCCGCCACCCCAACTGAGCAGAGTGCTTTACCCATCCCAAAACCAGAGTACTTGCGTGTAGGGGGGAGAGCGTCTCCCCAGGCAGGCGGCCTCCCTGAAGGCTTTCGGGGCAGCCATGCCAGCGTCTACTTGCAGCATTGAAAGAGAGAAGTCAGTACGGCGGTCGGCGACTGCTTAGTGCGCAGAGTCCGTGGTCGGGGTCATTCTTCCTCGCCACCCCCTTCAAACCCATGGGAGGGCGAGTGTTCCGCTCCCTCCACTCGACCCGACGTTTGTGAGCCATTCCTGCTGCCCTCCCCACGGTCCCGATCCGGTCTGTGTGTTTTGCGCTGTCTTCCAACGGTGTGCCAACCCTCCAGCCAGTCCCGGGCTGCACCAGGGGAGTCGAAGATCCACACTTTTTTATCCGCTACCACCCGCAGCTTTGCCGGGAAGATCATCGAATATGGCAGTTCTTTGTCTCTCAGGGTCTTCTTTACCTCCAGGAACGTTCTCCGTCTCCGAGCCACCTCCGCCGTATAGTCCGGGAAGAAAGCAATCTTGGAGTTCTGGATTTGGATGGCCGGGGACACTCTTGCGGCCTGTAGAATGGTATCCGATCCCGGAAATTAAACAATCTGGCCAGTATCGGTCGTGGGGAGGCCCCCGACTTGAGTTTTCCTCCCGGAACGCGGTGCGCCCTTTCGACGGAGAAGAAGTTTGAGAGTCCCTTGGGCTTGAGCCTCGTTTTGATCAAGTCCTCCACGTAGAGGTCCAACGCCCCCGTGTCTTCTGACTCCGGCACACCTAAAATTCGGACATTATTGCGTCGGGAGCGCCCTTCCTGGTCATCCAGTTTGTCCCTAAGCAGTTTGTTATCGGTTTACAGGCGTTCTACTGCTGTTTGCAATTCGGATACGTCCTCCACCAGCGATTTAGTGACCACCTCGACCTGCTTGACCCTCTCATTCATCTTTTGGAGATCCGCTCTAATCAGGGTGACTTCTGTCGCCGTGGCACCCACCGTCGTCTGTACCTGGGCCAGAGCTGCCAGGACATCCTCAAGCGTGGCCTTTCTCGCCCCCTCAGGTTCTGCCGTTTTTCCGGCTGCCTTGCGTGGGTCTTGTGGCGGCGAGTGCCTCTCATATGCAAATTTGTCCAACTTGGCCTGGGTCGCGTTGCTTCTGGGGCCCCTGTTGGACATGGCGTCGCCGGGAATTGAACTGCCAGCTGGAGCGAATGATCTTGCGCGGGTCGCGCAGGGCCGCCTCTTCGCGCTCCGGCGGCGGGCTGTGCCTGCTTATATGGTCACTGCAGTGGGGGATGGTGTCTCCTCACCGGTATGAAGTGGTCCAGCGCCCTCCCATAGATTGCGAATAGGCCAGGTGCCAGGCCGTCCCCCAGCAAGGAGTCCAAAGGGGAGTTTGGCGGTGCGCTGTGAGTTACGACCCTCACCGGCCGGGGTTGCCGCAATATGCCTCTCCTCGGTGCCTCCCCGGTATATGCGCTGTCCAGGCTCCCGCCCCTCTTGTGGCTCAGCGTGCGAATGGCCCCTGATGTTCCCGTTCGGAAGTCCGCCGTGCCTACTGCCCGACGACCGCAGTGGTCGCCGAGTGATGCTGCCGGTCGCCGTGTGGCAGCGACGGCCGTAGCTGGTGCCTGGCGTACTCCGTCTGCGTGGCCGGGCAATGGCGGCCCTAGGCTGATTGTGCTCAACTTCTGTCACGCCGTTGGTGGATGCAAGCGGGACCGGGGGGTGCCGACTGGTTGTGTAGACGTGCGCCCAAGTGCTCGGGGCGACGGGAGGGGAGCCTCACGGAGGTTTCAGGGTGATACGCTCGTATCGCCGGCGCTTCCTGCCACTCACCCCCGCCCCCGGGCCACTTCCGGCCGGATTCAGTCGCGCCGACAGTCCGCGGCTACACTGCAGCAGTTAGGCCCTGCTCCTCCTCCGCCTCTTGACCGCGGGATCCTGCCCGTTCGGGCCGCCGCCGTTCCCAGAAATTTCAGCGACGCTCGCCGCACGGACGCTGGGTCCGGTCTGCCCCTTTCCGCCAGTAAATATCAGGATTCTGCTACGGATGTTCGCGGAAAGCCGCCTTCGCCCAGGAGCCTCCCTAAGCTGCGGCCGCCATCGTTGGCTGCTAGCCACGCCCCCCGCTATGAAACGTTTTTGACGCTGTTTGCGTGGTCCCATAATGAAATCACGCAAGTCAGCACCCTCTTGAAGTAAAGTTAGGTGTTGCTTAATTTCTGCCAGTGTGGATGTTTGTAGCCATTGAAGGCAGAGCTTGCCCACACTGTAAGTAGTTACTATCCCTGGATGTTGTCTTTGGGAATATCTAGGGTCTGGCCTGGTCAATTTGAACCCCTGTATTTTGTTCAGGAATCTGTCTTGACAGTTATTTGTGTCTGTGGGCCAGATCAACCATTGTTTTCCAATCAGGATGTGTTCTGTTTTGGTTTAAAATATGGTTCACGTCTATCTCAACATCTATAGAGCTATTACTGTTCGTTGTTGGCTTTGGAATAGACGGTTTATTTAAGTCTTTGATTTTGGCTAAGCCAAGACAGGTAGTTTGTTGAATAGTGTCATTCAAAAATATAATTTGTTCTGGGATCATGCAGGCTCTGAACAATGATTCTATACCTTGTACTTGCCAATCTTTTGTACCCCAAACAGTTTTTGTTTCAATGTTATTGTTCCAGAAATCAAAACCAAATGTATTCATTTGCTCAAAAAATGAATCTGAATATATCAATTTCGTGTTTGTAAGCATGGTCTTCATACCTGTCTTATTCGATAATTTGAAATAAAATGTTTCTGCATTACTTGTGTTAATCCCTGAAAAGTATGAATATTTATCATAAAATGTTTTAGAACTACCCTTTGGAGGAGTAGCACAATGTTCCCATTGGTTATAATTTAAAACATTTCTAGGTTTTGCAGATTTATGGAGATAATGGTTACCATAGTGGTTGTAGCAGAACATTTGATCATAATTAGACGATCCCTGCAAATAATCATGTTCTGTAAATTTAGCAGACATTACTAGGTCAGACATCATATCATTAATACTTTCAAAGTCCCATTCATCATCAAATGTGCTTGGTTTTACAAAGTCACTTAACGAGATCTTAAATTGATGTGGATACTTCAGGATTTCAACCGGGCGATAGATTTCATAATCAGTATTGTCCCATGCTACACCGCCTGGTATAGGATTGGCTGTGAAGTTCTCTGAAGAAAGTTCTCTTTTCTTGACGTGTGAAGATGTGTGAGGTTTAAGGACCAAGTTGATTTTCTGGCTTGCTGTGTCCATTTTAGCATATTTTCCCTCAATGAAATGTCCCAAGCATAGTACCATGATGAGCCAAAGTATGAGGATAAATGCACCTAATGTCACCCAAATTTCAATCCATGAAGAAGTCAGATAGGTTCCCTTTAGTTGATGAAAAAGTTCCTTTGCTTTGTCTTTAAAAGTTTTTGTTGATGGCTGTACTTCTGGTTCACTTGGATCTTCTGAAAAATCATCGAAGTTGATGAAGTAGCCGGATGCCGTTCTGTCAATTGTTCCAATTGCTTCTGGATTACTTTTTGCTTTTGGATTTTGCTTTGTTTCATTAGAAAAGTCTGTAGTTACATCATCGTAGGTCGGTGTTTCTTGATGATAAGCTTTTATTTGGGTTTTAAGAGGTTCAAGTTCCATTGCTTTGTTGCATAGTCCTTGTTGTTTCACTGTAGATTGTTCAAATGTGATCAGTCTTTCAGTTTGAACCTCTGTCGATGTAGCAAACTTTGGTGTTCTGCTACTTCTTGGGAGTCCACTTGGCCTACTATTTGTTATCGGCCACATGATTGTGGTTTAACCAGGTCGATGGATATGACTCGGTTTTCCTTTTTACCAGCAAGGGGCGGTAGTACTACTGATCTATACGTTTTAAAGTTATAGATTTCCTTATGTTGACCGGGATGAGTATTGCCTCCGGGTCTTGCTGTAGGAGACTATTGTCAGCCGCTAGGAGTTGAGCTGCTATTCTAGCTGTCTCCCTTTCTTCTTCAGCTTGTGACATTCTAATGTCAAGAAAGTTATTTTATTTATTTGCAGATCAGGTTTCTATGGAAACAAAGATTAGATGCACAATATTTTGGAACAGTGTATCCTTCAACGTTGAATAAACCAAGAACCATACATAGGAGTCTCCTCCTACTAAGTTTGGCGGATTTAACCTTTCACCCAGACGTCTTTGGAGTATTATGGGGAAAAGGGGTCTGTGTGAAAAAGCACGACTGAGTTACTCTAATGTCTTACGTTAGATTTGTCACCTATCCAAACAGTTGGGCGCATGTAGTGTAGTTCCTATTATCCCAATAGGCTCTGCGCATTGGATTAATATCTTCAATAGTATAGACGTAGGACAGAAGTTAACTAGGTCTTCTACTGATGATATTAGACTTAAAGTTTTAAGACTGGGTGAAACTGTGATGTATTTACTATGGGTACTGTATCGATCCCCCTATTTCTGACCCTTGTCTGGTTAATAATCAACTAGCAGCCATTCAACTGCACAGAAACCCGTTATCTGATTAGCCACACAACGGCACAGAAGCCCGTTATCTGATTAGGTCATAGCGCATGCCATCTCATTAGGCAAGCACTATTTCTCCAGCCCCCTAATAGGCATACGGTGTTCTCAAAACAAATCAAACCTACCACGACCTGGGAAATCCCCACAGCCATTGTTTTGATTTAGCCGAGAACTTCAGTAAAGAATGTGCGAACGTCACCAGTCACCAGCCACGGGTGCCTGGGCGGCGTTGATTTTGCGTTCTATTAGGCGGGCGGGGCCGTGACGGAACCACTCCGTCATTACCACAGCCCACCCGTGGCTGGTGACGGAGTGGTTCTGTCACCAGCATGTCAGCGCCTTGCGGGCCCCCTCCCCCCAGTGCCGCGGCGGAATTACCGCCGCGGCCAAGGGGTTAAGGATACCAGCCGTGGTGCCTACACAAGCCAATTACCCTAAAGGCCTCCCAAAGAGTTGCAGCGCTATCCACAGACCCTACATTCATATTAAAATACCTCTCAATTTGTTTCCTGATTGTTTCTTTGTAAACCGGGTCTAACAGGGCTTCGGATCGGAATCTCCATGTAAATGGCCAATGGGTGTTAATTGGGATAAGTAGATCTGATAATGTGCGAGGGAGAGAAACCACTTCTGCAACCCAGTCACGTGTCCCTTCACTCAGTAGCCAGTAGTCTAGTCTGGACCAACTACCATATGCCGGTGTAGCGTGCGTGCCTTCCCTGATGTTGCAATTTCTAAGTCGCCACGCGTCTATCAACGCGAGCTCAGCCATGGCCTTTCCAATGCACTTGGCAGTTTTTAATGTGCCCCCACTTATTTTTTGTGGATTTATCCCATTGAGGATTGAGATGCATGTTAAAATCAGCCCCCATAGTATTTCGGCTTCCAGCCAGTCTCACAATATCTGAACTATACGTGTAAACACCTGAGGCTCATCCACAATGGGGCCATATACATTAACCATAGTCACCAGCAACATCCCCAGTTTGCCATGCACTAGGGCGTAACGCCCCTCATCACCAGTATGTGTTTTGATTGGCGAGAATAAAAGCCCGCGTTTGAGAAGGATGAGAACACCTCTAGCATTGGAGGAATAGGATGAAGCAAGCTTATAACCAGCCCATTTAACAGCAAATTTAGCCTCAGTCATCTTAGTGAGGTGCATCTCTTGTAGTAGAGCAATCTGGACCCCATTTCTGTCCAAGTAGGCAAAACCCTCTCATATTTTCTGTGGAGAGTTAAGCCCTTGGACATTCCATGTTAAACATGTGAATTTGTCACCTATGAATGCCATGTAGAGAGTTGTGCATAGTTGTACCATTTGCCCAGTTACGTAGCAACATATTGCTGTGTATATACCAATGCCCGTGTATCAAGTCAATCACTATGAACAAACCCCCTTGTGTATCAATAGAACCCCCCACCCCCACACACTTCAGCACATTCAATTTGCCAAAGCCATCCCTGCACCTAACATATACCCCTACAACAAAGAATATACAAAAAGTACAATGTGGGGAACACCCATCGGGGAGCGCTGTGGCACTTTCTACTCCCTAGATGACCAGGGAGGTGGCTGGCCCTGCGCTAAGTACTCCTACTACCAACCACCCTCTAGCAACTATATAAATGCAGAGCATTATGTACTTTAAGTCAAAACAAAGCACAGGGAGAAAGAACAAAGGAATCACAGCTTGTGCATATCATATCATGAAATCACAGGATAGAACATAAAGCTGCAGAAACAAGGAGGGCCCCTCCTTGTCCACCCAAGTGCCCCTCGGGCGCAGTTCTTGGAATAGTGTCTTCAGTCATATTAACACTCAAAGGATACTAAGGGGCCTATTACGAAAGTCCGCCCGCCACCGTAACGGAACACGCGACAGACTGCCAGGCCCATTACGATGCGCCCACCACACTGGTGGGCACCCGCTGCAATGCTGAAAGCCCATGCTGTGCACTGCCATGCACAACGTGACAGGTGCCTGACACCTTGTGCATCGCAATAATGGGGGGTACCATAGGTACCCCCCAGTGCAGCCACACACACCCACCCCCTACAAGGGCCCGGAACGGTTCCCCACGGTGATTTCCTTCATGCCTTTCCATGGCAGAGTCTCCGCCATGGAAAGGCATTCCACCACAGGCAACATAATATGGATGGCGGTGCCTACAAGACACTGCGACCATATTGTGTGACTTTTCGGCCCGAATGGCAAGCCCACCGGTGGAACTGATATGGCGGGGGACATCTGGCGGGTGGTGATCTGCACGCAATCCTAATAGGTCCCTTAGCGTCTAGTGTAATGGCCCTCAGCTCTCGTCCTCTGATACATCAGGGGCATGTCTGTTCTTGCGGCTCAAGGATTTCGCATGGTCCAGCACCAACTTCGGGTTTGTTAAAAGCTTGGCCTCGTCATCTGTTCCAATGCGCAACCGCGCCAGGTATAGCATAGCATATGGTACTTTTTCAGCTACCAAGATCTTTTTGACTTGTTGGTAATCTATTCTCGCTGCTTGTACCGAGGCTGTGAAATCAGGGTAAAACGCCAATGTGTTGCCCTGATAGTTGATGGTGCCTTCCTGGTGAGATATTTGCAAGACAGAATCACGGTCCCTGAAGTTTAGTAATCTCGCCAGTCGATGTGGGCCCCCAGGGGGGGGGGGTTACGGACCCTGAGGGAGCGATGTGTCCGTTCCATGATGAGCAGCTGGGAGAGATTGTCAGCCCCGCAAATATCTTACAGCATGTTCTCGACATACGTTTTAAGTTGGCCCACATTTGTCGATTCTGGCAAGTCCATTATACGTAGGTTATTGCGACGGGACCTTGCTTCGAGGTCCTCGTACTTGGCCTGAATAACAGCTAGTATATTCTCCATGTCGTGGGCTTTAGTTGTTAACTACTGGAGTGTATCCTCCGCGTCCGAGATGCACTGCTCAGCTTCACCAATTCCTGCGGCCTGCTTATCCAGTTTAGCGGAGATGTGGTCCATGTAACCATTTAATGCCTCAATCTTTCCAACTATAGACTGCAGACTAGATTGGATCACTTCAAACATCTTTTCAAGCGCAGTTGACGATTCTGTAGGGGCATCTAGCTCAGAGTTCGAAGTTATGTTATGTTATGTTAATAAAATTTATAAAGCGCATGGCTACCCCAGCAACGGGGCGTCCCAGCGCTAGCAGGTCGCACGTCAGAGGTAAAGAGGGAGCTAGGGAGTCAGGGAGCCTGCAAAGCAGGCATAACAGGTCAGAAGGAGGCCCAGCTAGATTGAAGCGAACTGCCAGGTTTTAATCTGTTTCCTAAAGGCCAAGTGGTCTTGGGTACACCGGGCCGAGATCGGAATAGAGTTCCACAGGCGAGGAGCCAGAGACCTAAAAGAACGTCCCCCTGCTCTGCATCTGCGCACTCTAGGAGTGCAAGCAAGGTGCAGGTCAGCGGAACGCAAAGCCTCTGTGGGTACATACAATGAGCAAAGGCCCTGTAGAATCTGGGGGCCCTGGCTGGATAAGATCTTGTGAAGGATACAGAGAGTCTTGAAGTGGATTGTCTGTTCAATCGGGAGCCAATGTAAACGCCTCAAGAGATGGGAGGTTTGACAGTACTTAGGGAGGGCAAACAAAGTACGGGCAGCAGCGTTCTGGGCTCATTGTAATCTCTTCGTAACCATTTTAGTGGTGGCCAATAAGAGTCCATTACAGTAGTCTGGACGAGACAAGACTACTGCTTGAATGATCGTCTGACGGATGGGGGCAGTAAAGAATCCTAAAATTGATTTCAGCCCACGTAGAAGGCCGAAGCAGGTGCCTGCCACTTTATTTGCATGCAGTTCAAAGGACATGAAATTGTCCATTAGGACCCCTAAGTTTTTTACAGCGTTCTTTGGTTGGGGGGGATGACCCAACTCAGCGGGCAACCATTGGCGGTCCCAGTTATGCGAGTCTCTCCCAAACAGAAGCACCTCCGTTTTGGAGGCATTAAGTTGAAGATAGTTGTCTGCTAGCCAGTCAGAGATTACCAGAATGTCTTCCTTGAACCTCAGTTTATCTAGGCCAGAGTCTTTAGTGAAGGTAAACAACAGCTGCGTGTCATCAGCATAGGATAACATTCTAATCCCACGGGCCTTGGCAGAAGGGCCAGAGGGCGAATATAAATGTTAAAGAGTGTAGGGCTCAGCGCAGAGCCCTGTGGGACACCGCAGTTGAGAGGATGGATATTGGACTGATGGGGGAGGGCATGAATCTGGAAGGAGCGTTCAGATAAAAATGATGCAAACCGGCCCAGGCCGTACCGCAGACCCCGATCTCCCTAAGACGATGGAGTAGGATCCCATGGGAGACCGTGTCAAAGGCGGCACTCAGATAGAGCAGCACTAAGACTGTGGTGCCACCCTCATCCAGTACCGCCTTCAACTGCTCTGTGACTGCCAACAAGGCGAATTCCGTGCTATGATTAGACCGGAACCCGTTTTGTGATTTGTCCAGAATCTCATTCTCCTCTAAATACCTGGCAAGGGTGGTATTGACATGGGATTCCATGACCTTTGCCAGGTAAGGGAGCAAAGAGATGGGCCAGAAGTTCTCAGAAGCAGAGGCATCCAATGTAGGCTTTTTTAGGATTGGAACGACCTTAGCATGTTTCCATGATTTGGGGAGCACCGCTGACTGAAGTGAGCTGTTAATCAGTGCCCTCCCTGCAGTCAGGAGGCAGTCTTTGAACTTCCTGAAAATATCAGGTTTGACAGGGTCGACAGGAGAGCCAGATTTTACCTTGTTAGAGATGATGCCCATGTCTTTACAGGATAGGGGGGGTAGGGCTTGAAGATGGGGGGAGGAGTCAGTGGTGATTATAGAAAGCAGAGAGTCCGGTGTCGCCCTACGTGCATCGAGTGTAGTATAGATGTGGTCAATTTTATTGATGAAATATTGGGCTAGCTCTTCACACTGTTGGTTGGAGGAGATGGTATTATTAGTGGTTGCTATGGGCTTCGTCATATCATCAACCAGGGAAAATATGGTTTTGGAGGGATTGGCACTTGAAGTGATTAAATTGGTGTAATATGTGGCTTTGGCCTTTTGGACAAGCTTATGATAGGCTTTGATCGCCCGTCTGTAGAGTAGTTTTGCTGAGGGGTCGTAGGAGCATCTCCATGAGCGTTCTAGGGATTTGCAGTGTTTTTTTTTCCTGCCTTAAAGACTTGTTGTACCAGGCATGGGATTTTATACGCTTAGTGCAGATCCGTTTTTTTGGGATGCAGTGGTCTAATGTGCTGTTGAGCCAGCTCCTTTAAGCCTTGTCTGCTTCTTCCAGATCATTAGACCAGATAGGGCAGGAAGCTTTTAGGCTGGACGCAAAGCCAGAGGTATCCAGTTTATGCCATGGTCGCTTCATAATGGAATGCTGGAGGACTTGAAAAGGGGCGTCTTCGAGATCTATACTTATATGAATAAGAAAATGATCAGACCACGCTAGTTGAAGGGTGGCTCCACAATTTGATTTACCAGTCTTTCGTTGTTCAAACGTGAGGCGCCGTTTGGTTTTATCAGGCTTTCCCATCCTAGAGAATGCAATGGAGGTACCCCCAGCAGTAGTGTGGATAGGTGCTTGCACATTGCAGCGATCAGTGAGTTATATACCCCCTCCATCTATCTCGACCCCCCCGGCTGCCCCACGCCGCTCAGGAGAGTTAAAGTGTGGCCGTTCTGCAGTGTGCACCCGTTGCCTTTCCTGTACACCTCAACATGGGTCCCAGCCAGCCAAATCAAAGTGAGGAGAGTTTATTCGAGACAATTCAGCTATTCAGCAATGTATGGCACCATAGGGAAGCCTCCACAGGCAGGCATCAATCCCCAAGTGAATATCATCCCCACTTTCTCACCAGTGTCAATAGCCGTTCACAGACCCAGCTTCAGCGCAGGCCATCCGTATGGGCAGGCTCCTTGGGATTATAATCAGGAGCAGAGAATCTCACAGCAGGTTCTTGGGCCCTCAGGATGGGAAGACGGAAGGGGCCCAACACCCCAAATCCGCACTGTGACGCGAATGTAGGGTCGCAGTGGCAGTGGACCATCCCACTTTACAGAATACGGTTCGGCCTCAGCTGTGTCCCCCACGTGCCAACACGCCTCCGTCTCACCCTCAGTGAGACTTTTTTGTCGCTGGATTGTAAAGGGCCCTCAGAGTCCAGGCAAGGGGTGCAACTATAAACTAGCCTCCCAGCCATTTACGTGTGGCTCCGACTGTAGGGTCTGGGGCAGTGTGCAGTAAGGGTTGCTAGGCCGCAGCTAAGCTCCCGATGCAGGACTTGCCACCCTATCTCATCAGGCATCCCACCTTGTGGGAATGCCGGCCCCATCGTATACCTCTATATGAAGAGACGTTGTAAGCACTCAGAGCCCCAGTCATCCACTCGTAGTCTCTTTGCCAGATCTCCTGCTGCTTTCTGCTCAAAATGGGGCCTCCCCAGCTTATGTGGAAGGGTAAGGCATCGCAATGCACTCACCAGCTCTGGGGGCTTTCGATCGTCAGCTCTCTTAATGTCTCCGCAGTCGCCCTGTCTGGGGCCCCCCAGCGGGATCTCCGTCACGCCTGGAGCCCTTCTGTGGCAGGCCACAGATCTCGCCCACAGTTTCCATCCCCGGCTTCCGAGGAGCCTGAACCCCTCTGCAGGCTCCACAGCGGGAGGATATCAGCCCCTGGAGACCGCACCGCGTCAGCAGCGGTGTGCAGCAGTGCAGAGGCCCTCGCTCGTCGAGTCCGCAAGCGGGGGCAGTGGTAGATCTTCCTCATGGTCGCCATATTGGTCCCGCAATCTTTTGCCAGCAGTGGGTTTAACTCTGCATTAGGGCCCAAATCTCGTTCAGCAGTGTCGCCACCCTATGCCTAGCCTCATCTGCAGGGTGTGCCACCTGTTTTTTGTCACAGATGGTGGCAGCAGAGAAGGATAATTAAGGATTTTAACAGGCCGGCCCGGCAAACCTGCACTACAATGCAGTCATCTCGCCGTGCGCCAAGCACGCCCCCCTTTTATTTGTATAGTTTATATTTTTTATCGATGTTTGTGTTGTCGATATTCTTTATATCAATGTTTTTGTTGTGTTCCATTTTATTTCAATGTTATCGATAGTTTTGTGTTCTTCATTTTTGTTGTAAATATTTTTTGTCATAGAGAATTTTTTTAATTATATTTTTTTATCGATGTTTGTACTATTTCTGTTTTGTGTATTGGGTGTTGATATTTTTATATACGATATTGTTGACTCAATATTTTTGTACTTCGATGTTATAGTAGTTGATGTATCAGTGATTTGGCCCCTCGATTATAGCGAAGACGTTAGCGCTGTCAAAAACTATTTGTGCCCTGTTTTCCTTCTCTGCAAGAATAGGCAGCAAGACACTCAGGCCTTGATGAAAATCTACCAGGCAAAATAAGTCTCAGTGGCTACCTACAGAGACTATGCTAATGCAAAGGAACACCAAATGGTTGAAAATTGATTCTGAAGGTGTTTACTAGTGGTTCCTGCTTTAACATTGCCCACATGATTCACTTCAGTTAGGGTTATCATTCATATTGGACCTTATTGCCTTTCCCTCTACGACTAGGTGCTGACCATCTGGGTGCAGACTGAAAAACATTTAGGTAAAGAAATAATTAAGGATTGTTTGGAGCTTGATGGGTGGTGATCGGTCAGTTGTTTGAAGTACATCAGAGACACTTTTGTGAAACTAGGTAGGCCAGCTCTGTTTGAGTTGCCACTTTCTACAGCAAAAGCAGATATTTTATGGACTCTGGAAAATGTTATGCTGTGAAGGGAGACTGAGATGTAGGTCAGTGGTTCCCAAACTTTTGACTCTTGAGGACCCCCACTGAATCACTACTGGAAGCCGGGGACCCCCAAGCAATTTGTACAATTTCAATTTAAAAAAATTAAAACTGTAATTCGCAAAAAATACACAAACAAGTAAACACCAAACAAATACTTGCATTACTAAAGCTTTTATTAATTTATATTGAAAAATATGCAAAAATCAAAACATTTTAATGGGAAGGATGGTGCTGCATCTCGGCTTCTAACTTTTCAATGTTTGGTTTTATTTCAGAAAGTTGAATACTTAGGTCAGATTCACCATTTTGCAAGCGATTTCCGCACTTATTTTTAAGGTACATAAGATTTGAGAAAGCCTTCTCACATAAATATGTGGTAGGGAAAGGAAGTAAAACCTTAAGTGCCTTGTACGATAATTCAAGGTAATCTGTTCGTGCATGCAGCCAAGAATTTGTCAGACTCAGAGACTTTTCCTTGAATTGAAGTAGAACAAAATTTTACCACCAATGGGTGAGCAGTGCAGTTAAGGCATATTTTAGAGAGGCCTCACATGGCACCTGACGAGACCTTCTCCTGTTAGGGTGCCCACTGCCTCCATCCCCTGCCAACAACAAACCACAAAGGCTACACAGTGTCTATTAAGTGGTCCTGATAAGGCAGCATATTCCACAACCGTTCAGGCATACACTAATAGGATTTTTACACAGGGTCAACTCGTAGCTCCCCGAAGACCCTAGCGACTGGTTCCTCCAGGTTCAGACCTGTAAACCTTCATACAGTTTCTTTTTTTAAAGAGTTCTATATATATAGCGCAAACTAGACCAGAGGATATCAGGTATCAGAGCACTTTACATGACCACCAGTTACGTTACAGATGGACACATGCATTTTTGCTAGGCACTGGGGGATTAAGTGATTTGCCCAGAATCACAGGATGTTGAGCTTCCATGCTGAGACTCAAACCCGGTTCACCAGCTTCGAGGTTGACCTCCGATGACAGGACGGCCATGTTCAAAGTCAGCAGGGGAGTAGGTCTTTGTGTGCAAACGAATCCCCAAACAGAAATATATTACTTTGTAAACCTGGTGATCAGTGATATGTAATTGATTCTTTTGTCGAAGCAAAACACTTTTTGAATTCCAGCTCAGTCTCCCCCGGTAGGGTCAGTAGTACAGTCCTCACTTCCATGAGCCTATCATATTAGTATTTCCATTACAGTCCTCTTTAAATTTAGAAGCAGGGGCGAGGTGGGGCTGAAAGAACAAGCATTGGCATAGCCAATAGGTCTCGCCTTTGGGACCTTATAAGTGTTTAGCCAGAGATATTGACTTTGCCTATGTCTTTAAGCTGTGCTGTACAGAAGTCTGCAGCATGCTGGAAAGTTATAATAAAGAAGTGGTAGAAGTAAACTCCATCCAGGCTTAATTGTGGGTTAGGCACAGGGCCCGGCTGGCCAAAGGCTGTGCACATTGTGAAGGGAACACTTTCAGAAGTTGAGTTTACTTGTTAGTATAGTTTGACAGGGGGAATTTGTTATTCTAAAACGAAGATCTCTTTTTAATTAAAAAAATATTTTATTGAATTGAGAAGAAAAGATCTAAAAGTGCAACAACTACAATCCAACGATAACTATAATAAGTTATAGTTATCGTGATAAGTGGCAGTAAGTGGGCAGTCAGGAGGGCGGAGCCGCAGGGGGCACAGCGGCGGGGGAAACGAGTGGAACAGAAGGCAAAAGGGGCACAAAAACGAGTGGCACAGAAGGGCACAAAAAAAGAGTAGAACAGAGGGCAGAAGGGCACAAAAAAACGAGTGGAACAGAGGGCAGCAAAAAGCCAAAAACAAACTACAGCACCTTCCATTGCATTGAAAATGCCAAACTCTGGCCCACAGTGGGAGCCAGCACCCAAAGACACTAGACTTAGTTTATGTTTTAGAAAACGCTGTTTCCTGCACTTCTATGAAAGATTCCATGCCAACCTAGGTAGACCTCAGATTGCAATTAAATCTCAATTGCTTAATTTATCTCCCAGAAAGGGGAAATGCTATAAGCAAGGTCACTGGGATAATGCAAATTTGCAGCAGCTGTGTTTTCTCTATAATCATGAATTTGCCGCATATGTCACATAATCTGTCATCTGCTGCCTAATCTTCGGATTTTAGCAAACAAACTTTGTTTGCACTCAAAAAGATTAAACGTTACTAAAAATTCAGCAACACACGTTGCTGTGCAGTGGAAGGCCCTTTTCAAAAGTTGACTGGTTCCCCTTCTGGTACTTATTGTGTATTTGGGTGTTAACGTGATAATAATGGGGAGTGAAACCTTATCCCTGGCAGTGTTAACCTGTGTACAAATTACAAAATACGGTAGCAATACTGTAATAAAATGTGCAGGGATGCAATACTGTAATAAAATGTGCAGCATTAAGCCACATAATTTGTTTTTCCTTTCCGCATTATTTAGTAAATCCTGCCACACAATTTCATCCTCCCCTGCCACATAATTCCAGTAGCCCTGGCTATTAGACATTTCAAACATTACATCATATTATTATCGTATCACTCCGCATTCATTGCTGCTCATACACCAAGTGAAACAAACACATTTGTCTCTGCTAAAACTGTTTGTCTCTTAGGATCTGGCTATCAATATATAATGCACAATATATATTTCTGTATAATTCTTTTCCCTTTTGTCTGTCTCCCTTTTGCTTTCACTTCCCCATTACCTCAAATTAGTGCTCATAAATCTTGTCTCTTGTTTTATTCCTGGTCCTCCAGCATTGACTCGTAACTGGCTATTCTCCTGGCTCAGGTGCACTCCAACTCTGCCACCTTCATCCGTCATCATTCTTGGAGTCCCTCCTGGTCACTCACAAGCTTTCCCTTCTTGTATTAATTCCTCACCCATCTCGCCAGGCTCCTCCATTCAGGAGCATCCCGCCAAGTCTGGCTGTGATTCGTCAACTTGATCACAGCTCCGCTTAAGTTATGCAAACTACAAGTGTAACCGAAGGAGCCATCAATATACATTACAATCACATGTTAATGTTCTCAAACAACTGTGACCTCTGCTCAAGAACCAAACCAGAGGTATTTATGCCATGCAAGAATTGACTAAAAGTAAACCACAATGAAAAAATATGTCATAAATACAGAGCCCGCTCTCCAAAATGTTTAGCTGACCTTAACGAATGAATACATAAATTAACTGGAATTCTAAAATGCCCTTCACTCAGGGATAAGGGATGAAAAAGAGAGCAGAATAAATACAAGGCAGATATTGGCAGAACACATTTATTTTGACTGCACTTTGTGGGTTATGAGCGGCTGGACGTTCCACAGTTTTTTGTGCATGTATTGAAAAATAGTGATTTCCAAGGCCTGATTGTCTAAATATAGGAAGCATCGGAAGGAGATTAGATTCTGAAAAATGCCAACAGGAAGAATAATAGAGAAACTACCTGTCAGCCACATAAGATGGGATCAATATAGTGAACATATCAATGAACCAGGAAGGGCATTTGAAATTCACTGTGTCTTGTGGCAGGGAACCAGGACAGTAACCTCGAGTCACAGAAAAATACTTAGTGAGGCTGCAAACACAGTAGCCAGATTTCATTGCAGTCTTGCCGCCCCAATGCCAGCAACATTCACACCTCTCGTGCTGTGAGCCTGGGGGCCAGATTGTATTGCAGTCTTGCCGCCCAGGCGCTAAGTACTTTCACACCTCTTACGTGTTAGGCACTCAAGTCCTGCGGACCCCCTGGGAATGTGTCACGGACCCCTGGGGGTCCGCGGACCACAGTTTGGGAAACACTGATGTAGGTAATCGAGGTTAAGAAACCCCTGTTTCGCCAACATGCCTTGCTTGTTACAGATCCTGCCACTGAACCCTACCTGCTTAGTACTTTCAATGTCCACCATCGATTTCTCCTCACTGGATTCAGGTTTAATCAGTATCATATGCTGCTGGCACACCCAAATCTTACCTCATGGAGTGAAAAGCTATGTCACTGTATCCGTGATAATTTTTCCCCACAGGTTTTTTTGCACTTTGTCTTTTTCTTTTGTTTTTATGAGATCCTTGGAAGAATGTTTTTCTTATATCTATTGAAATATTTGCACTTTGAACAGGTTAGGCCAACCCTCATGTTTTTACAGCTACTCCTGGATGTTTACTCAACCTATGCCATTGCTCGTTTCCTCGCCTCATCACTGAGGTTGAGAAAATTGCTGGGAACAGTAGGGGACTCCACCTGAGTGTATCTATTTCTGTCATTTGCACATTGCACTTTATCATGTTAGTGCTTTGGCTATTTCTTTGTTTTTATTCGGTTTAAAAAAAGTATCAATTGACTGAGTTAATACTTGTGATATGGTTTATTTACCCTGATGGACTTTTATATCATAATGTATTGTCTGCATACATAATATACAGGGTTGAAAATGGAAGATTTGTTTGTGGTTGCACTGCCATTTAAATCAGTATTTTTAAATGTCTTTTAATATTTACATTTAAATGTTGCCTGAAACGTTGTAAAGATATCTTATGTCATATATGTTTTGTTTTTTATGCGCTTTTATGGTCTCATGTAGTTCCAATAAAGTAATTCTTGACCTTTACTGTCCAAATGATTTTATCCATGTTTTTTTAACTCTGCTTTTTAATTAACTTTTTCCTCCATCTTCACAGTGGTTGCTGCTCTTGCACAATGTTGGGGACATGCCGTATGCACTTCTGATTGGCTGAGAGGGTACCAATTTAATGCGAGATGGGTGGAGTCTGTAAGAGCTCCTACCCTCAAAATCTATGCCGGCAGCGCGAACGCACAGCGGGTACGTTGCTGGTGCACCAAAGGCAAACCCATCTGCACCCATCCATGCTTATCTGGGGCCAGGGGCCAGTCACCATGCTGAAATCAGATTTACACCTCTGGAGGAACTTAAAAGCTTTTCCTCTGGCAGTTACCAACTTGGGCCATTTACTCTCACTAAACTTTCCAAGTTAGGTATTCTTATTCAGAATCGGTCCATAGCTTGCCTGCCAAATCAGAGGCTACAAATCAGTTTCTCTAGAGGCAACAAATTCATCTTTGAGTCTATCATTAAATCCCCATTAGCCCCCTCTACCTGGAATAATAATCAGATCACTGCTGTCTACCTCCATACGTGGTCCACTGTTAAACATCAACTAAGTTCTGAATCTCCAGATATCCTATTTATGACAGAGACATGGCTAATAGATGACTCAATGCCAGATATTCTGTCAGTTCTCTCAGAAAATTTCTACTTGCTTAACATCAGTCATCTGCAGGGGATGATGAAAGGTGGAGGGGTGTCCACAATTGTTAAAAAACACCTTATCATTGACAAACTCTACCTAGTACTACTCCCTGGGGTAGACAATATCATCATTAAACTTGACTCCCATGCTTCCATACTGATATTTGTTTTGATGTACAGATCACCTGGACATGTGCAGAACTTCCCCCAATTAGTGGTTGTGTGACTATGCAAGCTAGCCATTTATTTTGCAAAAATAATTTTTTAGCGATTTTAACTATTGAGCAAATTAAGCCAGCGGTAGTCAAATGGCACTATACCCTACATACATGCTATCAACTCTTAACCTTGACCAACATCTTTTTCCACCAACCCACATTAAAGCTCACACTTTAGATAAGGTATGGTCTTCCAATCTATCTATTTGCCTTCTGATTTTAGACCCGACAACAGCTTTGCTTCACATCGCGGCTTACCTAATGACGACGAATCCTCCGGTCATCTGCAATCGGCTTTCATCATCGGAGCAGCAATCCCTGAAAGAAAAAGAAAGAGAGCTAAGTGCATATTTCTTCATCTAAAGGCACCCAACGCAGGAAAGCAACAATTAGAAGCATAGCAGTTTAAACTTTTAGAAATAATTTTTGGAAAGTCTTTTCTAAAATCAAGAAAGGATATTTTGAAGACACTTCAACAAAAGACAATCTGAACAGTTAAAATTTTGGATGTATGACATTACAACGCATGCTTTTACCACGCATGCCTTTACAACGCGGTATTTACAACGCATGCCTTTACAATGCATAGCGCTTTGGGGTGCTGGATAGTGAATAGTTTAATTTACTATTCCAACTCCAGTCCCCGTGGATAGTAGAGAAGGTGTTGGATAGTAAATTAAATCTATTCCCTTTCCTAGAGCGCCCCCAGCGCAATGCGTTGTAATGGTTTGCGTTGTAAAAGTTATGTTGTAAAGGCACTGCGTGGTAAAAGTTGCGTTGTAAAGGATGTTTCCCTAAAATTTTGCACTCTATGTTTTTGTGTATTTTGTTCCATTTTAGCAGCATGTTGTGAAGTAATCAATACAAGGGGCATATTTTGAGTAAGTGAATAATTAAAAAAAAGGTAATTTAGAATTGAATGTGTATTAAGAGCGTCTTGGATAAAAGAAATAGAAATACTTATCTTGTGTTTCTTGATTACAGTGACGACTCATCATCTTCTAGAAAGCATATCTTAACATCACTACATCAACCACACCCTGACTCATGATACTCCTTCACAACGATTTCAAGGACGCAACACCTTTTTCTGTAGATTGCAGGTAGGACAATTACACTTTATATGTTCCCAAATTAAAGTAGGAGTTATATAAGATCTAATAGTATTGTTCATAGAACCACGCCCTGAAAATACTGTGGCATGGTATAAAATGCCACACTCAAGTTCTGAAGGCATTTTGCCTTCCGGTTTTAGACCCGACAACAGTTGTGCTTCACATTGCGGCTTACCTGATGACGACGAATCCTCTGGTCTTCTGCAATCGGCATTCATCATCGGAGCAGCGATCCCTGAAAGAAAAAGAAAGAGACCCATGTGCATATTTCTTTATCTCAAGGCGCCCAATGCAAGAAAGCAGCAATTAGAAGCGCAGCAGTTTAAACTTTTAGAAACATTTTTTTGAAAGACTTTTCTAAAATCAAGAAAGGATATTTTGAAGACACTTCAACAAAAGACAATCTGAACAGTTAAAATGTTGAACTCATCATCTTCTAAAAAGCCTACCTTAACATCACTACATCAATCTCACCCTGACTCACGATACTCCTTCACGACGATTTCAAGGACGCAACACCTTTTTCTGTAGATCGCAGGTAGGACAATTACACTTTATATGTCCCCAAATTAAAGTAGGAATTATATAGGATCCAATAGTATTGTTCATATAACCACACACTGAAAATACTTCTTGCTGCCTCGCAGGTCGACAACAGGAATTCCACTAGCGTCCGAAAACTGGCCCTCCTTCCTGAACTCTATCAAAAGGCCATAGTATATAATAAATCTTTGGGTATTGGATAGGGATCCTGGAAGGTTGGTCCGTCTCTGCAAAACTCTACCAATCACATTACAGGTAAGAGTACAAACCCTTTCAGGAAAGAGTGCATTGGTTACCCTGACAAAGGTTAGCATATAGCAAAGGATTTGTTCTTGCACCTGGGAGTATATTTTAACTTCTGACCAGGCTGTGTTTTTTTTGTCTGGACCAGAATCTGTTACATTTGCTGTTGATTGTTAGGAGAGAGTGGGTGGAAAACCACTTTTTAATTCACAGTGTGATTGTTTCATTTGTCGTTCATACTTTACCTAAGTCTGATGAGGTTGACTATAAGAACCCTATGTTGGTTTAAACAACATAATAGCTTTGCATGCTTTCCCCATTGTTAGCCTCATCAAAGTTAAGTCTTATTTGAGCATGATTCTCTGCATGACCAATGCCCTGCTTCTATCTTTAACCTGGCTAGGGTGACTTTTGGGCCCCATTTCCTGGACATGTGTGTTTAGTTGGGGTGTTTGTGAGTCCTACCCAAGTAATAAGCCCCAAAATCCAAACACACAGTTTCAATAGTTTATCCCTGATCTTATCCCCTGATAGATATGGTACAGAACAGGCAGCCTTAATTTAGGAATAAGTATTTAAAAACAGCTAAAAAAAATCACATAACCAAGTACTAAAACCAGAAAAAAATGTAATAGGATAAATGACACCAAAACAACTAAATTCCAACTAGATGACAGGCAAGCAATATCTCTGCCTCTGTCTCACTCACTCTGTCTAACTCTCTGTCTCCCTCTCTCTGTCTCCCTCCCTCTCCTTCTCTCTGTCTCTCTCCCTCTCTCTCTCTCTGTCTCCTTCCCTCTCTCTCTCTCTCTCTGTCTCCCTCCCTCTCTCTCCCTCTATCTCCCTCCCTCTCTCTCCCTCTGTCTCCCTCTGTCTGTCTCCCTCCGTCTGCCTCCGCCTGTCTGTCGCCCTCTGTCTGTCACCACTCTGTCTCTCTCCCTCTGTCTCTCTCCCTCCCTCTGTCTCCCTCTCTCCCTGTCTCCCTCTCTCTCTGTCTCCCTCCCTCTCTCTGTCTCCCTCCCTCTCTCTCCCTCTCTGCCTCCCTCCCTCTGTCTCCCTTTCTCAGTCTGACTCCCTCTGTCTGTCTCCCTCTGTCTGTCACCCTCTGTCTGTCGCCCTCTGTCTGAGGCCCTTTGTCTGTCTCCCTCCCTCTGTCTGTCTCCCTCCCTCTGTCTGTCTCCCTCCCTCTGTCTCCCTCTCCCTCCCGCTCCCTATGTCTCCCTCGTCCTCTCTCTGTCTCCCTCTCTCTGTCTCCCTCTCTCTCTATGTCTTCATCTGTCTCCCTCTCTCTGTCTCCCTCTGTCTCCCTATCTCTCTCTCTGTCTCCCTCCCTCTCCCTCCCTCTGTCACCAGCTGTCTCTCTCCCTCTCTCTCTCCCCCCTCTGTCTCCCTCTCCGTCTCCCTCTCTGTCTGTCAGTCTTAGTCCCTGCCTCTATCTGTCTGTCCCTCTCCCTGCCTCTATCTGTCTGTCCCTGTGTCTGCCTCTATCTGTCTGTCTATCCCTGTCTCTATCTGTTCCTGTCTATCCCTGTTTCCCTCCCTCTGTCTCCCTGTCGGTCTCTCTGCCTGTCTTAGTCTCTGCCTCTATCTGTCTGTCCCTGTCTCTGCCTCTATCTGTATGTCTGTCCCTGTCTCTATCGGTCCCTGTTTCCCTCCCTCTGTCTCCCTCTCCATCTCTCTGTCTGTCTCTGCCTGTCTGCCCCTCTTCCTGTCTCTGCCTCCATCTGTCTCTGTCTGTCTCTATCCCTGTCTGTCTCTGTCTCCCTGTCTCCCTGTCTCCCTGTCTCCCTCCCTCTCTCTTCCTAATCTGTCTCCCTCTGTCTCCCTTTGTCTCACTGATTCTGTCCGTCTCCCTCTTTCTCTCTGTCTCCCTCTCTCTGTCTCCCTCCTTCTCACTCCCTCTGTCTCACTCACTCTGTCTCCCTCACTCTGTCTCTCTCACTCTGTCTCCGTCCCTCTGTCTCCGTCCCTCTGTCTCCTTCCCTCTCTGTATCCCTCCCTATCTCTCTGTCTCCCTCTGTCTGTCTCTTTCTCCCTCCCTGTATCCCTCCCTGTCTCTCTCCCTGTCTCCCTCCATCAGTTTCCCTCCCTCTGTCTCCCTCCATCTGTCTCCCCTCTATCTCCCTTCCTCTGTCACCCTTTGTCTGTCACCCTCTGTCTATCACCCTCTGTCACCTCACCCCAGCTTCCCAGGCACACACACAGCCGCACCCCAGTATTTGACAGGTCTTTAAAAGACTTTAATGAGGCTTTGTTGTGAATCACCCTGCCCCCATAGAGCAGAGTGTCTGGCCGTGCTGCTGCAGCGGTGTTTGCTGGCATTCTTTAATTTTTTTTTTTTAAACACAGGCAGGATGTCTGCAAGGCACGTTAAAGACAGACGGCCCATTGTCATTCTTAATGTGATGATCAGCAGCAGCAGCCAGAATGACAATGGACCTGTCCACAGTCTGCTCGAGGTCGGAGAGGAGCTGTTGCAGCCTCTAGAGTTCAAAGAGAAGTGCGGGGGGCCCCAAGTGAGAGAACCTTTAAACTCCTGGGGCTTCTCGCAGGGGAACAGCACAGCCTGCTATAATTGTGAAAATTAAGGGGACCAAAGGCGTCCGTAAAAGGAATGTTGACAGCCTCCCTGTGCGCTGCCTGGGTGATAATACCACATTGTCACTGGGCCAGCACTGAACGGACCAACTATCCAGGGGGGGCAAGCGCACCCCCTTGCCCCCCCCGTGGATGCCCATGCATGCGTTGTAATAGCGCATGCGATGTAATTGTATGCGTGGTTTTACCACGCGTTGTAACATCGCATGTGTTGTTAAGCATGCGATGTAAAAGCAACGCATGGTGAAACCCGCATTGTAATGGCTGTTCCCTCTGTCAGTGTGTTAAAAAGGTGTTCAGAATACATGGTCATCCAATATTTGGCCTCTCTGCAGAGTACACTGAGTAATGGTTACGTGTTACAGTTGCAATTGTGATTCTGTGCAATTGTGTGTGAAGGAGATACACAATTATCAAAGTATTCACAAGGCAAATATAAAAGTCATGGTGAAGTATAGCTGATGCGAGGAAGTCTATGCAAGAGGGAGTGAAATGAGGGTGCTGAAGAGGAAAGAGATGAGGTGGAAGACATGCATATAGATGAGCTATGGAGAGAGAAAGGTCCTATATATTTAACATAGAGTGGGCAAAGTGATTGAGACACTGTGAATACCACTACCCCTTCCACACGGTGCAGTAATGTGTAAATCACAGTCTTACAATTTCTGAATTGAAATATTTTCAATATTCGTTACAGCAAAATCATTGTTGTTACTTATTTATTTTAAACAGCTAACGCACATTGACAAAACCAACAGTCCTGGCTGATTTTAGGTGTATGCCAGTTGATGAGGTATATATCTGGTTACAGTAACAGAAATCTCAGAGGAACATAAGTACTAGTCGAGTGGCACACTGCAGAAATCACAGAAATGTACGTTACATGTTTAAGCCAAACCCTAGTTACATAGGTCACACTCCTTTATAGATCACCACTTTTTTTCATTCCACTTAAAGCTCTGGACAAATCTCACCCATTTGCTCTTGCTAATTCAATTTGTGTGTGTCAACAAGTGGCACAAAGTGATCCCAAAATAACATGTTTGACGTCTCACAAAATAAACAAATAAAAAATATGAATACATATAGACAATTCATTCCTCCCTATTCGAAACCATAAACCTATGGTGAGGGCAGGTTTTAATGAATATTCGCGCATAAAAATAATTGTATTAGCTTCTCTGTGTTTTTTCAAAATTGATATTCCATGCAGGCCAATGTTTGCAGCTCTGATTTTTATTGAGAAATTAATATAAATAGGAAAGATAGAGAATATTTCAATTTGTCTATATGAGTTAAATGTTGACAGGATTATTGAACTGGGCCTTTGAGAGGACCTCAGCTTTGAGCTACTGCTAATGATAGAAACAATTTATTTGTTTAATTTGTTAACTGTATCTGCCATATGGAGGAGATTCATTATACTGTTCCACCATGCTGCACAACAAACAATAAATGGAAAAGTCAATGGCGAGAACACATATTTTATTGGCCTGACAGCGTCAACGTAACCTGCTAAAATCTGCCAGATTCTTGCAAATGGATGCAAAATAGATGTGCATCTGTTGGGTAACGAGTAAAGAGCCAATGAAAAACGCTGCTATGGTTTTTGCCAAGTCTGTTACAAAAATAGCCGATTGACTTGCTCACAAAAAGTCCATTCTGTTAACCCCGCAGCACAGATTATATTGCAGAGTATGGCTCCAAATAGTTCAAAAATCACAGCTTTCAGCTGAGCAAGAACATGCAATAAACGGTTTTAGGATGCCAATCTCATACCCAGTATGGTGCCAATGAAGCTGTTATCTGAGCAAGCTGAAAGACCACAGGCTCTTCTTTGTTTCTGAATTTGAACGACACTTTCTGGCTTCTTACTCCATGACTGCTGTGTCCATATTAGTCATGTTAGCAATAGGAAGCATCCTGATGTGAAAGAACATTGCATATTACTTTTGCCAAAGGTTGTTTTTTGGAAAAACAGACTTTGTAGTGAAAGCTAATTAAAAAATAAATATATTTTGCCGGATTGATATACTCCGACCACTATTGCAATTGAGTAAATAGAAGTTACAAACACATTCTGACGAAAATTGGTATAGTTTAATACAACTAAATAACACATGTAAATAACAATTTTCCTCCATGTTTCATAAACTGTACAGCAACAAACATAATTTCCAATACAAATTAAACGAATTGGTGATTGAGAACAATATCAGTGTAGAAAAATAATGAAATATATGTTGGAGGTCTGTGGTAATATCCACGATTATCTTCCGTTGTACATTGTTTTCAATCTCTATTTGCTGTAGTAATCAGTATCACCAGTATTGTCCTTTCTCAATAGCTAAAGTGTGGTCTTTCTGAAATAAGGGGGTGATTTATATATGGGTGGATGGCCAATCATTCCGCCAGTGGGACGGAATAAATCACAGCAGCTCCTCTCAATGCATTACAATGTATGGTGCAGTGCTGCATCAGAAGGACGCACCCCTGCAGCAAACAATTTTCTTTTTACATTTTCAAAATCTCGAAACAGGATTTTATTTTTGAGAATAAAAAAATAAATGCTCCACTCTCCATGGGAGTCATGTCTCATGACGAGGGGGCCATTATTACCATTTTACGGTCTCTTATCACCAGAGTTTGCCTGATGGTGACAGACAGTAACACAATGGCTATATGTCCACCCATCCTATAGCCATTTCTCTGACGGCTCTTACTTTATTGGGCAGTGGGCGTTTGGCTGAAGCAGTGACGGAATGGTCACCACCATAGCCAATACTAAGAGTCTGTGTCCATCAAAAACAAGTGGATGGACGTTTAGCTTGGCGGTATGAATACTCGTTTGCAGTTGCAATGGAGTATACATACCGCCATGATATAAATCAGCCCCTATGTACTTTGCCTATAAGTTTCTGCCCATATGTCTCACCAGTACCTCTGTCGCCTTTGTCAGCAGCAGCAATGGCAGTAAAAACAGAAATATTTGTAATGACACCAGTCAACTACAATGTGGCACCTGGCTAAAATTGTGAAATCCTGGCTCCTGAGTTGACAGGGTCTGTGCTACTCTCAACTAAAAGATCTGGTGGAACAGAAGAAGATAAAAAAACGCAGTAGCTGGTGGATTAACAAACTCATTTTCTAGTCTACTCAGTGTAGCAGGAGTACTGCCATTTTCTTCCCCATAGTTTCAGCTGCGCATATTTTTTTTATTACTCGGTCTCCGTGGACTCAATGAAGTCCTGTTGAATCTCAGGGCCTTAATCACAAAGGGAAATTTACACTTTTAGTGTAAGTTTACTCTTTTTGTGCTATTCTCAACGTTCAACGCGGGCTGACCTGTGCTGGTGGGCTGCTTTTCCTGCCTCAGCTTCTGTGTAGAAGCGCTGCTGACTGTGTTTGGACCCGGCTCCTGGCCCCGAGCTGCCATCGCTAACTTCAGGACCCGCCCTCCGCCCACACCGCTGCGGGACTGCGAGGCACTACAACAGCTGAAGCCTCTTCCCGCAGCGGCCCCGCCCCCCGCCCGGAGTGTGTATTTAACTTTCGCAGCACCCGCTGCGCGGGTGCTACTCAACGTTCAACGCGGGCTGACCTGTGCTGGTGGGCTGCTTTTCCTGCCTCAGCTTCTGTGTAGAAGCGCTGCTGACTGTGTTTGGACCCGGCTCCTGGCCCCGAGCTGCCATCGCTAACTTCAGGACCCGCCCTCCGCCCACACCGCTGCGGGACTGCAAGGCACTACAACAGCTGAAGCCTCTTCCCGCAGCGGCCCCGCCCCCCGCCCGGAGTGTGTATTTAACTTTCGCAGCACCCGCTGCGCGGGTGCTACTCAACGTTCAACGCGGGCTGACCTGTGCTGGTGGGCTGCTTTTCCTGCCTCAGCTTCTGTGTAGAAGCGCTGCTGACTGTGTTTGGACCCGGCTCCTGGCCCCGAGCTGCCATCGCTAACTTCAGGACCCGCCCTCTGCCCACACCGCTGCGGGACTGCGAGGCACTACAACAGCTGAAGCCTCTTCCCGCAGCGGCCCCGCCCCCCTCGGTAGGAGGTCATAACCTGCCTACCTGCCACGCGCAGCGGGACGCGCGCGGGACGAAGCCCGGACAAAGGGCGGGCCGTCTGAGGCCGTCCGAGGCTGGACAAGGTTGGGTTGGGTCTGGTCTCTTTGTTTGTGGTGCTGTAAAAACGTCGTTTCTACTTATCTTGCACTTTGGTGATTCTTTCACGTGTTTATTTTTGTAGTTGTGTGCACATAGAAATATGCCGCCTAAAAAGTTAGTTACTCCTAGTAACTCTATTGAGAACTATCTTGTGCAGGTTGTTGAAAGAATCAATAGTGACAGGAGATCTTCCCTGGGAATAGATTTAACCACCCAATCCCCCCTCATTGATACTGATTCAGATGATCCTTTTGGGTTTCAGATTAATAGTTGCTCTACTGGCGAAATGCTCGATTCTGTTCCAGATACCAGTATTATTCAGCCCAGCGGTATTGTTGCTGGAATTGTAGACCGCAGCATTAATGAAGCTCTGATAGAGATAACAAATAGCAGCGAGCCCTTAACCTCCCCTTCAGCTCCCACTTTAGTTCCGGGGAAACGGGAGGGTTTAAGGTCAGCCAAGAAAAGAGTAGCAAACCCCCCGAGGAAACACTCAGAGGAAGAGGAGTTTGATTTGACCAATGAGGCTTCTGTTACACTTTCTAATGCCCAATTTAACAAACTACTGGCTTTGATTGATAACAAAATCAAAGGTGTGGTTAAACCTCTGGTCAGCAAAATAGATAAGTTATCATCTGAGGTTAGCCGACTAGAAGGTCTATTAGAAAAGACCGTGGGTGAGATAGATAAAATCCCAGAAAATGTTTTTACTAGGATCGAGGCTATTCTGAGCAAACCAGTTACTATAGATGGCAGTGGATTAATTTCTACCTCTGTCTCAAACCCTCAAATGGCACCCAAGAGTATTTCCACTGGTGATGCTTCTAATGCCTTTATCCCAGTTCCTGTTGCTGATGACCCAGTTGTTGAAAAAGGGTCTTTCGAGCTTGTAGTAGAAGCTTCCCCACTGGTACTTGTTCTTGCCAATGTTCCCCCATTGGCCCATGATGAGCGGGAAACAACATCTTCCTTAATAAACAAATCTCTATCATGGTTGACCAATAATATGGTTATTTCTCCATGGGGTAAGCAGCAACTCTCAGAAGAGCTCTCCAACCCCAACGCCGGAAACAATGACATCACCCCGTCGCAAGAACTCTGCAACTCCCTCGCGTCCTACTTCCACAACAAGATCACGGACATACACAACAGCTTCAACAACCAACCAACGCCAGCCACAACCGCAACGACGCCACCCACCACCACCCTCCGCACCTGGACCCCGATCAGCACCGAAGACACCATCCGCACCATGAACTCCATCCATTCCGGATCTCCGACTGACCCCTGCCCTCACCACATCTTCAACGAAGCCGACACTGTCCTCGCACCCCACCTGCGGGACATCATCAACACCTCCTTCGACTCCGCCACCTTCCCTGAGAGCTGGAAGCACGCCGAACTCAGCGCTCTCCTCAAGAAACCCACAGCAGACCCCACCGACCTCAAGAACTACCGTCCCATCTCGCTCCTCCCGTTCCCGGCCAAAGTCATCGAGAAGACCGTCAACAAACAGCTGGCCGCCTTCCTCGAGACGAATGGATCCCTCGACCCCTCACAGTCTGGCTTCCGAGCGAACCACAGCACCGAGACCGCCCTCATCGCCGCCACCGACGACCTTCGAACCCTGATGGACAACGGAGAAACAGCGGCCCTCATCCTCCTGGACCTCTCCGCGGCTTTCGACACTGTCTGCCACCGCACCCTAATACAGCGCCTCAGCAACATCGGAATCCGGGAGAAGGCACTGGAATGGATCACCTCCTTCCTCGACGGAAGAACACAAAGAGTCCGCCTACCACCGTACAAGTCAGAGGCCACCAAAGTCATCTGCGGCGTCCCTCAAGGATCCTCGTTGAGTCCCACCCTCTTCAACGTCTACATGAGCCCCCTCGCGGCCATCGCACGCCAACACAACCTCAACATAATCTCCTACGCTGACGACACCCAGCTGATCCTCTCCCTGACCAACGACCCCACCACCGCCAGAGCCAACCTGCACGAAGGGATGAGAGACGTAGCCGAATGGATGACGACCAGCCGCCTGAAACTGAACTCAGACAAGACGGAGGTCCTCATCCTGGGCTCCTCACCCTCCGCCTGGGACGACTCCTGGTGGCCTCCCGCCCTAGGCACCGCACCCAAACCAACGGACCACGCACGCAACCTGGGCTTCATCCTGGACTCCTCCCTCTCCATGACCAGGCAAGTCAACGCCGTCTCCTCATCATGCTTCAACATCCTGCGCATGCTACGTAAGATCTTCCGGTGGATCCCCACCGAGACGAGGAAGACGGTCACCCAAGCCCTCGTCACCAGCCGACTGGACTACGGCAACGCCCTCTACGCCGGAACCACTGCCAAACTCCAGAAGAGACTCCAGCGGATCCAGAACGCCTCGGCGAGACTCATCCTCGACATCCCCCGACGCAGCCACATCTCCGGACACCTGAGAGATCTGCACTGGCTCCCGGTCAACAAGAGAATCACCTTCCGCCTCCTCACCCACGCACACAAAGCCCTACACGACCAAGGCCCGAGCTACCTCAACAACCGGATCAACTTCTACACTCCCAAGCGCCTCCTCAGATCAACCAACCACGCCCTCGCCGCCGTCCCCCGCATCCGAAGAGCGACAACAGGAGGAAGATCCTTCTCCTACCTGGCCGCCAAGACCTGGAACTCACTTCCCACCAATCTGCGCCTGACCCAAGACCACCTCTCCTTCAGGAAGAAGCTCAAGACCTGGCTGTTCGAGCAGTAGCGGCACCCCCCCCCCCTCCCAGCGCCTTGAGACCCTACGGGTGAGTAGTGCGCTCTACAAATGACCTGATTGATTGATTGATTGATTGATTAAGGTGGGCAGGTGTCAAGGCAGATCAGCAGATCCTTGAAAAAATAAGTGCAGCGACAGACAAGGCCATTATGGCATTGGAGAGTGTAGATGGGTGTTCCCAGGCCCATGAGGATATCACTTGTGCACATACGACTCTCTTTAATGAAGTTAAAGGTTTCTTCTTGAAACCTGCAAATAACAAGAGGGTCTGCCCACACAAATCAGCAAAATGGTATAATCCAGATTGTAGGAGGGCAAGATTAAATCTAGGAGCTGCAATTAAAAGTAACAACTTGGACGGGATTCGTTCTGCTAGGAAGCACTACAAAAATTGTATTGTAAGGGCAAAAAGAGAATGGGACGAAGATCACTGGCAGAAGTTGAAGAGTGCAAGTGACCGTAAACATTCTAGACTATTTTGGCATATTGTCAAATGGGGTCATGATAGGTCTCCAGAAGCTCCCAATAACAACGTCTCCCATGATGCATGGGTTAAATTTTTCAGTGAGCAGTACTCTTCCAGGGACCAATCTGTCAACAGCTTAAGTCTAACTTACCAGTATGCAGATGATGACATTTTTGTGCAGAGTGAAGTCCTGTCTGCCCTGAAATCTGTTCACGCTGGCCGAGCCCCGGGTATTGACGGAGTCCCTGCGGATGTCTTTTTAAATGACACCGCTAGGTGGAGTAAATACATCTGCCTTTTACTAAACCACATTGCCAGGGGCGCTGAAATCCCGGTATCATGGCGTGGTGCTGTTATTATCCCAGTATATAAAAAGGGAGACCGTGCCCAACCTTGCAACTACCGCCCAATTAGCTTAATTGACACGGTTCAAAAAGTTGTTGGGCGTGTAATTATTAACAACTTGTTAGTTTGGGCTGAGGAGCAGAATGTTTTATCTCCTTTCCAGGCTGGGTTTCGCAGAGCAACTAGCACTGTGGACCAGGTCTTCCGTTTTCAATTGATACAATGGAGGACCGTGGTTTTGGGGGGTTGCAGTCTGTACGCAGCGTTCGTTGACCTACGGGCTGCATTCGACCTGGTGCCAAGGGCAAAATTGTGGGAGGTGCTTGCAGCTCTAGGGGTCCCAATGACTATTCTAACCTTGATCATGAGACTCCATGAGGGCACTTACGCTAAAATCCAATGGGGTGGCTACGGCAACGATACCATTGATTTTCCAGTCGACCGAGGAGTTCGCCAGGGCTGTTCAATGGCACCAACACTCTTCACACTTTTCATCAATGGAATTGTTGCCCGCATGCAATCCCAGTCTGTGGATGCTCCCTCCCTTGCAGGTGCAAAAGTTCCTATTTTAATGTTTGCAGACGACACCTTAATTTTATCGAAATCCCCTAGCGGTCTGCAAAAGGCATTGGTAATTTTTGATAAATTTTGTAGCGACCATGGCTTGGAGGTAAACGCAGCTAAAACAAAACTCATGGTTTTTAATCCTTGCAGAAATTTTAAATCTAAAATAACCATGAGTGGGCGTTGCCTCGAAGTAGTAAATTCTTTTACCTACCTGGGGATTCATATTTCAAACGACAACAGATGGAACCAACATTTAAACATTGCAGTTCTAAGACATAAACAATTGGCTGGTACCATCATTAAGGAGCATTTTAAATCTTTGACCAAACCAATCAAACCTCCTTTGATCATATATGAGGCAAAGGCCATAGGGTCAGCTTTGTATGGGGCAGAGTTGTGGGGGCAAGAAAACCTACAGGAGTTACAGGTATCAGAAAATAACTTCCTTCGGAAATTAACAGGCACCCCACAGAGCAGCCCCCTTTTGCCTCTTAGATATGATCTTGGCAGGAAAGAAATATCGGCAATGTGCAAACTTCGTCCGATATTATATTGGCGTAGAATCTGGACCACCCCTGAGTTGTCACAATATGCAGCAGGGTTTGCTGATGTCATCAAAGCAGACCGATTTCATAAAATCAGATGGTTTAGATCTTTAAAATCAGCATTATGTGAACTAGGGTTAACTGAATTGTGGTCCGACCCAACTGGGTCGTCCTTCCCATCCAAGACATTTATAAAAAATCTTTTCTGGGAACAGGTAGAAAACAGGAGTCTTCTCAGTAACAACCATGGGTCTATGACGGCTACTTTCCTTGAAGCAAAGCTTTTTCCCATGTACGAAATATATTGGGATTTAATAACGAAACCCATGGACAGGAAACTGTTTTTTCAAATGAGGGCTGGCTCTCTACCTCTACGTAATTTAACTGCAAAATGGAGAGATGGAGGCCCAGCTATATGCCCAGTTTGTGGGGAAGGAAAGGAAACGTTGGGTCACTTTTTGTTTTCTTGTTATGCATATTCTGTTCCCAGACGTGTTTGGCTGGCTCCCATGTGTAGAAATCTGGGTACTAAAAGTAGCATGGTAGCTCTACGCATAGTAAAATCTACCTCCTTAAATTGGATTACAATAGCGACTGCAAAGTTTCTGGGGTGGGCGTGGGTAATTAGGCAGAGATTGCTAGTAGGGTAACTACTCTCTGCTTAGTTGAACAGAGATTGCTAGATTATCTACTCTCTGTTCCCCATGCGAGGTGTCTTATCTGGTTTTAATCTGTTTCTTACTATATGAACTTTGCACTTTTGGATTATATATACTGGATGAAATGAATTTTAATTGTCTTTCTAACATGTATTGTGCTTAAGTCATATTCGATTTTGTAATTTAATTGTATTTTTATTATGTGTTTGTTTGTTTGCTTTTATGAGTAAATACTCGAATAAAGCACTTTTGAATTGAATTGAATTGAATTGAATTGCTATTCACAAACTACCGGACTGATTCACAAAGGTAAAATGAGATGAAAGTCTAACTTTAAGACTTTGGGTATTCACAAAATGCATTTACTACTCGCAAATGCCCTTTGTTAATACGAAAAGTCGTAAAGTTAGACTTTTGTCTCAGTTTACGTATGTGAACGCGGGCCCTATGAGTGCAGATTTAAGTCATGTTTATTTATGACTGTGGAGACTCCGCACATAAAAATAGGGCAGGCTCATCTTTTTATGTGTGAAGTTCTCCGCCCTGACTGCGTAATCTCTGCAGTCGTAAAGCTATTACACTTAAAGCTACACTAGTAGTTTGTAAATATCATAAATTTAGTAAACTTACACAAAAGGAATACGTTTACCTTTATAAAGAAGGCTCTCAGTTTTTTAGTGCCAGTCATTAAGTCGAAAACTTCTTTTTCACTCACCTCAGCCCAAAGAAACCAAATTACTGCAAACCGTATATTTAAAAATAAAGAATTAAAACAACAGAAAGTACTGCTTTGGCTGGGTTCCAATTTAGCTGGAAATTATTTCAACATGCTAGTCTTCATTCTACAAGTGAGATTCCATTTTACCCACTATTAGGGTTGTTCTGGCAGGCGGTTTTCTATTGGCTAGGCAAACTGCTATTGACAACAAGCCGAAGCATGATGGACTATCTAATTACAACCTCAGACACATTATCACATCGTTTGGAACAGTGATATCATGCACACCTGGAACAGAGTAAAAACACCTTTTAACCTGTACTTCATTTGTGTGAGCCAGTGCTAGTGAAAATAAACAATTTGGAAGTTTACAGTGAAATATAAATGTGTCAAATGAAACAGGAGTCCTGGACAGATTTGCATTTTAGGAGCAGAATTTTTAAAATAAAATTCACCAATCCACCAGTGACGCTTTGCCTTACCTGATCAAATATCTCTGGCACAGGGGTGGCTCTCCCAGACATCGAGCTCTATTATAAGGCAGCGCAGTTAGTGGTTATCACAGAATGGTCCATGCGGGAATCGGACAAGCACTGGCTCCACATAGATCGGGCCATCGTTGCCAGGACAATTTGGGATGTGCTATGGAAATCCAAAAAGGACAGACCGGCTAATGCATACCTAAGCACCTCTACCAAGACCACGCTTAGGACTTGGGACAAGCTAAATAGGAGCAGGGACAGGACCCCTTTCCATCTCCCTATACCCCTATACACTTTAACCCGGACTTCCCCCCAGCGCTCAAAGAAGGGCCATTTGATGCATGGTGAGAGGGAGGCTCCAGAGTGATTTCTGATCTATTCCGCAACTATGACATTCTTTCTTTTGAAAACTGTCAACAGGATTTTGGGGTACCGCCCTCAGAGCACTTTCACTACCTGCAACTTAAACATTGGGCACGACACCCACAGGTTAGAGATGCGGCAACTAGAGATCTGTCCACAATAGAAAACCTAGTGCGTAAAGCTAGTTTGACCAAGAGCACGATCTCCTTTTTATACAAGCTACTGGTTTCCACCACAATCGCACCAAAGCGTCAATACAAATCTACATGAGAACAGACCCTGGGATGGGAGACTACTGAAGGGGAATGGAAATACTTATGGTCAGACATCACTAAAGTTAACCACTCCCTAAGACTTGTTGTTCTTCGACTGGTACCACGTACCTGCCAAACTTAAGAAAACCTTCCCCCTCACCTGAGATCTATGCTGTAGAAATTGCAGGGTCCTCAGGGATTTCCGCCACATTTGGTGGGACAGCCCAAAAATCAGACCATTCTGGGAAGAAATCATGGCCCAAATGAAAGACATGCTAGGATACCCTGTCCCGAACTCCATAGAGATGATCTTACTGGGCCTTAGAGATACCACACTAGGGGCCATATGTATCATAGTTCCGTTTTGCGAATTCTAAATAACGATTTTTAAGGAATCGCTATTTAGAATTCGCAAAACGGTATGTATGTAAAAAATCGCTTCTTTTCAGCGATTCCTTAACATTCCTAATCTGCGATTAGCAAATTGCTAATCACAAATTACCCATTCATTTCTATGGGCCAGGAGGCCCATAGGAATGAAGGGGAAATTTGCGATTAGCAATTTGCTAATCGCAAATCAAGAATATTTTCAAGGGTGCAGGGGTGTCTCAAGAACACCCTGCTGCACCCCTGAAAATGACATGTATGAGCGTCATATTGCACCTTTGGTTTTTTTGAAAATTGCTTTTTGAAAAGAATTCGCAACTTACCACCAACTAGAAGTTGGTGGTAATTTGCGAATCCTTATGGGCATTTTTTAATTGATTTTTTCTTTGATACATTGCATTTAAGGAATCGCAAAATTTGCGATTCCTTAAGTGCAATCGCAAAATAAGGAATAGCAAATTTTGCGATTCCTTATTTTGCAGCAAAAATGTTACATACATACCATTTAGCAAATTAGCATTCGCAAAGGCTGAAATTCTGCGAATTTCGGCCTTTGTGAATGCTAATTAGCTTGATACATATGGCCCTAGAATACCAAATGAAGGCGGACAAGGCAAATATGTGGGCATGTTTGGGAGCAGCTAAAAAGGTGATAGCAGCTAACTGGAAGAAAAAAGACGCACCCATACTGGCGCAATGGCATTCTCACCTAATCAATCAATCAATCAATCAAGGCATTTATAAAGCACACTACTCACCCGGAGGGTCTCAAGGCGCTAGGGGAGGGGGGGTCCGCTACTGCTCGAACAGCCAGGTCTTGAGCTGCTTCCTGAAGGCAAGGTGGTCCTGGGTCAGGCGGACGTGGGTCGGGAGGGAGTTCCAAGTCTTGGCGGCCAGGTAGGAGAAGGACCTTCCTCCTGTGGTGGTTCTTCGGATGCGGGGGACGGAGGCGAGGGCGTGGCCGATCGATCGAAGCTGGCGTGTGGGAGCGTAGAAGTTGAGGCGGCTGTTGAGGTATCCTGGGCCTTGGTTGTGTAGGGCTTTGTGTGCGTGGGTGAGGAGACGGAAGGTGATTCTCTTGTTGACCGGGAGCCAGTGCAGATCTCTCAGGTGTCCGGAGATGTGGCTGCGTCGGGGGATGTCCAGGATGAGTCGTGCTGAGGCGTTCTGAATCCGCTGGAATCTCTTCTGGAGTTTGGCTGTGGTTCCGGCGTAGAGGGAGTTGCCGTAGTCCAGACGGCTGGTGACGAGGGCCTGGGTGACCGTCTTCCTGGTCTCGGTGGGGATCCACCGGAAGATCTTACGTATTTTCATTTCATTTCATTTTGGACATTTATAAAGCGCCTGGAAGTACGCCCACCGGCGTGTCCCCGCACTGTGATAAGTGAGAACTGAAGATCCACCCACCCTCCCAACCGTCTACCTGCTAAACAAAAGGGTCTTGAGTCTTTTCCTAAAAATCAATTCCGATGGCTCCAAGCGCAGGCTTAAGGGTAGAGCATTCCAGTACTTGGCCGCCAGATGTCTAAAAGATCTACCCCCCATACGCGCTTTCCTTACTCTTGGTACCGTTAAGAGTCCTGTGCAGGAGGAGCGGAGGTTGTGTGTGGGCTCATACCCGGTCACCAGACTCCTGAGCAACGCAGGAGCCTTGCCATTCAAAATACGATGGCATGTGGAGAGAGATTTAAATTCCACCCGACTGGCAACTGGGAGCCAGTGAAGTGCGTGGAGCGCTGGTTTGGAGGGGGATCTCCTGGGGAGCCTCAGCACCAAACGGGCTGCCGCATTCTGCAGCACCTGGAGGCGCCTGGTGACCTTACTTGGGGCACCCAGGTATAGTAGGTTGCCATAATCAAGACGGGATGTCACCAGGGCATGCACCAACGCTCTGCGGGCCGCAAGAGGAAGAAGATCTAACACCTTTTTTAAGGTCCTCAGAACGCCGAAGCATACCCCAGCCACATGGCCCACATGTGTGTCAAAGGTCAGACCAGTGTCCAGCCAGACCCCTAAATTCCTTGCCTCCCGGCATGGAACTGGCGCCTCGCCCAAGCAAGAAGGCCACCATGCCGACGACCAAGCATCCGGAGTCCCACCCACAATCAGTACCTCGGTCTTGCTACCGTTTAACTTTAAACAGTTGGCGGACATCCAGGCTGCTAGATCTTTCATGCAGTTCCTGAAATTGTCCGCCGCAAGATCAGGGGTACGTGAGAGGGAGATGGCCAGCTGCGTGTCGTCGGCATAGGACACAACACGTAGACCATATTTCTCAACTATTCCCGCCAAAG
This sequence comes from Lissotriton helveticus, assembly GCF_964261635.1. Lineage (NCBI taxonomy): Eukaryota > Metazoa > Chordata > Amphibia > Caudata > Salamandridae > Lissotriton > Lissotriton helveticus. The sequence goes on along the minus strand of NC_136057.1, from coordinate 1,089,035,405 downwards.
GGGCAACATAGAGATTAAACAAGGTGGGGCTCAGGGACGAGCCCTGAGGCACTCCCTGGCCCAACCCGATCTCTCTAGAATAACAGTCGCCCAGATGGACCTGAAAGCGTCTGTCAGATAGAAAAGATCCTATCCACCCCAGCGCTGCACCTGAGATTCCACCTTCCTCCAGACACTGTAGCAGAATGGAGTGTGCTACAGTGTCAAATGCAGCGCTGAGGTCTAGCAGGATTAAAGCCATAGTTTGGCCTTCATCCGCGCCCTGACGCAAGGCCTCCACCGCCATTAGAAGAGCTGATTCCGTCGAATGACGAGGGCGGAAACCAAACTGAGAGTCGTGGAGCAAAAAGGCATCATCCACGTACTTCATCAGCTGGTGATTGGCAATCTTTTCCGCAACCTTTGACATGTAAGGCAGAAGAGAGATGGGACGTAGATTCTCAAATTTGTCAAAGCTGATATTGGCTTTTTTTTGCAGCGGGAGGACAATCGCTTGTTTCCATGCAGCAGGGACAGTCTGAGTCTCATAAGAGGTGTTTAGCAGATGGCGGATGTGTGGTTCGAGAACATCCAAACTTCCCATCAGCCGTCTGGGAGTAGTGGGGTCCCTAGGTGAGCCAGATCGTATAGATCCGCAAATGCGGATGAGCTCCTCAGTCGGGGGGGTTGTGAAACTGGACAGCCGTTGTTTTCCTAATCCCTTAGTAGTTACCCCAAGCCTGGGGATTTGATCAATCTGGTGTGGAAAGGAGGCGTAGATTGTTGCTACCTTGTTGGCAAAATACTCTGCTATCCGGTCGCAACCCTCCACTGTGCAAAGTTCTTTCGGCACTGCTACAGGTTTCCCTACCGATAACGTTTTGTAGATTAGGAACAGTTCTTTAGTGGAATTTTCAGCTTCCAAGATCCTAGTGCCAAAGTATGACGTCTTGGCTTTCCTAATCAGTCTGTGGTAGGTTCGCCGTTTAGCGTTGTATTCTGTTTTAGCAAGCACCGTAAGGGTTTTTCTCCATTGTCGCTCTGCGCGTTTACACACCACTTTGGCTGCCCGTACCTCCTCATCATACCATGGTGCCGTACCCTGCAACCGACCACCCCCTCTTGTTATGCCCAGTGGGGCCACCTGGTCCAAGGCCTCCGTAATGAGCAGGTCCAAGTTGGTATTTAAAGCTTCCACTCCCACTCCCCCTAAATGACCTTTATCCCTGAGGGCCTGATTAAATTTAATTTGGGAGAAGTTCGACCAACGTCGACTATGGTGCCTGGAGGCCGATGGTATCACCGGCCGAGCTCCCTGAATATGGATCTGAAAGGGAACCAAGTGATGATCTGTCCAGGGAATGGGAATAGGGTCGGAGACATCTACCTGTTCCCAGTTGGCAAAAATCGGATCCAGGGTATGGCCTAGTTGATGGGTAGGCTGAAGAACTTTCTGCTCAAAATGTAGTGCTTCCATGCTTTGATGGAATTCCCTAGCTACTCTGTCAGTGGGATCATCAAGGTGGAAATTGAGATCACCCAGTACCAGATATTTCTCAACTCGCAGTGCTGCCTCAGTAATACCCTCGAGTAAGCTTTCACTAAATCGTGCAGCAGTGCCAGGTGGCCTGTAGATCAAAAGGCCCTTCAGAGTGCAGCTGCCGTTGACAGAGATGGAAAATGCCCCAACCTCACCATCCACGATCTTCGCCTGTTCTAAATGGCAATGAAGGCCCTGTCTGGCCACAATAGCTATCCCACCGCCTCTCCCAGTTTCCCGGTCTAACCTCGCCAGGGAGTAGCCCTCTGGGATAGCGTCAAGGACCTCGGGCATGTAATATTGGTCTAGCCACGTTTCCGTAATAAAAACCAAGTCCCATTGTTTATTGGTAAGAAGATCGTGCAGATCCAAGCAATGTTTTCGCAAGGATCGGACATTTAGAAGACCACACACCAAAGCATGATGGCCCCTAGGTGTCATAATGCCCTGATTAAAGGTGAAATTACAGTGGTCACAGCCTAGAGTGTTCCCCGCCTTCATTTTATGCAGGCATGGCTCGGATTGGGGGCCCCGGAGGGCCAGCAAATCCTCACGGCTCCAGGTTAAATGCCTCGTAAAAAGGCCAGGGGGGATGGCCCTGGCCCGCGCCCGGCCGCGGACGGGCGCAGACGGGCTTAACTTAGGCGCAACTTCGGCGCGCCATCGTCGCGCCCGCTGCGCTCGTCCGCTGCGCTGCCTAGGACACATCCGCCTTTTATCCCCCCCTGCGTCCAACAGCTAGAGCGCTGCAGATGTAATGCAGGAAGTTGCTGGCTCGGACCCTCCACGCCCTCTGCTCAAACGGCGCTAGCCACCGGCGTCAGAACGAGGCGGGAGGGAGGGACGAGTCCAGCACTCTGTGATTGGTTGATGTAGCAGCCTGCTTGCTTCCCTAGTGCTTCAGCAAAGCAGAATGCTAAATGCGGCCAGTCCTCCAGTAAACACTGCAAAATGAAATGAGCAGCGCGAGTGCAGCGACCCACTCTCTTTCACACCAGTGCCCAGTGAGTTTAAAAGATTTTTAAAATTAGCGCTAGCGATGTAACAGCATAAGCAGCATATAAGTCTTAATCACTCATACGCCGGTAGCGCAGTTAAAAGCGGTGAGGGACACTGCCACTGCCCACTTACCACGCGGAACTGCAAGATCTGGTGCCTTTTATCCCCCCCTGCGTCCAACAGCTAGAGCGCTGCAGATGGAATGCAGGAAGTAGCTGGCTCGGACCCTCCACGCCCTCTGCTCAAACGGCGCTAGCCACCAGCGTTAGAACGAGGCGGGAGGGAGGGACGAGTCCAGCACTCTGTGATTGGTTGATGTAGCAGCCTGCTTGCTTCCCTAGTGCTTCAGCAAAACAGAATGCTAAATGCGGCCAGTCCTCCAGTAAACACTGCAAAATGAAATGAGCAGCGCGAGTGCAGCGACCCACTCTCTTTCACACCAGTGCCCAGTGAGTTTAAAAGATTTTTAAAATTAGCGCTAGCGATGTAACAGCATAAGCAGCATATAAGTCTTAATCACTCATACGCCGGTAGCGCAGTTAAAAGCGGTGAGGGACACTGCCACTGCCCACTTACCACCACGTATCATGCGCAGGATGTTGAAGCACGACGAGGAGACGGCGTTGACTTGTCTGGTTATGGAGAGGGAGGAGTCTAGGATGAAGCCAGGTTGCGTGCGTGGTCTGTTGGTTTGGGTGCGCTGCCCAGGGCGGGGGGCCTCCAGGAGTCGTCCCAGGCGGAGGGTGAAGATCCCAGGATGAGGACTTCCGTCTTGTCCGAATTCAGTTTCAGGCGGCTGTTCATCATCCACTTGGCTACGTCTGTCATCCCTTCGTGTAGATTGGCTCTGGTGGTGGCGGGGTCGTTGGTGAGGGAGAGGATCAGCTGGGTGTCATCGGCGTAGGAGATGATGTTGAGGTTGTGTTGGCGTGCGATGGCTGCGAGGGGGCTCATGTAGACGTTGAAGAGGGTTGGGCTGAGCGAGGAGCCTTGAGGAACGCCGCAGATGACTTCGGTGGCTTCCGATCTGAACGGGGGGAGGCGGACTCTCTGTGTCCTTCCGGCGAGGAACGAGATGATCCATTCCAGTGCCTTCTCCTGGATTCCGACGTTGCTGAGGCGCCGCACTAGGGTACGGTGGCAGACAGTGTTGAAGGCCGCGGAGAGGTCTAGGAGGATGAGGGACGCTGTTTCTCCGTTGTCGAGCAGGGCTCGGATGTCGTCGGTGGCTGCGATCAAGGCGGTCTCGGTGCTGTGGTTGGCCCGGAAGCCAGACTGCGAGGGGTCGAGGGATCCGTTCGTCTCGAGGAAGGTGGCCAGCTGCTTGTTGAAGGTCTTCTCGATGACTTTTGCAGGAAACGGAAGCAGCGAGATGGGGCGGTAGTTCTTGAGGTCGGTGGGGTCGGCTGATGGCTTCTTTAGTAGAGCGCTGGGTTCGGCATGCTTCCAGCTCTCCGGGAAGGTAGCGGTGTCGAATGAGGTGTTGATGATGTCCCGCAGGTGGGGTGCGATTACAGCGTCGGCCTTGTTAAAGACGTGGTGAGGGCAGGGGTCGGTCGGGGATCCAGAGTGGATGGAGTTCATCGTGCCGACGGTGTCTTCGGTGCTGATCGTGGTCCAGGCGCGGAGGGTGGTGGTGGGGGGCAGTGGTTCAGTCGTGGCGTGCGTCAGTTCAGTGTTGAAGCTGTTGTGTATGTCCGCGATCTTGTTGTGGAAGTAGGAGGCGAGGGAGTTGCAGAGGTCTTGTGAAGGGGCGATGCCATTGTTTCCGGCGTTGGGGTTGGAGAGCTCTTTAACGATGTTGAAGAGTTCCTTGCTGTTGTGTGAGTTGTTGTCCAGTCATTCCTTGAATGCAGTTTTCTTGGTGGCGTGGATCAGTTGGTGGTGTTTTCGGGTGGCGAGCTTGAGGGCGGTCATGTTGTTCGGTGTTGCGTCTCTGCGCCAGGCTTTCTCGAGTGCTCGGCAGTTCTTCTTGGAGCTCTTGAGTTCGTCGGTGAACCATGGGGCTTTCTTGCTGCCGGGTCTGCTAGGCGTGGTCTTCAGAGGGGCGAGGTCGTCTGCGCAGTTGTTGATCCACTTCGTGAGGTTGGTGGCCGCCTGGCTTGGGTTAGTTGTGCTGGTGGGAGGGTTCATGCTCAGGGAGGTCGCGAGCTGGTCGGCTGTGATCTTGTACCTGCTTCTGCGTGCAACCTGTTGCTGGTGGTGGTGAATCGTGGTCCTACTGAAGCTGAAGTGGACGCAGCTGTGGTCCGTCCAGTGGAGTCCCGTGGCGTGGCTGAAGGTGATGTCCTTGCTGGATGAGAACACAGGGTCGAGTGTATGTCCGGCGTAGTGGGTGGGGGTGGTCACCAGCTGCTTGAGACCGAGGTTGGCGAGGTTGTCCAGCAGGGTGGTGGTGTTGCGGTCATTGTTGTTCTCCAGGTGGAAGGGTAGGTCCCCGAGGAGGATGTAGTCAGCGGAGAGGAGGGCGTGCGGGCTGATGAAGTCGGCGATGTCTTCGCTGAATTGTGTGCGTGGACCTGGGGGTCTGTAGATGAGGGTGCCTCTGAGGGTGGTTTTGGGGTTGATGTGGATCTGGAAGTGCAGGTGTTCGGCGGGTGCGAGGGTGTCGTCGGTGTTGGTCGTGATGCGGATGGTGTTCTTGTGGATGATGGCGATGCCTCCTCCTGTCTGGTTGATGCGGTCCCTCCGGATGATCTTGTAGCCGTCCGGGATGGCAATGGCGATGTTGGGCGCTGAGGAGGCGTTCATCCAGGTTTCCGTGAGGAAGGCGACGTCCGGGGCTGTGGTGTCGAGCAGGTTCCAGAGCTCGACGGCGTGTCTGTGGATGGAGCGGGTGTTGAGCAGGATGCACTTGAGGTGGTTGCTGCTGGTGCTCGGCTTGGTCGGTGCTGGTGTAGTGCAGGTCCGGATGCAGGCGAACTTGCAGGAGTGGCAGCAGAAGGGTCCGTGGGTGCGTCTCGGGGTGGCTCGATAGCAGCTCGGGATTCGACCGGCGTTGAGTGCGTAGAGTTCGGTGGCGTCGTAGGTCCGGCGAGTGGGCTGGTGTCTGTGGGAGACAGGGGTCCTGGCACTGGGCGCGGTCCAGGCGCAGACGGGCGCAGACGGGCTTACCTTTGGCGCGCCTTCGGCGCACAATCGGCGCGCCCGCTGCGCGTTTGCCTCTCTGCCATAAGTGGAGAGTGGGGGGGCGGAGCGAGGGCGGAGCAGCTGGGAGGCGGGAGCGGGGCGGCGAATGGGAAGGGCGATTGAGGGAAGGGGCGGGGCCGCGGGGCAGCAGCGGCGGAGAGGTGGCGGGAAAGCGCGGCAGGGGCTGGTCGCGACAGGGGGGAGCACAACAGCAGAAATTAAGACAACACGGGGCAGAGGGGAAAATACAAAAATTAAACAAGGGGAAAATTACACAGGAAGGATACAAACGTGAAATGCACGAGGATACAGTCGCAGCGCAAGCGAGGAACCAGGATCACAGCTGCGGGCAGCGGCGGCTCTCGGCGGGAACCGGGATCACAGCTGCGGGCAGTGGCGGCACTAGGCGGGAGGGAGGGGCAGCCTGGGCTCACTCACGAGGAGTGTGCGCGGTGCGTGGGGTGACCGGCCCGGAGGGTCAGAGGGTCACCTATAGAAAATACTCACGATGGAACGTATGGCGGACATCCTTAGGGACGAATATAAGAATTTTGAATATAAGTGGGGTCCATAGGTGGCGTATCTCAGAAAGGGGCTCCTGTTAGCCATCTGTCCACCTACACTGAGAGGGCTATACCTGTTTCAATTGTAGAGTCGATCATAGGGTTCACGCAGATGGATTTTAATGAATAACGGACTGAAACTAATGAGACATCACACGGAAACAATGTACTCCAGTGGTCAGATTTAAGTAGTAGCATGGGAGGTATGGGTCTGCTTTTCCAACACTGGGTAGGGGGAGGAGGGGGGGTTCAGAGTTGGGGTCTTTAGTTATTTGTATTTTTTCGTGATAAATGCCAAGGCCTTAAGGGCTATTGATGAGCTGTACTAGTCGATCATTACAAAATAGTAAGACCCTATGACAGAATTAGATATGAATAGCTGTCGGAATGTTGAGATGGCTACTAGCCCAGATTGTTTGGAATTGTTTTTATTTCTAAATGCCAATAAACAGAAATGTGACAAATATCTCTGGCACAATCTACAAGTCATAGATCTCCAATTTCTTCTGTTGGAAGAGCTGTTCAATGAAAAAGTTCTAGAGCGTATATCAAATATTGTCAGAGATACAGAAGAGTGGCCACATCAGACAAGATTTCATTAGAGGCCAAGCAAGGTGTGATTCCATTAGTGGCAATCCCAGTTTATCAGGCAAGTTGACCATTACTAATGTTATAAAAATGTTTATTAATAAGGACATAAGTAATTAATGAATGTCCATAGCAGCAAATGCCATCTTAGCAAACAGTATAACACCAGGAATATGGGCCCCCCAACTGAGCATGCATTAACACTCAGCTATAAACGTTAAAGATGTTTCAGATTGCAGTCATATTGTTTCCAAAGATCTGCTTAGCATATTCAGAAAATATACACATTTCTCAATCACAAAATTTTTTAGAATATTTGGTTACTATACTTAGTTTCTCTAAACGAACGTTTGCATCATCAGGAAAGAAATGTCGTTTTTTAATCAAACCGCCCGTTTTTATTTTATGTAAGTTAGCTTATGGGCTCCAAAATCAGTTTTTCATTTTCATCAAGTAACCACATGCATAAATGTCTCACTTGGACAAATTGTGCTGTGGCTCATGGGCCCATGTATAAATAGAACTTGCCAAAGGCAGCCACTGTAATGTTAAAGATCCAGTTCCTACATTCTGACAAGGATCTCACCATTACATATGTGATATACATCATACCATATTAATTTACCACTTCTTTGCAACAAAGACAGTGCACACGGACAACCTAGCGCAAAGTGAATATTTAATTTCTGTGAATGGCACCAATACATCAAAGTTTTGCAGTCTGAAAGGAGCCTTGTTGACTACTAAACAAAGTCCTATATCCGCATATTGGATTCTCCCCATACAAAATTCCTAATCTCAGACTCATTTGATCTTATTAAGACGATTGGTAGCTTCAATGGTGAAAATCGAAACAGGTCCTTCTCACAGGTCACAAACGCCTAGTGAAGCAATGCAAGGCTGCAGGGTATCTTTTCACAAGTCCAGGATTGCCCTGATGGGGTGCCGTGGGGGCCACATTTATGCCTGGAACTAGCTAGTGGGTTTTAATGACTCATAGGCACACCCGTATAAACGAGGTAAAAGCTTTTTGGGGTAACCCTACCTACTATTTCAGTGGTTCTTGTGTGTCTTACAGAAACAAGCCCAAAATGCCATGGCCTTGGGCATTTTACAGATGGGGAAAGTCCTAACTCACATTAAACTTGAGACTGAGGCTGGGGTTGTGAGTGGGGAGTGTGCTATGGTAATCCTTGTGTCCTCCCACATTTAACACTGCACTCTAGTCTGTAGTCTAGTCTGTAGCACTCTAGTCTGTGCCCACAGCAAACTCAGACACAAATGTCTCATAGCACAACACCAAGGTCATTCACCAATCAGGCAGGTGAATCACAGAATTGTCTTGGTATCCTCTTGGCTCACTTTGAAGTCTACACAACTTGTACATATGCTTCAGACTGACCATCCATTCAGGATTTAAAACTGGGGTCAACAGGAGATGCACAGCCTCCAACCTGCATATTCTATAGAGCTCAGGGGAGTCATCACTGTCCATTCAGGTCAACCTATTGTGTGCTCCTGGGAGGAATTTCACATCTCATAGACACCTCGTTCAAGGCTGAGCACTTTCTGGAAGCAGCTGGAGAACAAATGCAAATTAGTCTCCTGAAGGCTAATGGAGGTAAAGGGTTACTTTCTAAATGTTATTTATTTATGAAAAATCCAACTTCACCTTTGAATTGGACTTTTAATGTCAATCAAAAATAGTGGTTTAATTAGTTTTCAAGCTGCTCCTTTTCCTGAGATAGCAGTATTAGTATTTTAATCTGCACTCTGGTTTCTACATGCAACAGCTAGACCTTGCCAAAGAGGAATACATTGTTGGGCCTTGTCTATATAGGGACAGCGAGAGGTGTGGCAAGGTGGCCAGAGTGACTGACTCGGGAACACCAGGTTCATGGTTTGATCGCCGGCAGCAGCTCAGCCCAGCACAATGTGACTCTAGGCAATAGATTCTCAGAGAGACTCATAGTGGTGATTAGTTCGCGCTTTACAACTATCGGGTTATGATAACATTAATTTTCTACAAGCCCCACTATTTTCTTATAGAAACGTAAAAAAACTGAGATTTTGCCAATTGCTACATGTTTTAGGTGTCAGAGCATATGTTCTGGCACTGAGCAAATGTGCCCCAGTATCCAGAGTCTAAAAACCAACAATGAAATTCAGAATAAATTGGTGGTGACGTGCAAAAAGGACATTTTCTCACAGGAAAGTTTTTATTAGGATGCCAATTGATGATTTAGGGATTGGGTTGAACTTTTGTGGGTGGTGGGGATTGGACAGCTGGAGAAAGGGTAGTTATATTAGGCTGTCTTTGATAGTTAAGTGAGTGGGTGGGTCTGTTGTTGGAGATGTGGGTGGGTTTATTTATTGTTAAAAATAAAATAAATATTTTATAATTCTCAATTATGGGATTGACTTTTTGTTTATTATCATGATTACCTATTGATGTTATGTTTAATTGTTCTGTTTGTTGTACTGCTCACTGTAATACCTGCAAAACAGTATGCTTCACCTGTCTACCATTAGAGCAGAAGCTGAGCCTCAATCACAAAGAAAATGTCCAACTGTCCACCCTCATTGTCCCATTTCTAGTCCACTCTCTACTCTCTACTTGACTTGAGGTCCCTTGCCTCCATGCTTGCTCAAATGTATTCTTCAAGTCCACCCTCCTAGAATCAATGTTGCAAAACTAGTGATGCATTTCCTTCTCATTTTGTCTTTATGAATTGATGTCCCCTAAGAGCACCCACCCTTCCATCAGTCAGTAGTAGCAATATCTGTGTACTGCTGTACCCTCTGCACCTAGTCACTACTCACAACTAGGGAGGAATATTACAACAACCAATCAAGTTCAGGAGACATGATTTTATATTTATTATGCAATTCAACAGTAAACCCAACCACTCCCTCCGACAAATCTTCGCACCTGAGCAAAAATGTATTATCTGCCCCCTCCCCCAAGACTTGCTGTTGATGCAGGGTGTCCAGTATATCCGAAGGGACTAACTGATGGTGACCCTAACAGGCCCAAACAGGGAAGATGTGATAGGAAAAACAAGGTTCTTCTTATTCTGAATAAAGCAGGTGACCCAGCATAGGATTCCCATTCTACAACAATAAACAAAGAGAAAAACAGATTTCTAAACAAAGACAAGTATGAACCAATCAAAAAGTGTAAAGGGAGAGTCATTTATTAAAGTACGCTAATGAACAGTTAAGTCACAAAAGGGGATTAGCTTCAGTAAATTGATTCATTAGTTACATTGATTCTCTGTGGAATGTTAATTGTGGATGAAAATTTGCACACTGACTATTCTAGGTATACCCATGTTATAATTTATTCCCTTCACTATGATGTCCTTTGCTGTCCTGGGTAAAGGGGAGGGCATAGGCAAATTAACAATTTCATGTTTAGCAATGTATGCACCCCATCCATTTGGAAAGAGTGAGATCCTTTCATGGAGGAAGCAGATGATAGCCCAGTAGATCTTATACCTTCGGTGAAAGGTCGGAGGCTTACCGACCAACATTTGAATTTTCAAATCCAACCCCTGTATTTCAATGATGGCAATCAGATTTGAAACTGGCCAGTCAATCGGACTTGCTTCATCCGGGGTCAGAACCACAACATAATCCCTTATGAACGGCGTTTCCGCCGTCGGGATTATGATGTCAGTTTCCAAAAGGCTTTCCATGTAGGGCTTTCTGACATGGAAAGCCTGTCAGAAAGTGACTTTAAGAACCCTTAGCAGAACCCCTTCTTCCACAGTCTTCAGTTCTGTGCCGTGGGGGCACCTATGGAGCGCCCTGTAAATCCCTGCATCATCACACAATGCAGGGATTTACAGTGACTCCAATTTCTCTATGGGAGCTTGTGCTGCAGCTAGTTTCTGACCGCGACTCAAGCTCCCACAGAGTCTACAACCGCACCATGTGCTGTTGCATCGTAATTGCAGTTTATACCGCCAACCTGAGGTTGGCCAGTTTCGAAACCAAAGGGATGTTGGTCAGAGGCAACTCTGATCGACATTCAATTTAGGGCCATTGGGTCTAGATGACTGATTGGGTATGGGGATTACGTAGAGCTTTTGGGAGACAAACAGAATATTCAACAATTTCATGGGCGTGGCACATCTGTCTTAGAAGGAAGACGACTGTTAAGTTAACCTACAGGGTGTTTAGAAGCCTACTGACTCCCTAGTAAACTATATTTATCTAGGCTGTAGTTCAAAATGGCAAAAGTATACACAGTTCAAAATTATTTAGAATATATTTTATGAATAATGATACTGTATACAAGAGCTGGTTCTGCATTCTTCTGGCATTGTCCACCTTAGGAACAATGGTGAAACATAAAGCAGAAACACCATGGAGGTTCTACTTCTCTGCAAAAGAGAAGATCTGGAGAGTGTGAAAAGACTATGACAAAATATTTCAGAGTCAAGCTAGAGGTGCAAGGAGGAGTAAGAGTGTGAAGCCTAAGCCAGCATGAAACTAACTAAGGGCCATCTAGTGGCACTAATCACAGACAGCTAGCTGCAAAGTATGTAAATGACTGAGCTCTCAAACAATAAAAACTTTTAGTTGTCCACAAGATCATCATGAGTTTCATGCCCATCACAAGTTGCCAAACACGTAGGAATTGCCAGGTGAGCCACTAGTTTGCATTATTATTACTCACCCTTTTTGATTTCCGGTCCACAGGGGTAGTCCTCTTAGAATCCTCTTGTTTTCCATGGAAGTTGATTGGTAGTGTCACCTCCCCCACATGATGTTTTCAAGATTTGCAGATTGTTATTCTTCTTCCAAAAAGAGACAGACCTGTTGAACAAGAAAATGAAAAGAAAAGATGTTTATTCTTAGTCAATATAAACCCAGATGTTTCCGAAAAATCGAGATATGCTGCTGTGTAAATTACAAAAATTATAAGCAAGTAAGACTCCCATTGTTCATACTGAATTAAATGGGCACCCAATCTTGAAATACCAAGTTTACCTAAACCAAGCCCATCATATTCATCACATGAATCATCATTTGGCATTCATTGATGCAAGTTACATGTTCCAATTGTGTTGTCTATTTATGTACCCGGAAGTAAGTGTGATAAGTGTCCCATGGGATTAATTTATAAGGCTAACATCCCATAGTTCATGACTAAGAAAATGAATTGTTTATTCTTTAGTTTAAGTCTCCCTTATTCACAATAAAGGAACTAACAATAATTCATGGAAATGCATATTAAAGAATGAACAATTGACTTGCTACAGAACAATACATGGGATTTTAGCTTTAAAAATTAATTAAAATGGTTCATTCGTAAAACTTACTTCTAATTTACCCTAGTGTCCTTTGGGTATACAGCATTTGTCCATCTTTTTAAATACTTATATTTACCTAGGTAGGCTTCTTTTTTTCCGATGGAAGCTACATACATAATTGCTTGCAGTATTGTCCTTTGCATCTTCACTTACAGTTGGGCTTGGGAATGCAGGTTTAGGCATAGGAGATACACATCTTCCTTTTTCGAAAAATGGTCTAGAGGCTGGGGGGAATAATTCTGCTCAGCTGACAGAGTTTGTGGAATTTTGCCCACTCCACGCTCTGTGCTCCGTGCAGAGTTCCGAAAAACTCTGCAAAGTGACACAGAGAGGTGTTTTTTCTATCAAGCGGCTCGCCAACGGTAAGTTGGTGAGCCCTCACTGGAAAAAAACGTGTGCTAGTCCTCATGGCGAGATTTCCCATTGCGGGCAGTTGCGGCAGGTTGAGACCAATCGCATTGAGAAATCTGCTATTCGCGTTGAGGAAGCTGCCGCTCGAGTAGAATGTCTACTCAAGCGGTAGAAAGCTGCAGCGCCCTCTGGCGCGACAGAGAGCCATTCGCGCTGGTCTTACAGCGTGGTGCAAGCTACCGGTGCTTCAAATCAGTGCGAGCATCGTGACTTAGCACACTCTGCCACTGGCAGAACTCCACGGTGCGCGGTGTCGTTTTTCTGGAACTTCATGGAGGTCCGCGGAGTAAAACTCTGCGAACTCCGCCCAGGCTTACTAGAGGCTCTGACTTAGATCTCATTGACAGCTTACTATAATTCTTATGCTTGACTGCAAGGTTGAATTTGTTTTCTTTCTTTGTCACTACTCACCACCACACCCAGTTGTCTGGCCAAAAGGGTGTATCCTCAATGATTCTTTGCCTGAGGTTATGCTCACTTGTCATTGAACATATTTACATAAGCAAAATACCCAATTGAAAAACTAAAACTTTTCTTCCTTTTTTTTCATAGCATAGATTTTTGTTGTGTTCTTGATTGTTCAGTTAATCTGAAAAGCAGAGTTCATCCTCAAATATTTGGGGGCTGTCTGGGGGATGATCATTCCCCACACTTGTGATGTCCACAATGCTTTCTTCATCTACGGTTGTGTCTTCTGGAGCCTTATAACGTTTGAGTAGGAAATGTTTATTCATTTGAATCATTGTCAATCTCACCATGTTTCAAGGAGAGGATGCAACTATTGGGCCACAATCAGTGAGGCTGCCCTGAGAGGACTCTCCCAAACTAGACAAAGAACCATGAGGAGTGGGGCCCCACCGGCGTGTGCTCAAAACGTTTCTGTTCATCAATCGGCCTGGTATGAGCGTAGGCAAGAAAACAAAAGGCAAGATCCAAGAAAGGAGCTAACTTCATAATAAAGTCAGTGAATTGAACCAGAACTGACAAAATTCCCATGGATGTGAATATTGTTGAAAGCAAGAAGCAGGACTATATCTCAATTCTGTCAAATGGAATTTTGTGGACTGTGATTTCACCGCTCTGAGGCAACATTAACAAAGAGTAGTTACTCACAGCCGTCTTGCTGCCTTGCCTGATACCGGAACCAGGGGACTTCAGTCCCCAGCAGCCCATGTGCCAGGAGAGGTCAACAAGAGTTTTCTGCACCCGGAGGCACATAAATCATTGCTGGCCCTCACTGCCACCTTGCTGCTTTGCCAGACATCGGACCTGGGGGACTTCAGCCCCCAGCAGCCCAGGCGCCAGGAGGTGCAGATGAGAGTTTTCCATACCCGGAGGCACATCAATCATCGCAGGGCTCCTGCAGCGCAGGATGCATGTGGGCTTGCCCGGGCCTTGCCTGGGCAAAGCCCGGGCTAAGGGCGGGCCCATCTGCGTCATCAGAGACTGCCAAAGAAGGGCTGGGCCACCCCCTTCCGTCCATCTTTCAGCCACCACCATGCTTAAGCATAAACAACCTTGCAGTGTTCATTTGGGCAAATCCAAAGCTAAAGTGCCCCTGAACTCTGCTTCAATTATTTCATATTTAACTTCTGCTGTGGGGGCAGTAACGCAGGATATTCAAAATGCTGAGAACCAGCTGGGTTTGAGGGTTGATCATCTTGGGCTGAGTGTCTACCCAGTTGTCGCCCCCTTGAATGTAACCCCTACTGAGACTCCAGCCATTCCCACAAAGCAGGGTGTTCCAGGAGAGGGTCCGCTGGTCCCTCACAGGGGGAACTAGTCTACGGAGGGATGGATTTTGGGAAAGGCAGCTCCCCCCGCACCAGCAACTGTCTGTACCCGCAGTTATAAAAAAAGAGGGAAAAGAAAGCATAAAACCTGGCATGGCACCAGCTGAACTTATCCCAAGTCACAATAGTGGATCAGACCGAGGCCTCGACTATCCCCTCTATCCAGCTGTTAGACAATCCATGGAGGATCTACGTAAAACACGCTTGGAGCAACTTTTTTCTACAGTTATCGAAGACATTTCTAAACTTTTTAAAACTATGGTAAATGGGTCAATGGGGAAACTAGAGTGAATAGATACTCAACTGATGGACATGAACAATAGAGGTGTGTCGATTAATAGGTCTGGCATATTGGCTTCATGAAATATAGGCCTCAAGCCATAAGGGGGGGTGGCACAAAGGCCGGAAAATCAGACCTGGTCACAGATTGCCATTGGGTGTCAACAAAAAGCTAAGCCAGGGGTGAGCTCAGGGCTTATGCAAATATGTGGGTGAGCAAATCCATGTCGTTGACCAACAACTAGTAGGACAGGGTGAGACCCCCCACAAAAAGGTCGGACAATAGAGTTTCAAATAGCTGCAGACTAAAATTGCCATCAGAGGCAATTCCCCTAGTTGTAATACTAATAGGTGCTCCCCTGATTAAAGAGAATTGTACTGAATCTACCCAGGAACTTATACGTAAAACCAAGTTCTGGTGTAAATAGTACTCAGGTAACAGGCCCTAGATTCCATCCACATTATCATGGCTAGACTAGTTGGCTGGGTGGGTTTTAGGCCAAAACAGGTAGAGGGAGACTGTATTGTTATTAATTTTGATCAGGCAGGAATAGCAGGGAAGCTGTTCCTTGGTGGTTTAAATGAGGGCCCAGGGGCATTAAAAACCTGCCACTGGGGTATTTTTATCCACAACTAAATGTGCATCAGGTTCCCAGTTAGGGAGAGCTGGGGAATTTTGTGTCTGACCAAGTGAGGGCGTATCCAATGTCCAGACCAAGAACTAGGGATGGCCAGCCTTTTGAGTCAAACCCCCCTCTTGCCCCAACACCATTCACATTGCTGAAAGATCTTCCGGGGGAGGAAGGAAGGGAGAGCAGTCTAGTGTTCACAAACAGATTCCTCCCATTAAGTCAATTCGACAACAACGATTGACTGGTGTCTCCCTCAGAACAGTGGAATCATAGTACAGAAGGAACAAGTAGTGCCAGGACAAGTGAGGGAGATAACTTAAACATCAGGATTCTTAGCTGTAATATAGCCGCGTTAAGAAATAAAAGAGATTAACTATGGCCAAAATGTGCGAATTCGTGGTACGCAAATTCGTGCGAAAGCGAATTCGCGATCCGCAAAATCCGTGAATTTGTGCGTATTTACAGTGAAGTTACCCATGCGGTCATACATGGGCGTGGCCATCTTGTGCGCGTTGCATATTTCCGTTTCCGGGCGCTATTTGCAAGCTCGAGTTGTGTCAGGGCCGCGATTACATGTTCGAATGTGTTTTTGCGTGCTCGCGGGGGAAATATTGCACAAATGTACCCACGCGGTCCTCAATGGGCGCGGCCATCTTGTTTTTCATTCATTGCTATGGTTCTGGGAATGCTTTTTGAATCCTCCCCTAATCTTTCCAATCCTTTGTTTCTTTGAACCTTTTTTTTAATCTTTTTTGCTCATTATCTATCCCTCTCTTTTTCTACATCTATATTTTGTGGGTTTTTTCTACTTTTGGTTACTTTTAAAGCTACTTTTTTTAACTCTTTTCTTTACTTTACTTTTTCCCATATTCTTTCCTATTTTTTTTTCAGCTGTCCAGGACCATGGCAAAGGGAGCCGGGAAGAGCAAGGGGAAGGGTCCCGCACCCCGTACCCGGCTCCCATGCGGGCGATTGAGGGGGGAGGATGTAGTGGCCAGGGAGATTTTCACAGCAGTGGAGGTGGCCGCTCTTATATTTTTTGTTCTGCGCCACCTCCCTAAGACCGTGGCAGCAGGGGGCAGGCCCGGTCAAGGATATGGCCTCCGGGAGCGTCGCCAGCGGTGGGATAAGGTGTGCCGGGCCATGCGGAGGGAGTCGGGGGTCCGGCGCACCTATGACCAAGCGACGCACCGGTGGGCCGACGTCCTCGACCGGGAGCAGGACCTGCTCGACCTGCTAGGTGTGGAGATCCCTGGCCTTGGTGAGTAGCTATTTAATAACTACTTTGTTTTCTTCTGCTCTGTGTGATATTGCTAATATATGTTTTTCCAGAAGAGCAAGAATGCTGCCTATTCGATTACATTGCAGGTAAAATAATGTTTAAATAGCTTCTGTGATTGCAGGTGCTCGCCTCCTCAGTGACCTTGCTACTATGCTTACTTGTTTGAAACTTTGTGCTCATTTGGCCTGAATATGTATGAGTGTAGTACTTTACAGAACTGCATAATGCTAGAGAGACTAGAGACTCAAGTCTAGTCCTTCCTTTGTACTCCTGCTTCCACTAAGAAGAAGAGATAGTGATGGATTGATAGGTTGAGTATATTATGACTTTTTATTAGTAGTAGGACATTTTTTAGTGGTCTGCAATCACGATGACGGACTGTGTCTGTCACGTCGCTTGCTGCTGAGTGCTGGCAGTCGTAGTAGAACCTTTTTGTTGTTGGTTTAGTTAGTGATTTACATAACTTTCCAAGTAGACGGTCTGCAAATCCAGCAATACTGTACTAGTATCCTCCTAGTTGATCAGATCAGATAGGTCAATACATGTAGTGCAATTGTTGCTAATTTGTTTCCCCGAGATAATTTTAGATTGTGGTCAAAGAAATCAAATATTTCAAAAAAACAATCATCCATGTTTGTGTTTATTTCATGATCATCAGCACCTCCCAGGGGCAAGAAGACAGCAACACCTCAGACTCCGGCGGAAAAGAGTGGGCAGGAACGGTCCTCTGCAGGCTCTTCTGCTGGCCCCAGTAAGTTGTTCTGTTGTTAATATAATTATACTTCCCTAACTTTTACAGCTCCTATTCATTCCAAACTGTTTCCTAATTCTATTTTTTACAAAATAGTCTTTGATCTTCTTGTAGACTGTTTCTACATTCTTATCCTGCCTCTCTAACATCACTCTCTGTGCTACTACTATTTACTATTATTATGAGTCGGTCTGTGTAGGTAGCTAAGCTTGCCCAGTCGGCAAACGGTGTTAAACAAAACTCTGATCCAGCAATAGCTCTAGAGGCACTCAGTGCAGTCCTCTGGGTTGCCCTTGCTGTCTATTCCAGTCTTCTTAATGTTAGTGCTTTGACAATTTCCAACAACAAAATGTCAATGTCCACCAAGAAAAGCTTAGTACTTGGCTTTTTGATTTTATAGCAGCACATACCATACCGCTAGTGTTTCAGGGACTATTCTGCACATACAGAAGTATGGACAAGAGAAATTGGACATTGTTGATGATAGGTGCAGTCCAACTTTTCCACATACCTCAGTCAGAAGTAACTGTGCGGGACTCGGGAGCCCTCACCTTGTTGGAACTTCAAGTCCACCTGGTGGTGATGAGGAGTAGTTGGTTCTGTCTGTAATTATAAAAATGTTGCACGTTAAATAGCAAGCATTCATCAGTTGTGCCAAAAAGAGTTGCATGTTATGGCTAAGCATATAAGTTAACACCCTCCCCAAAACCGTGACTTCTTTTCAGTCCCAATAATTAAAAATGGTTTAACATTTTCTCTTCCATTATGAGACGAAATAGGAGGTGGTGTATGGCATCTAAAAATATAACTTGTATTTTCTAGACGTCACAACATCGGATTTGGCACTAGTTCCCACCACCAGTGCCGGGGCCAGCAGCGCGGAGGGGTCTACTCCAGGGGCGGATGCGGTGGCGCCACAAGTGCCACCAGGGGGAGCTGAGGGGGATGGCTCAGCAGCGGAGGACGGTGGTAAGTTATTAGTATACTCCTTACTTATTGATATTTTAGAGTAAGCTCGCTAAGGAGTGTATGATGTATTGTACAGTACACAGTACACTACTACAAGTACACTGTACTGTTAAGAACAGTTACTGATTTAGAACTACATTTTAGCCAATCACGGAGAAGACAGTCACCATTGACTTAGCAATAGCATTAGCGGCGGTAGTTCTCGAGTAAGCAATGGCCCCCTCTATTTGACTTAAAATCAGCTGGGAAACTTTTATCGTGAAGCCAAGTCATATCAGATGAACTTGAAGGATATGATGAACGAAAAGGGAAAGAACTTAGGGTCAATGGAAGGACGAGCGAGTCGTAACATTTATGACTGTAAAGAATGATACGTGTTTTTGAATGCAGGCAGAGGTTGCTGATAGGAAGGAATCAGATGCATGGCTGCTTGAAGCAAGGATGGTTGGAGGAGAAAGAAAAAATGACTGCCTGTGTGGGTGAATCAGAAAATTCATGTTTGGTTTCCTCAAACTTACCAGCATAAATTATCTAAAACGTCCAAAAATTTTCAAAAGTGCCACTAACAGAGTTAGTGAATTAAATTGTCCTACTAGTACTTTACTAGTACTACTGTCAGTCTCTCCTCCGAGTGATTCGTGTTTGAGAATAGAGCTATATTCACCACCACAGGGGCAGCCCTAACCACCTGAACCAGGGGCTATAAATGTGTTTTCCTAACAAAGGTTCAGAATGTGCAACAATCATTAACATACCATAAGAACAATACAATTATGAAGAAAAAATGAGGAAACAAAAAATAATGAAAAAAGAGTTTTTGGCCCATGTGAAGAATAATTCTAAAAGAAATATGTGTGTAATTATAGAAATATACAAAATGTATTTAAATTTTAAAAGGTTACATAAGACTCAGATATGTTGTCGGTATAACAAAACAATTAAAATACATATACAAAAAACCAGACAAGTGTCAAACACATAGAGGTTACATGGACATAAGAGTTCTAAAACCATACAAGAACTCCTATAAACAAAACAATGTGTCCTCCTTAAGTTGTGGCCACAATAGCGTCGACGGCGTTTCGACCGTTGTTATTAGTACATGGTCATCCTCACGACAATAAGTTAACTGAGCTTATCACCAACCAATTTTTACACTGTAAAATCGCAAACAAGCAAGACCGGAGGTATGCTTGTGTCAATAGAATTAAAATAGCCAACTGTTAAGGAGACAGTTTTTAGAGTTCCACTGACTTCAATAAGGCTCTGCCGTAACTGGTGCCTGAAATCGGCAACAATCTTTTAAAATGAAGTTGCTGCTTAAAGTCCGCCAATGTCTTGACGCCCAAACGAACGTGAATTAAGTTCGGGTCGGAAGTGATTTCGAAGAGCCGCAATTCAGACACAGTTCTTATGGTATGTTAATGATTGTTGCACATTCTGAACCTTTGTTAGGAAAACACATGAGAATAGAGCTAGGCACAGCGCTGGCTGCATGGCAAATGGCGATTACGCCACCCCGGACTGAAATTCCGTTGTTGTGGTGTTAGTAGGAGTCGTACCACACTAGCAGTAGCAGCATATGAAAAACAAAGTAAAAAAATGAGACATTGAGTGGCCTGAGAGGAGTATTAGAAGGAACAGTAGCCTAAGCAATGCTGAAGATAAGTATGGGGAAAAAAGAATTGCATGGATGATTATGGCTACAACAAGAACAGTGACACAGCAGCGTAATAAGTCTTCTTGACATGTAGGAGGATGGTGTTCACGATGGATCAAATCGATGGTGGGCATGAAATTCAGAATTTATTTTAAAATACTCATTTTTTTAACCAGAATTACAATATCCTAGGATTCATCTAGCTGCCTTAAAAATGATTTGAGGAGGTTGCTTGCACATTATCCTCCCCAGCAAGTGTGTGGAATTATTGTTGTAATTTACTCACACCTCAATGAAAACCACACAGCCCAGGGGAAGAGGGTTAGGGTTTGAAACTTGGATGGGAATGGGGTTTGTGGGGAAAGTTTTGTGGAGAGAGCAAAAAGAAAAAGCACAGCATGGACAAACAACAAATAAAGATAAACAAATCTTTGGATACAAAGCTATCCATGAATCTTTTAAGGGACATAAAGGAAGTGCATGCACTACTGCATGCATGAAGTTGTTTGCCAAATGGATAGGTTACTGAAAAGTAAGTAGTACTTTCTACATTGTACTAACTATGAAGAAACAATGTGACAGTACAGGGCTGCAGTAATTACGCAATTTCACTTGCCTATCTACCCTGAGAGAGAAGAACCACTTAGTACATTAAATTAGTTTAAAAAATAGCAAAGAAAAAAGTATACAATGGCAGGAGGGATGAATTGAAGCAGAGAGCAAACAAATGCACAGAGTCACACTCATAGAAGTTCACAGCAATAACATTACTTAAAAGATAAGTAGAAATGAAGATGGATACTGTAACTGTATGAGGGTGTAGTTGTCCTGTTGAATTTGGGAAGTTGCATGCATCCAGCCATCCCTCTTTTTCGAGGTACTCCTCCATTCCATCTGACGCTCCGTCGATCAATGTTGGGGACCAGAAGACACCTTGTCCACTGCCTGCCTGATGGATGCTGAATTGCGGCTTGCTAATGGTAAGCCTGAGATCATCCTTTTTCCCATTGCAGAGGGTAAAAGCCGGCCTGTAATTGTTGATGGAAAAACAGGAAGTCATATTAAAACACCAAGGAGAAAAAAATATAAGGTACACTGTGTAGCGCAAAATAACACTTTCAGTATCAGAGTCAACAGTATTACAATACATACAGGCATCATTTCGAAAGTGCGTACTCTGTGTCTCCTTTTCAAGGATAAATAAGTGTGGGCGAAATTTGCAGATCTTTGCCCTCAAGCTAAGTAAAAAGTGTAAACTGCGATTTTAGAACAAAATTAGACCTTCCCAGCAGTGCTCCCAGACCCCTCAACTCACCCCCAAAAATCTAGAACACCCCCAAGTAGCCCCCCAAAAACATACTGCACTGCGACCTGGCTGAGACCTACTTGAAAATCGTGCTAAAACGCACTCTGCAGCTAGGCCCAAACCCCCCTTTTCCACCATGGATTTTCTTCAAACCACTTGCAATCAAAATTAGACCTTCCCAGCAGTGCTCCCAGACCCCTCGACCCACCCCCAGAAATGGGGAACACCCCCAAACAGCCCCCCAAAAATATGCAGGAGTGCCGAAAAAAAACAACTTTTTAACCATGGATTTTCTCCAAACCACTTGCATTCAATATTAGACCTTCCTAGCAGTGCTCCCAGACCCCTCAACCCACCCCCAGAAATGGGGAACACCCCCAAACAGCCCCCAAAAACATGCAGGAGTGCAGAAAAAAAAATGTTTTAACCATGGATTTTCTCCAAACCAATTGCATTCAATATTAGACCTTCCCAGCAGTGCTCCCAGACCCCTTGACCCACCCCCAAAAATGTAGAACCCCCCAAACAGGCCATCACAGAAATGCAACACTTAGAATCTCCAGTGGCCTAGGTTTAAATCGCTCCAAAACGCACTCTGCAGCTAGGTCCAAACCCCCCCTTTTCCACCATGGATTTTCTTCAAACCACTTGCAATCAAAATTAGACCTTCCCAGTAGTGCTCCCAGACCCCTCGACCCACCCCCAGAAATGGAGAACACCCCCAAACATATCCCCAAAACAAGCAGGAGTGCTATCCTCAGCGAGGCCTACCTTTAAATCGTGCCAAACGCGCTCTGCAACTAGGCCCAAACCCCCTTTTCCACCATGGATTTTCTTCAAACCACTTGCAATCAAAATTAGACCTTCCCAGCAGTGCTCCCAGACCCCTCCACCCACCCCCAGAAATGGAGAACACCCCCAAACAGCCCCCCAAAACACGCAGAAGTGCTATCCGCAACTAAGCCTACCTTTAAATCGTGCCAAACGCGCTCTGCAACTAGGCCCAAACCCCCCTTTTCCACCATGGATTTTCTTCAAACCACTTGCAATCAAAATTAGACCTTCCCAGCAGTGCTCCCAGACCCCTCGACCCACCCCCAGAAATGGTGAACACCCCCAAACAGCCCCCAAAAAACATGCAGGAGTGCCGGAAAAAAACAACTTTTCACCATGGATTTTCTCCAAACCACTTGCATTCAATATTATACCTTCCCAGCAGTGCTCCCAGACCCCTTGACCCACCCCCAAAAATGTAGAACCCCCCAAACAGGCCATCACAGAAATGCAACACTTAGAATCTCCAGTGGCCTAGGTTTAAATCGCTCCAAAACGCACTCTGCAGCTAGGCCCAAACCCCCCTTTTCCACTATGGATTTTCTTCAAACCACTTGCAATCAAAATTAGACCTTCCCAGCAGAGCTCCCAGACCCCTCGGCCCACCCCCAGAAATGGAGAACACCCCCAAACATATCCCCAAAAACAAGCAGGAGTGCTATCCTCAGCGAGGCCTACCTTTAAATCGTGCCAAACGCGCTCTTCATCTAGGCCCAAACCCCCCTTTTCCACCATGGATTTTCTTCAAACCACTTGCAATCAAAATTAGACCTTCCCAGCAGTGCTCCCAGACCCCTCGACCCAGCCCTAAAAATGTAGAACCCCACCAAACAGGCCATCACAGAAATGCAACACTTAGAATCTCCAGGGGCCTAAGTTTAAATCGCTCCAAAACGCACTCTGCAACTAGGCCCAAACCCCCCTTTTTCACCATGGATTTACTTCAAACCACTTGCAATCAAAATTAGACCTTCCCAGTAGTGCTCCCAGACCCCTCAACCCACCCCCAGAAATGGAGAACACCCCCAAACATATCCCCAAAAACAAGCAGGAGTGCTATCCTCAGCGAGGCCTACCTTTAAATCATGCCAAACGCGCTCTTCATCTAGGCCCAAACCCCCCTTTTCCACCATGGATTTTCTTCAAACCACTTGCAATCAAAATTAGACCTTCCCAGCAGTGCTCCCCGACCCCTCGACCCAGCCCTAAAAATGTAGAACCCCACCAAACAGGCGATCACAGAAATGCAACACTTAGAATCTCCAGGGGCCTAAGTTTAAATCGCTCCAAAACGCACTCTGCAACTAGGCCCAAACCCCCCTTTTCCACCATGGAGTTTCTTCAAACCACTTGCAATCAAAATTAGACCTTCCCAGCAGTGCTCCCAGACCCTTCCACCCACCCCCAGAAATGGAGAACACCCCCAAACAGCCCCCCAAAACACGCAGAAGTGCTATCCTCAACTAAGCCTACCTTTAAATCGTGCCAAACGCGCTCTGCAACTGGGCCCAAACCCCCCTTTTCCACCATGGATTTTCTTCAAACCACTTGCAATCAAAATTAGACCTTCCCAGCAGTGCTCCCAGACCCCTCGACCCACCCCCAGAAATGGTGAACACCCCCAAACAGCCCCCCAAAAACATGCAGGAGTGCCGGAAAAAAACAACTTTTTCACCATGGATTATCTCCAAACCACTTGCATTCAATATTAGACCTTCCCAGCAGTGCTCCCAGACCCCTTGACCCACCCCCAAAAATGTAGAACCCCCCAAACAGGCCATCACAGAAATGCAACACTTAGAATCTCCAGTGGCCTAGGTTTAAATCGCTCCAAAACGCACTCTGCAGCTAGGCCCAAACCCCCCCTTTTCCACCATGGATTTTCTTCAAACCACTTGCAATCAAAATTAGACCTTCCCAGCAGTGCTCCCAGACCCCTCGGCTCACCCCCAGAAATGGAGAACACCCCCAAACATATCCCCAAAAACACGCAGGAGTGCTATCCTCAGCGAGGCCTACCTTTAAATCGTGCCAAACGCGCTCTTCATCTAGGCCCAAACCCCCCTTTTCCACCATGGATTTTCTTCAAACCACTTGCAATCAAAATTAGACCTTCCCAGCAGTGCTCCCAGACCCCTCGACCCACCCCCAGAAATGGTGAACACCCCCAAACAGCCCCCCAAAAACATGCAGGAGTGCCGGAAAAAAACAACTTTTTCACCATGTATTTTCTCCAAACCACTTGCATTCAATATTAGACCTTCCCAGCAGTGCTCCCAGACCCCTTGACCCACCCCCAAAAATGTAGAACCCCCCAAACAGGCCATCACAGAAATGCAACACTTAGAATCTCCAGTGGCCTAGGTTTAAATCGCTCCAAAACGCACTCTGCAGCTAGGCCCAAACCCCCCCTTTTCCACCATGGATTTTCTTCAAACCACTTGCAATCAAAATTAGACCTTCCCAGCAGTGCTCCCAGACCCCTCGGCTCACCCCCAGAAATGGAGAACGCCCCCAAACATATCCCCAAAAACACGCAGGAGTGCTATCCTCAGCGAGGCCTACCTTTAAATCGTGCCAAACGCACTCTGCAACTAGGCCCAAACCCCCCCTTTTCACCATGGATTTACTTCAAACCACTTGCAATCAAAATTAGACCTTCCCAGCAGTGCCCCCAGACCCTCAACCCACCCCCAATCATCTAGAACCCCCCCAAGCAGCCCTCCAAAAACATGCAATACTGCTAGGCCTCAGTTTAAATTGTGCCAAAAAGCTGTCTGCAACTAAGCCCAAACCCCCATTTTCCACCATGGACTTTCTTCAAACCTCTTGCAATCAAAATTAGACCTTCCCAGCAGTGCTCCTAGACCCCTTCCCACCCCCAAACATCTAGAACCCCCCCAAGCAGCCCCCCAAAAACATGCAATACTGCTGTCCCCAAAACATGGGAAATCGCAAATCGCGCCTTGACAAAAAAGTTCTGTTTTCAGCACTTCCACTACTTCGATCCTCTTGAAACTTACCAGGACACTTGTTCCAGTGATTCCCAAGAATCTCAGCAAGGCAGAACAAAATCGGTCCACTGTAAGGTGTACGCCTAGTTCACCCAAACACAAGCGCCCCAAAACACCAAAAAAGGCCACAATTCGGCCAATTCTGAAAAAACGCCAAACTCCCCTAAAACCATGCCCACATCATTATGAACGAGCCTGCATCGGGCCCTGAGCCCTAGACTCCGGGAACCCTACCAAATTATTAATTAAACCCAAAAACCCTAGTAAACCGCACTGAACCCTAAACCCTAGATATGCTTTGTCTGTCTCGGTCAAAGAGCCTAGGTATGCTACCAAAGGTTGCTTCACTCAGTGGTGCCTGCCTTGACCGTCTGCATGGCCTTGCCGCAAGCATGGGCCAAGAATAAGTTCCGCTCACGCAATTTACTGTTTTTCGGCGGCAAATTCACAATCCGAGAATCTCGCGAAATTGCCGAAAATTCGCAAACTCTTGAGCGTAACAGATTTTTGGCCTATGCTTGCGGCAGGGCCATGCAGACGGTCAAGACAGGCACCACTGAGTGAAGCAACCGATGTAGCATACCTAGGCTCTTTGACACAGTCAGACAAAGCATATCTAATTGTATGCAGCAAGCCACACAGCCCCAATCAATTTTACATGAACTACTGTACTCTGCAATCTGCCTGGCATAACAACACTACACTGCCTCGACCACTCAATACCACGACTAGACAGACATGTAGTTCTGCTGTAGTAGTTTTTGTAGAATGGTTTACCTGTTTGTCACTCACAAATTGGCCATAGTTCTTCCCTAAACCGACGCTGATGATCCATCCATCCCAGTGAGTGACTGTAAAGAAAAAAGATATAATATTTAATCAATCATCTTGGTATATTGGCAAACAGTATGTCCAAGGACATTTTGCATACTGGAAAATGCAACGTAGTGGCCCCTGCAGTTGAAGTACAATTTGAATTAAACAAGGTTAAAAAAAGCAGAGTAGACTTGAATTACATTTAGTGTGTAAAAGATTAAATAATAACAGAAGACATATGATTCATTTCATGCACAACAAACAAACAGCAATTTCTTTCATCAGAGCCAGACAGCCATTGATGTCCACTGCATGCCATTATCTTCTCATTATTCATTACCTGTTCCACTTTTTGTCCGCATCTTCTTCTGAAAGTGCGGGACCACAGGGCAGCCTCTCCTGTCAATTTCAGAAGTAACTCTCAGCAATCAGCAAGCATGTAGTCAGTAATTCCAGTCCCATTAGAGGGGACTCGTCTACGAGTACGAAGACAAAGTTTCTTTATTCTGCGTAATCCAGCCATCTGCCTTGAGGGAAATGGATAGGGGGAGCCTGGAGGAGGAGGATAGAGGAGCATGACTGAGTTGTGAACTTGTGAACCTCCGGAATGCAGGCTGCGGCACCTTCAAATCAATAAAGAAAGAAGATGAAGACATTGCTGCTGATGGACTTGTTGTGATTAGGTGATTAGAGTTTTGTTGTGGTAAAAGTTGCAAAACAAAGAAAGACACACAGGAATAAAAGTGAATAAGGACGAAAAAAAGGAAGTCATTTTCAGGCCTCGGTGTCAGGGAAGTAGAGCTTGTCCTCATACTCTATGAATTGAGACGGGAGTAGGTCAGCTAACAGAGAAGAACTTCTGTCACCTAAGTCGGTGTCCTCTTCTTCCTGCGTGCATTCACGTATTTTGTAATCTGGTGGTATGAAGTGCTAATTCATCTTGATCAGTGTTAACCTCTCCACATTTTTGGGTGAAAGGCGGGTTCTTTTTGAAGTTACAATGGCCCCAGCAGCACTGAAAACACGTTCAGAAGACACGCTTGCGAGTGGGCAAGACAAATAATTTAGAGCCCGGTTGGTGATCAGTCGCCAATGAGGCCTTTTCTGATACCAATACAGCAATGGGTTCTGATTAACAAAGACCTCTGTTGGGTCATCCAGATAGGCCTGCACCATCGACTCAAGGTTCTCCAGGGTTGCTCCACTTTGCATACCTTCTGTGGCCTTTGCACCACTGGAACGAGCAAACCCTTGATGAGTTAGCCAATCCACTTCCGACAATATTATGGCTGGGCCTGGTGCAGGTGAGGATGATGATACGGTTGCTGGTGTCATTAATGGCTGTGAGCGAAAGTGATTCCCTTCGGCCACAGATTCAGAAGTGGAACTTGACGCCGGATGGCCTGCTGATTCAGTTGTACTTCTGCCGGCTCCTTCAATTTTCTGCCGCTCTTTTTCTAACCGAGTGGCTGACACAGCTATCCAATGTTTGTACTTTAAAACATCTGCTTCATCAAAAGGAGTGAATGCTTTGCTGGCCTCTGCCTTTTTGTACCGTGGATCCAGAATAGTGGCACAAATGTAATGTTGTTCTGTATGTATGTTGTCAACCAGGCGGCTTAATAACCTCTCCGCCAACTGATATGTGTCTTGCTTTTCAGCATCATCTCGGAACGTTGAAGACACTGCCTTCAGTTGGTGCTCTAGCATGCGCAACAATGGGATAGCTTTGCCCAAAGAACAGTCCTCCTGCTGACTTCACGCGTGAAGACCTCAAAAGGACGAAGCATGTCTGTCAGGCTTGCAACTAGCTTCCATTCCTCCAACTCTAGCCTCGTGTCTTTCATAGTAGAACCCAGTTTATAGACATACTCATTTATTACCCCCCACTGCTCAGACAGACGCTCTAGCATGTAAAAAGGTTGATTTCCAACGTGTTGCCACCTCCTGGATGAGTCCTTTGACAAGTAGTCTAAGTTCATGTTGAATGCTCCTCAGCTGCTTCCGGGCCTTAAAAGAATGGCTGAAATGTGTGCAGATTCTTCGGCAGGTGGACAGTAACTTGCTGACTGTGTTTTCTTTTTTCAAGAAATCTTGCACCACGATGTTATTACTGTGCGCCAAACACGGCACTCTGAAGTAGTTTCCATCATGCACGGCGTTAACTATATTACTGCCATTATCGCGGAAACATAACCAACTATGCGATTTCTTGGATGCGGCCATTCATAGACCTTCCTATCAAACTCCTCCAAAAGGTTAGGTGCAGTATGAGTTTTTTCCATGGCAAACATGGCTACTGTTGCATGTTTCCGAGTAGCTTGAAAAACTGTGTCAGTGTCAACACCTGCTTTTAACTTGTCTTTAACCCCTGCAAATGAGACCCAGTGTGCAATGATGCACATGTAATCAATGGCTTGGCAACTGGTCCACATGTCTGTTGTCAGGTGGATAGTGTGAACAGCACTCTTCTGAATAGCTGTGCCAATCACCTCTAGCACATCTTGATGTAGTGCTGGAACAGCAACCCTGGCAAAATAGGACCGACTAGGAACCTTCCATTTAGATGCAAACTGTT
Source organism: Lissotriton helveticus (assembly GCF_964261635.1). Taxonomy (NCBI): domain Eukaryota; kingdom Metazoa; phylum Chordata; class Amphibia; order Caudata; family Salamandridae; genus Lissotriton; species Lissotriton helveticus. The sequence goes on along the minus strand of NC_136057.1, from coordinate 1,089,006,958 downwards.
GCCACAAATTCTAGAAAACCCACCCCTTCCATGAAAGAAAAAGGGAGAAGGTCCAGCGCTAGCCTTTTAGCCAGCTTTGCGTTATACAGACGTGCCGTTGGGTGGTTGCGTTCAAATGGCGCATACTACCAAAACATTCTGCTAATGGTGGTCTGGACTGTTTTACGTGATGATGATGATGCAGACTTCTTCAAACCAGTTAGGCTCATTGATGTACTTTTTCGCATTGGTGTCTCTCCCAGACTCTTAGTGTGCCTCATACATGTTGCAGGGGTAGAGGGTGTGGGCGCTACCACTGCAGTGCTGCTGCCAGGGGTACTGGATGTACCAGAAAAAATGTCTGTCGCTTCTTCACTCCCCCCTGCACGATCAGCCCCTCATCATCATCGGATGCAATATCAATGGATACATTTGGATTTGTTTTTCTTTTGGCTTCCTGAATCTTCCTTAGGTGCGCCTCCCCCTCGATAGTGTGGTGTTTTTTGAGATGACCTCTCTGGCCTCCGGTACCATAGTTGGTACCAAGCTTACCCCGACTAACTGATGTTTTACAAATCGAACAAACAACCATTTTTTCTACCTTTTGGCTAACACTAAAAAAGTCCCACACTGGGGACTGGAGATGTCTGCTGGTGGTGGAGGTGCTACATTCAGTTTCAATGCCAGATGAAGTGGAAGATGGGCGTGGCTGAATTCGACTATGTTGTTCACTTACAGCACCACTACTTGAGGTAATGAAGGTCGAGCTGGATGCAGGTCCCTGCCGTCCCTTCTTACTAAAAAATAAGGAAGCTGTAGGTCATGTTGGTGTTGTAGATAACTGCGTTGGTGGTGGTACCAGTGCCACGCTGCTCACATCCCGCTCAGCAGCCATTCGGGATAGGGTCAAAATGTCTGTCTGATGCATGCCCTCTGGGGCTGGAGTGACGACTGTGATGACTGGGTCATCGTCAGACTGTTCATCAGCAGCAGAAGACACCACTTCTTGTTCATTGTCATCACCCATAAGTGGAAGCCTTGCGGGAACCTTCCTTTTAGGCTTAGCTACCTTTGTTGGCTCATGGCGTGCCTCCCCCTCAGAATGCATTTGTGGGTTCCAATCAAGATCAAGGAAGGGTGCTTGAAGAAGAACTTGTAGGAGCCCTCCTTAACCTTTTTCTTGCTGCCGTTCTGAAAGACAATGGATCATCCTCAGGAGAAGTGGCTTCCTCGATGATACCTCCGCTTGAATCTCGATTTCCTGATGTGCCCCTACTTCTGGAGGAACAAGCATTGTGGGCAGTTGTGCCGCTCCATGCGCCTCTAGTTGCGCCTCTCCATGCGCCTCTCCTTGCGCCTCTCCTTGCGCCTCTCCTTGCGCATGTACTTGCGCCTCTCCTTACGCATGTACTTGCGCCTCTCCTTGCCCATGTACTTGCGCTTGTACTAGTTGCACCTGTGGTTGTCGTTGCGGCTGTGGTTGTTGAACACTCGTCAGCTGAGTTACACCCTGCATTGATTGTATGCTACTTTCTTGCAATGAGCCAACATCACTGGTCGATGGTGATTGAACAACCAAAGTGGCTGCCTCTGCAGGACTCATGGACTTGGACCTAACTAGGTGTGGTGGCACTGAGCCCAATGAAGCGGAGGTGCTGCTCCCAGCTTGGTCCCCGGCGGACCCCGCTGCTAAAGGCGTTTTTTTCCCAAAAAAAAGTGTCTGTGGGCACACCAGTCTCCTTGGTAAGTGGCACCACTTGCTTCTTCTGCTCCTTCTTACTGGCAGTGGCAACTTTCTTTGTAGAGGAGCTACGGCCACCTTTCTTTGGGCCCATCTTCTTCAGATGTCAGAACAGCAGGCCGCAGTTGCACGAGTTGCAGAGTTGTCTGTGGCCACATGTGACATCACGTGACGTTGTGCTGCACACACCGCTGCAGGACTTCTTACTGGCACTGGTGGTTCTCTTGTGCACCTAAAAGCAAAGGAAGCCAGAGGAACATCAGTTAAACACCCCAAAAAGTCGAAAAACACACAAAAATCAACACAATCCAATGCCATCCATGCAGTCAATGATGTTTAAATTCAAGAGGCCCCACACAAAGCCTTGGTCCATGCACCACTCACTACCCCTGGGCATAATGGTTGAAAGCAGGGCAGGCTGGGTGCAGGCCTATGGCTCAGAGCACATTGCCTGGCTTCAAAATGGCCCCTTGTCCCCCAGCCACATGGCCAGGCCCTGCCTGGACTAGGCCTCAAAATGGCCCCCACCCACATGGCCAGGCCCCAACAACACCCCATAAAGTAAAAAAACACACAAAAATCAACACAATCCAATGCCATCCATGCCCTCAATGATGTTTAAATTCAAGAGACCCCACACAAAGCATTGGTCCATGCACCACTCACTACCCCTGGACATAATGGATGAAAGCAAGGCAGGCTGGGTGCAGGCCTACGGCTCAGAGCACACTGCCTGGCTTCAAAATGGCCCCTTGTCCCCTAGCCACATGGCCAGGCCCTGCCTGGACAAGGCCTCAAAATGGCCCCCACCCACATGGCCAGGCCCCAACAACACCCCAAAAAACACACAAAAATGAACACAATCCAATGCCATCCATGCCCTCAATGATGTTTAAATTCAAGAGGCCCCACACAAAGCCTTGGTCCATGCACCACTCACTACCCCTGGGCATAATGGGTTAAAGCAGGGCAGGCTGGGTGCAGGCCTATGGCTCAAAGCACACTGCCTGGCTTCAAAATGGCCCCTTGTCCCCCAGCCACATGGTCAGGCCCTGCCTGGACCAGGCCTCAAAATGGCCCCCACCCACATGGCCAGGCCCCAACAACACCCCAAAAAGTAAAAAAACAGACAACAATCAACACAATCCAATGCCATCATGCCCTCGATGATGTTTAAATTCAAGAGGCCCCACACAAAGCCTTGGTCCATGCACCACTCACTACCCCTGGGCATAATGGGTGAAAGCAGGGCAGGCTGGGTGCAGGCCTGTGGCTCAGAGCACACTGCCTGGCTTCAAAATGGCCCCTTGTCCCCCAGCCACATGGCCAGGCCCTGCCTGGACCAGGCCTTAAAATGGCCCCCACCCACATGGACAGGCCCCAACAACACCCCAAAAAGTCAAAAAACACACAAAAATCAACACAATCCAATGCCATCCATGCCCTCATGATATTTAAATTCAAGAGTCCCCACACAAAGCCTTGGTCTATGCACCACTCACTACCCCTGGGCATAATGGGTGAAAGCAGGGCAGGCTGGGTGCAGGCCTATGGCTCAAAGCATACTGACTGGCTTCAAAATGGCCCCTTGTCCCCCAGCCATATGGCCAGGCCCTGCCTGGACCAGGCCTCAAAATGGCCCCCAACCACATGGCCAGGCCCCAACAACACCCCAAAAAGTAAAAAAAAAAAAAAAAAAATCAACACAATCCAATGCCATCCATGTCCTCAATGATGTTTAAATTCAAGAGGCCCCACACAAAGCCTTGGTCCATGAACCACTCACTACCCCTGGGCATAATGGGTGAAAGCAGGGCAGGCTGGGTGCAGGCCTGTGGCTCAGAGCACACTGCCTGGCTTCAAAATGTCCCCTTGTCCCCCAGCCATAAGGCCAGGCCGTGCCTGGACCAGGCCTTAAAATGGCCCCACCCACATGGACAGGCCCCAACAATACCCCAAAAAGTAAAAAAACACACAAAAATCAACACAATCCAATGCCATCCATGCCCTCAATGATGTTTAAATTCAAGAGTCCCGACACAAAGCCTTGGTCCATGCACCACTCACTACCCCTGGGCATAATGGGTGAAAGCAGGGCAGGCTGGGTGCAGGCCTATGGCTCAAAGCATACTGCCTGGCTTCAAAATGGCCCCTTGTCCCCCAGGCACATGGCCAAGCCCTGCCTGGACCAGGCCTCAAAATGGCCCCCACCCACATGGCCAGGCCCCAACAACACCCCACAGAGTCGAAATACACACAAAAATCACCACAATTCAATGCCACCCATGCCCTCAATGATATTTAAAGTCAAGACACCCCACAGCGAGACTTGGTCCATGCACTACTCACTACCCCTGGGCCTACTGGCTAGTGAGGTTTTACAGGCACCCCAAAATTAAAAAAAAATCCATATATAACAGTGAGCTAAAATTCCATGACATGAATGAGATTTAAGTTCACAAAAACTCACAGAAACAGTTGTATCATGCACCCATGACTAACTCTGGGCCTACTGGATACTGTGGCTACCCACAATATATGTTTTTTAAAGTTGTGAAAAAGTTCTAAAATTGTAGTTGCAGCAACTGCAATGCCCCAAACTAACAACACGAACGTACTTGTAAAATCTCAAATCCAAAAGTGATCCAACTCCAAAGTCCAAAAAGTCCTCAAATACAAATATCCAGCAGCAGCCACAAAAAGTAATCCTTCCAGCTCCAGATCCAAATCAAAAGTGACCAGGACATGGAGAAAGCACTGGGGGGAGCCTGCTGGACAGGAACAGGAAGTTGGAAACTCTGTCTGGGGCTCTTCCTTCCTCCCGCCCCCCCCCCCCCAAAATGGACTCCTTGCCCAAAAAAGTGCAGCCAAATGTCAATCTGAGGAGTTATTCTGATCAAAATCCTGATTTTCAGAAGGTTTATGCTGCTCTGCGGTGGATTTCTTGTGCAGAATTGCAATTTTTGCAAGTTCGGGAAAGCGAGCTGTTCAAATCTCCCGCCAGAAGTCAGCTGCGCGCCGCATCTACGTGTTCGGCATTGTTTACTCCCGCAAAGCGTGATCGCGGGCCCTTATGACATACTCGCATTGTCAAACTCTTGCTGTGCAAGATGGCGGACATTGGTCAGATGGTTTTAAGCAATTAACAGTAGAAGTTTCCCCTTGTTTACCCTTTAAACCAGTTCCTGGGCCAGCATGAGGTAGATGGGATTGTGATCACTAAAATGTGACCACTGTGCATTATAAGAAATCACCTGAAATGACAGTGCTGGTGAAATAAATATATAATCTAGCAGAACGTGGCAGCCAGGCTTATGAGAAACGTCCCACTGAGGCATCACATCTCCCCTCATCTACATAGCCTTCATTGGCTGCCTGGCAGGAGGAGAACTGAATTCAAGGCACTGATGCTAGCCTTTAAGGCACTCAATGATATCGGCTCTCAATACCTAAAGAAGAGAGTCCATAAATACCTAAGATCTAACCTTCTTGAATGCCTTGTCACCCCACGCCTCTCAAGATCCAGAATAGGGGGCCGTTCCTTCTACGTCAAAACTGCGACTTTGTGGAACTCCATGCCGGAACACATCAGAAAGACCAAATCAGAACCCATCTTCGGAAAGGCTTTGAAGACTTGGCTCTTCAGCCTCCCTTAGCTTCTTGTGGCTCGGCAACTCTAACTCACCCTTATCCTCTCCCGACTCCGCCAGCGCCAGTACACCTCCTTTTGGGGTAGCTGTGTGCTTTAGAAGCTTGATTACATTACAATACTTGTCACTCTGGCAACTCCAAAATGGTATAGTGGAGACAGTGCTAAGCACAGCACCTTCGTGAATCAATTTCACCTACAATTCTTGTGTTGTCCTCAAACCTTCCCGAATGATGTTACAAAAGTAGCACACATTATCTCCAATTCACCAGGAAATACAGCAGCCTGGTCCATCCCGTTGGCGGAAAACAACAATGCCCTTTTATATAATCACCCTGCTTTTAAGGAACAGATGTTGCTGACTTTTCACTCAACACACATACATGCAGGTTAGTGACAGAAAAACTCTTAAACCTGAAACAGGAAAACAAAGATCTGTTAACTTATGTCACTAATTTCAATCACTTGGTCTCAGAAATGAACTGGCCTGGAGGCAAAAGGACCTCTTTATTTTATCAGAGACTTAGAGATGACCTCAAGGATATTCTCTCTCAAATTTCTTACCGTATCCCGCAAAGAATGCTCTGGTTTCACTGACTTGGTCGTAAGGCTAGATCACAGACTGGAATAACCGAAAAGTTGGAATTCTTGGGAGGATTCAAGACTAGTGATCGTTCAGGGGGATAAAAAGGAAGTATCTGCTCACAAACCAATCAAAGGGGCTGAGACCTTTTTGTTAGGTGGGGTACAAGGACCATTGTCTCCAGAGGTAAAAGAAAGGAGACAGAAATGAAATCTTTGCTTTTGTTGTGGTAAGGGAGGACACTTCATTTTGTGCATCAACACTGAGGTAAGAATTAGAAAACCTACCAGCTCCATATCTGTAATACAGTAATATATTCCTTAAGCAAAGGCAATTACTTTACCACCACACAGAGATTTTGACTGAAGGATTGATCTAATTATCTGGCAGTCAAATGTATGCACTTACTGAGCAGGAAACCAACATCTCTGCAAATAACTGTGTGAATTACTTAAAATCTAGTTTTTACAGCACTCTACCTCTCCTGTTTCTTCTCCATTGTTTTTTTGTTCCAACAAAGAATGGGGAATCGCATTCTTGCATTGATTATAGGACTCCTAACAAAGTGACCACATCAAACACAGACAAGATACCTATTGCACCTTATCCCAGTTCTCTTGGACGAAGTGAAAGGGTCCTCAATTTATACCAAGCAGGACCTTCGTAGGGCTTACTATTTAATGTGTGTGTGGGAAGGAGAAGAATGGAAAAACAGCTTTCAGAACTAGGGATGGTTGATTGGACTATTGTGTTATACCGTTCCGTCTTTGCAACTCTCCTGATGCATTTACATTATTTATCAATGTGGTCTTTACTAAATTTCTAGATATATTTGTTATCATCTATGTAGACGATATTTTGATCTAGTCTCAAGATGAAAGAGAGCACATAAAACAAGTTAAAACAGTCCTGTAGAAACTATGAAAGTAGGATTCTTATTTGCACCTTAGTATCAAGCAGTTAAGGGCCCTTTGAAGGTAAATAATATTGCCATTGGTCCAACTACTAGCAACTCCAAATACAGGAATACCTTGCAGAGTATGATGCATGCCAAGCAGCAAATGGGCATGAACAGTCTGAGGAGGAGAGTAGCAGTGACCCAAACACTGGAAACAGTATGTCAGAGGGTGAGGACCCCAACCTCCTCCTGGTCCCTAGATCTAGATTAGCAGGATGCATTCCTTGCTCAACTAGCCAATAGAGCAGACCTTGAGGCCAAAATACTGGCCATGGAATGAGAGAGGACTGAGACAGGCTTAGCACCCATAAGTGGTGGCACCAAAGTAAATAGTAAGAGAGAGAGGAAACGTTTGATCCTGAAATCCCCAGAGGGATTGTCCCCAAATATGTTGAGGATGATTACATTACCAAGTGGTTTACTGCCTTATAGAGGGCTTGTAAAATGAGCAAGTTACACCAGAGACACTGGGGCTCTCTACTATGGGATATAGTCTTAGGTAAATGTAGGGATAGACCCCTGACACTTAATGAGGAAGATGGTGAGTCATATGACCTCATCAAGGATGCACTGATAAAGGGCTTTGGACTCACCACTGGAAAGTACAGGATTAAGTTCAGAGAGACTCCCAAAACCATGAGTCAATCCTGGGTAGATTTGTATACTTTTCGGTCAAAACACTAGGTAGCTGGTTAAAAACAAGTAAGGTACAAGACTGATGGGCTCTATATTTTGAAAATGAAAGAATATCTGTTCAGTAACTGTACTTCTGAAACACTGCGTTAGTCGCTCCTCTGGAGCTGGGGAAGAAGGCTGCTCATTGGGTCAAATCAAGGGTGTACAGACAGACCCAAGGAGGGGGTAACCTAAAGAAAAAGGTTACTGCTCCCCCAAGGGAAAGATGTGAAACAGAAAGCGGAAAACCCACTGAGTCTTCTAAAGACCCGCAAAAGTCTGTTCAGGAGGGTGGATCCAGAGACATTTTCCAATCAAAGGGTGGATACCAGGGTAAAAACTGGGATCCCAAAAAGGTTTGATGCCATCTCTGTAAACAGAATGGTCACCGAACTTGGGACTCTTCCTGACCCAAAAAGATTTCCACTAGTCAAACTCCTTCAGAGGTTGTTAATCTACAGATGGGATCCTTGGTGTGCTCTGACCAGGTCAAAGAGCACACTGAAGCTACCTTAGTTTCCGAGGGTGGGGTGGCTATAGGTACGCCGGCTGTATGGCACAGTAACTTGGAGAAATACAGACTAAATCCCCATATAAATGGATTTGAAGTAGAAGCACTGAGTGATACAGGTACAAGTGTCAACATGGTGACTGAAAAACGTATATACCCAGAACAGTACTTAACTGGCAAGACATATCCAGTTATCAATGCTGATAACATTATTGAGGTGCATCCCATTGCTATGGTTATCCTAGAGTGGGGAGGGGTTACTGGATAGAAGAAGGTGGTTGTGTCCTCTGCAATTCATGTAGAAAGTCTGTTAGGTAATGATCTGGTGACCTCAGCATGGACTGAGGTAAAGATGAGAACCCATGCAGCCATGCTGGGAATACCTAAATGGATGTGTGTAAAATCAAGAGCACAGTGTAAAGCCCAGGGTGAAAAGAGGGCTTAAAGCCTGGAATAGTGGCCCAATCCTCCCGGAAAAAAGGCAAGAAGGCTGGGAAACCAACTTCTACTGAGACACAAGCTCAGGTGCTCTCTCCTCAGTAAGAAGACCTGTCAGCCATTGAGGGAACTGACCCCCAGGATCTTGGGCCTGACACTATAGAGATCCTAGGTCCAGCATGACCTTCAATCGAAGATCTTTGCCGGGGACAGAGGACCTGTCCTACTCTTGAGAGCCTGAGACAGCAAGATGCAGTCCAGGAAAAGGGAGGTGTCAGTGGCTTCAACATAATCTATTGGGAGGAGGGATTCCTGTATACTGAGGCTAGAGACTCCAAACCTGGTACCACTAGGAGAGTGATAGTGCCTCAGTAGTACAGAGAGTTCTTATTCACCTTAGCATATGACATCCCCCTAGCTGGGAGTCTTAGCCAAACTAAAACTTGGAGTAGGTTAGTCACCCACATACTGGCCATGAATGTCTTAGAAAGTAAAGGAGTTCTGCAACTCCTATGTTACTTTCCAAGCCAGGAGCAAGGCAGGGAGCAAAGCAAAGGCCCTCTAAATCCCACTGCCAGTAGTTGGGGTTACCTTTGAAAGGACAAGGATTGACATTGTTGGTTTTCCGTGTTCCTAAAACAGCACCAGGAAACATATTTATACTGGTGGTAGTGGATCATGCAATTAGGTATCCTCCTCCTGCATTTGCCGGGGCCCTCCAGAGTATTTTTATTAGAGTGGGTTTTCCTAAAGAAGTGGTTTCAGAAAGCGGTAGTAAACTCATTTCTGCTTACCTAAAATTCATGTGGAATGAATGTGGTGCGACTTATGCGTTCACTACCAACAAATTGATGGTCTGATTGAGAGATTCTAAAAGACCATGAAAGGTGTGCTCATGGGACCCCATGACAAACTCAGAAGGAGGTAGAATGTCCTTTTGTCATGCCTGCTTTTTTCCAACAGAGAGTTGTCACAGAAATGAGTGGGCTTTTGTCCCTTTAAACCTGTGTTTGGCCATCCAGTTAGAGACCCAGTAAGTATGGTGAGGGAAGGCTGGGAGAAGCCTCTGAAAGAGCCCAAACTTGACCTTGTGGATTATGTGCTTGGCCTTCATTCCAGGATGGTTGAGAACATGGAGAAAGCAAATAAAAGCCTTGTGGCAAAGCAAGGGCTCTAGGAGCAATGATTTGACGAAAATGCTGCTTTAGTTAAGTTTCAATAGGGGAAGATGGTATGGGTTTTGGAACTTGGGGCACCTAGGACCCTCCAGGACAAATGGAGTGGTCCCTCCCCAATCTGGACAGAAAAGGCGAGGTCACCTACTTGGTTTACCTACGCAGTTGCAGGAGCCCTCACATGGTCATCCATGTCAACTGCCTAAACCTTTTCATAACAGGGCTGAGGTGACCATGCTGATGGTCACTGATGGAGATGTGGAAGGAGAGAGTGAACCTCTCCCTGGCCTCCTCTCAAACATCCCTAAGAATGGGTCTGTTGAGGGAGTTGTCTTTTCAGATACCCCCGCTGCCCAACAGCAAACTGACTGCAGTCAAGTCCTGGGACAGTATGCTGAGTTCTTTTCTTTGACCCCTGGTCAGAAAACCTGGTGTATACATCATGCTGATACTGGGGACAGTCTCCCTGTCAGAAATAAAATTTACCGGCAGTCTGACCAAGTCAAGGAAAGCATCAGGTCTGAAGTCAGCAAGATGCTGGAGTTAAGGGTGATAGAGCCCTCTGAAAGTCGCTGAGTCTGCCCAGTGGTTTTAGTCCCTGTGACAGGACAAGGAATAGCAGACGCAAGGTGTCTGCATAGAATGAGGACTGTATTCTCTCCTCCCTCCTTTACTAGTATGTCTTATAAGTAATCCAAACAGAAAAAAGTTATTGTCACTCGCTTCTCTTCACGTCCCTCTTCTCTGTTCCTCCCTTAGTTCTTTGTCCTCTTATCACGGAATGCCCTCAGGAAACATAAAAGGTGTACGTGGTCATTAGTAAGCTCTCTCTTAATTATAATCCCACGCCAGTCACCATTTGTGCTCTCTCACTCTTTGAAACCATTCAGTCGGTTGTTGTGAGGAGGTTGGGATGTGTAGGGAAAGTAAAACCACAAGTCTAGAGTTTAACCCTTAACTTCCACTCGGATTTCCCTTCAGTTGTGTTGTTCTAACAGGATCCCAAGAACCCACAAATCGAATCACACACGCTTTAACCCCTCACTTGGACATTTGCCTTGAGCTGTGACTCCTGACTGGAGCCACAGCATCCACGTCCATATCGCCTTCCCTAGGGTTCTTTTGCCGCTGGTCGAAGACGCCAGTCTCTCCTCTCACTACGGTTTGGTCTCCTGCCATTCTCGCTTGATTCGCTGAGCCGCTCTCGGTCTCCGCTTTGTCCTCAGTAGATACCTCTGGTCCTCTCTCCTTGTATTACTTCTCTTCCACAAACTTACTTGCTATCCTTGCTTCTCTCTTGTCCTCCACTCCTAAACTCTCTTCGCCTCTCCCTGCCTTTTTGTCGACCTCCTCCGTCATAGCAATAATTACTTCTGGGTCATGACGAGACGAAACACTAGACTGCGCCTTTTCAGTGTCCCCGGGGTGCTGTACCATCGGTGGTTCCTATTCCTTGCCACAGTCCCCAAACCTCATTCGAAAGGAGGTGAACCAGAGCTGAGGTTTTGGGTGGAGTATACAGGGCTCAATGCTGTCACAAAGACAGATACCCAGCCTATTCCAAGATCAGAGGAGCTCATTGACAGGTTAGGGGCAGCCAAATTTCTCAGTAATATTGATTTAACCTCGGGGTACTGGCAGATTGGTCTGGCCACAGGAGCAAAAGAAAAAGCAGCATTCCTGACCCCATATGGACATTGCCAGTTTGCTGGAATGCCCTTTGGTTTAAAGAATGCACCTGCCCCTTCTAAAGACTAGTGAACAAAGTCCTAGCTGGGCTGGAGTCTCTTACTGCAGCATATCTTGATGAAATTGCTGGCTATATCTACACTTTGCAGGATCACCTGATCCACCTCGGAAAGGTCATTCAAACCCTGCACACAGCAGGGCTCACTATCAAGGCAAGCAATTGCCAGATAGGGTGGGGTTCTGTTGTATACTTGGGCCACCTTATAGGTGGAGGCCACATTCAACCCTTACAGCCCAAGATCCAGACCATTCTGGACTGGGAAGCTTCAATAACCCAGACTTATGTAAGCGCATACCTTGGCTTGACTGGGTACTACATGGTGTTTGCGAAGGGGTATGGTACTATTGTGGGGACCCCTCACAGAACTGACCTCCAAGATATAGCCCAGGAAAGTAAACTTAACAGTGAGCTGTCAAAAGGATTTTGACACTCTGAAAGAAGCAATGTGCTCAGCTCCAATTCTAAAAGCTCTAGATTATACAATGCAGTTCTTTGTGCTGACAGATGCCTCTGAGGATGGGATTGAAGCAGTCCTCTCACAGGCCAATGATGATGGCCAGGACCAGCCTGTTGCTTTTATGAGCAAGAGGTTCCTCCCCAGAGACCAGCGTTAGAGTGCAATTGAGAGGGAAGCTTTTACTATGGTTTGGTCCCTGAAGAAGCCGAGACCATATCTGTTTGGGACTCACTTCCTTGATCAAACTGACCATGGGCTTCTCAGATGGCTGATGCAAATGAAAGGGTGAAGTCCTAAACTGCTGAGTTGGGCTATTTCAAAACAGGGAATGGACTTTACAATGGACCACAGACCTGGGACTAGCCATGCCAATGCAGGTGGACTTTCCAGGTTCTTCAACCTAGACAATGAAGACTTTCTTGGGAAGTTTAGTCTCATTCCCTTTTGTTTGGGGGATGTGCATGAAAGAGCCCCTTTTGACATGCTCACCCACACTTTGTGCCCCAGTAATAATGCTTTGTGACTGAAGTTGCATGGTCCCTGCTAACCAGGTTGCCAGTGCTTGTTTGCTAAAAACATAGTAAATGTTCAATTGTAACTCAATTGGCAAGGGCTTTAGCATCCTCGTTAGTCCCTGGTAAATGGTTCCCCTTGTACCAAGGGCATGGGTACTAAAGGAAGTCCCTAAGGGCTGCAGCATTATTTTATGCCACCCTACATACAAACTAACATTGTAGGCTGCGTGAAAGGTACAAACCCTTCAGTAAAATGGCAGGGCAAGCTTCCTGTGTGCCATGCCCATGTACACTGCAGATACTATATAGAAATCACCTCTACAGCAGGCCTTGAAGCTGAATGCAGGGTGCATTATATTATATGTAAGGACATACCTGCCTGAGCAGATATGCCCCTCTGATGTCTAATTCCATTGATAGATATTGCAAGAGGTCAGGCACCAATCTTAAGCCTCTGTACAGGGCACTGGTCATCATAAGTTACCCAACTACATGATAGCTACACTGAAACTAATGGTGTTTGGTATCAAACACCTCATCCTAATTAATCTGTACTGATGCCAGTTCTAGATTCATTTTGACGTGCACCAAGAGCCCACCTTGGAGGTGCCCCCTAAACCCTACTAGTCCTCTAGTATGCTGGCTGTCTGTCTACCAGCCTGCCAGCACAGATGAGTTTCTGACCCACAGCAGGTAAGAGACAAGGCTCTCAGGGATCAGGAACAATGCCTGCTCTAAAGGAAGGTGATCACACATCCCCCAGCAGGATAGCTAGCAAATTAGCATGTCAAGGCCAGAGACTTTAAAGCCTCTGCTGCCTTTGATATGCGACCACTGCTGCCCCAAGACCTGGGAAGTACCATCCCCTGGCCTGGGGTCCATTTGGCATCAGAGCTGGTGGGAAATTATATAGTCAGAAGGTGTATCACACTTTCAGGTCAGGCACACCCCTCAGGTGGGTCACCTGAAGTAGACAGTTGAAGAAGCGGTCCACCACTTTGAATTTGGTGAATTTAGGAATGCTGGGTCAGGATTATACCTGCTCTTCACAGAAAGTGGTCATTTAGGGTGTGTAGTCACCCTAGGGGTAAGTAGCCCTTTGGCTTCTACCCTACACTCTCCTTAACAGCACAAAAGTCTGTGTTTAGGGGTCCCCCTGACACCAGACTGACAGATGTATTTACCTGGGAACAGAAGAAGGACAAAGAAGAGCTGACACTGCAAGAACAGAGGACCTGCTCAAAACCTGGTGCCAAACCCTTCCTGGCTGCTTGTACCTTGTCACTTGCAAAGACCCAACTCGTCCAAAAGCTGTACACACTCATAAAACCTGGCCGGATTGTCCTGCACTTCAACAACCAAGCAGCATCTTCCTTCAGGTGGGGAAGCCATTCCCCTGCAGCTGTAGGCACTGACTGAACTTGTCCGGTACATCATCTTGCTGACCATTGGGTCCACAGAGGGTGCATCATGCCAAGAAGAGGTCACTGTGGTTTAAGGAGGTCAGCTTTGTCTCCCTGCTAACTTTGGAGATGCCAGGAGCTGCCCAGCACCAATACTCTGGGTGCCGGAGCACTTGCAACAAACAAGGCTTGTTGAGTGTCCAATCCAGACACTACCAAATTAGGTTCCCTATCATTATCACACTTATCAGACGGGGATGATGCCGTTCTGATGGGCCTAACTAAAATCGGCCTACAAAGATGCCTTGTAGGAATGCTGGATTATATAGCTGACATCAGGCTAGAGATAAACACCGCAAAATGCAAAACAGTGTTGATCAGTAGACTTCTGACGGACAAAAGCAATTTCAACTAGAGGGTAAAAAAAATAGTAGCAGTATCTAATTACAAGTACCTGGCTTTCTACATTGATAACAGGCATAATCACTGGGATCTAAAAGCATACATGACACAGAGGAAAACCGGCTTATCATCCCCCATCAGGACTCTAGCAAAAAAACAGAGGGGGCCATCATTTAAACCCTTATAAGCAGTAATAAAAGCCAAAATGCTACCTACTTCATCATATGGTAGTACGGCATTACATGGGAAAGATGCCAACCTGCTAAACAAATCTCAAGTTTCAATTTCTAAAAGAGTTTTTCAAATTCATCAGGCCGCATCTCCAGCGCAGGTAAGGCTTGAATTTGGGGTAACTAATGAAACGCTGGGGAGAATGTATGCAACCATTAAACAATGGTATAGCCTGAAGCAAAACGCAGCAGAATTGGATCTGCATTACGTGTTGTGGGAGGAATTAGAGAAAGATGAAGAATCTCTATACAAACGTTACCTAAAAAAAGCAATATCAGAAACTGGTACACGTGAGCTCTGGGAAAGCAACTTGTCCTATCCATCCTTCAAGCAAGCTATATATAAATCAGCAAAATTGAACTCTTTGCTAGTCGATAAAGCCTCTTCAGTAAGAGAAGACACGCCTGGATGGTAATTACCAATTATAAGACACTTACCCCCAGCGCCGTACCAAAACATCACATTCTTGCCCTATTGAAAGTTATAACTAATAGCCCTGCACCTAGGCAATCTGCCTTCCATCGCAGATCAGCTGACATAGGGCTGAAAGAATGCAGACTATGTGGGAGTAACAAAGAGGACTTCGTTCACCTAGTCTGCATTTGTCCTAAACTATCACAAGCATGAGCCACTTTTTTAAAACATGCTATGAACACCAGAGATATGTTTTCTGCAATTATAGCAGGCTTGGATCCAGCAAACATCCCACTGAACTGTCAACTAATAAAGTTCCTCTCTGTACACGCAAAATGTATTACAAAATTAATCTTGAATTTTGTACCTTAATATCGAATAAGACCGATTGGTCCTGAGCCAGAATTTTGCTATTTTAAAACAATGGAGAGCTGGGTAAGAACGTCTGGAGAAACCTTCTCCCTCGTACAGCTGATTATGAGTTAATCAATGCTTTGGTCTAATTAACGGTTAATTATGAACTTTTAAAAACTTTAGTATATCATTCAGATATTAATTAATTGGTTTATGATATCTTAAATAGATTTGAGAGCTGTTTACATGTCAAACATAAGGTTGTATGATTGTTTTAGGATTTTTTTACTGCAGTTCTCTAATTTATTAGAAAATGCATTGTTGTGGTTTTATTTAACTTAAACAATAAAACATTCTTCTTCACTACCAATGCCAACTGATGACCCACAGATGAGGCACTTCAGCACCCACAAGAACCTCTCCGAAAGTGGCCATGCAGTCTTGGTTTCCTCTCCTCTCCAGGTCAACCCAATAAGTGAGAGGATTTAACTCAGGAGACCTGCTTGCCATAACGCCTCTGCACCCAAGCCCCAGAGCCTGAGTTAGAGTAAACCAGCATTGTCCTCTTGCTACAGAGACCCTCAAGAGTTGAGCCCACCTTTAGGTTATTCCGGACTTGTCCATACTTGCAGTCTTTCGTTTGCAGGTACTTTCCCCATTTACTTTAATGTGCAGCACTCAGACTACCAAAGTGACCAGCACCTCTGCACTCGAACACACTAGGGCAGCTAAAGCTGAGCTGCTGTTGGGGTTTTGGCCCCTAAGCACTGTAAGTCCCAAAAGGTACCCTAAAGAAAACGCTTGCAAGTAACTGTATGCAGTGCATATTTCTCCCATATGATAACATTACCACGTTTGAAGCAGCATTATTTCAAAAATCTATATCTCCGAAAACTACTTACCTGAATCGGATGAAGCTTGTTGTCCAAAATTATATAAAATGCTGTCTTATTTTTCTAAATCGGTCTCAGGATTGCTTTTTTAGTGTATGTCTGATTTATTGGCTCTGTGTGTAGAAAAAATGCTCAACACTCTCGTCTAATAAGCCTAAAATGCTCGACCACTCTACTAAAAATAGAGCACTTGTGATAATTAAAGTAAGCCTTGTTAACCAAATAAGGTTCATCCACACTATTTGCATGGTGTACCTTTAGATTGGTACACTAAAAAAAAGCAAACTTCCTACAATACTTTCGTGCTATATTATTATTATCGATTTGAAAGTTTCTTTACTACCTGCAGCCTATGCCATTGTACACCATATTGAACTTCGCTTTAAATATATATTACAGATTTGGTTTTGGAATTTTGTAATGCTGAACCATAACTAAATAAAGGAATGAAACAAGGAAATTGATCCATTTCATTGTTCTCTTCAGTTTCTTTGTAGATCATTCTACTCACTACACCTCAAGGCAAATTAAGATATTCTTGGTGCTAGGCTGCTGACTACATGTAGTATCCTATGTGTTCCCATACCCTGTGTATCTAAGCTGATGCCTGAAATGTGTTAAAAGTGAATGCTTTAATGACATTTGGAGTGTGTGTGTGTGGGGAGGGATTTGAACCTAAGAAATAATGATAGTTGAAGGGAAAATGGATTCCTAACAAGACTGTGACAGTAAAATAAGGCCTTAAAAATGAGCAGGGCCGGACTGGGAACAACAACCAGCCCTGGCAAAGTGCTCGGCCGGCCCCTCCTCCCCATTCGTGGGGTTTGAGGTGCCGCAGAGCGCTTTGCCGGGGCCGGTTTTCGGCCGATTTTGGTACAGGGCCGATTTTGCAGCTATGCTGCAAAAACGGCCCTGTAACAAAATCGGCCCCCAGGGGCCCAAAACCGGCCTGCACCCGTGCGGCGCACCGGGGGATTACCCGGTGCCCACTATGGCCAGTCCGGCCCACAATGAGTAAGGAATTTAGGGCTAAATGTGTTAAGTGTTTTTTTTATTCAAAACTAGCTCGATTGGCAGATTCAGACTGTTTGCGAACGCAAAAAATAATTTTGGCATATATGAAGCCAAACTGAAATTCGGTAAATCTTTGCTGATTTGCAATTAGCCCTTGTGACCTAAAAGCTGTTCAGTATTTGGAAGCGGCGTCCATTTCAAATACCGAATAAGAATGGTTTGTATTAATGTTTTGCAACCGAATTCTGGTTGCAAAACAATAAAAATCTGCCACCTCAAACATGTTGCAGTAACTCAGTCACAAATAGGCAGGGGCCCACAGGGGATCCCTTCTCCTTTTTGAATGTAAAAAAAAATGTTTAAGGGACCACTGTGGCATCTTAGACAAACAAACGCAAAAAAAAATAATGCACCTTTATTTTTAATGTAGTACTGTTACCTTTAAGGGAAAGGGAATTTAAGTTTAAATCTTTCATACATTAGGAATTGCGATTTCCAAATTGCAATTTTGTAAAAATCTCGATTTGGAAGCCACAATTACTAATCTTGATACATATGGCCTATATCTCCTTCCTTGAATAGTTCCAGACTCTTGTATGCAGACTGCTCTGCTCTTCGACCACATTGCTACACTTTTAAAAAAATTCTTTATGTTGAGTAAGACGTCCTATAATCTAATGCAGGTGTTGACACAGCAAGAGAGAAGGGCTATAAAAAAGCAAATAATGTCTAATTCATCACATTGAAAGCACCTCCAATCATCAACTTCATATCAAATTGGCGATTGATCTAAATTTCTTTAATTGCTTTTTTCCTAATCTATTGTATTCACTTCCCATCATTTTGAGCTGTTCTGGAACCTTTGCTATGTTTATTACCATGTAAAATATACTATTTGCTAACCTCCCCTTCTGCTTCCATACAGTCTGTCTTAAGTTTTTTTATCCTCCAGTTCTCTTAGATGGTGAAGGGAATGTTCTTCAGAAACACTTAATAACCATTTGGACTTCTTGGATTTCTACAAATACAAAAACAAGCAGGAGTTTATATTAGGATGTGACCCATTGATAATGTGAAGGATATATATATACTGATGGGTGGTTTCTGTTTGAAAGGGAATACACTTTAGAGTTATTTTTCGGACTATTTTGCAACATTTAACTATATCTCACATAGTACCCCATCAGAGTTTCATGTTAACTCTGCAGAGAGATACCGATGACAGAATAAACAGTTCTGGATGGGTATCTCCCCATGAATCAATGCCGATCACGAGTTACACTCCTTAGAATAGGAAATAGCCTGCTGGACCAGGAACTATTCCGTCCTTTAAGCCGTTGGTCCAAAAGTCCAAGGATCTTAAAACTGATATTTTTACCTGCTCTGAAGCTGAGTGGTTCGTAAATACACCAGAACCTCAAGATGGTCATATAGGATCATATTGTTAGTCAATAAATACGTTGCACCTTAAAAGCAATACAAAGCCAGGGGAGGCGTTTTTCACTGACCGGTTGCTGCACACGGCCGGGCTCGGCTCCGCTGTGTGTTTCCGGCCGGGCTTGGCTCCGCCAACCCCTGTTCCTCGCTGTGGTGCTCCTGGCCGGGCTTGGCTCCGCCGGGGGCCGTTTTGAGACTACAACCCCCAGCAGCCTCATCGCGGCAAGGACGCCGCCCTCGCCATCAAGAAGCGCCTGGAGGCGCATAAAGGATCCCTCGCCACAGAGCCCAGAGGGAAGCGTTTTTCACTGACCGGTTGCTGCACACGGCCGGGCTCGGCTCCGCTGTGTGTTTCCGGCCGGGCTTGGCTCCGCCAACCCCTGTTCCTCGCTGTGGTGCTCCTGGCCGGGCTTGGCTCCGCCGGGGGCCGTTTTGAGACTACAACCCCCAGCAGCCTCATCGCGGCAAGGACGCCGCCCTCACCATCAAAAAGCGCCTGGAGGCGCATAAAGGATCCCTCGCCTCCTCGTCCCGCGGGACACGCGCGGGCGCGCCCGGGAGAAGCCCGGGAGAAGGGCGGGACAGTCGATGACAGTCATAGACAGGAAGAGGCAGGGCAGGGCCATAAACTTTGGCTGTTTTGGTTCGGGACTACTGGTGACCTAAGGTATTCGTACCCAGTCTCTTATCTTTTCGATATTTTGTCGAATCTGCGGATATACTTCTGCCTTAAATTTTATTTTTGTCAACAGGATACATCATGCCAAGTGCCTCGAAGGAGAAATTTATCTCGGGGGTAGGCCCCATTGACAATTATCTGGTGAAAATGGTGAACAAAGTAAATAGCGACAGGAGAGCCTCGTTAGGTAGGGGTGGCCCACAAAACTCTGTTGAAGATGCTCCAACTCATTCGGAGATTCCCTCTGTGGTTGCTACCCCAATTGTAGATCAAACAGCGGCCACCACAGTGGTCGCCCAGATTCACACTGAGACTCCCTATGTTGAGGTAGACACAGGAAGTGATGATAATGAAGAAGTACTGCCTCCCACCAGACCAGTCAGAAATTGTAGGAAACAATTAAGTAAAAGGGGGAGTAAGCATCCAAAGAAACGGGCAGTCACCCATCCACCAATAAGGATAAATACTGATGAGTCTAGTACAGTACAGGAAGAGAGTACTATGTCTAATAACAAATTATGTCCAGACCAATTTGCCCAATTACTTTGTTCCCTGGAAGCCATGGTTGAGGCAAAATTACGCCAGTATGTTCAACCCCTAGTGTGTAAACTTGACAGCGTAACTGCTGAATTAAAGAGGCTAGGAGAGATGATAACTAAACAAGTAACGGTAGCGGACCGTTCTAAGTTGGGGGGAAAAGATCTGGGTGGGAAAGAGCAAGAAATTATACCTGAGATTCAGCATCAACCCACCCTACCCACGTTAAGTCCTGATCTAGCAAGGGAGGCTTGTCCCACAGCAACTAGCGTAGTCACACATCCAACTAGGGGGTCTGAAGCAATAGCTAGTAACACCTCAGTGAGGAGAAGTAAATATATAAATCTTCCTCCTGAACGTAGCCCCTATGTAGTCGTATTAACCAATGTTCCACCACAGGATACTCACATTCCCCAGACACCTGAGGAGTCGCATGACTTCCTTAAAAATAAAACTGTGTCATGGCTAAACAGGAGGTGTGGTTTTCCCATTAAATTTGCCCCAGATATTATAACTACCAGAAGGGCAAACTGGATTGGGCCTACTAGGAAGACCTGCACAGGGGACTGCATAGTCATAAATTTCAGACACCCACAACACGTGGCCACCGTTCTGTTAAGGGCAGCCTTCATGACGCACAACGCAAATAGCATTGGCGTGCGACCACTTGGATTTTTTTATAATCATCTAGCTAGAGCGTCCCAACATAGCATGAGTAGAAGACCTTATACACCTGCTATGGTCCATACACCAGGTTCCCGGCAGGGATCAGGAGGAGAAAATCTCTTTAATTATGCCCGAAATATAACTACACAAAACAGATTTGATGCTCTCTCTGGTTTAGAACTGTGTGATTGACAGGAGGTCTGTGAGGGTCCTGGTGAAGTGACCCCCCCAGACTTGGTTCACTCTGCATCTGATCACACCACACCGACCCCTGTCATCGCTCACTGCAACATCGTAACAAACTATAGCGGTGAGGGGGAAACGGTCAATATGTTAAGTTGGAATGTCGCTGGCCTGCGATCAAAGAGAGAGGACAGTAATTGGTTAAATTTTGTTAAATTACATGATATAGTGGCTCTCCAAGAGACTTGGGATAGGGATTGTGACTTTTGGATGGATGGTTACACCTCGTATTTTGTTCCTGCATTGAGATCGTTAGCAGGAAGGGATAGAGGGGGCCTTGTGATATTAGTTTCTGTGAACATAAGGGGGAAGGTGAAAAGGATAGATTGTGCTTCTCACAATTTTTTGGTCTTAGAATTAAGACTACCAGACAACACCAAACTGATTCTTGTGAATTGTTACAATTCTCAGCAAGGTGATTCCCCCAATGAACATTTGGCCTGGTTGACAGATTTTTTAAATACCTATAGTGTAAAGCAAACCACTTTTTGCCAATATATTTTGTTGGGCGATTTTAATGTTCATTTATGTAGCAAAAATTGTTTTTTAATTGATCAAGATGGTCCTGACTTCACATCCCCGCAGCATTTTGAGCATACCCACAAGGGGGAAGCTTTAGAAAAACTCCTGTCTACAAACGACCTGTATGAAGCAGGGTTTTTTGACAAAAGCACACGCATACCCACGAATGTGGGCAGGGATTGTGAAACAATAATTGATTATATTTTTCTTTCTCCGGGACTTTTAAAATATGTTATTGCTTATAATGCTATACCGTCGTCTTTTAGTGACCACAACCCAGTGATGATTGAGCTGATAGATGGTTTTTCCTTTTTAAACAAAACAGTTCTGCCACAGGCAGTAGTGGAAGTTAAGGCTAAAGACCAGGGGAGGAGGTTAAACTGGAGCAAAGTCGTGCCGGAGGAGTTTTTCAACACCATCACTAGTAAGGCTGCACGTGACTTAAACATCTGTGGGGATGTCCTCTCTAGTGGGGAGGAAGTCATCACTTCATATGCAGTTGTTTGCTCCCAGGTGGCGAAAGAACTTACTATTAACAATCGACCAGCAAAACAAAAAGCGCAAATGGGCTGGTTCGATCATAATTGCACTAAATCCCATAACCGCCTTAAAAAAGCTCTTCAGGAGCGACCCAGAGATAAAGTCCGGGTAGCCCAGCTCAGAAGAGAGTTCTCAAAAACTGTACAAGAAAGGAAAAATGAAATTAAACAGGAGGCATGGGCTGCGCTTATGGACAAAGCAATCTTAAAGGATAGTGCAAAGTTTTGGTCCATTATCAATGCTCCCCTGTTTTCTTGCTCCCAGAATAATGTTCTGGAGGCAAATATAGCTGAGGAGGATTGGTTGAACCATTTCGAGAAAATATATAGAAGTCACCTGGAATTGGATATATTCGTTGCCCCAGCCTTGGAACCCCTGGCTACGCCAATAAGGTTTCATTTAGCGGAAGTTACTAAAGCAATTGAGGGCACAGCAGGGAGAAAGGCACCAGGCCCAGATGGGGTACCCTCTAATATGTACAAGGCAAACCCTTTGTATTGGGCAAACATTCTGACCAATGTGTTTAACACCTCGGCCTGTGGGAAATCCCCTAAGTCATGGTCCCAATCAATAATAATTCCAGTGTTCAAAAAGGGTCAAAGAGGAGACCCCAGATGCTACAGGCCTATATCCTTGCTAGATTCCTCCATAAAAATCTTGGGGAAGGTTATCTTAGCAAGGATTACTGGGTGGGCCTCGGACAATAACATACTGTCCGACGCTCAATACGGCTTTAGAGCAGGGAGGAGCACGGAGGACCAATGTTTGAATTTACATTTAATCATAGCCAAATATACAAGGGCTGCTAGAGGCTCTATCTTCTTGGGTTTCATGGATTTGTCCACAGCCTTTGACCTTGTAAATAGGTCAAGGTTGTGGACCATGCTCTTGGAGATGGGTCTTGACCAGTCATTAGTGTATTTCTTGGCCGATCTGCATTAGGACTTAAATGCCTCGATCAGGATGACTAACGAGGGGAAATGTACATCAAGTTTTAAATCTGGCAGAGGGGTACGACAGGGATGTATCTTAGCTCCCATGTTGTTTACATTATATGTAAATTCACTGGAGGTAAACCTGTTAACAGCAACACCAGACGTCCCCCGTATGGGAGGCACCCCGATTTCGGTGCTCCTATATGCGGACGACGCTGTTTTATTAGCAAGGACCCCGCTGGGCCTTCAAAGACTGCTGGACTCATTCGGGGATTTTATGAGTAGCCTGGATCTAGTAGTAAACAATGGCAAGTCACATGTTATGTCTTTGGGTGTGTCCAAAAACAAAGTCAAGACTTTTTTCTGCGGCAATGAAGTAATCACCAGAGTTAAGGTATTTACCTATTTAGGAGTAGTTTTTGATGACAGGGGTACGTGGTCCCCACAGCTCTCAATAAAGGCAAATGCCGTCAGAAGTTCTTCGGCGGCAGTGCTTGGCTTTGCAAAAAGATTGGGGGGGAAACCCTATGAGGCGATCCTGGCAATTTACAGGGCAAAGACCCTGTCTGTTGCAAGGTATGGGGCAGCAATATGGGGATTTACTAAACCAGACCACATACAAATAGAAGAAAATAAATTTCTACTGTCTCTCCTAGGCCTCCCGCAATCCACAGCTACTCATTCCGTTCATTTAGAATTGGGTATTGGTTATATAGCAGATATGATCAATATAGCCCCTATTCTTTTATGGATCAGAATCTGGTTGAATTCGAATCTTTCCTTAAATCATAAGATCTTAAAGGATTTTATCAACCTAGATAACATGAAGGAAATACAGTGGCTGTCTTATATAAAAAAGTTAACCGTATATCTGGGGCGACCGGAAATTTTCTACAATCCTGAATCTCTATGTAAATCAGACTTGGCGTGGGTAAAAACTAATTTTACTATGCTAAGGGAGGCAGAGCGGGAAGCTGTTGAATTAAGTAAACCATCGGTAAGGGGCCACGTTCTGGTTACCCTGCCTTTAATGATGCCTCCCTATCTGTCTATAATGACCAATTCTTTCCATAGATGGTTATTGACAAAATTTAGGTTTAACCAAATACATACGGTACTTTGGGATTTGCATGGCTGGAGTAGACCTGAAGTTGCAGCTCCGTGTAAATGTGATGATTTTTCCCCCCAAGACACCCTGCATTTTACATTTTTTTGTCCACTGTACTATGATGCCAGGAAAAGGTTTATTCTCCCTTTATTGAAGAATATGAACTTTATTCAGTGTAGACCGGCTTTATTGTTCTTACAACTGTTGGAATCCCCTGTAATCATGTTTTGTGTCGCCAGCTTTTGTGCCATGTCTGTTAGAACTAGGAGGGCGAGACTGAAAGCCGCACAAGAAATTCAATCCCCCTAAAATATTGTTAAAGCAGACTACCCAATTGCTATAAATCTGCAAAATAATTGTTAACGATCCTAAAATGAATTTGTACAGTATTTTTTAGCTTGTATATATATCTCTTTTAATATTTTTAACCGCTCTGTATATGTATAGCATACTTTTATGATTTTTATTAATCGAATAAAGTGGTTTTGACTTGACTTGATTAATACAAAGCCATAAAACTCCCACAAAACATTTGATAAAATTGAAAAAGTAAAAAAACAACAACATCTAAGTCCACAGTAAAGTTTGATACCATCTTAAGACAAATGTGGGCCAGCTCCTAAAAAGTTAATTTGCAAGAAAAAACAATCAATGGCACGTGTTATTATTTCACAAAGATTTAAGGACAAGGCCTCTCAACAGCAAAATATCAGAGCAATTATTGGCACATAACAAAAAAATTTGACTTAATGACATAAGCTTCAGCTAAACTAATAGCCTTGCACTTTAAGACCAGTTTTGCATCAATATATCCAGCCAGTATCAAGACACGATAGCATGTGTGTGTGATATGCATTTAAAAATAATACAGCATATATGACTCAATCCGGATACGTATGGGCCATAGCTTCAGAATATGTAACCCTACATGGCCTCTTGAAGTACAAGTACAGCAAACTAGTGTGGGGTCATAGTTTTCATACGGCCGGGCTCCAGGGAAGAAATTTGGCACCTGCACACACAGTGGCCTAGTTTGATTCCACTCGTAAAAGCCTATGTGACACTGCCTTACTCCAAATTGTCTGCAAAGGGGCACAATCCACCTTTTATTTGGGTAAGTGAATGACTCATCAGCCCCCAGGCAAGCAGTGCCGTAAATATGCTTACCCTCCCACTTTTGGCAGAATGGCATCACAGCTAGGGTGCCAATTCTAAATTGGAAAAACTATTTCCTAGCTGCTGGTAACAGTATATAATCCAGGAAAGGTTCAAACCCATTTATATGTTTAAAGTCCATAAAGCCAACCGTGAATGGACCTAATATTTTGTTGTGCACCTCTGAACCCCATACATATGTCCAATAAAGGTCTTTGAGATGGGCTTTTGACAATTTATTCACTGGTGCTTCCAGGTCCCATCTATCTACTAGGCCCATTTTAGTTAGAATGGAGCTAAAAGAAGTCAGCCATTTAATCTTTTTTTTCCTTATCGAAGGCCACTTCCTCTTTAATGGCACAGTAATAACTGTCAAGAGCCGGGATAGTTCTCAAGCTGTGCCAATATTCAATTGGTCTAAGTTTGGCCTTGTATGCAATTGATTTTATGCCAGTGTCCCAATTCAGTGAGAGAACAGGGGTACTCTTTGGCAGGTTCAAGATGGATATTAAAAAGGTATTTTCAGGGGGCGTGACTAGCGACCTGACAAGATGGCCGCAGTTTAACTGAGCTCCGTGGTAGTCGGGCCTTCCCACATAAATCCGTTCATTTATCCTACACAGAGACAGTATTGCTTTGAAGATTCCAGTGCAGAGGTGATTCTGACACCGGATGGGTCGATCCTGATCCCCGGAGTCAAAAAGACCGCCGAGAAAATCATGGTCTGGGAGGCACACCTCAGCCGCGACCACGAGTAGAGCCTATCCCCGGATGCGGGAGGACCAGCGCGAGATGGAGGTTGGCGGCGACGGCCGGTGAGGGACTGGGCGCTGAGGTCTGAGACGCCCTAGATCCGCCACACAACGCCTGCGGACTATAAGTGATATCATCCGCTGCGGAGGGAAGCAAACAATAGTGCATAATTGAAGTAGGGAAGACCGCTAACGCCCGTCGGAACTCCCGCACTGTTGGGGCTCATTGAGGCGGCAGGGGCAGACCCAGGGACCACGAGGCAGCAGAGGACTGGGAATGGGCACAAGCATCACGGGGGGGTCACTACAGATACTGTGACTGCCGGCGCTAGCGTGGACACATGCCACTCGAACACAGAAGGAAGGGACATCCAGTGCTTTACAAAGGCCTGCAGATGAAATTCAGCTCCAGAAAGGCGTCGGGAAGCTAGCGCAACAGATTATATGCTCCACTGCCCCCCCGTCTCCAGAACACGGCAACGGTGCAGGCGGTGCAGAGACTAGGGACAGCAAGCATAAATCCCCTCAAGCAGAGCGCACCAGAGAACACTGTGCGGTGGACTTACACCGGGCATAAACTGCTTGGGTCGATGAGTGGCAGAGGGCCCAGAGTACAGCAAACCTCCAAGCTGGACAAGTATGCCTATACCAAGGACCCCTTGGAACCCTCTAAAGGAGACGGAACGCAGGCTATCGCCCGGCCGGCCAACAAACCAGAAGTCACTGAGGAGGTGACCCTCCAAGACGTGGTGGCCCTACGAACAATGCAGTCCTCAATGGGCACAATCTCTACAGACATCTCCCTTATATGGGCGGACTTCCCTAAAATGTCCGGCAGATTGGTGGAGGTTGAGAAGACGATACTGTGACATTGAGGCAACAATTACAGAGGCTAGAAGAAGACAACAAAATGATGAAGGCCAAACTTGATGACCAGGAAGGCCGCTCCCGGCGTAATAACATACGTCTAGTAGGTGTGCCGGAAAAGACAGGTGGACCAGCCCTAGATCTTTTTGTCGAAGAACTGATTCAGTAGCAAGAAAAGGGGTTCATCCGAGCACTCTTGAAGTAATGAAATAAAAGTCCTACATTCGTAGTAGTTCTACTAGCATATCCAAGTTTAATAATCTTCACTCCACAATTCTTTTCATTGTCCAGATGCAGCAACACGTGTTTCGTTTAGTCAGTACAATGGCTTAAGACTTCTTCAGGGCTGCAACCCAAATAACAATAGTAAAACAAAACATGCGTCCATCATAAGGATGCTCCATTATTAAGCATTGTCTCTAAATAACTATTCATTAGAGATACACCCTCACACCATCAGATATCGGAAATAGTAGTGCATAGGAAAGATATAGCCTCAGCCAAATCCACACTGTAGTCACCCTAAGAAAGTGTATGCATAAAAGTACACAATTAATGTAGCACTATAGTCACCCTAGGAAAGTATAGGCGTGACGGTACATCAATATAGTGACTACATCAAAGAATACATAGTTTACCATGAACGTTAATTTACAGTCCAGTAAAATAACAAGAGTAAAGTAGAGGCAACAACTACATACCAGCTCATCAGTTATATATATCCTTATGGGTTTTCTCAATAACTCCTTCTGTTTCTTGTTATCTATAAGGATATGCACACAATTGTATTATCTGGAAGCTATTCCTCAGTCACAGGTAATTCGTTATAGTCTAATTCCTCAACATCTTATTTTATTTTAAATTCGGTTTATTTGACATAGCATATCCATCACCCAACAGAAGGTGTCCTCAATCAAAGTAACTCACCAGATAAATGCTATATGTAAGAGTTGTATCATCTTCCTAGTCCGGCGTGACAAAATCTGGAAAAACATATTAGAACTCACATTTACAAAGTTTTAATCAGCTGTCTATATAGTTAACTACATTATCTATAAATAAATAGGTTCTCACCTCAAAGTAAACTCATAGGCGCAAGCCGAACTAAGTTCACAGAAGTCACAGATAAGTCCCGAGGGTTGGATAGTATCGCACAAGTACGTGTTCTACAAGTAAAATAGAATTGAATGTAATCCAGTGTCTAACGTTAATGCTTTCGTTTGCTCCCATTATAATCCCTAGTAAAGGAGCTTACCGTCCGTTATATGTCTAGTCCGGTATAGCGATGACGTTCAGCATGGGCGCCATCTTAGAATGGTTATTTATCGTCTACAATTGTCAACGCCATCTTGCAGTGGATAGGTTGCTAATGTTATAAAACTAACTAAAATCACCTCATCTTCATTCATATGCGTCAGTTATACACAGCATATTAATATTAGGCATAGCTATTCTTTGTTAAAGTTATATCGTTAATTTATATCTTTCAGTTTCTATTTCGCCGAACTACTTAGTAAATCCATCAGATTAATAGGTATTGGTTCTTAATCAAAATAAAGAGACGTCATCCTACTATTTCCCCTTTATTTAATACCTATACGTCTAAAATAAGCCATCGGAAGTGCGGGTATACGTCAAGAAAAGTAGACGCCATCCTCGATTGTTTACTCGTCTGTATACTTAAGGTATGAGAC
Organism: Lissotriton helveticus; assembly: GCF_964261635.1. Classification (NCBI taxonomy): domain Eukaryota; kingdom Metazoa; phylum Chordata; class Amphibia; order Caudata; family Salamandridae; genus Lissotriton; species Lissotriton helveticus. The sequence goes on along the minus strand of NC_136057.1, from coordinate 1,088,978,681 downwards.
AAAAAGTGTCTCGTCTACCCTATATACGGGGGCTCTGACCATTTTGGGTAATGTTAATAATGCTATGTCCACAATTCTACTAAAAGTTGCGCCTTAGTAGAATTGTGGACATAGCATTATTAACATACTGATTCAGAAGCAACTGCATCCGCGAGGGCTGTCCAATTATTTCTCAGTGGAAAGGGCACACCACGTACCAGGGGCAAACCGCGTCCGGGAGCACCGCCGCGGCCGATTTTGGCACGCATTTTCAACTTTCGGTATCGCGACGCCATCCTGCAAGCAGCACGCATCGCCCCGCCAACTTTGAATTCACTTTCTACCCTGACTATACAGAAGCCGTCACACAACAAAGACGTAGTTTTATGGAGGTCAAGAAAGAACTATGTGCCAGAGAACTGAAATACTCAATGCTTTTCCAGGCAAAGTCACAAGTTGAATGGGAAGGAAAGACATGGTCTATGAGACACCAGCAGAGGCGCGAGACTGGCTAGAGGGATGGAGGCTGGCCAGAGGACCCAAGAACCGGGAGAATAAACAGAATAATCGCTGAGGAGAGAGGGTAGAATCCAAGGAGATGGTGCATTAATGCGAACCTGGGACCATGGACTCCTGCAGGGCAAAGAACACGAAGACAACGACAGCTAATGGACTGAAGCATCGCACCTGTAACACTGACGAGAGGCCACTGTTGGGCACTGATGCACAAGATGGAACACTGACCACAGATGGACTGGGATACAGAATTTTGATTTAAAAGACACTGGCCGGGGGATCGGGGCCTCCACAGGTAGGATCTAACAGACTAAATGCAACACTGTACAGATAGTTTCTGATGTGAGGGCTCTGTTCTGATCACGGAAAGACTTACCCCCATGTATGATGAGGTTAGTTTGGGAATTTAAGCACTCAGCTCAGTTGGGGTGGCGGGCAGTTTGGATCCGCCGGGCAGGGAGGCAGGGTGGGGGGTACAGGTTGGGGGAAATAGGAGAACTGACTGGTTATGTTGTGTTTTTACTGTTATGATATTTCTCCATGGAAGGTTGATAACAAATACACAGTATACTCATACACACGGCTTACATCTTTGTTCTGGCACTAATAAAAGCATTTTAGCTACCCATGGCACATACTGTGTCACGACGTGAAGATCCAAACGCTGACTCTCAGACGACACGAACACTGGGGCATCCCCTGTCGGTCATATCGTGGAACGTGAACGGGTTGGGTCATAAGATCAAGAGGGGGTTGGTTCTTCAGTATTTAAAACGCAAGGGCCCCATAGTAATGCTACTCCAGGAGACGCATCTAGTGCAGATGGCCTGTAAAGCACTGGACCACTGGGGGTTCAAAATGGTAGCCCATGCGGAGTTCACCTCTGGCTCCCGGGGAGTGGGCATCCTGGTTCATAAAAGCTCGCCCTTGGTATTGAAAGGGACTTGGACAGATGATCAGGGATGCTTTGCTGCATTGTCATGCCAATGGGAGGGAAGGATGTATAACATGGTTTCTGTATATGTCCCCCTTGCGCTCCATCATGCAGCCTTTCAGGATCTTGGGAAATTCCTGCTGGGCCTTCCGGAGGGAGAACTGATTATGGGTGGAGATTTTAACGCAGTAATAGACACCACCAAGGCTGGAAGACCCGGTCTGGGTAGAATTTGTAGGTTCCTTTGATCTAGCCTGCTTACAGGAGACTTGGAGTACGGTGGATCCGAGTTTGGATGGTTTCCAAGCTTTTAACGTCCCAGCAATACCATCGCAATCAGGGCGAGCAAAGGGTGGGCTTATGACAGCAATCTCTGTAAAACATAACTTAAGACATGTCAACAGAGTGGTGGAAACACCCTGGTATCAGTTACTTATCATTAAGGATCTTTTTACTAAAACGGTTCTTCTTATTAACTGGTATTATAACATATTTGATCGTAATGAAACTACAATTATTGATAATTTACAGGAAGAGATTGCTAAGGTGAGAAATAAGGTCTTCCCACTCCTTATTATATGGTTAGGTGATTTTAATTGTGAATTATGTAAGCTTAGTGGGACCAGGGCTTGTGGTCTGATGGATTTAAATGATTATCCTATGGCTCATTTCTCTCATACAAAACAAGGGGAGGCTATTAATAGTATTGTAATAAATAATAATTTATGTATTCTTGATACGTTTAGTTTCTCAGGTATTACGAATATACCCACCTTCCATGGCACGGCGGGTAGAACAACCACAATTGATTTTGTAATTGTATCTATGGAATTTTTTAGCTATTTGAAAGATTTTAAAATTGAGGCAAACCCAGCTAGCGATCATAATCCCCTAATTTTGAGTTTTAATATTACTTCTGAGTTAAAATCGTGCACGGAACAACCTATAGTGTTTACTCAGAACCAGGGTGTCACTTTAAGGTGGAATAAAGTACCAGTTAGGCAATTGGAGATTGATATTTTTAAGGATAATTTTGCCCAGATAGAAACCTGCCTAGCATCTAATCCTGACCCAGGCCATATAATTAAGAGTTTTGGGATACTAATGGAAAATGTAGCGACCCATCTATTGGTAAAGATAGGGGGGAAGAATCAACACCAGGGGCCTAAATGGTTCAATGCTGAATGCTCTTCTGCCCAAACAACTTTAACTAAAGCTCTGCGCCAAAACCCAAGAGATAGAAATATGATCATATTGGCTAGGAAACAATATAGGCAGGCAATCATAAAAAGAAAAAATGAACTGAGAACGAAAGCATGGGAAGATCTGGACAAAGCAGTCGATTTAAGAGACAACAGATTTTTCTGGGAGGTAATAAATAGGCCCTTTCTAAAAACAGGGGAAGAAAATACCATCCAAGTTCATTTACCAGAGAAAACCTGGGTAACTCATTACAATAACATTTTTAACCCCAAAGAGATATTACAGACTGCCTCCTTGGGGGAGGATGACTCCTGTAATATTAATATGGAATCAGCCAAGAAGCTTAGCGAATCACTTATGCTATCAGAAGTGGAGCTAGCTTTGACTAAGGGGGCATCCTTAAAGGCCCCTGGCCCTGATTCAGTACCTTTAGATCTTTTTAAATATAATCGGGAGGTTTGGTCTCCACTACTTTTGAATGTTTTTAAGGCATTAATACTTGGGCCTATTCCGAACTCCTGGAAAGACCCCGTTTTGGTCCCAATTTTTAAAAAAGGTGATAAACAAGATCCACGCTGTTACAGGCCAATATCACTAATAGACTCGTCATGTAAACTGATGGGTAGGGTGATATTGGCACGGCTGGAAACATGGGCAGAATCGTCGGGCGTTATTGTAGAATCCCAATATGGTTTTAGGAGGGGGAAAGGAACTAGTGAGCAGTGCTTGAATCTGGCACTGATTATGGGCAAGTACATGGGTGCCAAGAATGGTTCCATACACTTGGCATTTATGGACTTGTCCAGCGCCTTCGATACGGTGTGTAGGGACAAATTATGGCGTATGATGGATTCTATGGGTATTGAGGAGCCTCTGGTCACCCTGCTTCGCAGGTTACATACCGCTACAATGGTTAGAATCAGATATGGCCGTGGAGGTGAGAAAACAAGACCTATACTATCCACCGAAGGTGTCCGACAAGGATGTATTTTGGCACCTTTTTTATTTTTGGTCTACACGAATGGTTTAGAGGGCTTCTTATTGGAAACAGCTGCTGACTTCCCAAAGATAAATGGTAAAAGAATCCCAATGTTGTCTTATGCAGATGACACTGTTTTAATGGCACTCACCCCTAACAGCATGCAGATTTGTCTAAATGCTTTTGATATGTTTATGGGTAAACTAGACCTAGGTGTCAATTTTACTAAATCCTTTGCCATGACTTGTGGTCAAAAAAATGTCAAAATGCGGAAATATATTGTTAGGGATGCTACTATTGAGAAAGTGGATAATTTCTGTTACCCAGGTAACCTTTTTAACAAAAAACTGAATTGGGAACCTTTGTTGACAGCCCGGGTTCAGAAGGTTACACAGTCAATTGAAGCTCTTTTTCGTTTCGCCAGCAAATTGGGCCAGCGACGTGTAGCTGAAATTACATCGTTATATAAAGCTAAGTGTGTTTCTGCCTTGACTTATGGTGCAGGGGTTTGGGGATCACAAGGCTGTAAAAAAATACAAATTATGGAAAATAAGTTTTTAAAACGTTTATTGTCCGTACCATTGGGCACATCCAACACCTTTTGCCACGAAGAAGTTGGAGTAGAGTTTATAAGTGATATTATTCACGTTGCACCTCTAACATTATGGTCTAAAGTTTGGCGATCTGAAGAACTGAAACTAACAAAAGATATTATTCAAGACTGCCTCAAACTTGACCACTATACCCAAATCCCGTGGCTACGATATGTCAGAGAGACTTTTTATAAAATAGGTCTGGGTTACATGTTTGTAAATCCTGAAATGCTTAGTAAGGATGCTAAGGAAATTATTAAAAATGCCTATAGTGTTAATCTAGGTTCTTTAAATACAAATGATCGGGTACTACGTGTACGGGGAAAACTAGTCTGCCCATTCTATTTGTCCTATATCATGAACACCCAATGGCGTTTTTATCTTACAAGATTTCGCCTTGGCACTTTACACTTTTTGTTTGCATTTCCAAAGCAGGGGGGTTGGTGGGAGAAATTACCCTGTTGTCCTTGCAATAATAGGGTTTCGCAAAATACTCTCCACCTTCTCCTTTTTTGTACTTTATATAAGGTTCCAATAAATATTTTCATCAAACCATTATTGGTATCATTTGGAACGTGTTACTATAAAGAAGCTTATGACCTTTTAGTATCTCTGTCAACTGCAAATATTTGTAATGCTGTTTTAAATTTTATTAGATCAGCTTTGGTGATTAGAAACAGATACTGAGTGTTGATGGAAATTAGCTCTAAAAACCTGTACTTGTGATTTTTTGTAAACATTTATTGTGATCTTATGATGTATTAATTGCTATGTCTTTTAAGAAAATGTTTTAATGCACACTTTTATGATTTCTATATGGAATCGAAATAAAGTTATTTTGACTTGACTTGACACCACCATGGACCGCAGGCCGCCCAGAGATAGAGCTAGGTCAAATCAGGCTCTTAGGGAATTTATAGATGCAATGGGATTGACTGACATATGGCGGGTTAGATACCCCACTGAACATCAGTACACCTTTCACTCCGGCGTGTACAACAGTCTTTCACGGATTGATTATATCTTGACTCTAGCAATAAATCCGGAAAGGATAGGTGATGTATTGCATTTACCAAGAGGCATCTCGGACCACTCCCCAATACAATTCACATATACTGCACAGATCCCAGGCAGAAAACTAATTTTCCCGCGCTACCCAGGCTACCTGAAGGTCCCTAAGATCGCTAAGGCCCTTGTGAAATCCACTGGACAATACTTCACAGAGAATACACAATCAGTAGAGTCCCCATGCATCTTATGGGAGGCGTACAAATCAGTAATTAGGGACCAAGCCATACCGATTATTACCAGACACAAAAAGGAACAAAGACAGCACCTAGACACCCTAGAAGAAGAAGAAGTGCAGAGGGCAGAGATGGCACACGCTGCAAACACTAACGATACCACAGTACAAACCCTGACATTAGCAACCCAGGAATATAAAATTTATGCTTTGAAAGTTGCGAAAGTCAGACATTCAGATACCCTACATAGGTTGTATGAATTAGGAGATAAGACTGGGAGAATGCTCGCATGGCTAGAGCGGAAAGAGAAGGCGAGCAGATGGATTGTCCAACTGACACTAGACGACGACACTACAACGACAGACCTACAACTCATAGGGGAGGGGTTGGCTACATATTATGAAAAGATGTATACACCTCGAGCCACAGCCACAGTGAAGTAAAACGTACAGTTTCTCCGAGACATAAAAATGCCTACACTAACACAGGAGGCAATGCGGGATCTAGAAGCAGACTTTACAGCTGAGGAATGGGGGTGGCGCTCTCGGCGCTTCACACTGGGAAAGCGATGGGGCCTAATGGCCTGCCGGTGGAACTATACGAACAAGTGGCGGGATCGACCCTGCCCCACCTACTCAATATGTACAATGAAAGCCTAGAGAAGGGGATATTACCAAAAGATCAAAGACTGTCCACAATTGTAGTAATACATAAACCAGGTAAACCCATACTGACTAGATCTTCCTACCGCCAGTCTCCCATCAAGACTTCCAATAATGGTATATGAGGATTACCAAAAAAAAAAAAAAAAAGATCTTCCTACCTCCCAATATCTCTGATAAATGCAGAAGCCAAGATACTGACCAAAGCATTGGCACCCCGTTTACAGCCACACCTTAAGACGCTGATTCACCCAGATCAGTCTGGGTTTATGCCAGAACGCAATACCTCCCTCAACTTAAGACACCTACATGGAGTATTGGCTCGGACACCAACGATCCAAGAAGATGCGGCAATCCTCCTATTAGATGCCACGATGGCGTTCGACCTCGTGGAATGGCCATTTCTGTTCGCAGTACTCCAAAAGATGGGGTTTGGCCCGAAAATACTGTGAATGGATTAAATTACTATACACAGCGCCCCTAGCACAAGTGGTGGCAAATGGGCGTTTATCACAAGAGTTCGCATTGGGGAGGGGCGGGGAGGGGGCAGGGCTGCCCGCTGTCACCACTCCTCTTCGCGTTAATACTGGAACCACTCGCTGCCTGGATAAGACAGGATCTGTCGATCCGGGGTATGAGATGGGAGGCAGGCTGGGAGGACCGGATTTTGCTCTACGCGGATGATGTGTTAATATATTTAACGTCCCCGGCAAGGTCACTGATATTCTTATTGAATATCTGTAATGTATACGGGAAAGTATCAGGATATACTATCAACTGGATGAAATCCCTTCTCTATGTGGTGCCTGGTCCCACTCCCAAGCATCCACAGGGATGTGAGCTGCAAATTACGACCAGAGGGTTCAAATATTTAGGAATATATGCTACACCGCAGGAGACACTTTTTGTAGAAGAAGACTTAATGCGGCCACTTGCAAAATTTCAGGCTGATGTCAAACACTGGAGATCCCTTCCGCTATCATTGCTGGGGAGGGCGGCACTCTTCAAAATGATGGCTCTGCCTAGGTTTTTATATGCCCTTCAAAATACCCCATTTCCAGTCCCCCCACCTATTTTAAAGCAATTGAAGCTGAAGTCTCCACACTGTTGTGGGACGGAAAACCAGCACGCATAGCGCAACAAAAATTAGTCCGTAGCTGGTATGATGTGGGAATCGCATTGCCCAATGTAAGATTGTACTATTGGGCCTCACAGCTAGTTGTGATAAACCAGTGGTTACACGTCCGGCAGGAAGAACGGCATTCAGGCTAGATAGGTACATATTGCCCGCGGACTACTGGATGAAAGCCCTCTACACCAATAAGAGATGGAGCACACTCACAGGACCGACTGCCCACACAATTAAAATATGGTACACAGCACAAAGAGCATTGGGTTGGGTTGGGAGGGAGTACCGACACAAACCACCACCCTCTAGGAGACCCGACGTTTGGGCACCTTGACCAACACTGAGGGATTCAGGCAATGGGACCTCATTGGATTTACTAAAGCAGGAGACCTATGGGTAAAAGGGGAGGTCCTGCCCTTCGCAAAATTGCGAGAAAAGTACGGAACGGCAGAAACAGAACTCTATCGATATATACAAATCAGACATGCGCTTAAACGTGCTATCCCCCCAGACACCCAACTAGCAGAGGCCTCGCCCTTGGAGGACAGACTCCTCACTGAATATATGGAGAAAAAGGCCATTTCCCAGACGTATCGTAAATTGGTAAACAACCAACTAGACCCCATGATAACACTGAGCGAGCCGTGGCAAGCAGAATTAGGAGACATGGAAGATTCAGACTGGGTGGACGCGCTATCATCGGCCGGGAAAGCAGCGATCCCATCTAGGCTCAAGCTAATACAACTCAAGGTGCTTCACCGCATATACTATTAATGCACTATACTACATAAACTTGGGCACGCACCTGACTCACTATGCCTTAGAAACTGCGGACGCACAGGAACATTTTACCACATAATATGGGATTGCCCGCATATACAATCCTACTGGGAACAGGTGCTGAATGCGATTTCGGAGGTGGGAGGGGCAGAAGTTCTGCTAGATCCCAGAAGATGCCTCCTGAATGCTTGGGAGCCAACAAATTTAAACATTACACTACAGAACTGGGCCACTCTGGGGATGATGATCGCAAAACGGAACATAGCCAGGAACTGGGGTTCTGGGGTGCTCCCCACGCACTAACAATGGGAAAGGGACATGGATGTCGCAATGGTGGCTGAAAGGGCGGTATACACCCACAGAGGATGTCCTAAGAAATGGTCTAGAATATGGGGAAAGTGGAATGAATTCAGGGGAAATATGTGTGAACCCCCACAAAATGATTCAACCCATGAAACCAGCCAGTGAACACTGATAGACTGACTGAAAGACGACGTGGATAAATGATGTTGGCAATGAGGGTAAGGGATTAACGTCAACTGATGCATTATATTTCATGAAGCTATGATGCGATTGATGTGTTTACCGTAATGTATGATGTGTACAATCTAAACATTGATGGAGATGTTTACTGTTCATATTGATTAAGCATGGGCGGATTTTGCGGATTGGCAATCCGCGAACTTGCGTATTTACGGATTCGCAATCCGCGAAGATCCGCGAACTCTAGCGGATTTGTGGATTTTTCCGTTTTTTGTGTTGGCGCGTGTTCGCGCCGATTTTGGGACAAGTTCGCAAATGCGAACTTACTTTTCGGCTTGCAACGGCCGCGACTATGTTGTTTCTACGTCTGGTTTATCATCACAGGTTCACAGCACCCTCTGTTTCACCACTGCCACCCTCTGGGACACCCATGCCACCCTCTAGTACATCCTCACTGGCACCTATTAGGTTTATTTATCACTGTAGATTATGGTGGTTGAAAAAAGCAAGCACACCTGCCCTTCTTCAACTGCCATCAATTAATTTGTGTTTCATTAATGTGTCAGTAATTTTGAAAGTTCCAGTCTGGCTGGCACCTGCTTCCTTCCTTATCTGTAATTTGCTTTTTGTTGCAGTGAAATTTTTTTTTCACAGGACCTTTATGGTGCTATTCTATGAGCCTGCTGTTTGGGTCATAGCAGGGTCATAGAATAGTTGCAAACTCTGGAGGGGCCCATCAGGAAGCACTACCTTGAATGTTACTAATGTTAAGTTTGAACTTTTGCACCTGCTCATTGCTTTCAGTTTAGCTAAAATCATTTTTTCTGCAATTTCGCGCGTTTTTTGGGGCGCGAATCCGTGCGAGATCGATTTCGGAAGCCGCGAATACGTGCGAATACAAAATTGTTTTTGTTGCGACGTGTATGTTCGCGTGATCTTGCGCGTGTTCGCGAGGCGCTTCTAGCTATACGTTTGCCAAGTTACCCTATCGGTCGTACACGGGCGCGGCCATCTTGTTGGCGTGACGTAATTCCGTTTCCGCCCGCTATGTGTAATCTCGCAAAGTGTGCTGCTCGCTAGTACAATTTCGCGCGTACTCGCAAGGAAAATCTCGCGCGAACTTACCCACGCGGTCGTGAACGGGCGCGGCCATCTTGTTTCTCATTCATTGCTATGGTTCTGGGCATGCTTTCTCTATCCTCTCTCAATCTCTGCCATCCTTTGCTTGTTTGAAGTTTTTTTGATCTAATTTTACTTATTATCTAACCCTCTATTTTTCTAGCTCTATATTTTTGTGTTTTCTGCAGCTTTTAGTTACTTTTAAACTACTTTTTTAAACTCTTTTCTTTTCTTCTTCACTATTCTATTTCTTCTTTATCATTTAAGTTTATTTCTGCCCAGACCATGGTAAAGGGAGCCGGGAAGCACCCTGAGAAGGGGAAGGGTCCCGCACCCCGTGCCCGGCTCCCGTGCGGGCGTTTAAGGGGGGAGCAAGTGGTCCCGAGGGAGATCTTCAGCGCGGAGGAAGTGGCGGCACTGATCTTCCACGTCCAGCGCCGCCTCCCCAAGACGATCCTGGGAGGCGGCAAGATCGCGACCGGCTATGGCATCCGGGAGCGTCGCAAGCGGTGGGAGAAGGTGTGCCGGGCCATGTACAAGATCTCTGGGGTCCGGCGCACATATAACCAGGCCACCCACCGCTGGACCGATGTCATGGACCGGGAGCGGGACTTGCTGGACGCGCTCGGCGTAGAGGTCCCCGGGCTTGGTGAGTAGTAGTAGTAGTACATTTACTACTCTGTTTTATCCTGCTCTGTTATTTGCAAATCTTTGTTCTTTACCAAGAGCAATAATGCTGCCGATTACATTGAGGTAAATTATATTTCAAAATCTTCTATGCATTTCAGGTGCACTGCTCTCCTTCTCAGTAGCCTTGCTTGCTACTATGCTTCTTTGTTTTGTATGTTGTGTTCAGAAGCATTTCATTGGCCTGAGAAATTATGTATGAGTGTACTGTAAAGAAAAGAACTGCGTAATGCTAGACAGTAAGGGTCATATTTTCAATTACCGGCGCATCCCTGCAAAGTAGCAGGGATGCGGCAGTAATTGTGTGCCATGCCACCACCACCCATTGGCCCAAAACGTCACAGAAGCCTTACGCATCTGTGCCGTAAAGGCAGCGCATTGCTGGAGTTGCGTGCCAACGATGGCGCAGCTCCAGCAATGCTCTGGGGTACCCTATCTCCCCAATGCTGCATCAAGCCGTACGTCGGCTTCAAGCGCGCAGGGTTTGAGTCATGCATCATTGTCCTAAAAGTGACTGATTGACATCTTGTAGATTTCCCTCAGCCACTTTTAGGATTCGTTCCTGCGCAGGTACGCCCTCCCTTGCGCCGGAACGCCCCCTGATGGCGCAGGGCTTTACAACGTGATGCATCGCCCATATGCCCATATGTGTTTTTTTTTTTAATATATACGCCGCACCAACACCATGGCGAGTCTTTTGTTCTGCCGCTGCGTCAGAAAAGGCACGCAACAATGGAGGAAAATCAGCCGCAACTTCCGCAAGGGACTTCTAAATCAGCCCCAACAGACTGAAGTCCAGTCCTTCCTTTAGACAGTCACATGGCTATAAGAAGAAATAGTGGCGGTGGTGGCGGGTGGATTGATAGTTTGAGTATTCACTGATCTGCAAGCAGGATGGACTTTGTCTGTCACGTGTTGCGCACTGCTGCCTGCAGTGCCAGGCCTAGGCAAACCTCTTTAGTAGTCTGTTTATTGAGTTACATAGGAACTTTCTAAGTCAACGTTCCGCAAATCAGGCAATACGAATAACGTAGTATACCACATGAGATAGATCCCGTGGAATAGTTGTCTATCTATTTGCTATTTTTCCAAAATATGTTGTTATTGTTCTTTTGAAATGTTTGATTTGGTTGAAAAATCTCATCCATGTTTTCTGGTTTTTCTTTCTTTCATGTTGTACATCAGCTCCCCCCAAGGGCAAGAGGACACAGGAGGAGGGTGCTGAGGATGCAGGCCAGGATCGGGCAGGCGAGGGCTCCTTTGCTGGCCCCAGTAAGTTTACATTTTAATAAACAGTACCTATTTTTTCTTAGCGTTCCTCATTCGATTTTTTCTAAATCGTCTTTGATCTTCTTGTAGACTGGATATAAATTCTTATCCTGCCTCGAATATGACTCCCTGTGGTATTACTAGACTATTCTTATTAGTCTGTCTGTGTAGCTAACTAAGATTGGACATTTGGCAATTCCATTGGACTCCCATTATATTCAGCAATACCTCTATGCACTGTCTCCTTACTGACTAGATAGTGTGGCAGAGTCATTCAGCTCCCGAAGTCACCGATTATAGATCCCCAATGATCTCTAGATTATCGTACGCAGGACAAGAGAGTAGTACGGAGTCACAGCACAGTCAAGAAGTGTCAGAGGCACTCATGCTTGCAAAAATTCCAAAACCTTTAGCTCATCCACTCTAGTCTAGAGGAACAAAAACCACAGAGTCTATTTAAGTTTAAAAGCTTTATTAAAAGTAAACACATTTATTAAAATCTACTTTGTCATAAAACTATTTAACTGTAAACGGAAAAGTGGTTAGTGCTGACGATTAATTGGACACATTTCTTGTGGTCGAGCCGAACTCTCACCTAGTTTGAACTTGATCCTGGTCGTGTTCTTAGGACTCAGGAGTCAAGCTTCTGTCTGTTAGGAGAAAAAGTGGTGCGTGTTAAAAATCAAAAGCAAGCATTCATCAGTTGTGCATAAAAGTGCAGCAAGACAACAGCCTTCCCTGGAAAATGGGACATTTTTACTATGGAGTAGACAGTCACAAATTATTACATTGTATTCTGTTTTTTTAACATTTCTCCTAGACCAAATATTATATAGTAGTGAGTGGTGTATTCTAACATTCTTAAATGTACTTTGTAGGTGTAACATCTGGTGACGGGGCCAGCGCGGAGGTGGCTGTGTTGGACCAGGACTCGGAGGCCTCTGGGGAGGAGGCGGCGGTAGAAGAGCTGGCGGCCGTTCCTGTGGGGGATCAAACGGTGGTGGCGGAAACAGGTAAGCTATATATTCCTTACTTATTGAGATTGAAGACTGCATAGTGTGCTTTCTGCACGGGTGTATTACAATTACAAATCAACCAGGTAGTAGCCTCCTCGAAATGTACTTCGACTTAGCTGTGAAGTTTTTGGTGAGAAGAATCCCAATAAGTTCTTAGACGAACGTGATGGATGGGATGAACGAAAAGCGAAAGAAGGGTGTAAGTAAGTGGGACGCGAACTTGTATGATGGCTGGCAAAGAAGAACGATATGTGTTTGCTTGGACCCAGAGGTGGCTGGGAAGGAAAGAATATGGTATGGTGCATGGCTGGGTCAATGATGAAGCAAGGATGGGTGGAAGGACAGCAGCCTGGGTGGGTGAAACAGAAACTGTATGTGTGCGTATACTTTGACTGAATGGATGCCTGGAGCATGGTATTCTCTGACTCTTAGATAGCACATGTGTATCTAGAGAGAGTAGATGGTCGCCAGGTGAAGTAAGTGTTACCTTGAAGAGCATGTACCACTGCACCCGCACGTCCGTCCCAGTGCAGGGAAGGCAAGGAAAAGAAATTGTAAATGTGTCCAATACTACCATGAATAGTAGCAGTACTTTGTATTGCGTTTGCATTCACAGCATATATCTGGTTATTACGGTGGACACTCCGTACCTCTCTTAATAACTTTAGTTTACTTGTAGTACGTCATTCATGTGTGGGTGTATCACTGTTCACTCAATATTAAGCAAAGCACCTAAAGTCATCTCATCTGTCATTAAATACGTCCCATGTGAAGTGATAGATAATCAAATTAGTTAGCTTCTTCAGTTTCCTTTTCTAGTACTCATTTGCACTGTAGGGTGAAAGGTAAATTAATTAAGCAGTAGCCCTTGTAACAGAGTATTCTCAGTGCCACCCGTAATAGAAAAGTAATAGCTTCACCACCTGCATGTACTGGACCGGTACAGTAACGCAAGTCTGTCTCACTCATCATGGTGTGCAACTTTTTTTCTCGGGTGCAACTTCACTGTGCTGTGTCCATGTCATTCTGCCGGCTTGCATAAGATAACGTACCCATTTCCCTAAACAAGAGAGAAGAAGAAGAATAAGACTGGTGTACTGTCATAGTCGACTGTAATGGAAGTCCATAGTGGTCGTAGAATTAGTTCATTAAACTACCACTACTGTTAGAGCAAGGATGCAGAAGTGGGAGGTTACATAGATACTGTCCTCAATAGTTATGTACTGTGCTTTCAATTTGCTACTTGTACTCTGTGACCCAACTTTCGGCTCAATCACTTTGTGTTATTAATAAGGAGCATTGGTTACAGACTATGTCTTTCTTTCTTCATATAGTTGCTCCTTCCAAATCAACAACAAGGAGGGAGCAGGCTAGATTGGCCCGGCAACGGAGGCTGGAGGCCACAGTCGCCGAGTATCGGCGGCTGGTGGCCCTGGAGGAGGAGGAGGACACGCAGTCGAGCGGGGCAACATCCTCGACTGTGACCACTGCATCCTCCTCCGTGACTAAGCCAGCGGGACCGAGCCGGGCTAAGAAAGACGACCGCCACCGCCAAGCAACCGAAATACCAGCTGCCCCCCACAGGAGCTGCAAGGAACGCCAACGCCGCCTACGAGTCCGCATGTCCAACCTGGAGCAGGAGGTCCTGAGGTATAAGAACTTGGTTAAGGGCCTCCGCTCCGAGCTTGCCACCCTCCGCAAGGAGTATGATGCCCATGCCGCATCATGCACCAGCACCAGCACCCTCCAGTAGTGGAGTGTCCCTTGCCCTTTTTTTATAGACTTTTGGGGGGTGGGATTTGGGAGTTGGGATCGTTTTGGGACGTTTCAGAGACAATCGTTGGGGTTAGGGTGGGTGAGGGAGATTATTTTGTTAGGGCTAAATAAATATATTTTTCAACTTTATCTGACCATACCTGTTTTTTACTGCTTTTCAGTCTGGTGGGTGGGGGGCGGGGGTGTAACAGTAACTTTGTTTTCCTGAACAGTCATAGGACTTTAGTAGTACAACCGTCAATCTCTTGTCTACTCCGAAATAATACTCCATTATACTACCTCCCACCAAACGCTTATCTTACCTGTAATTTGTGTTAGAAATTAGGGCTAGGCCCAGGGCTGGCTCCAGGTGAAATGGGGATTAACGTTGTCAATCCTGGGAGGGTGACATTTCCTCATTGCGGTGGTACTAGTGGTGTGACACAGTGGCAGTTGCATGCCTATGGAAAAAAAGAAAACGAAACCTTGTTTGTCCTCCTTACTGTAGCATTACAACGGTTACGGTACGATCGAGAAAATAGCAGGTGACAGTACACTAGAACAGTGCCATAATGTAGCCTAACAAATGGTAAAGTATTTGCTTGCAAGTATAACTAGTACTTGCGTTGAATTTATTTGACATTGGCTACTACTACTAGAAGATATAGTACTGAAGCTGAGTAAGTCTAGAAGATATCCTCGTATTCCTTCACCAGCCTGTTGCTGCTATGACCTTATCCTCCCCAGCAAGTGTGTGGAATTATTGATGTCATTTTAGTCAGACATCAAGCAAAACAACACAGCCCGGGGGAAGAGGGTTAGGGTTTGTAAAATGGATGGGAATGGGGGTTTCTTTTTGGGTAGGTTTTGTTGAGAGAAGAAAAAAAAAGCAGAGTATGGACAAACAATAATTGAAGATACAGAGTTTACAGACAATCTTTGGTTACAAACTAAAGGTAAGCACATGCAGTCACACTCATAGAATAAAAGACAACAATGGATACTGTATCTGTATTGCGTATGTTGTTGGAGTTGTCCTGTTGAAATTGGTAAGTAAGTTGCATGCAGCAAACAATTCCTCTTATTGGCGGCACTCCTCCATTCCAGCTGACGCTTCGTCCATCAATGTGGTGACCACTGACAGAAGAGACACCCTGTCCACTGCCTGCCTGGCGGATGTTGACTGAAACCCGGCCTGTAATTATTGAACGGAAAACAGGAAGTGCTATTACAATACCACTGATAAATAAATAAAAGGTATGTACGCTGTGTGGTTCAAAAAGTGACACTTTGATTTCCCTAATAGACAGTACAATATTTTTGAAATTGCGTGCTCTGTCTGAGTCACCTTTTTAAGGATCAATAAGTATGGCCAAAATATTATAGCGGATCTTTCCCCTCAAGGTGGGTGTACTACTGTGTTTTAGAACAAAATTTGACCTTCCCAGCAATGCTCCCACCAAGACCCTTACTAAAGCCAGTCGCAAAAATGTAGAAGAACCCCAATCATATCTCCAAAAACGATGCCTAGCAGAAAAATGGTTACAAAACGTACTTTGAAAGTAACAGTAGGCCCAAATACAGACCGTGGATTGTATTCAAACCACTTGCAAGCAAGCAAAAGTATCCATAGCCAGCATCGCTCCAACAGTGCTCTACAACAACAGAACCGCGTTGCAATAGAACCCCCCTAAACACATGCAATCCTGCTGCTAGGGCTAACCCTAACGAACCCTAACTTACAAAAAGTGCCAAAACTGGTGTTTCCTTATGGATTTTGTCCAACAAACTTCTAGCCGGTATTAGACCTTCCCAGGAATGCCCCAGGCAAGACCCGCCAACCCACCCGCAAAAAAACACCCGACACAACACCCCCAAACAGCGACAAAGCTAAATCTCATACTTACAATGTCTCTCGGCCTTCGGTCCAAACGCGGCGCTGTGCAGCTAGGTCGTCATCATCATCAATCATCATAACTCCTGTTTTCCACCACGGATTTCCTGAAAAGCAAATGCAATCAAGATTAGACTGTCGCAGCAGTGCTTCGACAGAGACCCCGGCCGCAACCCACCCACGAACAGCAGGAAGCCCCCCAAAACGCTACATTGAGCAAGATGTCTGAAGAAATGGCAAAAAAAAGGCTGTTCCTTATGGATTTTGTCCAAAACACTTGTATCCGGTATTAGACCTTCCCAGGAATGCCCCAGGCAAGACCCGCCAACCCACCCGCAAAAAAACACCCGACACAACACCCCCAAACAGCGAAAAAGCTAAATCTCATACTTACAATGTCTCTCGGCCTTCGGTCCAAACGCGGCGCTGTGCAGCTAGGTCGTCATCATCATCAATCATCATAACTCCTGTTTTCCACCACGGATTTCCTGAAAAGCAAATGCAATCAAGATTAGACTGTCGCAGCAGTGCTTCGATAGAGACCCCGGCCGCAACCCACCCACGAACAGCAGGAAGCCCCCCAAAACGCTACATTGAGCAAGATGTCTGAAGAAATGGCAAAAAAAGGCTGTTCCTTATGGATTTTGTCCAAAACACTTCTATCCGGTATTAGACCTTCCCAGGAATGCCCCAGGCAAGACCCGCCAACCCACCCGCAAAAAACCACCCGACAACACCCCCAAACAGCGAAAAAGCTAAATCTCATACTTACAATATCTCTCGGCCTTCGTTCCAAATGCGGCGCTGTTCAGCTAGGTCATCATCATCAATCATCATAACTCCTGTTTTCCACCACGGATTTCCTGAAAAGCAAATGCAATCAAGATTAGACTGTCGCAGCAGTGCTTCGACAGACACCAAAAATTACACACAAACCCCCGGAACCCCGCCAAAGAGCACCTCAAAGGCAAGCAAGTCAGCAAAAACGGCAAGAAATTTCCACCTCATATTTGGTCCAAAACACTTTTGTCCATTATTAGAGCTTCACAGCAATGGGCCCAAATCCGTCAACTCACCCGCAAAGAAGTACAACACCCCCACAAGTGCTGAGTCTTTCTTCATTGTGCGTAATCCAGCACTCTGCTTGGAGGGAAATCGCAGTCTGGAGGAGGAGGATAGAGGAGCATGTTCTTCAGAACTTGTGAACCTGAGGAATGTAGACTGCGGCACCTTCAAATCAATAAGCAAACAAGTGAAGACAGTTCTGATGATGGTCTTGTTTTTGGGATTAGGTGATTAAAGTTTGAATTAAATTAACTGTGCAAAACAAAGAAAGAGAGACACAAAGCACACAGGAATAAAAGTGAATAAGGACGAAAAAGAAAGTTCTTGATTGATTGTCTCATTTTCAGGGCTCGGTGTCAGGGAATAAGAACAAGATTTCGTCATCATACTCTGCGAATTCAGGCTGGATGAGGTCAGTGGCACCGAACAGAGAAAAAATCCCCTCATCTACGTTGCTGTCCTCCTCGTCTTCATGCGGCGTGCTTTCTCGTACTTTGTAATCTGGTGGTATGAGGTGCTGATTCATCTTGATCATTGTCAGCCGCTCCACATTTTTGGGCGAGAGGCGGCTCTGTTTGGGAGTTACAATGCCACCAGCAGCACTGAAAACACGTTCAGAAGACACACTTGCGAGTGGGCAAGACAAATAGTTTATAGCCAGGTTGAAGAGCTGTGGCCACAATTGTTTTTTGCCATGCCAATACTGCAATGGCTCATCATTAAGGAAGACCTCTGTTGAGTCATTCAGATAGTCCTGCACCATCGACTCAAGGTCATCAACTGTTCCTCCACTTTGCTTACTTTTTGCTGTGCCTGTGACATTTTTTCGAGAACCATACCCCATCAAACTTAGCCAATCCTCCTCCCCAGCCACTGTTAGTGTTGTCATTGTGTGTGGTGCAGATGATCCAGTTGCCGGTGTCTTTAACGGCTGAGAGGTCACTTGTGCCCCAGCCACAGGTGCAGAAGTGGATTCTTGTGACTGCGGATGGCCTGCTGATGCTGATGCTGATGTACTGGCTTCTCCTTCAATAACCTGCCGTTCTTTTTCAAACCTCTTGGCTGACCAGGCTAACCAATGTTTGTACTTTTGAACATCTGCATCAGCGAAAGGAAAGAATGCGTTGTCTGCCAGCGCCTTTTTGTAGCGTGGATCCAGAATAGTAGCACAAATGTAATGCTGATCTGAGTTGATGTTTTGAAGACGTTCATCACCACGTAGGCGATGTAATAATTTCTCAGACAAAATGAAATGTTTTTTTTTTTTTTCATCTTTTTCAAACTCAGAAGAAACCGCCATCAGTTGGTGCTCCAGTATGCACAACAATGGGATAGCTTTTCCCAAATTACAGTCCTCCTGGCTGACTGCACGCGTGAAGAACTCAAAAGGACGAAGCATGTCTGTCAGGCTTTTAACTATGTCCCATTGCGCCTTACTCATCCGCAGGTCCTCCTTCTGAGATGTAGCCTCTGTCAAGAAATAGTGATCGAGTACCGTATACTGCTCATACAGACGCTCAAGCATGTAGAAGGTTGAGTTCCAACGTGTTGCCACCTCCTGGATGAGTGCTTTCACTGGCATTCCACGTTGAAGTAGCAGTCTCCGCAGATGCTTCCGGGCCTTAAAAGAATGGCTGAAATGGTTGCACATTTTGCGGCAGGTGGCCATTACCTCGAACGCTGGACTCTCTTTATCACTCAAGAATTTTTGAACTACCAGGTTGATACAGTGCGCCAAACACGGCACTCTAACATGGTCACCAATGAACATGGCCTTAACTACATTGGCGCCATTATCCGTGGAAACATAACCAATCTTGCGTTTTAGGGGGGATAGCATTGTCAAGACCTTTTTGTCAAACTCTTCCAAAAGGTTTTCTGCTGTGTGACTTTTCTCCAAGCCAAACATGGCTAGTGTTGCATGTTTCCGAGCAGCTTTGAAAACTTGGTCCGGGTCAACACCTGCGTTTAGCTTTGCTTTAACACCTGAAAAAGAGACCCAGTGTGCAGTGATGCACATGTAATCATCGCCTGGGCCACTGGTCCACATGTCTGTTGTCAGATGTATTGTGTGAACAGCACTCTTCTGCAAAGCTGCCCCAATCGCCTGCAGCACATCTTCATGTAGTGCTGGAACCGCAACTCTGGCAAAATAGAACCGGCTCGGAACCTTCCATTTAGGGCAGAGCGTTGCAACTAATTCAAGAAAACCTACCGCTTCTACAAAAGAAAAAGGTAGAAGGTCCACAGCTAGCATTTTAGCCAGCTTAGTGTTATACAGACGCGTCAGTGGGTGGTTGCGTTCATATGGCACGTCTGAAGTAAGCATTGTTCTAATGTTGCCCTGGACCAAGCATTTACGGGCTGATAATGACTTCGTTGACCCAATTTTGCTCGCTGGTGAACTTTTGTGCGTTGGTGTCTCACTCGCTCCAACACTCTTAGTGTGCCTCACATTGGGTGTGCTGCTGACAGGGGTACTGGGTGTAAGGGAAGTGTTTGACACGTCTTCTTCCTGCTCGTCATCATCAGATGAAACATCAACGTTTCCTTGATTTTGGCCTTTCTTGATCGCAGCTAGGTGCGCAAACCATTTGACAGCGTGCTTTCTCTCAAGATGACCACTCTGGCCGCCGGTACCATAGTTGGTACCTGACTTACCACGACTAACTGCAAGCTTACAAAGGGTACAAATGGCAAACTTTGGATTTTTGGGACAAACAGTAAAGAAGTCCCAAACTGGGGACTTGAAGTGTCTGTGGGACCTGGAGGAGGCGGCGATACTGGTGGTGGTGGTCATGAAGCTAATGCCAGATGAAGTGGAGGATCTGGATTGCCCAACTTTTGTACGTTTTCCACTTTCACCGCCACTAATTAAGGTCGAGGTTGACGGAGGTCTCTTCTTGCCAGAAAGAAATATGGAAGCGGGACGAGTTGGTGTACTACTTAACTCCAATGATTGTGGTGTTTCCACTGCCTCCTCATCGACAACATCATCATCATCATCACGCGCAGCAGCTCTTCGGGCTAGGGTCAAAATGTCTGTTTGCTGCATGCCCGCTGGGGCTGCAGTGACCTTTATGATGACTGGGTCGTCGTTGGCAGAGTCTTCATCAGCAGCAGTATCCGCCACTTCTTGTTGAGCCTCATCACACTCCATAACTCTGAGACTTTGGACGAGCTTCCTTTTACGCTTAAGTACCTTTGTTGGATCATGGTGTGCCTCACTCTCAGACGGCTGTGGTGCTGGTTCCCAAGTTTGATCCGTATCATCAGAAGGAGGTGTGCTTGAAGAGGATGTAGACACCACCCTTGATCTCTTCCTTGCTAGGGTTGTGGAAGACAATGAAGGATCATCAGGAGGAGTGGCTTCCTCAAATGATACCTCGCCTTGATTGTCGATTTCCTGATGTGCCCCTACTTCGGGAGGAACAACTATTGTGGGCACTTGTGACCCTCCATGCACCTCTGCTTGCGCATCTCCTTGCGCTGCCTCTCCTTCCACATGTACTTGGGCTTGTACTTGCACATGTGATTGTTGTTGCGGCTGTGGTTGTTCAACACTCGTCAGATGAGCTACAACAACCTGTGTTGATTGAGGGACATTGCTGCTGCTTTCTTGCGATGAGCCAACATCACTGGTCGATGGTGATTGAAGAACTATACTGGCTGCCTCTGCAGCACTCAAGGGCTTGGACTTAAGTTGGCGTGGTGGTGGTGGTGGCACTGAGCCCAATGGAGCGGGGGGGGGGTGCTGCCAGCTTGGTCCCCAGCAGATCCCGCTGCTGCTGCTGCAGGCATACTTTTTTTTTTACTCCCAAAAAAAGGGGCGGGCGGCACACCAGTCTCCTTGGTAACTTGCTTCTTCTGCTCCTTACTGGCACCTTTCTTGCTAGAGGAGCTACGGGTTACTTTTTTTGGGGCCATCCTCTTCAGAGCAGGTCAGCAGGCAGCAGTTGCACGAGTTGCAGAGGGTTCTGTGTCCAGACGTGACGTCGCGTGACGTTATGCTGCACACACCGCTGCAGGACTTCTTCCTGGCACTGGTGGTTCTCTTGAGTCTTCTTGTGCACCTAAAAGCAATGGAAGACAGAGGAACATCAGTTCAGTTATACACCCCAAAAATTCGACAAAACACAGAAAAATGAGCACAATCCCATGCCATCCTTGATGTTTACATTGAAGACACCCCACAGAAAGACTACGGACATGCAAGTATGCAACACTCACTACCCCTGGGCATAATGGATGAAAAGTAGGCAAAATAAGTGCAGGCCTCAGACACTGCCTCTCCTCAAAATGGCCCCTTACACCCCAGGCACATGTTGCCTGTACCAGCCAGCACTCAAGATGGCCACCACCACCACCCACATGGCCAGTCCACATCAACAGTACACCCCCAAAAAACAGAAAAACAGCCAGAAATCACCACAATCCAACGCCATCCATGATGTTTACATTAAAGAGAGTGAGACCACACCACAGGCACACTCAGTCCATGCACCACCCACCACCCCTGGGCAAAAGGCCACACCAGCAGCCCCCCAAAAACGACAAAAAACAATAAAATAAGCCCAATCCCAGCCCATCCATGGCCTCAATTATGTTTAAATTCAAGAAGACACCCCACAGAAAGACTAGGCCCATGCAACACTCACCACCCCTGGGCAAAGGGCCCCACCAGCAGGCCCAAAAAAACGACAAAAAAACAATACAATCAGCACAATCCCAGCCCATCCATGGCCTCAATGGTGTTTAAATTCAAGAAGACACCCCTCAGAAACACTAGGCCCATGCAACACTCACTACCCCTGGGCATAATGGATGAAAAGTAGGCAAAATAAGTGCAGGCCTCAGACACTGCCTCTCCTCAAAATGGCCCCTTACACCCCAGGCACATGTTGCCTGTACCAGCCAGCACTCAAGATGGCCACCACCACCACCCACATGGCCAGTCCACATCAACAGTACACCCCCAAAAAACAGAAAAACAGCCAGAAATCACCACAATCCAACGCCATCCATGATGTTTACATTAAAGAGAGTGAGACCACACCACAGGCACACTCAGTCCATGCACCACCCACCACCCCTGGGCAAAAGGCCACACCAGCAGCCCCCCAAAAACGACAAAAAACAATAAAATAAGCCCAATCCCAGCCCATCCATGGCCTCAATTATGTTTAAATTCAAGAAGACACCCCACAGAAAGACTAGGCCCATGCAACACTCACCACCCCTGGGCAAAGGGCCCCACCAGCAGGCCCAAAAAAACGACAAAAAACAATAAAATCAGCACAATCCCAGCCCATCCATGGCCTCAATGGTGTTTAAATTCAAGAAGACACCCCTCAGAAACACTAGGCCCATGCAACACTCACTACCCCTGGGCATAATGGATGAAAAGTAGGCAAAATAAGTGCAGGCCTCAGACACTGCCTCTCCTCAAAATGGCCCCTTCTTACACCCCAAGCACATGTTGCCTGTAGCAGCCAGCACTCAAGATGGCCACCACCACCACCCACATGACCAGTCCACATCAACAGTACACCCCCAAAAAACAGAAAAACAGCCAGAAATCACCACAATCCAATGCCATCCATGATGTTTACATTAAAGAGAGTGAGACCACACCACAGGCACACTCAGTCCATGCACCACCACCCCTGGGCAAAAGGCCACACCAGCAGCCCCCCAAAAACGACAAAAAACAATAAAATAAGCCCAATCCCAGCCCATCCATGGCCTCAATTATGTTTAAATTCAAGAAGACACCCCACAGAAAGACTAGGCCCATGCAACACTCACCACCCCTGGGCAAAGGGCCCCACCAGCAGGCCCAAAAAAACGACAAAAAACAATACAATCAGCACAATCCCAGCCCATCCATGGCCTCAATGGTGTTTAAATTCAAGAAGACACCCCTCAGAAACACTAGGCCCATGCAACACTCACTACCCCTGGGCATAATGGATGAAAAGTAGGCAAAATAAGTGCAGGCCTCAGACACTGCCTCTCCTCAAAATGGCCCCTTACACCCCAGGCACATGTTGCCTGTACCAGCCAGCACTCAAGATGGCCACCACCACCACCCACATGGCCAGTCCACATCAACAGTACACCCCCAAAAAACAGAAAAACAGCCAGAAATCACCACAATCCAACGCCATCCATGATGTTTACATTAAAGAGAGTGAGACCACACCACAGGCACACTCAGTCCATGCACCACCCACCACCCCTGGGCAAAAGGCCACACCAGCAGCCCCCCAAAAACGACAAAAAACAATAAAATAAGCCCAATCCCAGCCCATCCATGGCCTCAATTATGTTTAAATTCAAGAAGACACCCCACAGAAAGACTAGGCCCATGCAACACTCACCACCCCTGGGCAAAGGGCCCCACCAGCAGGCCCAAAAAAACGACAAAAAACAATAAAATCAGCACAATCCCAGCCCATCCATGGCCTCAATGGTGTTTAAATTCAAGAAGACACCCCTCAGAAACACTAGGCCCATGCAACACTCACTACCCCTGGGCATAATGGATGAAAAGTAGGCAAAATAAGTGCAGGCCTCAGACACTGCCTCTCCTCAAAATGGCCCCTTCTTACACCCCAAGCACATGTTGCCTGTAGCAGCCAGCACTCAAGATGGCCACCACCACCACCCACATGACCAGTCCACATCAACAGTACACCCCCAAAAAACAGAAAAACAGCCAGAAATCACCACAATCCAATGCCATCCATGATGTTTACATTAAAGAGAGTGAGACCACACCACAGGCACACTCAGTCCATGCACCACCACCCCTGGGCAAAAGGCCACACCAGCAGCCCCCCAAAAACGACAAAAAACAATACAATAAGCCCAATCCCAGCCCATCCATGGCCTCTATTATGTTTAAATTCAAGAAGACACCCCACAGAAAGACTAGGCCCATGCAACACTCACCACCCCTGGGCAAAGGGCCCCACCAGCAGGCCCAAAAAAACGACAAAAAACAATAAAATCAGCACAATCCCAGCCCATCCATGGCCTCAATGGTGTTTAAATTCAAGAAGACACCCCTCAGAAACACACTAGGCCCATGCAACACTCACTACCCCTGGGCATAATGGATGAAAAGTAGGCAAAATAAGTGCAGGCCTCAGACACTGCCTCTCCTCAAAATGGCCCCTTACACCCCAAGCACATGTTGCCTGTAGCAGCCAGCACTCAAGATGGCCACCACCACCACCCACATGACCAGTCCACATCAACAGTACACCCCCAAAAAACAGAAAAACAGCCAGAAATCACCACAATCCAATGCCATCCATGATGTTTACATTAAAGACAGTGAGACCACACCACAGGCACACTCAGTCCATGCACCACCCACCACCCCTGGGCAAAAGGCCACACCAGCAGCCCCCCAAAAACGACAAAAAACAATAAAATAAGCACAATCCCAGCCCATCCATGGCCTCTATTATGTTTAAATTCAAGAAGACACCCCACAGAAAGACTAGGCCCATGCAACACTCACCACCCCTGGGCAAAGGGCCCCACCAGCAGGCCCAAAAAAACGACAAAAACAATAAAATCAGCACAATCCCAGCCCATCCATGGCCTCAATGGTGTTTAAATTCAAGAAGACACCCCTCAGAAACACTAGGCCCATGCAACACTCACTACCCCTGGGCATAATGGATGAAAAGTAGGCAAAATAAGTGCAGGCCTCAGACACTGCCTCTCCTCAAAATGGCCCCTTACACCCCAGGCACATGTTGCCTGTACCAGCCAGCACTCAAGATGGCCACCACCACCACCCACATGGCCAGTCCACATCAACAGTACACCCCCAAAAAACAGAAAAACAGCCAGAAATCACCACAATCCAATGCCATCCATGATGTTTACATTAAAGAGAGTGAGACCACACCACAGGCACACTCAGTCCATGCACCACCACCCCTGGGCAAAAGGCCACACCAGCAGCCCCCCAAAAACGACAAAAAACAATAAAATAAGCACAATCCCAGCCCATCCATGGCCTCAATTATGTTTAAATTTAAGAAGACACCCCACAGAAAGACTAGGCCCATGCAACACTCACCACCCCTGGGCAAAGGGCCCCACCAGCAGGCCCAAAAAAAGGACAAAAATCAGCACAATCCCAGCCCATCCATGGCCTAAATGGTGTTTAAATTCAACAAAACAGTTGTATCATGCACCCCTAACCAACCCTGGTCCTACTGGATACTGTGGCTACCCACAATATAATTTATTTAATGTTCTGAAAAAGTTCCAAAATTTTACTTGCAGCAACTGTAATGCCCCAAACAAACTTACTTGTGAAAGTTGATTTCTAATCCAAAAGTGATCCAAAGACAGTCAAAAAGGCCTCAAATCCAAATATCCAGCAGCACCCACAAAAAGTAATCCTTCCAGCTCCAGATCCAAATGAAAGTGACCAGGAGATGGACAAAGCACTGGGAGGAGCCTGCTGGACAGGAACAGGAAGTTGGAGACTGTGGGGCACTTCCTTCCTCCCCCCCCCCCCCCAAAATGGACTCCTTGCAAAAAAAAGGCCATGCAAATGTCAACCTGAGGAGTGATTCTGATAAAAATCATAATTTTCTGAAGGTTTATCCTGTTTGCTGGTGATTTTCTTGTGCGAAATTGCAAAATCTCTATTTCGCAAGTGCGAGATTGTTCCTTTCCGCCGCAACTACGTGTTCGCAATTGCGAACTCTCGCGAGGTGTGCTTTGCAAGGTGGCAAGCCGCGAGTACGTATTCGCGGGCGCCAAACTCCCGCGGGAACACGCAGCAAGATCTAAAATGGCGCGTCACTCGCAAAGAAAAACAACTCGGCAAACGCTAAATGACGGAAAGTGAACGCCGTGCACCACGCCGCGCGCCGCAACCAAGCAAAAAATCCGCCGCGAGCGGATTCACGGATTTTCGACAAATTCGCGAGCGTTCGCGGATTGCGGATTTGCCGAAAATCCGAAAAATCCGCGAGCGGAGCGGATTTTACGCCCATGCTTAATATTGATGCCAATGTACAAAATGCAATAAAAAAAAAGAAAAAAAAGAAAAGGTATTTTCCCCACTAGTTAAGGTCACAAACTCGTATGACCCCACAGTTCAGCCCAATACAGGGCATTCCCCACTGCATTTGCCTTATAAATGCTTAGAGCTGCAGAGGTCTGCGTAGGTTTAGAGGAAGGGTACAACCTTAAGACACCTGAGGCATAATGGTCTAACCTAAGGGTGCTCTTCGTAATTTGGGGAAGCCAGGTAAATTTGGAGGAAAGCCTAATATCCAGGTAATCAAATTATGTCACCCTCTCCAAACTGGTGCCTTGCAAATTCATGGAGCCCCAAAAAATCATGTGATGACTAATATTCAAAAATGATGTTTTGCCTAATTTTATTAGCAGCTCCCTTTTCCTGCAGACCTCAGAGAACCTATCTATCATGGTCTGTAAGCCCATTGGGGATCTGGAGACCAACAGTTTCATTTATGAAAAGTAATATTGCTATTCTCCGGCCAGCTATCATCGGTGCATTTCCTCCTACATTGCTCCATGGGAGCCATTACATCATTCGGGTATTTAAACCCTGGCATACACCCCGTTTCAACCTGCCCTGTCAGTGAGCTCCAGTTGATGTCCCCATTTGACTTGGGCAAATTGTGTCCAAGTGTAAGCGTGTTAAAATGTCAAGTAGGGATAGAGGCACCCATAGTTTGAAGAGTCTCCCACAGTGTAACTCATGGGAGTAGGTCAAATGCTGTTTTTAGATCAACAACTATAACATGGAGATGTTGTTTCAGGATGACCGCCATCTTCCAGTAGATAGTCATGAATCTAAATATTTGATCTACAGTGCTGACCTGTTTTCTAAATTTTACATTCAGGTAGGGCAGGGCACCTACCTCGTCTATCCATGTCTCAAGAGTGAGCAAAATGTGTTAAGCAAATATTTTTGGTGAGACATCTATCAGGCTAATTGGCCTATAGTTCAATGGGGTGTCCTTTGGGCCTTTCATTTGAATCTGGACTATTTCAGCAGCTTTCTATGAAGCTGGGATTTCAGTTCCCTTAAAAATGGCCTTAATAAGCTGGTTCGAATATTTTGCTGAGTTATCAGTGTATGTAGTTAAAAGATCCCCAGGAATTCCATGTGGGCCTGCAGCTTTTGCTAGGACAAGATTCTTGATTGCTTTTCTGGTTGTTTCTATATCTATTGTAAGAATCCAGGACAGAACTCCTTAAACTTTCTCTAGAGGTTCTCACCTGGGCTGCCTCACTTGTGTCATAAAGTGCCGAAAAGGGCTGCCATCATGTCTTGGGTTTGATGCAATGGTTAATTGAACCTTGAGCTGGCCTTGAGGGACCGCATCAACCAGACCGGAGGTGGCATCGCCATCGTCCACAGGAACACCATCCGCATCACGACCGACGCCAACGACTCCTTCGCCGCAGCTGAACATCTCCACTTCCAGATTCACACCGACCCTAAGACGACCCTCAGAGGCACCCTCGTCTACGGACCCCCAGGACCACGTGCACAATTCAGCGAAGACATCACAGACTTCATCAGCCCGCACGCCCTCCCCTCCACTGACTACATCCTCCTCGGGGACCTCAACTTCCACCTGGAGAACAACAAGGACCGCAACACCACCGCCCTGCTGGAAAACCTCGCCAACCTCGGACTCAAGCAACAGGTCAACACCCCCACCCACTACGCCGGCCACACGCTTGATCCCATCTTCTCTTCCAGCAAGTACATCACCTTCAGCCACGCCACCGGACTCCACTGGACCGACCACAGCTGCGTCCACTTCAGCTTCAAAAGATCCACGACCCACCACCACCCGCAACAGGTACCTCACAGGAATTGGAACAAGATCACCGCAGACCAGCTCACCACCTCCCTCAGCCAGAGCCCACCCGCCAACACAACGGACCCCAACAAAGCAGCCCGCAACTTCACACAGTGGCTGACCGCCTGCGCCGACGACCTCGCGCCACTAAAGAACACTCCCAGCAGACCCAGAAGCAAGAAGGCATCCTGGTTCACCGACGACCTCAAGGACTCCAAGAAGACCTGCCGCACCCTCGAGAAAGCCTGGCTCCTCGACCGGACCACCGACAACATGACCGCCCTCAAACACGCTACCCGCAAGCACCACCAGCTCATCCGCACCACCAAGAAGAAATCCCTGAAGGAACGACTGGACAACAACGCCCACGACAGCAAAGAGCTCTTCACTATCGTCAAGGAGTTCTCCAACCCCAGCACCGGCACCAACGACATCACTCCGTCACAAGACCTCTGCGACTCCCTCCCCTCGTTCTTCCACCGCAAGATCGCCGACATCCACAACAGCTTCGGCGCCCCACCCACGCACCCAACCGTCGAACCAATGCCCCCCACCGCCACCCTTCGCACCTGGACCACGGTGACCACCGAAGACACAGCCCGCACGATGAACACCATCCACTCCGGATCACCGACCGACCCCTGCCCACACCACGTCTTCAACAAGGCCGACTCCACCATCGCACCCCAACTCCGGAACATCATCAACGCCTCCTTCAACACCGCCACCTTCCCGGAGAGCTGGAAGCACGCCGAGATCAGCGCCCTCCTGAAGAAACCTACAGCGGACCCCACCGATCTCAAAAACTTCCGCCCCATCTCGCTCCTCCCTTTTCCTGCTAAAGTCATCGAGAAGATCATCAACAGACAGCTGACCGCCTTCCTCGAGACGTACGGATCCCTCGACCCCTCGCAGTCCGGCTTCAGAGCCAACCACAGCACCGAGACCGCCCTCATCGCAGCCACCAACGACATCCGGACCCTGCTCGACAAGGGGGAAACAGTGGCCCTCATCCTCCTGGACCTCTCCGCTGCGTTCAACACGGTCTGCCACCGCACCCTAGTCCAGCGCCTCAGCAACATCGGTATCCAAGAGAAGGCACTGGAGTGGATCATCTCGTTCCTCGCCGGAAGAACACAAAGAGTCCGCCTCCCCCTGTTTCGCTCCGAGGCCACTGAAGTCATCTGCGGCGTCCCGCAAGGATCTTCACTCAGCCCCACCCTCTTCAACATCTACATGAAACCTCTCGCAGCCATCGCACGCCAGCACAACCTCAACATCATCTCTTACGCCGACGACACCCAGCTGATCCTCTCCCTCACCAGAGACCCCGACACCGCCAGAACCTGCCTACACGAAGAGATGAAAGACGTCGCCGAGTGGATGAAGGACAGCCACCTGAAACTGAACTCGGACAAGACGGAAGTCCTCATCCTGGGATCTTCGCCCTCCGCCTGGGACGACTCCTGGTGGCCCCCAGCCCTGGGCACCGCACCCAAGCCAACCGACCACGCACGCAACTTGGGCTTCATCCTGGACCTCTCCCTCTCGATGACCAGACAAGTCAACGCCGTCTCCTCATCGTGCTTCAACACCCTGCGAATGCTTTGCAAGATCTTCCGCTGGATCCCGACCGAGACCAGGAAGACTGTCACCCAGGCACTCATCACCAGCTGACTGGACTACGGAAACGCCCTCTACGTCGGAACCACAGCCAAGCTACAGAAAAGACTCCAGCGCATCCAGAACGCCTCCGCCCGACTCATCCTGGATGTCCCCCGACGCAGTCACATCTCCAGCCACCTGAGGAACCTGCACTGGCTCCCCGTCGACAAGAGGATCACGTTCTGGCTCCTCACCCACGCACACAAGTCTCTCCACGACCTGGGCCCCAAGTACTCAACGACCGCCTGACCTTCTACACGCCCACCCGCCAGCTACGGTCCACCAGCCTCGCCCTTGCAGCCGTACCACGCATCCGAAGAGCCACCGCCGGAGGAAGATCCTTCTCTTACCTGGCTGCCAAGACTTGGAACTCCCTCCCCATCCACCTTCGGCTGACCCAGGACCATCTCGCCTTCAGGAAACAACTCAAGACCAGGCTGTTCGAGCAGTAGCATACCCCTCCCCCCAAGCGCCTTGAGACCCACCGGGTGCGTAGTGCGCTATACAAATGGCATGATTGATTGATTGATTGATTGTCACCTATTGGCCACTAGCTTCCAAAAATCTTTGAGATCAATGGTCTTAACTGCCTCAGTCATAAGGTCCCAAAGATGGAAATCCTATGATCTCCATGCCTTCTGCTGTATATCTTTGTACTGAGCACTCCTAGTCTTTACCAGGGCAAATTCACCACTACTCAAAGCTAAGAACAAATCTCTCTTAGCTATTCTACAGTCCCTGTTGAACCATATTTTACTAATTTTATTAGGTGCATGATTCATACAGTCAAAAGACTGAAGAAGGTCTCTAAGAGTTGCAAATAGGGTCTTATGTATATCCCAAATTCTCAGGGATAATTATCCAGTTTATCTATATAGCCTAGAGCATCACAGACAGCCTTGTCTATGATATCTAAAATCCTGGGCTGGGTAAAGACTTAAATTCACTTCACAATGTGCCTATTGTTTGCTGGCCCATCATCCTTAGATGCCGGATGCCAGATGCCGGAGGGGGCTCATATTGCACTTTACCTGTTCTGTATTTTTTATATTACATTTTCATTTTGGGAAATTTAGCTTGAAAAAGAT
This sequence comes from Lissotriton helveticus, assembly GCF_964261635.1. NCBI lineage: Eukaryota > Metazoa > Chordata > Amphibia > Caudata > Salamandridae > Lissotriton > Lissotriton helveticus. Next base: position 1,088,947,735 of record NC_136057.1, on the reverse strand, counting down.
GTATTCTTCAAACTACAGCTAAAAATCAGGACTGAAACAAATTAAAAGGTTTCGGTTGTCATTAGCTTGCAGATATACATATTTTGAATAAAAATTTAAATAATTTGATCTAAAATGACATAGAAAAGAAAGAAAACAGCAAAAAAATGGAAACACTCTATGCAAGAGGTAAACAATGCACGCAAAGTGGTTAGATATATGGATTTATATATAATCACCCATTTTCCATATGTTCCAAATTTGAACTCTTAGCAAATACATTCAGAGATGTGTAGAAACATTTTAAGGAGCCTGGTGTATCAGAAAGTATCAATTCGCCCAGCAAAACAATCTTAAATATCAAAAATGCTTAATCACATTTAGGATTAGGGAAAATTTTGACATAATTGGGACAATTAAAACTAAACAAAAGGAACAAAAGAACAATAGGATGGGAAATAAATAGAATGTATCATTGTCCTCCGACGTCAATTATCATAGTGCTATGAGTTTCCATTTTGTGACTCAATAATTCACCCTAGAAAAAGAGACAAGAGTACACTTTAGCAATGATCTCTTGATAGCTTGGATCGCTATAAATAAACACATAGCTTGACCATATTTTGGTACTACTCATATTTTTAAATTGAGATTTAGCATGCTGGATGGGGTAGCACTTCCTTGCATGACACACCCATGCTCACCATGTATAAAATGAGAGGCCTCTAGCTTAATTCGATTTGCGCAAGATTGATTTCGAGGCTAGAGTAACAAACAACTGGAGAGGCCATACAAGACTTACATGTAAAGCACTAGGGGAAATGATCAGCACACAAGGACAGGACCAAGCTTCATCAATAGGAATTTCTCTCCCAAATACTCTAGATATCTGCATGCTAATCTCCTCCCAAATGGCTACCAACAGTTCAGCAATGGTCCTGCAGGTAACAGAGGTGGAGTGGTGGAGACGGGTAAGTGGGGATTTCGAGGGAGAATTAATTATTTATTTAATTTTCCCTCAGCAGTGTCCCTCAAATACCCTCTTACCTGGCCCAACCGCCCCACTGCTGTTACCTCCACGGACCGCGGCTGCAACAGTTTGCATATGTATGTCATGTGCAGGAGGTATCCATAAGCTTCCCAATATTCTACAATTTATCTGATTATCTTAACCCCTTTCTGTAGACTTTGTATAGGGTCCTTATAGTCCTATATCAGCGTAAATCTGGACTGTGCTACAGTAGTTAAACCTCTAATGCATTCCTGAAAATATCTTGATTGATGAGAGCTGTAAAATATAAAGCATTTCCTTTAGAAATAAACAAAATGAGGGGGTCCTCTTTGTCATAGAAATTCAGATTTTCCACAGTAGATGTGGAAAGAAAATCATGATTATAATAAAGGCACAGAGACTAATACTATGCATTATACTCTTTATTGCTACAAGCACAACAGAAATAAATAGAACCATTATTTTTTAGAATTTCAACACTAGACCATTCTAAAGAGTATAAACGTCCTCAACAAGCAGTCATATACCTTCCTTTTTTGCTGAGAACAAATCAAGTCCCTTTGTTGAACCATACTTGAAAAAAACTTATTTTTATCCTTTGATGTCATCCTTCCAGGAACTCTTCATACTACTCTAAAGCATTTCTTTTATTCATAAATAACATATTATTATTAAGGCTGGGTTTAATTTGGGAGGGAGAATATTAGACTATGTGTCTTTAATAAAATCATAATTTTCTTCCCACCCTGCTGTGGAAAATCTTAATTTTGTGGCAAGTGGGCCAATATTATCTATGTTTAACGCCTTGTCACAACATTCAGAGAGGTATTTTCTATTGGTTTAAAATATATTTTTTAAACACTGCGTTTGTTGACTAAGAGCTGAAGCAAGAATGCTTGTAAGACTTCCACCCAACATAAATGCTTTTGAGGCCATAGCACCTCTTGCTGAATGTGCCCCAAATCTCGATATAGCTATACCTCCTTTTTCCATTACAATTTTGTTCCATCACCCTCTGGAACATAACTCCCAGACAACACCTCTAAAGCCTTTAACTCTGACATTCTTCTGAAGAAAACTAAACAAAATAGCATAGTTACTTTTAAAGTCAAATCCTTCAATGTCAAGAATTCAATGTCACTCCAGGACAACTCCTTTATTACTTCATCAACATCCCATTAAGAGGAATAGTTTGGAGCTGAAGATACTTTCAACCGCACACTTCTCATTCCATTACAATTTTGTTCCATCTTGATAGAGTTGAAAAAGACACTGACTTATTGGGATACCTGTATGAAATAAAAAAGTTACATATTTTGTATCTGTCAAACTTTCTGTTCTTTTTTCGTACTCTTTAACCATTTTACTACACACAATTTCTCATCTTCATCCATATAGAATAAAAAATAGTTCTTGTCATACACTTCATTCTCTTCTTACTATAAAAGCAAACACCCTCTGGAACATAACTCCTAGACAACACCACCTGTGCCCTTATCTCTGACACTCTTCTGAAGGAAACCAAACAAAGTAGCATAGTTACTTTTAAAGTCAAATCCTTCAAAGTCAAGAATTCAATGTCACTCCAGGACAACTCCTTTAAAACTTCATCAACATCCCATTAAGAGTAATACTTTCGAGATGAAGGTACTTTCAACCGCACATTTCTTATAATATTTTCATAACATCCAATTGTCCTATTGGCAATCCATTCCCTAACTCATGTCCTGCTGAAATTGCTGACCTACACAAATTAATAGAACTATAAGACTTTCCTCCCTAAAATACTTCAGTTAAATAATTTAATTCATTTTCCACAGGTGCTGATATGGGTTCCAAATCTCTCTCAGTAAACCAACATATTCATCTTCCATGCCAATCTATATGGCTCCATTGTGCCTGGTGCCCATGATCCTTTGATGAGTTTCGTAGCCTCTGATGATAGTCCTGACACCTGTCATATGCTACTTAAATCACCAATGCCATAAGCTGCATTGCCAATTCTGTACCAAGTCATGACATTCCCATGCTGGGTTCACCAACAACCTCACACAACTTGTCAGAAGTACAGGGTCATTGATCAGTAAACTCCTTAGATCTGGAAACCAGAATTGTGTGGGCCAAAACAGAGCTAACAACAATAGATCTGCCTTATCTTCCTTCACTTTTATCAGTACTTGCGTTATCATAGAGAATGAGGGATAAACATGATTGTGGGTCGGTTGCCACTGTTGCAAAAATGCATCTACTGCACTCTCTTCTGGAACCAGTTTCCAATAGCAAAACATTGGACGCTGAGCCTTCAGTCAGCTTGTAAAGAGATCCATCTGCAATGGGCCTCCATCTGATCTTTATTACTTTGTACACCTGCCTGTTCAACATCTAATCAGTCGGATCCCACAGATTCCTTGAATTCCAATCTGCCACAGAATTGCTGAACCATGGAATATGTTGTGCCTGAATCATGATGTTCTCAACTAACAAACTGCTGACACATTGTCCATTTTCAACAACACACAACATTTCACATGATCTCTTACAGAAATTCTCACACCAAATGACCTTGCTAACAATTCTAGATAGTTTATATGTGTCGACTTCTCCTGAAAGGACTAGTTACCTCCGGTTGTTATCGAACCATACCTTGCTCCCCAACCTTGCTCTGAAGTATCTGACTCTATAACTTAATCTGGGACTTCTTCAAAAATTTCTCTCCAATTCCATGCCCTCATATATTCCTTTCACCGTTCCAACTCCTGCATCGCATCCAAATTTAATTACATTTCTGTGAGTACTTCAATTCCTCCACCTCTACAGGTGAGGTGCTGTGCCTTCAACATCTGCAAAGCTTGATAAACAAGTGAGGCTGGAAATATTGCCTGAATCAAAGCTGAAAGCAAGCCTAACAGTCTTGCTAGCTGCCTCAGTGAAATTAAACTGCTCTCCATTATTTTCCTTATCTCCCTGCATATATTCTTCACCTTCTCTGTTGGTAACCTTAAAACACATTCCAATATCCGTATTTGAAAACCTAAAATTATTGTCTCCTAGCATGGTCCTAGGCATGACTTTTCCCTGTTTACTACAAACCTAAGTCCTTCAAAATATGGACTGCTAATTCTGTCTGCTCTAAGGCCATGTCCCTTGTTTCTGCCATTATTAATACATGATCTAAAAAGACAATCAGACACACACCTCTTGATGTCAACCAAGCCATTACCGGGCTCATTACTTTGGTGAAGCACCATGGCATTGACATCAAACTGAATGGTAGATAAGTGAACCTTCACATCATTCCTTACCACTAAAATCTCAGATACTCCTGGTGTTAGGGTCAAATGGGTATTGTTTAATAAGCATCATTTAGATCCAGTTGTGTCAACCCATCTCTCTTCCTCAGAAAATCTCTATGCACATGTATACCCTCCATTTTGAAATGGTTGTACTGAACCCAGTAGTTCAGCTCTCACAAATTTATGACCAGTCTCATACACTTTTTCTTTTTCACCCAAAACACTTTGAGTTCTTTGAGCCGCTCTGTATTGCGCACTTCCCCACCAGAACTTCCACTTCCTGACTCACCAAATGTGTACAATCCTTCAAAAAGTTTAATGTCCTTGGACATCTTACCTGAAGTGGTAGATCTAACAAACTCTATTAAATAACCTTGTACTGTCTTTATTACCTATTTGTCTGAGGTTATCTCCATCCATTGAATTACAAAGTGGGTGAGTCTGCCATCCAGCTTTAATGGGGGTACATAGGAGGCCTTTCTCCAAACATATCTTGTGTTCCTCTTGCCGGTCTTTCACCCCCAGATGACCTGCCTCTAAGTCTTTGTGGGTGAAATCCCTGGTTATAACAACCACTGGAGGGTCTGAATCCACGTAAAAAAGAAGATCTTGTGATACCATATCCTCAGTTGGGAAGCCAACCCTGTGCTCTCCTGGCTCTGCCAAAAACCTTTCTCATGACCCTTTGGAGCATCTGTATTAAGTTGAATGCACCAACATACCTAGCCATATCCTTTATAAACTTGTCACCCAATAGTAATCCCTTGGTCTCAACACCTGCCTCTTTACTGGCTAACTAGCAAGTTTGGGATCTATCTTCACGAGGATACTCTTCCTCCTTTCAACACATAGTGTAGCATTACCCAGCAAATAAACTGTTCTCTGACCCATTGCCTTAATTCCTCTACATTCACTTTAGTGTTATATAAGCCTCATCACATGAATCAAATATCTTTGTCAAAGGAGAGAAGAAATCAAGGTATAACAGTAGCAACTCCTTATATATGTTGTCATTAATTGCTTTCTGGTAATCAACAGGCTCAACAGAGTGGCTATCGCAGAAATTACATGTAGTTTAACAAAAATAGCTCAAAAAGATTGAGGTACAGTTATTTAATTGTCCATCTGTGTTCTCCTTATATATGACTTTGATTGCTTACTCCTAATCTGCTAATCTGAGGCTGTGCTAATCATTTATCCTAGGTGGATGACCTGCCTTTACAATTTTCTACACTAATTGAACTTCAAAGACTCTTGAAAAAGATATATAATCACGATCAATGCATTAAACTAACACTTAATTAAGCTTAAATATAACATCATTTTTGTTATTTATAAATCCTTACGGTTGTCATGGTTCCTTAAGAATCACAAGCTTGACATGGTACTGATAGAGCGCGCAGGTCACCCGACTATAATTTTACCATTTGCACATTGGGCCCATAAAATTCAATTCACCATATTTATTAATCGGGTAACCTTGCACTTTACTACCAGTAACCCTGTTCCTTCCTATTGTATTTCCAATGTACCTGACTTACCACTCCACTGTTACGGGTACCTAATGACCACAATGGATCAGGGAGCTAGCTGTAAAAGAAAGGCAGACACCAAAATACCTTTTCTATATTTGCACTCATATAATAACCACAGACTTCAGGAAGTTTTAAAACCTTTATCTAGTTTTCGTCAAGATCAGAAAGCATAAGGTTTACAGCAAGTAAATTGTCAATAACTAAGATTATAAAGAGCACGTATCCATATAGGATATAAATCAGACCAACCATTTAGGACTCTAAAGGAAGGTAAGAACAGGGAACATGCTAGTAAGAATTTTCAGGAATTTAGACTAGACGTGAAGTGACTAAACGACGGGGAACAATAAGGAACATGCTAGAATGTCACAGTTGGTATACCCTTTAAAAGTGGGCAAAGCATGAGAATTTAGTCAATCTATGAAAACTCGAAGGTAACATGTAACTATAGGGAAGGTAAAAGTGAAACACGCTAATATTTCAGAGCAATCATTTCAATTACCTAAAGGAAGGTAAAGAAAAGGAACATCTATATTTCATGAACTGTATGCAGGAATGTACTTAAAATATGGGTAAAAATGGAACATGCTAGTATAACAACTATAATGTATGACTTTTTCATTTGTCAGTGCCAAAGGAAAGCATGGAAAAATCAATAAGCAAGAACACGTCTTTCTTAAAGCAAAGAAAAAGAATGAAGGATGCAGAATAAGTTCCCCAGCACTATATTTACCTAGAACGGTGTGAAGACCAACCCTGGCCACGGGTCAGTTACGGACAGGAGAAACCCAAGGAAGGACAGTCGCCAGTAGGCCAAGAGGTGCAGAAATGGACACCCCAGGACAGGACAGGAAAACCAAATTAGGATCAGGACAGGACCATCAAGGAAAGACCAGAACCCGCAGTTCGGTAGCAACGCCTGCGCTACACCCTCTCTGCAGCTATCAGTCAAAACCCCAATTGGGTTATCGAATTCCCCAGCAAAGTGCTCCGCCAGCACTTAAGGTTCTCAAAACCCCCAATGGGTCTGTGTGTTATATAAGCCTCATCACATGAATCAAATATCTTTGTCAAAGGAGAGAAGAAATCTAGGAGTCTAGTCTGATATCCTCTAAGGCCTTTATTTAAAGGCCATCCTGGAAACCCTGCCGGAAACCGCGCATCGTAATCCAGACGGTGTAACCATCAACCATTTGGATTATGGGCCACTTCCCACTGTCCGGATGGCTCCTTTAACTCGTCGGGAGCCAGCCAGATTGACTGACCAGTTTCAAATCTGACCGACTGAATCAAAATCAGCCACTCGGATTTGAAACCAACGAATTCGGTAATTTTAATAATAAAAAAACAAAATTTTAAAAGAAGTAGCTCTGTAATGAATAAATTACCTATAACATTTTAATGTAATATAAAAAGTTTTGTACATTTCATTAACATAACACATCAATCATTATTGTGAAAGAATATATACATACTTTCAGTCTGAAAAGTCTTTTTTTCTTTTTCTCAAAAAATGTCCTTTCTTAGTGTGCCTCTGCACATATAAAAATATTTACCTTTTGTCACTTGGCCGAGTAGCTTTGGTTATGCAAATTGCTGCTGTTAGCAAGCAATATTTAAGACTTCACCAGTTTTGCAGACATGAGGGGTAGGTGGGAAACATTTTCTATTTCGTAAATGTTATGAAATGTTTTTTTTGTGAGTTTAGGCGATTTGATTGAAATATATATGCTGCACTGAAGTTTTAAATTTTCCTAAACATATAAACAAGTACTGCCCATCTTTAGATAACATAACAGTCCCATCGAAACTAGCACAGAAATCAAGGTATAACAGTAGCAACTCCTTATATATGTTGTCATTAATTGCTTTCTGGTAATCAACAGGCTCAACAGAGGGGCTATCGCAGAAATGACATGTAGTTTAACATAAATAGCTCAAAAAGATTGAGGTACAGCTATTTAATTGTCCATCTTTGTTCTTATATGTGTGGTATTTGCCTCAATCCCTGAATGACTTTGATTGCTTACTCCTAATCTGCTAATCTGAGGCTGTGCTAATCATTTATCCTAGGTGGATGACCTGCCTTTACAATTTTCTACACTAATTGAACTTCAAATACTCTTGAAAAAGATATATAATCACGATCAATGCATTAAACTAACACTTAATTAAGCTTAAATATAACATCATTTTTGTTATTTATAAATCCTTACGGTTGTCATGGTTCCTTAAGAATCACAAGCTTGACATGGTACTGATAGAGCGCGCAGGTCACCCGACTATAATTTTACCATTTGCACTTGGGCCCATAAAATTCAATTCACCATATTTATTAATCGGGTAACCTTGCACTCTACTACCAGTAACCCTGTTCCTTCCTATTGTATTTCCAATGTACCCGGCTTACCACTCCACTGCTACGGGTACCTAATGACCACAATGGATCAGGGAGATAGCTGTAAAAGAAAGGCAGACACCAAAATACCTTTTCTATATTAGCACTCATATAATAACCACAGACTTCAGGAAGTTTTAAAACCTTTATCTAGTTTTCGTCGAGATCAGAAAGCATAAGGTTTACAGCAAGTAAACTGTCAATAACTAAGATTATAAAGAGCACGTATCCATATAGGAAATAAATCAGACAACCATTTAGGACTCTAAAGGAAGGTAAGAACAGGGAACATGCTAGTAAGAATTTTCAGGAATTTAGACTAGGCGTGAAGCGACTAAAGGACGGGGAACAATAAGGAACATGCTAGAATGTCACAGTTGGTATACCCTTCAAAAGTGGGCAAAGCATGAGAATTTAGTCAATCTATGGAAACTCGAAGGTAACATGTAACTATAGGGAAGGTAAAAGTGGAACACGCTAATATTTCAGAGCAATGATTTCAATTACCTAAAGGAAGGTAAAGAAAAGGAACATCTATATTTCATGAACTGTATGCAGGAATGTACTTAAAATATGGGTAAAAATGGAACATGCTAATATAACAACTATAATGTATGACTTTTTCATTTGTCAGTGCCAAAGGAAAGCATGGAAAAATCAATAAGCAAGAACACGTCTTTCTTAAAGCAAAGAAAAAGAATGAAGGATGCAGAATAAGTTCCCCAGCACTATATTTACCTAGAACGGTGTGAAGACCAACCCTGGCCACGGGTCAGTTACGGACAGGAGAAACCCAAGGAAGGACAGTCGCCAGTAGGCCAACAGGTGCAGAAATGAACACCCCAGGACAGGACAGGAAAACCAGATTAGGACCAGGACAGGACCATCAAGGAAAGACCAGAACCCGCAGTTCGGTAGCAACGCCTGCGCTACACCCTCTCTGCAGCTATCAGTCAAAACCCCGATTGGGTTATCGAATTCCCCAGCAAAGTGCTCCGCCAGCACTTAAGGTTCTCAAAACCCCCAATGGGTCTGTGAGACAGTCGGACAGAGTGCTCCGCAGCACCTCTGCTACAGGATCAGCTATTGAGTGCGTTGGGTCAGTGACAGGTCAGCTATTCGGACAGTGTACCACCCCCCAAATGTTGCAAGTTTAAAAATCCCCAATTTTGATTGGTCCTCAAGTAGGACAGGTCAACACACCAACCAGGACTAAACTTCTACAAGCCCCAATTTGCATCTTTTGGGACCGCCTATTGAATTTGGGTTTCCCAGGATTTGTGCTCTTCTCCTAACAATGGCTAATACAATTTAGTAGACAATTGTTACAACTGCAGTACAGTTCAGCTTCGTCCTGCTGGGTCACAGGTCGGTTCTCATGAGCATCTTGACTGTGGCTACCAGCTGGCTTGGTTCCACTGGTACTAGGTTTTCTTCCCTCTGCCAGGATGACATGCACAGTAGGGACTTCTAAGATGGAGCGTAAGCACCTCCCCAGGCCCAAAAGACTCCCCACATGAAAAATAAAGGAAAACAATTTAGAACACAGAAATAAATAATTATACTGTATACCAGGAATCCCTATATGACTCCCCTTACTTTAAACTAACTATAGCATTAAGATTAGTGCAAAACGAACAGCAATGCAAAAAGCTGCAGGGCAAGCTTCGGCATGTGAAAACACAAAGCGGCCATTTTGAAGCTAGTGCGCAAGCGCAAAGATTCCCACCAGAACTGCGAGTACGTCACATCACGTGAGTGTGTCCGACGCATGCGCAGACAAAATTCCCGCTAAGCAGCGGCCATTTTAGTGGCAAGCATATTACGATTAATAAACACATAGGCAAGCTTCTCTAGGACACCCCAAACGTCAGAATAAGGGGGAAATTAGTGAGACAAACAGATTGATTTAATTCATTAAAGTTATTCGAGGTTCTTGAATACAAGCAAGTCGCTTTACGTGCGAATCCTTGCTCCATCACATGGTGGATAGTTATTCAGATCTATCCAGATTACCGACTCAAGTATGAACTAGAAAAAGCACATATGTCACATAAAACAATGCGTCTTTTCCACCAGTGGTTTTAACCTTTTGAATTCTGTGCACCCTTATGTTAATGTTAATGTTAGTTGCATTTATAAAGCGCTGCTGCTACCCTAGGGTGTCCTGACGCTGGGGGGAGGAACCTCATGAAGGAGCTAGGGATAAATTAAGAATCTGCCTAGTTGGTAAAAAGCCATGTTTTTAAGGCCTTCCAAAATACCATTAAGTTGGACATGTGTCTTAAGTGTGAAGGGAGAGAATTCCAGCAGGCTTTGGCTGCATTGGCGATGAAACTTCTGCCGCCCCAGTTAGCTTTTTTCGTCCCGGGCGTAATAACCATTTTGGCATCTGAGGATCAGAGTGTTCCTTTAGGGGCGTACCATAGGAAATGTTGTCTTAGGAATTCTGGTCCAGTTCTATGCAGTGCCTTGAATACTAGACACAAGGCCTTGAACTTAGTACGCTTCCTCATAGGTGGCCAATGAAGCTTTCCGGTAGATCCTGTGATAGATGCGTATTTAGGTGTTCCAGTAAAGAGTCTGGCAGCTGCGTTCTGGAGAATCTGCAGCTTGTTCATTGGGCCCTCTTGTAACTTGAGGTAGAGACCGTTACAGTAGTCCAGTTTAGACATTACTAATGCTGTTACCACTGTTTACTGTGCTTCTTTGGGAATTAAGGGCATGATTTTTTTGCATGATCTGAGGGTGAATTAGGTAGAATGTGCCACTGAGTTCATTTGGTCCTTGAAGCTGAGGCTGTCGTTGATCCATACTCCCAGGTTTTTCACCTTTTTGGACTGGGCTGGCAGTGGTCTTAATGAGTTCGGCCAGCAATTGGGTGTTTAGAAAGCGGGACTGTTCCCAAAAAACACCTCCTCGGTCTTACTGGAATTTAACTTCAAACAGTTAAGTGCCATCCAGTTTCCTACCACGTGCATGCAATCCTGAAATTTGTCGCGGTGTCCTTTGGACGTTCTGGTTGAATAGCCACGACAATGTGGGTGTCGTCGGCGTATGATGTCAAATTAAAACCATAGGATTCAATGAGGGGGGCAAGAGAGGATACATAAACGTTCAAAAGTGTCGGGCTCAAAGAAGACCCCTGCGGGACTCCACAAGGTAGGGAGAAGGCTTCCGCCTCTAATTTGTCTAATCTGACAGTTTGGATTCTTTCTAGGAGAAAAGATTTCAGGAGTTTTTGGGCTTTGCCCTTAAATCCGATCTCATCTAAGTTAGTCATTACTGCATCCCAGGGACACCTCTGAATGAATATTAGAATATGGCGGCATCCACTAGAAACTAGAGAACTGGCCTAAACAATTTTGATGATTTAAAATGCAAAACAATACACAAACAGGCAAGTACACAAATGAAAAATCAATTTATTTCACAAATATAGAAAACAATCAATATTTTAATTTTAAAGGGAAGATTGGAGTTTTTCTAAATTCAGTAGAGGCCATCCATTACCATATACTATATCATGTTTGATGCACTTGCTCTTTTCTTATGTATCAATGTGAAGAGTGGAACATAACTTTTAGCCTTAACTTTCAAAGATGTAAAATGTTACATTTTATCTTTATGCACTTTATTAATCTGTTCATTTATTTAATATTCTTAGTAGTGACGGACCCCCTCAGTAGGCGCAGAGAACTCCAGGGGTCCCCAGACCACAAGTTAGGGACTTCTGATTTATTTGATTGAATTACAAGAACAATGAGAAAAACAATCATAGTTTAATATTTTAATAATAATAATCAAGCTTGTAAAGCGCATGGTTACACTAACTAGTGTCTCCCTGCGCAGCGTTCTTTTGGAAAATCTCATAATCATTTGGATGCTATGTGTTTTTAATTGCTGTCATTATGTACATTTTTTTTTTTTTTAAGTTTGAAGTTTATTAAGGCATAAAGAGAAAAAGACAGTACATGAAGAAACAGTCAGAAGTGATAAAAACAAGAAAACGCTCTTACATTACAATGGAATCGTTCATAGAAATAACGCAAACTAGAACAATATATGTTAAGAAATCAGAAATATTGAAGGTGAGGGAAAATCATTAGAACCATATAACTGCAAGGTAGCAAAAAGAAAACATAGCTTGTACCAACAAATTCATACATATTAGGATAAAACAATCACGGTGGCTTTTGAACTTCGACATTACGCAATGGAGAAATGGGAGACGGTCTAGAAATCCTGGATAGATATTCGGTAAGGGGGATCCATAGAAGGTCGCGTTTAATTGCTAGGGAAATAGGGGAAACGAAGTTGGTATCTAAACGATGGTTAAAACACACTGCGTTCCACCATGCAGTAAAGGAAACGTCGTTAGCCTGTTTCCAATGTGATGTAATATGATGAAAGGCAATGGCTATCAGTAGATCGAGTAGTTTGTGTTTATGGTGGGGTGCAGGAAGAACAGGGGAAAGGGAACCTAGAAAAACGTGAAGGATTGAAAAGGAAAGAGTGATGTTGAAAATTCTTTGAATTTGGGACCAAACTAAATGCCAGAACTGGAGAATGGGAGGGCATTCAAAGAGCATGTGTTTTAAATCAGCTATAGGACAAGAACAGGACCAACAGGTGGAAGGGGTGTCCAAGGAGAAAGAAGACAGAATTAAGGGAGTATATAATGTACGATTGTAAATAAAAAATAATGTTTGGGTAGTATTGGCTGCTCTAGATGTACTATGAATTTTAGACCAAATTTTATCCCAAAAATTAGGAGGCCAATTTTGAGACAAGTCTTTCTCCCAAGCCAACTCAACTTTAGATTTAGTGCGCTCAGTGGAAGAGTGGAGAGCTTTATATAGAAAAGAAGCAGAGGGGGACTGGTCAAGGGCATTAGAGATGGAAAGGTGAGGTAGAGGAACAGAGTTGGTAGGAGGAAGGGAAGAGAGATATTGGACAAGGGAAGGGATCAGCGATAAATATTGTTTACGAGAAGAGGAAGGTAATGAAAATTGGGATTGGAGAAGGCGAAAAGGAAGAGGACAAGTAGCAGAAAGAAGTTGAGAAATCCATTTTAGACCACGAGAGTGCCAAGACTTCCAATAAAGTGAGCGATTTCGAATTTGAAGAGACTTATTATGCCAAATAGGTTGGGTGTGAACAGAAGAAGCAGAAGGGTAGGAGGATAGTAAGTAGGGCTGAAGAAGAGAACGTGTGTGAGAAATGATAGGAGATCGGAGAGAAGAGACATTAGAGGAAAAAGAAAGAACTTCGTTAAAGTCATAAGGATGGAGGAAGGATGATTCTAGAGTTAGCCAGAGTGGAGGATAATACGGAAGGTCTGAAGAAAGCCAACGAAGGGCTTGTTTTAAAGAGAAAGCAGTATGATACGATTTAAAATCGGGAAATTTGACCCCACCCAAAGATTTATCTTTCTTTAAAACAGGAAGAGCTATTCTAGATTTCTTACCCTTCCATAAAAACTTCAGCAGAATAGAATCTATTGACTTGAAATAATGATTAGGGATGTGAATAGGAGTCATAGAAATAGTGTATAGGACCAAAGGAGCCAGCATCATCTTTATGGAATCTAAGCGTCCCCACCAAGAAAGAAAGAGAGGATTCCAACGGTTGGTAGAAGTAGTGAGCTTAGTGGATAGAGATTCGAAATTAAATCTGAGAGTGTCAGAGAGACGAGGGGCGAACCATACACCAAGATATTTAATCTTAGAAGGTTGCCAGGAAAAGCCAGAAGTGTCGAATAGATGCTTAAGGCATAACGGATTCAGGGGGAGGATTTCACATTTGTCCGTATTAAGTTTATATCCAGATACCTTAGAGAAAGCGGATACTTGATTAAGGAAGGAAGGTAAAGTTGTGTGAGGATCTGAGCAGTAAAATAAAATATCATCAGCGTATACCGATAATTTAACTTGCTTTTGGGAACCATACTGAAAACCAGAAATATTCTCGTCTCTTCTAATTTTGGTTAAGAAGGGTTCTAAGGCCAGAATAAACAGAAGAGGAGATAGAGGACATCCTTGACGGACACCTCTGCGAAGAGGAAAATAATCAGAAGTGATACCGTTAGCAAAAATAGAGGCATGGGGACTGGAATAAAGTAAGGAAATAAGAGAAATGAAGTTGGGTGGAAAACCAAACCAACGAAGAGATCGGAACATAAAATCCCAGCCTATCCTATCGAAGGCTTTTTCGGCATCGAGAGAAATGGCAGCTAATGGAGAGGGAAGAGAGGCAGCTCTGCTCAAAATGTTAAAGAAAACACGAGAATTATCCGATGACAAGCGACCTTTAACAAATCCGGATTGTTCCGGACCGATAAGTTCTGGTAGTAGAGGGTCTAATCTAAGAGCTATAATTTTGGCGAAAATTTTGTAATCAGTATTTACCAAAGAAATTGGGCGATAATTTTTACATAACGTATGATCTTTATCTGGTTTGGGTATGAGACAAATTAATGCTTCTTGAAAAGTACCGTGAGAAGAGCCAGATTGGACAAAGGATTGAAACAATAATAAAAGTTTAGGAAGGAGAAGAGAGGAGAAGTGGTTGTAAAACTCAATAGTAAACCCGTCTGGTCCTGGGGCTTTGCCTCTACGAAGGATCGAAACAGCTCGTGAAATTGTAGAGATGGAAATGTCCAAATCTAATGATTGAAAATCAACATGAGAAGATTGAGGGGAAGGAATATCCTGGAAATAGGATAGAAGGTCATCAGGATCAGGGCTAGACTCAGGAGTATATAAAGTTTGGTAAAAAGAAACAAATTGATCCAATATGTCTTTGTCTTTGAACAAGGAAACACCAGCAGGATCCAGTAAGGACTCAATCTTTGTTTTTTCTTTGCGTATCTTAAGGTAATTAGCTAGAAGTTTGCCCATTTTGTTTTGGCCTCCATAATAACAGGAGTTGCATTTAAGGAGGGAATTTGAAGCCGCATTAGTGGTAAACCTATTGAACTCAATTTTGGCAGAAATGAGTGCACGAAGAGATGATTCAGAGGTAGAATTATAATACGTATATTCTAGTTTCTTAATTCTATCCAAAAGTTGAGTTGATTTGGTAATCGACTGTTTTTTCTTTTGAGAAACAAAATTGATGATAAAGCCCCTAGCAGCTGCTTTGAAAGAGTCCCAAACTGTGACAAAGGAAGACCCAGGAAGGTGGTTGAGTGTAAAAAATTCAGAAGCAAAATCCATAAATTTAGTGGAGAAAATGGGATCTAGGAGTAAAGAATTATTAAATCTCCAGCGTCCCGAATGAGGAGAGAAGGGAATAAGGTCAATATCTACGAAAACGGGGGCATGGTCTGAGATTAAAATGGAGCCAATATCTGAATGGGTGGTTAGTTGTGCCAGGGATTTGCTGAGGAAAAGGTAATCAATACGAGATTGTGAGTGGTGGGTAGGGGAATAAAACGTGTATTCTTTAAGGTCAGGGTTACATAATCTCCATATGTCAACTAGAGCAAAGTTCTGAATTGCAGTAAGAAATTGGGAATGCATCTTGGAAGGGACAAATTTAACTTTGGAATTCCTGTCAAGAAAAGGGTCTAGAACTTGGTTGCAATCACCACCAAAAATAACATATTTTTCATTAAGAGTAACCAACTTGTCAGAAATAGCAGGCCAAAATAACTTATCAACACCTGTAGGAGCATAAACATTAAAGATAACGATAGGTATTTTATCAATGAGGAGATTAGAGATAACCCATCGGCCATTATCATCATGTTCGTGAGTTACAACTGAAACATTTAACTTTTTATGACATAAAATAACAGTACCATTTTTCTTACCTAAAGCAGGAGAGTGAAAAACATGTCCCACCCAACAACGTTTAAGTTTAGTAGCTTCTGCGTCTGAAAGATGGGATTCTTGTAAAAGAGCTACATCGGCTTTAAGCCGAGCCAAGTGAGTGAGGACACGTTGACGTTTAATGGGGTTATTTAACCCCTTAACATTCCAAGTAACTACCCGGAATTTGTAACTTCAGTAAAATGGTATGAGATAAAATACATTAAGAGATGAGCGATAGAATGAAGAGAATCATAATGAAAATGTGAAAAACAGGAAATGTAAGAGAAAGATAAGAAAGAGAGTGGAGATGAAACAGTAGAGGAAGAGAATCTAAAAAGTGGAATAAAGGAAGAGAAAAAGAAAAGCAAAAGAAAAAAGAGAGCAAAGAGTATAGAGAGAAGTAACATCTTAACTAATAGCGAACAAGTCAAGGGAACTGAGGGATGACGACGCCAGAAGAGGACGACATCAACAACAGAGACTCACATCGTCGAACACCTGAGGAACCAGCGGAGGAACAAAATGAAGGGAAATACGGATACACCGGGATGAAGAGACACGAGGTTAGGATCTGTAAAAAGATAAAAATTAGAAGAAACGTTAGAGATACAAACGGAGAGTAAGATAAAAAAGAACACCAGAACAATATCACAACAGAGGTAGGATATAAATATGTAGGAAATATTCATTCAAAGACAAGCATTAGAACCAAATAACTACAGGAAAACACAGAGGTACATAAAAATGAGAACACATGGCAAAATAAAGATGGTTAAACAGATCTTGCAGTGTCCATGTTGACGGCTTCGTGACGACGAAGGAACTCTTCAAGGACGAGCGGATCATCGAAAGTAGTTGTTCTGTCCTTGTATGTCACCTTGAAGAGGCATGGATGTAGCAGCCCATAACGGGCGCCAAGAGCTCTCAAACGTGGTCGTAAATCAAGGAACTGTTTTCGACGATCAGCTGTGACTTTAGCAACATCTTGAGAAAGGTATAGCCTATGACCTTCCCATATAATTTGTTTTTTAGTCTTTGCTGCAGACAACACCTGAAGAAGATCAGTATACTGGAGGAACAGCATGATGACTCCGCGGGGCTTGGTGGAAACTTTAGGGCCTAGTCGGTGCGCACGTTGAATATTAAGAGAGGTAGAGGGAGGAAGACCCAAAATTTGTGGCAAAAATGTTTGGAAGAAAACTGTAGGGTTGGATCCCTCTGTAAGTTCCGGAAGATTATAAAGGCGAAGGTTATTCCTCCGGTTGCGATTTTCCAACTCTTCCGACTGTCTCTTCAAAAGAGAAATATCCTTTTCTAAGAGTGTAATTTTTGCGCAGGATGACTGAAGTGTTTCTGTAGATTGCTCCACCAAGAGAACCCTCGATTCCAAAGTAGACCATTTGTCGTGAAGAAATTGTAAAGTTTTAGTTGTCTCAGCCATGAAGGGTTTGAGTGCACGAAGCTTCTCCAGAATAAGATCCATTGACGCAGAATGCGCTGAAGAATCTGGAGAGGGAGGGTGTGTTTTCAGACGTTTTATTGAGGCAGGTTGTTGAAGCTTACTGGTTGCAGTAGTTTTAGGAATTGCGCCGTGGACAGCAGATGGTTTGATGGGAACAGAGTCATCCATAACGTGTGGCGCAGAATCAGAATCTGAGGAAAGTTGTGGTTTGGTCTTTGAAGCTGGAAGCTTGAGGTTACGAAGCTTCCCCATAAAGAACAGGGGAAGGATGCGCAATGACACCACAACCAGCAAATGAGAAAAATGAGATGCAAGAAATATTCCTTATGGTGAAAAAAGCACCACGACAAGTGATGAAATGCAGCAGAATGAGCGTCACCAAAACATATACTGTCTCCTCATAGAAGCCAGGAAGAGCGTTGAGAGAGAGTAGTAACTCATAATAGGAAGAAAACAAACTGAAGCGCTAATATGACGTAGGAAAGTCATAAAGTCCATGCGGAGCAAGGTGACATTTTGTCATGTAAATAAGGACGTCAAGCATGAGAAAGTAGCGCTAGTTAGGCTGAGGGAAAAGACAGTTCCGTTTCTTGTTAAAGAGGCAATAGACATGCATCACAAAGGAAATAATAAGGTGTCGAGGAGACTAGTATGCCAAGAATCCGTTGTTTGAACCTTCCGCATAATGCGCGCTGAGGTGAAAAAAGCGGCGTCTGTGGAAAAGGAAGGTTGCGCGGTGAAAATTGGCTAAGATGGCGGCCGCTGAAGAGCGGAGCGCGTCACAGGTGAAAACAACTCACACCGCCGGTGTAGAGGAGAGCAGTTTAGTTCCCTCTGCTCACCTCATGTTCCGACGGCGGAATCTGGCATCAGCGCTGACATTTGGTAATGAAATGCGGAAGAAATCGCCGGCTCCGGTGAACGGCTGACGGAGCTCCGAGGTCAAGCCGCCATCTTGTACGGCGTTCAAGCCACGCCCCCGTCATTATGTACATTGAATCCAAATATACTCTCCGATTCAAACTAGGCTTAATTTCTACTTCTGCTTCATTTTATTAACATGCTTTTAGTATATTATGTGTTTAATGCAATCCAGGTGCCTTGAAGGAAGTCAATGGACTACTCATTTTTAAAAATCGTAAAGTAAAGCATTTAATTGAGAACATACATCTTAAAACATGTAAATAATGTCACTGAAGAGTAGATCACTTATTATGACAGTATTAAACCCACATTGAAAGGTGAGTCAAAATAATCATGCTATAAGCAGAGTTGTTAGTGACTAACAACTTTAATTATAGCAGCAGTAAAGCATAAACAATTGTTTCACCAGCTATCAGAGTTTAGTATATTTTTGATTACAGAGGTTGTATTATACATGGAGCGTATTTTCCTTCATTGCGCCAGGCACACCTTTTTAAAGGTGCATCCGGCGCAATGATGGAAAATGCACTGTACTATAATTAATGCGCTGCTCCCTGGAAAGCCACAAACTCATTTTGCCCTGAGGGCAGCCCATTCATGTGAAAAACGAGGCGGCTGCTTCAAAGCTATTCCGTGTTTTCACAGTGAAGGTGGCAACCCGGCTGCACTTTGATGGAGGAGTAGAGATCCCCTGGCAGGTGTGTGCAATGAGTGAGTGCACCCGCCTGCAAGGAGAGATCTGGGGTTTTCCCTCCTCAAGAGGGCTGCCATCAGGGGGCGCACTGACATTGCACCATCTTTAAGGTGGTGCAATGTCAGTGCACCTCCTGAGAGCTTCTTTGCCTCTGTGCCCGCTTCTGTAATACGGTGGGTTCAGAGGCAAAGAGATTCCCTCATTTGCATGGGGCATGCATAAGTGTCTGCGGCCCCTTCTGTAATACCAACGTGCCACGGGGGCACGCAAAGTGGGCGCAAACGCCTGTTGTGCCCCTGTGGCGCTTGTATAATATGGCTCCATGTTTGCTATTATGCAGATGTAACAGATACACATCTATGACAGTGCAATTAAAGGAGCCATCAAGTGAAGAGAGAGTACGATCTCTTTATCCAGTCTCCTTAGCCAGTCCTGCATCACTAGCAATTATCAACAATATGCATTTGGGAAGGTTTCTTTGTTTGATGCAGTCAACTTGAGTTTTTAAATTACTGGATGGTTTCTTAAAGAGCCTGTAACTATATTTTTATTTATGCTCAGGGACGTTTTTTTTGCTTTTGTAATTGCACTTTGTAATTGTTTTTTTTTTCATGTAAAAGATACTCAATGAAGTATCATTACAATGAATGCTCTTCAACTTCTCTGAGAGTTGGGTGATAAAACAATTGCACACTCCTAGAACAGAGTTTTTTAGGCTATAATAATGATAGAATGTTAGTTTTTATACGGATAATATACTCCCATGGTTTAGTGTAATGAAGTAAAAAGAAACAAATATGCAATTATTCGAAAGCACATTATTTACTTGATGAGTTTACATGGAGACTATTTGATGATTTGATGATTATCCTAACCAGGGTATCTAACACTTGAGTTTTTATGACTAACATAGCTCCAAAATTCAAAAGCTTGGATAAGAATATGTCTTATGAGGACAAGATCATATACCTGAAATTAATAATGTGTCACTGTCACAAAATTATTTCATTTATTAACCAGATCATCACAAAATACACGTGAAAACCATGCTGTGTGCTACATGTCTTATTACTATGAATGTCTTAAGATTTTTAATATTGAAGAATATTTTAAAGATATTTTGTTGTATACATTTATTGGGAATATTCAGGCCATCAGTTTGATTGGCCAGTAAATTCTTATGTGGCCAGTAACGGATGTTAGCAGTCACATGAGGAATTAAAATATTATATTAAAACTGGGGTTTATGCGGTGTTCCGGCACCTCGGCTTTGGACTCAAGTTCTGTAAGTGGGTGGAGCTACTCTACACTAAGCCATTGGCGCATCTGGTGACCAACGGCCATATTTCCAGGAACTTTCCCCTGAGCCGGGGTACGCGCCAGGGATGCCCGTTGTCGCCCTTGCTCTTTGCGCTGGTTTTAGAGCCATTGGCAGCTTGGATCCGATGGGACCCCATGGTTAGGGGCCTCAGCTGAACAGCAACGTGGTAGACCACATATCGTTGTAGGCGAATGATATCCTTCTGTATTTGACCCTCCCCAGGCACTCAATTATAGTGCTTCTTAAAAAAAATTTAATTTTCGGGCTGGTTTGGGGATACAATATCAACTGGTCTAAGTTGGTCTTGTTTATCCTTAAGGGCCCTCCGCCTCGGCTTCCGACGGATTGCCCATTGAAAATTACTGAAGAACCCTTTAAGTATTTAGGGATTTGGGTAACGCCTAATCGAAACGCCTTCTTCCGTCATAACCTGGAACCCCCGCTTGATCGTTTTCGGGCAGATGTTAAACATTGGCACTCCCTGCCCTTGACCCTTCTGGGTAGAGTGGCTTTGTATAAAATGATGACACTGCCCCGACTACTATATGTCCTCGAGAATACCCCATATCTTGTCGCCCCGAAATACTTCAAGTCAGTAGAGGCACTGATCTCGGGCCTCCTCTGGGGCAGTAAACCGGCACGTATATCTCGTCAAAATCTGGTCAAGAGCTGGTATGATGGAGGGATTGCCCTCCCAGATATCCAGTTATACTATTGGGTGGCCCAACTGAAGATTATAAATCATTGGCTGCATACCCCTCAGGAAGAACCGGCATTTAAGGCGGTTCGATACGATCTCGGTGAGGCGGGTGTGCTTGGCGCACTCTATGATAAAAGAGGCGCCTCAGCCCAGATCGGCCCAATGGTACACACAGTAAAATTATGGTACGTGGCTCAGGCCGTCTTAAATGTACAGACATAATTACTCGAATGACGCCACTTTGGTCGTCTCGTCGGCTGGGCACCCTGCGTAATAGTAAAGGCTTTAGAGCATGGGACCTGATTGGGATCTCAACGGTGGGGGATGTCTGGAAACAGGGCAACATGCTGACATTTGAGCAACTTAGGGCCCAGTATTACTTAGCTCCTACGGAGCGATTTCGATACCTGCAAATACGCCACGCCCTGGGGTCACTTCTCCGGCCTGGTGATGTTGTGCCCGAATCCACTCCCCTTGAGGATAGGCTTCTAACAGAACATAAGCCCCAAAAAGCGACCTCCTTTATATATCGTAAGATAATTAATAATTTAACTGATCCCACCTTGAAATTAAAAGACTCATGGGCCAATGAGGTGGGAGAGTTAGATGAGGCGGATTGGCAGACTGTGCTTTCTTCCCCTGGGAAGTGGCTATACCCTCCAGACTTAGGCTTGTACAACTGAAAATATTGCATTGTGTGTATTACACTAGGATTACTTTACACGCGACTGGGAGAGCCCCACACAAATATTGTTTAAGGGGATGTGGGGAGGAGGGGTCATTCTTTCACACCATCTGGGACTGCCCCCTAGTGGCCCCATATTGGGCCAAGGTCATGAGGACTTGTCACAGGTGGTAAAGGTGTCGGTGACTCCGGATCCTAGGTGCTGTTTATTGAACATCTGGGAACCAAATGATTTAACGCATTCAACACAGGACTGGATGACACTGGGCACAATGTACTCTAAAAGCAACCTAGTCAAATTTCGGGGATCCCCAGCGGTGCCTGCGGTCAAGGATTGGTGCAGCGATCTAGACTTTGCAATGATGGTGGTGAGGGCTGTGTACCTGAACCGGAAATGTACACGGAAGTGGGTCAGACTATGGGGTGCATGGACCGAATACAGGGGCTATTTGTGCGAACCGCCGGTGCTTGACAGTGAGGATGATTTGGAGTGAGGGTGAAGGGGAGATATGGATCTTTAACACTATGCTGGGTACTTTCGTTATCATGATTGTATGTATAATTATCAGCTGTATTCTCAATTTGCATGTTTCTAGTGCTGATCATTACATGCACACTGTAAGATCATTGTATGCCATATGTTGTCTTTACAAAATAATAAAACTGTTTTTAAAAAAAACTGGGGTTTATGAGTTTTAGCCTCTACATCAACATGTCAAAAGCAGCCAAAATATACCTGTGAAAAATGGCTCACAAAATATTACATGTTGAAATTGGTGAAAAAATATGGGTCAACACATTTTTCAAATGCAGTTGTGCAATGACCCCGTGTCCCCACATTTCAGAAGTTCCAATAATCAGCACTGCTGAGTGCAAGTTTACCAATGAAGTATTTATGCATCAGTCCTAATAGAGCCATTGGCATCTACAGTTAGCAATAAATGTTGTTTATAAATATCATTAGATTTACACGTAAACCAGATTTTGTTGGGTTTAAGAAAAAATTATATTGTGATATTTTTTTGAACGGTTATTTGCTCAGGTACACAGCAGCAGACCAATGGATAGTTTGCTTAACCAAAGTCTCTTCGGGGCGTGGTCTTGCCGGCGGCAAGATGGATGCTCTCTGAGTATGCTCTGCCATCCGAGCACTTAATCCGACAAACTCCTGGAGGCGCCAAGTCCATCCAGACTTATGTCATGTGAGCCTGTGCTGCTGAGGGTTCCGGGAGGCGACTGAGTGGATTTCCCGCAGCTGGTTGCTGGGGAAAATGCGGCAGCCATTGGTGTGCGGCCTAGGGTGACCAACTGGCATTGGTGCAAATTCAGGACGGTGAGTGTAAAAATTCAGGACAAAGGGTCGAAATTCAGGACACAAATTCAGGACAGGAGGTCAAAATTCAGGACGAAACTACAGGACAATTGGATACGTTTTACAGACACATCAGAGGTCGCACAATAGTATAGAAGTAAGCCCAGCCATATCCAAACATATTCAACAATTTGCAAACCTATCCATCATGTATCCTTCCATCTATTATTTCACTCACCCATCCCCTCATCCATCCTTTCACTCATCCATCCATTATCCAACCATCCACCCTTTCACCCTATCCATCTGTACACTCATCCATCCACTCTTCTACCCATCCATCCATCCAGCCATTTACCCTTTCACCCATCCAGCCATCCTTTCACTTACTCATCCACCCACCCAGTCACTCATCCTTCCACCCTTCCACTCTATCAGTCATCCATCCATCCTCCCTTTCTCTCTCCATCGACCCTTTCACTTAGCAATCCTTCCTTCCATCCATCCACCTACCCATCCATCTACTAATCCACTAATGAATCCATCCATTGACCCTATCACTCATCCATCCTTTCTCTCATCCATTTATCCTTTCACTCCTTCACTCATCTATTCATCATTTTGTCTATCTACCCTCCCTTTCACTCACTCATCCATCCTTACATCCACCCTTTCACTCATTCATCCATCCATTCACCCTTGCATTTATCAATTCATCAATCCATCTATCATTTCACTTATCCATCCACCCACTCGCTCATCATCCACCTTTCCACTCATCTATCCTTTCACTCATCCATCCACCCTTTTGCCCATCCAGCTACCCTTACACCCATACATCCATCCATTTACCTTTTCTCTCTTCCATCCTTCCACTCACTCATCAATCCATCCATCCTCTCTCATTATCCATCTATTCAATCTTTCATTCATTCATTCACCCTTTCACTAATTCATCCAGCCATCCACTCATATAAATTTTGAGCGGAGCCTTTTTGACAAGAGGCCCATCAAGAACTTCACCCTCGCTGCATGAGCCACTCCAGGACTGGGACAGAAGCCACCCAGGGCAGAGACAGGATCCACCACAGGAGGGGGACAGGAGCCATCACAGCCGGGGGGCAGGTGGGGGGAACAGGAGCCATCACTGGGGCGGGGCAGGAGCCATCACAGAAGGGGGAACAGGATCCACCAGAGTGGGCACAGGGGTGGGCATGCAGTATTCTAGTATAATCTTGGCCTTTTCCAGGGAGGGGTAGGGCTACTCACCCCTTCCTGGGCAAGACAACGAGAAGACAGGCTCTTTCCAAAATGTTAGTTTTGTTAATCAGTGTGGGTGTGATTGTGCCATTTCTTAATTTTATTACATTAAGACTGCATGTTAGAAGAACCCAGGTTTGTTTAAAATTTAGTGACAGTATTTAAGCTCTGTGAAGGGAACCTGTGCTGCGCAGTGTAATCAGGGCCGGTTCTAGTATTTTTGGTGCCCTGGGCAGAAATGGAATGTGTGAAGCCCTAAATCGCAGAGACATGGCGCATTCAGTGCTGTTTGCATCTGAATAGATGCCCTGCTCCTGAAGCTGCCGCCCCTCTCTCTCCGTCCCCTTCAAGCACCTCTTAACAGCCCATCAAGGGCTGGAGGTGAGAGGGTTGCCATCCCGCTGTGCCTCTCCAGTGCTGCTGAGTATCTGAGGAGCTTTGCAACAGCCTCGGAGTCAAGAAGGGAGGTGGGTGGAAGCTGTGCAGGCTTCAGGGTGGCGCGACCGGTGCCCGGGGTTAAAATTACAGACAAATGGCGTCCGTTAAAGAATCTTTCACGGACAACGGACAGACGGCCGAAATTACGGACTGTCCGTGAAATTTACGGACGGTTGGTCACCCTACTGCGGCCTGCATGGAGGATGACTGAGGCCGTGTGAAGGCCAGGCATCTGCTGGAGACAGAGCTCACTGGGTGCTGGTGGCAAGGATCCTGCCTACTGGGCCCATGGACTCCACTGCTGCCCGGCCACCCCTGCAGACTCGGGGGCACCCACCAGTGTGTGCTCCTGTTTGGGTGGCCGGGGTGCGCCCTGCTGTCTGCACCGGCTGCCGCTCACATCCCCAAACCTGGGGACAAGATTTCAAGTAAGGAGGTGAGCCGGGGGGTGTGTGCTGAGCCCCGCTGAACTCCGGTCCTGCTTCCTCCTGCTGCCAGGGACCTTCAGCTGGCACGCCCATGCTCCTACCGGGAGCTACTGTGACACCGCTGGGCTCCAGTAACAATAGCAAAAGGGGCTATGGAGAGCCCGCTGCGGCATCCTGATGGCTCCCCCTGTGACTAGCGCTGAGGCCAACATGGTCGGCCTCCTCCTGTAATCCGGCAGTGGCGAGTGACCCAGTGCTTGAGGGTGTGGGAGTGAGGGCCTGGCTGGGCCTGCTTGCCTTGTGATGTCCTGGGCCCAGGATCAGGGATGCCCTGTGGGAAACCCAGTCCCCCACCATGCCAGTGCTGGCTGGATTGTGCGCTATTTGGCCTGCCTGAAGGCTGCAAGCAACGGCACCTGCTGGGCACATGGGAGATAGTAGTCCCCATTCCTGGACGATACACAGGGTGCTACACATCGCGTTGAAGGTGGATGGGGTGCGGCTGCACTCAGGGGCGCAGTCGACCGCAGCACCTGCTTGACTGTGCCTGGATTACTTTTGCCTGTACCCTGAGTATGGGCCCTCGCATGCAGCCGGCTGGTGCCTTAGGCTTGCTCCTGGGGGGGCTGTATGTAGTCGTACCCCTTGTGACTGTGCCCTGGGTTCAGGCTGCTGGGGGTGCATGGTTGACCCCAGCGGGCGTACGGTGGTCCCACAGCTTCACTCTGGCTGCGGTCTGATGTTGCTATCTTTACTCCCTACATCAATCTGCAGTGGCAATGGGGAAACATGATGCTAAACAGCCTAAAATAACATTTGAGGGCCGCCATACTGGTAGAGGCAGTGACCCACCCCTGGGCGCAGAGGAACATGCCACACAGACAGACACTGCAGGAGCTGAGGATGAGGATATCCGCTCCCTACTCCTTCAGGTTAAATCCAGCCTAAAGACGATAGACTCCAAAATTGACCACCTGGCGGCCCGTCTGGATCAAGGACACTATGAGGACTCCCATGACAGCCTAATTGCCCAACTGGAAATCAGAGTATCGGACACAGATGATACCAGTGCTGAAAACCGCCAAAGCCTGCTCAAAATGGATAAAATTATTTAGCTTATCCACAGGAACAACATTCATATTACTGGACTCCCTAAATATACCCTATATCCAAAATGGAGTACTATGTAGAATCATTGTCACAAGAGCTGTTTGGCACCGTACTATCAAATATCTTCTTAGTTGATCTCTTGGCACACAAGACCCCCTCCTGGGGACCCTGATGCTATACCTGCCCGTATAGTGAACTACTGGGATCGGGATGCAATTCTGCGATAGGCCAGAGAGATGATTGAAGTCAGGTATCAGGGCAACACCCTCTCTTTTTACCTTGACTTCACCCTGGCGCTACAGGCAGCCAGATGGGACTTTCTACCAGTCAAAAGACAGCTCAACAAGTAAATATCAAAGACGCTCTAATGTATCCTACCAAACTGCGCATTGACATTAATGACAAACCGCGCCATTTCACAGATCCAAAAACGGACATGGAATATGTTAAACAGTTGCACAAACTTGCACATGCAGCCCTCCCGTGCCTGCTGCTGGCGGCACCACTAGTGACAATGATATGATTTGTGTGCTTCTTGCTGTGCTGCTTGTCTGGCTGGGCCACCCTGAGGCTCAGAACTGTGTTCAAAGACTCTGGCTCCATGGTACATCCACACAAAGTATCTCCCCTAGACTTTCTGAGATGGCTCTCTAACTCTTCAAGCAGCACCTCCGAAGACATCGGGTGGCTTGGGGTAGCATATGTGGTCCAAGGCACTAATAATAGCCCCACAATGTCTTAAAGCAGCACATTTATATTTGAAGGACATAAGCTACTTTTAAAGAAAATGTTTAATTTGGCAATGGGAATGTACGGTTGAGGACTGCTGTCCCTTGCAGGCCTCTATACCTGTATTCATAGTCAATCACAAGGTGTCACATATTGTGACCTGTCTAAATTAATATTCATTAGGCAGGTCATTTTGTGATCTACTACAAATAGGAAATAGGAAATTTATGAAGCAACCTATGAGTTCATCCCCTTTCACAAGCCAGTCTATGTGTAATTTGTGTATCCCTGGTGTGTGTGGAACATGTAGCTCCTTATAATTCCCTTTTGATCATATGCTCTTTAAGTTATACATAGTTGTTTCATATTTACCCAGAATATAAGCATTCTCAGTTATGCTCTTGCTATGTCGACCAGATATGCCTTTTCTTTATATCCACTTCCAAAAGGGTTTCCTCTCTCCTCACCAAACATTTGCTTACAATTGGTTTGTTTGTCACTTCAGCTGGTGTCAGGAACATAGGAGCGGATTTACAGTCTGGCACGTGCATACAGTCTGCCAAAAACAACCTCTTTGCCCATCTGGTGTCATGGAGGTCTGTCTGTCTGATTTAAGGTATAGCAATATTATGGGTGAAACTCTGGCCATTTTCTTACTCCATTAGCAGGGTTGTATTTCAAACACAACAGAGGGAGTAAGCAAAGCAATAATTCTGCCCACTATACTAATCATGGTGGTTGAATCTTCACATCTGAATTAGTGGAAAAAGGATATAAATTGCCACTCTGGTCAAAATAATGTTCAGAAAAGCTCAAATAAAATGTCCAACTACAAGATGTTCTTATGCGCACTGCCAGAAAAAGAACAATGCAATCTCTCACAAATCAGAAGGCACATTTCTTTGTTGTTTTATACTCACAATCTTTAATCTCAATGCTCTTAAATGCAACTAAAAAATAACAATTACATGAAATGCAAGGTAGCCATTAATCATGTCCATATATTTTATAATAAAGACCCATGTCAAATACTCACCTATATCATTTATGCAACCCCCAACACATCAAGCTAGTTTGTATACATGTCAATATTCACCAACACATGTAAAACATAAATTATATTTATTTTCTTTAAAATTTAAAAGTGAAGTACAATGTAAATATAAATTATATAAGAATACTTTGTAGGTACAACACAGAACCGACACCCTCAACTTCTAACACTATCTATATGGTTTCAGAGTTTCAAGTGAGGAAAGAATAAATACACTTAATGAGAATAATTTGAAAAATGTATAAGGTGATCAGTATATATGTTTCTTTCAAAAATGTAATTTAAATAGTACCAAAAAGCAGAGGGGCAATGTTAGTATATGGAAGCAAAGCATTAGATTGGGACCTAGGTATTACAGACCATCCGTGATGGAGCCCGGGTCAGTTACTGTAGCAGATTCATACCAATCCCAAAAATTATTTTCGACTTCCTCATTTTTATGGAACTCAAAATCCTCCCGTGTGATAAGCCTCAACTACATCCAACAAAGTAGCACCTAAGTCGGATATGTTTGCCAACATAATGGATCCTGCTGACTGACCAAAGGTCACGGAAATAAAAAATAATCTAAGTCCCAACAATTTAGCCTTTTTTAAGCAACTCCTTTGGGTCACTTTTGAGCCTCTGAGGGCATCAGGGATGGGACAGCAATTATGTGCCAACCTGAGTGCTGCAGGCGACAGCATTGCACCTGCCAAGCATTCCTGGGGGCAGGGAATGCACCTCTGCTCCAACCCGGTGGGCGCTTTACAAATGCTCCTGTCAGGTGGGAGCAGACATATGTTTCCCTGTCTCACCATTGCAGGCACAGTAATTATTGATCTGGCTTGGGGGTATGTGATCCCTGAAGCCTTTACAGGCTACGTTAGGTTTGGGCCTGGGAGATGGGGCCACTGGGGCCTATCAAGGCTCAGGAGAGGTCCACGTGGCTTCCATCTACTTTTCAATCTAATTCAGCCCTGGGGGATGGGGTCCTCAGAGCCTATTGAGGCTCAGGAGGGGGGACCACGTACCCCATCCTATTAATTTAAATGATGGCCCCAGGTAATGGGGTCCCAGGTGCCTCTCAGAGGCTTTTGGAGAGGGACTTGTGCCCCCTCCCTGAAAGAATGTTTTACTATACCCTATAGGCTGTGGCCCACCTTAGGGTTTTTCCACTGTAGTGTTTATTTTTTATTTTGCCATGAATCTTCTGAATTAAAAAAATATATATTTATGGCCCCAGGTGGGTAATGGTCAGGCTATATCTACCCTAGCCTCTCATGTCTTTTTTTAACCTTTTCGTTCGGACTCAAGGCTGAGACCCGAGTCCAAAGATGGCTGTCGCCACATCCCTGTCCACGGAACCTCCGCACCATCAATTATACAACGTTTTTTAGCCCCAATTACTCAAGAACTGCTGAACAGATATACATCAAATAACAAAAAGCACTATTTCTGGACCTAGATATAGTTTTCTGCAAAATTGTATGTAAATCCAGGAATTTGGGCCACAGATGTGTATAAGGTGCATCAAACTAGGCAAAAAAGACCACTTTATTGGAAAGTGTTGTGAACATTTGTCAAACATGCCAAAGTTCTTAGAGGCTAGGAAGAGCAGAACTATTCACTAATCGGGAGAGTATATGTAAGAGGGACTATGCATGGGCCAAAGAGTGTTTTTCAAGAAGAAGCCATTGCGAAAGTAGAGCTGTGCAGCCCAGTGTGCGTAGGCACATTATGTTAAAAATGGTGCCAACCACAGAACCATATCTTTTATGGCTCAAAAGCATTCATGATCGTTTTTTATTGATGAGGTTTCGGCTCGATCTTTTCCACTATCTCCTGGCTCAACTGCGTGGCTCCCACAGAGGTCAGTGTCTCATGCCCTGTGGCTGCGACGGAGAGTCTCCTCAGTACATGATGCACTTTTTAATGTTCTGCAGTTTTTATGGTCTTCCCAGAAAATTATTTATTATCCCTATCCTTAAAAAGGCTGGTTCCGGGAGGGTTAAATCAGCTTTTATCTTTTTACAGCTGCTTTCTACAGATACTGTTTTGAACACTCTTAACTTTTTAAGGGCAGCCCTAACGCTCAGGTCAAGTTGTGATTAATTTCTGCACTGTAATCTATGTATTTTAATTATAAACCCAGTGTAATTTGATGTGTTAACAGTTGTTCACCTATATTGTGGAACACGTTTTAATCATGTTTGTTTGACTTTTATGGTTTTACTCATAAAACCGAATAGAGTTTGTCGATGATGATTGCCGACCTGCCCACGTAAGTGTATTCATTTATGATTGCAATTTGTTTTTACATTACTGCGTTAAGGGTATAGGAATAGTAAGGAATAAATACAGGAAACATGGCAGTATAATAATTTTTTGGGTCACTATGCAATCCACGAAGGATAATGGTAAACGTATCCAACAGGCCACCTGATTCTCTAACTTGGAGAGAGCTCTCCCGTAATTTTCTCAAACTACCTGTTTTGGGTCCTGGTGTATCCAAATCCCTAGATATGTAACAGGGTCTGACTGCCAAAGCAGTGAGAAGTCTATCAGGAACTGTTTAGTGCATGGTGTCAATGGGATGACCACTGATTTGGACCAGTTAATGCTTAGTCTAGAGTATTTCTTGAACTGGACACATTTGCGCATTAGATTATCTTCTGGGTTGCAGACATACAGGGCCATGTCGTCTACATAGAGTGAAATAGAGATGGGCTGAATTCGAAATCATAGTGCTGCGTTGCCATGTTGCTGGCGTATTTTGCATGCCAAGGGCTTGAGGGCTACTGTGAACAACAATGGGGATAAGGGGCCTCCTTGCTTAGTTCCCCTATTAATGCACAGTGTGCCGGCTAAGTGGCCATTTAAACGATTTCTAGTGACCAGTAAACAGCAGTTGGATCCAGTGGAAATTGCTCTGCGGAAATCCAATTTTACTGAGGACTGCAAACATGTATTTCAATTCGACAGAGTTGAATGCCTTGGCAGCATCAAGTAAATTCAGGATCGAACTGATGGAAGAGAGCAAATAGTGTAAGCAAGTTGTGTGCTGTGGATCGCGCGGGAATATATCCTGATTGATCAGGTAAGATTTATTGTTGCATTAGAGGTGTTATTCTAGTGGCTTATATCTTAGCTAAAATCTTAGCATTGGTGTGTATGAGTAAGAGTGATCTATATGAGTCACAGTGCTCTGGATTCTTGTCTGAGTTAAGAAGTGTTATTAATAGGGAGCTGCCACCACCGCAACCTCGACCTTTGCTGCATCGTTGGGGGACTACAGGTCTCAGAGTTCCTTACTCCCAGAAGACGGAGGCTGTTGCTAAGCTTTTAAGCGCCTTCTTTCACCCGCAGTGCTGGACGCTGCCACCACCGCCATCGCAAACTTTGCTGCATAGTTGGGGGACTATATGCCCTAGAAGTCTTTACTCCCAGGAGGGAGGGGTTGTTGAAGCGCTTTTAAGCACCTTCCTACACGTGCAGGACAGTGCCACCGCCACAACCTTTGCTGCATCGTTGGGGGACTACAGGTCCCCGGAGTCTTTACTCCCAGGAGGGAGGGGTGGTTGGCGTGCTTTTATGCACCTTCTTCCACCCCCACGGTGGGACGCTGCAACTGCCACGACTGCGACCTTTGCTGCATTGTTGGGGGACTACAGGCCCAAGAAGTCTTCACTCCTAGGAGGTAGGGGCAGATGACATGCTTTTACGAGCCTTCTTTCACCCGCAGTGCAGGACGCATGCAGGCCTCACTCGGGCAAAGTCCAGGCCAAGGGCGGGACCGTCCTTGCCTGTCATTGCCAGGAAGGAGCAAGGGCAGGACCACCCCCTGAAGCCTGGTCCCCCGCAGGCTTTTGCAGATTCACCACTGCCATATGAGGTACTGTGCCTTTTTCCTTCTTTCTTCATCTGTAGGTCCAGGTTTGGGTTTGCATCAACTTGGCAACAAATAATTTGGGATTGCCTACTGACTCACTATTTGACATTGACACTGTCCATTGACGTAGGTTGTCTGCCATCTTTCCAGTTTCTAGGTCCCTTTTTGGCAAATCTAGCTATTTACTTACAGCTGCTTACTTGGGATTCTGTATCTGTTGTGGGGGAGACTTACCCAGGCATTCTTTGTTTTGTGTTTTCTAGAGAGTATTTTTTTTGCCTTGTTTATATTACCAACTACTTTTTGGGCTGGGTTAAAGTCCTTTGGCTGTGCAGACTATTTGTTTGGTTGGGTGCTCTTACTATTGCCGCTCTGTTTTAGCACTGTGTTATTTTGTGCTGGAACGGTCCAGACCGCTGTTGTTTTCCATCTACCTAGGGCTGTGTTCACTGAGGCCTGAAGGATGGGGAAGCGAAACGCTATGGAGGGTACTGGTAGTGGGCCAACTGGGAAGGGGAAAAAGGTCAGGAAATCTTCTAAACATCCAGGCAGCAATTGTATCTTAGATCGCATTGACAGCCTGCTAAGCGAATGCGAAGGCATCTTAGACGTTGAACCAGCCACCTCTTTATGCATCCCTACTGGCCAACCCTCCCCCAGAACCATTAGCCCCTGCAGCTTACCAGCGATCCCAGCCACGTTTACGAAATCACTTTCCAAGTGGACCCCTTCAAACAGTCAGGGGATCATATCCCACACTGGGAGGGTTCATCCTCCACCCCCCAACCCCCTTACCTCACTTGCAGTTTAACATCACAATTAGAATCCACCATTCTATGTGCCAACAGGTTTACTCCCAATTTGGACCTGCCCGACGACGCTAAAGAAAACACTCCCAAACAGCTTCTTGAGATTTCCGAAGAGACCACCCCTGCACCTAATTTAGACTATCAGCATCTGAGCACTCATCAGCTAATTAATAATCACAGGGCCGAAGCAGGGATCATGAAATCAATGATTGATGGTCTCACAACATTAATTAAATCACTAATGGCTCACCACCCCATTGCTTACCAAACCTGCGCTGGAGCAGACACTTAACCCACTAGTAACTACCCTATTCCACATCGGCCAATTATATACCAAAGGGACTCTCTCCACCACTGGACCCCCCCAGCCAAACCCTGTTATCATTTCTTGTACTCAAGCACAATCTGAACCCACTGTCAATCGAGCCAACTATCCCCCTAATCCAACAGATGTGCACAGTCCCTCTAATCACCTTGGGATCAGTAATACAAATCCACGCCAGGGGCAATAATTGTAATACCAGCTAGCACCACCAGCCCTCTCACACCTGCCACCCGCTCAGAAACTCTTTATGGTTAATGTTCCAAAACTTGGTAGAAGAATGGGACATGAGGGGGAAGACCCCTTGATCAACAATGCGATCCACTGTATCAGTCACATCGGGTATTACAGTTCAGTGATCCATGATGACATCATATGGGCCCAGAGATGGACCTTCCTGGCTCAACCTTTTGATTGCATCAAAATGACTTTTAAAGAGATAGATTTGGCTGAAAATCTCATTGCCCTTGAATACCTAACCTGCTCCCCTGCATTCTCTTCGATCCAGTTTAAACACTCTATACCCCACGAACAGAGCAAGTCCATTCCACCCTTACCCCTGGGCAGAACACCTAGAGGTTCCAATTAGAATCTAATGATTGACTCCTGAAGGAAGATCGCCAGCACTCCAGGCTATGCTCCATACCATCCATCCACTCAGATAACTGCCCAAGCATTGAGACCTTACAGAAGTTGTCTTATTCAACGGAGGATGGATCTCTGTTAGAAGCAGATGAGAGTAGTGCCTCTACCAATCTAAGTGGGTTGGTTTCCTGCATGAACCACAACTCCCAAGTACCAACATAGGCCACCACTAATCAGTCCCCTTTTAACCCAAATGCTGCATCGTCAATTAGCTTTCTTTCCCACCGACAGCTTAGGGTAATATCTTGGAATGTGGCTGGGGAAAATTCTATTGATTTGTTCAACGTCTACGTGCGGTGGACCAAAGGGGGTAGATCTTCACCCATTATCTCCCAATTGGAAGAGAGCCTGGCTATATGTTCAACCCACTCAAGATTAAGAGTAGCAGGTGACTTCATTAGCACTTTCGAGCCTGTCGACAAAGCAGATCAAACAGGTTTTGAGGATGAGAACCTCAAATGGGCTGTCCCTTCCTGAGATCTACCCCCAGTTTTAAAATGGACACAGATGGCTCTCCAAATCAGTGCCCTTAATGCCGAGTTTGGCCTGAGGACAGTAAATGGCAGACCCCCTTCAGACAGGCAGGGTGCAAACACATATAACAGAGTTATTTGTCCTTCTCGCATCGATTACATCCTTCTCGATGTGAGACTCTGGAGATATTGGTGTAGGTGTAACAACAGACAGCTATCATAATCCCCTTTGCCTCAGCATGAATCCCTTGTTGGAAGCTTCCTATCATCAAAACGAAAACTAACACCCGACTTACACCGGGGATATCCATCCCTCTAACAACAGGCAATCACTAAAATGGCGAAAGGTGGCTCTGCAAGACAGTAAGATCAAGGGCATACAGCATGACTTGTCAGTTGGCATTCTTGAGCTCCAGTCTTTGGCCAATAGCAAAAACTGAGTGGTCGATGTAGCCACGGCTCACGCTCAAGCTTTCGACTGACTTAGTTCCTATTTCTTAGCTCTAAGGTCGTATTGGAAGCCCCTGTATTTCATCAGAGGGAGCCTACTCGTGGTATACAAAAGATTGCAGACGCCAGCTCTCGCTCTTAGCTTTAGCCATCACATCTAAGAACTGCTCCTTTATTTGAAGCTTTTAGGAAACGCTACAAGGCTACCTTGCGTTCTGCAAAAAGGGCATGGGACGAATCTTGTTGGCAGCAACTCAAGGAAGCAAGTGCAGAGAAGGACACCAAGTCATTTTGGTGTTTAGTCACCTGGGGTAGTAGTTCAGAGACCCAATCACCCCAATCATATCATCGGTGAGGTTGGCACGATCACTTCCGGAAGCTCTATACAACCTTTGGGGAAATGCCTGCAGCGGAGGTGGCGGATCTTTACAGCCATCCTTCAGATGATGAATTTTTTACGTTGAGCAAAATAGAGGCCGCAAAAGGCGAATAGTACTGAGCAAAGCTGAAGGGCCAGATGAGATTGATTTCTAGCTGAGATCCCAAGTTGGGCCCACTATATCTTACTCTTGTCAAATGCAAAAGCTAGGGGTGCCCCAGTCCCTGGGTCATGGAAGGGTGCAGAGGTGGTCCCAATTTACAAAAAAGGAGCAAGAGATTGATCGTCAAACTATAGGCCTATTAGCCTGATCAACGCCCTTCAACAGGTCTTCTGCAGAGCCATGATATAGAAGATCCAGCTATGGGCGGATGATAATACAATCTTATCCAAGTACCAGGCTGGTTTTAGGGTGACCCCAGCAGGGCTGCAGGAAGTACTTAATAGATTCCATCTCTTTTTGTGACATCAGGGGGCTGGTCATTTACACCTAAAAAAAACAAATTCATGGCCTTTGACCCCCACAAGTCCTATAACAACAGCCAATGTTAGGTGGCACTCCCTTGGAAAGAGTTGACACTTATTATTATCTCGGTGTTCAACTTTCAGTCAAAATGTTGTGGAAGCCTAACGTACCCAAGATGTTATTAGGTCCCAAGCAAGTACCGTGGCCCCTAGGTAAGGACCACCCCTCTTCACACTTTAGACAGGTAGTTCCAGCTCTTCAGGTCTATGATTCAAAAGCAGTTAGCACTGCTCTGAATGCAGCATAGTTGTGGGAGTCAATAAGATTCCCAATCTCTGCAGATCTGAGCACAAATTCCTGAGGGACCTTGTGATGCTACCCCAAAGCACACCGCTCACTCCCCTAATGCTTGATATGGGTAGGCCCTCCATTGGTGATATAGCAAGGCTTCGCTTGCTGCTCTTTTGGGCTCGCATAAGGCGGACCCCGAGCTCCTAACCTATGCTGAAGCCTTATCTGAGGTTATCCGGAAAGACACAAGAAATAAGGTAGGCTGGATCACCAATGCCTAGGAAAATGATGTCTGCACTAGGGCTTCAAGGCAATTGGTCCATGCAAGATCCACCCCAGAAAGAAGCGCTTAAACAATATTACTGGGAATAAATGGAACAGCAAGAATCCAGCAAACCAATCCTGGGGAGACTCACCACAGAATTTTATCTCCACAAACAGACCAGATATCTGGATACTTACCTTAACATAATTCAAGTCACGTGAGACAGGATGTTATACATCTATTTTAGGTTTGGCGCACTCCATGTCTGTGAGGTAATACTTCAGGGCTTAAACCGGAATCTCCCAGTTGCGAGGCAATACGTGACGCTGCCCCTCGTCACTGTGGTGAGGGCCTCAAGGACCTTTGCTAAGATGAGTGCATTACCCTCACAGGAGCTGTGACTTCCTTAGCCCAGCAAGTTCAGCTCAGGCAACCAGGACTCTGCGCTAAATGCGCATGTCTGGCTCCTGGCTGCTTGAACTGAAAGTGAACAGTGTATGTCAGGCTGAACTTTGTGCAGCCTGACAGACACTGTTCATGAGGGACGAAAGGTGGATGTGTGTGGCCCCTCAGCCCCAATGGACCGGCCACACCTGCTATCCTGGGAATGTCCTGGACTTCTTCTCCTGGAAAGTCTTTTCCCTTCCAGGCCCAGGCACACTTCTTTCTTTCTAGCATACAAGCAAGCTTGTAGGCAGACCCTCAGCCCCTGCAGCAGAAAGTGTAGACTTCAAATGATGTCCTTTCGCTCCTGAGAGACTGACTAACATTTATTTATTTTATTTATTTATTTAAACTTATAAAGCGCACAGCTACCCGCAGTGGGTTTCACGGCGCTCAGGGACAGACTAGAGAAGAAAAACTTGTATCCTGATTTTGCTGAAAAGAGGCTTCAAATTACTGCTGAAAGAGCCAAGTTTTAAGTTCCTTGCGGAAACGAAAAAGATTGGTTTCTGTCTTTCGGGTCACAGAAAGAGTATTCCAAAATTTAGGACCCAGATGGGCAAAAGAGCGGCCTCCCATTTTTGCTAGCCTAAATCTGGGAACGGAGAAATCACCATTCCCTGATGATCTCAGGGTTCGACTAGGCTTATAGGCCTGGATAAGGCCCTGAAGGTATTTAGGAGCTGAGCCTTGTTTGATTTTAAAAACATGACAGAGAGCTTTGAATTTAATTCTACTCGGGATTTTGAGCCAGTGAAGGTCACGGAGTGCTAGAGAGGCAGATGTTCTCCTGGTAACGTTGCGGAGCAGCCGAGCGGCAGCGTTCTGAACAACCTGAAGTTTTTTTATGGTTGTCAGGTCGTCTCCAAGGTATAGAACGTTGCCGTAGTCCAGGCGGGAAACAACCAGCGCCTGGACCACCGTTCTTTGTGTGGAAGGGGGCAGCATCCATAGGATTTTTTAAAGCCATCTCAAGGTGGCAAAACAAATAGAGGACACCTTCACAGCCTGCTGTCTCATTGTGAGTTTCTCATCGATGAGGAACCCGAGATTCCGTACTACAGTTGCAGGCTGAGGGGTAGGACCCATATCCTTGGGCCAATGGTGGGGGCCCCAGAGATCCTTACCCCTGCCTAGTATCACAACCTTGGTCTTGTCACCGTTAAGTTTTAAGAAATTGCTCTTCATCCACTTAGAGACACAAATCAGACCTTCTCTCAAAGCAGAGGTATCGTTACACTCTTTATTGGCTAGAGAGAAAAGGATTTGTGTATCGTCGGCGTAAGAGTACAAAGTAAGACCGGCTTCCTCCACGATAGTAGCTAGGGGTCTAACGTAAATATTAAATAGTAAGGGACTAAGTATAGACCCTTGGGGAACGCCGTGTGCCGATGGACACATTGTAGAAGAAGCAGAGGCAGAAAAAACCTGAAAAGTGCGGTCTCTTAAAAAAGAGGCTATCCAGGCTAGAGCAGAATCCTCTACACCCAGGGACCGGCGAGTCGCAAGGAGGATGCAATGAGACACAGAGTCGAACGCCGTGCTCAGATCGAAAAGAATAAGAGCGGATGTTTCTCCGCGATCGACACTGTGTCGCAGACTCTCGGTAACTCCTAGGAGTGTGGTTTCAGTCGAGTGATGCGCTCTAAAGCCTGACTGGGACAGATGTAAAAATCCCGAGCTCTCCACAAGATTGGTTAATTGTGTGTTAATATGCCTTTCCAGGATCTTTGATAGAATGGGAAGCAATGAAATTGGTCTGAAGTTAGACAAGTTGGCAACATCAGCTCCAGCCTTTTTCAGTAAAGGAATGATCATTGCATGCTTCCACTCCTGTGGGACGTATGACTCAGATAGTGAAAAATTGAGAAGTTGCATTAACACACGACGTGGGCCAAGTTCAAGTGATTTTAAAATTTTGGCCGGTACCGGATCCCGTGGGGAGCCAGATATAATGCTGTTCATGCAAGAAGAGAAGGAGGCATCATCGAAGGGTGACCAATTTGTAAGTTTAGCCATTGCGAGGGGTGAGTGGTCTGGAATCAGTGCTGGCTCAATCAGAGGCGCATCATTAGATGTAGAGGGACTTAATGATTTGTGGATACGCTCTACTTAAGATATAAAAAAATTTGCAATAGAATTGCATTGGGTCTCGTCTAGGGCAGGGGGGGCCGGTACCAAATCAGCTCCTGTTAATTTTTTCACAACAGAAAAAGTAAAACATGCAAATAGTCCTAGTAATGCAGCTGCCCTTCCATTAGTCTGAGGGGGAGGGGTGTTTGGACAGAATATCGATTTTTAAATATCAGCAGGCAGAAATATTGTTGCCAAGAATATCATTTTTAAGGTACATAATATCGTTTTCAATATTATAAATGTTAAAAATGAGTGAAAAAAACAGTGTTTTATTTGATATATCCACTTGATGTGTTACTATTGTTTACATAAAGGGTATTGATATTTTTCATCATAGATTGTAATTACAAGTGATTTATAATGTTTCACGCAATGTTTTATTGTAATTTATAGTGTCATAGCAGGTTGTTGAGCTTCGGAGGGAAAGGGTGGGAGGTTATTTAGTTAATAATATTTATGTATTATTGAATGAATTTCATGTCATCATAAGATTGATATTAATTATTTAAATTATCTAATATTGATTTATTTTTATTATGTGTTATTTGTGGGCTGTTAGGTTTGTAGGGGTATAGGGTGGGACATTCATTATGTGATAATTATTTAACAATTAATTATTAATTGTTAATTATTTAATTCGCTTTAATGATGTAATTTGTGGAATATGTATGTATTTTACTTATATTTTAGTTGTCGGCTGCTAGGTTTCTAGGGGTCTAGGATGGAACGTTGTTTAAGTAATTATTGTTTCATAATTTATTAATAATTGTAATTGATTATTTAAATAGTTTTTATTTATGCAAAATATGGAATATTGATTAATTATACTGATATTTTAGTTGTGGGATGCCAGGTTTGTAGGGGGATATACTGGGAAGTTAATACATGAATAATTATTTAATTATTATTCCTAAATTATTTAATTGAATTTTAAATATTAACCTTATGAAATACTTATTTGTTTAAATTACATTTTAATTGTGGGCTGCTAGGTAGTGGCGTAAGCTGTGAAGTTAATTAAGTAATTGTTAATTAACAACTAATTATTAATTGTTAATTAATTATTTCATATATTTTAATTCATGTCAAGTATGGAATACTTTTTTTTAAGTCATGTTTTAGATGTTGGCTGCCAGGTTTGTAAGGGTATACCATGGGAAGTTAATTGAATAATTGAAGAATAATTATCGATTCTTTTATAATTGAAAATGTTATTTTAAGAGAAAGCTACAGGACATGAACATTATATACGCTGTGTTATACTCAGCCAGACTTAAAATCACTGTAGAAGGCAAATCAAAAAATCAGAGGCTCTCAACATGCACAACAATTCTTACAGCAAAGTGCCAAAACAAGTAACCAGCAGAAACCACCGAGAGGAGCAGAGATCGAATATGGTTGCAATTCAGGTCTGGACGCTACAAGTTAAGACTATCCTGTTAACTGAGTCCCACAATAAGGTACATTCAATAGTATACTAATTATCCAATACATTGTTTAAACAGAGAACTATCAGCACAACTACTGCCAACTATCTTCAGACATAGAAAAAGTGTCTCCAGTTTGGGGAAAGACAAAAGCAGAATAATGCATGGAAACTTGTTATTGACAAACTGAAACTGTTTGCTATGTGCCCCCTGCTGTATCACATCGTAGGGGTACTTAGCGGGCATCTACTGCCCCCATGGGTACATCACAACCATCGTCTAAAGCAGTAGGTAAGGAGGGGGAGTTGGGGAAATGGAGTTAAGGCAAGGGTATGTCTCTGATACAATTGCGGTTTCAGAGTGGGAGGGGGAGGGTATATGTTGGGGTTGAGAACAGTTCACATAGGCACCAACCAATACACCACACCTGATTTGCTACCTGCTTTTAGCTTACATATTGCTACATACCTAATGATGAAAAATATTATAATGCTTGATGGCGCCGACCTCTAGACCCCTGACCCTACTTACATGGAATGTAAGAGGCCCGAATAACCCATGAAAGGTCAGGCAGTTTCTGGCCTACCCAGATAGACAAGGAGTGGAAGTGGCCATCCCATTCACATTACTACATACGATCACAGACTCTCATGGCTGATATATTATTGTGCAATGTACCTTTAGTGGCACAGCCCTAACATTAGATAAAGTATATGGTCCAAATACTGACGATCTGGCTTTTTATGCACAAATATGGGCAAGGCTACGAGTTACCTCCGGCTTCAATAGTATGGGGCGGGGACTTCAACACATGCATGGACCCAACGCTGGATAGATCAACCAGCACTGATAGGTTTGGCAAACGGGCAGCCATGGTACTCACAGAGGGCATGGAAGAGCAGAAACGAATGGATAAATGGAGGCTAAGACATCCGAGTAGGCAAGAGGGAACATGCTCCTCAACTACTCACAATAGATGGTCCAGGATTGATTTCTGGCTGACATCTCAAGAGGATGGCATGTAGACAGAAATAGTTGAACACATGCCCAAAACTTCATCTGATCATGCCCCTGTCCGACTGGTGCTGCAACTCCCTACACACACACACACCTAGATAATTCACATGGCGTTTCTCAACAGCAGCACTGCTAGACCAAGTTTTCAAAGCTGAGGTATGACAGGCTATAGTGGAATACTTTGAACATGACACAGGCTCAGTCATAAGTACATTAACGCTAGGGAAGCCTTCAAGGTAACAGTGCGGGAGATCAGTATAAGTAAACAAAATGGTGTGCTGCAGGACATTCGTCGGCAACTTGCTAAACTGGAAAAAAACTATTTAGATACTGGAGAGAGAACATGAGCAAACATTGGATGCCATGTTGCTGGCCCAAATGAGAGAGCAACTGATTCAATACCAGGAGGCTGCAGACAGCGAGGTAAGATTTTTATCGCGTAGGCACACAGCGAGTAGATACGGGAAAGGAGGTCACCCAGGGCACTCGCTCGCATCAAGGCTGCAAAACATTTGTATCCCAATGCACATAGTGACGATAGCAGACTCACATGGTAGAATACGATATGACACACCGACTATAATAGGGCTATTCACAGAATTCTATAATGACCTCTACTCATGCAGCAATCAGCCCTAGACGGTGAAATTGCAGAGCACCTATAGGACGTGGCTTGAGCATGGCTGTCTGATGGACACAGGAAATATTTTATGCATCCTATTACTGAAGAGGAAGTAAACATTGCAATAAGGCCCCTGCCAAATGGTAAAGCCCCTGGTACTGATGGCCTGCCGGGTAAATTTTACAAAGAATAAAGAGACATACTAGCTTTGCACCTTCTTATGATGTACACAGAGGCTTATGAACAAAGCACACTCCCTCTGACCCTTCCAGAGGCCCTATTGTTTGTACAAGCTTTATTTCAGCAACTCGTGCCACAAAAGCTAAAGAAAACACCAATTATGATAAAAGAAGAAATGTAAAAATAGACAGTTCGTGCAACAGCTCATTACAGTTAAAAACAAACAAATTATTCATCATGATTCACTGCTTTGGCAAAAGAGCAATATAAAATTCAACAGATCAGTAATAAAAACAATTGGCACATCATTAAAATAATAACATGTACTTAAAACATTCGGAAGAGGAAGGAGGAGCATCACAATGTTTTCACATTTAGGACCTCTTCAATTGGACCTAGTTCGCAGTACCCGTCGGTCCTTTTAATGGCTTGTCCAACCATCTCAGGACAAAATTGCAAACTGATTATTAACAATAAAGTGCATGTGCATAGCATTTTGAAGTGACAATGTCAATCAGTGACACTTCATAACAGAGTGGGAAGGGGTCAGCAGTCTCACTGACCCCATCCCACTCTGTGATGACGTTCGGACCGCTGATTTCCCTCATTTACTGACCTGGGAGTCCCAAGCTTTCTGGAGCCTCCGAGGCAGAGTTGGGTGAAGGTGTTTGTTTTTCCTTTTAATCTGTTTGGTGGGTGCATGTGTGCGTGTATGTATGAATGTTTGGTGAAGAGCATTGTTAATGGATGTGTTTTTGTGCATGCGTGCGTGTATGTATGAATATGTTCAAGATGATTGGGACTCCGTGTGGTTTCAGCAGGTTCGTTTATTCAGGTTCTTTCAACATACAGAGTTCCCTGCTTCTGCTTCTGCCTCAGGTAACCGCCTCTCCTACAATGACGTGACACACTCGGAACGCAGCAGCATTCCAAGTGTGCCATGTCATCCACGAGAAGCAGCGAAGCACGAGGACAAGAAGATAACATCACAAAACATCTCCTTCTCTTACAACATGGGAAAGATAAACAGCACAAAATAAAAGAGTTAAAAAATAGAGCAAACAAGGTGAAGAAAAGTCAATAAGCTGTAATACAGATCATGCTAATTAAAATTATAAAACACAGTGAAGCAGTGAAATGGAAAATACAACAACATTGAATGAAGAGTAAATCTTATCACTAAAAATAACTAACAGAGAAAGAAAAGTGAACAGCATAAAAAAAATCAATACAATTGAAAATCCTTACATTGTCCAGGAAGGCGAACATCACGTGACTTTCCAACCATAGGACATTTTTTGCAAACATTGTATTGCCATTTTACGAACATAAGGTTGCTGCAAACCTACATTATCATCAAGAGTCTGAATAGTTTTTTTTTTAATAAAGAGCAATCCTCCTGAAATTCCACTTCTGTCCATTTTCTAAAACGACAAGCCACCTGTGCACCTCTTTTACTTTAAAAGGATCAGAAAATGTATTCATACCTTGCCCTCTCCTCCCAAGTTTAACTTTGATAAGGTTATCTACTTGAATTTTGTTACTACTGCTGGGGCGAGAATCAGAGACATTAGGCACAAAGGGGCATATTATTAAGCCTGGGCGATAAAATTATCGCCGCTTTATCGGCCGAAAACGGCCGATAAAGCGGCGATAACGGGCTTGATAATATGCTCTATGGAATTCCAATCGAAGCCCATGTTAGATGTGAAGACATCTAACATGGGCTTCGATTGGAATTGCCATTGCCTTGCGGGTTATATAGTGAGGTATACATATGCTTGATCCCATTACTCAACGAAAAAATACACATGGCCAATGACGTAAGTTTAGTACCGTTTTCTGTGACTAAAATGCAGGGAAAAGATGGATCTTATACGTTTGATAAAAGTACTAATAGTGATGTTTCTCAAAAAATCAACAGTGACCCATTGAGAAGACACATCCATCAGGACCATAACAAAGCGACATTCACAAGATAGAGAATCCATTCGACCAATAAAATCTAAACAGACCTTTGCCCACGGGAGATCAGTTTGGCAATCTAAGATTGAGCCTGATTCTTGAGAATTAATCTTTAACCTTTTCTCGCTGTCTTTACATAAAGTACAATTTTCCACCCAAATTCGCACATCATCATCAGGACCAGGCCACCAAATTTTTTTTTAAGACGCTTAACAGTGATAGTTTGTTTGAGGTGACCTTCGTGGGCTAAAAGGAAAATTATTTTCCTTAATGACCTTGAAGGTACAAAATTCGCCCCTCTCATAACCAAATCATCAGTAAGACCAATGCTAAGTTTATCTTGTAACTTGAAAAAACTGCCAAAACTTGACAAAAATCCCATCCTTGTCGCCAAAATGTTGAAGATGAATCGGACTCCGGTGTGGAACCAGCAGGTAAGTTTATTCAGGTTCCTTCAACATAGAGTTCCCTGCTTCTGCCTCAGGTAACCGCCTCTCCTAGAATGACCTAACACACTCGGAACGCAGCACCATTCCAAGCGTGCCTTGTCATCCACGAGGAGCAGCGAAGCAGAAGGACAAGAAGATAACATCACAACAGAATGTTTGGTGAAGAGTGTTGTGAATGGATGTGTTTGTGTGCATGCATGCGTGTATGTATGAATGTTTGGTGAAGAGTGTTGTGAATGGATGTGTTTTTTGTACATGTGTGCGAATACATTGCTTTGGTTGTTCTGTGTATGTAAGTGTGTGTGTGAGAGTGTTTCTCGTCCGCCCCGCTCCCTCCAAAAATTACTGGCTGCCATTGCAGCATTGGGAACTGTTAGAGAAAGCGAGCAACTATGAGGGAGCGAAACCAGGAGCGACCCATGTGTGGATGGGTTTCCCGGTGTACCTGAGCAATTCATGCAGTGAATCTCATCAAAACTTTCCACAACTCCAAGCATCGTGCTTAACTCTCAGCCCAACAGGTAGTTGAGAGAGCGGTTCTGCTGTAGCCAACATTGGAGTCGGAACACTGTCTCCAACGTAGGAGCCATGATCGACCTAGAAGTTCCTACTGCTGAG
The DNA here is from genome assembly GCF_964261635.1 of Lissotriton helveticus. Lineage (NCBI taxonomy): Eukaryota > Metazoa > Chordata > Amphibia > Caudata > Salamandridae > Lissotriton > Lissotriton helveticus. The sequence goes on along the minus strand of NC_136057.1, from coordinate 1,088,902,752 downwards.
GACACCTATACACTGAGGATCAGCCTGCAGGCCATACCGTCGACCCCAGTGACTCATCTGCACCTGGTCAAAAGAGGCAGTTACTGCTGAAGACAGGGCAGGCTTTAGGACAGTGTTATCGGTGTTGCTGCACTGGGCGCCTACCTGGAGGGGGCACTCACCTCAGGTGGGGGCACTGTGATTAGCAATAACTAACGATAAAAAAGCACCTGATGCACAGTTCCATGGGCATCCAGATTTCAGGGAACAATACAAATGTCAAGATAACTCTAGAGATTAATGTTCCTGCTAGAGAGCGAGATACGAGTTTTGTCCTGTGGCAGTTTTGACTCGCCTTAGCGCAGAGGGATAATTTGCCTGCTGCAAAGGACAGATCTGTATTTTACATGGATCGATGAGCCAGTCTTTACAAAACGCTTTTAAACAAATAAAATGTATGCAAGAGAGAGGTTATGGAGAGAAGAGGGGACCTTTTCCTAGGTTGTAGTGATTGTCGCACCAGGTGCCTCCAGCCCTAAAGCCGGCCCTGGCTGAAGAAGCGTGCTGCTGTGTCAGCAACCGAGACAAACGTCTCCATCATGTTCTAAATAAGGCCCCAGACCCTAAATCCCAACAGTCAACTTTGCACCAGCAGCAGCGTCATTACACATGCCAGTCTCACACCATGTGACGTACTACTATAAACCGCAAGTAACTGTGAGACCTTTGCTGTGAGACCTATGCTGCTAAAGATCTGTGGGGGCCAGAACTTTTCCTCACCTGCTCCCTGCCATCACTGTTGTTCCTCCGGTCTCCCTCCCGCCGCCGCAGCATCCCATCACCGCGGCCGCCGTGTGGAGGGGGACTACAACCCGAGGCTTCTTTGCGCCACCGCCACCACCATTTCTGCGCCCGGAGGTGCTTCAAAAGGGAACTCAGACCCGGCGGAGCGGGCGCTGCTAAACATCTGTGGGGGCCAGAACTTTTCCTCACCTGCTCCCTGCCATCACTGTTGTTCCTCCGGTCTCCCTCCCGCCGCCGCAGCATACCATCACTGCGGCCGCTGTGTGGAGGGGGACTACAACCCCCAGACTTCTTTGCGCCACCGCCACCACCATTTCCGCGCCCAGAGGCACTTCAAAAGGGTTAGTAAGTAAGTAATATTTTATTTGTATGTGAATAATTAAAATATTTACAAAATTGTAAAACGTCCAATAATCGTTGTTACTTAAACATAACAAAATTAGAATGCATAAAATTACAGTATTGTTAAAAACAGTTTTATGATTATCCTCGAGGGATTTAAAAAGTTCATTCGGCATGGTTAAGTCTCTTTCTTATTAGGTCGAAGAACTTCACAACTTGGCAGTTCAATTTGATGTCGCTAGTAGAGAAGCACAGTTTGACTGCCTGTCTACAGGTCCGAACGGCATGTAGATTGAAGAAGGGACGTAGGAGATTGTACCTCAAGTTCTTTAAGCTAGGGCAGATGCAAATCACATGAACTATGTCCTCCTTGCCGGTTTTGCACATGCGACACTGTTGTGAAGAGTTGTTTCTCTCCCAAGGCGGAAGATGTGGGGGTATTGGTATTACCCCAAGGCGTAATTTTAAGAATTTTTCTTTAACATTTATTTTCATGCCGATGTTGAGGTACGCTTGTGACCGCAGTTTTTCATAATCACCCACCGTTAGCCATCCATGTGCTCTATTTGCTAGGTCCTTCTTGTCCTCTATCGCTGAAATGATACGTGCTGATTTTTTGGCTACTTTTTTAAAAGACAAGAGATCTATTGATGTTTCCCAGGTGTCAGTCAGGCCTAGAACTTTGGGTGATTCGTATAAGTAGGCTCTCGAAGCGAAATTGCGGTGCCGAAGTAATTCTTCCCATACATTTGCACGTAAAGATCCAGCCTCTGCATTGCGAATCTTGTGCCAGTTTGTTGCATACACACTCCGCCTTTCTAAGGTTTGTTTCAGGATACCGAATTCTAATCGAATCTGAGCCGGGGAGACATATTTGGGAAGATTAAAAATAGCCCTGTATGAGTTAGCTATGAGTGTGTCCAGCAACGCCGCGTCCTTACCGTGGTGTGATTCACTCCCATAGGTGAGAGTCGGTTTTAATTTGGCACGCAGGATTTCAAGAAGAGGTTTAAGTGTAAGGTCAGGTAATTTGACCTTTAATGATTTTAATGCCAAATAGGTCATTGTGGCCTTCCCTCGCAAGGACATGAACTGCGCCCTAGAGGTAATATTTGAGTCCAGGATTACTCCCAGGTACTTATATGTGGTGACCTGGTCAAGCTTTTTTTGCCATTCAAGTGCCAGCAAGGATTCTTTTTTTCCTATAGTTCACAGCCATTACCTTTGACTTATTGAAATTTATTTGTAGGGCATTCTTTACTGAAAAAGCATGAGTTGTGTTCAAAAGGTGTTGGAGGCCCATTGGAGTCCGACTTATCAACAGTAGATCATCCGCATATAACAGGTTGGAGAGGGGAATTTTCCCTAATTTCGGTGCATGATTGGAACATTTGTCAAGTTGCACAGGTAGATCGGCTAGAAAAAGATTGAATAGGATGGGTGCAAGTAGGCACCCCTGTTTTAATCCTTTTGTTGTCCTAATGGGCTTTGAAAGGTGTGTTCCAGCCCCAAGTTTGATTTTAATCCAGGCGTTTGAGTGGAGCAGTATTAGGACGCCTAATAGGCATTTAGGTATTCCCAAATTGTCCAGTTTCAGACAGAATTTGTTACGGTCCACATGGTCAAATGCAGCAGTGTAGTCAATAAATGAGAAGAATAAAGATGACTTAGTTTCTTTTGCTGCTTCCATCAGCAGTGATAGTGCCATGAGATTAGTTGTGGTCCCTTGGCCTTTACAGAAACCGGTTTGGTTGATTGGGATGATGGAATTTTCAGTTGCCCATGATGTTAGCTCCTCCAAAATAAGGCCAGCAAAGTATTTTGCCTCCACATCTAGGAGAGCAATAAGGCGATAGTTGTTTGGAAGCCTCTTGCTACCTTGTTTATATATCGGGCTGATGATTGAACCGTGCCAGGACTCAGGAAGGGTCTGGGAGAGTCTTATACTATTAAACACTGGTGCTAAAGATGCGCTCCAAAATTCAACATCTGATTTGTAGAGCATAGATGGTAGGCCGTTCGGCCCAGGAGCACCGGTTGGTCTCCCCCTTGATATTTGTCGTTGGATATCAGTTGGAAAAATTATCTTTGACCCTGACTCAAGTACCTTTGGAGGTTTTTTCCGTATTTAATTTGTCAGGTTTTGGTGTATTCGTGGCCATGTGCTCCCCCGTTTCAAGGGGATTTGTGGCGGTGTAGTGGTTGAAGTTTACTTCTTTTTTGTGCTTTGTGGCTTTTAGGCAAGGTTTGTTTGTAACGGCCTCGTCTATAGTCCCAACGTTGTTGAAATGCGTCAATAGATATTTGGACCATACCTCCTCGGTTATGTGCGAATTTTGACCTGGAAGGTCGGGATTCTGTATTCTTTTAACCATTTGCCAGAATCTGGAGCTGTTTTTCTGCTTCCCTTCGTAGACTAGCTTTACCCATAGTTCTTCATTAATTCGCTTCTGATTGCACCATATTGTCCGTTTCAGCTGTGTTTTAGTTTCCCGTAGGGCAGGTTGCAAGCTATAATTTGTTGGATCCTTACGCAACTGTCTCAGTATTTGATTTACTAGTCTTTTTTGTAGTTTCATTTCTGGACATGAGTGATTCCCACGAAAGGGCGTCTGCTGATGACGTGAGTTGCTGGGAAAGTTTTTTACCATTTTCTCCCTAATGGTTTTGATGAAGATATCCCAGACATCCGGCACCTTGGTTGCGTAGCTGGCAACTTGGGAGAAAAGGCTTTTCGCCATGGAACTAATGGAGTCAATGTTCCCGGCGTTACAACGAAGCTGCCTTAAATTTGGGACAATGTCTGTATCAAAGCCTATAAAGGTTTCAGTTTCCAGATGGGAAGTAGATCTTATTATGGCCTCTTGAGGCAGGTGGTTACTGAGGTCGCTCGTACCTATTCTAAAGGAATTTACCCAACAGACCAAGTTTAAAGATGTGAACATGTAGTCAAGATGGGAGGATTGTTTATTCGCGTGGAAGGTGGCAACTGGTGGATCATCGTCAACGTAGCGGCCGTTCAGGGCCCTCAGGTTATGTTGTTCCAGATGTCGAAGTAGGATTATTGAATGCTTCGTTGAATTCTTGTTTTTTATATGGCCTTGTGTCGGCACGCCCCATGCTGTGTTCAAATCTTGGGTAAGGTCGCTAAGTTGCTCTTTATTGATTAGAAGCATATTAAAATCGCCTGCCAAGAAGAATGAATCAGATACGCTTTCTTCCATTATTTTGTTCACCAGTTTGGCCAGGTCTTTCACACCTTTTTTGTTTATCTTTGGGATGAATGTATATATTAATTATAGTCACAGCCTGGAGCTGCTTCTTTAACCGGAGTGAGATCTTTGCCACCTGGGTGACGTTTGGGGGAGGAATATGTAGGTCCATTGCCTCAATTTCGCCTATTGTCGATATCAATGCGAAAAGCATCAGACCGCCTGATCTTCGGTCAAAGGTTGAGTTTTTATTTGCCGGAATACAGCAACACGTGAACCGTTGGAGCTCAAATGCTTTTTCTTCCCAAGTCTCTTGGAGCAGGATAAGGTCAAATGTAGTCAGGTAGTCTAGAAATTCGGGATCATTTCTTTTGCTCGCTAAACCGTTGATGTTCCAGGAGCAAATTCTAATGTCCATCTATCCTTCTGAGGGGTTGGTGAGTTCTTTCCCTTTTTGTCAGTTATTGACAGGTGAACTGACGAATGTGCGTTGAATTGACTACTAAGTGTGAGCAGCTTTTGGTGAAGAACAGCTGCTAAGCTTTTGATATTGTCCAGAATTGGGGTTTTTTAAGTCTCGGGGGCACGGCCCGGGCGAGCTGCTTCTCGCTCCTTTTAATATTGAGATAGTACTTTTTGTGCTAGAGGTCTGGCTAGAGGAAGAAAAGGAGTAGGATAACGAGGTCGCTCTTCGAGTCTCAGCTCTATCCCCCATTGCTGAAACATCGCTACTTCTTCCATGATTTTATGTGCTGTCTCAAGTGAGTGCCAAGTTGCTTTTGTAATGTCTGGGCGATGAGGTTCGGTGTTTGACTGAAACTCTATTTCCAAGAGGTCAGATGAACTGATGTTTGATAAATTTGTTAGTGAATGCATGAGCCTTAGTATGTTACCCCTATTCAGTATATCATTTCTGCTGCGGGATGTGTATTCTGGAATAAAAAGGATTGATGTTGGACTGTTCGAATACTGTGGTATGGTTGGGTCCGGCGATGGTCTCTTGTCACACTGTTGAATAGGTTGAGAAGAGCTGCTTGGGCCTTCTGTGACTGGGGCATTTAGCTGCTCATGTTGGTTGGTGGCTTCAAAAGGGAACTCAGCCCCCGCATCGCGGGAATCGCAAGCAGGTAGCGCCGGGAGAAGCCCGGGACAAGGGCGAGACCGCCTGTTGCCGTCCGGGGCTGACCGAGGCTGGGCTGGGCCATGTTATTAACATTCTAAAAACTGACAAATGACAATGAAGTAAGATATTGCCTATTTTTGTGGTTGACGCTTTTAGAGGATACTTTGTTTATATTGTGTTGGATGGTGGCTATTGTATAGTGAGTGCTACGCAGGTGTCCTAAAACTAGGGGCACTTTTTTATCATTTTTTAGTTCTCTTCCTTATCTCTTATATTTTGTACAAATTTTCAGATAGTTGTGTTACGTTAGTCTGGTAAGAATGAATAAACCAAAGGAAGGTAAACGAAAAGGGGTAATAGGGTTCTGGATGCTTTTTTAGTTAAAGTAACATCAGTGATTGTAAATTAAATTAAGCTGACTGAACGTAGATTGTCATTAGACTTGCAATCGCTGCCGAGACGTCCTGTTAGTCCTAGCCTTAGCCTTAGTCCTAACCTTACTAGCCCAAATTCAGGGGAGGATGTGGTGATAGGAGACCTAGAATCCAACCAGCGTCCCTTATCGGTACCACAGTCGCCTGATATTCAAGAGATCTTGGATTCCCCGTTAGTAAAAAATAAAGCAACTGTCACAACGAGGGCTCAAAAAGTAAAATAGACAAGTGGAAGCGGCCCTGCTGTTTCAGGTAGAAAACAAAAGTGCCAGTTACCTAAGAAACCCCGAAAACAACATATATCTAAAACACAGTCTAGGAAAGGCACACAAGGGAATGTGGAGGCCAGATCAGAAGCACCCACTGAGAATCATGATTCCCTATTGGCAAACATAACACCGACACAGTCTACATCTAACAGATATCAGAATATGGAGGAGGATTATTGGTCTAAAATAGCAGCATTAATGAACGCCCACCTAGAACCTATTCTAGATAAGTTAGTCGATATAGAGAAACGGATATCGCTCAAGGAGAGACAAAAAATAAATATTTGTACTCCACACACTGAATCGAGGCATGAACAAAGTAAACAAATCGACAAAAGTGGAAGTGGGGAAACTATTATATTAGAACCCCCAGGGCAAAATAGCAAACAGCTTGGGACTTTAATAACTAGCAACAAACCCTCGGGGGCAGGAATTAGTAAAAAAATCAGACAGGTCGGGAAAAACCCTTGCCATGGAATGTCCCCGACGCCATCTGCATGTAGATAGTCTAGATTCCAATCTCAGTTCAGTTTCAAAGCTTTTATTCGACATTTGTCATAAAGCCAGCAAATAAAATACATTCATATACATGATTTCTTTAAAAAAAGACAAATAACAATGTCAAAACAGTAAAAAAAAGGACATTATATACATAGATCAAATCCCAAACTACATCACAATCTATTCACAATTTGCATGGGGAGGCGTTATTCATTTCGTAATTTAGCAAACAGTTAATTATCTTCCAGTTAAAAGTATTTACAAGACCAGGTTATTAAAAAAAAAAAATTTATAAACATAATATAAATAGATAAAATGCCAGTATAAAAAAAGATTAAAATGCTATATTTTTAGTCCATGTTTCTTCCTAATCAAGCAGACACTATAAAGATACCTACTAACTCCAAAGGTAATCAAGCTAGAAGTTGAGGATCTAAGTAGTCTTTCGGCCTCACTAAATGATCTTATGCCCAAATTTTTACAAAGAGGTTTTATCCATTTCATACGTTGTATTTTGTAAAAAGGGCAAAAGAAAAGAATGTGGGCCTCATCTTCTTTTTGCTTCAATTCACACAACTTACAATTTGAGTCAGTCCCCTTAGATTGAGCCCACCGACTGGTATGTGCATTTATCTGTAAAATTCCATATCTATATTGAAGATATACGGTTTTAGCCAATGGTGGTTCAACCTCATCCATGAATTGCTCGAATATAGGGGTATCCTTAAATTGTAAAAAATTTTGTGTCAACGAGCCAGTGGCAAGTTCGTGTACTCTGGAGGACATGTAGTTCCAATAAGCAATTTTTACCTGTTCTTTAGAATTAGTTTGCAAAGCAGTTGGATTTTTCCAAAAGTGTGAGAGACCAATCCTTGTAAACCAAGTGGATATATGTCTAAACCACTTGATAGAGTTATATGTGTCCAGTTCCCTAATTTCCAATAAACCGGCTCTATAGTCGGCAAGTTCGGGGGTGGACCACAATCTCACCCAATAGAGTAGTGGCCTCACCCAACATAAAGGGTCTGTGCGTTTTAGGTTGATGTCTAGGTAAACAGGCACCAAAGGCGTTCTTTGTGGTAATCTTAATAGGCGCCTAAAGAACGCATTCTCGTCAATGTCAAATATCTTATTTGAATAGGGCCCCCAAATCTCGGCCCCATACAGGGCTGCAGATTGGGCCTTTGCTTTGAACACTTCTATCGCAGGTGTTATTGCTTTTGAAGTACTCCCTCCATGAATTTTTAAAATAGGTAGAGAGTTGTGTTTAAGTGTCAGCCTACTTTTTTCTAGTTGTTTTTTCCAAGATATTTTGTGATCAAGCCTGATGCCAAGGTAATCAAAAAATTCCACATACTCTAATTTAGTATCATTTAGTACCAAGTTCTTCTTGAAAGTTTTTGGTGGATTAATGGCCATGTACTTAGTTTTAAGAGAATTAATTTCTAGCCCCTTTACCAAACAATAGCTGTTAAATTGATTTATTAGATTTTGTAGACCCTTGGGTGTTTGTGATATTAGAATAGTGTCATCCGCAAATAACAGTGCTGTAATTGCCTCATTACATAATTTCGGAGAATCGTGTTTACACTGTGCCAGATAAGGGGGAATATCATTTACAAATAGAGAAAAAAGGGTCGGGGCCAGCACGCACCCTTGACGTACCCCCCTTTTAACTGGTATTGATTGGGTGAGTTCACCATTTCTTCCCCACCTAACTTTTGCAAAATTATCAGTATGAAGTTTTATGAGGTTAGACAGCAATTCATGCGGGACACCCATGTTCCTTAGGGTATCCCATAATAGGGAACGGGGGACAAGGTCAAACGCTGAGCGTAAATCCATAAAGGCAACATATAGACAACATTTCTTGATTTGGACATATTTCCAACAAATACACATGAACCTGTACACTTGGTCCACGGTGCTTGTCTTTATTCTAAAGCCTGCTTGATATTTTGAAAGAATTTTGGCTTCCTCTATCCAATCTAAAATTCTGTTTAAAATGTGTCTGGCAAATGTTTTTTGTAAAATGTCTATTAAACTTATCGGTCTGTAATTACCTGGATTGTAGCGGTCCCCTTTTTTGTATATGGTAACAATTTCCGCACCCTTCCATGTCTCAGGGATCGGAGTTCCCAGGAGAATAGAATTGCACAGAAAATTTATATAGGGGCACCATACTTCGGTATTATGAGTAAATAAGTCCCCTGGTAGTTTATCTGGGCCTGGGGCTTTGCCCGCCTTGATTGCCTTTATAGCATTCAGGGTCTCTTCAATGCTAAATGTAAGAGGACTACTACACAAGGAAGAAGATTCTTGTTTGTTTTGGTCTGAGGACCCCCCTCCCAAGTCATATAATTTTACAAAGTGGTCATACCAAGTTTTTTCATCCAAGAAAAAGTCTCTATTGGAGCTGCCCGTTTTGTTATTTTTTGTTATTAGGCTCCAGAAGGTACTTTGATCGTGCTTCCTAGCAGCATTTAGAAGATCATCCCAGATCGAGTCATCCCATTCCTTTTTGGCACTAGAGAGAAGTCTTTTATAATCATATCTACACTCTCTTACCCTTCCCTGATCTTTAGATTTCATGGCTTTAATTAAATTACTTTTTGCTAGGCGACACTGCTTATTATACCAGGGTGTCTCTAGCTCCAATTGCCTTCTTGTGCTACCTTTTACATTACTACATGCTTTACTCAGGAGGGGAGTTAATGACTCAACTAAGTGGTAGTGCATTTTGAGTACTTCATAAGAGCCCAGGCTCAAGTTACCATATAAAGGAATGATGTCCGAAAAGGTGTTATAAATACCCATGAGTGTATCTTTTTTAGCTAATATGTGTGGCCACTTTACAGCTCTTCTGTTATTAGATACCTCAACCTCGCCTACCTCACTGGTAGGTTCAGTTATACCATCGGATATTAAGAATGGATAAGAGGGTAGCCCCAATTGCAAGGGGAAATGATCACTTTCTGGTCTTTCCACGACCTTAAAGGTTAGCAACAGATGCCACAGGTTTGTAGTAAGCAGAATAAAATCAATTAATGATTTACAAGACCCCTTGCTGTACGTGTAATTTGCAGGTTTATCAGGGGCCAACCGCCCGTTACATGCCCTTAAGTCATTTGTTATGGTCAGTTCAAAAATCTGCATAGCTGCCACCGTACTTTTGACTAGTTTTAGGCTGTCTAGGGAGGGGATGTCAAGAGCCCTATCTTCATTTTCCATTAAATTTTCGAGACCCTGCACTGGCTCGAATTGGCAGTTGAAATCCCCACCTATAATAATTTTGGAATTTGCATCTAGTTTGGACAAGTACGAACTCAATTGTTCCACAAGCATTGATTCCTTATTTTGGGGGTTGGGTCTATTATAAATGTTTATCAAATAAATATCCCCCATATTATTCGTAGTCAATTTCACTCCAAGCAAGTCATTTGAATCAAAGAACAAGGGTGAGACAGCTACATTCAGGGATATTCTTATCCAGATCAACAAACCCCCTGATGGTCTACCTCTTACAGATGCGATTGCCCCGCAATGGAATGTTTTATAACCAAGTCTGTGAACCACATTGATTGCCCATGTTTCCTGTAAGAGTATGATATCATGCTCTTCCAGGAAGGAACTCCAATTCCTATCACAAAGGTTCCTAGTCAGACCTGCAATGTTCCATGACAATATTTTTAAGTCTTGTTTTAGTGAGCATTGTACTAAATCACCGGCGGGCATATTGCATGCATTTGTCGTTTCCCCCTCATTTAAACCATCCAAAAGCTCACTACCAAGTACCATTTCTTTTGGCTCATCTTGTACCAATAGTGGAATGTTTTGATCCTGTAAAGTGCAAATATCGTCTGGATTCCTCTCTTGGGGGTCTCTGAGGACACTTTCAGGCAACATTTCAATCCCCATAATCTTTAGTGAATCAGTCTCAGGTAGCGTTTCATTAATTCCTAGATCCTTTAGGTGGTCTCTAAGTAAGGGGGAAGGTGTTCCACAGTTTGTATACTTTCCTTCTTGACATTTTCCCCACCATGACCAGTTTTTATCCGTATCCGTATTCAATGGGTACGTTCTGCTAACAGGAGTTACGGGATCAAGAAACGAATATCTGTTGTTCCCTGGCCAAGATAAATCTCTATTGTCATGTATGCGTTGGTTAGGATAAAAGTAACTGAGATCACAGGTTCCGATTCCTAGTTGGCCTCTCCGTTGATTCTGGCTGTACACAAGATGTGCTACCGAAGGGTCTTTAAAATTAACCAGTATGCAGTCCCCTGTTATGTCTTTAGGTCTAGTACCCAACCAGCTAACTCGTCGAACTTGTATGACCTGACAGTTGGTGTTATGTGGCAGAGGTCTGTTTTCCCTCAGCCAATACAGTGTCTTATTTTTCAGTTCATCATAGGATTCCCTTTTGTTGGATTTTAAAGGGGGTACGCCAGTGAGCACTACCACATATGGTTGACACCCCGGGGGAAGGTCTGCATTAGGAATTTTTCTGGGCACAAATTTGCCTGTATTGCGATCTATGAATAAATCTTTATCAATTTTATTATTATTGTTGGGGCCATTGTTGGTTAGACAAACAGGGGGGACTATCCCATCAACCGGCTTTAGAGGCACCAAAGTTTGAGGAGTGGTTGTAGTAGGTGCCATTCTCCCTTTACGTGGCGCCGGATTTGGTGGAACAACCAGTTGTGTACCTCCATCAATTGATTGCACCTTGGGAGGTACTACTTGGGATCCTCTTGGTACCATATTGGCCCCAGTCTGATCTGTCACCTTGTTTTTATTGAGTGGGTGTGTTTGTTGTGATGGTTTGGGAATCACTGAGCTAGAATCTCCCCTTATAGTATCAGCTCCAATCTTGGAGTGAAGTTTTACCAATGTTTTTAGGGCAAAAAAATTGTCCAATGAGCTTTGCTCGAATTTGTCCAAGCGCTCCGAGAGCCCTTTCAGTCTTTCAGTAACTGGTAATAGCAAAGATGTCATGAGCAGTTGGATTTGCTCGATGAGGGGGATAGCTACAGGTAAGTCTTTTGGGCAATTTGTCGGTTCATCGTCCAGCGCTTGAGGGACTAAGCCAGTTACAAGATCACCTCCTTCTTTCTCACTTGCTTCTATTTCTATAGGCATGGTTTCGGGCTCTGTCTCTATAGGCGTAGAATCGGGCTCAGGGGATTTACAATTGAAGCCCCTATACATGTAATTCCTTTGTATTCTCTTAAGAGCCTTCAGTCTATAGGCTTTCCTAGGGGAGAATAGTCTTTTCCTTTTACCTGTACCACAGTTTGCCTTAGGCAGGGGCAATGTTGAAGATTGTCCCACTGGGGCCTCGTGTATCATTATTGATGGCAAAGGCGATTGGTCAGTTGTTGGGATAGCTGGTCGATTTGTTCTGTTAGCCTCGACTGGGGCTCTGCATGTTGTTGGCAAGTCCGGAATTATTTCAAGTAGACCATTATCAGTTTTCGGGTCTGTCACACAGGGCTGCGTATTGCTAGAGTTTGCAGAAATTAAAGGATCTGCCATATTAGTGACCGTTGGAGATCTAGCCTGTGCTAGTGATCCTAAAGAAGAACGCTTGTTTGCGAGGTGTTCCAGCGATAGTCTACGTTCTGCTAAAATAATTTCTTTCTCAACAACAGAGACGGCGCGGGTTATAAAGTTATCCATGGTGCCTATCATTGAGTTTCCCCCTCGCTTTGGGCATCTGCCTGAGCGTGTAGCCATTGGGGAATAGGCAGACATTTGGAACTTGCAGTACGATAAGCAGTGGGTAGTATTTGATGCAGAGAGCCCAGAATAATGATAACTTATATTACCGTGCAATATTTTCTTAGAGGGGTGGCCCGTCCCGGCCCCTACTTGCCCCGGACGGCCACAGACGGCCCGCCCTTTGCCCGGGCTTCGCCCCGGGCGTCCCGCTTGCGTCCCACTAGGCGAGCCGTGCTCAGTGATATAGGTGTAGGGTGGTGGTGGGCGGGGCACGCAGGGGGGCGCTGACCGGTTGTTGCGTGGTCAAGCAGGGACTCCTGGAATAGTGAGTCCCTGCCGCGCTCCTCCCCTGCAGCCTCTCTCAGCCCCGCTGGTGTTGAGCAACAAGAAACGCGGCGGCCAGGCAGCAAACAGCGTTGGTGGGTCCTCCCACGAAGCGGCTCCCGGAGCGGGAGCGGCGAGCAGTTGGAGGTAAGGAGGGGGCAAAACAGCACACAGTTCCCCACAGCGTCTTCGTAGGGATTCCAATCTACATCTGGCACCTCAAACTACACCTCATATTGTTGTCCTAGCAAATACATGCTCATTAACACCAGGGGAAGCGGAAGACTGGCCGTCCCTGAGAAACAAATCATTGCACCTTATCAAAGCTAAAACAGGAATAGGGTATAATTTCCTCTTTCCTGAACTTATCATGGCTCGGAGGGTTGGATGGGTCGGACCAAGTGAGAAAACTTTGAAGGGGGACTGTATAGTCCTAACATTTAGGACCCCAGGGCTAGTGAGAACCATAATTGACAGAATGTCCGGCCAAATTATGGAGACATCAAAAGTAATGATTCTACCATTGGGATTTTTCTATCACCCCCCCCCCACATGGCAACCCAACTTAATAAGAACAGAGAGCCAAAATATAGTAAACCATCAATCAGACTGTCCACCATGGTATCATGCAGATCGCTTTGGCTCCCTGAGTACACTGTCTGAGGTCGACTGACTACAAATGGGTATTTTGAGTAGAAATGATGCTAAAGATATGATTGTTCCCCCATTACATTATGAGTCTTCATATTCCACTGATTCTCTGGGGGAAGATGGAGACCCCCAGTCGCCCCATAATATAGATAGTATGCGGGCTTTGATCATGGTTCTGAAGGAAACCTATGATATGATAAATGTTGATCAAGGGGGGATGGGCATAGCACTATTAATCAAAGTAAAAGTTTAGAAATAACAAGTACTCAACATGATAGATGTCTTTTTCGTTTAATCTCGTGGAATGTGGCGGGCATTTCACAAAGATTGCGAGATGAGGCATGGGTAAAATGTATAAAAACTTTTGATATCATCTGCCTCCAAGAAACCTGGAGTAGATCTGATCAGGATCTAGATGGATATTGCACACATGCTGTCCACGCAGAACCTTCATTAGCAGGGAGGGCAAAAGGCGGCCTAATGACCTCTATTTCGGTAAAACATAATTCACTAAAAATACATTAAATAGTGGCATCCCCATGGTATCAACTGGTCTTAATTGTAAATGTGTTTCCTGTCCCTCTGTTCCCTATAAATTGGTATGGTTCTGAAGGAAACCTATGATATGATAAATGTTGATCAAGGGGGGATGGGCATAGCACTATTAATCAAAGTAAAAGTTTAGAAATAACAAGTACTCAACATGATAGATGTCCTTTTCGTTTAATCTCGTGGAATATGGCGGGCATTTCACGAAGATTGCGAGATGAGGCATGGGTAAAATGTATAAAAACTTTTGGTATCATCTGCCTCCAAGAAACCTGGAGTAGATCTGATCAGGATCTAGATGGATATTGCACACATGCTGTCCACGCAGAACCTTCATTAGCAGGGAGGGCAAAAGGCGGCCTAATGACCTCTATTTCGGTAAAACATAATTCACTAAAAATACATGAAATAGTGGCATCCCCATGGTATCAACTGGTCTTAATTGCAAATGGGTTTCCTGTCCCTCTGTTCCTTATAAATTGGTATTATAATATTTTTGACACTAACATTACATCTGTCATTGATGGCCTACAGGTGGAGATAGCTAAAGTGACTGAAACGCTCTCACCATTGTGTATCTTGTGGCTAGGAGACTTTAATTGCTCCTTATGCCACCAGAGTAGGATCAAGGTTTGTGGCTTAATTGACACAAATGAGCAACCACTTGCACATTTCAAGCACACAAAACAGGGTGATGCTCTGAAAAATATTATTGTGATAAACGATCTTTGTGTTCTTGATATGCCAACTGATGCTTTCTTGGGGTCGATACTTACTTTTCAAGGGACTAGGGGCTATATGAGCATAATAGATTTTGCTCTGATTTCTAGTAGGTATATTCATCTCATTGACGACTTCAGAATAGTCGCAAACCCTTCTGGTGATCATAACCCCTTGTCCTAACGCTTAGCACTGCTGTTGACAGGAAGCTGTCTTTGGAACAGCCTATGAAATATAGCCAAAATCAAGGTCTTAGGCTAAAGTGGAATAGGGTTGACCCCAAAAAATTGGAGGAAACTATTTTTAAAACTAATCAGTTGCAAGTGGATATTTGCCTAACGCATGCCGGTGAGCCTGAACAGATAGTTCGGAATTTTGAATCCCTCTGTAAGAATGTTCCCGGGGATAAGGAAATGGTAAAAAAGGCAAGGAGAATTTACAAGGAAAACATCAATAAACGTAAATTGCAGCTGAAAAAGCAAGCCTGGGATGATCTGGAGAAAGCCTCCGTTTTGAGGGATAATAGATTATTTTGGGAGGTAGTAAATCGCCAGTTCCTCAGTAATGAAAATAGAGATATTATTGCCCATATAGCCGAGGAGACTTGGGAGACCCACTATTCTAGGATTTTTAACGCTAAGGGTGCCCCCTTGATAAATGGGGAGGAAGAGGACATTGTCTTTAATAGTGAAACCGCACATCAACTCAGTCTTTCACTTACCCTGGGCGAAGTGGAGGAGGCGTTGAGAAAAGGTATTCCCCTTAAGGCACCAGGTCTTGATGCTGTACCATTGGATCTATTTAAAAGTAATCCTGATGTGTGGCCACCATTGTTGTTAAATATCTTCAAAGCAAATATTGTTGGGCGTATCCCATTATCCTGGAAAGAGGCAGTAGTTGTGCCAATTTTTAAAAAGGGGAAAAAAAGTTACAGGCCAATTTCTCTAATAGATGCCTCGTGCAAGTTGATGGGGAGAGTGATACTGGCACGTTTGGAGACATGGGCAGACTCTTTTGACCTTATTGTGGACTCCCAGTATGGGTTTAGAAGTGGCAGGGGGACAGTGAAGCAATGTCTCAACCCGGCCATGATTATGGGTAAGTACCTGAAGGCCAGGAGTACCTCGCTGTACCTGGCCTTCATGGACTTATCCAGTGCTTTTGACACTGTTTGCAGGGGGAAACTGTGGTTGTTAATGGAGGGCATGGGTTTTGAGGAACCCTTGGTTACCCTGTTGCGCAGATTACATGCTGCTACTTCTATGGCCTTTAGATATGGCCCAGGGGGTGAGAAAACAAGGCCAATCCCATCAACTGAAGGTGTTTGTCAGGGCTGTATCCTGGCCCCCTTCTTATTTTTAGTTTATACAAACGGTTTGGATTTTTTTTTATTAGAAAAGTGTTCAGACTTTCCCAAAATAAAGGGGAAAACAAATACCGGTATTATCCTATGCGGATGATACCGTGTTGATGACCCTAACTGCAAACAGCATGCAAACACAGACTTCCTTTCATCTCTCCTGTCATCTCTTCCCCCATCCTCCCTCTATGTCTCTCCTCCTCCTTCTCCATGCTCGTTTTACGTTTCCCTTGAGACCTAGCTATTTGGCCAAAGCCCAGTGGAGCTACCTGATAGCTATTGAGGAGATGGGTGTTGCGACTCCCCCTCGACCTTCACCTACCCAGCCGGACTTTGGGCAGACCTTCCTTCGTCTTTCTGCTGTATCTCCCCTTACCCCCTTCCCCTCTATACTCCACTTATCTCAATCTCTATGATCTTGTCATTGTTTTTCTAGCAACTGTTGTATATTGAAATGGATGTAATCTTGTAATTCTGTTGAACCTCATGTAAAGCGCTCTGATACCTCCGGGTCTAGCCAGAGCTATATAAAACTCTTTAAATAAAAATAAATAAATAAATAAATAACATGTTTGGATGCTTTTAACGAATTTATGCTGGGCTTAGATCTTAGGGTCAATTTTACAAAATCGTTCACAATGATCTGTGGCCCAAGTGGGACAAAAACTCGTAGATTTGTCGTAGATAAATTGACTATTGAAAAAGTCCCAAATTTTAATTATCTGGGTAACCTTTTTAATAACAATTTGAGTTGGGACCCCTTAGTAATGTCACGAGTACAAAAGACCACGAGATCAATAGAGGCACTTTTCTGCTTCGCAAGCGAACTAGGCCAAAAACCAATTGCAGAATTAAAAACTTTGTACAAAGCCAAATGTTTGCCTGTTGCAATTTACGGAGCGGGGGTATGGGGATATCAAAATTGTGCCCAACTACAAGTTATGGAAAACAAGTTTTTAAAACGTCTTTTATCATTGCCGAATAGTTCTCTAAATAACTTTTGTCACACTGAGTTGGGTTTAGATTTTGTGAGTGATATCATTCATGTGGCCCCATTACTCCTGTGGGTAAAAATTTGGTCTTCAGAGGATCTGCAGCTTTCAAAAGAAATTTTGAAAGACTGAGTAAACTTGGAGCATGCTATGAAGATCCCATGGTTGCGTCATGTGAAGGAAACTCTCTATGAAATTGGTCCTGGAAACTTTTATGATAACCCAGTTTCTATTACATCGGAAACAAAGTCTAGGATTAAGATTGCATACTGCAATACTTTGGGTCTGTTAAAAAACAATGAAAATTTGTTATACCAGATAGTTAAACCACAGCATCAATTTTATTTATCATTCACCATGCACACGCAATGGCGTTTTTATTTGACCAGATTTCGACTAAATGCACTGCACTTTTTAGTAGCTTTTCCGAAGCAAGGGGGCTGGTGTGAGAAGCTAACACCCTGCCCATGTGATAATGAGGCACAACAATGCACTTTGCACTTTGTGCTTTATTGCACACTCTATAAAACTCCAAGAGACCAATTTATTAAACCCATTCTAAGAGAAATTAGACCTTGTAACATTAGAGAAGGTTTTGAGCACCTAAGGTCGTTACAAACCCTGGCCATTTGTAGTGCTATGCTTAGTTTTATCAGATTGGCACTTACAATAAGGAATCGTTACTAATAGCATCCTAATTTGGCTTTTGATATTCTGTGTTTTAAACTGAAAGTAGAAGAAATTAATGGAATCGAAATGTATATGAATATACTAAATCTGTGTGCATATTCTTTAGGCAGTCACCTTACTAAAAACTAAGTAGGCTGGTGTGAGAGGCCAACCTCCTGAGATATGTGACGCCGTAGATTGATATTGTATAGCAAAATTGTATATTGGCCTTTACAGCTTATAAAAATATGTAAATAATTTATTATAGTTGTAAAATTAGGTAGGATGGTAGTAGTGGCCAATTAATTCACACATATGATTTTTAATGGATAGTGCACTTTATACCTGTTAAGATTTTGTATCTATTCTTCCCCTGATATCATTTTTAGAAACATTGGAATATTTTATAAATTTTATATAGAAGATAATGTTCATTGTAATGTGTTTGTGATTCTATGCATGTTGAGTGCCCGAACCTCTGGACAAGAAAACCCGTTTGTGAAATTGTATGTTAAAAATGTATACTTTTATGATTCTCTGTGAATCGAATAAAGTTACTTATGATGATGATGATGATGATGAGTTGAACAAGAGACTACAGAAGCAGACCGAGGTCTGCAAAATAAACTTAAGTCTTTTAATGAGTAAATGAAAAGAGATGAAAACAAACTGAATTATTGAGCGCATCTACGCCTTGGGGTGTTTTGAGTGAAGTGCACCTCTGCTAATCATTCCTTGTCCTCAGTTAGATAGCAAGGATAATGGAGGCCGGGGAACTCCATTAGCATGGGTAGGGTATCGAAGCCGGTATCACCGCTTGCAAGAGCATAAAACAGAATCATACTGTGTCTGAATCCACTGATTGCGCTGTGTAATATTATGATATGCATTGTGATTAAAGTACTTTCTTTTTTACACTGCTTTGGTATCTGATGGTTGAATGTTGACTTACGAGTTCCCCTCGACCTTCAATTCTACTTTTCCACGATCAGTCAGGTGCATAAAGGGGTTTCTTGGCCCAATATGGCGGGCCTCAGTGGGACAAAAAACAGTCAACCGCCTGTGTCGGGGGCCCTGTGCCCCCTGCGTGCCCTATTGCCGCCCCAAAGGGAGGCTCAAATATCCCCTCATCAAAAGAAATGTTCGCCTCTCTTCTCGAGTGAAATAAGTGATGACTTAGTTAGTAAAATGTGTCAACTGATTATTGAGTTCTCAGGGAAATCAGTAAACAAAACACATTGAAAAAAACGCCGGCATAGTGTAGTGTTCCATCGACTGCATTACATTACAAAGAAAAAAGTCATTTCCCATTCAGGAAATAGAAACCACTGCAAGTCATAATATGACAACATTTTACCAATGTGGAAGATGGGTTATCTACATCATTAAATGCAATTGATTGCTCCTCTCATCTGAAACGCAGAGAGAACATTCTGATAATAACTAAAATCAATCAGGAATAAATAATTACAAAGAAATTGCAGTAAATTAGCTTCAACCTCTGACAGTGTTGAAGTGAGAAATGAGCATCTAGGGAAGAATATGCAAAGGATAGGAAGTGTGTGGCTGAGTGGAACATTAGTTTACACTGGAATGTGTCAGTGCCTAACGGGGGTGAAAGAAAGTAGAAAAATCACAATTTATTTCAGCTTATATTGCCTAGGACCTTGACTTGCATGTCGAAAGATAGCAATTTGGTCTGATGTTTGCTAGTGTTTAATTCGATATATATTTCTTTGTTTTTGTTATGGCTCTCTTTACGGTTTCCAAGGAGAAAACGTACTAACCGTATAAATGGAAATACAAACTGTTCCTTTGCTCATGCACACAAAGAAAATGCCACTTGGCATGCCATTGCCTTTTCTTAACTGGCATGGTGCACACTTTCAGCAGGCGGGGGTAGGGATTTTTTTTCTCAATGATTGATCCCTTCTTTCCCTGTACACATCTATGCAGCTGTGCACTGCCGCTAATTCTCAATTGCCGAATCTTGCCTCATGCAAATCAGTCCAAGTTTAATTTATCAAATGCTTGGTCTGATGCAAACTGCAGCAGACTGTGGATTCATTTCGAATCTGTTGTAGTATGCAAACCGATTTCTCTTTTATCTGTGTACACAAATCATGAATCTTTTCAGTGGCATATAATGCTCTGAGACTGTTTAAGCAGCACTTTGCCATGAAAGAGATCTAGGGCCTATCCTATTATACTTCAGGGCCCCAGGGGTACCAAAAACAGGCACACCTTCCAGATGCGCCGCGAGGCACTGTAAGTAATATAGACCCTGGATTGTAGCACATTGAGCTTCATTAGAGGAGTTTACCTCAGAAATGACTCTCTTCGAGATGGCAATCCCCTGAAAGGAGGTTGTACAATGTCTTTCAGGTGCATGCACGTGGTTCCTGAATGGTAGTGGTTCTTAATCTTTTAACTTGTAAGGATGCGCACTTGGGGGATCATTATGATGGCGGGTGGACATCAGTCCACCCGCCATCATAACGGTGATGGGACCGCCCTCCAAACGTGCAGCGGTCTCAATAGTTCAATTAGGATGTGCCTGCCACACTGGCGGATGCATCCTGGCCTTTTCACATTGCGGACGGTGCTGCTGGCTGCAGCACTGTACGCAATGTGAAAATGCCACAATGTGCATTTCCATGCACAACGTGGCAGATACCACACGGCGCCTGCCACCTGGTGCATAGAAATGTAGGGGGATTCCCCATAGTGCACCCCCCACAGGGGGGGCCCGCAATGTGCCCCCAAAGCCAGTCTCCGCCTATCTATTTGCAGCGGGATATCTGCCGCAAAAATACAGGTGGAAGGTCACACCCTAATCACTACGGCGGTGTCTGCACGGCACCACCACAATGATGCCCTGGTTCTGGGTTACACAAGGTGGGTAGAAAAGGACTGCCTAATTTGGTGGTGGGTGAATCAAATTATGATGGTGGGAGGATCACCACTGCCAGCCCGGCAGTGACTATCCTCCTACCAGCACAATGAGCACCTTAGTCATTACTGGAACCCGGGACCCTCAATGAATCATTGTGGGAGTATGCTGAACACAAGCTCAACAGTTTTGATAATTTGACTCGCAAAACAATACGGAAGTGAGCATTCATCAAACAAATACAGGAATTGAAGAAATATTTCATTTAATTTACAAGCAAATATAAGAAATCAACATTTTTATTGTAATGGGAATGTTGGAGCTTTTTCAAATTCATTTTGGTGCTGTATTTATATCCACTGCAATAATCTCTTAATATTATTTAATTTTGTTAGCAGTCGGGGAGCCCCTGAAAAGGCATTGCAAGCCCCTAGGGATCCCCAGCCCACAGATTAAGAGCCGCTGCTCTATGGTATTTCTTATTGTAACAACATGATACATCCATTGAAAAACAGTTCTACAGGCAAATTCATTTTACCAAAGGTAACTGCCTGGACAGGGGAGTGTGTGATCTTTAGTATGATATAAGGTACAAGGTACTGCTGTAGGTGCCATTTCAGAGCTTACATTTTGCAGGTGATTTCGGATGGTGGGCACAAGTTCTCATTTTCGGAAACATGCACTTATTTTTCATCATCAGACCTTTATATGGAGCAAGAGAAAGACATTCAGAAAGGGTGTCTTTTGAAGTGAACGATAGGAAAACTGTGGCAAAGAGAAAAAGTGGCGATGGAAAAAGAACTTGCAACAGTGAGGTAAAAAGACATAGGGCTCGATTATGATGCGGGTTGGAAGGGCTCTGACCAGCGGTCGGAGCCCTCCTGCCCGCATCATAATCACTGATTCGGATTCCCTTCTGACCAAGCCATTTTGATGGGCTTGGTCAGAAGAGAATTTGAATCAGTCTTCCAAATGGCTTACAACGGGCTCGGAGAGGCTGTCAGCCATTTGGAAGGCCCACAGTAATCCCCCGGCCGGCTCTCTCCGGCCGGAGGGATAACAATGGCAGTTTCCCACTGCCTTTTTGTGCCAGCCTTTCCTGTACAAAAAGTTATTGGAAACAGATTGGGGACCCCTAGCAGGGCCCCCATGGGTGCAAGGCCTAGAATGGCAGCCTAGGGGGCACCTATTGTGCCCCCCGTTGATCCCTGTACCCGGTGGCCGGCACCTTGAGGTGCCTGCCACTGGGTGCAGGGATGAACTGCATCCCTGCTCTTTGCTATGAGAGCATGCATTCCGTTCGGAATGCATGCTCTCATAGCAAAGTATAGGATTGCGACCGAACAGGTTTCAGTTGCATCCTAATTCCTGGGCTGAAACCGATGAGTGGAGGTCGTTCGGTTCCAGTTCCAGAATGATGTCGGACAGGCTCAGGTCCGTTCAGCATCATAATTGTCGCCAAACTATAGGACAGCAGATGAAAGATTCATGAGTTTGAATTTCCTAGTTCCTTTCGTTTGCTTCACAAAAGCAGGCAGTTATTGCTTTAGTGATGTCCAGACTGGACTATTGTAATGCCCTATATTTGGGTATAAAGAAGTACCTGGTTTGCCGTTTGCAGCTGGTGCAGAATGCGGCAGCCAGATTGGTGATGGACCTTCCGAAATACCACTCAGTCTTGGCTTCTCTCATCAAGCTGAATTGGCTTCTTCTTGATTGAAGAATTCTGTTTATGGCACTATGTCTTACCCACAATGCTTTCTATGCCTAGGCCGGGATTCCATTAAAGGGCGGTTTCAGCGCTATGTTCCTACTAAGCAGCTTAGATCTGCTAGGAAAAATCTGCTGACAGTTCCAAGGCTTAAGAAAGTTAGATAGGGAGGCAGGGCTTTTTCCATTGCTGCTGCTAGGCTATGGAATTCCCTCCCTGGAGATCTCTCTGGACAAGAGTCACACGCCCTCTTCCGCAAGGCTTTGAAGACCTGGCTCTTCACAGAGACATCAGTTTGAGCTTGTTTTCTTAATTCTGCATGACAGTCCCTTCTGTTAGCACCTTGACGCCCTTGGGCTAAGTTTGCGCTATCGTGTAGTCTAAAAAAGTACCCTGTCGTGCAGGATCTACAATGTTTACGGATAACATAAACTGTGGGTCTGGTGTTAGACTGGCTCTGTACACCCCCGCCGCATATATTAGCCCTTGGTTCGCATTAGCTAACTTTCAGTGCCACTAGAATCTCCTGTTATCAGAGAGATTCGTTTTTGCAACCTTAGAACACAATAATCTCAGAATTGTGGAAACAATATATTACTTGCCGTCCAATTGCTCATGCTTGCTTGTTTTTGCTCTCAGAGAGATACAGAGAAGAAACAATTGAACGTGGTTACAATAAGAATTTATTGTAAGTAATTCTTCCCATGTAGAATAAGTGTGCAGTTACTACTGTAACACAGAGATATAGAACCAGCAGTACAGCGAATAAGAAGAAATAATATTGTTCTACCATTTTGAAACAGTCATAAACCTATACATGAATATAGAATGCATTTATAATATAAAGTGCGTATTCTTAAGATGCCTGACTAGATGTACCTAAGTGTACCTAGCATAAGAGTAGGTGCTAGAGAGCCTAAGCCTAAGAGCCTAAATTCTAAGAATCTAAGAGCCAAGAATCCCGCTGGGATTTAGTCAAACCCCTATACCTGAATAGTGAGAATGTGGGACTTCATCCTGGACTGGAGCTGGACACCCTGCAAGGGATCGTCAGACCACTGTCAGCTGAAGCGATTGTCGCAGGGATTCTGCTTCTACACAGAACTGGGCACAGAGACCCAGGACCTCAGTGAATTGTGGTGTACCAAAAACTCACCTTAGTGCCTAGAAACCCTAAACAGCTAGCATCAGTGTCACATTAGCTCTTCATCCTATAGCAAAGGAACCAATGATTAGACAACCCAGAACATGCGACTTGGGTTATACCCAGAAATGGTGGGAAGCAAGAACACTCTTTCGTTATACTCTCATACCAGTCCACAACAGGAGTAAAAAAGAGACCCAGGAACGGTTAAAATATTTATTTTAACGGGGTGCTCTAAGATGCATTATCTTTGCTAACATAAGCAGACATATGATTAGAAATAATACGATCAGCATTGTTACAATTCCATAAAAGACAAAAGGAGAAATCATATTACAATGATGGTGAAAAAAGGTCTTATAGCGCCTAGTATATCACCCTCCCTACCTAGGAACTATGGGCCAGATGTAGGTAATTCATATTTACCACTTCTTAAATACCGAATTTTACCGATTCGGTATTTAAGAAGTGGTAAATATGAAGGGGGGAGATGTAGGTATTTCCAGATGTGGAAATACCGAATCGTTAAGATTTGGTATTTACCGAATCTGGAAACACCGAATTGGTATTTCCTATTGATTCCTATGGGCTGTGAAGCCCATAGGAATCAATGGGCAATACCGATTCTGTAATTACAGAATCGGTAAATACCGATTTTAGCAAGGGTGCAGGGGGTGTCACTTTGACACCCTCTGGCACCCCTGTTTTAGGCTTGTGTGCCATGTGGCACACATACATGCCCTTAGGGCATGTATGTGTGCCACATGGCACAGGTGTACATGCACAGATGTGCATGTACACCTGCATCGGTATTTTACCATGCAATTGTATTGCATGGTAAAATACCGATCTTCAAAGCCCTGTGTCAATGTGCAACTTGGCACCTACATACCGAAAATGCATTTTCGGTAATTTTACCGACCGGTATATTTACCGATTCGGTAAATTTACCGAAAATGCCTGTTTCCTTCCCCCTACATCTCAAAATCCAATTACCGGTCGGTAACGGCCGAATTCGGCCGTTACCGACCGGTAATTGGCCACCTACATCTGGCCCTATGTTTTATAAAATATAGAAGGTCTCTTAGGCTGGTTTGGGGGACCCCATACCTCCAAGATCAGCAGGTGTGAATCACATCAGGATCTGCAAAAGCTCTCTGTCTCTCTGAAAAGACAGGCTTCTTCCAAGAGCCTGAAATCATGCTTACAGTGCATTATTAAAGGCGCCAGAATCATGTTGGCTGCAGCTGCATATATGTTATGGCTAAACTGTGAGACGATCAGCCCGAACAACAGCTACTTTGTTATGATAATCTTGGAGGCTTTAGCACTCAGTGTGCAGACTAGAGTCATGATGTAAGTCTAGGGATGCTGAAAACAATCCATTCCCATGTGAAGCATTTCAAGCAGCCTAACTTACAAAAACAGTTATATGCAGTGTCATGTGCAAAAGCAGTAAAAAGGTAAAATGGCGTTTAAACTTCTAATAAGCCTATGCTAGCGTAGCAAATGTGAGTAACAAGACCCAGCCTGTCATGTCGGAGTTGCAGCGTCTCTGGTCAGTGTGTCGGCCTTGAAGTCTCGGTTCCCTCCTGCTTACTGATAGCAAGAGGTGCTGTATTTATACAGTCTATGCATGTGTGTTGCCCATTGTTCAGTATGAGGATGACATTGGGGATTAAACCTTGTGCGCCGATGGCAGAGGTGAAGTGTACCTCCTGGAGAGTCTACTCATTAATTATTCATATGTGCTAAGGATGACGTCTTAGCAATATCGGTCGGGCAAAACCCATCCTCGTGATAGAACTATGGGAAAGGTTTAGACCATAAAAGGCTGCAGACCTTATAAGGCATGATGTCCTTGTAAGGCATTCTGTCCTTATTTGGAGTTATGTTCTTATAAGGCTCGTTCATATGAAACAATGGGAGCTGATGTAGGGAAAGTGCAAAATGTTCCCTCGACCTATATTAGGGTACCGATATGAAATGTAACAGTGTTTAAGAAAGCTAATATTCATTCATTCATTCATTCAATGAAGAATTGGCAGCAATGGTTTTCATCAACATGTGCATTCTGTACCTCCTGGAGAGGCTCCTAAATAATACCCGGGTCCCTATATTTATTTATTTATTGACGTACAAATTACAAATTACTTGCTGGCTAGTGCCCATTGCGAGAGGTATGCAATCATGAATTACATTTCTTTCTGCGGGCTGCAAGATGGCGTAATTAGTTTTTATATTTAAAACAAATCTCTCTTTATTACATTTTAGGGTTAGTATAGACAACCTTCTCACATTATGACCTTTGTGACATGCAACAGGCATAGTTTTCCCCCTTACACTGTCTCATGAAAATGGTGATGATTTGAATCACATAAAGGTGTGTAAAGTGCAACCAGATAGGATACCAGATCTACCTATGATGATAGGGTGACCGGGAAGAAGCAGAGGAAAGGTGGAGGATTAAGGGCTATCCACAACTTTGAGAGCAAGACAAGCACATTACATCAATAATCGAGGCACTCTTTACAACTTCTGCTTGACCTCCTCATGGGATAGAAAGTAGTAATCTAATTTTGCAAATCCCCTGCTTACAGTAATGTCTATATCTCATATCCCCTTCTCTTGCATGCCCATCCACTGATTCTCTGTGGTCATGGGCCATGCAGGTTATGTATCGCAGGTATCAGTGCTAAACTTTTGGCTTCTCTCTCATGTTTGTGTCCCTCCTCTCCATGTTACGAAAGCAGTTCACTGATGTCATTACCATAAATAAAAAGTATCACAGAATCTGTTGCAATGCCAATAGTCTTGCAGTTGAGGTTGAGGGCGTGAGGTTAATGAGGGGGTTGAATTTAGTATAAAAGTGGGGAGTGCTTAGTAGGGAGGTGGCAAGCATGATCAGGTTACCAGTTGTTGCTGGAATAATAATTTACCCAGAAAAAACAAAGACAAGAGGCGTTTGCCAAACCAGGAACAGTTGGTTTAATTAATTTCTGCAGCCGGGAGTGCAAAAACAGAAATGGGTCTGATGACTGACTCAAAGTAAAATCATTTCAAACATCTTTTTATACATTTCTTGGAGCATCATAAAACAATTCATGAATCCTGTTTTGGGAGTACAATTTGGGCCTGGTCATAAAGCCTTAAATTCCTCCCACTTGTTGACATATGCAGGTGGGTCTCGACCTTGCATAGACACAATGGGGGCCAATGGGTAACGTGTTCGAAAGTATAATGTAACAACGCGTGTTATTACAACGCGTGCTGTTACATCGCGGTCGGTACAACGACTGCGATGTTACCACGCTATGCAATTACAACGCAAGTCTTTACATCGACTTGCGTTAGATGGCGTGCTAACATTAGAAAAGTGTATTTTACTTTTCCAACTCCAGTCCACTTATCAGTAGGGAAGGTGTTGGGATAGTAAACGACACTATTTTTAATGTTAGCACGCCATCTAGCACATGACGAAGTAAAGACTTGCGTTGTAATGGCATAGCGTGGTTACATCGTGGTCATTGTAACGACCGCGATGTAACAACATCGCGGTGTACTGTCCGCGTTTTTAATAATGTTTCCCATGTGTTCTGATGTCCCGCATGGGGCATGCATGATCACGGCTTTGTGTTGTGTGGGCTGTGTTCTCATTGACTGACTGTTCCTAACTTCACGTGGCATCTAACTTTATTGTGTTTTGAGAACGTGTGCTTCTCTGGCCATGTGTATTTTATTGTGGTCAATCTCCCACGACCATTGAAGTGGCACTGCCTATCTCTGGGACTAATCTAAGTTATTTCTATTTTTGCATCTGTCCAGCTGGCTACGTGCCACCCCACCTGGGATCTGTCAATCAGTAGCCTTGGGCCTGCAGCATAGGGCCTGTCTGACCAGGCATTTCTTACTTGGGGTTGATGGAGAGGTCACATCGGTAGATTTCGACAACATTGATTTGATTCCATTTTTGGACACATCATTGTCTAGAAAGGGACATCAAATCCTAAAGATGAAGTCCATTTAATACTGTATCACCTCACTATCTCTTAATGGGTAACAGTGGTTAATTATTAAGAGGAGGGGTGGGGAAGACAGGAAAGAAATTCAGATATGTCCTTTTACTCATACTACACACACACACACACAACAATTATCTTACAAAATGTATTACCACTAAATGCCTGATTTTTCAATGTATGACTGATGTTTGAACCTGTATAGAAAGGAATGATTGCTTCTGTATGTGTTAGACATTCAACCACTCTATTAGTAGCATGCTTCATCCTGGTTCCTAAAAATCAGGATGTGTTTAACTATGTTCCAGAGAGCACTTTGGATAGTTTTCCACCGGGGTCTCAAAGGAAAAAAAAGAACTCAGAACACTTAGTTATCCCTTTATCAGTAGTGTTCTTGGTATCATTAAAACATATAAATAGTGAGTGTTTTGGAAATTATAGCCCTACAACCTATGTGAAGTTCACATGGTTCAGTCCTATTTTTAGTGGCCCATGGGGTCCCAGGCTTTCATCAGAACTGTGAAATAAATGCCCCGGAATTACTGGTTCATACACGTCCGTCAGTTGAGCCTAACTAATTCGGACAGGACATAGATAGAACTTGTTAGAAATCAGGACCTGTTTGCAGTGTCCCCCCACCTTTTGCTCCCCTTTGGACTACCAGTTGCTGGATGTCTGCCTCTGTCTGTGCCCTGTGCTCTGTTAACCAGACCCAGGGCCTTTGATCAGATTAACAGTATATGGTAATTAGGTGTAATAACATTTGGTACAGACAGCCTAGCTGTAAGTCTCTAGTATATAATAGGGCATGTAGGTTTAGATGCCCAGTAGATTTAATGCACTTAAGAGTGCACTACTGTGCTGCACACTAGCATTTTAAATTCAGCCCTGACTTTCAGGCTGCCTTAACGTTTAAGTTATATGCAAATTCAACTTTGGAATTAAAGGTACTTCCAAAATCTCAAACTCCTTTAGTTTACAAATAAGTCTTCCCTAAGGTCTCCCCATGGTGCCCCAGAGGTAGGGTGCCTTATAACTATTTGCAGGGACATTATAAAATATGTTTTGTATACCCTAATGAGGGGAAAATGGCAATTTAATTTTTCTCCATTGTATCCACTGCATCCATAGGGTAAAACAGGAATATTTCATTAAAATATGACTATTGGAAGAAAAGGGCTAGAAATATGCTTCAAAGGATAATACAACAAGTTGCCGCTGATGGGTTTATTATAACTATCATAGAAAATAAGTTACAGAACTTTCTTTTCTGTAAGCCAAAATCCGGTCTTCCAGCAGTCATGCTCTGATTGGTCAGCCTCTGCCAGGCTGATCCAAGCAGTCTTAATGAGGTGTGAAGTGGCCTGATCATAGACAATGGATTTCCTGTGGGATGAGAACTGCAAGCTGCAGAGCAAAAGGCAGGATGAGGGTGGAGTATCCAAATTGGTCTTCAAAGAAGAAATCACAGTTTATGGCAGCACTGGCTCACGCCCATATGCTGCACCCCCCAGCCAGACAGGAGCCACTATAAATAGATTAGCAGAGGGGTTGCAAGGGTGCCCCCATGCTTTACGCCCAGGGACAATGAATACAAATGGGAGAGCTGCACAGCAACTCAGATCACTGCCTGAAATAATCAAGAGAAGAAGGACTGCCCTTATGGATCCCCTGGTCTGTACCCCAAGAGGACTGCACTCATAAGGACTGCACATGGAAATATAGCCCTAAAAACTTTACCTTGCTTCAAAAGGATTAAGGAGGGACTCACTGAAAGCAGCAGGTACAAAAGAGGTACAAGACATCCCTGCCTGAAAATACAAGAAGAAAAAGGACTGTCCTGTTGGAACCCTAGCAAGCACCAAAAGGATTACACTCAGAATGAGTGCACCTGCTTCACAATTTGGACCTGTAGCCCTAAGGACTTAGTCTTGCTTAATAAAGTGGAAGGAGTGGAATCCCTGAAAGCAACTGGTTAAAAGAGCTCCACCTGCATCCTCTCCACCAAGAAGAACCCAAGTGGGCTTCGTGCACAGAACTTTAAAGGATTTAGGGCCAGATGTAGGTAGCCCAATACCGGTCGGTAACGGCCGAATTTACCGAATTTCGGCCTTTACCGACCGGTATTGGGCATTCGGGATGTAGGGGACCCAAAATCATCCGAATCTGTAAATTTACCGAATCGGTAACGTTTCCGATTCGGAAAATGTACCGAATCGGAATAATTACCGAATCGGTAAATTTTCCGAATCGGTAATTAAGAAATTGATTTTTGAGATGTAGGTAACCTCTCAAATACCGAATTTGCATGAAATTCGGTATTTAAGAGTCGTAATTTACCATGGATTGAAATCAGGTGGTAACCAGGTGCAGGCTATAAAAAAGCCCCCAAAATGCAACAGTTTCACCAGAATGGCGGCATTCTATGTCATTGCGAGGCGGCTACGGCTACAAGCAGAAGGAGAGAGGGTCTGGAGGAGGGAGGAGCAGGTGTACAGGCAGAGGATCACTCTATTCCAGCTAACTGAGCCAGAGATCTTACAAAGGTACAGATTGGCTCCCCAAACTATCCTGGACCTTATCAGGGACCTCCACCCACTGTTGGACCATCCAACCCCAAGGGCACACGCCATCCCACCCCATGTGCATGTGCTGTGCAACCTATACCGGCTTGCATCTGGGAGTTACCAGAGTGTGGTTGCTGCGGTAGGTGGGGTGTCCCAGAGCTGTCTGTCCTGTTTCTTTAAAAAATTCCTTGATGCCATGTTGCAGAGAATGCATCACTATATCAGCTTCCCTGCAACGCATGCTGAACTGCTCAGGACAAAGACAGACTTTTATCAGATGGGGCATTTCCCAAACATCATTGGCTACATTGATGGTACCCACATACCAATATGCCCACCCGCTGCCACAGAGTACATTTATCGGAACCGGAAGTCCACCCACACCATAAATGTACAGGTGATCTGTCATTCCAAATACATGATCACTGACATAGAAGCCAAATTCCCCGGGAGTACCCATGACTCCTACATCTTCCAAAACAGTGGTTTCTACGCACGCCTGACAGCGGGGTAATTCGGCGAAGGATACTTGCTAGGTAACACTCTGTGTGAAACTCCCTTCATACGTATTGCAGGTGGATGTGTGTGTGTGTGTGTGTGTGCATGTGAGTAATGTTTTTTCTTCTTACAATTAGGGGACAGTGCATATTCCCTCCAGTCCTTCCTCCTCACACCCTACCTCAACCCTAGCACACCAAGCCAGAGGAGATATAACAGGGCACACAAGACAACCCGAAACATTGTGGTGCGCACTTTTGGTATGTGGAAGAGCAGGTTTCGCTGCCTCCATAAGAGCGGAGGGGCCCGCCAGTACACACCTATCACCTGCTGCAAGATGATAGCAGCCTGTGCAATGCTGCACAACCTTGCGGTCAAGGAGGGCACAGCAGTGGATCTCTCAGATTATGAGGACCATGATGATGAGGAAGCAGTGCCTGAACCACATGCATCTGGAGTGGCAACACCAACTGATGGCAGACACAGACGGGATGAGATCACACGCAACTACTTTTAAGTAAGTAAAGAGACACAGACAGGTGGAGTATGCACCAAATGTAGTTTAATCTGGTAATGAGGTAGGTTATTAAAGCACAACTGTGCAACAACATGTATTTAACTGCAATGATGTCAGTCCTGGTTCACCTCACCATGAACTGTAAAAGTCATTTCCTTCCTCGCTTCCCTGTAACACCTTAGGTTGCTCACCCTGCTCACTGTCTTGCTGGCCTGTGGCCTCAGCGTGGCGCCTGCTCCTCCTTGTTTCAGGGACAAGGGTGCTTCCTATGCTGCTCCTGCTAGTGTTATCCTCACTTACAGGCACATCCAGAGCAGCTGTTTGTGCAGTTTGGGCATTTAACAGCACCTCAAGAGCACTGGTCATCCTGCCCATGCCCCTAGTGACCTCATTGGTGTTTTGGGTCATAGCCTCCTGAATGTTACTGCTTCTCCTACATAACAGGGATGTGGCAGTGGCCAGGCGGTTGATGGCTTTATTTTGGCCATGAGCATGCTGTCTTTCCTTGCGCCTTGCCTCGAAATCAGTATCTAGTTTGGTGCATAGCAGCTGCACCAAGTGGCTAATTCCGCGCATCCCTGCTGCCATCTCTTTGTTGACTTGTACCAGCTCAATGATGCCCTTTCCTATTTCTCCTGTGTTGCTGTTCAGGGTCCTCATTTGTCGTTGGCATGACTGGATGGCTCTTCCCTGCATCCTCTGTATTCTCACCATGCTCCCCTCCAGACCACGGAACACACTTGGACCCTCAACTGGTGCATCTGCTGGCCTCTTTTGGACTCTGTGGTGTCTTGCACCACTATAGGCCACCCCTGCACTGGAGTGCGTTGTACCAGAGCTGACATCTGCAGGCAAGTTGTGTGTTTCGTCCCCCTCAATGTCAGCTGCTACTGACTCCATTTCTAGGAGTGGGGCCACAACATGCCTCCTGCTGGGTTGTGATGCAGGTGTGGGATCATGCTGTGATGCTGGCATTCCTGGGGATGACAGCAACAGAGGGGATTGAGATCTGCCAGGGGACGCCAGGAAATCTTGAGGCATTTCTGAGTCTTGTGCAGGAGGATAGCTACTTGATACACCTGTGACCTGTGGTACGGTGTGGGTAGTTGGACCTGCTTCCTAACTCTCCTCCCTCTCAGGTGGTGTGCCTTCAGTCTCCTGCGAACGCCTGCGAGACGTTTCACCTGTGGACATATGAGCGTACATTAGCTAAGCGCTACTGTCTCACAGTCACTACAATTAAATATGTGTCACATTGGTTATATTCTCTATGCAGTCATTTCCTTCACTAGTTGGTTGTTGTGCTGTATGACATGTTATTACATCTCCTGACTACATATTGCATCATGCATTGGCCCTGTATAGTGCTAGCAGTACTGGACTGGGGTTCACTTGCCCACAAAGGGTACAGGTAAGGATGATGGTATGGGGGGAATGCTGTGCATTTGTCTTACCTTTTTTGCTTGCAGCTTTGGCTGAGCTGTCTACTTCTCCCAGTCCGCAGACTCTGTCTGGTTCAATGGTTGAGGCCACCATCTCCTCCAGGTCAGTAAGGAGGGGTGCTGGGTTCTTGCCTCCACCAGTTTTTGATGCCTGCTTGTGCTGTTCAGCCAATTGCTTTTTGATTTGGCTCCTGAGGTCATAAAATCGTTTTTTTAGGTCCTCTGTGTCTCTGGTGGTCACCCCAACTGCATTTACTTTGTCCAAAATGTCCAGCCAGATTTTTCTTTTGGCAGATTCTGCCACAGTGAGGGACTGCCTGCCAAACAGTTTGTGGTGCACCTTCACCACCTCCTCAACAAGGACCTGCAACTCCATGCTGCTGAATTTGAGTTTCCTCCTCCTCTCAGGCTGCTCTTTTTCCTTGCTGCTTGCCATTTTACACTTTTAAAAGTGCACCAAACCCTTTCTGCTGCTCAGTGACTCAGCTCAGCTCCAACCTCCTTTCCAGGAGCTTCTAATTAGTTGCAGCTGCCTGTGTAGCCACTTCTTGGGAGGGAGCGGGAGGGTGGTAGCACCTGATTGGCTGCCTACTTAAGTTTCACGTTTGTTTGCTTTTTGATTCGGTATTTACTGAATCGGTATTTACCGAATCGGTATTTCCCATGCATTCCTATGCGCCAAAAGGCCCATAGGAATGCATGGGGAATACCGATTTGGTAAATACAGAATCTGTAAATACCGATTTTGCATTTTCCGATTGTCCGATACCGAATTTTACCGAATCTGTATTTTTTACCGATTTTTTATCTGTATACCATTCACCGATTCTAAAATACCGATTCAGTAAAATTCGGTATTTTAGAATCGGTAAAATCGGATTACCTACATCTGGCCCTTAGCAAATTGCATTGTGAGAAAAGTAGTCTCAACATCCCAAGTACTTTCACAGGGTTTCCAGACCCTTGGCTTGGTGTGTTGGACACTTTGAACCCACAAGAGGAACTTCAGGAAGATGTTGCAGAAGGTTTGAGCAACTTTTGTAAAAAGCTCCATAAGTTGACTAGGTACATTATGAGGGTTGCAGTCCAAGTCCCCAAGAGGCAAACCAGAGCATCTGAACCCTTGGCAGGTGCTGTGGGCCTGCATCAAGAAATACTTTTGGAAGTAAGTGTAAAAATGTTACATCATCGGTGGCCTGAATTCTGGTCTTCGTTATTGGCAGCTAAGCGCTAGATTTACTTTTAATCTTTAAAAACTCATATCTCTAGTTCCCTACATTCGATTTTTGGTGTCATTGTAATCATAATAATATTTCATGTTCTTATACATTGATGTTGGATTTTTATTGTGTGCTGTGTCTCACTTATTTAAGCCAGCTGCCAAGGGTTGAACAAGGTAATAATTATTGGGACCATGACTGGACCTTGTATTGTGATTGTGGCTGGGTTACTAGTAGTAAGTACCTACTTACCCCTACTAATAAACTACCTTCCAACAACATGTTACAAATAACACAGCCAAACACATAGACAGATTTGCCACTTATTTGCTTTTGGTCCATTTTCTTGGAGATAACAAAGTGGACTGGGATATGTCCGCAAATGTTCACAGTCAAGAAATGGGCATCTCCAATACATTAAACTGTTGCACAAAACTAAACCGCCTTTTTCAATTTGGCTAGCTTCCAGTATTAGTATTTTAAAATAGTTACATTTCTGTGCTGAGTCTTGTAGCCAGATTTGTGAGATTAAAGGAGGGTTGATTTCTTGCAATTCCAGCATATCTGTTCATCTCTAAGAGAAAGTTTGTGTAAATGTGAGGGTGTCCAATACGTTCTGTATAATAGCCAATATTTAGTATGGCAAAAGATAGGTGCTATTTTGTGGCAAACGACTGCTTTCCATATCAGACTCCAATCTTCAGTTATAATTGTAGCAGACTTGCCCCACTGCCTCCTTATCTCTTGATTGAGCTGTGTAGTTTTTTGGTTGTAAGATTTTATAGATTTGGATTATTGAAACAACAGGTAAATTCTATGTGCCAAGATGTTTTATGAGTGCCATTTGTGGTCCAAGATTTCCAATATATAGATAAGCCTTCTAGTTTACCTTTTGGCTTCTTTCCAAACTGAGTTTAAGTTGGAGTATTTTTTCAGAATGTCTAAGAGGTTGCCTATCTTTAGTATTGCATGTTTAGTATTTTTGAAAATGTATTTAAAGGGTTGTGAGTGGTTACATTTGGTGGATAACAGTCAGGAGCGGTCCATGCAGTTCAAAGCGGAGGGGCGGGGGGGGGGAATCGACAGACAAAGACGAGGGAAACTTAAATTTAGAAAAATGAAAAACACATACCTTGAGCTCACCACATTGCCAAGTCACGGCTCCTACCTGCACGGGCAGCTCCTAATAACAATATAATGGGATCTGTATCTTTCTTAAGTGCTTTTTCGACCATAAACCAGGTGGGAGCATAATCTACTATTGTGGAAAACAGAAGGGACTCCTGTTTGACTGGGAAGGCAGTCTGGTAATTTGTGATGTTAGCAAAATTCACTCCACCTAAATTGATTGAAAGACGCAGTTTTTGTATTGACATTCTAGGGAGTTTGTTTTGCCATATAAAGTTTCCTATAAGTTTGCCCAGTTTTCGGTGAAAGTCATCTGACTGTGAGAGGGACCATGCTGATTAAGTCTTTTTTTATCCTTGATGGAATTGCACCGCTATATAGGTTGGTCTCATCCAATAACCAGAGACTATTCAACTTTTCAATTGTCCTCATATATAGACGCTGAGTCGTGATGTACAAGTTACAATATCCTTTTAATGATCCACTCAAAGACAAAACACCAGCCAACGCATTTCGTTCTGTGACCAGAACTTCTTCAGGGCGCAAATGGTATGTTGAGGCTTCCAATTTCGATATTCGATACTATCACTTAAAAGGTTTTTTCCTTGCTCCAAATTTAGAGGGTGCCAAGGAACCAAGATTGTCAGAATTCCCACAACCTTTGTTTTATATTTTAATGTAATTATGACCATCCTTACACAAGAGGAAATTCGTCCTATACGGTCAATGTATTCTATCTCCTATTCACTCAAAACGTTCTATAATTATCTCCTTGTGGTAGTTGCCTGATATGTTGATCCCAATGTGTCAACCTCGGCGTCCCATTATCCTAGCACGCCGTCATCTCCATGCTGATTAAGTAGTTGACTATAGGCGCTACCATCATCATAAATGTCTACGTACACCCCAATGGGTGTATTGTATTGAATAGCTTTATTTCGATATATTGACATATCATAAAAGCATTGCAGTACATTAATAAAATACATTTGTGGTCTAACAACAGACATTATAAAAATCTACAAAGTCATAAATAAAACAATAATACATTATTTGCCCAGGCATAAAAACAGGTTTGGGGCTGATTCCACTAGTAATTTACTGAAGCAAAAGTTTCCTTGCAGATCTTATCCGCCATGCCCAGCCCAGAAATTTCGCCAGGCAACAGGCGAACAAGGGACGTGCATCAGATCGTAATATGCCTAGAGCCTCCAGATGTGATCTAGTGCCGAGGCTCCTGCATAATGGTTTCAGCCATCTGGACCTGGGCGCTATATATGCGGGACACTCGAACAACAGGTGGGCAATAGACTCAACCTTAGATTCACAGAAGGGGCAGTATGGTATGGTTTGCAGCGGAGGCTTCCAACTAGAAGTTAGCTGCCCTAGAGGAAGGACTCCCACCCTAAATCTAAAATACAGCGATCTGTCCCACGGGTTAGGGATCAAGTCCAGGTAAGGTTCTCTACAAGGGAGCTCCTTAATTTGTAGGAACTCTACAGCTGATCTACAAAGATTGGGAATGGTCGTTCTCACATTAGACGCCCATGACCAGTAGATTTTCTTGAGCATCTGTTTTGGTGGAGCTGATCTGTTAACCCAGGCATCCCCTAAGCCCATTTCGTAGAGAAGCCGCTTAACTTCCCTAAGCCAGCCGACCTTATGCCAGCCAGGTAGAGCAAGGAGTTCTCTTAGGGCATCAGCATAACTGCACAATTGTGGTACATTCCAAATCTGGGCCCATAATAAGAGGGGGCATAGCCTAACTTGCTCACTTATTGGACGTGTACCTGCATCGAGCAAGAGGGGGAGTGTGGGGGTGCTATGTGGCAACTTCATAAGGTCCTTATGAAAGTTGTTTTCGAGGTAAGTTAAAGTGTTAACTCTCTGTACACCCCACAGTTCTGCACCATAAAAGGCCGCACTCACCACCCTTGCTCTATAAATATCTAATAATGCCCCAATGGGTTTTAAAGATGAGGCACGTTGTTCTCTTAGCAGGGCCCCTGTAACCCTCTTATGGGTCAAGAAGACTTTTTGGTGATGGGACTTCCAATTCATCGAGTCAGAAAGTCTCATACCCAAATAGTCGAACTCCTTCACCCTTTCAAGTGGGACTAGGTCTAGGAGTGGGGGGATTACAGTTTTCCTAGGGGGGTTCAGAACAAGGAATTTGGTTTTGCCTATATTTATGGCTAGGCCCTTGGTGTCACAAAAGTCCTTAAAGCTAGAAAGCAACTTTTGAATGCCTACAGGGGTCTTTGAGATTAGGAGGGTGTCATCTGCAAATAGGAGCGTAGGTATTTTTCTGCCAGCCAGGGAGGGTGCATCTGATGGATGTTGAAGAAGGTCCTCAACCACTCCGTTTACATATAATGAAAACAGAGTGGGGGCTAGCACACAACCCTGGCGGACGCCCCTATCTACAGGGATGGGAGATGTTTTTTGCCCCTGATCACCCCACCTAATCTGGGCAAAATTGCGTTCATGGAACTTTATAAGCAATCCCAGCAAATATGGGGGAATACCCAACTCTTCCAGGGCATTCCACAATTGGACTCGTGGGACCAGGTCAAAGGCAGTCCGCAAATCTATGAAAACTAGATACAGACTGCCCTTGCCCAATACAACCACTTTCCAATACAACATTAATAGACGAAATGTCTGTTCGATGGTACCTGTTCCTGATCTGAATCCGGCCTGGAAATCTGATAATACCTGGTTTTCTTCAGCCCAATGGAGGATACTACCTAGGACTACTTTGCCCGCTACCTTTTGGGTTGAATCGAGCAGACTAATTGGACGGTAATTGGCTGGGTCGTCCCGACAGCCTTTCTTAAAAATCGGGACGACCTCAGCACC
Organism: Lissotriton helveticus; assembly: GCF_964261635.1. Taxonomy (NCBI): domain Eukaryota; kingdom Metazoa; phylum Chordata; class Amphibia; order Caudata; family Salamandridae; genus Lissotriton; species Lissotriton helveticus. The sequence continues at coordinate 1,088,865,095 of NC_136057.1, read as the reverse complement.
CCTCCAAGAGTCAGGTAGGCAGCCTCCCAATACAGCCTCGTTCAAAAGTGAGGCAATTAGTCTACTCCACACGCATACATTTTCTTTCAACAGATCGCCAGGAATGCCATCCGGGCCAGCAGCTTTGTTGGTAACGAGGCACCTAATTGCCCCCTCTACTTCCTTTACACTAAAGGGGCAATCATTGATTGTTGCGGCAACCGGCAGTCTGGGTGGGAAATCCATGTTAAATTGTAAAACATCTAAAGGAATAGAATATAATTTAGAAAAATGGGCAGACCAAGCCTCCCCATGGATGTTACAAGTCAGTTGTGCATCAATGGGCTTATCCCTGGCTCTTATCAGGTCCCAAAACCCCTTGGAGTCTTTTTTAAAACTAGCCACCATTAAGTCACTCCAAAAATTGGAATCATGTGCTTCCTTAGCCAAGGCTACAGTTTTTTAATATACATTCCTGGCAAGTCTAATTTTCCCTGGATCTTTGGATTTCACAGCAAGAATAAGTTCCGTTTTGGCAACCCGACATTCTGGAGATTACCATTTGTCTCTGGACTTGGAGAGACCTTTCGTTGCGGCCCTTGGCCTATTTTGCGGAATGATAAACAATTCGCTTAGGGCCGAGATAGATTCTGTGAAGGTCGCCAAAACAGTGTCGTCTGTTTTTTCCGGAGCATCTAGACTTAACCTCACTGCAGTCATTATAGTCTTTGCTTGTTCCATCCTTCCCTCGTCCGCTGCTACTTTTGCCCATCTTAACCACCTGCCACAGTTTGAAGGAGCAAGTTCGTGGGATGATTTCCATACAGAGGTGGCCTTGACCAATTTCCTGTCTTGCCATGGCGGAGTGAGGGTTAGAGACAAGGGATTATGGTCGCTATCACAAGACGATATAACTTCCATATCTTGGTGGAACGGCCATAAATTGTAATTCAGCATGATGTAGTCTATCCTAGAGGTGTGTCCCACCCTATTGTAAGTGTGCGCACCCCTAAGATCTGAGTTGGAGCGACCATTAGTTGCTCTCAGGGCGTGTTCCATACAAAGTGTGTTAATGTCTAAAGCACTCTGCGTCCATTTTTGGATCGGGTCTAGGGCAAGCGTGGGAATGCCCCTCCTTGAGTCGTCTTCCCAATTGTCCAGGATGTCCTCACTTGCAAAAGGCTCGAAGCAACAATTAAAGTCGCCTGCGAGGATTACATAGGAATCGGCGTTACAGGATTCGAGTTCACTATTTAATCCTGTAAATGGTAACGTTGAAGCCCCTCCCCTGGCCCCCCTTAAATAGAGGTTAAACATTTCTAACTTCCTCCCCCCTTCGCAAGATATAGATATTCTCTGAAGATCAGGGGATTGGGTAGATTTATGTTTTACACTTACACCCAATGCAATGCTGACCCAAATAAGAAGTCCGCCAGAAGGGCGACCTTTACTACCCTGTTGTTGAATGGCGGGAACAAAGTATGTTGTAAAGCCTACCCTGTGCCTAGGTTCTAGGCACCAGGTTTCTTGTAAAACACAGATGCTAAATGGATCCAAAAAGGAGTTCCACTCTGGGATGCCAAAATTACGAGCAAGCCCTGCCACATTCCAGCTTAGAATCTTTAGCTGGGTTCTACCTGAAGTAGCCTGTCTAAGCAAGGTACCTGGTATATCGGGAACAGGCTCTATCCCTAACGCCTCTACAACAGTTATATTTTGTCTTGGGAGGGGATCGTTCTGGGATGGGATAAGGGCCCTGGATATGGAGGGTCACCTGCCATCCAGCAGAACCATCCAATCCGGTGACACAGAAATCATGGGGGTAACATTTATATCCTGCACTGCTGGTTGGGTTCCTAGATTATTTAAAGGGTTCGGAGCCCCCTCTATTACCGGGGGATAAATCTTAGATCGTATGGGTGTGATGGAATTAGTGTCCTCAGATTCGAACGGCAGGAGTAAGGGATTTAAACCCCCCCCCCAGTTAAGAGAGCCTTTTCTGGCGCTAGGGGAGCAACTTGCCTTGGGAGTCAATCGACGTCCTCAAGGCAGCCAAACCTATTCATGGTTGGAAGCCCAAGCCAGCGTCTCGATAGTTTGTGGTCTTTGTCTTTATTGGAATACCCCCTCCATGGCCGATGGCGAACCAAGGACCAATCGCCATCCTGTGTATACGTAGTGCGTGGGGGATAAAAGAAAGACAGTGGCCTAGGTACAATAGGTAGGCCTTCGCCATCAGTGGGCCATGAACAAATGTGGTGTGCCGTGTATGGATCTTCAAATGTTACCACTATGCAGTCCCCAGGACTAGATTTCTTTGAGGGACCCACCCATGGAACTCGACGGACCATTAAGACATTGCCTTTCCGACCATTTGAGATCGGTCTGTTCACGTTGAGCCAGTGCATGATCTTATTCTTTAGAGACCAGTGGTTCTCATGCTGGTCATTTTCAATCTGGGGAACACCCGTCAACACAACCACGTATTCATTAGCCTCCGGTGGAAGATCAATATAGCCCCCTCGGAAATTATTCTTAATGCGTGGGCCCTGGGTCGATTGATGAGCTGCTTTACTGGCAGTTGTTCTTGAAGGGGCACCGTTGTTATGGTGTGCAGAAGTTTGGGTGGTGGGGGGCTTCGATTGTCTAGTTGGTAGATCAGCCAATCTTCGGTCCGCACCTATGGTTCGCGGTTTGGGAACTGGCCGTGCTATGGCAGGTGGTGGGGGGGTGAATTGTGTGGCTTGTGGGGCTGGTTCTCTCTCTATAAGACCTTGGTTTTCTAGACCTCGCAAGCCAAGAGTAGCCAGGGCTATAATGCTCTTTTCCATCTCTAGCAGATTATTTTCTATGCGCGATAGCCTCAAATCTAAAGGAGATAGAAGCTTCTTTAGTGTTTCCCAGACTAAACCTATAAAATCCCCATCCCTCCCATCATGGCCCTCTAGGTGTGAGCCGTCTCCCTCAGCAGTTGTGTTAACAGATGTAGAGGCAGTTGTATTAACAGATGTAGGGGCTATTCCCTCTTCAGCTACCTCTACATTAGCCTGGGGCAAGGATACACACTCTCCTATAGCATTGTACACAGGTACACCTCCTACGTTAAGCTGGCTATTACCATTTATGTAGTTACATACAGGCGTTTCAGGAGTTGCCTGAGAAGGGATGGTGGCTAACTGGCTGGGAGAGGCCACAGGTAAATTCTGAATATCCAACTGGTTTGCCGGATACAGCGTTAGAGCTGGAGTAAGTGGAATCGAGCTATTATGGAGAACTGCCTGTGTAGTTCCACAGCACGTGTTGGCCGGGCGCTCTGGAGTTACAGCAGCTGCTATGTGTCCCAAGGAGGATTTTTTGGATTTAGCAAAGTCCTGGGACAGTCTTCTAGCAGCGGCCAAGTCCAGGGAGACTCGAGTCTGCAGTTTGGAGATTTCATTATCAATGGCTAAGTTTGTACGAGTAATGAAATCGTCCATGGGGCCGTTAGTTTGCAATCCACCTTTAATGGCCCTACTACGTGTTGTTCGGGTACACATAACTTACAGGATGTGAAACCCACCTCAGCAAAAATAGGGAAACAGTATTAATAGCCAGATAACCGGCCACAAAGCCAGGGGGTTGGGCCAGTCCAGTCCTCTCAGTCCTCAAACGGCCCGCTCTTAGCCCGGTCTTCGCCCCGAGCTGCGTCCCGCGCTGCGGGAGTCTGAGGCTTTGATATAGTGGGTGTAGTGGGCGGGCCCGCAGGGAGAGCGGACCGGATGATGACCAACGGTCTCGCAGGGACTCCTGGTTGTTGGAGTCCCTGCACGCTCGCAGCCCCGCAAAGCCTCTTGCCCAGAAACCGCCTTGCCAGTCCTCACCTCTTCTGAAGGTGCCCCAGAACACTCCTGGTCGAAGCGGCATCCACGGAGCGGATGCGGCGAGCTGTGGGCTGGGTAAAGAGAAGTAAGGAGAAAGTGCAGCCTTGCCGGTGAAGCCTCCGTGAAACGACTTGTGTCCCAGTAAGGAGAAGGTGCAGGGAGCTTATCACGGTCCTCCGGTGGGCGGGGGGTGGGCCCGCAGGGAGAGCGGACCGGATGATGACCAACGGTCTCGCAGGGACTCCTGGTTGTTGGAGTCCCTGCACGCTCGCAGCCCCGCAAAGCCTCTTGCCCAGAAACCGCCTTGCCAGTCCTCACCTCTTCTGAAGGTGCCCCAGAACACTACTGGTCGAAGCGGCACCCGCGGAGCGGGTGCGGCGAGCTGTGGGCTGGGTAAAGAGAAGTAAGGAGAAAGTGCAGCCTTGCCGGTGAAGCCTCCGTGAAACGACTTGTGTCCCCCAATGGGTGATACATTTAGGGTTCCAACTATTTAATAGAGTCAACATTTCTTTAGTGTGCTTTTTTAACTGTGTTGAATGGTATTTATTGTGTCTTAGCTACATTCTAGGCCCAAATATTTCAGGTGGTGTGGTTGACACATTAGTCTTATATCTCCTAGACTCTCCTTAGAACCTTACTTAGTGCATTAAGGCCTTTGACTTCCACTTTATCTTGACTAAGTATGTAGCCTGATACTGATGCTTAATTATCAATTGTGTTTATATGGGCCTTTATAGATTATCTGGCCTTTTCTGTAACAATCAAAATGTCATCTGCATATGCTGACACTTTTGCAATAGTGTTATTGAAATCAATGCATGGAATTTGGACATTGGATTGTATATTTTGGAGTAAGGACTCAAGAGTCACGATGAAAATGAAAGGGGAGAGTGGACACCCTTGCCGCATACCTTTCTAAAGCTTAAATGGAGTTGAGATGAGCCCACCTGGTCTTTCCCTCGCACTAGGATTGCTGTATAGAGCCATTATCGTTTTAACCAAAAAAATCTCCTAGATTACATTTTTTTTTAGATTCTTCAAGGAAGCACCATGATACTTTATCATAGGCCTTTTCATCATTTAAAGTTATTGCTATAGTGTCTGAGTTGGATACTTGTACTCTTTCCAGCACATGGCATAGATGATGGGTGCTATCATTGGACATGTGGTTTTTCATGAAGTCTACCTGTGAGCGGCCTATTGGGCTCAAGTCCTTTGGCCAGTATTTTAGCATAATTCCTCTATCAATGTTAATTAGAGATATTGGCCTATAGTGTTTTACTAACCGTGGGTCTTTACCCTGTTTTTGGTAGAATACCATCATGGCTTCTGCTGTGGTGCTGCAAAGAGATCCCAAATTTGCAAAATGCTTAAATATTTCCATCAAAGTAGGGGTGAATGTGTTGGAAAAAGCTTAATTGAAATTTACTGTAAAGTCACTTGGGCCATGGGCTTTAATTGATCTTAGAGACGTTATTGCTTTGGATGGTTTCTCTGTACTGAATGGTAGATTAAGTGCTGTTTTATAATCCTAGTTTGATTTGTGGGAGATGTATCTTATCTAAATAGGTTTTGCAATCATTAAATGAGGCGTGTGAGTCATTCTTGTATGGAGCTTCATGAAATTATTTGAATATCTCCAAAACATTTATAGGTTTTTATTTGTGTATTGTTTGTCTTATCGTTAAGCAAAGTGAAACCTTTTTGGTTTCGTTTGTATTTTAGGTAGGACACAAGCATTCTACCTTTTTTTTTTGCTTCAAAGAGTTTTAAGCTTTAAATCTATTGACCTAGAACCCTGCCTTCTCACTTAGTATTATTTTATATTAGTATTTTTATTTTGTAAGTTGAGGGCGGAACTTTCTAGTTTTGTTATATGGGCCATCTCTATCTTTTTAATTCATTTTTCCAATTCTGTTATTCTACTGTTATCTTTACTTCAATTTGCTTGCAAGGTTATTAGAGTGCCCCGCAAGGTTGTGTTAAGTGCATCCCAAAATATGGGAAATTAAATTTCAGAAGATATTTAATATTGTCAATTATAGCTTTTTCTATAGATTCCCTGTTCACATCATTCTTAAGAATGTCCTTGTTAAAACATAACATTTTACATGAAAGTCATTTTTATACATGAGTGATCTAAGATTAGTTTGGGAAGTAAATCTGTTTGGTCAATTAAGGCGGTGTATGAGTCAGAAAAGAAGAGATAATTCTGGAATAACAGTTATATGGCTTAAAGAAAAAAGTGTAGTCTTTGGTATTCAAATGTTAAAGTCTCCAGCAATTGCACAAATTTAAATTAGATCATAATTTTAATAGGGTCTTGTCAGATTTTTGGGGGTGATATGTGCATTTGGATTTGCTGTCAAAAATTGTATCTAGAGAAAGATTGAAGTGGCCACCAACTAATTTTAATTCAGCATATGGGAAGTGACCTAATTTGTCAAAGATGCGATTCCAGAATGTGGGCTTGTCGGTGTTTGGATTGTATAAGTTAATAACATCTCTGTATTTATCTTTTTTGCAAGGTTTTGTGATTACCCACCTGCCCTCTTTGTCTACAGAGTGGGATTCTATCTTTAAATCTGATCTTTTGGATATCAAAGTCATCACTCCATTTTATTTGTTTACTGTGGGTGAGCATATTACTTCCCTCATGCAGTTGTTTTTAAATGTAGATGTTTCTTGTTAGAAGCCAGAATTCCTGCGCGCACAGTTGTTGTCACGTGCGCTAACCGGACCTCCCTGCTCCCACGTTAGGCCATGAAAGGACACCGTCCGAGACAGCCCTGCTCACCCCTTAGTAGCTTGACACGAGCAGCCAGGCTTATCTCCAAATCGGTACAAAAGAGGGTGGTGATGGACGGAGCATCTGAACCAATCAAACACTCACACCCAGTCAAAAGATCTGGGTTTGATCCATCACCGTTCTTTAGCCCACTCTGCCACCCCAGTTCAGACATGGCTATATGCAAATCAGTCTGACCCTGTGCCTCATGGGAACAGTCCAGCCCAAACTGCCAAGCCATGCATTCCCTGGACCGGAAACAAGCTTCCGAGGACCGGTTTCTGGCATTCCAGCCATCTTCAGCCCGGTTTGCTTGAATCCAGTGGCAAAGTGAGCAAGGGACTCACGTCTGAGCATACCCTGCCACACTTATGGCGGCCAAAGCGGTACTAAAGGGGGTGGTGATGGACGGAGCATCTGTACCAATCAAACACTCACACCCAGTCAAAAGATCTCGGTTTGATCCATCACCATTCTTTAGCCCACTCTGCCACCCCAGTTCAGACATGGCTATATGCAAATCAGTCTGACCCTGTGTCTCATGGGAACAGTCCAGCCCGAACTGCCAAGCCATGCCTTCCCTGGACCGGAAACAAGCTTCCGAGGAAACCGGTCCTCGGAAGCTTGTGATGGATCAAACCCAGATCTTTTGACTGCGTGTGGGTGTTTGATTGGTTCAGATGCTCCGTCCATCACCACCCCCTCAAAGTATAACCACACTATGTATTTTTGTTATATCAAAAATTCACTTATTTATTTACAATTAGATAAAACAGTTATCTAAACGGCGCAATAGACTATCAAGTGCATAGTCAGTGAGGAAGAAAAGGGGTGCTCAAGTGATAAGGAAGGTGAAGAAAAAGACAATGGTGATAAACAGTTATATTATTTACACAATACAAAGCGGGGTAGCCTCCGCTATCATATGGGCCTCTCCTCTATGGATGTCAATTGGGTGGGGGGAAAAGAAAACCTCAAAATGAGAAGGGATACAGGCAAATCAATTGGTAAGCGTCGACGTTTCGACCCTGGTGCTCTTGGGATACTGAGGACCTCGGCTGCGGGTTTTCTTCAGGACTGTGAGGGGGGGAAGAAGAGGGGGGGCAGCGGTGTAGCTGGGCCGTTGTCCAACAGATCGTCTGGATTTTACACCTATAGTACACGAATGAGGTAGGTATTAGAAACTAAGTGCTACATATTTACAAGTGTGGTTGATGGTAAGTATTGGGTACATTACCAGTGAAGTTGTTCGAGTATGGACCTCTGTCCATGCTTCTAATGGATAGGTCACCTATTGGGCAGAAAAAGAATGCTGGGTCAAGACCCCTCTCCCAAGGGAATTCGACTCCAGGTAGTTCTTAAATCTGCATGTCCTCGGACTCACCTAGGGCCAGATGTAGGTAGGCATTTACCGGTCGGTAACGGCCGAATTCGGCCGTTACCGACCGGTAAATGCAATTTGAGATGTAGGGCCCTCTATTTTACAGATTCGGTAAATTTACCGATAGGTAAATTTACCGATTATGTAAAATACCGAGTCGGTATTTTTACGGAATAGGGAAAATTGATATGTAGGTGGGACTCTTCTGAGTCCCACAAGCATTAAAAAATCGGTATTTTACCATCAAATACTATTTGATGGTAAAATACCAATTCTGGTGTGCTTGCACATGTGTGCATGCACACCTATGCCATATGACAGGCAGACCTGCCCTTAGGGCAGGTATGCCTGCCACATGGCACCCGAGCCTCTTTTGGGGGTGCCAGAGGGTGTCAAAGTGACACCCCCTGCACCCTTGTGTCAATCGGTATTTACCGATGCGGTAAATACCGACCGGTAAATGCCCAATCATTCCTATGGGCTTCAAAGCCCATAGGAATGCATGGGCATTTACCGGTCGGTATTTACCGCATCGGTAAATACCGATTGTTTCCGAATCGGTAAATGCACATCTGTATTTACCTACATCTCGGTACTTTTATTTTACCACTTCTTAAATACCGAGTCGGTATGATGCGGTATTTAAGAGGTGGTAAAATAAAATTTACCTACATCTGGCCCCTAGTGTCTTGTGGTGGTCAGATGATATATTGACTCTCTATCAGGCTGGTATTCTCAGTGAGGCCTTGTGGTGGTCAGACTCTCTATCAGGCTGGTATTCTCAATGGGGCCTGTGGAAGTTGGAAAGATAATCAGCACCCCATTTCTATATAGGCTTAACTGTGTCTATTGGGTACATTCGCTGGGGGCTTACCGCTAAAAGGAATTCTGGCACGGTCCTACCGGTGCCCCCTCGGGCGTTCCGGTGTTCTGGTATCTGGGTATATCAGGGACGTTAATGTTCGCCCTTATTCCGTTGTGTAATATCTCTGGCAGGTACTCACGTCACCTGGTGTAGAGGAAGAGAAATGGGAAAAATGAGGGAATTGCTCCATTTTGCCCATTTTTGTCAGTTCCAAGCAAGATGATCAAGCGACCTGAAATTACCTCGGGAAATCATTTTAATTGGGCCGGGTACCGCAGGAGTGCTTTTACCACAGGACAGCTTCAGTCGGCGTTTGTCCGAAAAAGAACACCGCGTTCGGGCTTCACGGGTACTTCCGTGTGTGATTATCACGTGTCCACGTGTCAGCCAATCAGGAAGGATCGTGTAGAACAGTGGGCAGTGTAGAAGGACTTGTTTGTTTTGAACTTTAAGAAACTCGAGTCTGGATATATAAGTTATGCCATATTTAAGTGGATACTATCAGATTTGGTAGATGGAACCTCGCACCAGTTTAGAGAGGTATCGTGCAATAACTTTACAGTCATACATATTGATTAGCCGAAAAAAGCTGGTCTCGACGTTATCACTGGGGGTTGGTTAGTATGTGATTCTACCATTCTGTTAGGTGATGAAATTAGAAGAGGTGGCAGAATCTCATTTAGGGAAGAATCTTAATTATACTGCTCATTTGGGAAAACCTTGGGATCACTCATGGTTGAACATATCATTTCACACTCGTGGTTGAACATATTGTTTCAATCTTGGTATGCAGAGACCATTGTGTATACAATCTATCTCATGTTTTAATTCAAACAAACAGAATATACAAAGACAATTATACATACAATGTAAAAAACACAATTATACGGTAACACATAAGTCATCGATCTCAATACAGTACAGGATACAACCATTACATATCTGGCATACCTTGTGTGGTACTAGGTATATTTGGGGTTCTATTTCATATATGATAGATGCCAGATAATCATGGTGCAATTAAACAGATATAGCGTTTGGTAACCGAATATGGTGGTCAACCATTACGAATTGCCACCATTTGTCTGAGCACTTCCTCGCGATCGTTCAGGCCGCGATTAACAGTGTCCAATAAGTGCATCCAGCGGCATTCTCTAGTATTTAGAAGTTTGGCATAGTTGCCACCCCGTGGGCTTTTGGCAACCTTCTCTATTATCCACCATTTGAGACTTTCAGGATGGTGGTTGAATTTGAGGAAGTGATCTACCAATGGGGCTCCTTGTACCTTACAACGTATTTTACTACAATGTTGTAAGATATGGGTCTTGGTTTTTTGGGTAGTTTGACCGATGTATAAGAAACCCCATGGGCACATTATAGCATAAATAACTCCCATCGTGTTGCAGTTAGTATGTTGTTGTAATGTGTGGGTGTAATTATTATAGGTAAATATTTTTGTCTCTGATACCATGGTACACGCTTTACAACTGCCACATTTGAAGTGGCCCAACACAGGCGGGATATTCCACAGTGATGTTTGCATTTCTCTATTGTGTTGACTGAGCATGGAATGCACTACAAAGTCCTTCACACTCCTGCCTTTACAGAAGGCGTGCATGGGGGGTTCTGCTATTCCTATCGCCTCTGCTATTAGATGCCAATGTGTATTGATGGTTTGTTTAATTTCCGTGCTACGTGTATTGAAGGTGGTCACACATATAAGTCTATTTTCTGTGGGATCAGATTTTTTTGGGGGTTCTAGGAGGGACTCCCTATTACTAAACCATGCCCTTTTGCGTGCTTTCCTAACTAGGCTTCTAGGGTATCCTCGCTCTATGAGTCTTTTAATCAGGATATCAGATTCATTAAAATAGTCAATTTTCTTGGTGCAATTGCGACGCAACCTCAGGAACTGCCCATATGGTAGGTTGTCCCTGAGGTTGCGAGGGTGATGGCTTGAGTATCTAAGGAGTGTGTTTTTTTCGGTTGGTTTCCTAAAGAGTGTGGTGTATAAGACACCACTTTCTTCTTTGATGGTCAAGTCATGGAAATTTATGGCCTTATTGCTACTCTCAATGGAAAATTGTATATTGTGATCCTTCTCATTTAACCAAGTGTGGAAGGTCATCAATTCCTCCTGTGTGCCCCTCCAAATAAGGAGCACGTCGTCGATGTATCGACTCCATTCTGCAATTTTTGTTCTGTAGGGATTAGTGTTGTGTAGGATCCATTTGTGTTCAAAGTGATCCATATAGATAATAGCAAGGTTCGGAGCAAAGCTCGCACCCATTGCTACTCCACTTCTTTGTTCATAGTATTGTCCATCGAAGATGAAGTAGTTTCTTTTCATCGCCAATTCCAAGAGTGATAAGATGAAACTGGTTGGGACCCTGTGTGGGCGTGTTCTGCTATCTAAAACTTTTTCGATCTCAACCATTGCTGTTTGTTGCGGGATACTGGTGTACAAGGACGTAATGTCCATGGTCACCAATAGTTCGTTTGTGGGGTCGAATTTGCTCCCATCCATAAGTTGGATCACCTGCATGGTGTCTCGTAAGTAGCAGGTTGTAGTTTCTGCAATGGGCTTTAAAAAGACGCCAATGAACTTGCACAATGGTTCCAAAATAGAACCGCATCCCGAGATGATCGGCCTCCCTGGGGGTGCTGCTAGGCCCTTATGGATTTTGGGTACTGTGTATATCGTTGGAATGCGGGGATGGGCGTTGTTTAGATATTCGCTTTCCAACTTAGTGATTATGCCTTCCTGATATGCTGTATCTGTTAACCTTCTGATTTGGATGGCTATGTCATTGGTCGGGTCTTTAGGTAATTTCCTATAATTACCCTCTCTGGCTAACTGTGTAAGAATTTCTGCCTTGTATGCCTCTCTACTTTGAATGACTATTGCTCCCCCCTTATCGGCAGGTTTTATCACTATCTCTTGGTTCGTGTTTAGGTTGTGTAGTGCCTGTCGTTCGGTTTTAGTAATGTTGTATTTCACATACTTTCTATCTGTTAGTAGTTTGGTGATGTCGCCCATTACCATTTGTTCATATGCTAGAATCCTTGGTGGCATCATATGTGTTGGGGGGGTGAAGGTGGAGGGTGGTCTTAGGCCTGTGCTACTATTCCAGTTGATATGTGGTGATTTGTTGAAGTGATATTTGAGACGGACCTTACGGAAGAATTGAAAAAGTTCTAATTTCAAATTAAAACTATTGGGAAGATTTGTAGGTACAAAGGATAATCCCTTTTCTAACACCTGTTGTTCCTCACATGTTAGATTGTAGTTAGAAAGGTTAATCAGAGGACTGCTCTGTTTAGGTGCTGTGGTGGTATTTACCATCTGTAGTGTTGTGATCGTGTTCGTATGTCGCCATGGGACTCCTGTCTGAAGTGTACTTGTTTCCCTGGTTTGTCTCTCCCTTGGTTCCAAGTCTGCTGTCCCCTGTTCTGTTTCCAAGATGCTTGGCCTCTCCCCCTGGGTCGTCCCCAGGGGCGTCCCCTCCCACGTTGGTCCACCCATGGGTCCTGCTCTAAAAAATCTTGGTCCCCTTCTTGTCCTGCAGTGCTGGTGGATGGTTGTTCTGATTCTGAACCACTGCTGACGGAGGAGTTGGAGAAGGTATTATATCTCCGGTAACCTCCCCTACCTCTGGTTGTGTACGTCCCTCTCGAGTCTTGATTATAGTATCCGTCAGCTAAATAGAGGTACACCTTCTTTTTATCAAATAATTTTATATCATTGGATAACTTATCCAATTTGGTAGTTTGTGTAAAAGTGTCAAATTCTTTTAGAGTTTTTTCGAGTCTGTCTAGTGCTTCCTTGGCGTTCTTCAGGGCGGTGTCATCCACGATTTCCCTTCTCAAATCAGCTATTTCTTTGGTTAAACGGGTGACTTCTTCAAGAGCTGTTTCAACCCCAAGCACCATCCAGTGCCTGGAGCAATTATTGGATATGAAGCTAAACTTGCCTTTAAATACAGGGTTATCTACAAATATAGCTGGTTCGTTGCGAACCTGTAGGCCTACTGGGATCATGTTGGCTTGGAGGTATTGAGCCAATGCGTGTCCGTGGAGTCTGGTTCTGATGAGATTCTTTTCTAGTCGTTCTAATTTGTTGATTTTGTCATTTAGTGTAGGGTCTAATGTACTAACTGTTCTACCTAGAAAGTAACCTCCTCCCTGTTCGCCGATCAGGTTTTTGATGTAATCTTCACTGTATGTTAGGATTTCATTGTCAACCATGCCTATGGGACTTTGGTATGGATCTATGTACTCTCAAACACTCTACTACATATATTTGACATCTAAGGTACAATGCAAACAATTAACAACAAACAATGACAACCCTCGCAGGAATCCCTGCACAAGAGACCATTCAATCAATGGGGTTCACCCACAAAATCAAAGGACCTGGGTATGGATAATATAAAGAATAATGGTCCTTGACTAAGATTTAAGTAAACACTTAAATGAAGTTCATTTGTTATTCGGTTATGCAATTGAATTTGCATGAATTGATTCAATCAAGACAGTGGGAGAGATGTATTCAATAGTAGTCATTAACCAAAAAGTTTGACACAATTGACTTAGAAAAGCCAGGAAATTAAAGAAGCAATCAAAGTATAACCACACTATGTATTTTTGTTATATCAAAAATTCACTTGTTTATTTACAATTAGATAAAACAGTTATCTATGGAGAAGTGTGGCTCACTGGTTAGAGGAGGCAGACCTGGAAGCAGAGGTCAGCCTGGGACCAGAGTTCAATTCCCGGCTCGGCGGGGTCTTGAGTCCTAAAATGTCCAGGGACTCGTCAATTCTCGCTCCGGTGCCTACTCGATTCACGGGTTCACACTCTGCGACTCTGGGCAATAGCTTGCTTAATCTCCACAACGGCCCCTCTCGGCGGGATGCCTGGCTTTCACCTTGCGGATACCCTGCCGGGGTTATCTCACAGGGGAATACCAGGACGGGTACCCTAAGCAAGCGCTTAGAACCTGCTCGGTGATTTGCGCTATATAAATTCCTGTACATTTACATTTACATTTACATCTAAACGGCGCAATAGACTATCAAGTGTATAGTCAGTGAGGAAGAAAAGGGGTGCTCAAGTGATAAGGAAGGTGAAGAAAAAGACAATGGTGATAAACAGTTATATTATTTACACAATACAAAGCGGGGTAGCCTCCGCTATCATATGGGCCTGTCCCCTATGGATGTCAATTGGGTGGGGGGAAAAGAAAACCTCAAAATGAGAAGGGATACAGGCAAATCAATTGGTAAGCGTCGACATTTCGACCCTGGTGCTCTTGGGATATTGAGGACCTCGTCTGCGGGTCTTCTTCAGGACTGTGAGGGGGGGGGGGAAGAGGGGGGCGGCGGTGTAGCTGGGCCGTTGTCCAACAGATCGTCTGGATTTTACACCTATAGTACACGAATGAGGTAGGTATTAGAAACTAAGTGCTACATATTTACAAGTGTGGTTGATGGTAAGTATTGGGTACATTACCAGTGAAGTTGTTCGAGTATGGACCTCCGTCCACGCTTCTAATGGATAGGTCACCTATTGGGCAGAAAAAGAATGCTGGGTCAAGACCCCTCTCCCAAGGGAATTCGACTCCAGGTAGTTCTTAAATCTGCATGTCCTCGGACTCACCTAGTGTCTTGTGGTGGTCAGATGATATATTGACTCTCTATCAGGCTGGTATTCTCAGTGAGGCCTTGTGGTGGTCAGACTCTCTATCAGGCTGGTATTCTCAATGGGGCCTGTGGAAGTTGGAAAGATAATCAGCACCCCATTTCTATATAGGCTTAACTGTGTCTATTGGGTAAATTCGCTGGGGGCTTACCGCTAAAAGGAATTCTGGCGCGGTCCTACCGGTGCCCCCTCGGGCGTTCCGGTGTTCTGGTATCTGGGTATATCAGGGATGTTAATGTTCGCCCGTATTCCGTTGTGTAATATCTCTGGCAGGTACTCACGTCACCTGGTGTAGAGGAAGAGAAATGGGAAAAATGAGGGAATTGCTCCATTTTGCCAGTTTTTGTCAGTTCCAAGCAAGATGATCAAGCGACCTGAAATTACCTCGGGAAATCGTTTTAATTGGGCCGGGTACCGCAGGAGTGCTTTTACCACAGGACAGCTTCAGTCGGCGTTTGTCCGAAAAAGAACACCGCGTTCGGGCTTCACGGGTACTTCCGTGTGTGATTATCACGTGTCCACGTGTCAGCCAATCAGGAAGGATCGTGTAGAACAGTGGGCAGTGTAGAAGTACTCGTTTGTTTTGAACTTTAAGAAACTCGAGTCTGGATATATAAGTTATGCCATATTTAGGTGGATACTATCAGATTTGCAACCTCAGGGACAACCTACCATATGGGCAGTTCCTGAGGTTGCGTCGCAATTGCACCAAGAAAATTTACTATTTTAATGAATCTGATATCCTGATTAAAAGACTCATAGCGCGAGGATACCCTAGAAGCCTAGTTAGGAAAGCACGCAAAAGGGCATGGTTTAGTAATAGGGAGTCCCTCCTAGAACCCAAACAAAAATCTGATCCCACAGAAAATAGACTTATATGTGTGACCACCTTCAATACACGTAGCACGGAAATTAAACAAACCATCAATACACATTGGCATCTAATAGCAGAGGAGATAGGAATAGCAGAACCCCCCATGCACGCCTTCCGTAAAGGCAGGAGTGTGAAGGACTTTGTAGTGCATTCCATGCTCAGTCAACACAATAGAGAAATGCAAACATCACTGTGGAATATCCCGCCTGTGTTGGGCCACTTCAAATGTGGCAGTTGTAAAGCGTGTACCATGGTATCAGAGACAAAAATATTTACCTATAATAATTACACCCACACATTACAACAACATACTAACTGCAACACGATGGGAGTTATTTATGCTATAATGTGCCCATGCGGTTTCTTATACATCGGTCAAACTACCCAAAAAACCAAGACCCGTATCTTACAACATTGTAGTAAAATACGTTGTAAGGTACAAGGAGCCCCATTGGTAGATCACTACCTCAAATTCAACCACCATCCTGAAAGTCTCAAATGGTGGATAATAGAGAACGTTGCCAAAAGCCCACGGGGTGGCAACTATGCCAAACTTCTAAATACTAGAGAATGCCGCTGGATGCACTTATTGGACACTGTTAATCGCGGCCTGAACGATCGCGAGGAAGTGCTCAGACAAATGGTGGCAATTCGTAATGGTTGACCACCATATTCGGTTACCAAACGCTATATCTGTTTAATTGCACCATGATTATCTGGCATCTATCGTATATGAAATAGAACCCCAAATATACCTAGTACCACACAAGGTATGCCAGATATGTAATGGTTGTATCCTGTACTGTATTGAGATCGATGACTTATGTGTTACCGTATAATTGTGTTTTTTACATTGTATGTATAATTGCCTTTGTATATTCTGTTTGTTTGAAGTAAAACATGAGATAGATTGTATACACAATGGTCTCTGCATACCAAGATTGAAACAATATGTTCAACCACGAGTGTGAAATGATATGTTCAACCATGAGTGATCCCAAGATTTTCCCAAATGAGCAGTATAATTAAGATTCTTCCCTAAATGAGATTCTGCCACCTCTTCTAATTTCATCACCTAACAGAATGGTAGAATCACATACTAACCAACCCCCAGTGATAACGTCGAGACCAGCTTTTTTCGGCTAATCAATATGTATGACTGTAAAGTTATTGCACGATACGTCTCTAAACTGGTGCGAGGTTCCATCTACCAAATCTGATAGTATCCACTTAAATATGGCATAACTTATATATCCAGACTCGAGTTTCTTAAAGTTCAAAACAAACGAGTACTTCTACACTGCCCACTGTTCTACACGATCCTTCCTGATTGGCTGACACGTGGACACGTGATAATCACACACGGAAGTACCCGTGAAGCCCGAACGCGGTGTTCTTTTTCGGACAAACGCCGACTGAAGCTGTCCTGTGGTAAAAGCACTCCTGCGGTACCCGGCCCAATTAAAACGATTTCCCGAGGTAATTTCAGGTCTCTTGATCATCTTGCTTGGAACTGACAAAAACGGGCAAAATGGAGCAATTCCCTCATTTTTCCCATTTCTCTTCCTCTACACCAGGTGACGTGAGTACCTGCCAGAGATATTACACAACGGAATAAGGGCGAACATTAACGTCCCTGATATACCCAGATACCAGAACACCGGAACGCCCGAGGGGGCACCGGTAGGACCGCGCCAGAATTCCTTTTAACGGTAAGCCCCCAGCGAATTTACCCAATAGACACAGTTAAGCCTATATAGAAATGGGGTGCTGATTATCTTTCCAACTTCCACTGGCCCCATTGAGAATACCAGCCTGATAGAGAGTCTGACCACTACAAGGCCTCACTGAGAATACCAGCCTGATAGAGAGTCAATATATCATCTGACCACCACAAGACACTAGGTGAGTCCGAGGACATGCAGATTTAAGAACTACCTGGAGACGAATTCCCTTGGGAGAGGGGTCTTGACCCAGCATTCTTTTTCTGCCCAATAGGTGACCTATCCATTAGAAGCGTGGACGGAGGTCCATACTCGAACAACTTCACTGGTAATGTACCCAATACTTACCATCAACCACACTTGTAAATATGTAGCACTTAGTTTCTAATACCTACCTCATTCGTGTACTATAGGTGTAAAATCCAGACGATCTGTTGGACAACGGCCCAGCTACACCGCCGCCCCCCCTCTTCTTCCCCCCCCTCACAGTCCTGAAGAAGACCCGCAGCCGAGGTCCTCAATATCCCAAGAGCACCAGGGTCGAAACGTCGACGCTTACCAATTGATTTGCCTGTATCCCTTCTCATTTTGAGGTTTTCTTTTCCCCCCACCCAATTGACATCCATAGGGGACAGGCCCAAATGATAGCGGAGGCTACCCCGCTTTGTATTGTGTAAATAATATAACTGTGTATCACCATTGTCTTTTTCTTCACCTTCCTTATCACTTGAGCACCCCTTTTCTTCCTCACTGACTATACACTTGATAGTCTATTGCGCCGTTTAGATAACTGTTTTATCTAATTGTAAATAAATAAGTGAATTTTTGATATAACAAAAATACATAGTGTGGTTATACTTTGATTGCTTCTTTAATTTCCTGGCTTTTCTAAGTCAATTGTGTCAAACTTTTTGGTTAATGACTACTATTGAATACATCTCTCCCACTGTCTTGATTGAATCAATGCATGCGAATTCAATTGCATAACCGAATAACAAATGAACTTCATTTAAGTGTTTACTTAAATCTTAGTCAAGGACCATTATTCTTTATATTATCCATACCCAGGTCCTTTGATTTTGTGGGTGAACCCCATTGATTGAATGATTTGCATATAGCCAAGTCTGAATTGGGGTGGCAGTGTGGGCTAAAGAACGGTGATGGATCAAACCCAGATCTTTTGACTGGGTGTGAATGTTTGATTGGTTCAGATGCCTCGTCCATCACCACCCCCTTTTGTACCGCTTTGGCCGCCATAAGTGTGGCAGGGTATGCTCAGACTTCCCTTGCTCACTTTGCCACTGGATTCAAGCAAGCCGGGCTGAAGACGGCTGTAATGCCAGAAACCGGTCCTCGGAAGCTTTTTTCCAGTCCAGGGAAGGCATGTCTTGGCAGTTCGGGCTGGACTGTTCCCATGAGGCACAGGGTCAGGCTGATTTGCATATAGCCATGTCTGAACTGGGGTGGCAGAGTGGGCTAAAGAACGGTGATGTATCAAACCCAGTTTTTTGACTGGGTGTGGGTGTTTGATTGGTTCAGATGCTCCGTCCATCACCACCCCCTTTTGTGCCGCTTTGGCCGCCATAAGTGTGGCAGGGTATCCTCAGACGTGAATCCCTTGCTCACTTTGCCACTGGATTCAAGCAAGCCGGGCTGAAGACGGCTGTAATGCCAGAAACCGGTCCTCGGAAGCTTGTTTCCGGTCCAGGGAAGGCATGGCTTGGCAGTTCGGGCTGGACTGTTCCCATGAGGCACAGGGTCAGGCTGATTTGCATATAGCCATGTCTGAACTGGGGTGGCAGAGTGGGCTAAAGAACAGTGATGGATCAAACCCAGATCTTTTGACTGGGTGTGGGTGTTTGATTGTTTCAGATGCTCCGTCCATCACCGCCCCCTTTTGTGCCGCTTTGGCCGCCCTAAGTGTGGCAGGGTATGCTCAGACGTGAGTCCCTTGCTCACTTTGCCACTGTATTCCAGCAAGCCGGGCTGAAGACGGCTGTAATGCCAGAAACTGGTCCTCGGAAGCTTGTTTCCGGTCCAGGGAAGGCATGGCTTGGCAGTTCGGGCTGGACTGTTCCCATGAGGCACAGTGTCAGGCTGATTTGTATATAGCCATGTCTGAACTGGGGTGGCAGAGTGGGCTAAAGAACGGTGATGGATCAAACCCAGATCTTTTGACTGGGTGTGGGTGTTTGATTGGTTCAGATGCTCCGTCCATCAACACCCCCTTTTGTGCCGCTTTGGCCGCCATAAGTGTGGCAGGGTATGCTCAGACGTGAGTCCCTTGCTCACTTTGCCACTGGATTCAAGCAAGCCGGGCTGAAGATGGCTGTAATGCCAGAAACCGGTCCTCGGAAGCTTGTTTCCAGTCCAGGGAAGGCATGGCTTGGCAGTTCAGGCTGGACTGTTCCCATGAGGTACAGGGTCAAGCTGATTTGCATATAGCCATGTCTGAACTGGGGTGGCAGAGTGGGCTAAAGAACGGTGATGGATCAAACCCAGATCTTGTGACTGGGTGTGGGTGTTTGATTGGTTCAGATGCTCCGTCCATCACCACCCCCTTATGTGCTGCTTTTGCCGCCATAAGTGTGGCAGGGTATGCTCAGACGTGAGTCCCTTGCTCACTTTGCCACTGGATTCAAGCAAGCCGGGCTGAAGACGGCTGTAATGCCAGAAGCCGGTCCTCGGAAGCTTGTTTCCGGTCCAGGGAAGGCATGGCTTGGCAGTTCGGGCTGGACTGTACCTATGAGGCACAGGGTCAGGCTGATTTGCATATAGCCATGTCTGAACTGGGGTGGTAGAGTGGGCTAAAGAACGGTGATGGATCAAACCCAAATCTTTTGACTGGGTGTGGGTGTTTGATTGGTTCAGATGCTCCGTCCATCACCACCCCCTTTTGTGCCGCTTTGGCGGCCATAAGTGTGGCAGGGTATGCTCAGACGTGAGTCCCTTGCTCAATTTGCCACTGGATTTAAGCAAGCCGGGCTGAAGACGGCTGTAATACCAGAAACCGGTCCTCGGAAGCTTGTTTCCGGTCCAGGGAAGGCATGGCTTAGGCAGTTCGGGCTGGACTGTTCCCATGAGGCACAGGGTCAGGCTAATTTGCATATAGCCATGTCTGAACTGGGGTGGCAGAGTGTGCTAAAGAACGGTGATGGATCAAACCCAGATCTTTTGACTGGGTGTGGGTGTTTGATTGGTTCAGATGCTCCGTCCATCACCACCCCCTTTTGTGCCGCTTTGGCCGCCATAAGTGTGGCAGGGTATGCTCAGACGTGAGTCCCTTGCTCACTTTGCCACTGGATTCAAGCAAGCCGGGCTAAAGACGGCTGTAATGCCAGAAACCAGTCCTCGGAAGCTTGTTTCCGGTCCAGGGAAGGCATGGCTTGGCAGTTCGGGCTGGACTGTTCCCATGAGGCACAGTGTCAGGCTGATTTGTATATAGCCATGTCTGAACTGGGGTGGCAGAGTGGGCTAAAGAACGGTGATGGATCAAACCCAGATCTTTTGACTGGGTGTGGGTGTTTGATTGTTTCAGATGCTCCGTCCATCAACACCCCCTTTTGTGCCGCTTTGGCCGCCATAAGTGTGGCAGGGTATGCTCAGACGTGAGTCCCTTGCTCACTTTGCCACTGGATTCAAGCAAGCCGGGCTGAAGATGGCTGTAATGCCAGAAACCGGTCCTCGGAAGCTTGTTTCCAGTCCAGGGAAGGCATGGCTTGGCAGTTCGGGCTGGACTGTTCCCATGAGGTACAGGGTCAAGCTGATTTGCATATAGCCATGTCTGAACTGGGGTGGCAGAGTGGGCTAAAGAACGGTGATGGATCAAACCCAGATCTTGTGACTGGGTGTGGGTGTTTGATTGGTTCAGATGCTCCGTCCATCACCACCCCCTTATGTGCTGCTTTTGCCGCCATAAGTGTGGCAGGGTATGCTCAGACGTGAGTCCCTTGCTCACTTTGCCACTGGATTCAAGCAAGCCGGGCTGAAGACGGCTGTAATGCCAGAAGCCGGTCCTCGGAAGCTTGTTTCCGGTCCAGGGAAGGCATGGCTTGGCAGTTCGGGCTGGACTGTACCTATGAGGCACAGGGTCAGGCTGATTTGCATATAGCCATGTCTGAACTGGGGTGGTAGAGTGGGCTAAAGAACGGTGATGGATCAAACCCAAATCTTTTGACTGGGTGTGGGTGTTTGATTGGTTCAGATGCTCCGTCCATCACCACCCCCTTTTGTGCCGCTTTGGCGGCCATAAGTGTGGCAGGGTATGCTCAGACGTGAGTCCCTTGCTCAATTTGCCACTGGATTTAAGCAAGCCAGGCTGAAGACGGCTGTAATACCAGAAACCGGTCCTCGGAAGCTTGTTTCCGGTCCAGGGAAGGCATGGCTTAGGCAGTTCGGGCTGGACTGTTCCCATGAGGCACAGGGTCAGGCTAATTTGCATATAGCCATGTCTGAACTGGGGTGGCAGAGTGTGCTAAAGAACGGTGATGGATCAAACCCAGATCTTTTGACTGGGTGTGGGTGTTTGATTGGTTCAGATGCTCCGTCCATCACCACCCCCTTTTGTGCCGCTTTGGCCGCCATAAGTGTGGCAGGGTATGCTCAGACGTGAGTCCCTTGCTCACTTTGCCACTGGATTCAAGCAAGCCGGGCTAAAGACGGCTGTAATGCCAGAAACCAGTCCTCGGAAGCTTGTTTCCGGTCCAGGGAAGGCATGGCTTGGCAGTTCGGGCTGGACTGTTCCCATGAGGCACAGGGTCAGGCTGATTTGCATATAGCCATGTCTGAACTGGGGTGGCAGAGTGGGCTAAAGAACGGTGATGGATCAAACCCAGATCTTTTCACTGGGTGTAGGTGTTTGATTGGTTCAGATGCTCCGTCCATCACCACCCCCTTTTGTGCTGCTTTGGCGGCCATAAGTGTGGCAGGGTAGGCTCAGACGTGAGTCCCTTGCTCACTTTGCCACTGGATTTAAGCAAGCCGGGCTGAAGACGGCTGTAATGCCAGAAACCGGTCCTCGGAAGCTTGTTTCCGGTCCAGGGAAGGCATGGCTTGGCAGTTCGGGCCGGACTGTTTCCATGAGGCACAGGGTCAGACTGATTTGCATATAGCCATGTCTGAACTGGGGTGTCAGAGTGGGCTAAAGAACGGTGATGGATCAAACCCAGATCTTTTGACTGGGTGTGGGTGTTTGATTGGTTCAGATGCTCCGTCCATCACCACCCCCTTTTGTGCCGCTTTGGCGGCCATAAGTGTGGCAGGGTATGCTCAGACGTGAGTCCCTTGCTCACTTTGCCACTGGATTCAAGCAAGCCGGGCTGAAGACGGCTGTAATGCCAGAAACCGGTCCTCGGAAGCTTGTTTCCGGTCCAGGGAAGGCATGGCTTGGCAGTTCGGGCTGGACTGTTCCCATGAGGCACAGGGTCAGGCTGATTTGCATATAGCCATGTCTGAACTGGGGTGGCAGAGTGGGCTAAAGAACGGTGATGGATCAAACCCAGATCTTTTGACTGGGTGTGGGTGTTTGATTGGTTCAGATGCTCAGTCCATCACCACCCCCTTTTGTGCCGCTTTGGCCACCATAAGTGTGGCAGGGTATGCTCAGACGTGAGTCCCTTGTGCACTTTGCCACTGTATTCAAGCAAGCCGGGCTGAAGACGGCTGTAATGCCAGAAACCGGACCTCGGAAGCTTGTTTCCGGTCCAGGGAAGGCATGGCTTGGCAGTTCGGGCTGGACTGTTCCCATGAGGCACAGGGTCAGGCTGATTTGCATATAGCCATGTCTGAACTGGGGTGGCAGAGTGGGCTAAAGAACGGTCATGGATCAAACCCAGATCTTTTGACTGGGTGTGGGTGTTTGATTGGTTCAGATGCTCCGTCCATCACCACCCCCTTTTGTGCTGCTTTGGCCGCCATACGTGTGGCAGGGTATGCTCAGACGTGAGTCCCTTGCTCACTTTGCCACTGTATTCAAGCAAGCCGGGCTGAAGACGGCTGTAATGCCAGAAACCGGACCTCGGAAGCTTGTTTCCGGTCCAGGGAAGGCATGGCTTGGCAGTTCGGGCTGGACTGTTACCATGAGGCAGAGGGTCAGGCTGATTTGCATATAGCCATGTCTGAACTGGGGTGGCAGAGTGGGCTAAAGAACGGTGATGGATCAAACCCAGATCTTTTGACTGGGTGTGGGTGTTTGATTTGTTCAGATGCTCCGTCCATCACCACCCCCTTTTGTGCCGCTTTGGCCGCCATAAATGTGGCAGGGTATGCTCAGACGTGAGTCCCTTGCTCACTTTGCCACTGAATTCAAGCAAGCCGGGCTGAAGACTGCTATAATGCCAGAAACCGGTCCTCGGAAGCTTGTTTCCAGTCCAGGGAAGGCATGGCTTGGCAGTTCGGGCTGGACTGTTCCCATGAGGCACAGGGTCAGGCTGATTTGCATATAGCCATGTCTAAACTGGTGTGGCAGAGTGGGCTAAAGAACGGTGATGGATCAAACCCAGATCTTTTGACTGGGTGTGGGTGTTTGATTGGTTAAGATGCTCCGTCCAACACCACCCCCTTTTGTGCCGCTTTGGCCGCCATAAGTGTGGCAGGGTATGCTCAGACGTGAGTCCCTTGCTCACTTTGCCACTGTATTCAAGCAAGCCGGGCTGAAGACGGCTGTAATGCCAGAAACCGGACCTCTGAAGCTTTTTTCCGGTCCAGGGAAGGCATGGCTTGGCAGTTCGGGCTGGACTGTTCCCATGAGGCAGAGGGTCAGGCTGATTTGCATATAGCCATGTCTGAACTGGGGTGGCAGAGTGGGCTAAAGAACGGTGATGGATCAAACCCAGATCTTGTGACTGGGTGTGGGTGTTTGATTGGTTCAGATGCTCCGTCCATCACCACCCCCTTATGTGCTGCTTTTGCCGCCATAAGTGTGGCAGGGTATGCTCAGACGTGAGTCCCTTGCTCACTTTGCCACTGGATTCAAGCAAGCCGGGCTGAAGACGGCTGTAATGCCAGAAGCCGGTCCTCGGAAGCTTGTTTCCGGTCCAGGGAAGGCATGTCTTGGCAGTTCGGGCTGGACTGTTCCCATGAGGCACAGGGTCAGGCTGATTTGCATATAGCCATGTCTGAACTGGGGTGGCAGAGTGGGCTAAAGAACGGTGATGTATCAAACCCAGTTTTTTGACTGGGTGTGGGTGTTTGATTGGTTCAGATGCTCCGTCCATCACCACCCCCTTTTGTGCCGCTTTGGCCGCCATAAGTGTGGCAGGGTATCCTCAGACGTGAGTCCCTTGCTCACTTTGCCACTGGATTCAAGCAAGCCGGGCTGAAGACGGCTGTAATGCCAGAAACCGGTCCTCGGAAGCTTGTTTCCGGTCCAGGGAAGGCATGGCTTGGCAGTTCGGGCTGGACTGTTCCCATGAGGCACAGGGTCAGGCTGATTTGCATATAGCCATGTCTGAACTGGGGTGGCAGAGTGGGCTAAAGAACGGTGATGGATCAAACCCAGATCTTTTGACTGGGTGTGGGTGTTTGATTGTTTCAGATGCTCCGTCCATCACCGCCCCCTTTTGTGCCGCTTTGACCGCCCTAAGTGTGGCAGGGTATGCTCAGACGTGAGTCCCTTGCTCACTTTGCCACTGTATTCCAGCAAGCCGGGCTGAAGACGGCTGTAATGCCAGAAACTGGTCCTCGGAAGCTTGTTTCCGGTCCAGGGAAGGCATGGCTTGGCAGTTCGGGCTGGACTGTTCCCATGAGGCACAGGGTCAGGCTGATTTGCATATAGCCATGTCTAAACTGGTGTGGCAGAGTGGGCTAAAGAACGGTGATGGATCAAACCCAGATCTTTTGACTGGGTGTGGGTGTTTGATTGGTTAAGATGCTCCGTCCAACACCACCCCCTTTTGTGCCGCTTTGGCCGCCATAAGTGTGGCAGGGTATGCTCAGACGTGAGTCCCTTGCTCACTTTGCCACTGTATTCAAGCAAGCCGGGCTGAAGACGGCTGTAATGCCAGAAACCGGACCTCTGAAGCTTGTTTCCGGTCCAGGGAAGGCATGGCTTGGCAGTTCGGGCTGGACTGTTCCCATGAGGCAGAGGGTCAGGCTGATTTGCATATAGCCATGTCTGAACTGGGGTGGCAGAGTGGGCTAAAGAACGGTGATGGATCAAACCCAGATCTTGTGACTGGGTGTGGGTGTTTGATTGGTTCAGATGCTCCGTCCATCACCACCCCCTTATGTGCTGCTTTTGCCGCCATAAGTGTGGCAGGGTATGCTCAGACGTGAGTCCCTTGCTCACTTTGCCACTGGATTCAAGCAAGCCGGGCTGAAGACGGCTGTAATGCCAGAAGCCGGTCCTCGGAAGCTTGTTTCCGGTCCAGGGAAGGCATGTCTTGGCAGTTTGGGCTGGACTGTTCCCATGAGGCACAGGGTCAGGCTGATTTGCATATAGCCATGTCTGAACTGGGGTGGCAGAGTGGGCTAAAGAACGGTGATGTATCAAACCCAGTTTTTTGACTGGGTGTGGGTGTTTGATTGGTTCAGATGCTCCGTCCATCACCACCCCCTTTTGTGCCGCTTTGGCCGCCATAGGTGTGGCAGGGTATCCTCAGACGTGAGTCCCTTGCTCACTTTGCCACTGGATTCAAGCAAGCCGGGCTGAAGACGGCTGTAATGCCAGAAACCGGTCCTCGGAAGCTTGTTTCCGGTCCAGGGAAGGCATGGCTTGGCAGTTCGGGCTGGACTGTTCCCATGAGGCACAGGGTCAGGCTGATTTGCATATAGCCATGTCTGAACTGGGGTGGCAGAGTGGGCTAAAGAACGGTGATGGATCAAACCCAGATCTTTTGACTGGGTGTGGGTGTTTGATTGTTTCAGATGCTCCGTCCATCACCGCCCCCTTTTGTGCCGCTTTGGCCGCCCTAAGTGTGGCAGGGTATGCTCAGACGTGAGTCCCTTGCTCACTTTGCCACTGTATTCCAGCAAGCCGGGCTGAAGACGGCTGTAATGCCAGAAACTGGTCCTCGGAAGCTTGTTTCCGGTCCAGGGAAGGCATGGCTTGGCAGTTCGGGCTGGACTGTTCCCATGAGGCACAGTGTCAGGCTGATTTGTATATAGCCATGTCTGAACTGGGGTGGCAGAGTGGGCTAAAGAACGGTGATGGATCAAACCCAGATCTTTTGACTGGGTGTGGGTGTTTGATTGGTTCAGATGCTCCGTCCATCACCGCCCCCTTTTGTGCCGCTTTGGCCGCCCTAAGTGTGGCAGGGTATGCTCAGACGTGAGTCCCTTGCTCACTTTGCCACTGTATTCAAGCAAGCCGGGCTGAAGACGGCTGTAATGCCAGAAACTGGTCCTCGGAAGCTTGTTTCCGGTCCAGGGAAGGCATGGCTTGGCAGTTCGGGCTGGACTGTTCCCATGAGGCACAGTGTCAGGCTGATTTGTATATAGCCTTGTCTGAACTGGGGTGGCAGAGTGGGCTAAAGAACGGTGATGGATCAAACCCAGATCTTTTGACTGGGTGTGGGTGTTTGATTGTTTCAGATGCTCCGTCCATCAACACCCCCTTTTGTGCCGCTTTGGCCGCCATAAGTGTGGCAGGGTATGCTCAGACGTGAGTCCCTTGCTCACTTTGCCACTGGATTCAAGCAAGCCGGGCTGAAGATGGCTGTAATGCCAGAAACCGGTCCTCGGAAGCTTGTTTCCAGTCCAGGGAAGGCATGGCTTGGCAGTTCGGGCTGGACTGTTCCCATGAGGCACAGGGTCAAGCTGATTTGCATATAGCCATGTCTGAACTGGGGTGGCAGAGTGGGCTAAAGAACGGTGATGGATCAAACCCAGATCTTGTGACTGGGTGTGGGTGTTTGATTGGTTCAGATGCTCCGTCCATCACCACCCCCTTATGTGCTGCTTTTGCCGCCATAAGTGTGGCAGGGTATGCTCAGACGTGAGTCCCTTGCTCACTTTGCCACTGGATTCAAGCAAGCCGGGCTGAAGACGGCTGTAATGCCAGAAGCCGGTCCTCGGAAGCTTGTTTCCGGTCCAGGGAAGGCATGGCTTGGCAGTTCGGGCTGGACTGTACCTATGAGGCACAGGGTCAGGCTGATTTGCATATAGCCATGTCTGAACTGGGGTGGTAGAGTGGGCTAAAGAACGGTGATGGATCAAACCCAAATCTTTTGACTGGGTGTGGGTGTTTGATTGGTTCAGATGCTCCGTCCATCACCACCCCCTTTTGTGCCGCTTTGGCGGCCATAAGTGTGGCAGGGTATGCTCAGACGTGAGTCCCTTGCTCAATTTGCCACTGGATTTAAGCAAGCCGGGCTGAAGACGGCTGTAATACCAGAAACCGGTCCTCGGAAGCTTGTTTCCGGTCCAGGGAAGGCATGGCTTAGGCAGTTCGGGCTGGACTGTTCCCATGAGGCACAGGGTCAGGCTAATTTGCATATAGCCATGTCTGAACTGGGGTGGCAGAGTGTGCTAAAGAACGGTGATGGATCAAACCCAGATCTTTTGACTGGGTGTGGGTGTTTGATTGGTTCAGATGCTCCGTCCATCACCACCCCCTTTTGTGCCGCTTTGGCCGCCATAAGTGTGGCAGGGTATGCTCAGACGTGAGTCCCTTGCTCACTTTGCCACTGGATTCAAGCAAGCCGGGCTAAAGACGGCTGTAATGCCAGAAACCGGTCCTCGGAAGCTTGTTTCCGGTCCAGGGAAGGCATGGCTTGGCAGTTCGGGCCGGACTGTTTCCATGAGGCACAGGGTCAGACTGATTTGCATATAGCCATGTCTGAACTGGGGTGTCAGAGTGGGCTAAAGAACGGTGATGGATCAAACCCAGATCTTTTGACTGGGTGTGGGTGTTTGATTGGTTCAGATGCTCCGTCCATCACCACCCCCTTTTGTGCCGCTTTGGCGGCCATAAGTGTGGCAGGGTATGCTCAGACGTGAGTCCCTTGCTCACTTTGCCACTGGATTCAAGCAAGCCGGGCTGAAGACGGCTGTAATGCCAGAAACCGGTCCTCGGAAGCTTGTTTCCGGTCCAGGGAAGGCATGGCTTGGCAGTTCGGGCTGGACTGTTCCCATGAGGCACAGGGTCAGGCTGATTTGCATATAGCCATGTCTGAACTGGGGTGGCAGAGTGGGCTAAAGAACGGTGATGGATCAAACCCCGATCTTTTGACTGGGTGTGGGTGTTTGATTGGTTCAGATGCTCAGTCCATCACCACCCCCTTTTGTGCCGCTTTGGCCGCCATAAGTGTGGCAGGGTATGCTCAGACGTGAGTCCCTTGTGCACTTTGCCACTGTATTCAAGCAAGCCGGGCTGAAGACGGCTGTAATGCCAGAAACCGGACCTCGGAAGCTTGTTTCCGGTCCAGGGAAGGCATGGCTTGGCAGTTCGGGCTGGACTGTTCCCATGAGGCACAGGGTCAGGCTGATTTGCATATAGCCATGTCTGAACTGGGGTGGCAGAGTGGGCTAAAGAACGGTGATGGATCAAACCCAGATCTTTTGACTGGGTGTGGGTGTTTGATTGGTTCAGATGCTCCGTCCATCATCACCCCCTTTTGTGCTGCTTTGGCCGCCATAAGTGTGGCAGGGTATGCTCAGACGTGAGTCCCTTGCTCACTTTGCCACTGTATTCAAGCAAGCCGGGCTGAAGACGGCTGTAATGCCAGAAACCGGACCTCGGAAGCTTGTTTCCGGTCCAGGGAAGGCATGGCTTGGCAGTTCGGGCTGGACTGTTACCATGAGGCAGAGGGTCAGGCTGATTTGCATATAGCCATGTCTGAACTGGGGTGGCAGAGTGGGCTAAAGAACGGTGATGGATCAAACCCAGATCTTTTGACTGGGTGTGGGTGTTTGATTTGTTCAGATGCTCCGTCCATCACCACCCCCTTTTGTGCCGCTTTGGCCGCCATAAATGTGGCAGGGTATGCTCAGACGTGAGTCCCTTGCTCACTTTGCCACTGAATTCAAGCAAGCCGGGCTGAAGACTGCTATAATGCCAGAAACCGGTCCTCGGAAGCTTGTTTCCGGTCCAGGGAAGGCATGGCTTGGCAGTTCGGGCTGGACTGTTCCCATGAGGCACAGGGTCAGGCTGATTTGCATATAGCCATGTCTAAACTGGTGTGGCAGAGTGGGCTAAAGAACGGTGATGGATCAAACCCAGATCTTTTGACTGGGTGTGGGTGTTTGATTGGTTAAGATGCTCCGTCCAACACCACCCCCTTTTGTGCCGCTTTGGCCGCCATAAGTGTGGCAGGGTATGCTCAGACGTGAGTCCCTTGCTCACTTTGCCACTGTATTCAAGCAAGCCGGGCTGAAGACGGCTGTAATGCCAGAAACCGGACCTCTGAAGCTTGTTTCCGGTCCAGGGAAGGCATGGCTTGGCAGTTCGGGCTGGACTGTTCCCATGAGGCAGAGGGTCAGGCTGATTTGCATATAGCCATGTCTGAACTGGGGTGGCAGAGTGGGCTAAAGAACGGTGATGGATCAAACCCAGATCTTGTGACTGGGTGTGGGTGTTTGATTGGTTCAGATGCTCCGTCCATCACCACCCCCTTATGTGCTGCTTTTGCCGCCATAAGTGTGGCAGGGTATGCTCAGACGTGAGTCCCTTGCTCACTTTGCCACTGGATTCAAGCAAGCCGGGCTGAAGACGGCTGTAATGCCAGAAGCCGGTCCTCGGAAGCTTGTTTCCGGTCCAGGGAAGGCATGTCTTGGCAGTTCGGGCTGGACTGTTCCCATGAGGCACAGGGTCAGGCTGATTTGCATATAGCCATGTCTGAACTGGGGTGGCAGAGTGGGCTAAAGAACGGTGATGTATCAAACCCAGTTTTTTGACTGGGTGTGGGTGTTTGATTGGTTCAGATGCTCCGTCCATCACCACCCCCTTTTGTGCTGCTTTGGCCGCCATAAGTGTGGCAGGGTATCCTCAGACGTGAGTCCCTTGCTCACTTTGCCACTGGATTCAAGCAAGCCGGGCTGAAGACGGCTGTAATGCCAGAAACCGGTCCTCGGAAGCTTGTTTCCGGTCCAGGGAAGGCATGGCTTGGCAGTTCGGGCTGGACTGTTCCCATGAGGCACAGGGTCAGGCTGATTTGCATATAGCCATGTCTGAACTGGGGTGGCAGAGTGGGCTAAAGAACGGTGATGGATCAAACCCAGATCTTTTGACTGGGTGTGGGTGTTTGATTGTTTCAGATGCTCCGTCCATCACCACCCCCTTTTGTGCCGCTTTGGCCGCCCTAAGTGTGGCAGGGTATGCTCAGACGTGAGTCCCTTGCTCACTTTGCCACTGTATTCCAGCAAGCCGGGCTGAAGACGGCTGTAATGCCAGAAACTGGTCCTCGGAAGCTTGTTTCCGGTCCAGGGAAGGCATGGCTTGGCAGTTCGGGCTGGACTGTTCCCATGAGGCACAGGGTCAGGCTGATTTGCATATAGCCATGTCTAAACTGGTGTGGCAGAGTGGGCTAAAGAACGGTGATGGATCAAACCCAGATCTTTTGACTGGGTGTGGGTGTTTGATTGGTTAAGATGCTCCGTCCAACACCACCCCCTTTTGTGCCGCTTTGGCCGCCATAAGTGTGGCAGGGTATGCTCAGACGTGAGTCCCTTGCTCACTTTGCCACTGTATTCAAGCAAGCCGGGCTGAAGACGGCTGTAATGCCAGAAACCGGACCTCTGAAGCTTGTTTCCGGTCCAGGGAAGGCATGGCTTGGCAGTTCGGGCTGGACTGTTCCCATGAGGCAGAG
The DNA here is from genome assembly GCF_964261635.1 of Lissotriton helveticus. NCBI lineage: Eukaryota > Metazoa > Chordata > Amphibia > Caudata > Salamandridae > Lissotriton > Lissotriton helveticus. Next base: position 1,088,834,176 of record NC_136057.1, on the reverse strand, counting down.
GGTCAGGCTGATTTGCATATAGCCATGTCTGAACTGGGGTGGCAGAGTGGGCTAAAGAACGGTGATGGATCAAACCCAGATCTTGTGACTGGGTGTGGGTGTTTGATTGGTTCAGATGCTCCGTCCATCACCACCCCCTTATGTGCTGCTTTTGCCGCCATAAGTGTGGCAGGGTATGCTCAGACGTGAGTCCCTTGCTCACTTTGCCACTGGATTCAAGCAAGCCGGGCTGAAGACGGCTGTAATGCCAGAAGCCGGTCCTCGGAAGCTTGTTTCCGGTCCAGGGAAGGCATGTCTTGGCAGTTTGGGCTGGACTGTTCCCATGAGGCACAGGGTCAGGCTGATTTGCATATAGCCATGTCTGAACTGGGGTGGCAGAGTGGCTAAAGAACGGTGATGTATCAAACCCAGTTTTTTGACTGGGTGTGGGTGTTTGATTGGTTCAGATGCTCCGTCCATCACCACCCCCTTTTGTGCCGCTTTGGCCGCCATAAGTGTGGCAGAGTATCCTCAGACGTGAGTCCCTTGCTCCCTTTGCCACTGGATTCAAGCAAGCCGGGCTGAAGACGGCTGTAATGCCAGAAACCGGTCCTCGGAAGCTTGTTTCCGGTCCAGGGAAGGCATGGCTTGGCAGTTCGGGCTGGACTGTTCCCATGAGGCACAGGGTCAGGCTGATTTGCATATAGCCATGTCTGAACTGGGGTGGCAGAGTGGGCTAAAGAACGGTGATGGATCAAACCCAGATCTTTTGACTGGGTGTGGGTGTTTGATTGGTTCAGATGCTCCGTCCATCACCGCCCCCTTTTGTGCCGCTTTGGCCGCCCTAAGTGTGGCAGGGTATGCTCAGACGTGAGTCCCTTGCTCACTTTGCCACTGTATTCCAGCAAGCCGGGCTGAAGACGGCTGTAATGCCAGAAACTGGTCCTCGGAAGCTTGTTTCCGGTCCAGGGAAGGCATGGCTTGGCAGTTCGGGCTGGACTGTTCCCATGAGGCACAGTGTCAGGCTGATTTGTATATAGCCATGTCTGAACTGGGGTGGCAGAGTGGGCTAAAGAACGGTGATGGATCAAACCCAGATCTTTTGACTGGGTGTGGGTGTTTGATTGGTTCAGATGCTCCGTCCATCACCGCCCCCTTTTGTGCCGCTTTGGCCGCCCTAAGTGTGGCAGGGTATGCTCAGACGTAAGTCCCTTGCTCACTTTGCCACTGTATTCAAGCAAGCCGGGCTGAAGACGGCTGTAATGCCAGAAACTGGTCCTCGGAAGCTTGTTTCCGGTCCAGGGAAGGCATGGCTTGGCAGTTCGGGCTGGACTGTTCCCATGAGGCACAGTGTCAGGCTGATTTGTATATAGCCTTGTCTGAACTGGGGTGGCAGAGTGGGCTAAAGAACGGTGATGGATCAAACCCAGATCTTTTGACTGGGTGTGGGTGTTTGATTGTTTCAGATGCTCCGTCCATCAACACCCCCTTTTGTGCCGCTTTGGCCGCCATAAGTGTGGCAGGGTATGCTCAGACGTGAGTCCCTTGCTCACTTTGCCACTGGATTCAAGCAAGCCGGGCTGAAGATGGCTGTAATGCCAGAAACCGGTCCTCGGAAGCTTGTTTCCAGTCCAGGGAAGGCATGGCTTGGCAGTTCGGGCTGGACTGTTCCCATGAGGCACAGGGTCAAGCTGATTTGCATATAGCCATGTCTGAACTGGGGTGGCAGAGTGGGCTAAAGAACGGTGATGGATCAAACCCAGATCTTGTGACTGGGTGTGGGTGTTTGATTGGTTCAGATGCTCCGTCCATCACCACCCCCTTATGTGCTGCTTTTGCCGCCATAAGTGTGGCAGGGTATGCTCAGACGTGAGTCCCTTGCTCACTTTGCCACTGGATTCAAGCAAGCCGGGCTGAAGACGGCTGTAATGCCAGAAGCCGGTCCTCGGAAGCTTGTTTCCGGTCCAGGGAAGGCATGGCTTGGCAGTTCGGGCTGGACTGTACCTATGAGGCACACGGTCAGGCTGATTTGCATATAGCCATGTCTCAACTGGGGTGGTAGAGTGGGCTAAAGAACGGTGATGGATCAAACCCAAATCTTTTGACTGGGTGTGGGTGTTTGATTGGTTCAGATGCTCCGTCCATCACCACCCCCTTTTGTGCCGCTTTGGCGGCCATAAGTGTGGCAGGGTATGCTCAGACGTGAGTCCCTTGCTCAATTTGCCACTGGATTTAAGCAAGCTGGGCTGAAGACGGCTGTAATACCAGAAACCGGTCCTCGGAAGCTTGTTTCCCGTCCAGGGAAGGCATGGCTTAGGCAGTTCGGGCTGGACTGTTCCCATGAGGCACAGGGTCAGGCTAATTTGCATATAGCCATGTCTGAACTGGGGTGGCAGAGTGTGCTAAAGAACGGTGATGGATCAAACCCAGATCTTTTGACTGGGTGTGGGTGTTTGATTGGTTCAGATGCTCCGTCCATCACCACCCCCTTTTGTGCCGCTTTGGCCGCCATAAGTGTGGCAGGGTATGCTCAGACGTGAGTCCCTTGCTCACTTTGCCACTGGATTCAAGCAAGCCAGGCTGAAGACGGCTGTAATGCCAGAAACCAGTCCTCGGAAGCTTGTTTCCGGTCCAGGGAAGGCATGGCTTGGCAGTTCGGGCTGGACTGTTCCCATGAGGCACAGGGTCAGGCTGATTTGCATATAGCCATGTCTGAACTGGGGTGGCAGAGTGGGCTAAAGAACGGTGATGGATCAAACCCAGATCTTTTCACTGGGTGTAGGTGTTTGATTGGTTCAGATGCTCCGTCCATCACCACCCCCTTTTGTGCTGCTTTGGCGGCCATAAGTGTGGCAGGGTAGGCTCAGACGTGAGTCCCTTGCTCACTTTGCCACTGGATTTAAGCAAGCCGGGCTGAAGACGGCTGTAATGCCAGAAACCGGTCCTCGGAAGCTTGTTTCCGGTCCAGGGAAGGCATGGCTTGGCAGTTCGGGCCGGACTGTTTCCATGAGGCACAGGGTCAGACTGATTTGCATATAGCCATGTCTGAACTGGGGTGTCAGAGTGGGCTAAAGAACGGTGATGGATCAAACCCAGATCTTTTGACTGGGTGTGGGTGTTTGATTGGTTCAGATGCTCCGTCCATCACCACCCCCTTTTGTGCCGCTTTGGCGGCCATAAGTGTGGCAGGGTATGCTCAGACGTGAGTCCCTTGCTCACTTTGCCACTGGATTCAAGCAAGCCGGGCTGAAGACGGCTGTAATGCCAGAAACCGGTCCTCGGAAGCTTGTTTCCGGTCCAGGGAAGGCATGGCTTGGCAGTTCGGGCTGGACTGTTCCCATGAGGCACAGGGTCAGGCTGATTTGCATATAGCCATGTCTGAACTGGGGTGGCAGAGTGGGCTAAAGAACGGTGATGGATCAAACCCAGATCTTTTGACTGGGTGTGGGTGTTTGATTGGTTCAGATGCTCCGTCCATCACCACCCCCTTTTGTGCCGCTTTGGCGGCCATAAGTGTGGCAGGGTATGCTCAGACGTGAGTCCCTTGCTCACTTTGCCACTGGATTCAAGCAAGCCGGGCTGAAGACGGCTGTAATGCCAGAAGCCGGTCCTCGGAAGCTTGTTTCCGGTCCAGGGAAGGCATGTCTTGGCAGTTTGGGCTGGACTGTTCCCATGAGGCACAGGGTCAGGCTGATTTGCATATAGCCATGTCTTAACTGGGGTGGCAGAGTGGGCTAAAGAACGGTGATGTATCAAACCCAGTTTTTTGACTGGGTGTGGGTGTTTGATTGGTTCAGATGCTCCGTCCATCACCACCCCCTTTTGTGCCGCTTTGGCCGCCATAAGTGTGGCAGGGTATCCTCAGACGTGAGTCCCTTGCTCCCTTTGCCACTGGATTCAAGCAAGCCGGGCTGAAGACGGCTGTAATGCCAGAAACCGGTCCTCGGAAGCTTGTTTCCGGTCCAGGGAAGGCATGGCTTGGCAGTTCGGGCTGGACTGTTCCCATGAGGCACAGGGTCAGGCTGATTTGCATATAGCCATGTCTGAACTGGGGTGGCAGAGTGGGCTAAAGAACGGTGATGGATCAAACCCAGATCTTTTGACTGGGTGTGGGTGTTTGATTGTTTCAGATGCTCCGTCCATCACCGCCCCCTTTTGTGCCGCTTTGGCCGCCCTAAGTGTGGCAGGGTATGCTCAGACGTGAGTCCCTTGCTCACTTTGCCACTGTATTCCAGCAAGCCGGGCTGAAGACGGCTGTAATGCCAGAAACTGGTCCTCGGAAGCTTGTTTCCGGTCCAGGGAAGGCATGGCTTGGCAGTTCGGGCTGGACTGTTCCCATGAGGCACAGTGTCAGGCTGATTTGTATATAGCCTTGTCTGAACTGGGGTGGCAGAGTGGGCTAAAGAACGGTGATGGATCAAACCCAGATCTTTTGACTGGGTGTGGGTGTTTGATTGTTTCAGATGCTCCGTCCATCAACACCCCCTTTTGTGCCGCTTTGGCCGCCATAAGTGTGGCAGGGTATGCTCAGACGTGAGTCCCTTGCTCACTTTGCCACTGGATTCAAGCAAGCCGGGCTGAAGATGGCTGTAATGCCAGAAACCGGTCCTCGGAAGCTTGTTTCCAGTCCAGGGAAGGCATGGCTTGGCAGTTCGGGCTGGACTGTTCCCATGAGGCACAGGGTCAAGCTGATTTGCATATAGCCATGTCTGAACTGGGGTGGCAGAGTGGGCTAAAGAACGGTGATGGATCAAACCCAGATCCTGTGACTGGGTGTGGGTGTTTGATTGGTTCAGATGCTCCGTCCATCACCACCCCCTTATGTGCTGCTTTTGCCGCCATAAGTGTGGCAGGGTATGCTCAGACGTGAGTCCCTTGCTCACTTTGCCACTGGATTCAAGCAAGCCGGGCTGAAGACGGCTGTAATGCCAGAAGCCGGTCCTCGGAAGCTTGTTTCCGGTCCAGGGAAGGCATGGCTTGGCAGTTCGGGCTGGACTGTACCTATGAGGCACAGGGTCAGGCTGATTTGCATATAGCCATGTCTGAACTGGGGTGGTAGAGTGGGCTAAAGAACGGTGATGGATCAAACCCAAATCTTTTGACTGGGTGTGGGTGTTTGATTGGTTCAGATGCTCCGTCCATCACCACCCCCTTTTGTGCCGCTTTGGCGGCCATAAGTGTGGCAGGGTATGCTCAGACGTGAGTCCCTTGCTCAATTTGCCACTAGATTTAAGCAAGCTGGGCTGAAGACGGCTGTAATACCAGAAACCGGTCCTCGGAAGCTTGTTTCCCGTCCAGGGAAGGCATGGCTTAGGCAGTTCGGGCTGGACTGTTCCCATGAGGCACAGGGTCAGGCTAATTTGCATATAGCCATGTCTGAACTGGGGTGGCAGAGTGTGCTAAAGAACGGTGATGGATCAAACCCAGATCTTTTGACTGGGTGTGGGTGTTTGATTGGTTCAGATGCTCCGTCCATCACCACCCCCTTTTGTGCCGCTTTGGCCGCCATAAGTGTGGCAGGGTATGCTCAGACGTGAGTCCCTTGCTCACTTTGCCACTGGATTCAAGCAAGCCAGGCTGAAGACGGCTGTAATGCCAGAAACCAGTCCTCGGAAGCTTGTTTCCGGTCCAGGGAAGGCATGGCTTGGCAGTTCGGGCTGGACTGTTCCCATGAGGCACAGGGTCAGGCTGATTTGCATATAGCCATGTCTGAACTGGGGTGGCAGAGTGGGCTAAAGAACGGTGATGGATCAAACCCAGATCTTTTCACTGGGTGTAGGTGTTTGATTGGTTCAGATGCTCCGTCCATCACCACCCCCTTTTGTGCTGCTTTGGCGGCCATAAGTGTGGCAGGGTAGGCTCAGACGTGAGTCCCTTGCTCACTTTGCCACTGGATTTAAGCAAGCCGGGCTGAAGACGGCTGTAATGCCAGAAACCGGTCCTCGGAAGCTTGTTTCCGGTCCAGGGAAGGCATGGCTTGGCAGTTCGGGCCGGACTGTTTCCATGAGGCACAGGGTCAGACTGATTTGCATATAGCCATGTCTGAACTGGGGTGTCAGAGTGGGCTAAAGAACGGTGATGGATCAAACCCAGATCTTTTGACTGGGTGTGGGTGTTTGATTGGTTCAGATGCTCCGTCCATCACCACCCCCTTTTGTGCCGCTTTGGCGGCCATAAGTGTGGCAGGGTATGCTCAGACGTTTGTCCCTTGCTCACTTTGCCACTGGATTCAAGCAAGCCGGGCTGAAGACGGCTGTAATGCCAGAAACCGGTTCTCGGAAGCTTGTTTCCGGTCCAGGGAAGGCATGGCTTGGCAGTTCCGGCTGGACTGTTCCCATGAGGCACAGGGTCAGGCTGATTTGCATATAGCCATGTCTGAACTGGGGTGGCAGAGTGGGCTAAAGAACGGTGATGGATCAAACCCAGATCTTTTGACTGGGTGTGGGTGTTTGATTGGTTCAGATGCTCCGTCCATCACCACCCCCTTTTGTGCCGCTTTGGCCGCCATAAGTGTGGCAGGGTATGCTCAGACGTGAGTCCCTTGCTCACTTTGCCACTGGATTCAAGCAAGCCGGGCTGAAGACGGCTGTAATGCCAGAAACCGGTCCTCGGAAGCTTGTTTCCGGTCCAGGGAAGGCATGGCTTGGCAGTTCGGGCTGGACTGTTCCCATGAGGCACAGGGTCAGGCTGATTTGCATATAGCCATGTCTGAACTGGGGTGGCAGAGTGGGCTAAAGAACGGTGATGGATCAAACCCAGATCTTTTGACTGGGTGTGGGTGTTTGATTGGTTCAGATGCTCAGTCCATCACCACCCCCTTTTGTGCCGCTTTGGCCGCCATAAGTGTGGCAGGGTATGCTCAGACGTGAGTCCCTTGCGCACTTTGCCACTGTATTCAAGCAAGCCGGGCTGAAGACGGCTGTAATGCCAGAAACCGGACCTCGGAAGCTTGTTTCCGGTCCAGGGAAGGCATGGCTTGGCAGTTCGGGCTGGACTGTTCCCATGAGGCACAGGGTCAGGCTGATTTGCATATAGCCATGTCTGAACTGGGGTGGCAGAGTGGGCTAAAGAACGGTGATGGATCAAACCCAGATCTTTTGACTGGGTGTGGGTGTTTGATTGGTTCAGATGCTCCGTCCATCACCACCCCCTTTTGTGCTGCTTTGGCCGCCATAAGTGTGGCAGGGTATGCTCAGACGTGAGTCCCTTGCTCACTTTGCCACTGTATTCAAGCAAGCCGGGCTGAAGACGGCTGTAATGCCAGAAACCGGACCTCGGAAGCTTGTTTCCGGTCCAGGGAAGGCATGGCTTGGCAGTTCGGGCTGGACTGTTACCATGAGGCAGAGGGTCAGGCTGATTTGCATATAGCCATGTCTGAACTGGGGTGGCAGAGTGGGCTAAAGAACGGTGATGGATCAAACCCAGATCTTTTGACTGGGTGTGGGTGTTTGATTTGTTCAGATGCTCCGTCCATCACCACCCCCTTTTGTGCCGCTTTGGCCGCCATAAATGTGGCAGGGTATGCTCAGACGTGAGTCCCTTGCTCACTTTGCCACTGAATTCAAGCAAGCCGGGCTGAAGACTGCTATAATGCCAGAAACCGGTCCTCGGAAGCTTGTTTCCGGTCCAGGGAAGGCATGGCTTGGCAGTTCGGGCTGGACTGTTCCCATGAGGCACAGGGTCAGGCTGATTTGCATATAGCCATGTCTAAACTGGTGTGGCAGAGTGGGCTAAAGAACGGTGATGGATCAAACCCAGATCTTTTGACTGGGTGTGGGTGTTTGATTGGTTAAGATGCTCCGTCCAACACCACCCCCTTTTGTGCCGCTTTGGCCGCCATAAGTGTGGCAGGGTATGCTCAGACGTGAGTCCCTTGCTCACTTTGCCACTGTATTCAAGCAAGCCGGGCTGAAGACGGCTGTAATGCCAGAAACCGGACCTCTGAAGCTTGTTTCCGGTCCAGGGAAGGCATGGCTTGGCAGTTCGGGCTGGACTGTTCCCATGAGGCAGAGGGTCAGGCTGATTTGCATATAGCCATGTCTGAACTGGGGTGGCAGAGTGGGCTAAAGAACGGTGATGGATCAAACCCAGATCTTGTGACTGGGTGTGGGTGTTTGATTGGTTCAGATGCTCCGTCCATCACCACCCCCTTATGTGCTGCTTTTGCCGCCATAAGTGTGGCAGGGTATGCTCAGACGTGAGTCCCTTGCTCACTTTGCCACTGGATTCAAGCAAGCCGGGCTGAAGACGGCTGTAATGCCAGAAGCCGGTCCTCGGAAGCTTGTTTCCGGTCCAGGGAAGGCATGTCTTGGCAGTTCGGGCTGGACTGTTCCCATGAGGCACAGGGTCAGGCTGATTTGCATATAGCCATGTCTGAACTGGGGTGGCAGAGTGGGCTAAAGAACGGTGATGTATCAAACCCAGTTTTTTGACTGGGTGTGGGTGTTTGATTGGTTCAGATGCTCCGTCCATCACTACCCCCTTTTGTGCCGCTTTGGCCGCCATAAGTGTGGCAGGGTATCCTCAGACGTGAGTCCCTTGCTCACTTTGCCACTGGATTCAAGCAAGCCGGGCTGAAGACGGCTGTAATGCCAGAAACCGGTCCTCGGAAGCTTGTTTCCGGTCCAGGGAAGGCATGGCTTGGCAGTTCGGGCTGGACTGTTCCCATGAGGCACAGGGTCAGGCTGATTTGCATATAGCCATGTCTGAACTGGGGTGGCAGAGTGGGCTAAAGAACGGTGATGGATCAAACCCAGATCTTTTGACTGGGTGTGGGTGTTTGATTGTTTCAGATGCTCCGTCCATCACCGCCCCCTTTTGTGCCGCTTTGGCCGCCCTAAGTGTGGCAGGGTATGCTCAGACGTGAGTCCCTTGCTCACTTTGCCACTGTATTCCAGCAAGCCGGGCTGAAGACGGCTGTAATGCCAGAAACTGGTCCTCTGAAGCTTGTTTCCGGTCCAGGGAAGGCATGGCTTGGCAGTTCGGGCTGGACTGTTCCCATGAGGCACAGGGTCAGGCTGATTTGCATATAGCCATGTCTAAACTGGTGTGGCAGAGTGGGCTAAAGAACGGTGATGGATCAAACCCAGATCTTTTGACTGGGTGTGGGTGTTTGATTGGTTAAGATGCTCCGTCCAACACCACCCCCTTTTGTGCCGCTTTGGCCGCCATAAGTGTGGCAGGGTATGCTCAGACGTGAGTCCCTTGCTCACTTTGCCACTGTATTCAAGCAAGCCGGGCTGAAGACGGCTGTAATGCCAGAAACCGGACCTCTGAAGCTTGTTTCCGGTCCAGGGAAGGCATGGCTTGGCAGTTCGGGCTGGACTGTTCCCATGAGGCAGAGGGTCAGGCTGATTTGCATATAGCCATGTCTGAACTGGGGTGGCAGAGTGGGCTAAAGAACGGTGATGGATCAAACCCAGATCTTGTGACTGGGTGTGGGTGTTTGATTGGTTCAGATGCTCCGTCCATCACCACCCCCTTATGTGCTGCTTTTGCCGCCATAAGTGTGGCAGGGTATGCTCAGACGTGAGTCCCTTGCTCACTTTGCCACTGGATTCAAGCAAGCCGGGCTGAAGACGGCTGTAATGCCAGAAGCCGGTCCTCGGAAGCTTGTTTCCGGTCCAGGGAAGGCATGTCTTGGCAGTTCGGGCTGGACTGTTCCCATGAGGCACAGGGTCAGGCTGATTTGCATATAGCCATGTCTGAACTGGGGTGGCAGAGTGGGCTAAAGAACGGTGATGTATCAAACCCAGTTTTTTGACTGGGTGTGGGTGTTTGATTGGTTCAGATGCTCCGTCCATCACCACCCCCTTTTGTGCCGCTTTGGCCGCCATAAGTGTGGCAGGGTATCCTCAGACGTGAGTCCCTTGCTCACTTTGCCACTGGATTCAAGCAAGCCGGGCTGAAGACGGCTGTAATGCCAGAAACCGGTCCTCGGAAGCTTGTTTCCGGTCCAGGGAAGGCATGGCTTGGCAGTTCGGGCTGGACTGTTCCCATGAGGCACAGGGTCAGGCTGATTTGCATATAGCCATGTCTGAACTGGGGTGGCAGAGTGGGCTAAAGAACGGTGATGGATCAAACCCAGATCTTTTGACTGGGTGTGGGTGTTTGATTGTTTCAGATGCTCCGTCCATCACCGCCCCCTTTTGTGCCGCTTTGGCCGCCCTAAGTGTGGCAGGGTATGCTCAGACGTGAGTCCCTTGCTCACTTTGCCACTGTATTCCAGCAAGCCGGGCTGAAGACGGCTGTAATGCCAGAAACTGGTCCTCGGAAGCTTGTTTCCGGTCCAGGGAAGGCATGGCTTGGCAGTTCGGGCTGGACTGTTCCCATGAGGCACAGTGTCAGGCTGATTTGTATATAGCCATGTCTGAACTGGGGTGGCAGAGTGGGCTAAAGAACGGTGATGGATCAAACCCAGATCTTTTGACTGGGTGTGGGTGTTTGATTGGTTCAGATGCTCCGTCCATCACCGCCCCCTTTTGTGCCGCTTTGGCCGCCCTAAGTGTGGCAGGGTATGCTCAGACGTGAGTCCCTTGCTCACTTTGCCACTGTATTCAAGCAAGCCGGGCTGAAGACGGCTGTAATGCCAGAAACTGGTCCTCAGAAGCTTGTTTCCGGTCCAGGGAAGGCATGGCTTGGCAGTTCGGGCTGGACTGTTCCCATGAGGCACAGTGTCAGGCTGATTTGTATATAGCCTTGTCTGAACTGGGGTGGCAGAGTGGGCTAAAGAACGGTGATGGATCAAACCCAGATCTTTTGACTGGGTGTGGGTGTTTGATTGTTTCAGATGCTCCGTCCATCAACACCCCCTTTTGTGCCGCTTTGGCCGCCATAAGTGTGGCAGGGTATGCTCAGACGTGAGTCCCTTGCTCACTTTGCCACTGGATTCAAGCAAGCCGGGCTGAAGATGGCTGTAATGCTAGAAACCGGTCCTCGGAAGCTTGTTTCCAGTCCAGGGAAGGCATGGCTTGGCAGTTCGGGCTGGACTGTTCCCATGAGGCACAGGGTCAAGCTGATTTGCATATAGCCATGTCTGAACTGGGGTGGCAGAGTGGGCTAAAGAACGGTGATGGATCAAACCCAGATCTTGTGACTGGGTGTGGGTGTTTGATTGGTTCAGATGCTCCGTCCATCACCACCCCCTTATGTGCTGCTTTTGCCGCCATAAGTGTGGCAGGGTATGCTCAGACGTGAGTCCCTTGCTCACTTTGCCACTGGATTCAAGCAAGCCGGGCTGAAGACGGCTGTAATGCCAGAAGCCGGTCCTCGGAAGCTTGTTTCCGGTCCAGGGAAGGCATGGCTTGGCAGTTCGGGCTGGACTGTACCTATGAGGCACAGGGTCAGGCTGATTTGCATATAGCCATGTCTGAACTGGGGTGGTAGAGTGGGCTAAAGAACGGTGATGGATCAAACCCAAATCTTTTGACTGGGTGTGGGTGTTTGATTGGTTCAGATGCTCCGTCCATCACCACCCCCTTTTGTGCCGCTTTGGCGGCCATAAGTGTGGCAGGGTATGCTCAGACGTGAGTCCCTTGCTCAATTTGCCACTGGATTTAAGCAAGCTGGGCTGAAGACGGCTGTAATACCAGAAACCGGTCCTCGGAAGCTTGTTTCCGGTCCAGGGAAGGCATGGCTTAGGCAGTTCGGGCTGGACTGTTCCCATGAGGCACAGGGTCAGGCTAATTTGCATATAGCCATGTCTGAACTGGGGTGGCAGAGTGTGCTAAAGAACGGTGATGGATCAAACCCAGATCTTTTGACTGGGTGTGGGTGTTTGATTGGTTCAGATGCTCCGTCCATCACCACCCCCTTTTGTGCCGCTTTGGCCGCCATAAGTGTGGCAGGGTATGCTCAGACGTGAGTCCCTTGCTCACTTTGCCACTGGATTCAAGCAAGCCAGGCTGAAGACGGCTGTAATGCCAGAAACCAGTCCTCGGAAGCTTGTTTCCGGTCCAGGGAAGGCAGTGCTTGGCAGTTCGGGCTGGACTGTTCCCATGAGGCACAGGGTCAGGCTGATTTGCATATAGCCATGTCTGAACTGGGGTGGCAGAGTGGGCTAAAGAACGGTGATGGATCAAACCCAGATCTTTTCACTGGGTGTAGGTGTTTGATTGGTTCAGATGCTCCGTCCATCACCACCCCCTTTTGTGCTGCTTTGGCGGCCATAAGTGTGGCAGGGTAGGCTCAGACGTGAGTCCCTTGCTCACTTTGCCACTGGATTTAAGCAAGCCGGGCTGAAGACGGCTGTAATGCCAGAAACCGGTCCTCGGAAGCTTGTTTCCGGTCCAGGGAAGGCATGGCTTGGCAGTTCGGGCTGGACTGTTTCCATGAGGCACAGGGTCAGACTGATTTGCATATAGCCATGTCTGAACTGGGGTGTCAGAGTGGGCTAAAGAACGGTGATGGATCAAACCCAGATCTTTTGACTGGGTGTGGGTGTTTGATTGGTTCAGATGCTCCGTCCATCACCACCCCCTTTTGTGCCGCTTTGGCGGCCATAAGTGTGGCAGGGTATGCTCAGACGTGAGTCCCTTGCTCACTTTGCCACTGGATTCAAGCAAGCCGGGCTGAAGACGGCTGTAATGCCAGAAACCGGTCCTCGGAAGCTTGTTTCCGGTCCAGGGAAGGCATGGCTTGGCAGTTCGGGCTGGACTGTTCCCATGAGGCACAGGGTCAGGCTGATTTGCATATAGCCATGTCTGAACTGGGGTGGCAGAGTGGGCTAAAGAACGGTGACGGATCAAACCCAGATCTTTTGACTGGGTGTGGGTGTTTGATTGGTTCAGATGCTCCGTCCATCACCACCCCCTTTTGTGCCGCTTTGGCCGCCATAAGTGTGGCAGGGTATGCTCAGACGTGAGTCCCTTGCGCACTTTGCCACTGTATTCAAGCAAGCCGGGCTGAAGACGGCTGTAAGGCCAGAAACCGGACCTCGGAAGCTTGTTTCCGGTCCAGGGAAGGCATGGCTTGGCAGTTCGGGCTGGACTGTTCCCATGAGGCACAGGGTCAGGCTGATTTGCATATAGCCATGTCTGAACTGGGGTGGCAGAGTGGGCTAAAGAACGGTGATGGATCAAACCCAGATCTTTTGACTGGGTGTGGGTGTTTGATTGGTTCAGATGCTCCGTCCATCACCACCCCCTTTTGTGCTGCTTTGGCCGCCATAAGTGTGGCAGGGTATGCTCAGACGTGAGTCCCTTGCTCACTTTGCCACTGTATTCAAGCAAGCCGGGCTGAAGACGGCTGTAATGCCAGAAACCGTACCTCGGAAGCTTGTTTCCGGTCCAGGGAAGGCATGGCTTGGCAGTTCGGGCTGGACTGTTACCATGAGGCAGAGGGTCAGGCTGATTTGCATATAGCCATGTCTGAACTGGGGTGGCAGAGTGGGCTAAAGAACGGTGATGGATCAAACCCAGATCTTTTGACTGGGTGTGGGTGTTTGATTTGTTCAGATGCTCCGTCCATCACCACCCCCTTTTGTGCCGCTTTGGCCGCCATAAATGTGGCAGGGTATGCTCAGACGTGAGTCCCTTGCTCACTTTGCCACTGGATTCAAGCAAGCCGGGCTGAAGACTGCTATAATGCCAGAAACCGGTCCTCGGAAGCTTGTTTCCGGTCCAGGGAAGGCATGGCTTGGCAGTTCGGGCTGGACTGTTCCCATGAGGCACAGGGTCAGGCTGATTTGCATATAGCCATGTCTAAACTGGTGTGGCAGAGTGGGCTAAAGAACGGTGATGGATCAAACCCAGATCTTTTGACTGGGTGTGGGTGTTTGATTGGTTAAGATGCTCCGTCCAACACCACCCCCTTTTGTGCCGCTTTGGCCGCCATAAGTGTGGCAGGGTATGCTCAGACGTGAGTCCCTTGCTCACTTTGCCACTGTATTCAAGCAAGCCAGGCTGAAGACGGCTGTAATGCCAGAAACCGGACCTCTGAAGCTTGTTTCCGGTCCAGGGAAGGCATGGCTTGGCAGTTCGGGCTGGACTGTTCCCATGAGGCAGAGGGTCAGGCTGATTTGCATATAGCCATGTCTGAACTGGGGTGGCAGAGTGGGCTAAAGAACGGTGATGGATCAAACCCAGATTTTTGACTGGGTGTGGGTGTTTGATTGGTTCAGATGCTCCGTCCATCACCACCCCCTTTTGTGCCGCTTTGGCCGCCATAAGTGTGGCAGGGTATGCTCAGACGTGAGTCCCTTGCTCACTTTGCCACTGGATTCAAGCAAGCCGGGCTGAAGACTGCTGTAATGCCAGAAACCGGTCCTCGGAAGCTTGTTTCTGGTCCAGGGAAGGCATGGCTTGGCAGTTCGGGCTGGACTGTTCCCATGAGGCACAGGGTCAGGCTGATTTGCATATAGCCATGTCTGAACTGGGGTGGCAGAGTGGGCTAAAGAACGGTGATGGATCAAACCCAGATCTTTTGACTGGGTGTGGGTGCTTTGATTGGTTCAGATGCTCCGTCCATCACCACCCCCTTTTGTGAGGCTTATCTCCAAGGCACAAGTATTCAGTATGTGCAACCACGCCCACAGCAATCCCAAAGATGTCACCACAAATGGACTCCACACGAGTTTGTTTAAAACGAGTATAGTTCATATACAAAGACATACGAAATGACCACACGATACAACTCCCACACATATATATTGGGTAATATTGTTTCCGGTGGGTTGGGCAGTCCTAATCCCCAACCACGCTTCTAACCCACAGTTACACTGACTTTTAACCGTTCTCAACAGGTTAGGCACTTCGTATCACCAGATTCACACACGTTGCAAAATACAAGGAATACTGCACTACTTAACGATGGGTTCCTGTACAGTACCTCAGTGAAATAATGTAATGCTTTGCATCAAGATCATGTACTGAATCAACACAGGATAATGCAACTCAGTTCGGTACCAGCATGCCCTGTTCAAGGAAGGAATACAGCAATGCGTCGCACTGCAATTACGTACAGTGCTATAGGAAAACAATGCAATGCGTATCACCACCAGCATGCCCTGTGCACAGAAGGAATAAGGTAATGCGTCACAGTGCAATTCTGTACAGTGCAATAAACAGTCAATGCAGTGCACTATGCTATGGTCCTGTATCCTGCAAGAGAAACATAACATAGTGCGTAGCGCACTAATCCCTGAGTTCGTTAAACACCTCTAGTGTCAGACGTTGTTCACTAGTTTGATAGTTTGTTAGCAGCCAATATGCAAAGTCTGGCCCCTGTACTGCCCCGTCCGGGACCAGCACGGGCCTAGATCTGAGCAGGAGCCACAGGCGCACACCACAGGTGCCAGCAGCAATAGGCCGAGAGGGTGTCCCTCCGGGTCCGCACCCCACCCCACCCCAGGTGATGATCCACTTTACCAGGGGGGCGCGACCCCACTCTCCTCCTGCCACAGCAGCTTGGCCTTACTCCAGAACCTTGTCACCACTGGCAAGGCGCGCTCAGGCCGGTAGTTCAGCTCCTGCAGGGCTGCCAGTCTGGGCCACCAATGTTCAGCACAAACTCCTTCCACGAAGCCTTCCACAGGACGCTGGTGCTACCTCATGTTGCCTTCAAGTGCCCGATTTCTGCCCTCCTCTCCAGCGCTGTTAGGACTTCTTTGTTCCCTGGTGCTCACTGCTGCTCGGTACTCCTCACCAGCACCTTCGGTGGCACCTTCGACATGCACCCCGGCGTGTCCGAGACTCACTCCATATCCTGGTGCACCCGGTCTTCCGGCGCTCTCCACTAATGCCCGGGTCGCACCATGACATGCACACTGCAAGTCTGAGTCTCACCTCTCCACCACACGCCGATCCGTGTGTCGGAAAATCACTCCTCCTTAGTGCCCATGATGTCCCGGCACTCTCCACCAGTTCCTGGATTGCACTGCGACATGCACCTCTTGCGCGCCCCGAATCTCGGCTCTCTTCCACGATGCCCACACTCCACAGGCACTCCAACACCTGTAGCCACACAAAGACATGCACCCTGCATGTCAGAGTCTTGATTCGCTCCGGGTGCCCACAATCACCTAAGGCACCCCTTCTGAGGTCTCAGGCTGCCACGACACGGTCCCACCACCGCGCTACTTGAAACTTCCTAGAAACATTTATGTTCCTTTGTTTCCAAAGAGGGAGCCAGCTCACCTCAGGCCCTTGGGGTACAGGATGCAACACAGAGCAAAGTCCTGCTCAGGAAGAAGGGGGGGCAAGACCCACTGCAGCGCCGCTTCAGTCTCTCCTCGTTCAAGAGCTACAAACGGCCCACAAGCCCAAGATCACGAAGCAAGGGTCAAGTGTGTCCCGCAGCCTTTTCAGCAACTCTTCATGACACAGATGTTTTCTTCCCAATCAAAGCCGTCAGAGGCTCAACCAGCCAACGCATCTTCAAAGCGCTCCCAGCACTTCTCTGAATGATACAGAGACCGTTCTCGACGACATCATCAACATGACCAAACCCAAAGTCTTGGGGTTACAGTTCTTCTAGTTATACCCCTCATTGTCTTTGAAGTTTCCTTGTGCTTAGGGGTCCCCGAACCCTCCCTAAATTAGTCTTGGGTATATCCCCCCTAGTGTCACCGTCCTCTCTTTGATACTGGGGGCCTGGATCTTTAATCACTCAGAGGGACATGGGTCTATTGTTTTATGGCTCTAAACCAGGCTTCTTCACCTCGCAAAGCCTCTCCTTCTCCCCGCTCCAGGTGCAGGGCAGCCTGGCGCCATCTTCACCCCTCCCCTGGGGCACAACCTCCCTTAGCCTTTCTCACCTCTCCCAGATCTAGGCAGACAATTCACATTCTGCTGAGACACGCAAAAAGGTCTAAAGTACAAGCTCAGCTATTTTCTCAAACAGCGGCACCTGGACACACAGCGACAAAACCATCTACCTAAAAAGATGCATTATGATCCTGTGAGTTCAGACATACAAAACTTCACTGTTCCACTTCCAATTCTTGGGAAACTAGGCTAACAATACTACACCCAGCCTCCCCATTCTGTCCTATGGGCAGGATGGCCTTTCATCAGGGAAAATGAAATGGAGCATTTTCCACTGTCAGGGCCTAGCACCCACACTGGCACAGGTCCTGCCTTTTACCAAACACCACTACAATTTATACGGGGAACATATGTACGTTCACACTGATTAGCAGTGGCAAGTACCTACAGCATCTAACTTCACAGCTCTCTGTCAGGAAAATGGCCTAGGGGAAAAGCAAAAATTGTAAGTGAACTTTAGCCAACAAGGCCAAGTCCAACACTTCTCTAGTAATTATTTTCGTTTCTTGTAACATGATTACGTGCGCTTTCAGTTCAAATAGGTAATCCAAGATTTTCTGACGTTAAATGGGATGATTAAGTCCCTTTCCATTCAACAACAAAACTTTTATGTTGTCAATAAGAGGGGGATTTGCTATAGTAGAAGAATATTTGGATGTTCTGTGATGGACTGGTCACCGAGTGAAGACAACTAAGGGTCCTATTACGAATACGCCGGTCCACAGGGCCACCGTAATCATGGTGGCGGTCTCACCACAACCACACTGGAGGTCCACCTGTTGTATTATGAGTGTGGCGGCTGGATCACCACGAGACCACCAGCTACACCTGAATAAAGGTTTCCTGTATTCCCCTGGTCTGGAAATGGCCAGGAATACGCTGGTGGTGCTGTGTTGTCACCACCGAACATATTCCAATTTGAATGTCCACTGAACCCGCCATGAAGAGGGTTGCAGACATGCAAGGAGCGGGGCTCTAACAGGGCCCCAGCTGCTTCTGGGCCATGGGGTGCTTGCAGGGAGGCACATGTTGTGCTCCCCTGGAATTGCACCCCCATTCTTGCATGGAGTGGCTTGCACAATCGGGTGCATGATACACCATGAAGGAATGTGCTACAGGTACTTTCACGGTGGCTGTTTGCAGATGAGTTCCTCCTATGAGCTGAACAGACCACCACTGCCATGAGACCTTCACAGCACTGTCCGCCTGCCATGGATTACACTCGTAATCTGGCGGGTGGGCCCACTATGGGCTAGGAGGTCCTCCTGTTGGTGAAATGGTGGCGGGCCAACAGGAGGACCGCAAAACTTGTAATAAGGTCATGGTCATGGTAGGACTGAACATGCGTGTGCAGTCCTACATGACGTACATATGACATAGGGTATTCTGCAGTACCACGGCGAGGAGAAGGAAGGCAGCCCAGAGACGCCATGATAAAGGTAAGTTCATTTTATTTATTTTAATTTTTATCTTTATTTTAGAAATATTAAATTTGAGGGGGATGGAGGCACAGAGTGGAGCTCCATGGAGGTTTTGCCCAACTCCGCGAGTTCCACATAGAGCAACTCCACCTGCTCCGGCCAGGATTAGTGTAGTGTTGGGAAGAGGCAGATTATGTGCGCTTGTGCGTTACATACAAGGGTCGGGAAGGGCACCAGATTGTGTGTTTGGTATGGAGGGAACTGCTTCTTGAATTGGATTAGCGTGGGGGAATATAGGGAAAGGCTATTCAGCAGTTTTCCTACATGCAGAATAGTAGCAGTGTAGTGTTTGATAGCAATGAGTTTGCAATAGCGTATCCACACTGGTGGTGTGAGTGGATCTAACATTACGTATGTGGAAATGCCACATTGGAAAATTTTGCATTTTAATGCTCGTGGCTCTGTGTGCCTGTCAGCCTGTCTCCAATTCACATCTGGGTTTTGGAGGGACAGCTACATCTGTGCATTCCTGATAGGAGGCCATAAACTAGGGGTTCAAGGGAAACTGCAGATCTCACACTTTGAGGGGTCTTTCTTGGGATGGTTAGGTGGAGGTGAAATAGGGACCTGCATTCTAAGGGGCAAGGTCATGGACTGCAACAGGATCATCCACAGACTTGTGGTGGCCAGGAGCTTGTCGTGCTCTAGAAGGTATCACTTGGTGGATTTTGCCTGGACATTGCTGCCCTGCAGCTAAGTGTCTACTGTTGTGGCTGGGATCCCTAAGTACTCTCCACGGCCTGTTGGCTGGACTCCTGTCCATGAGAAGCCTAGAACGCAAAGAATCTCCCTGTTTCCACTGTAGCCTATGGACCACGCAGGGAGCCACAGTAAGGGTGGAAGTGATTATAGGTTGAGACAAGGACCGTCCTGACAGACTCTATCATCACACTGTGAACAGGAGTGTGCTTGTAAAGATTAGTAGCCCACCTGAGGTGCTGGTGCATGAGGAGCTTGAGGAGTGCGGGGAAGCTTGCAGAGTCAGAGGGACCCGTGCTTGCTAACAGGGGGCCTGTGCTAGTGTTATGTTCCCGAGTTAGGCCCATGTAGTGAAACAACCTATTTCATGCATTGTCCTAAAACATAATATTTCCAGCTGTGACCTTTTGCACATATTTGCATTCGCAACAATGTTGGATTAGTAGAAACTAAACTTGTTTTTACATATAGCTTCACACAACATTATCACAATGCCCTGAACATCATGTACAAGGTCTCGTTCCGCACTCCATACAAATGTCATCACTATCTTCATCCATGGGGCGACAGGGCTATCTACATATCCAAAACATCACTAATCCATGCGCCCTTCACAAGGCTTCTTTCTATTATAAAACATGAGCATGCTGATAAATTAGCAGAGGAGGCACCTCCGCTGGCACCGAGGGTCTTTGCATCATGAGAAATCACCATGCAGCTGTCTGACATCTCGTGAGGGGTGTACAATTCATGACCAAGAAGGAGTCATTCAGTCTATTCCATCAGGTAATGGGGTAATGCTTGGCTTTACAGCTACACACACTCGAGGTACACTTAGAGTAGGGTTTGCATAGTAGGAGTATGCTGGATTACTGCTTTGTTGTATATGCCTGCATATACACATTGCTTAGCACCATGGAAGAACTATATATACTATTTACGTTTTCGATGTTTGTAATTACATGTATCTGCTTCTATCTACTAATAATTGCAGCACACATATTTTAAGCATGAATAACGTTGGTTCAATAAATATTATTGAAGACGTCCCACTGTGTATTTTCTGCATTATTTGAGAATAAGTGAGCATGGCTGACTGAGAGAAAGGTTCTGTACTGTTTCCATGATCCCTCAGGGATCAGGGTCGTCATGTTCAGTGGTTGCCAAAAACCCATTTTTTCCCTGGTAGGTTAGACGAGCTTAGGGTGGCAGTGGGAGCTAGCTCGTCTATAGGCCAACATATCCTGCGGAGGTGTCCGGAATCAGTCTTAACTCCAGGCCCTTAGTTTATGTTGTCCAAACAATTGCACAGGTCCTAGGGATTAGTAGGAACTACACGACATGGTGACACCAAAGTTGGTAAGACTCTTATTTAACAGTCAAATCTGAGTAGTTCCATTGTGCTTTCTCAAAGACCCCAACTCAGATTTTTACCAGAGACATCCGTATCGGGAAGGGAAAAAAATCCACCTCAGATGAGTAGCTATACCCAATTTACTGGCTGTAGGTTAATCAAACTTGGGGGATTAGAAGTTACCACATTGTACATAACATATCTCTATAAGATTTTGGCTAAAACACTGCTGCTCTGGCAATGACTGAACAAGCAGGGAAGTTGAAAAACAGATAGTTGGGCTAAATATTTCAGAAAATTGCAGACAGGCAGTTACCATGAAATTATTGCAACATGACCTCCTGGCGACAGATGGAGAAGTTACCTTCGTAGTTGAGGCACACAAAGCATGTAGAACAGAGGTATTCTATTCTTGAGTTAAGTTCCTGCCTGCAGATGCACACACATGGTTATTTCATGAACACATTGAAGTAGAAGCACCTGATGAGTATTTCCCAGACGTGGACTCAGAAGTGCCATTACCAAGAACACAATGCTTGGTTTAAAGGTGTCCTACCCCATACCACAGATCACATGAGACTCCGGGGGATATTCTCAAGAAGTGCGATAATCATCGGTTAATGCAATGTGTCATATCGCTGTCTATTGCGGGAAAATAACTCAGTGTTAACATCCGATTCACAACATGGTGGTAATATGGGATAGTCTCCTGATAACGCTGCAAATGTCCACGATAAAGTCACCAGGACGGCTATAAAAATCTAAACCCCAACGTGAAAACATTTGTGATGTGCCCAACCATGATAACAAAATCAGCTCTAAGCTGCGCCAGGTCTGCAATTCACACACGTCAGGCGGGAAAAATAACTACAAAAGTAAAAAAAAAACAAAAAAACAAAAGCAAAACAACTGCGAAGGACAATGGAGGTAGCTGGAGCAAGCACAGTGGACAACCAGAACCCCACAAGCCCCCCGGAGGACCAGCATGGGACCTTGGGGTCAGGGAAGGGCAAGGACAAGAAGAAGAGGTGGTTCAGTCGGCAGGAAAACAGGATCCTGATAACGGAGGTGATAGAACACCATGAACTACTGTTCATAACCTCCACTGTGCAATTGGCAAAAGAAAGTGGAATATGGTAGTTCATTGTGGACAATGTGAATGCAGTCAGAGCGCTAAATAGGACAATGAAAGAGGTCAAGAGGCGCTGGAATGATGTGAAGCGCAAAACCTAGCAGAAACTCAGCAACAACCAGAAGGCAGCAATGCAGACTGGAAGTGGGAGTCCAGCACCACAGGAGGAGCTGAATGGCATGGAGTAAATGTGTCCTCTGTCATCAGTGTGGAGATGGTGGCAGACGTCAGGGGACCGGACACTGCTCAACATGACTAGACACAACAGCAAAAGGGTGAGTAATGACTAGGGACTGGGGGGACGGGGTGAGATGAGTACAATGGCACACATGCACAATTAAGTATAGCACATCTGTGGACAAACCATGCCCCAGACCCCCAACTCCCACCAAGAGACCAAAGTACCCAAGTATGCAACATCTCAACATTGTATAAGCACAGAAGTCAAAGGCACACTGCATGAAAGGGATAAGGGGCAGCAAAATCAGAGTCTCTCAACATGCAACATACACACATAACATGCAGAGCACATCAACATTGACAACAATGTGGCACAAACAGCAGCACGTCCACAACAGAACAGAGGACACAACTGGTGCCGGATGTGTGTAGAAACTGGCCAATCAAATTTGGCATTGCAGGGAAATATGAGTTAACAATGTAGAAGTACAAACACACGTCTGTGATGTCGAAATATCCACTGTCCCCCATCAAATAGGCAGCTGCTCCCAAACAGTCACAATGTACCATGTCATACAGTCTGTGTGTAAACATGTACATGTGAACACAATGTTAAGCTGCATCTCCCCTTCATATTGCAGAGGGAATACCAATGCCTCCTGCAGAGCAGACCGAACCTCTTGTCTCTGATGATGAAGAGGACAACCACACTTTCAACACCAACGCCCTCCAAGAGTTTATTGACAGCTATGTCAACCCACCTCCAGGAGCAGGGCAGCCCAACTGCATCGATGAGACCCCACCCCTTGCACATACCACACAGCAGGCAGCACCCACCACCACCGCTTCCTCCCAGGACCCCCACAAAGAACACATGGCCTTCCAACGTCGGGTGTTGGGGTGCCAGGAGAAGCTAGCTGAACAGGTGCGGGTGGGGTTTGACCGCATGGCAGCCAAACTAGATGCCATTTGTGGGTGTCTAAGTCCCATCAGAGACCACTCACAGTCCCTAATGAACACCCATAGTCCGCTCCATGCTCTCCAATGATCCATGGCTGACATTGCTGGAGTCCTGACTCAGAGACAAGAACTGTCAAGTCAGAGTGGCTCTCTCCCGGGAGTTGGGACACATGCAGAGGATAATGGAGACCATGGAGCGTACGCTGGCAGAAAGAGCAGCTGCCACTCCTGCACACCAGCGAGAATTAACTGGGTTCCTCAATGCCCTAAAGACCCTCCTCATGCCATTGCTGCCACAAGGTCTGGTGCAGATGAATACGGCTGCAACCACTCCATCCACATCTCATCCCCCTGAAATGTCAGTGCCACACAGTGCAGCAAACATTCCACCTCCGGCCCCTGAGGGATATCACTGCCACACAGTGCCGGAGACAGAACACCACCACCCACATGTGAGGCACATGAAACAGCAGAGGACGAAGATGCAGATGATTCTACCTTCATTGTAAGAAGGACGCAGTAGCATTCATCTCCGTCATACGGCCAGTTTCTGCTTGCTTCTGCCCTCTGCATCATCACCTTCCACTGTCCCCCGATACACTCTGCGACACTCATCATGGACCTCAACATGGACTGCCATATTCTGTTTGGTCTCCAATGACACCTGTCACAGCTGGGCTTTGGGAGGGGCAGGAGTGCAGCAGCCTGTGTGCGAAGGGGTAGGCAAGCGATGATGGGTTGTACAATTGTATGAACTTTGCCATTCATGAATCTGTTTCAGATAAGGGACCTGGTGGACTGCAGTGTATACCGGCACATGGTTGGAGACACACGGTTGGCAGCAGGTGAGCAGTGAGGCCTGGGTCCGCAGTGTTGGCACTCTCTCTCCCTCTCCCTCTCTCTCTCTCTCTCTCTCTCTCTCTCTCTCTCTCTCTCTCTCTCTCTCTCTCTCTTTTTTCTCTCTTTCTCTCTCTTTTACACTCTCCCTCTCGCTTACTCTCTTTCTCTTTCTCTCTTTCTCTCTCTTTCTCTCTCTCTTTCTTTCTCTCTCTTTCTCTCTTTCTCTCTCTTTCACTCACTCTCTCTCCCTCTCTCTCCCTCTCCTTCACTCTCTCCCTCTCTCTTTTTCTCTCTTTCTCTCTTTCTCTCTCTCACTTTCTCTCTCTCTCCGCCTCTATCTCTCCCCCTCTCTCTTTCTCTCTCTCTGGCCTTTGATATGACCTTCTTATCTTGAATTTTGTCTTGCAGGCTGTGACTTACAGATTGTCCAGAGAAGACCTGCCGTGACTCTTCCAAAAAATTGTTTGAGTTTAATTTGAATAAAATGTTTTGTTTGGTAATTCAAAGATGAATGAGTGATTCACCTTTTTCTGAGCACACATGAATGTTAAGTGTTGTAATTGTGCAACATCAGGCAAATTGTTTTGTTCATGATTTCGTAAAGTTGATGTAACATATCTTTGTCCACAGGGGTCCCTACGGGACAGGTCGGTCCTGGTGGTGGTGGTGGCGGTGGGTGTTGAAACATCTTGGGTGTCTGAGCTGCATGATCAGGAGCTCCATGGCATCTGTTGTTCTGTTCTTTAGGTGTGGCTCTGGGCTGGGCTCCCTTTTATGGTGCAGGTTGTCGTCCGGCTTTCCACCAGGTAAGAGCAGGTGTTAAATCCCTGCTGCTAACGCACCTTATTGCCTGTTTTGGGATCTTATCGCTGATCTGTCTGGTCATTGAGAATGTTGCGTAGTGGTGTTGTCGTGGCTTTATGCACGGGAACGCCTACTCTGCATCTCATTAGCGTTACTTGCCGGGATCATCTGTGGCGATATTTTTTGTGGCTGCTATCACATGTAAACTGGTGGATATCGGCAGTAAGCACCAGCTTGTGGATGGGACGATACATTTATTGCAACTATGGCTGCGATAAAGTGCCAGTAACTCAGCGATAAGTCCTTGAGAATATGCCACATGGTCTGCTCAGCAGAGGAGGAGTGACTTGACCGGTCTTAGCTTCTTATACACAGCATCTCCACAATTTTACTTTATCAGCAGCAGTAATGTGCACACTTCATAGACATCCAGGAAAGATTTACAGAAATCTTACTCAAAATGTAATGAGAACATTTACAGTTCAATCTGCAGTGCTTCTCAGGCTACACAACTGCAAATGACTACTACAAGTATTAGCCCAAAAGCACTAAATGCGGTATGGAAACGTTCCAACCATCTGGGAGAAAATCCCATTCTGGATAGCACCGAAAAAACACAGTATACTGACAATTTGCTTGCCAATAGGGATGGCAACCCTGATCGAAGATTGAGCACTTGGGGTACAATCTTCACTGCTGTATATACCAGAACACATGACACCCCTTTAATAGAGGTCATACCAGATGTACTGAAAGGATGTAACTGATGGGTAATTTTGCCCAGGTATTAGCTGTTAAGTTGAGTAACATAAATGGGGAGGCAGCAGCAGTGGCTATACGTCAGGGCCTGAGAGCATTCACTCTTGCACATCAGGAACGAGAATTGCCTAATATTATCGAATATACATATGCTCCGCTTGGTAGAGTTAGTCTGGGAGTCAGACCTGGTAAACCAATAGTTAAGAGCAATATGAAAAGGATAACTGCAAGCAAGCACCCGATTCTTCAAAGAAGAAATGGGATGATAAACAAAAATATAAACAAAAGAAAACACAATCACAGGGTTGTTCTCCTCAACAGGAACACACCGTAAGAAAATACAATCTAAAAAACTATGATAATATTAGAGGTGTCAGGATACTGTTGCACATTCATCTCGTTCCTTTCAGGAGACACCCGAAAAGTTTTTGGAGAGAGACAATCAGAGTAAAGATCCAAAGAGTGAATCAATCCGAAAATGGATAAATCAAACTTGGGATTACATCATTAAACAGGAAGAAAAACAAAATACTTCACAACCTCAATTTAAAAAGAAGGTAGCCGGGACTAAAATGCCCAGGTTACTGAGGACTTTGCTTCTAAACAGGGAATGGCCAGTGACAATGCAGGACAGTGTGGCAGAAGTCACATTAGATTGTCAGAACCTGATGTTGTATCTTCGGGTAGTAGCGCTGAGTGACCATATCATGGTGGAAACACCAGATAAAAGGGAAACTGTCCCACATAGTTTATAGGAAATAACGCTCCAAATTGAGGAGGACATACCCAGGAAGGTAAAGGGTCTCTTTTGGGAGAACCTAACCTATGGTTATGATATTCTTTTGGCCGAAAAGGATTAGCCACCTGAGTTCATAATGAGTTGCCCAATGGGGGAAGACGTTATTATACCTGCTTTCTTTGACCTCGTACTGGAAACAGTTAAAAATTAATATGCACAGTAGTTGGCGTTAGCTCCTACACTTTACCACAATCATGTTGGTTGGGATGATGAGTCTCCTCATCATGTGATCCCATCCCAATTCATCAAACACAGAGACAATACCTCATTAAACATGAGGCAAGGAAATAAATCAGGAAGATCCTAGATCAACATGAACCAGGGTGTGATAGAGAATTGCACCTCCCCAATGAATAATCCCTTGTTTCCTGTAATGAAACCTAATAATTCATATTGTCTGGTCTTAGATTACAGACATTTAAATGCATCCACACACACATTCGCAGAACAAAATGCACATAGTGCTACACTAATAAATAACATCATGCAGAAAAAATACAAAACAAGACTAGACATCTCAAATGGATTTTGTCTGCAAAATTTAGCACCTGGGAGCAGATATTTGATAGCATTCTAAGCGCTCGCCTCTCATGCAATTTTGTTGATTACCTCAAGGGTATAAGAATACACGTGCACTGTTTCCTGCCAGGGTTACGGACTTACTTCAAAATTTTGATGAGGAGGCATTGTCCTATGTAGATAATATCTATCTGAGGGACAATGAATTATTGGAACACTGGTCAAAGGTTTACCACATAATTCTTGGCATCGCCTACTTGAGATAAAAATTTAATTTCAAAAAGCTAAAATTGCCCACCTCTGTGTCCTATTTGTAGAGTACAACACCTGGCGGTGCAATTTTTAGAAAATGTGCAGTGCTCCAACCTCCAACAACTCTGAAAAAACTATAATCCATTTTAGGATTCTTGACATTTGGCAGGACATATATTTTGGAGTACACAGAAAGAGTGAATCTTTCTACGTCTTAATTAGACCTGATTTTTCAGTACATCATTTAACACAGAAACATGCAGATATTCTGCATTCCGTACAAGCTGACATTATAGCTTCAAACATTTACACACGTGTGTTAATACAACTAATCTGGTGATCCGCGTAGTCGCTGGTCCAACAGGGTACACATATATCACGTTCCATGAAGGTGATACAGTCCCTATTGAATACAAATCACATTTTTACACAAAAAAAATCCCCGGAAGCTTGTTTCCTTCCCAGTGTAAGAATTGGCTTGGTAGTTTGGTTTGCCCTGTTCCCATCATGCACTGGGACAGGAACAGACTAATTTTCATATAGCCAGGTTCTGAACTGGGATGGTGCAGTGAGCTAAAAAACGGTGTTGGATCTAGCCCTGATCTCTTGACTGGGTGAGAGTGTTCTGCTTAATTCAGAAGCTCTGTCCATCACCACCCCTTGTTGTTAAATATTTTGTCCACCCTAAGCGTGGAAGGGTATACTCAGATGTGAGTCCCTTGCTCATTGCACCATCAGGATTCAAGCAAGCCGGGCAGACGGCGGCTGAAATGCCAGAAACCGGTCCCCGGAAGCTTGTTTCCTTCCCAGTGTAAGAATTGGCTTGGTAGTTTGGTTTGCCCTGTTCCCATCATGCACTGGGACAGGAACAGACTAATTTGCATATAGCCAGGTTCTGAACTGGGATGGCGCAGTGAGCTAAAAAACGGTGTTGGATCTAGCCCTGATCTCTTGACTGGGTGAGAGTATTCTGCTTAATTCAGAAGCTCTGTCCATCACCACCCCTTGTTGTTAAATATTTTGTCCACCCTAAGCGTGGAAGGGTATACTCAGATGTGAGTCCCTTGCTCATTGCACCATCAGGATTCAAGCAAGCCGGGCCGACGACGGCTGAAATGCCAGAAACCCGTCCCCGGAAGCTTGTTTCCTTCCCAGTGTAAGAATTGGCTTGGTAGTTTGGTTTGCCCTGTTCCCATCATGCACTGGGACAGGAACAGACTAATTTGCATATAGCCAGGTTCTGAACTGGGATGGTGCAGTGAGCTAAAAAACGGTGTTGGATCTAGCCCTGATCTCTTGACTGGGTGAGAGTATTCTGCTTAATTCAGAAGCTCTGGCCATCACCACCCCTTGTTGTTAAATATTTTGTCCACCCTAAGCGTGGAAGGGTATACTCAGATGTGAGTCCCTTGCTCATTGCACCATCAGGATTCAAGCAAGCCGGGCCGACGACGGCTGAAATGCCAGAAACCGGTCCCCGGAAGCTTGTTTCCTTCCCAGTGTAAGAATTGGCTTGGTAGTTTGGTTTGCCCTGTTCCCATCATGCACTGGGACAGGAACAGACTAATTTGCATATAGCCAGGTTCTGAACTGGGATGGTGCAGTGAGCTAAAAAACGGTGTTGGATCTAGCCCTGATCTCTTGACTGGGTGAGAGTATTCTGCTTAATTCAGAAGTTCTGTCCATCACCACCCCTTGTTGTTAAATATTTTGTCCACCCTAAGCGTGGAAGGGTATACTCAGATGTGAGTCCCTTGCTCATTGCACCATCAGGATTCAAGCAAGCCGGGCCGACGACGGCTGAAATGCCAGAAACCGGTCCCCGGAAGCTTGTTTCCTTCCCAGTGTAAGAATTGGCTTGGTAGTTTGGTTTGCCCTGTTCCCATCATGCACTGGGACAGGAACAGACTAATTTGCATATAGCCAGGTTCCGAACTGGGATGGTGCAGTGAGCTAAAAAACGGTGTTGGATCTAGCCCTGATCTCTTGACTGGGTGAGAGTATTCTGCTTAATTCAGAAGCTCTGTCCATCACCACCCCTTGTTGTTAAATATGAAAAGCATATTGCAGCATAGAAAAAATACTCAAAATAGTACAGACTGTTGTAGTGAGGGAGAAAGCACGGAAGCAGGGCTAACGCATAATTGTCGTGACCCTGGTACCAATTTTAGAGACCTTTACAAAGGCAAGCATCTTGAATGCTAAAGCATTAGATCCATTATGAATTTAATTGACTCACTCTCTCACTGCAACAGATGTAGAATACAGATTTGATCCTACATTACAAACACAAGGATTCCTGCAGTACAAGTAAAAATATCCTCTGCTCAATTAAATAATGCCTCTAGATCAATATAAATGTATCTTTTATACGGATGGATTCCCGGCATGCGCAATTGTAAGAGGGCAAAAGCAGTACGCAAAGTTCCTTCCTGGGAAAGCAGACACACTATACAGCACAGCGGGTGGAACTAAAAGAACTGTCCATATGGTAAGTTTTGACGTAGAGATTTGGGATGATGACTTTCATAAAGGAGTAAAGAATTCCTCGCCATGGGTTTTCTATACAGCTCACTCTGCAGGCTGTAGGTGTAGCATATATAGATAAATCCAGGAAGGCAATCCTTTCCTTATGGTCCTATAGTGTGAATTTGAGGTATTGGTTCTGGCTGTTCAACCATAGATGGAATTGGTTGACAGAGTCTGTGTTGCCTCTCCACACTACCAACACGTCGTCGATATAACGCTTCCACCATCGGATCGATGTGTGGAAGAGGTTGGTAGGAGTGAGCACGTGCTGATGTTCAAAGTAGTGTACATATAAGTTTGCCAGGCTCGTCACGAAAACGCTGCCCATACTTGTACCAGATATCTGGAGATATAGTTTGTCTTCATATTGAAAATAATTCCTTTTCATGGCGAGCGTAGCTAGGGCCATTATGAATGGTACCGGTGTTATAGTCTCACAGATATTATCCCTCTGTGTGTTGCACTATAATTCACTAACCATCAAAGATCAGTAATCAGATGGCGGCTCATTTATGTTGGTAGGACCAAATCCAAAACCAGCAATGAATGGTGTGGCTTGTAAGTCCCAATGATCAGGGGACTAGCCTATATCACACCTGGGTATCGCCAGATGATAGGACTGATCATCAAGTCTATTTGATGGTGACCCATTGCGCAATGGTGCGGATTACGCCAACCAATCTGTAAATGACCTAAAAGTGTCTGTATGTTCCTTAACATAATGTTCACCCATGTTTTAATAGGCTGTCCTTAGGTGACTGATGCACCCGAGACTTTGTTAGTTCGGTTCGGCAGCTTAGCTAAATTATTTATTTGTTAGACCCCCTGTGTTTCTGTGTTGTATATGTAGAGGTATCTGGGGATATTAACCAGGGTTGGGTCTTTAAAACGTTGAATCCCTGTGACCCTCATTCAACGGTTGGTTTATAGGACTGTACAGTGAGCCAGCCTTGTGCACGTTCTGTCAAGACTGCGTTGTCTTGTATACTAGATTCCTTTTTTACAGTGTTGTTTACGAATATTTTGAAGCTTGCCATGGACCCTGACGATTTCCAGAGTTGCTGTAACGCCAGCTGGTGCAGTGCACTGTCCAAGAAATTTCTAGCTGGGCAGATCTCTGAGGCTTCTAGTTCCCTCCACAAGAAGGAGTTTAAAATTTCTGGCTGCCCTTTTTTGATTTTATACCAGGTTTTAACGAAAGCTCCTTTACGGGCCAGTTCTTGTCTTTGCATCCCGAATTCAAGCCTCATTTGCGCAGGAGATGTATGTCCCGGCAACCCGTATATTATTCTCAGGGATCTTGGAATAATGTCGTTCAATGTTTCTGCGTCTCTCTGTCTCATGGCTTCACTTCCATAGGTGATTGAAGGAATTAATGTAGCCTCTATCACCCTGGTCAAGGGGAGTAAGCTTGGTCCAGCAGTCATGTTTTTCAGATTTCTTAATGCCATCGCTGTCATTAGTCCCCTCTTTTTTATTGCCTCACATTGCGCTTTGTAGTTGCCTTTGTTATCGATCATGACTCCCAAGTATTTATAGTCTTGTACAATTTCCAGCTTGACTTTTGCCAGGTGCCAGTTGTACTTTGTTTTTGTTTTCCGGTAATTTACACACATGACTTTTGTTTTTTCTTGATTAATACCTAATTTGTTAGTCTCCGAGTTTTGAGATGTAATGTCAAGCAAGCATTGTAGTCCTATAGGTGTCCGGCTGATGAGTACCAGATCATCTGCATATAGGAGATTGGATAGCTGATGGTCTCCTAGCTTTGGGGCATGCAAGTTGCTTTCATTGAGTTGAACTGAAAGCTCGACCATAAAGAGATTAAAAAGTATAGAGGCAAGCACACAACCTTGTTTTAAACCTGAGGTTGTGTTTATCTTTTTCGTTAGATGGTCTCCAGCCCCCAACTTTACTTGTACCCAGGTGTTACTATGCAACAGAATTAGTTGTTTCAGGAGCAGTGTTGGAATACTTAGCCTTTTTAGTTTTTGCCACAGAATATCTCTGTTTATATAGTCAAACGCTGAGCTGTAATCGATGAAGCACATGTACAAGGACTGTCTAATTACAAGTGCAACATCTATCATTAATGAGAGGGTGGCGATGTTAGTAGCAGTGCCCATATCTTTACAGAAACCGGTTTAATTATAAGGTATTGCTTTGATATCTGCGGCCCATTTTGTTAGTTCTTGGAGGAGTACACTGGCATAATAGTTGGCTTCATTGTCCAGAACAGCTACCAGCCGGTAGCTCTTTGGGTCACTCCTGTTGCCTTTTTTATAGATGGGAGAAATAATCGAACCCCTCCATGATGATGGTACAGTTGACGTTTGCAGAACTGTGTCGAAGATCGGTTTTAGAACTGAATCCCAAAATTCTGGATCTTGTTTAAATAGTATGGTTGGGATCCCATTTGGGCCAGGAGCTCCCTCGTGTCTGCCTTTCAAGATTCTTTTATGAACTTGTGTGTTAGTAATTATTAGATCCTCTCCCAGTTCTGCATTAGAGTTAAACTGGGGTGATTGAGTTTCTGGGGTGGATGCAAGGTTAGTTAAGGAGATTTGGAGGGCCTGCTCTTTGTTAAAGTGTAATTCAAGATAAGTTGTCCAAGCCTCTTCTGTGACATTGGAATTGATGCGCTGGCATTGCGGATTAGACAGAGCGTTAATCTTCTTCCAAAATTTTGCACTATTGTTGTTTTTAATGTCATGCAGGAGTCTAGCCCAAAGAGTTTCTTCTGCTTCCTTTTTGTTTTGCCAAATTAGTTTTTTGCGGGTGGCTTTTAGCTGCCTCAATTCTTGCAGTGCTGTGGGGTCTTTCTTCAGCCTCCGTAGTGTATGATTTATCAGTGCTTTTAACTTTTTTAGTTTGCTGTTGTTCCATAGGTTGTAGCCTGACCGTTGTTTTTGGGGGCACGTTGTTCTCCTATTTCGAGAGTGTTCCTTTATGTCTCTATAGCTGTTCCGTAGGGTTTTTGTAAACGCCTCCCAGCCTCCTAGCCTGGGATGGGGAGTGCTGCAGATATTGGCACTATGCTGGCTGCCCGTGGTCCACGAAGGGGACCCTCATAAGAGGGTGGCCGCTTTAGTGCCACATGAGGGCACACGAGACAGTCTAGTGGTAGGACCACCCCATGCAGCATCACTTCTGGTAGTGGTTGGGCGGGTATGAGGTATAAGGGCCTTTCCCCGCTCACCTGACGTCCTTTTTGCCGCTGCCCTTGATGCCGTTTCCCTCCCTACCGCTTACCCTGCATAGGGGCAAGGGTGGGGGGAGAAGTGTTCTAACTTGTTATTTTGTGTTGCAGGAGGAGTTACAGTGTGATCCCGAGGCTGTAAGGTACAGAGGGGTACCCTCTGCAGGAGCACAAATACGGTGCTAAGGCCAAATATCCCCAGGGATGTCCTTGCGTTGTACCCTGGAAGAGCGACAGGCGGTTGTGGACCTGAGCAACTGGGGTTTGCCTGGAATGCTCCGCCCCTTCAGGGGCGTGAGTAAGGGGATGGACTGACGGTCCATCGGTAAGAGGGGTTAGCACCTCCCCCAAAATTGGTAAGCAGCGATTGGTGATGGCCACAGTGTAATTTAGCTCATCAGGTGGGCAGGCGGCAGAGGGGTTGCCTGCCCTTGGATCGCCCGTAAGATAGCCCACCATGTTGGCACATTTATTATACAAATCTCCATTCAGGGTTTTCAGTGACAATGGTATCCATATCAGAAAGCAAGAGCTTCAGGAGCAGCTGGATAAGCTAACTAATACAGATATGGTGAGGACCATAGCTTCACTGGTCAATATGATATTCCTTTGGGGACACAGCACAAAATGAGACTAGAAAACATGCCGCTATAAATGCTGAATCTGCTCAGTGAGCCATTCATCAGCAAAAGACCGTGTATGTTTCCTCCTGTCAGTAGGGTGCATAATATTTAAGAGTGGAACAAGAGTGGAACACGCATGGGACATGAAGCATGTCGTTGGTCAGGCTGTAACTGGCACATAGGAAAAGTCAAAGTATTGATTATCCAATTTAATCCATACCATTTGACCTGTACCTGCTACAAGCTCCATTCAAAGACTTACTTTTTATATTTAATAAAAATCCAATCTAATGGTGAAGTCAGGTGTTTATTAAATATATGGGAAATACTCCTTTTAGAAATCAACATTTACCCTGCCATACACTGTAGACAGCTAATTTGTACTAGCTTGCCAGCAACTGCCCAGCCTCTATTTGATCTTAATGAGATTTGGAAGAGGTGTGGAAACTGCTCCCGGAGCCGAAGCAATGGCTTGAGTGTAGGGAGGTGTTTATTCCTCATGCGGGAAGGCCAGTAAAGATTCATCGGGGAGGAGGAGAGACGCATCTCGTAGGTGTTCTCATGGAGTACAGCCCAACAGCCACACAGTGTGACCACGGGGTACTCCCTAGTCCTCGCCTCCCATGAGGCAAGTCGTTCCTTTTTAATGGTTCATTGGACCCCCTGAGTGGATAATGACTATAGGTCACATCCACAGAGTGGCACTACCAGTACTGTATGGTAAGATTGGAGCCCCTTAATTCGGTCCTGATGAAAGCCACGTACCCACTGGGACTTTTGGCTGAAACATGTTGACCTACCTCTCAATATTCACATAGCGGTGATGGGATGATTGTTTTCTTATTCACCGCGCCTTTGCTTTTAGATACCACGCAGTTCCCTTACTGAATAAAGTCGCATGGGGGAACTGTGATGGCTTTTTAATTTCACTTTTTTCCCTTTGGGCCCCCACTCACTTTAGAAAGTGCATCCCTGTCGTCAGGTGTATGTCCGCCCTCCACCAAACGGGGTTTCCGGAGGGCGAGGACTGGCAGATGATGAAGCATGATACCTGGTGGTGTGTGATGCCAGTCTATCACTTTTTGCGAGATGCCCTTGTCACTACTTGGCACTTCACATTCACTTGGTCATACTCTAGAAGTTGTCTCTATTTGTGATACATGTTTTGACTGGAGGCTGACCATCTTCTAGCGCCCTACTGCCTCTCGTTCCCTCCACGGGTCATAACCTGAGCTTCCTTGTGTCTTCCTCCAGTAAAGGCAGACCCAGACATTTCATTAACTTCAGAGGGGCTTGCCCTGTCTCACCCAAATGTTAGGTAACACCTGGAAAGCCCAGGCTTAGTCAGGTTGGCACCAAACCCAGTGGAGGGAAAGCTAACCTCAGAACCAGTTTTGAGTGACAACAAAGCAAGGGAGTACTCATTATCCTGGCCACACTTCTGGGTGGGCACACAGGCTCAGTTCAAGCGAGGAATAATTTTTCCATGTGGATTTTTGAGAGTAAGGTGCACAGTGAGATTGGCTACAGTAGGGAAACTTGGAACTGCTGAAAAATTGTGGGTAAGGGTGCCCCTGCGAACCGGTACCCTATTGGTTAGAGAGAAGCTAGAAGTCACTCTAACCCACTAGTTATTGCCAACGATAAATGCGACAATCCTAGGCACCCTCTTTAGAACTCTCTCTCAAGCTATAGAGAGCAGAGGACTGCACCTGCTGTTTGACACCTGTGGGAGACCTGAAGGACTCAACCTGCTCCCACTTGTACCCAGGGGCAAAGAAGTTCAGGTTCATTTGGATTACCTCATGTGTGGCAACAAGGACACAACATGCTGCAAGAGGTGTTTATCAGAAGTTCCAGCTGACCAATAGCAACTGGACATGGACTAGACTCTAGCAGAACAGCTGAAAAGGATTCCGCCTGTTTAGCAAACCGGGACGCCACACTGACTTCTGCCCTGTTGTGAAAGGAAGGATTTGCCACCGTCGAAGGGAAGGACTTACCAGCAGCTTGCGGAACCCGCTCCCTGCGGGTCCCGCTTCGCCGAGGCTGCCCATCCAATTGTTGGCCCCTGCTGGGTGAGTGTGTGAGTGACAGGGCTGCGAGCGCTGGGACCGGGACTCGCTCTCCCAGGAGTCCCGGCTACCCCGAGGCCAAGTCACCTGGCCCGCTCTCCCTGACCGCCCCGCCCAGCAGAACAGCTGAAAAGGATTCCGCCTGTTTAGCAAACCGGGACGCCACACTGACTTCTGCCCTGTTGTGAAAGGAAGGATTTGCCACTGTCGAAGGGAAGGACTTACCAGCAGCTTGCGGAACCCGCTCCCTGCGGGTCCCGCTTCGCCGAGGCTGCCCATCCAATTGTTGGCCCCTGCTGGGTGAGTGTGTGAGTGACAGGGCTGCGAGCGCTGGGACCGGGACTCGCTCTCCCAGGAGTCCCGGCTACCCCGAGGCCAAGTCACCTGGCCCGCTCTCCCTGACCGCCCCGCCCAGCAGAACAGCTGAAAAGGATTCCGCCTGTTTAGCAAACCGGGACGCCACACTGACTTCTGCCCTGTTGTGAAAGGAAGGATTTGCCACCGTCGAAGGGAAGGACTTACCAGCAGCTTGCGGAACCCGCTCCCTGCGGGTCCCACTTCGCCGAGGCTGCCCATCCAATTGTTGGCCCCTGCTGGGTGAGTGTGTGAGTGACAGGGCTGCGAGCGCTGGGACCGGGACTCGCTCTCCCAGGAGTCCCGGCTACCCCGAGGCCAAGTCACCTGGCCCGCTCTCCCTGACCGCCCCGCCCAGCAGAACAGCTGAAAAGGATTCCGCCTGTTTAGCAAACCGGGACGCCACACTGACTTCTGCCCTGTTGTGAAAGGAAGGATTTGCCACCGTCGAAGGGAAGGACTTACCAGCAGCTTGCGGAACCCGCTCCCTGCGGGTCCCGCTTCGCCGAGGCTGCCCATCCAATTGTTGGCCCCTGCTGGGTGAGTGTGTGAGTGACAGGGCTGCGAGCGCTGGGACCGGGACTCGCTCTCCCAGGAGTCCCGGCTACCCCGAGGCCAAGTCACCTGGCCCGCTCTCCCTGACCGCCCCGCCCTTTTTCTGACGCCTATAAGAAGCAGCGCACATCGCTGCGCGGGAGCGCCCGGGGCTAAGCCCGGGCCAAGGGCGGGCCCGTTGTTGCCCGTTAGTGCCCGGTAGAGACCGGACCGGGCCACCCCTTTTTCCACCCCAGCATCCATTCCTAGCAGATTACAAATATGCCGCCGAAGACAAGGAGCACTACAAAGACCAAGTCCAAAAACGCACAGGAGGTAGCACAAATAACCGGCCCCATTGATCTGTTCATCACTCGTACTCATGAGGTAATAAACCAGAGTATCTCCCTACTCGAAAAAAGAGTGTCACTGGATCTTATGAACGCGAAGCGTTCATCTTTAGGCACCATAGCAACTGCCGCATCCCCGATCCACCTTATTTCCCAAAACTGCTCTTTACCCGTGACTATGTCAGTCTCTGAAAACATTACAGTACCATCTACAGTAGACCTTTCTGTCACTCAGTCAGAGTCTGACCTTTCACTAACTTCGGACAATCTTGAGGCAACCCCTGACTTAGCGGTCTGCCAAACCCTAACTCAGGCAGGATCCCAGTGCAATTCCATCTTGCTCTCACAAGGAGAAAGGGAAGGAGCCATTTCAAAACAAGGCAGCACAAAACCTATTGATAGTGTAGCAGAAATGGCTCCGATCCCCGCTCATGCCACAGATCACTTAAACCAAGCAGTATATCCCCTCCAACAAAACATTTCACTCCTTCCGGCAGTCAACACTTTCCATCAAACAACTCTGAACGAGGCGACTGCTAACCTCTGCAGAACATGTAACGTGACCTCGCAAGTCCTGACCACCGTAAAAGATTTGCTGTACCAGTACTTAAAACCCATTCAACTCAGTATTAGAAATCTGGAAGCCCAGATGACCATAGTGTCGGCAACACTTCTTGACACCAATACATCCATAGAAATAAAGGGCCAGCGAAAAGCCCCCCAGTCCATCAAAAACCATTCTCATCCACAACCATCTATAGCAATAAAACGATCAAATTTGACTATTCTACCCCCTAAAAATCAAACGCAAAGTGTCATAAATCAAACTTCACAAACTTTAGAGCCCCAACCGCAGCAGAGTAAATCCACTGTGGTATTAGATTGGCAAACATCTAACACAGGCCTGGTAACCCAAGATATACCAGGACCGGTGATCAGCAAACCCAGCAAACCCCACTCACCAAAAAAGTCAGTACCTCTGTCACCAAAATCAGCCGTCCCCCAGCCTTCGTCCAAAAATAACCCCAATAAAACATCAGCTACCAGACGTTCAGTCCACTTGCCCCCAGAAGCCACCCCATATACGCTAGTACTCACCGGTGTACCAGAACTAACCGATGATACACCTGAAACCGCATGGTCCCTTAAAAACAAGGTCATGCAGTGGTTAAGTATCAACAGGCCTTTAGAACCCCACCACTCGGGAGGGATATCCACAGTCCGCAGGGTAGTATGGGTTGGCAAAACAACAAAAACGACCCGCGGAGACTGCGTAATAGTAACCTGGAGAGATCCCTCCGTAGTGGATCATATTTGTGCTTGGCCCGCGCTGGAAAAAAAGGGGGGAATTGACGCTCGTCACCTTTCTTTCTTTTACCCTCCTGTGCGACAACATCGATATACCCCACCCTGGAATTGGCACCAGACCCCTAGGGAATCCTGGCGCCAGACCCCAAGAGAGCCTTGGAATCAGCAGGAGTACACTTATGACCAGGGAGGCAGAAATCCCCCGAGAGACTGGCCAAGGCAATACTGGCAAGATAGGCCCATACAATCCTATGAAGGCTGGCAGGGCCTCCCAACGCAAAACCGCTTTGACTGCCTGGAGATGGTCGATTGACCACCCAGGGTCGAACCTAGGAACACAAACACTTCCATCTTATCGCAAATGAACCTCACTCAGCAGCGAGCTTCTTTGGAGCCAGTTCCATGCAATCTTAGGAATGTATGCCAAGAATTATCAACCGGTTCCCTTAGCTTTTCCAATACTGTTACTATCGACGACCTATCTCCGGAAACACTAGTTGTTCCTACAAACACTTCTAACAAGGTTACCCAGATTACCTCCTTAGCTTCAGAAGGAATCAACACTGGTTTGCACCACCAGCATATTTTAGCTCCTAATCCTCCTGTTAACTCCCCGCAGGTTGAATTCCACCACTCTCAAGTCATCTTTCCTGCAAATACTCTGCTAAAATCGCCTCCTGTCCCTGCAGACTCCACAAACCTGAGCATCTCTATTGCTTACTGGAACATCGCAGGCTTATTATCAAAAATAACACTAGGGCCATGGCTAGACATGGCCAGAGGACATCAGATCTTATGCCTGCAAGAAACTTGGTGTTCAATCCCACTCCACCTCGCGGGTTACAAAACTTTCTTCACCACAGCAGTACAGGGAAATATGGGCAGACCCAAAGGGGGGCTCATGACGTACGTAGCCAACACCCTCCCCCTCAAAATGAAATTATTAAAGGAATCATCAACATTTCAAATTTTTCAAATCTCTCAGATGTCATCATCCAAAGACAATAACAACTACATTCTCATAAACTACTACAATAATTTAGGTACCTCGGACTGTTGGTCAAACTTAGAGGAGATCGCCACAGCCCTAGCAGTATCTCAAAATGACAACACTAAAACCTCAAATTACACTATCTGGGGTGGCGACTTTAACCTTCCTCTGTGTTCAAACTATAAAAACGGAAACTGCGGCCTCCAAAATGAACTTGGGAACCCCATACCTCACTTCGCCCACTCGCTCTGCGGTAATAAACTCAATGAAATTCTATTCTCTTTTGATATGGCCCACGCGAACGAACTGGTTAATCCGCAGCAGGATTTCCAGCCCACATTCCATGGGCGAGGCTGCTGCACAATCATAGATTACATAATAGCCTCTAATTCACTTAAAGGGCAACTAGCGAATTTCGTAACTGGGTCAAACCCAATAAGTGATCATTACCCGCTTAGTATACAAATTAACATCAAACGGGAAAGAGTCCATCCCATAAAACTGAGCTCCCTCAATCAACAAACACTTTCTATGAATAATCTGAACGGGTATACAGTAAAATGGACCAAGATAGATCCTGAAGAGGTGACACAAAGGGTTCTTGAAAAATCAGGTCAGTGGCTATCCAAATGCACGTCTCCGGAGGCATCACCGCAGACGATTGTCAGCAGTTTCCAAAGCATCCAGGAAACAATAAGGGGCGAGTTATTCGTTATCATAAAAAACAAGACTAAGCATCCCACCACGAGATGGTTTGACACCGCATGTCGAAAGGCCCTCTCATCACTTAAAGACGCCTTGCATAAACCTATTAGGGATCCTCAAGAAATTTCCTATCTGAGGAAGATATACAATACAGTAAGGCAAGATCGCAAAAAACAAATTAAAAAAGACCTCTGGATGCGCTTACACGACAGTGCTCAAAGAAAAGATAGCACCTTATTCTGGCAAACCATAAGATCGCCCTTCCTGGCCAACAAAACAGATATCGATCATCTTGATGTGGCTATACCGGAGGAAAACTGGGTTTCCCACTTCGCCCAAACTTTTGGAACATCCCCTGGTCCCGTAACAGAAAACACAACTCAAGAGGTCCAGCCTACAAGCAATAACATCTACCCAATTAAGATATGTTTTCATCTTAATGAAATTATAAAGGCAATTAGGGCTTCCAAACCTGGCAAGGCCCCTGGCCCTGACGGTGTTCCAATGGACTTGTTCCTCCATGATGTAGACTTTTGGGCGCAGATAATCACCCGGGTCATGTCAGCAGTAACCAAGATCGGCCTATTCCACTCATGGTCTACCTCCATCCTCCTGCCCATTTTTAAAAAAGGAGACCGCAACGACCCTGCTTGTTATAGACCAATCTCCCTTCTGGACTCAATGGGCAAAATCGCAGGTCGAGTACTCCTGGACCGCTTACAATCCTGGGCCCGGGAGAATAACATCATAACCGACCTGCAATATGGTTTCCAGAAGGGGCTTGGGACCGTGGAGCAGGCTCTGAACCTTGTTCTATTGGCTGGTAAATATGTACACGCCAAAGGAGGCAACATCTACCTCGTCTATGTCGACCTAAGTGCGGCATTTGACTGCGTCCAGCACGCGAAACTCTGGCAAATACTAACTGACCTGGGTGTGGATCCCCCGATAACAACATTCCTACGAGAACTTTATTCAAATGCCGAAGGTCGAGTTCGTTATGGTATCAGTGGCGAACTGTCGCGT
The DNA here is from genome assembly GCF_964261635.1 of Lissotriton helveticus. Classification (NCBI taxonomy): domain Eukaryota; kingdom Metazoa; phylum Chordata; class Amphibia; order Caudata; family Salamandridae; genus Lissotriton; species Lissotriton helveticus. The sequence continues at coordinate 1,088,793,961 of NC_136057.1, read as the reverse complement.
CCATTCCAGATAACGAAGGGAGTAAGACAGGGCTGTGTCCTGGCTCCCTTCTTGTTCAATCTTTACACTAATGGACTTGAACAGGCTATGCTGGACGGGAGTCAGGACCTCCCCCAGATAAGTCATCGCCCAATACCTACGCTGTTGTATGCTGATGACTCAGTGATTCTAGCACGGACACTAAACCAACTTCAGATCCAAACCAACAAGTACACAGCTTTTATGGACTCACTCGGTCTCAAAATAAACATCAAGAAAACCTTCGTAATGCATCTCGGCCCAAGGACTAAAACCACAAAACCAATAATGGTTGACAACACCAAACTGGAAAAAACCCCGGTCTATCCATACCTAGGTATCCTAGTGGACGATGCTCTGAATTGGCGGAAGGCAATCGAGGCCAGGAATCTCCACTTTTGTCGTGCAACTTCAGCATTAACATCTTTCTCGAGGAAACTGAGGAAACCAGCCCCATCTGAACTCCTGACAATATACTATGCGAAATGCCATAGCGTGGCCACCTATGGTGCTGGAATCTGGGGTCATGGACGTATCGACCACTTACAGGTCACTGAAAACGCCTTCGTAAAGTATATCCTAGCCCTCCCCCAAAGTTCTCCGACATTAGCCTCACATCGGGAGCTTGGTATGGAATATATTATTGACACCATCCGATGCCAGCCCATTCTGTTGTGGCATCGAATATGGTGCAAACCTGAATGTCATCTAACTTGCTCCCTCATTGCTGACTGTTTAACCCTGGCAAATTGGCGGAAAATCCCCTGGTTAACCTATGTTTCTAATTTCTTTAAAGACTTGAATCGTGAATCCTACTTTGAAGAACCACCCTCAATGGAAGACATCTCTAGGAAGCAGTTAAAATTAATGTGTCTGGACCACCTAAGGGATTTACGGAATCAGACAGAGATCATTAAACCATCAAATGAAAAAATTGGTGCCCAACAAACTGGAAAATCCATGCAGCTTTATTTGACGTATTTTTTATCCAATCACGAAAGGTTTCTATTAACAAGACTTCGCTTTAACATTTTCTTCCGATTAGTTACATTCCCTGAAACGAATAATTGGTCGCCCAACTTGCTGAACTGTCCCTGTGACGGAATTTCTCCTCAATCTACGATCCACGTTGTCCTTTTTTGTAAATATTATAAAATATCAAGGAAAAAGTGGATTATTCCGATTCTCCGAACCATTGGTCACAGACAAACACATGCAGCATATCTTTATTTGCAATCCTTAAAATCAATGCATGACGCTAAATACATAGCGACCTTTCTTAAAGCAGTCTTGATAACACGTCGCAGCATTTATAGCTAATTCTGGAACCGAACTGTATCTTAAAATTTATTTTTCTATTTAAAAATGTTTTTTTAATATTGTGTTTCTTAATCATGTGTCTAAAAAATTTTATTATGTACTTTTTATGATTATTTACTTGATAATCGAATAAAAGTTAATGAAACTGAAACTGACTCTGCTGTTGGCCACTGCTGGAGTGAGTCTTGACCTGTAAGTGCTATTACTGAGGTCCAGGGAAACGTCACCGTATTTAACTGAACATTACCTAACAACTCTGAAAACATTTGTGGACTTCCTCACCTCTGGAGGATGAGGAATAAACACCAAGTCAAACTACCCAAGGTGCAACTTCACTGGGCTGAAAAACACGTTTCTTTAACTTGGAGCTCCAAAGCCTTTTCAGCAGGTCTTCAGTGAGAAGATAATCAGCCTTGTGCAACTCATCATCGGATATGGCATGCAGTCATGTCCCACTGGAAGATTCTGACCTTCACAAAAGAGATTAAGGGCCTGATTTAGATCTTGGCGGACAGGTTATTCCTCACAACGGTGATGGATATCCAATCTACCGAAATATAAATCCTATAGGATATAACAGGATTTATATTTTGGCATTCCGGATATCCATCACCGTTGTGACGGAGTAAACCGTCTTCCAAGATCTAAATCAGGCCCTAAGCCTGAACGTAGAAAACTTGACTAGGTAAAAGGTCGAAAGATATCTGGCAGATGCAAGGACTTACCTGTGCATGAAATTGGAATTTTTCCACTCAGAGCTTTTATTGCCAAAAGAAAAATCTTCAGCGGGACCTCTTTCAGCAGATAGTCAACTTCAAGAAAACTTCCTTATAGACAGCCTGAAACCTTACCTCGCCGGATGATTTCAACCTCTGCTTCAGAGACTTAGGGCCTGATTTAGAGTTACAAATATCTCAGCCTCTGTATTACAAGTATTATAGGATAATATTCACTCATAATACTGCTGATGGGATATCTGTCATATTTGTAATGGAGTAACCCATCCACTGAACTCTAAACTAGGCCCTACGTCCTGAGGTAAAATCTCAGATTGGGATGACCTTGGTTGGTGTATGGAACCCTTGTTCCATCATGGTCAGCCTGAAATCACACCTAGGTCCATAACCGTAGACCATCATTGGTGCTTAGAATATTTAGTACTATTCCTCCATAAATCTTCTTAAATTCATATATCCGTAACCTTTTATTGTTTTGGTGCTATGTTGTTTATTACATTTTACTCTGCTTTTATGAATTAAAATGGGATTTTTACTGTGGTCTGTTTTTTACTTTTTAACTGGTTTAGTATTTTAACTGCTTTATGCATTTAAACTCAAGCCTGTCTGCTTTTTGCCGCAGATATCAGGGCTGAGCTCAGCTTTCAATTACTGAATCCTTTGACTGAACCCAACAGGTTAGTGACTTTACTACTTGTGGTGGACTTCCATCCACCACATTTAATAATTCACTTTCTTACAGCAATTGTCTTACTATTATGGTGATGTGTGTTTTGTATTAACATGTCCTGCCCTAAATATCTCTTTACATTTTCTTTAACCCCACCCATTTTTTCTACGTATTCTACGTTTTCCAACCACTTCCACTTGCCATTCAGTTTAAATGCTAAATCCTGGATATCACTGCACAGGAAGAAGAGGATCTCCTACAACATAGCGTTATGGTTAGTAGGACTTTCTGGACTTGTTGTAAAAAAGGTATACACTTTCAAAAGCATACTTTCCCATATCTAATCATGGTCTGGAATGGGCTAGGTTTTAAATATTGATCGGAATACAATCACAAAATGGGATTGTAAATTGTACTTTTTGATTGTGTCTTCATGTCAGGTTTTAGGTTTTACATGTTAATAGAAAAAGAAATATACACAGAGTTCTTTTTGCTTCACTCCTTTATGTACATGACTGCCAAATGCATCACGCTGCCAATTTCTAATAACTAATAAAGCCTCTTTGCTAGCCGCACTCAGTAGCTTTTATTCTAAAGTCAACCATGTTTCTCAGAAGAAGTGTTGCTTTGAAAGCAAAACATATATTGCAAAAAAAGCACTGCACAAAGAATTACTGTTGCCTAGTCCCTTGAAAGAAAGTAAATATTTCAGAAGCTAAAACAATATTTGTACAGGTAAATGAGTCTTGTTCAGGGAATGTGCTGGATTCTTTCTTCAAACATTGATCTCCACATCATTCATCTCAATATAAAAATGAATCAACATTTTTATCAGCTAGTAATTGGTTTTGTATGCATAGGGCTTCCGCAGTGGTGTTCCTTTGTTTGCTGGGATTTCAAAGTTTCAGAGTAAATAGGAGTTTTCAATATTATTCTAAATTGAAAATAAACATGCTGGTGGAGGAAATGGAAAGTCAACACAGACGTCCCCTGGAAAGAGCCTGCTGTTAAATTTGTCAATAGAACACTTGGATTTAAACCACATAGGGGTGAATTCATTGGGGGCTTTGCTTAACAGAAGCCTTCAGTAGAATTGCTGTGATGTTTAGCAGGAAGTGTAAGCAACAATAGTTTGTACTAGCCTTAATTATTATTCGCCAAAGTCTTTTCCGGTTCGAGACAGTGACCTCAAATAAAGGGCATGATAAACTAGAACATTTCCGCGCGTACAGCCCTAATGTAAGCATGGAGAAATTGATTAAGAATGCCGACGGTTTTGCCCGAAAAACAACTATAATGAGAATGCAGTGTGCTCCTAAAACCCCGGGGCCCCAGTGCTACTGCACCTGCTACACTAATGATAGCTATGCCCTGAGCAAGTTTGAAAGTGTGATCGTTTGTGAGCAGTATACTGTTCATGAGTCTGGAAGAGGAGAAAGAGAAAAGAATCTTAGCACTCCTAGACTCTGTTCCCATCATTCAACTTTCCACCTCTTACGAACCGGAAGTGAATCCTAACATCAAGGGTCAGCAATGTAATCGCATTACCATAGCACAAATTGTCTACATCATATCATCATTAAGGAGATTCAATTGTTATCACCCTGTCCTCTCACAGATTTGTTTGCAATAGCTTGCACATGCGTGTTGAAAGTGTTAATTTAAGGAGTGGATTGTGTCCGTTATTGTTGCCAAAAAATACTATTGTGTTCTTTATTTGAGTGGATTGAATTATTGTACATTATAATTACACTTCCTGTTCTGGAATCAAATGAAATGTGTTGTTCAACCTATGTACTTGTATTCTCGTTATTTTTACCTTTTACCAAATGCAGGTATCTAATAGGAGTAGCCTTGTGGCAGCCAGTACAGGCTGCTGCACAAGGAGGGAGTGGTGACTCCAACCCCCAGGAACCCCGACCTGGAGGAGGGCTGCAATGAGTGCCGTAGGCGCTGGAGAGTCATTTAATCACCTGAGGCGTGCCGCAGTGTGGGAGCCTCTTGCAGCCTGTATTTGCTACTGCAGAAGGTTGGAAGGTTGGTGGTGACTCCAACACCCAGCTGCCCCAGCCCGAAGGAGTGCCGCAACGAATGACGTAGGAGCTGGAGTACCATGTAATCGCCCGAGGAGACCTATAGCGTGGGTCGCGCCAAGAGCGGGGATGTCTGTGCCTGTCCGCGTCCATGCGAGGCCAGCTCGGCTCCCCTCTCTTAGTTTTGGGCTCCCACATTCCTACTGGCATCTATTTGAGAAAACTGCAATAGCCAGGTGAGAAGATGATTTATTCACAAAAATCGAGTGATTCGAGCACTGCTCAAGTTGTTCAAGAATATCCACACGTTTACTGTGCTCCGGGTACACCCTCCACTCAAGGGTGTGGTAAGTACTTAATACATTTTACAAGTTCTATGATCAACTCGTATACCTGGGCACAAGTATATGTTGCCTCAGCAACCGTTTTCAATAAAATGTTTGAACAAATATGTTTGTGATGAGTTGTTTCTTTATGTTATGTTATGTTATGTTATTTATGTTTTTAATATAGCGCAACGGATACTCAAAAAGAGTGTCCCGGCGCTTTGGGTAAGGGGAACAGATTCAGAATAACATAACGCAATTAAAAAGAACACAAAAAGACAACACACACACAAAGAAACAAGAAAGAGCAGCTAGTGAGGCCTACTGGGTGAACAACCAGGTTTTAAGACCTCTCCTGAAGTCCAAAAGACTAGTCGCTCCCCGAAGTGAGAGTGGAAGCGCGTTCCACATCTGTGGGGCTAGCAGACTGAAAGAACGGCCGCCCCGGCGAGCTCTCTTAATGCGAGGGACGGCCGCCATAAGCAGCGATTCAGACCGCAGAGAGCGGCCCGGATGGTAAAAGACCACTCTCTTCTGGAGATGTTTAGCTCCTACTGCGTGGAGTGCCTTATAGGCCAATATCATGGCCTTAAAAGCGATCCGTTTACGGATCGGAAGCCAATGCAAAGTCCTAATTAACCCAGAGGCACTGGCGCGTCTGTTTAGACCAAAAATGGCCCTGGCCGCCGCATTCTGCGCGACCTGAAGCCGCTGCAGCAGGTACTCAGGTAGGCCCAGGTAGAGAATGTTGGCATAATCCAACCTGGAGCCTATCAGGGCCTGCACTGTCAATTTATTAATTGTTCATGAGTTATCCAGATATCTTAATGTTACTTCACATTTAATATCTTCATGAGCAAATTTCAGCAGTTTTTGCACATTTTAATCGCCAAAAACATGGCCTCCAATGGCCTCCCAAAAAAAACCATTGGATATATCGTCTTCGGACCCTTAAACCGTTTGGGCTTAATGAAAGGGTGGAGTTTCAATGTTACCTGTAAAGCGATTATCTGTATTATGTATATATTCCATGCATGGGTGCTCTGATTGTCATTGTGTAGCATTTCACCAACATGCATTGTGCAGGATTTTTGGGTAAAATTCAACTTGTAGCATAGTGAGGCTGCAGCCTACAAAGTCCAAGATGCTTAGCGCTGGGCTAGGAGGTGTCACTCCTCCCCTTAATGTACTTAACTACCCTCGTCATTCATCGCAGTAAGAGGCAGAGTCTAACACGCGGTTGAGAACGGCTGTTTGTCTGAATCCGGTAAGCGCGAACGCTTTTATAAACTGAGCAGCGTATACTGCTGTACCATTGAGATAAACATTTAAGCAGCGCGCATTATGCCCATGCTCGAGAGCGAGCTTTTCGACTCATTGAGATGTACTTAATTATATTTAGAGACTTGTCGTCAAGTCTCAGGGACGGGGCCATTTAAAATGTAAAGTTTAGCAGTGAAGCAGTGAATGTAGCGTCGTGATAACAAAACGCCATTAAACAACCCGTTACTGTGTAGCTAGATCTTTAATGTGCATACGCGCCCCATTGAGTTGAGTCATTTTGTATAGTGGCAGATACCGCTAAGATAGGCACTAAGAGGTCTAATGAATGAGTAATGTTTAAATGTGAGCCCTAATAGCAGTGCATGTAGTATGCTACAACTTTATTGTTTAAACAACTGTGCACTAGGATATTTTGAATTAATTGAATGGCACTATGTCAGTGCAGATAGTTTTGTGGATTGCGATAGATATGGTGGTAATGATTATTATTTAAAATTTACAGATCCCTTGACAAAGGCGCGGGGCGGCGCCGAAATGCATTGGGAGGCCATTGGAGGCCATGTTTTTGGCGATTAAAATGTGCAAAAACTGCTGAAATTTGCTCATGAAGATATTAAATGTGAAGTAACATTAAGATATCTGGATAACTCATGAACAATTAATAAAGAAACAACTCATCACAAACATATTTGTTCAAACATTTTATTGAAAACGGTTGCTGAGGCAACATATACTTGTGCCCAGGTATACGAGTTGATCATAGAACTTGTAAAATTTATTAAGATGATTTATTCATCATCATGGGAATGCGGAGGAATGAAGGGGGTTGCGTAGTCTCCCACCCTCTGTTTCCATTGACTCAATGTTGGAGAGATTAGTGGGGATCGTTACCAACGAGATTGAATTAACCGAGAGAGGTTTATCATTACACTCTATGGGGCATTACCGGCGTCACTCGGAACAGAGGAAAAAGCAGCTATTGATGCTTTACCCGAGAAGGAGAAGCTATTGTTTCACATCTTGCCCCGTGCAAAAATAAGTAAAAACCCTGCATCAAGCATTGGTAATAATCCTGATTTGCCGAGTTGCACAACAATACGCGTGGACTCTTCTTTTCCCAAAAGTACAGCAACAAAAAGAAAAAGAGCACCCAACAAACAGCCAGTTAGTAAAAGGAAACAACCTACCAGAGCTGCAAGTAATAATAACCAACTGCTTTCTTGGGTACAGTCTCCTCAGCATGCAAATGTTCCTCAGCCTGAATTACAATCACAGACGCTACCTAATATTAATCGCCAAGTAGCGTGACCATCAATGCCTCATCAACTGACTCTCTATCACTTGAAACCCTTTGCAGCAGATTCAGCAATATTCTGGATGAAAGGCTTAAACCACTGATGGAACGATTGTAGATCTTAAAGCGGAAACTGGGCTCCCTTGTTGCTGGATTCCAATAAGGATATTGACCATGTAACTCATGTTATTCTTCCAACTGCACTGCATGGTCCTCCCTCATCCAAGGCCATAGCAACGAAAAACTTTCCTTACCAATCTAACTGACACTACCAAGAATAAGCAACAGAGACAGGACTTACCTGCCAGTCAAAACCCTAAAAGGAATGATACAACAATTACTGTCAAATCCCTACAGAAGGAACCTGCCTCTAATAGTACTTGTGGAGCGAGATATAAAGTTTATCCAAGTTGTAGTAATGCAGGTCAGCCCACAGATGTTATAGATGCCTTGTTTAGCATGAATGTCCCGGAACTTTCACTGGCAGCCTGCCCCTATGTAGTCACTTTAGCTGGCATACCACTATTGAGAGTTTCCCAAAGAGAATCCTGGGAGGAATTATGGAATAAATGTGTTGACCAGTTTATTAAAAAATGTTTTTTAATCCTGCCCATATTAATTACATATTGATGGTACGGAGGGTGTGATGGATTAGTCACTGAAAAAAAACCTTGAAGGCAAACGCATCATGGTTAACTTCTGAAGGCCTTCTTTTGCACATAATTTACAAAAACAACAGGAAGATTGTGGAAAAGTAAATTTTGCCATGTTCTGTGTCCCTACGTGTTCCCCATCTTATGTTATATGTGCATGATTAATATGCATATGTATTCCCCATGTTCGATTAAAGACGCAATTATAGTTGTGTCCATCTCTAGTATGCTAGTTTCCAGTTCTCGTGAAAGCTACGAATATCAGGCCTATGTAAAGTTACGTTGCCACGTTTCTCAGTGTGCACGTTATTTCATTGTACAGTCCCCGTTTCTAGGCCTCAAAAGGGCCCGGACACCAGATTCAGCTCCTGTCTCCTGAGCCCTCGCTGAGGAGCGATACAGCCCCCACCTGTATCCTCGACCCTTCACTTACTTCCTGCCTCGCAGTGCCCGGCTCGGCCTGGCTCTGCCTACGAGTCTGCCAAGAGTATGTTATGATTCTAGTTATCAGTCCAGCCCTCCTTCTCTGCATTCCTAAGCTACTGAATCGCATCAATAGTTTCCGTCATCATCTAGCCTTTACGTCTCCATGTAAGAGAAATACTGTATTAATGGTCATTTAATATTCTTCATCACGCACTACATGTAGAATAATGCATGCTCCAGTCTTAGAGCCTGTTAGCCTTTACCCTGATAACTTTTAGTTTATATCAACATGTTCTCTAAACATCAGATACTAGATAGTGGGTTAGGTACATGTCGCCCTGACTCTCCAGACTTCAGTCTCTGCTCCTAGCGCAGAAGTCATAGCCCCCAGCTTCTCCTAGTAACACGTCATTGTCAGTTTGCGCGCACCATTAGGTTAGAGGTCCCGGCTCCTTAGGTAGCCCCCTCCATGTTTCCGCCCCATTTATGACATATTCTGTTACGTTTACATCACATGTCCATGTATACGCCTCCTGTTACACCCACTTTCACCCTTATCTTTCGCGACTGCTATTGACCACACCCACTGCTCCGCCTATCATATGTATTGTAATGCAAATATTTTAGTATATATGCTTGTGCATTGTTATTAAAAGTTATCCTTTTCCTTGATCCTGCCCCCGGCAGCGCTGCCATCCTGTTCCCGTGCAGGTTGTCCTGTTCCTGTCCTTTATGCTGTATTAAACCTGCAAACTCCTACTACCTCGAATCTTGACTCTTATTTATTGAGCTATCTGTTATTGCTATGTCCAGTCAAACCTAGATCCGGTATTATTTATTTATATACCACATAATGGCGCCCGAATAGGGACTTGCCCTTTCCCCACGCGCCGGTGAAGCCACGCCGGCCCCCTGACCCTCTGCAGCCGTGACGGAACCATACCGTGCACGTGCAGATATTTCTGCTTCAAGTATCCCTCAGGCCCACGGAGGAGACGGAGGTGGCGGTCCAGCATCCAGACGAGGCGGTGGAGGAACGCGGCGAGTCCCGACCAGAGCCCAAGCCGAGAGTCCAAGGTCCGAGGTATCCGGAGGCCCACCCGTAACTGAAGTCCGAAGTTCGTCCGTCCGGCGTCGAAGCAGTCCAGTCCAGTCCGAGGCCTTCCGTTCTTGCTGCCCGGTGAGTACCGTTGCTGGGGTAGTATCTAGACAGGGTCAATCTAATTGACTCTGGTCCGTGGGTTTTGGTGGTACACAGACCCAAAACGAAGTGTCCACTTCGGTGGATGCGGGTCCTGACGTGTCTCTTTATGAGACCGGTAAGTTTCGTACTGTTTTAGCAGTGCATCTAGTTTCTGTTCTAGTCAGTTCTGTTCTCGAGAAGATTCATGTATTCTGTTTTCAGTATTTCAGGTAGTATTCTGTTCGAACTGTTATTTTAAATGTTCTTCATGTATTTTTAATGTCGTGGTACGAAAGTGGTGTAATTATCGTGTTCATTGTGTATTGTATTGTGTCCAGATTACAGTTCAGGCATGCCGTTATTTTCCAGACTACGTCAGTTAAGAACTAGAAAAGGTCTGTTAGAAGAAGCAGTTCCTGTCCCGCCTAGGGACAGTCCAGGTCACTTTATGTATCAGAAGCATGGCATAAGTGCCATATTATATCTAGATTTATGGGTAGAGTATACCAAACAGTTAGAAGAAAAGTATAGATGGCCTGTATCAGGCACATGGGATGCCGAGTGCATCATGCGAGTAGAAGAAGCGTTATGGAAAAAGAAAGCCAGACAGTCACAGAAAGATGCCATCGAGTTATGGCGTAAAGAATCTCATAAAAGAACCGAAAAAGAAATCAGAAAGTCAGAATTAAGTAGAGAATCCTTAGAACGAGCCCAAGAAAGGGAATTAATCGAGATAGGTGAACGAGTCAAAACCGAACAGTCAGACAGACAGAGGAATGCCCTTATTAAGGGTATGTACCCTCTTCTTGCCGAGGGCTTGCCAAAAGCAACCCCGGAGGCATCCAGTAATTTTCCGGCACCCTTAGTTCCGACCAAGCTACGTCACAAACCGACCGCAGCTGATATTTTTCTCTCGTCCTATTTGGACGACACAGTCCCAGAATATGCAAATCCTGTTCCACCAGCTCCTGTAAATAATGTAATTCATGGTCCTCCAGCCACCGGGGCACCTGTTACAGTACCTGTTACGGTACCCCCGGTCCAGCCCGTAGTACAAATCCCCGCTACATCAGCCACTCTGCCAGCACGAAGAGTATCAGTCGACGATTCCAGTATAGGGGCCGCAGGAGGAGGTCCTCCTGGTACCCCGCCACCACACCAAGGAGTAACGTTAGTCGAGTTACATGAATGTGCGTTACAGCGTACGCCCAAATATAAGTCCGTTGCAGATATCCGACGAGCTCTTACTGAATGCCGCTATGATCCAGTTGCAGGTGATGATAGTACAGTTATATATTCCATCCGTGTAAGACGGGTGACCGGGTATTTGGATACCCTACCGAATATGAAAGAAGATCTAGACAGAATATATCGTTTCATCCGTACAGGGGATGATCCAGAAAGTATTGGCGAAGCCATGTCTCAAAGGAAAGCTGAGATCCAGCTCATGTTATTAAAGTTTCTGATTAATTGTTTAATAAGGGAACAAGATTATCCGACCAAAGATCCGGCCGAAATGAGAATCCTGACAAGGTGGAGTGATAATATAGCCGAGGGTAAGCACAGAACCATCAGTAGTATAGAGAGTATGTACAAGAGAATTCGTAAAGAAATAATAAAGTTACATGAACAACGTAAAGCAGCACAAGTAAGCGAGAAAGAGAATGACTCTTCTACTGAAGAGGTAGAGGACGAGAATCCCGCCAGAATAGCGTATGTAGGAAAATCTAGATTTCCAGACCGCCATTTACGCCTAGAACACAAGTCAGTTTTTCATCACCCAGCACCAGAACAAGGTTCTCTAGAACAAGTATTTCAAGCTACCGATCATATTTTGAAATCACGAATCGGTTATAGTGAACTCAGTACCATGCATGAACAAGAACTAGTCCGATCAGCAGTCCGATGGGTTACTGATTCTACCACTTTTCCAGACGAAATAGTGGCACAAATGTTTCTGAAACTGCCCCCAGCCGAGCAACGACTGGTGGGTATGTATATGATCCAACACCTCATTACTCTGTATGAGGGTCAACATTCTGATCCAGGTCCGTTACATGATGTCCTGAACGAGTTACTCCAGTATAGATGGAAAGGTTTAGGTACCGATTTAATTAGTGTCATTCTAGAACAGCGTCACAAATATAGTATGTTTTTGAACCCGCATTTTGTTCATGTTTCACCTCCAGAAAGTAAACCCTTTTATATAGACAGACAGAATCCGTTACGAGAAGTACACCCAGTTAGGACAGCGGATGGTGAAATGCAACGAGTGTTTGTTTACACTCCGATTACAAAGATGGAACTCTTAGAGATGAAGAAATTAATTCCCTGTCACGACAAAGATCCAGCAGGGTTCCACCGAGAATTAAAAGACATGCTCCGTATGGGAGAATACACTTATCCAGATATTATTAAAATGTTAAAAGTCCTGTTGCCCGCAGGCATATATGAAAAACTCAAGGAAAAAGAATGGGAGGTGGGAGAGAAAAAGATCGATTGGGCAGTTCTAGAAGCTGAAGATAAGATACGAGTACCAGGTACCGGTCTTGGAGAGAAATGTAAAGAATTACCAGAACTGTTAATACAAGTTTTGCCAAGATTATTAGCCACTAAAAAGGAAGACTGGGATGCAATCTCAGCCTGTAAACAGAAACAAGACGAAGACACTAGTGATTTTTATTCTAGATTTGAAAAATGCTTTATTATAAACAGTGGCTTGAAGACGAGTAGCGAGTCGTACCCTCATCTTTTTGTTACTAAATTAGTCGAGAATTCAAGTCCACAAGTTAAGAATCGAGTTTTGAAAGTCGAAAGTACCTGGCAAGCTAATACCCCGTCCCAAATGTTACAGATGCTTCAGTACCACCAGAATAGAATCAGAGAAGAGCAAGATCATGAAAGAAAACGTATGAAAGACACGAAAATGAAAGTACTAGTTGCACAATCTGTTCCACAAGACAGTCAGAAGAGGGGTCCGAATCAAGCCAGTCATCCTGCAGCTCCCGTCAAAGGGACATGTAATTATTGTAAACAGCCAGGTCATTTTATAAACGAGTGTGCAGTTCTGAAACACAATATAGCTACTGGTAAAACTAAAGAAAGACCACGTCCGCCTAGACAAGAACAAGTTTCACAGACTTCCCAGCCACAGAATGCACAACAGACAGTTCCAGCACCGCAGCCTATTGCTGCAACACAGCATGTTACACAGCAGATGTACCAGTATGCACAGTCCGAGTACCCAGAGTATCAGCCATATTCATGAAACAGCCTAGAGAGGGAGGTAGGCTTGCCTCTCATCGAGATTCCTGTAGATCAAGAAGGTCCCTATGTTCATAGTCAAGTACTAGGGAAAGACAGAAAGTTTCTGATTGATACAGGGGCAAGTAGGACGACCATCAGTCACGCCGAAGTTCCAGGGGCTCCGCTCTCAGGCTCTAGAAATGTTTCCCTTGGATTTTCAGGAAAGCCTATTGTAAACGAGATATCTAAGCCAGTTACTCTAGAAGTAGGTCCATTGTCCCGCACTACTGATCTGTTACTTACGAAGTCATGTCCAGAAAATTTGTTAGGCATTAAAACACTGAAAGAATTAGGTGCAGTCATTTGCTGCTCCCCAGAGGGAATACGCCTGTTTTTACGTGACTTCAAGGGTCACTATGTATTACGAGATTTTGATCCGAGATTGTCTAATGTTCCGCAGCATTTATGGGCGCAAGGTCCAACTGATGTAGGTTATATGCAAATCACACCCCATCGTGTGACTCTCAAGCCAGGTGTAGTGTTACCACGAATCAGACAGTACAGATTGCCACCTGAGGCTGTAGCAGCCTTATCCAAAATTATTGACGAGCTCATGGCTCAAGGAGTAGTTGTAGAAACTGACTCCAATGTATGTAATTCTCCGATCATTCCAGTCATGAAACGTACTGATCCAAATGCACCGCCAGTATATCGATTAGTGATTGACCTACGAGAACTTAATAAATGTATTATTCCCCAGTATCCAGTTGTCCCAGATATCTCTTCCCTATTGACAGCCATTGATTCCGAAGCCTCTTTTTTTACAGTCATAGACCTCAAGAACGCGTTTTTCAGTGTCCCCATTCATCCAGACAGCCAGTTTCTTTTCGGATTTTGTTTAAATGGAAGAAGCTATATGTTCACACGAGCTCCTCAAGGTTTCACGGAAAGTCCTAGTATTTACAGTCAAGCACTTAAGAGACAACTAGACAACATTCACATGCCAACAGACACTGCCCTGCTCCAGTATGTCGATGATCTACTGATCACAGCCCGTTCTGAACGTGCTTGCGAGCGAGCATCACTTACAGTCTTGTATTTCCTTGCCGAGATGGGGCACAAGGTGTCCCCTTCGAAGCTTCAATTCTGTGTACAGCAAGTGATCTACTTAGGCCACTTGCTGTCCAAGTGGGGTAGGCAGTTGACACCAGACCGTATCCAGTTAATAGCAAGTCTTCCTCAGCCCAAGACACAGAAGGAGGTACGTGCTTTTATCGGCCTTACTTCTTATTGCAGACAATGGATTCCTCAGTATGCATTTCTAGCTAAGCCACTGATACAGTTAACGACACAGGAGGCAGCCGTATCGACTGTCCTCCCTTGGACATCTGAACATACACTTAGTTTCAATGAGTTAAAGAAAGCTTTATGTCAGGCTCCAGTTCTAGCTACACCGAACTACAGTAAGCCTTTTACACTTTTCGTCACAGAACGTGAAGGTACAGCATTATCTGTTCTCACACAAGATCAAGCAGGACAATACAAGCCCTGTGCTTATTTTTCGAGCACACTAGATCCTGTAGCCCAGGCTCTGCCTGCGTGCCTCAAGTCAGTTGCAGCCACAGCACTAGCGATCAGACAAAGTGATTCCATAGTATTAGGACATTCCTTGACAGTACAAGTTCCACACTCCGTGGAAGTTCTTTTAAACCGTACACAGACTCAGTACTTGACAATTGCACGTTTAACAGGTTATGAATTGACACTGTTCCAGCCACACATAGAAATCAGACGCTGCAACGTTCTAAATCCTGCTACACTGTTACCGTCAGTTAATTCGAATCCTGCCACACACGACTGTGTGGAAGTAGTTAACACTATGACTAAGCCAAGACAAGATCTGACAGATATTCCATTACCAGATCCCGACCTGACACTTTATGTGGATGGTTCATGTATGAGAACAAGTACAGGAGAACTAGTA
Organism: Lissotriton helveticus; assembly: GCF_964261635.1. Classification (NCBI taxonomy): domain Eukaryota; kingdom Metazoa; phylum Chordata; class Amphibia; order Caudata; family Salamandridae; genus Lissotriton; species Lissotriton helveticus. The sequence continues at coordinate 1,088,778,787 of NC_136057.1, read as the reverse complement.
GCCGCGTATGCAGTGACTACTGACACTGAAGTTATAGAAACACACCGTATTGACACCCTGTCTGCTCAAGCAGCAGAGCTAGTTGCTCTGACCCAAGCCTGCATACACGCCAAGAACCTGAAAGTTAATATTTATACAGATTCACGCTACGCATTCGGAGTCGTACACGACTTTGGAGTACTCTGGCAGGAGAGAGGTTTCATGACTTCTCATGGGACCAAGATTCAGCATGGTCTCCTTATTCAAGCTCTGTTAGATGCCATACATTTACCGACATCTATTGCTATCATGAAATGCAAAGCACATACGAAAGTTACTGACATTATTTCCCAAGGTAATGATCTAGCAGATCACACAGCCAAGCTTACAGCACAGACTCCAGACATTCCAGTTAATCCGACACAGACACCTACTCCAGCTCCGACTACATGCATGACAGTTAAGGACCCTACTCAAGATGTCATAGATATCCAGTTACATGCTACTCCCGATGAAATTAAGAAATGGTCCGAACAAGGAGGGGTCCAGACAGATCAGGGATGGGTAACGAAGGGTAGAGCCACATGGTTTCTCCCCGACTCTATGGTTCAAGTCATTATCAATACCGCACATAGTCCAGCACATTTAGGAGAAAAAGCTATGTTAGACAGTATCCAGAACATTTGGTTCAACAAGCATTTACGAGCTGCAGCCAAGCAGAAAGTCCGTACCTGTATGATATGTTGCCAGTTCAATCCAGGTAAAAGTGTCCCGGTGGAACAAGGTGGATTCCAGCCCCCTGACCACCCTTTTGAAGTCCTCCAGATGGATTATATTCAGATGGAGCGATGTCGAGGTTTCAAGTATGTCCTTGTAGTTGTATGCGCTTTGTCCAGGTGGACAGAAGCATATCCAGTCCCAGATTACACAGCCGCGACCACTGCCAAGCAGTTGGTTCGTGAATTCTTCCCCCGTTATGGACTCCCTAGAGTCGTATATTCTGATAACGGCCAGCCATTCTCATCTGAGCTCATGAAACATGTTTCCCTGTTGTTAGGGTACCAGTGGAAGTTCCATTGTGTACGCCATCCAGAAGCAGCCGGTCTCGTAGAGAGACATAATCAGACCCTGAAAATCCGCATCGCCAAAATATGTAAAGAGAAAGGTGTGGACTGGCTAGTAGCTCTGCCAGTCGCTTTGTTTTATATGCGCATGGTCGCACATTCCAGATCAGGTCTGTCCCCGTATGAGGTCGTATTCGGCCGCCCCCCTAACATGTGGGGTACACCTAGACCCCGAAGTATTACAGATGTTTCAAGTAATATGCTGACAGATTACCTAGCTTCCTTGATGTCTGCCCTACACTCTTGTCGTTCACAGGTTGCCGCCGCATTTCCAGACAATACCGAGGTGGCACCGCATGACATCGTTCCTGGATGTTTGGTTCTTGTCCGGAATTTTGATCGTTCAAGTCCGCTGGAGCCCCGCTGGAAAGAGCCCAAGCAGGTCCTCCTGGCCACCCGTACTGCCGTCAAGCTGGAAGGCAGGAAGGGCTGGGTCCACCTGTCTCATGTGAAAAGATTTTACGGACTAAAGACTGTTTCCAAGAACATTTCCGAGGATTTTAAGGATTGCCAAAGTACTATTCTCAAGGACTGTCCCGCAAAAGACAATGATACTAAACCCTCCCTGTTAGAGAAAACTCCGCAACAGGAGTATAAGAAGAAATTAAGGTCTAGTAAAATAAGTCAGCCAGTTTGATTGTCTAAGTCCTCCCCTAGGTGAAACGGTTAGACCGGTTTCTGACATGTATAAAATAGACCCCCATAGTGAGAGAGTTAGTCAAAACTCAATCCGATGTATTGTTTTTCTAAGTTTCATATTGTTTTTCAGCCTCATGATTACCTGCACAGGTTATGCATTTTATTTGTGTTTTCCAGTTTCTCATGTAAATAAGTCTTCTATTGCTACAGTAGAGCACACGTTTAGTGATCTGCCTTCTCATGAACTATCTTATCGTCTTGCTATGCGTAATAATTCCTTTATCCGCATGTTACATTATTCACACCAGACCAGCAATGCCACTAATTGTTGGGTGTGTGGTCGACTCCCCCCTTTCCAGACACCGAAGGGAGTTCTGCCACTCTTTCCTTATCCATTTTCACATAATGGTTCATGTGGAGCATGGTCCACGTTAACGTCATCCTCAACAGATATGTCTTTTCTTAACAGTACATGTTTTCCAGACAAGCAAGATCTTCCCCACAGAACAGGGTTAGATCTAGAAAATGAAGTTTATAATTTAGGTAATTATTCTTCGAATTTCATGGTCCTGAATGTTCAGTCTGATACTACTCCAGACTTACCTGCTATGTCAGTACTACCAGTTAAAGGCGAATTATGTGTCCGAAAGAATGGTTCCGTACATGTAGGACATAGTGATTGTACTACTATTGTCAAGTATAGTGACAGTAGGAAATCTATTTTCAAAGCTTCACGTCATTCTTATTTTGTTTGTGGTCAGACCGCATATGTCCGTCTGCCCCTCGATTGGGAGGGAACCTGTTACATTGCCTTCCTACTGCCACCAGTTTTTCTAGCCCCACCTGACTATCATAGGAATTCCCACCTAGTACATACTAGACACAAAAGAGACCTCCCGATTGTCGATTATACTGAAACTGCTCTAGAACAATACATAGATATCAATAAAGGTGTCTTCCCTTATTTAGGTACTGTTGTGAATAGTAAACTGATACGTAGATTAACCAGAACCCTTGAAGCAGTAGTGATTGAGACTACTTCTGCTCTAGGTAACTTGACCGAAGAGCAATCCTTTATGAGAATTGTCGTGCTCCAGAATCGTCTCGTCCTTGACGTCATACTGGCCGATAGGGGCGGGGCATGTAGAGTCATCGGATCTAGTTGCTGCATTTTCATTCCTAATAACGCGCCGTCTGTTTATTCAGCTATTACCAGACTCCATAAAATTGCCCATATGTTACACCAAGATCCAGGCACCTGGACATGGTCCGGTTGGTTCTGGAATATAATTTCCGCTTGGGGATGGAAAGTATTGTCATTTCTGGGTATTGCAGTAGCGATCATATTCAGTTGCTGCCTCTGTATACAATGTGGCCCTGCGATTTGTGGCATTTGTGCTACCTCTTGTATTCCTAGTCCTAAGTCCCGTTCTAAATCCCGTTCCAAGAAAATTCGAGACGAGCAAATGATACTGTATGAAATGATAGATGGTATCATGAATATTGATGTTTCCTGATGGAAACGTAGTGACAAGGAGGGAATGTGGAAAAGTAAATTTTGCCATGTTCTGTGTCCCTACGTGTTCCCCATCTTATGTTATATGTGCATGATTAATATGCATATGTATTCCCCATGTTCGATTAAAGACGCAATTATAGTTGTGTCCATCTCTAGTATGCTAGTTTCCAGTTCTTGTGAAAGCTACGAATATCAGGCCTATGTAAAGTTACGTTGCCACGTTTCTCAGTGTGCACGTTATTTCATTGTACAGTCCCCGTTTCTAGGCCTCAAAAGGGCCCGGACACCAGATTCAGCTCCTGTCTCCTGAGCCCTCGCTGAGGAGCGATACAGCCCCCACCTGTATCCTCGACCCTTCACTTACTTCCTGCCTCGCAGTGCCCGGCTCGGCCTGGCTCTGCCTACGAGTCTGCCAAGAGTATGTTATGATTCTAGTTATCAGTCCAGCCCTCCTTCTCTGCATTCCTAAGCTACTGAATCGCATCAATAGTTTCCGTCATCATCTAGCCTTTACGTCTCCATGTAAGAGAAATACTGTATTAATGGTCATTTAATATTCTTCATCACGCACTACATGTAGAATAATGCATGCTCCAGTCTTAGAGTCTGTTAGCCTTTACCCTGATAACTTTTAGTTTATATCAGCATGTTCTCTAAACATCAGATACTAGATAGTGGGTTAGGTACATGTCGCCCTGACTCTCCAGACTCCAGTCTCTGCTCCTAGCGCAGAAGTCATAGCCCCCAGCTTCTCCTAGTAACACGTCATTGTCAGTTTGCGCGCACCATTAGGTTAGAGGTCCCGGCTCCTTAGGTAGCCCCCTCCATGTTTCCGCCCCATTTATGACATATTCTGTTACGTTTACATCACATGTCCATGTATACGCCTCCTGTTACACCCACTTTCACCCTTATCTTTCGCGACTGCTATTGACCACACCCACTGCTCCGCCTATCATATGTATTGTAATGCAACTATTTTAGTATATATGCTTGTGCATTGTTATTAAAAGTTATCCTTTTCCTTGATCCTGCCCCCGGCAGCGCTGCCATCCTGTTCCCGTGCAGGTTGTCCTGTTCCTGTCCTTTATGCTGTATTAAACCTGCAAACTCCTACTACCTCGAATCTTGACTCTTATTTATTGAGCTATCTGTTATTGCTATGTCCAGTCAAACCTAGATCCGGTATTATTTATTTATATACCACAAGATACTAGCGTCCTAATACTAACATATGTTGCCTCCCTTGAGGTTAATTCTACAAACCGCAGACAACGAGGCGTCCTACAGACCCCTTAAACTCTACACAAGGGAATAGGGGGCATATTATCAAGAGCAGAGTTAAGATTATCGCCGTTTTAGAGGCAGGAATCTGCCGCTAAAGCGGTGATCATGGGCTTGATAATATGCCGTAGAGAATTCCAATACAAGCCCAGGTTCACACCAGAACATGGGCTTCTATGGGAATTCACAAGGGCATATTATCAAGCCCATTGATAATAATGTTATCGCCCTTCCTTGACAATATGGCCCTAAATTTGCTATCTTAGATGGGCCAGACTGACTGTGGTATATTTCCCCTAGCAGGCCCAGCTCAGCATCTAATAAGCTGACTCCTGAACTAGTTCCGCAGGTTATGCCCGGCCTGAGTACAACAGGAAACCCTAACGACTACACATTAAAAATCCTGAGCTGGAAAGTATCCGGGTTACAATCTAAGCTGTCATGCGCGGACTGGCTTTCTTTTATTAGACAGTATGATGTTTTAATGTTCCCTGAGACCTGGTTGATAAACGATGCACACATAAATGGCTTTGTATGATGTTACAATCCAGCATCCCCATCATGGTCTGGGCATGCGATAGAGGAGCTGGTGATTTTGATGAACATCAAAGCAGGAGGCAGTGTGAAGACCCTAGAGATAGCTGATGCTAATTTTCTGACAGTGAGGTATAAAAGAGGACTAACTATATATATAACGAATGTTTACAATAATGATTTTAGTAGTGTGTCCAACACCACATTTTTAACCCTGACAGTGGTCAGTTTGCAGGTTTCTGCATAGGGGGGGACTTTAATACAAGACCTTGCTCAATAACCCCCCTTAGCATATATGAAGGATCTTAATCCTAATATTATAGATATCCCTCATGAACAAAACAACTCTGACATAAGAGGACGTAATCAGGCACCTCTCCTGGCAGCCCATTACCTAAAAAATATTATGGACATTGCATATAGTGATAGTGAACTGCTCGCTACATTCAGGGATCGAGACCAAATATCTACAATAAATTATATCTTCATATCGTCCAACCTTGAAGATTTTTGTTACATGGCAAAGTGATCCACTCTAGTCACGGTGATCATAATCCTATTGAAGTAACATTTATTATGGCCCCAAAACCTTTATATACTAGGTAGATCGGCGCCCGGCACCTCGACCCATCATCTGACGGACTGAGATTAAAATGGAGAGCTGTAGCACCCGAGCAATTATTTCAGAAAGTGATTAGTGAGAATCACTCCCTGGTGCAGGCTTACCTTACTGAAGTCGACCCTGTTAATCCTGAAGCCGTAGCTTTTGTTAATCTCTGTGATAATATCACAAAAGGGCTCATGGTTCCGACTAAACCATTGCTTGATAGGTCCAGATGTTTTAATCTGGACTGTTCCGCTGCTAGTCGTCAGCTGCGTTGGGCACTTAAGTCACCCCCAAAGAACACCCAAATTGTGGCAGAATCCCACAAGCGGTATAAGAGGGTTATCTCAGCCAGGAAAGCTGAGCTACTAAATGAGCAATTGGACTCCTTAGCCATGGTTGCCAACGATAAGCACAGCAAACTCTCTTGGGCTGTGGTAAAAGAGATAAAGCAATCGAATCAGAAAGAGACTAAGATTAGCTATAATATCACGAGCCAGGCCAAAGAGGCTCACTTCAATAGTAAATGCGCCCTGGACTGTTCCAACAGCGATACCCTGTCAGCCCCAAACTATGCTTTAGTACAGCTGTCTTTGAAGGAAGTAGAGGTAGCACTAACCCAGAGTGTCAGGGACAAGGCCCCTGCACCCCAACAGGGTCCCCACAGATCTCCTCAAATACAATTCTGATTTCTGGGCACCTTTATTATTGAATGTTTTTAACAGTCATGCTTTTGCCTCCCCCACCTCACACATGGTCAACCTCTATTGTAGTGCCTATTTTTAAGAAGGGGATCATTCTCAGCCCAGTTGTTACAGGTCCATATCATTTATAGATGCTACCTTAAAAATATTAGGTAGGGCCTTATACAACTGTATAAATGAGTGAGCAAAAGAGAAGTCAATACTTTATCCCAGTCAGTATGGCTTCAGATCTAAGGTTGGCACAGTAGAGCATTGGCTCAGCCTTAATTTACTAATAGGAAAATACAACATAGCCAAAAACTCCGCATTATATGTAGTTTTAATGGACTTGACTACTGAATTCTACAGTGTAACCGCTCGAAGGTGTGGTCTATTTTGATATCTCTTGGAAAGGATAAAGTACTGGTGCACTTTGTAGCATATTTGCACAGGGGCATGAAAGCAAGAATAAGAATTAACACCTTCCATGCTGCGCAGATTTACAACCTGTGCTGGGCCCCAATGTTAATGGGTGTGGTCATGACGGAACGGTTCCGTCATGAGCACAGCTCAACCGATGCTCATGACGGAACCGTTCCGTCATGAGCATCGAAGGGGTTAATATTCAGGAGAAGGTATCTGGAGATGCGGACACCCTCAGAGGTGTGAGACAAGGATGTGTTTTAGCTCCACTTCTATTTTGTATATAAATGACCTCCCCCTCTTTTTATTCACCACTACCCCCGATGTCCCTAAGATTAAAGGCTCTTTCTTACCAGAATTATTATATGCTGACAATTTCGTGTTGATGGGCCGCAAACTGAAGGTGCTTCGCCAGCTAGTATGTGGTTTTGTAAATTTTATGGCATCACTAGATTTGCACACTAATTTTAATAAATCATTTATCATGTCTTGTTGCCCAAAGAAGCATAACTTATCATCCTAAAAGTGGGTGAATCAAGTCTAAAATGCACAATCACTTTTCCTTACCTGAAATTGGTTTTAGTTGATAATGGCTCATAGAAAGCACACATAGCGGGAATAACTTCTCCAGAGCCATCAGCTCATTATTCAGTTTACCTCGACCCAGGAAGGGGGAGTCCTAGTTTCTTTATTGAAGATTTTTAAAATACAAAGTCTCCCAATTATGACCTATGTGGCCGAAGTTTGGGGTATTTTGAACAATATATTCACCCAATAGAAGTGGAAGAGCATAGATTCTGCAGAAACATCCTGGGGGAACTGATTTCATGTTTGAAATTTGAATTTCATAGCTAACTGAATATACCCTTTGTTGAGAACTATATTACTGCCCCCCCCCCTTGCTGTTATGGCTCGCAATTTGGAGAAACACTGAGGGAGGCCTCACAAGAGACATCATTAAAGATTGTCCCACTTGTGATAAAGGTAGAAACATCCCTTGGCTGGCGTATATAGCATCCCGCAAGCTTAAGGTAGGAGGTTGACAGTTGTTTGAGAATCCAAGTGGCCCTTACACTATTGGTAAAAAATAGTTGCAGATTACCTGGTTTAAATCAACACACGCAGAAAGACTGAAGAAGGAGTCCACCAAGCCAAGAGTGATAGCTGATCAGAATATAAATTCAGGCAAGCACACCCCAATTCAAAGATATTTGATCAGGCAGATGGCGCAATGGGAGTGTAGTTAGTTGTTTCGTTTTAGGGAAGGTACGGTTTAGTATCTGTAGGCTTCCTACTAGGCTTTCAAGCAAACTTAGACTCCAGTACCTGCCTGTGTAGTGGGAGATCAGGCCAATCAATGCTACTTTTTTTATATTCTGTGATTTTTATTTATTGTGTACTAAAAGTATTTCATTATCATTAATCAAGAAGCAATGTATTACCACTTTTAGAGAAGCCTATACTATTCTGCTCCAGTTGAACAATGAGGAGTGCATTTTCAATATCTGATTGTTCTTGAAAATTGCTGTGTGGGCTCGACTTACAATGACCACTTTTTAGTTTTAATAGTAGAATGATATGGTGATTTTTCTGATCCAATTACTCTTATGTATGGACTTTTATGGCTACTTTTGTACCTGGATACATATATTTTAATTGAAAAAAATTGAATAGGAGTGACCACTGTGTAGTTACAGTTAGGTGAGGCTTTTCATAGTTGGAGTGTTTCTTGGGTTTATACCAACTTTAGGGTGGTTTGACATATCTTCACGAAACTGTCTAAAAAGAAAGTTAATCTGCCTTAGTACCTTCCTGGACAGTTTTATGATGATCTGTCAAGTGGAGAACAAGAACAAGGTGTTCTCATTAAGCAGGTTTCCAATGTTAATTGCCATGGGAAGGTTTTAAAGCAGCTACGGTAAAAAAGTCTGAATGGAATTACACCAAATTTAACAAGTTAGAACTTAACTTTTAAATATTTGGTTTAAATCACCTAAGCTGTTTTAAAAACATTCACATTTAAAAAAGAGCTTGAATGTTCGTGAAGGGCTGAAAAAGTCTGGCTTATGTGGATGATTGGTCCACATATCATGAATTGCAAAATGAGGGCTTTCTGATTGTCCAAGGGAGCTTTGCCTTTCATTAGCCTTTTCAGGCTAGTCCAGCCCTGCCAAGATATCTGATTGGCTCAGGGAAAAATGTTTTGACCACCATTACAGGACTTATTGTTCTGAAATTTGAAAAAAGGGATTGGGGGCATAGCAAGAATACCCTGAACCCCTAGCACCTGTCCGTGGGGTCCAGAAGGACCGACCCTCCAATTATTTATTTATTTATTTATTTCATTTGTGTTGCTACACTGCATTAATCCAGCCGGACCAGCACAGGCCTTCCAAGAGATACTTGGGTAGTCCCGCAAGCTTTTCCTCCATGCTACTATGGGATTCTTCAAGCTTCACTGGGTGAGGCTTGCACAGTCTTGCAGTACCATACAGGTGAGAAAAAATATATATGTAAAATACTGGAAGTGGATTCTTGGGGGATTGGCATCCATGGGTGGTTGGGGAAAGGGCCTGGCCTGAAGCCAGGCCCTGTAGCCAATCACATGCTCTACACAGCCAAAGGGCACAGGATATGTTCAGAGAGCCTGGCCAGAGCTTCTGGCTAATCCCTGCACCCAACCTTGCTATGGACAGCCCTTGGCCATTGGAAGGCCTGGTGCAAATCCTGGTCTGAGATCACACCAAGCAGGCAGCTCCCTGCTTCGTAGGATTGAAGGCTGTATGCAGTGGGTATGTGGTCACCTGCAGCAGGGTGTTAGGTGCTAAGTGTGTCCAGAGGCTGGACAGTCCCTGTGTCACCCCATCCACTGTGCATTGCACTCCATGGTTAGCTGTCTGTCCCTTCCCCTGCCCTCTGTTCTCTCTTTGCATCCCATGTCCCTGCCAGCCTCCCCTTCGGGGTAAGTTATGCTGCCCTGCCTAAGCCGGCCAGTGCTTTGTGTTCAGCTTGCTGGTTGCCACTAACCCTACCTTTCGCCCTGTTTTTTCGGTGTGCAAGCTCCTGCCCGTCATGCTCACTGGACTGTCCCTGCAACCCGTCCTTCTCCTTTTCCTTGTTGCTCCTGCTCTTGCACCCTCCCCCTGCCCTCTATTCTATATGTGTGTTTGCCTCCGTGGTTTGTCTGTACTGTCACTGCCTTTGTTACCTGCCCTCCCTGGTGAATGTGCTGCCCCTACCCCTGGCCCCTCCCTATGCCCTGGGTTCTCCATGAGTTTACCCCTGTCCCTCCCTCCTTCCCCCCAGGGTCAGCCAGGTGGTCCTGCTCATTCTGGCCTGACACTTTAGTGAGCTTGCTGCTTCTGCCCCGACCGCCATTCTTCCTGTTTGTGCCCTTACCTTCACCTTCATGACCTCCATGGACCATTGTTCTACCACTCCCTGGTCATCTTGCTAAACCTGCCCCTACTAGCTCCCCTCTACCCTACGTTGTCAAAGTCTGTACCCTTCCCTCATTCCTCCAGACCTCCATAGTGCATTGTAGTGCCAATGCCCCTATCACTTGCCCTCTGAGGTTAGCTTACTGCATCTGCCCCTCTCCATCTGCTCGTTGCTGTTTAGGTCCCTGTCCCTGGCTCCTCCCTTTGACCTTATATGGTCCATTGTGCTGTCTCTAACCTTCAAGCATTCCCTCTGTGATTAACTTGCTGCCCTTGTCCCTGCTTGATCCCCTTTCCTCCTCTTGTGCAAGTCCATGCACCCTGCCCACTTTCTTCTACACTTCATGGCCTTTTCTGCTGCTATTGCTCCCCTCGCTTGCAAATCATCGTCAGATCGTCATTCCACCACTCCCCTTTGGCCTTCAAGTCTGTACCCTTGCCCCATTCACCCTGCCTTGCATGGTCCACTGTCCCTCCCACTTACTCTCTGAGGTTAACTTGCTGCCCCTGATCCTCTTGTCCCTCTCTCCTTTGTCTCACTCCCTCCCCCTGCCTCCTCACTCCTGTTCTGCAGGGTCTATTGTACTACCACTGCCCATTCTGCTTGCCCTCTATGGTCAGCTTGCTGCCGCAGCCCTTGCTCCCTACCCTCTGCAGTCTTTTTCTCTGTGATTATGGCCTCGGGTTTATACCCCCTGTAGCCTGTTGTGCTGCCATTGCCCCTGCCACCAAGCTCCATGGTCAGGTCGCTGCCCTTTCCTTTGTCTCCCACTCCTGCTTTCCAGATGGGGGTAACTTTTTTAAGGGGGTGTCAGATTGGTACTCCTGCAGTACTGGGAAGGGAGCCAGCCCCAGAAAGCAGATGAAATGGGTATTTCCCCAGCACAACAGGAGTACTGTGGTGACCAGAATTATTATAAAAATGATTTAAATTGAAATAACATGTATATTAGTGAGAACGGGTCACTGTGACAAGAGCCATTTTGCTAATTGCGTGTTATGCATACTTACAGCTAGAATCAATTAAATTCCTTTGTGTTGTTTAGGAAGATCCTGTTTCCTTCCACTCTGGAATGTACTCCATCCCTTCTGAAGATGCCAGGATGCTAAACAGATGTTATTGTTGTATATGGGCCCATTCAGTATTTAAAGAGAAATGTCTCATTTGCTTTTGACATATGTTCGAATATACAAAGGCAGTGGGGGGAACAGATTCATCAAGTTTCCCAAGGATCATTTCATTTGAATTGACAGAGCTTTCCCTGTGATTGTGCCCAAACTGTTTCTGCGCAAATGACCATCATAAGAACATGGTGCTCCAAATTCGAAATGCATTCCTCAATAGGCAGTACTTGTAGCAAATATAAGTAATCTGTACTTTGGAAAATCCTACATGTTTGTCAATGCTGCGACTTTTGCCACGTCGCTGTTATTACATTGCAATACAGAGGAGGAGTCTGCAGCATAATGAGAGGTGTTCTAGAATAGTTTGTACTTTTAGGAGGGCAAATGTAGCATTTTAGAGTGTAGAAAATGGATCCAATGCTCATATAGTAAAATAGTAATCCTTTATTGAATAAATCCAAGGAAAGATATGCAACAGGTGAGTGCCAGGGAAGCAGCTTGCTCTCGTACAGCTCCACAGCAACTGACGATAGAACCAGAATGAAGCATAGCTATTCATTCCATAACACTGGCACCACAAGCAACTTAAAGTAATACACATAAATAAATCATACATAACAACATAACACATCCCCCCCCCCTTATAACCAAAATAAAAAAACAAACATAATATGCACAATCTACCTAACATATTCCTTAAGCCAGCCAGGTAACACTCTAGTTCTCTTCCCAAGCTCAGACCCAACCCTCCTGGATCCATCATCTTCAAACAACACAACCTTTGAATCACAACCTACAACCCTTCCCCCCTCCTCACAGGAAAAGGACACTCCAGCAGGGTCACTAGACTGCCCACATGTGTTTCCCTCATCGCCGGCCAATTGAGTTTGCAAACAACTATTTTCAAAATGATCTTCAATCCAGTCAAAATCATCACAGTTTACCAACTCCTGAGAATCCTTTACATCATTCTGTTCAGGATTAACAGCAATACTCTTGAGATTCCATACTTTACCATCATCCAGTCTGACCGAGTTCCTCAAAACCTCAATAACTCCTCTAGGTGGGTCATAACGGCTTTCACCTTTAGGTACTTTAAAAGGTCTCTTAACTCGTACCCACTCACCTATTTTAACACCAATATCTTTGGTGCCATGATGTTTGTCAAAAAATACTTTACTTTTTTCATGAGCACAAACCAAATTATTCTTAACATCTACAGGAGACCATTGTGTGACCTTTCCCTTTAACAACCAACCCGGGTTAAATTTGCACCTAGGTGACCTACCTCTCATCATGATAAATGGAGATAAGCCAGTACTGTTCGGAGATGTTATCCTATACGACCACACAGCTTTCTGCACTTGAACGTTCCAATCTAACTTCTTATTAACCGCCGCCTGAATGATACCCTTAATAACCCTATTAAACCTTTCCACTGTGCCATTGCCACTTGGGTATATAAAGCTGTAGTCCTGTGTTTAACACCGCATTTCTCAAAACACTCCTTAGCCAATTTGGACATGAACTGCACTCCATTGTCAGTCAAAATGCAGACAGGCAAACCCTCCATAACGAAAATTTTATCAAGGAACTTGAGAACAGTTTCTGTGTCAATCTTATTAACAAATCTAACAAACGGCCACTTAGTGAAAAGATCAATAGCTACTAGCCCAAACTCCTTCAACTCACCGATGGGTCCCACAATATCTACTGCAACAGTATCCCAAGGAAGATCAGGAATTAATCCACTACTCATTGCAGGTTTCAAGGTTTTAAGTGTTTTATCCGCCGAATTACATACTTCACAACCTCTCACAAAATTCTCCACCTCCTTTTCAATCCCTGGCCACCCAAACATTCCTTTAACTATCAGTTTGTTCCTTACTATTTCAAAATGCCCTTCATGGCACAATTGAAGAATCTTCTTCCTCAATTAACCCAGCGGAACAATTTTATCACCTCTCAAAAGTACATCCTTCTCCAAAGACAGCTCCATGCGAACTTCCCAAAAAGCATTCAACTCCTGCTTTATTAAATTCTTCCTAGGCCAACCCTTACAAATATAAGTCATAACATCCTTCAAAACCATATCCTTCTCCTGCTCTTCCATCCACTGAACCTTACTAATGGCAGGTGCGCCAGAATCATGCACTAATGCTACTCTAAAATTTCCCCACGGATCATCTACACACTCTTCAAGATGAGACGGTAATCTTGATAGACAATCTGCTATGAGGTTTTCCCTTCCTGGTAAATCAACCATTTTATAAATATATTCCTTCATGCGCATTGACAATTTAGCCAGTCTCGCCGAAGCTCCTGAAATACCATCACAAGACAAAATGCGAACTAAAGGCCGATGATCAGTACGAACAGTGACCGGTTTGCCCCACACAAAAGCCCGAAAATGTTCCAGAGCCCATGCACACGCCAAAGCCTCCCTCTCTATAATCGAATATCTTCCGCAGGAGAAAGTGCCCTCGATGCAAACAAAATTATCCTCTCTTTTCCATCCACAACTTCCTGCGATAACACTGCTCCTAGACCTTTATCGCTATCATCCGTAGTCAATAAACAATCTCTATTTGGATCAAAACTAGCCAATGCATTTACCTTCTGTAGATCCGTCTTGACCATTGCAAACTCCTCCTCACAAGCTTTAGTCCACTCAAATTTTGCATTTTTCCTGAGTAAACCACGGATATTGTATACCTTTGATGCAAAGTTGTTGATAAACTTAGCGCAGTACTCTGCCATGCCTAGAAACGCTCTTACTTCTTCTTTGTTAGTAGGTGTAGATGATTGTACAATGTTCTCAACCAGTGAAGGCTTAGGACGAACCCCTTCTTCACTAATAATATGGCCCAAATAAGACACACTCCTCTGACCAAACGTACACTTAGACAACTCCACTGTCAATCCAGCTGACTGTAATGTATTTAAAACTTGACCCAACCTCAAATCGTGTTCATCTTTACTTGCTACAGCCACTAAAATGTCGTCCTGAAAAAAATAATACCATCTCCATGTCTCTAAATAATCTATGCATGAGGCGCTGGAATACAGCCGCAGCTGACGCCAGTCCGAACGGCTCCTACATCTGGCCCTAAGTTTGTTGCATTCATCCAAAATCAGCACTTTCTCTATGCTATTTGGGTCCAAAATTATATTCAGGTTCTTTTGATCAAACCACCCAAGCACTGATGGTCCCACTTTTGACGCATACAATTTACCTCTAGTAGATCTACCCTTGAATAAAAAGACAAGCCATCTAAACCCAAGTATTACAATACTCTGTCCAGTATAACTAACCGGAGAAATATCTGATACGCACGGTTGGTCCCCAATTCTCCTAACAAATTTCTCCTTCCAAACGTCCTCATTCACAATTGTGTAAGGAGAACCCGAGTCTGCGTACACATTGACCTTCACACCCCCCAAAGATATTTCACACACAGGTTTACCCACTAAGGAACTATCCGTGATATTAATGACATAATTCCCTCTCACATTCTTGATACATTCATCATATTCCACATCCTCTTCCAATTCACCACCATCCGCATCCCAAATGCATTTTAAATTAGTTTGTCTCTTACACATTTTACTAAAATGTCCCATTAAACCGCAAACCCCACATTTCTTCTTTAATGCAGGGCAATATCTACTAAACGCTACATGCTCTTTACTGTCACAACGATAGCATCTCCTCTCATCTATCCTCCTATCTTTATTCTGAAACTTTGTAGGCTGAACTGTTCCTTTGCTCTGCCACTGCTGATAAAAACTCTTAGATGGTGCTTGAATTTTACATATCGCCCCTGATGTCTTGGTTAGATCTTTATCAGTCTCCTTAACAATCGTTGCACATCTGCCGGACATCTCCGATTTTCACATTATAGCAATCACATTATCTAATGGTGCATCCCCACTAACCCATAGCCGGTCCTGTAAAGGCGAATTGTTATTATGCATGACCAACTGATCCCGAATTAAGTCATCGTGTAATCCACCGAATTGACAGTCGATTGCTAGTTTCTTCAAATCATCCATCCACTCATCCACTGTCTCTTCCTTTGTCTGCTTCCTCTGGAAAAACCTGTGCCTTATAACCCCAATACAGACTTTTGGTGCAAAGTATTTATCCATATCCCTAATAGTGTTTTCAAACACATCCAAATCCTGATCCAGCTGTATACTCATCCTTGAATGTGTTTTTAATCCAACAGGTCCTAATGAATGTAATAAAATTCTCTTCTTCTGCTCAGCCTTCATCTTCTTTGCCTCATCAATAGCTTCAATATAATTAATAAAATATTCCTTCCATTCAACCCATTTGATGGTGGGTTGTGAACCAGATGCCCAAAATGGCTCAGGAGCGCTAATAGAAAAGTTCTGTTGTGCCATGTCCTTGTCTCTATTCACAGAGCAGTCACCTTCTTCCATGCACCAAATAAAAATAAATCTGCTCTTTTCCTTTCACCAACAACTTCAAATAACTGTGTATCAAATTCTATATATATATATATATATATATATATATATATATATATATATATATAAAAAACTTTTTCCCCCGACTTCCTCACCTGTTGCGTACACGCTAGTATCAATGTCCCGGTAAATATCTTCTTAATCGCTGGCAAACTGCTTAATTTAAATCATCCATATATTCCAAGTCGATGAAACTTAATGTCTTTGTATTTGGGCTTTCCGGCGCTCTCAAAATGGCCGCTGCGCAAGGTCACGCTGCGTGACCATGCGTAGTGACGTCATTCCGCCGGAGACGTCCAAACGCAAGCTCAATGTCATATAGTATGCGTCACCAATTATCATGGAATTCGACCACCGCTTGAGAGATGCAGCCGGAATAGGGATCCACGCAGTCCGTGCCGAATTTCACAGCTGCTCGAAAGATGCAGCTGAGGAAAAGATCCAACGGTCACTGCGCAGACAAGGTATGGGTGAAGCTTACCAATAAAGCTGTCGACAGTGAAAATATACCCAATTCTTCCAGCTGAAATTCACAAAGTAATTCTTTCCGTTTCTTTTTCTTTTTTCGTTACATTTCCATTCCTTTTTTAGGTCTTGTGACCTATCGATGCGCATACGCATTGAGAGAAGCGAGACTATAGGGCTTTAAACAAAGTTTAACTAACTGCGGCGATTTGGTGCTGTGCCCGAAAATGCGCGTGCACATCACCAAATCGCCATCTGTTCCCAAAGCCACACTCCTCCCACACCTTTGAAGTGAAGCTTAGCTTCACTTCAAAGGCCCCGGCTGCTTCACACCCTCATGCCGCTCTCCCCGCTCCGCCCCCTCCCCTGCCCGCCGTATGTCTCCCCTTCGGTGTCTTAAGTTGTTGTGTGCAATCTCAACAATGACCTGGACCTATTGTCTGTTTTAGTTATGTTTTTGTGGGTAACAAAGTTGCTGTTTCATAGATGAGTCTGTAAACATATAGTCTGTTCATTAGACCAGTTTTCATTCTTGTGAGAATCAGTACCGCTTAATATGCATCTCCAGTCTGGTTGCAAAGAGCACTGCCAGGAACCAATCATAGCAGCGTTAGTGTGATTTTAGTGCATCAAACTACTATAGCACTTTATTGCGTAAAAATGTTTATTTCTAAAGGTTTTTTTTGTTAACAGTTTTACATCCTAATATTGCACGTCATCTAATAACCCTCTTCACACTCTATTATGAATCCAGAGCAGGAGAGTCTGGCCTGGATTCCCTCGTGCCTTAACTTCTTTCCCTGCATGCCTCCTCTCTCTTGCTATAGCCTACTCTGTTTAACGTAATCATTTAATGTATTTATCCAAATTGCCAACGCGTAATTTCATGAGCCTCATCCTTGCCGCCTTTGAACCCCTATCCGTCTGATCATTATTCTTGTTTGTCGCCCTGCCCTTTGCTTAGTCACTATACCTGTCTTCTGTTTCATGCTCCCCCTCTGCCCTTTCTGTCCTGAGAGCAGTTTACTTGGCAGTGGAAGACGGTACTTGAAGGTAATCAGCAGAAGTCCTTCCCAAGCTGCCCTCGTGTCCTTGTCATTCCTCTCTCTACCTGTACTGGAGCTCAAAGCCATCTCCTCTGCGTTCGGCTCCGTTCTGATTACCTCTGAGTCCTCCACATCACCTGTTCTTTCACTTTCGCTTTCTCGTTATATGCCCATATACATCTCCCCTCACACTCACCCTCACTCACCCTCACCCTCACTCACCCTCACCCTCGCTCACCCTCACCTTCACTCACCCTCACCCTCACCCTCAACCCCTCACCCCCTCACCCTCACCCTCACTCACCCTCACCCTCACTCACCCTCAACCCCTCACCCTCACTCACCCTCACTCACCCTCACCCTCACTCACCCTCACTCACCTAAACTCACCCTCACTCACCCTCATTCACCCTCACCCTCACTCACCCTCACCCTCACTCACCCTCAACCCCTCACCCTCACTCACCCTCACCCTCACTCACCCTCACCCTCACTCACCCTCACCCTCACTCACCCTCACTCACCCTCACTCACCCTCACCCTCACTCACCCTCACCCTCACTCACCCTCACCCTCACCCTCACTCACCCTCACCCTCACTCACCCTCAACCCCTCACCCTCACTCACCCTCACTCACCCTCAACCCCTCACCCTCACTCACCCTCACCCTCACCCACCCTCACCCTCACTCACCCCCAACCCCTCACCCTCACTCACCCTCAACCCCTCACCCTCACCCTCACTCACCCTCAACCCCTCACCCTCAACCCCTCACTCACCCTCACTCTCACTCACCCTCAACCCCTCACCCTCACTCACCCTCACCCTCACTCACCCTCACCCTCACTCACCCTCAACCCCTCACCCTCACTCACCCTCACCCTCACTCACCCTCAACCCCTCACCCTCACCCACCCTCACCCTCACTCACCCTCAACCCCTCACCCTCACTCACCCTCAACCCCTCACCCTCACCCTCACCCTCACTCACCCTCACCCTCAACCCCTCACCCTCAACCCCTCACCCTCACTCACCCTCACTCACCCTCACCCTCACCCTCACCCACCCTCAACCCCTCACCCTCACTCACCCTCAACCCCTCACCCTCACTCACCCTCACTCACTCTCACCCTCACTCACCCTCAACCCCTCACCCTCACTCACCCTCACTCACCCTCACCCTCACTCACCCTCACCCTCACTCACCCTCACTCACCCTCAACCCCTCACCCTCACTCACCCTCATTCACCCTCACCCTCACTCACCCTCACTCACCCTCACCCTCACTCACCCTCAACCCTCACCCTCACTCACCCTCACCCTCACTCACCCTCACCCTAACTCACCCTCACCCTCACTCACCCTCACTCACCCTCACTCACCCTCACCCTCACTCACCCTCACCCTCACCCTCACCCTCACTCACCCTCACCCTCACTCACCCTCAACCCCTCACCCTCACTCACCCTCACTCACCCTCAACCCCACCCCTCACCCACCCTCACTCACCCCCAACCCCTCACCCTCACTCCACCCTCACCCTCACTCACCCTCAACCCCTCACCCTCAACCCCTCACTCACCCTCACTCTCACTCACCCTCAACCCCTCACCCACACTCACCCTCACCCTCACTCACCCTCACCCTCACTCACTCACCCTCAACCCCTCACCCTCACTCACCCTCACCCTCACTCACCCTCAACCCCTCACCCTCACCCACCCTCACCCTCACTCACCCTCAACCCCTCACCCTCACTCACCCTCAACCCCTCACCCTCACGCTCACCCTCACTCACCCTCACCCTCAACCCCTCACCCTCAACCCCTCACCCTCACTCACCCTCACTCACCCTCACCCTCACCCTCACTCACCCTCACCCTCACCCTCACCCACCCTCAACCCCTCACCCTCAACCCCTCACCCTCAACCCCTCACCCTCACTCACCCTCACTCACTCTCACCCTCACTCACCCTCAACCCCTCACCCTCACTCACCCTCACTCACCCTCACCCTCACTCACCCTCACCCTCACTCACCCTCACCCTCACTCACCCTCACCCTCACTCACCCTCAACCCCTCACCCTCACTCACCCTCACCCTCACTCACCCTCACCCTCACTCACCCTCACCCTCACTCACCCTCAACCCCTCACCCTCACTCACCCTCAACCCCTCACCCTCACCCTCACTCACCCTCACCCTCGCTCACCCTCACCTTCACTCAACCTTCACCCTCACCCTCACCCTCACTCACCCTCAACCCCTCACCCTCACTCACCCTCACCCTCCCTCAACCCCTCACCCTCCCTCAACCCCTCACCCTCACTCACCCTCACTCACCCTCACCCTCACTCACCCTCAACCCCTCACCCTCATTCACCCTCACCCTCACTCACCCTCACTCACTCACCCTCACCCTCACTCACCCTCACTCACCCTCAACCCCTCACCCTCACTCACCCTCAACCCCTCACCCTCACTCACCCTCACTCACCCTCACCCTCACTCACCCTCACCCTCACCCTCACTCACCCTCACCCTCACCCTCACTCACCCTCACCCTCACCCTCACCCTCACCCTCACTCACCCTCATCCTCACTCACCCTCACCCTCACTCACCCTCACTCACCCTCACCCTCACTCACCCTCACTCACCCTCAACCCCTCACCCTCACTCACCCTCACCCCTCACCCTCACTCATCCTCACCCACCCTCACCCTCAACCCCTCACCCTCAACCCCTCACCCTCACTCACCCTCAACCCCTCACCCTCACTCACCCTCAACCCCTCACCCACAACCCCTCACTCACCCTCACTATCACTCACCCTCACTCACCCTCAACCCCTCACCCTCACTCACCCTCACTGTAGGAAGGTGGCTACCTGACTATGGTTACCCCAGATTTATTGCCTGTGTTTAGCTGGTTTTTTGACTTAGTTGACCTGGTTCCCTGCTAATCAGGGCCCCAGGCCATCTGCTCTCTCTGTAAAAAGGATTCCATGTACCCTAGGTACATACCACAATTGGAAATGGACTCCTTGTCAGACCCTGTATAATGCACTATAGGTGCCCAGGGCATAGGGGCCACCAAGGCCTACCAGGGGCTGCAGCATATTTTTTGCTACCCCTGGCTGGTTCTTAAATTGACACAACTGGCTGATCACTCAGCTGGGGTAAGGTGGTGTAATCACCCCTTACTTCACCCTCACTCACCCTCACCCTCACCCTCACTCACCCTCAACCCCTCACCCTCACTCACCCTCAACCCCTCACCCTCACCCTCACTCACCCTCACCCTCACCCTCACCCTCACTCACCCTCAACCCCTCACCCTCACTCACCCTCAACCCCTCACCCTCACCCTCACCCTCACTCACCCACCCTCAACCCCTCACCCTCAACCCCTCACCCACCCTCACCCTCACTCACCCTCAACCCCTCACCCACCCTCAACCCCTCACCCTCACTCACCCTCAACCCCTCACCCTCACTCACCCTCACCCTCACTCACCCTCAACCTCTCACCCTCACTCACCCTCACCCTCACTCACCCTCACTCACCCTCACCCTCACTCACCCTCACCCTCACTCACCCTCACCCTCACTCACCCTCACTCACCCTCACCCTCACTCACCCTCACTCACCCTCACTCTCACTCACCCTCACCCTCACTCACCCTCACCCACCCTCACCCTCACTCACCCTCAACCCCTCACCCTCACTCACCCTCAACCCCTCACCCTCACTCACCCTCAACCCCTCACCCTCAACCCCTCACCCTCAACCCCTCACTCGCCCTCACCCTCACTCACCCTCAACCGCTCACCCTCACCCTCACTCACCCTCACCCTCACTCACCCTCAACCCCTCACCCTCACTCACCCTCACCCTCACTCACCCTCAACCCCTCACCCTCACTCACCCTCACCCTCACTCACCCTCACCCTCACTCACCCTCAACCCCTCACCCTCACTCACCCTCACTCACCCTCACCCTCACTCACCCTCACTCACCCTCACCCTCACTCACCCTCACCCTCACTCACCCTCACTCACCCTCACCCTCATCCTCACCCTCACTCACCCTCACCCTCACTCACCCTCACCCCCACCCTCACTCACCCTCACCCTCACTCACCCTCACCCTCACTCACCCTCAACCCCTCACCCTCACTCACCCTCAACCCCTCACCCTCACCCTCACTCACCCTCAACCCCTCACCCTCAACCCCTCACTCACCCTCACTCTCACTCACTCTCACTCACCCTCACTCACCCTCAACCCCTCACCCTCACTCACCCTCACTCACCCTCACCCTCACTCACCCTCAACCCCTCACCCTCACTCACCCTCACCCTCACTCACCCTCAACCCCTCACCCTCACTCACCCTCTCCCTCACTCACCCTCAACCCCTCACCCTCACTCACCCTCAACCCCTCACCCTCACCCTCACTCACCCTCACCCTCACTCACCCTCAACCCCTCACCCTCACTCACCCTCACCCTCACTCACCCTCAACCCCTCACCCTCACTCACCCTCAACCCCTCACCCTCACTCACCCTCAACCCCTCACCCTCAACCCCTCACCCTCACCCTCACTCACCCTCACAACACATATTGTGTTACAATAGGTGTCACATTTGCGAAAGATAAAACTATTGGCATTGTAAATAACAAAGCTATTAAAGTCGCTATTTTCAAAACAAGCACATAAATAAAAAATGTGTCCTTTACAATACCAATAGCTCAAACTTTCCTAATGCGAGACCTATTGCATTGCTGTGCTTCTCTCCCCTGCTGCACTCTCCTACTCTCTAGAGATGTGGCCTAACGACCAGAGCTGCCATCTAAGTCACGTAAATACAAAACATGTTGCATTCCAAATGCTATAGGTGTCACATTCGCGAAAGTTATAACTATTGGCATTGTAAATGACAAAGCCATCAATTTAGCAATTTTAAAAACCAACAAATAAATAAAATATGTCATTTACAAGACCAATAACTCCAACTTTTCTAATACGAGACCTATTGCATTTCCAATGCTTGTCTTTTCTTTCTTCCTTCCACGAACCACAATATTGCTTGAAAATTCTTCACCAAATCCGCTTTAAATCATTGGTTTCCCTCGTCGCCAATTTGTAGAAAATGGATCCATTGCTCATATAGTAAAATAGTAATCCTTTATTGAATAAATCCAAGGAAAGATATGCAACAGGTGAGTGCCAGGGAAGCAGCTTGCTCTCGTACAGCTCCACAGCAACTGACCATAGAACCAGAATGAAGCATAGCTATTCATTCCATAACACTGGCACCACGAGCAACTTAAAGTAATGCACATAAATAAATCATACATAACAACATAACATAGAGTCCTCGATTTGGTGGCTGCTGGTGAGGTAGAACAATAATTTAGGTAGCAAGTAACCGCCATTTGTTTTGTGAATTGTGAAAGGAAAAGACGGAGTCCTAAATATGGTGTTTATTGTTACTGTTTTGAAGTCATTAGTAGAGCAAGAGGACAACCAATTGTCATTTTTGGAACCTTCTGTGTAGTATAGTATGTTTCATGACTTTTGAACCGGAGAGAGGCTTGTAACCAGGTCTTCAATCATTGTCTAAGAAGCTGGTGTACATTAGACAAGGGGAGTGTTTACTGTTCATTGAATTGGAAACTCTCTATGTCATTTTAGCATATGCGTGTCCATTCTAGTAGAATTGCAATGTAGATATGTCTTTAACTACATAAGGATAACTAAAGTTTGAAAAAATGTAGGAGGTGGAATGTGTGAAAAGGGGGTAAGGTTAGTCAAACTATAACAATAAGAAAAGAAGTAAAGAGGACAGAGTGAATCAGAAAGAGACTTTTGTACACATACGTGAACTCATTTTCAAGTATGAATCACCAGTTGTGGTGGAGGGCAGGACTACATGGTGAATGTGGTATTATAGTGTGCTTTTTTTTTATGGTGAAGTACTCGTTAAATGTCGAGAGGAGCACCACTGTAGATTTAGAGAGGTTTATCTGTTTAAAAAAGTTGAGATGAAGTGATGATACATAGCAGATGAGCACATGATGTAAGGTGGGAAACAGTGTATTTCTAAGTGAAAACAGTGTTTAATGGGATGTAAGGAAGATTTCAAACATTCCATCTGGAGAAATGTTAACATTCCTCTTTTACATCCTGACAAAAAATTTAGAGCCGTATGCATGTGGAGCCCCTGGAAAGCAGAGTGTAGTATCTGTGAAAGAGTAGGCCTAATCTAGGCTTAGTAAAGTATAACATTCTCATTTCGAAACAGCGTAAAAAGCTAATTTAGCACTTCGGTCATGCACTACATATGACTGTGCTAGTTATATTGGACATCTGAAGATGTAGAAAGTGAACTTTAAGTGTAAGAAACCTATGTTTAATAGTATGTTTGCCCCTGACATTATGTAACATACCAAGTTCTGGTTAGGCATAGGATATATACTAATTGGGAAATTACTTATAGGCACATGCACCCAAGCATATATCATGTCACAGTCCTGTTTTTTATAAGACCTATATCAGGTAATAACTAGGTAATAATGTGTACCCTTTGTGATGAGGAATTCAAATGGATACTCTTTCCTTCTATTTTAGCAATGTGCACTTGTTGTACAGCAATTTCGAAAACTCTAGCGAATAAAACTTGAAAATTCAACTGTGGAAAGGAAACTTATGATGTATAACGAGAACAAGGTCTCCCTATATATTCTCTCATGACACTCCTTGGTTAGTATTTACGGAAGTATGTGGTAAAACTTAGACACCTTAGATACAGAAGTCAAATACAGGATACTTGTTCTGAGCTCCATTGTAATAGTGTGATGCTTTCTTTCATTTTAGGAAAAACATTTTTTTTGTCCTTTTCTGCATTGATCAGTAGAAACAAAACAAATTGAATTGTGCACATGCAAAGGAACCCGCCTGGGGTAAGAATAGTAGGGTGTTGAGTACAAAACATATTCTTGGAAAATCCTTATATGCAGATTTATTACAAATTACATAATTTATGATACGCACAGAGAGAGCAGGGGCACTCTCCGTAAGTAGGGGAAAGTGCTTCCTCTGAGAAAGTGAATGTATGAATAACAGCTATTTACCCTGATTCTACAAATCCTCTGCTCCTGTGAGTAACCATGAGGATTTGGCTGGTAACGAATGATCTGACCTGACACAATTGAAAGGATTTGTTGAGGTGATAGGGTGAATTACACTCTATTTCTGGGGTATGGTTGGTCACTAGAATGTGGTGGTTGTTAAATGTATTTTTTTAATATTGGTGATTGATACTCTGTTGTTTTTCATCTTTCACCACTGGTCACCATATTTTTAGTAAATGTTGGCATAAATGTGTTTTTGGGGCTTCCATTTGTGAGTAGTGGGAGCTGATACATTGGGAGGTTGGTTTTAGATTTACAGCTTGAAACTATGTTTTCAAGTTCCGTCCAATCAACAAATGATGAGTGTAAACTTGGGGCTTACAACAGTGACTTTTTGTATGTTATTTTAGGTTCTTTGAATTTTTGTATGTTATTTTAGGTCCCCTGGCTGCTGTGAAATTGATTTGGGTATCTGGAAAGGTCCTGATGAAGGTGGTCTAACTACTCTTGATATACCGCCGAAACGTGCGTCGACCTTATGCTCAGCTTTGTGCTTTGAACAGAAGAATCAATCTGGTTGTGGAGGTTTTTTTGTCGTACATAACCTCCACCTTGTTCAGATGCTGTTTGTATAAAGTTTGTGAGAGTGTGTATGTGTTTGAATGGTTGTGAGATGGATGTATTTATTTGAGTTAGTCCCGGGGTTGTTTTTCTCTAAGTGGATTTATATTTGTATCATGTACATTTTATGTAACTATTGAAATGACTTTGTTTTTTGTACAAATTTTCATAATCGGTCTTTTTCTACTTTAAAGAATTCATATAGAATGAAAAAAGAAAAATAACAATGAACTGCTATAAAGTATACAAAGTAATGAAATCATAAAAGTCATGAAAATTGAAATGCTAAGTGTCACTGTTGTGATTATATGTATGAGATAGCCCAAGAGAGATTAGGGGCCAGATGTAGGTAAATTCCATTTAGCGAGTCCTTAATAGCGATTTTTACCGAATTGCTATTAAGGACTCGCAAAATGGAATGTAGGTAGGAATCGCTAAAATATTAGCGATTCCTTAATGTTCCTTAAAAACAAATCGGTAATTTAGATTAGTTATTAAGGAATACTTAGCCATTTATTCATATGGGCTAGAAGGAGAGATTATCCATTAGCGATTCGGTATGACCGAATCGCTAATAGCGGGAGCTATTTCAAGGGTGCCTGGGTGTCCAAAGCAGTACAAAAGGGGGTGGTGATGGACGGAGCATGCGAACCAATCAAACACTCACACCCAGTCAAATGATCTGGGTTTAATCCATCACCGTTCTTTAGCCCACTCTGCCACCCCAGTTCAGACATGGCCATATGCAAATCAGTCTGACCCTGTGCCTCATGGGAACAGTCCAGCCCGAACTGCCAAGCAATGTCTTCCCTGGACCAGAAACAAGCTTCCTAGGACTGGTTTCTCGCATTTCAGCCGTCTTCAGCCAGGCTTGCTTGAATCCAGTGGCAAAGTGAGCAAGGGACTCACGTCTGAGCATACCATGCCAACTTATGTGGAACAAAGCAGTACAAAAGGGGGTGGTAATGGACGGAGCATCCGAACCAATCAAACACTCACACCCAGTCAAAAGATCTGGGTTTAATCCATCACCGTTCTTTAGCCCACTCTGCCACCCCAGTTCAGACATGGCCATATACAAATCAGTCTGACCCTGTGCCTAATGGGAACAGTCCAGCCCGAACAGCCAAGCCATGTCTTCCCTGGACCGGAAACAAGCTTCCTAGGACCGGTTTCTGGCATTTCAGCTGTCTTCAGCCAGGCTTCAGCTGACAGTACAAAAGGGGGTGGAGAACGGTGATGGATTAAACCCAGATCTCTTGACTGGGTGTGAGTGTTTGATTGGATCAGATGCTCCGTCCATTACCACCCCCTTTTGTAACGCTTTGTTCACCATAAGTTGGCAGGGTATGCTCTGACGTTGAGTCCCTTGCTCACTTTGCCACTGGATTCAAGCAAGCCTGGCTGAAGATGGCTGAAATGCCAGAAAGCGGTCCTAGGAAGCTTGATTCTGGACCAGGGAAGGCATGGCTTGGCAGTTCGGGCTGGACTGTTCCCATGAGGCACAGGGTCAGACTGATTTGCATATGGCCATGTCTGAACTGGGGTGGCAGAGTGGGCTAAAGAACGGTGATGGATTAAACCCAGATCTGTTGACTGGGTGTGAGTGTTTGAATGGATCAGATGCTCCGTCCATCACCTCCCCCTTTTGTACCGCTTTGTTCGCCATTAGTTGGCAGGGTATGCTCAGACGTTGAGTCCCTTGCTCACTTTGCCACTGGATTCAAGCAAGCCTGGCTGAAGACGGCTGAAATGCCAGAAACCGGTCCTAGGAAGCTTGATTCCGGTCCAGGGAAGGCATGGCTTGGCAGTTCGGGCTGGACTGTTCCCATGAGGCACAGGGTCAGACTGATTTGCATGTGGCCATGTCTGAACTGGGTGGCAGAGTGGGCTAAAGAACGGTGATGGATTAATCCCAGATCTGTTGACTGGGTGTGAGTGTTTGATTGGATCAGATGCTCCGTCCCGCACCACCCCCTTTTGTACCGCTTTGTTCGCCATTAGTTGGCAGGGTATGCTCAGACGTTGAGTCCCTTGCTCACTTTGCCACTGGATTCAAGCAAGCCTGGCTGAAGACGACTGAAATGCCAGAAACCGGTCCTAGGAAGCTTGTTTCCGGTCCAGGGAAGGCATGGCTTGGCAGTTCGGGCTGGACTGTTCCTATTAGGCACAGGGTCAGACTGATTTGCATATGGCCATGTCTGAACTGGGGTGGCAGAGTGGGCTAAAGAACGGTGATGGATTAAACCCAGATCTGTTGACTGGGTGTGAGTGTTTGATTGGATCAGATGCTCCGTCCATCACCACCCCCTTTTGTACCAGGGTGTCCAAAGGACACCCTGTTGCACCCCTAAATGATGCATGTGTGCACATGTGGCGCACATAAATGCCCTAACGGCATG
This sequence comes from Lissotriton helveticus, assembly GCF_964261635.1. Classification (NCBI taxonomy): domain Eukaryota; kingdom Metazoa; phylum Chordata; class Amphibia; order Caudata; family Salamandridae; genus Lissotriton; species Lissotriton helveticus. The sequence continues at coordinate 1,088,751,253 of NC_136057.1, read as the reverse complement.
GATGTGTGCCACATGGCACATTTCAAAAAGCAAAAAAGTGTTTTTTGATAGGAAATCGCTCCTTTCCACCAACTTGAAGTTGTTGGTAAATAGTGATTCCTTAAGTCTGAAGTGCACTGTTTTTAGTGCTACGTACATTGCATTTAAGCAATCGGTATTTCCGATTCCTTAAATGCAAGAGCAAAATAAGGAATCACTATTTTGTGATTCCTTATTTTGCAGGTAGGTTTAAAGTCACCTACATTGCACTCAGCCAAATACCGGTCAGTAACGCAGAAATGTATTGAATTTCGATGTTACTGACCGGTATTTAGCCACCTACATCTGGCCCTAAGTCTCTTATGTAAATAATAGATAGGCTATGAGGGAGCATATTTAGTGTTTTAATAGTATGTTAATAACTTGTGAAAACATGTCAACTGAAAGTGTAAACAGCTGTAGAACTTTAAATTAAGGTTGTTTGTGTGAAGATTGCAGGAGGAGAGAAAAGAGAATTCAGGCGTAAGATGAATTTGCTTACACTTGCTTCTAAACATAGATGTCTGAATCCTCATAAATAAATAGAGCAGAGCACAGGGTGGAAGCTGGGAAAAAGCACATTCTATAAAGTGAGCACAGTTTGGACTTGGGTGTCAGGCGGCTTAAAAATATTCCATCTACAGTCTCCTTTATGTTTCTCTCTTACATCTTGAGAAAGAAATTAAAGTTGAACCCATGTGGAGCTTTTTGGAAACACCCTTTAGAAAGAGTGTGAATAGAAAGCTACTGAAGTAGTGAGATGTGTCTTTACAAAGTGGAGTGAACAGTAGTTTTGCACCTTACTCATCCATTAAAGCGAGTAACGCATACAACTACTTCATCTGAGCAAGTAGGAACAGGTTTACGCGCGGAGGAAAAATATGTGGAATAGTTTGTTACTAACTTGTGAACATATGGAAACCAAAGTCTGAACTGTAGGCCAAATACTATTAAATTTGAAGACAGCTGCAGAGCTTTAAGTCTATGAGAGCAGAGAGACCTTCCACTTTTTCTTCCAAATATAGGAGACTGAAATATATCATAATCATTTAGAGCAGATCTACACTGGTTGAAGATAGTGTGCATTGTTCAAAGTTAGACAGCTTTGGAATCGGGTGTCAGACAGCTAGAAAATATTTCATCTACAGACATCTTTACTTTACTTCTCTTACATCCTGAGAAAGGAATTGGAGCAGAACTGCTGTAGAACCCTGGGAAGCATGGTTGAGAAACTGTTCAAAAAGTAGGCTGATTCTAGGCCCCATGAAGGTGTGAGATTCACACTTAGAAACTGCACAGAAAACTCACTTCATTCTATAGTTGTGCACTGAAAATGACTATGCTATTTAAGTTGGACACTTGAAGATGTAGAAAATGCACTTTAACCCTGAGAGAACTATGTGAAATAATATCTTAATAACTTGTGAAACATGCTAAATTAAGTTTGAGTGTAGGCCAGAAAACGGCAGAAAATGATTTACTGTCTAATCAGTTTTAGAGCTATAACATCTTGTGGCGTGCGTGCTCACTAGAGTAGCTGAGAAAGGAATGTTAAAAGAGGAACAGAGGTGGCTAACTCTTCCTTTTTGCAGCATTTGATTTGAAAGTCATAATAAAACAGAGCCCACTTTTAAAGGGTTTAATTTTCGAAAACTGCATTGTATAAATATCCTGTTAATGGAGCTGGCTGTTCTCTCTTGATAGGACATTCATTTTATTCCAAGACCGGAGGCTCCTATTATGCATTCTCTTATCTTGCATTTATTTAAAGCAGCAATGAAGAACAACAAAAAAACTACAAGTCCCATGAGGCCTAAGGAAAACAGGCAAATGAGAAATAATGGAATAAAGACAAACCATTAGCCGACTAAAAAACAGTATAACAGTACCTTGCCTGTGAACAGCTCCTCTTTTATTGATGGGCGCAGTCAAGATAAGTAACTTATTTCATTACTTTTTTCTCATAAGTATGGTTTATTGCTTGTGGTTATTTATTATCTTCAATTCATTATTGTAAACATTAAAGATATCGGAGTGCTGTCGCTGCCACTTCTGTTCCCTCGTGCACCTCACGCGCCTGCTGTTACACTCATTCTCAATGTACGGTCATTACCCAAGCACCAACATCAAGTTTGGGATTTAATTCACTCTATGCAGCCAGACATCTGCTTCCTGGCTGAAACATGGCTAAAACCACACACAATTACTGCCATAGCCATGGGGATCCCTGCTGGGTATAAAATTAAACATTTAGACCGAGAAATAAAAACCAGAGATGGTCTTGCAATTATACACAAAGACTGCATAAAAGTTACTATTAGTGAGCAACATATGCACTCACAGCTAGAAATAATGATTTTTAAATTTACTCTTACTAACCACATAACTTGGAAAGGTGCGTTGGTCTATCGGCCTCCAGGACCTAACACGAATTTTGCACTTAACCTTCAAGAAATTTTAGCCCCTCATATTAAATCTAAAGAAGATTTTCTTCTTCTGGGAGATTTTAATACACACGTAGATTTACCCACACTTTCTGACGCCACTGCCCTGATTACAGACCTTTCCAACTTAGGACTTGAATTACAAAATCATGGACCCACCCACAAAGGAGGACATATGCTAGACCTACTTTTCTGTAATTGTGCCAAAGTAATCTGCTCCCCGGCAAAAGAAATAACATGGACAGACCACTCCATGCTTGAATTCCTTTTAGTTACTCCTGTAAGAACTGTTAAGACTGTTCCTCTTCCCCCCACTTGGCGACGACAGTGGCATAAAGTCACTGCCAATAACATCCAGGAATCCTGGACTAATCCGGAAATTTCAGCAACTGATACAGCTGATATGGCCTTAACTAAGCTTAATGTTTCTATTAAGCAAGCTATTGACACTGTAGCTCCACTAAAAAAGCACAAACAGTATCCTGTGCCAAAACAAGATAGCTGGTATACCCACGATTTGAGGGTAGCAAAGCAAAACTGCAGGCGAGCTGAGAAGGCTTGGAGGAAAGGGAAGACCGAAAGCAGTAGAGTAGCTTTCTTAGATAGTCAATCCAAGTATTACAAAAACATAAAGCAAGCCAGGAAACAACATCTAACGCAGCAGATAGCACAGGCAGGCAATTGCTCTAAGGAGCTATTTAACATCTTGCAGAATTTTATTAAGCCGACTGCTTGTGATAGTTCAGAGGACTTCTCACAAGATCTATGTGATGAAGTCTCGACATATTTTGAGGACAAAATAAATAACATCTATGAAAAAATAGTAGCAGCTAATGGCGCGATAAAAATTACTAACAAAGGCCATCCTAACACTCCGGTAACTAGCAACAAACCCACTTTAACATCTTTCCCTCCGATTACCAACACAGAGCTCTTCTCCCTCTGCAGCCACATCAAATCTGGGTCGCCTAATGACCTTATTCCAGCTAGGATGGTTGGCCCCATGATTTCTTTTTTGGGACCTCCCATACTGGATGTGATTAACATCTCCCTAACGAAAGGCCAGGTCCCAGCAGATTGGAAAAGGGCGGTGGTGAACCCGATTAGGAAAAAGGCATCTTCCCCTTGGACAGACCTCTCCAACTTACGACCTATCTCCCTCCTGCCCTACCTGGGTAAGGTTACGGAGAGGCACATGAACACCTATCTTTCCCAACATCTGGAAGCGACGGATGGCCTGGACTATTCACAATCTGGTTTCAGGCCAAACCACAGCACAGAATCAGCCCTTCAGACAGTGACCAATAACATCAGAATGGCACTGGATGATGGCAGCTCAATGATTCTGGTGCTGTTGGACCTTTCCGCCGCTTTCGATACGGTGTCTCACACGGTGCTTCTTGACCGCCTAGGTAAGGTAGGTGTGGAGGGAGAGGCTCTGACATGGATGAAGAGCTTTTTGACTGGTCGTTTCCAAGAAGTTAGGCTGGGCTCCCATAAATCCACACTAAGGGAGCTCAATAAGGGAGTGCCACAAGGCTCATGCCTAAGTCCTACACTCTTCAACGTGTATGTGGCCCCCCTAGCCAACTTAGCCAGATCTTTCGGGTTCACCCCGGTGTCGTATGCCGACGACACCCAACTCCTTTTCCCTTTCAAAACTCTCACATCTGCAATAAAAAGATCTTTTGCAGATGGCATGAGAGCCATTGCAGACTGGATGTCAACAAACTGTCTGCAGTGTAATGTGGGGAAAACGGAGGTTATGTGTTTTGGACAAGCGGCAACATATTGGTCATCTGACTGGTGGCCCTTGGAGCTAGGTCCTGTCCCTACCCCCAAGAGTACTGTTAGGAACCTGGGAGTGCTTTTCGATCAGCAACTTACCTTTAAGGGACATGTAAATCAGGTTGCTGGTACCTGCTTCCGGGCTATTGGGATGTTGAGACGAGTCTTCCCCTACATACCGGACCATCATAGAAAAACGTTAGTGCAGGCTCTGGTCATCAGCAGGGTGGATTACTGCAATGGATTGCTCCTCGGAGCTAACAAGGAGCAACTTAGTAAATTGCAGGTAATCCAAAATACAGCAGCAAGGATCGTCCTGAATGTTCCATCAAGGACTCCTTCCAGTCCCCTGCTGGTGAGACTCCACTGGCTCCCAGTGAGGAAACAAGTCCAATTTAAAACTCTATGCACTATTCATAAGAGTATGATAGGGGAGGGCCCTAAATACATGACCGAAATCTTTCAGCCTTACATCCCTGGGCGGACTCTGCGCTCCAGCCATCAGCAGCTCTTGCAGACACCCAGAGTAAAAAAGGCCAGACAAGGCGGCCGTGCATTAGCTTATGCCGGACCAGCACTCTGGAATTCTCTGCCCCCAGAACTTAGATCTTCTTCCAATCATTTGAGTTTTCGGAAAATGTTAAAAACATATCTGTATCCTGATAAATAATGCCTTCCAGCTCCCATTCCCTCTTACTGGACACACTCTCAGTATTAGAACACTCTCGTGTTGCAGCAATAGCGCGGAGATACCCCTTCGGGGGTCTAGTCTGGCGCTTTATAAGAATATAAAAAATAAAATAAATAAAAAATTCCTTCACGGACTCTTGCCGCCATTTTTTATTGCGCATTTGATTTCACTTGCTGTATTTCCACACCAGTTGCGTTTCTTCAGGTCACAGTTTATTTTGGAAGTCTCCCGGGAACCCGGCTCTCTCCTTTCTGTCGGCGGGCTCGCTCATATGCCCCGCCTCACCACACCCTGTGGGTTTGGCCTTTTATTTCTTCCAACCCCTTTCCTCACACTGTGCCATTCACTGTTCCTGCCTTTGGGGGAAGGTTTTTGCCCCTTCCAAATTTAACCTGTTATTCAAAAAATGTTCTTGTGTATTGTTCCTTATTGCTATTCTGTAATGGAGTTAGATAATTCTTCATTTTCTCAGCACTCTGAGGAGGATGGGAATCAACTTAAAAATGAATTAAATTAGTTTATTAACTGAGGGCGTGACTTGGCATCTACTATGATGGCGGTGTAACTTTTTGGCTCCATCTGAGCCCGCGATAAAGCCCGGAATATCAGACATTCATCTGGCAGCTGTAGGGTTGAATTGACCTGCGCTGCTCTCCCGACAGCGTCCTGCGTAGGGTGAGGCGTCTATTAACCCCAATGGTGCAGAGCCCTGAGTGTGGCAGCATCAACGACCATCTTACCATAACCGAACTCACCGAACTCTACAACTCAAATTTGGAGGCCATGCCTGACAAACCAGCCCCCCTGAAGCAAAAAAAAAGCAGATCCATTCCGTACAGATCAAGACATCAATAATGACATCAACTCTGAAAGGAGAGAACTAAGAGCCACAGAAGGACGCTGGTGGATTAATCCTACAACCACCCTCCGAGAACAACTCAAAACAGTTTGCAGGAAGTATAACAACCACATCAAGAACAAAAAACTCCTTGTTCTTCCATTCCTCTCTGGATACCGCAAAAAACAGGCCCAAAGACCTATACAACATCATCAGGTAACAAACCTCCAAGCCCGCTACTTCTTCAATACAGGCGTCCAAAAAACTTTGCAACAACTTATCCAACTTCTTTAACGACAAGATCACGAAGATTGAACTCTCACTAGACAACAACATCACCCCCTCACAAAGAACAGCTCATCTGAGGTAGATGACTTTGCCCCCTCTCCCTCTACCATACCCTGGCTAATCTTCCGCCCCATGCAGGAAACCAAGATAATCAATCTCATCCCCCACACCAAACCCTCATCTCATATCCTAGACCCCATCCTACCCCAAGTGACCAAAAAGCTGAAGCACTCCCTTGCACCGCTCTGGTGCACGATCATAAACAGCTCCATTAAAAATGGAGTTGTGACAGACTGCCTTAAAGTTGGGCAAGTGACGCCTCTGTTACAAAAACCCTGCCTTGACACAGAGGAGAAGTGTGGCTCACTGGTTAGAAGCGGCAGACCCTGAAGCAGAGATCGGCCCGGGACCAGGGTTCAATTCCCGACGCGGCAGGGTCTTGGGTCAATGTCCGCGGACTAGATAATTCTCGCCGAGGTGCCTACTCTAACCATGGGTCCCACTCTGCAACTCTGGGCAATAGCTTGCTTAATCTCCACAACGGCCCCGTCAACGCCAGGGATGCCTGGCTTCACCTTGGAGGTGCCCAGGAGGGACCATCTCACAGGGAAAGCCAGGACGGGTTCCCCAGCGGTATACAGCGCCAGGACACTCCGAGATGGAGTAACAGTGCCCTTTACAAGTATACTTACCTTTACCTAGGATCTAAATAACTTTAGACCGGTCTCTAACCTTCCTCTTCTGTCCAAAACCCTAGAAAGATGGGTACTCCAACAATTAACCTAACACTTGGACAATATCAAACTCCTCGACTCCCATCAGTCTGGCTTCAGAAAAGGCTGCAGCACGGACACCGCAATCCTTAACATCATCGACGACATCCACAATTCACTCCACTCAGACCAATGCTGCCTCCTCATTCTCCTTGACCTATCCGCAGCATTCGACATGGTAGACCACAAACTTCTCATTAGAACTCTCCAAGAAAGAGCCGGTCTTGGCGAGGTGGTCCTCCAATGGATCTCCTCTTTCCTAAACAACCGCACCCAAAAAATCAAAATCAAAAACTTTACGTCCGATCTGCATCCAGTCAATAAGGGAGTCCCCCACGGCTCAGTGCTCCCCCGCAACTTTTAAACATCTACATGGAACCCCTCACCAAACTACTTAAAAATACCAACATCCGCATCGATCTTTATGGAGACGATACTCAGAAACCGCCTCCATAAGGGACATTCAATGACTCAATGACGTACTGAGAGATGTCCAACAGTGGCTGTCAAGTAACTACCTTAAACTAAATCCCGACAAAACTGAAGTACTCCTCTTCTCGAACAAATAGGAGAACCCCCAAATTGCTGAATGGCTACAAGCTATTGATGCGCTGAACGGCAACCTCACCCTGGCTGGCTCAGTCAAATCACTAGGCATCACGCTAGACTCGAAACTTGACATGTCCATACACATCAAGAACTCAGCTAAGAGCACCTTCCTTAACCTAAAACTACTGAACAAAATAAAACCGTTCACACCCACCCAATGATCTCAAACACGCCCCCCAAGCATTGGTATTATCAAGACTGGATTACGGAAATGCAGTCCTCTCAGGAATAGCAAAATCACATCTTACTCCAATCAAAAAAAACAATGCTCAACGTGTCAGCCAGAATGGTCACCAGAATCAAGAAATTCGACCACATCTCTCCTGCTTTGGCTCCCAGTGGAAATGAGGGTTAGTTTCAAAACAGCCTATCTCATTCACAAAGCCTTGCACACGGGCAAACCCGAATATTTGACGGCTAAACTCAAAAAAGCCGCTCAGGCCAGAAACCTTAGAAGCTCGAACTCTCTTCTACTCATCCCGCTGAAAACTCGAAAGCAAAAAACTGCAGCTCGATCCTTCGCCGGGAGTGCACCCAAAATCTGGAACTCCATTCCCCCCCACATCAGAACTATCCCCTCCTTTGTAAAATTCAAGGGTCAACTCAAAACCTTGTTCCTCGACCGCTCCCTAGGGAACCGATAAGAGCAGTCGTAGCCTGGAAACAGACCCTATGTCAGCAAGACCGCGAAGTAGAACTCTCTGCCGTTGACCTCCCTATTATTGTTTAATGTGATTATCTGCATTGTATCTTATGTAATGCGTTCCGATACCCCCGGTCAGGTCAGCGCTATATAAAACGTCTTAAATAAAAAATAAAAATAAATACTAGACACACCCATCATGAAAGTAATGACAACATCATACGAAAAGCTGGGAAGGTGTTTCGCTAAATATACCCTAGCAATAAAGGGAGGATCCAATACAGACATAAGAAGATCTATGTGTATGTATAACAACTACGGTTAATATAGCTCGAGCCCCACCATTTTAAAGGCCCAAAAACTGAATAATGTAGATTACCATTACATGACAACATAAGATGGGAAAGGCCCTGTAGACTCTATCTATACTCTATCTAGCACTGTATGATACCAGCATAAAATGAGGTAATTTCTGACCAACTGGATTAACTGTAGCAAGTTTGGTTTTAATGTTGTGTTTTATGTGATACTACAATTTCCACAATGCCTCATAATGGGTGCAGTGGGAAGACTGTATATAAAGTTGGAATTGACGATGGACTCACAATACCGTGAGCAAGACCTGTTGTTTGAAACGCGTTGGTGGTGGTGTATATTGTGATAACATTCCTGGAGTGCAGCATTTTTCTAAGTTTGATGATTCATCATGCTCGGGTTGGTCCACTCCTGACACCGGCATCAGTAATGTGAAGAGCGCACTACGGATGGACTAACTTAGTGGATATATATATAAATACAAAAAATGTGGCCACTATTTATTTTTTATTTTTACCGAAATCAGCGGGATTCCCTCAGGACTGCAGCAGAACCCCCTTTTTTTTTGGGCCCCAGGTTGGGTCCATCTGGATCCCCCACAGGGTCTAGGGGTTGGGGTATCCCTACCATGCCCTCCTATGGTATTTATTTTTTTACCTTCATGGCAGCAGACTAAATTCCCGAGTCCTGTAATACCTGTCAGCAACATTTTTCTCATGTTGCTGGCAGCCAACCAGAGTGCTCGCTACCACTGGAGTCCAATTCCTGTGGGAGTAAAATGGGCCAAGGAAAAAATTCTACCTGAGCCAATCGGAACACTCTATTTTTAAACTGCTGCTCCCGCAAGACTCTCCCTGGAGTCCCTCGGACCAGACTGTCTAGAAATACAAAAACGTAGTTTCTCAAAAACTACCAAACAGATTTGCACCAAATCGCGAAAATCACAATCTGTGGAACAAGGTCTAGCTTTCTGACAAATCTGTTGTAATTTCGTTAAGCACTATTGCGTGCTTCTTGTTGTATATCTTTCTAACATGGTCTTAGTACACTTTAAAAAGATTTGCAGCATTTCAGTGTCATCTATTAAGTATTCAATATTTGACTGAGACCACAGATATGTATGTTAACGTTTTGAGGGCAAAACAAAAGAGAGGGGTCCCACTCTGCCAAAGGGACAGGACACCAACTAGACTGCAGTCTAAAAAATTAATCCCTTTGAGACATAATCCAACCACACATATAAATGCTTAAACCATTAAATCTTACCACACCACACAAGCACACATTGGCCAATAAATCAAAAGTATAAATATTTATTTTCAATAATTCATAAAACTGTTAAAATCTTACTCAGGCTGTTAGCTCTAGTAAAAACACAATATACCAATACAATATTTCACAATGTTCTTCTCAAAATTATTGCAATTACTATCTACTGAAAACAATTCATAAGATAGTAAAGTGCAGCAAGGACAATTCAGCATTTTTAAACATTATGCAAGAGATATCCTATCGTACAAAAGCATACATAAAAACAACCAAATTTGTTTTTCAAAATTAAATGACCAAGAAGCGACGCCTTTCGGTGGTATTAAAGGTCCAACCACCTTCTTCAGGCACAATAATAACAATTTTAAAACGTCCCAGCACTTTGAATCTATTAAAGAGAAAAGGAAGGGTAGATGTATTTGTAAACTTAAACTTCATTTTTAAATAACATCTGCACATCATTATTCACTTTTCACAATACATATGAACAATACTAAACAAATACATTTCAGATTGTTGGCCACACAACCTCTCTCCATCAAAAGCACACCCAGACCCAAAGTCCCTGTTTCAAAAAAAGTATATGTGAACCCGTTGGCAACGCAAGTTACATCCATGTAATGGGTTACTTTTCCACTCACACTGTAGGCATTAATTTCTTACATACTATTTAGCTCAAAAGGGGGCACCCACCTCTGCTGTCTTCTATCTTACTTGTAAACTCGGGGATATACCCTCCTTGTGTGTAGTTCCTAATAGAAGCTGGCTTTGTATATCACGCACTTTTTTGGGGTACTTTTTCCACCTTACATACTCATCGTAGTATTTTTACTAGGGATCAGATCACCCGTTATTACAAACCTAATATTTAGTATATCAACACCCACCTTCTTATAAATGGAAATTCTCGGTGCGTGGGAAGGTACTAGGGAAACAATCAATGCCTCACTTCCTTATAGTTGTACATATATAGGGGAAAGAAAAGGATATCATGGATGCTCTGCTTACCCAGTCCATAACACTACTTCAATTGGATTGTACATGAACCTACCTGAAATAATTCAGCAGGTACTCCTGGTATATGGACCCACAATTAAATCAATGCCGTCCAGAATTCACTAGGCGAATTATAATTTCAGAATGAACTGATTTCTATAATAAAGTGACACACAATAATTTGTTAAAAAAGTTCTCGTTTTTTAATCACATTATATAAGATCTTATTTATTGTGAGATTTACCTGATTAAATATAATTGATAATTTTTGCCGATAGATGCGGTCCTGTTATGAAATATTATTAGTTGGCAATGTATCTTGATAGCAGGCTCCTCATATCAAAAATCCTCCCGGTTTGGAGATATAGGGGTATCCTAACTATGCAATGCTTGCATCAAGGATAGGCCTGCAAAGCTGTATTTGTCATTCAAGCTCTAAAAATACCACATTCATTGTGAAAGTGTTTGTTTTTTACCGACACTAAAAGAAAGACAAAAAGCTCTGTTTAACCTTTTACATTTGTTTAGTGAAGCTAAATATCTTGCACATGGATTTATCATTATGAATCATGGGAAAAAATAGGTAGTTTCCTAACTTCAGTGAAAATAATATCTAAGATGTTATTAAGACAAGGAGGCCTCTACAAACCCTTGACCCTGCCTTTCCATCTCAAAATCCTCAATTTTGGGTTTGTTGGATCAACCCATGCTGGACTCATCAGAGTTAAGGCATCCTAACATCAGAAAAAAACATTCTTTTCCCCAACCTATGGAATTTATCTATCGTTTTTTTTACCTCCAAACTTGATAAACATCACTCACACCCTTCACTTTGAGTGTACTCGCCCTTCTTTCCTTCCTAGGTCAGGACTCTGTCATTCTGGAGCTTAATCCTTATCTCCTAATCTTTCAACAATGACATGGCTGTGACCCTCATAAGAGTGTGGACCAAGCCCTAAAACATTGGCAATATATTGTCCTAAACACTACAGGCCTACTCATTTGCCCTGTTGAAAAATAAGCCTCAGTCACTCTTGATGAAATTGACTTGGATGACCTATGCGGCTTGGCCCAATGTACCATGGTCTTTCAGGTAGATACTTATGCTTCCAAGGTGGCAAAAAGGAGCTGTTCAATCCTCCTGTACAGAAACCCTAAATGAGCCGCCACATCTGCCAGACATATCTTGGATCCCACTAAAAGCCACCACTTGGGAGAAAAATTAATTAGTATTTGTCCAAGTTTGTCCTCACTTTTACCTGCATAGATGAGGCTCAGTTGAATATATGATGTGTTTCCAAAAGCCTCGCCTTATTGTAGTGGTTGGCTGGAAGTGTTTACCAAAAAAAAATTAGGCGACGCAAAAACAAGTTTCATAGAGGAAAGGCCACAGGGCCTAACATGATTCATTCAGAAATATTAATGGCCGACATAGAATGTATGGGCAGAAATTCTTACAGATTTTTTCATGGCAATTGTGCACCATCGCTGTCCCATTTTCTGGTTAAACAGTTTTAGTGTTCCCCTATATAAGAAAGGTCTAAAAGACGACCCAAAGTCCTGCAGACCAATAAGTTTATTAATTGACATTGACTATAAAATAATGTTCAAATTGGTACTGACAGCCTTGGATGATGAAATGAGAGTATCCTTTCACCGATACAAAGTGGCTTCAGAGAACGGCTGTCAATGATCAACCAGAGTTTTACTTTTCTACATTTGATTTACAAGACCAGCAGAGTGACAAGAATGCCCTTGTATGTGGGATTTTTTGAATGTCCTTCTGCCTTCGATCTGGTTTCAAGAGACCACCTGTGGGAAACACTGCATATGCTGGCAATGAAGCCAAGACTTTTCTCACTAATGCAAATGTTATACTCTGGCACATCCACCCAAGTGTGACTCATCGAAAAGGGGTATGATAGTAGAAAAATAGGGGGTTCAGGCAGGACTGCCTTTTAGAACTATTATTGTCCTCTCTCTATTTATGATATAGATGAAGAAGTCTTGAAAGCATCAGCTAATGTTCCTTCATATAATGGCTTTAATATCCCAGCCTTCCTCTATGCAGATGACTGTATTCTCATTGCAAAACCTCCTAAACCTTTCCAGGCACAGCTTCTGGTGATGGAAATCTATCGTAAGGGAAACAACTTGCACTTACCACCAGCAAATCCATGATAATGATTTTTAGGAGCAAGCGTTCAAAGACGTCATCCTTCTTTATAAATCATGAGCAATTGGAGGAAGTGGCAGCCTTCAAATATTTTGGTGTGCTAATCAGCAATACACTTCAATGGAAATCTCACATTCAAACCACCATTGGCATCTCAGAAACAGCCACAAAATCAATTTTGAGGATGGCATGTAAGCACAACCACAGATTCTCCAGCTACATTGACAGATGTTTTCAGGCACACGTTGGAAGTCAAATATCCAATGGAGCAGAGCTGTAGGGGCTTAACAGGTCAAGAGAATGAGTAGGATGCTGAGAGAGAAAGTTTTGGAAATCATTACTCAAGAGTCAACGTACCAACTAGCTTCTCTACATTAGTATTGGAGGCAGATGTTGGCTACTCCTTAATTGAATTGACCATCTATTCTTTTTGGTAAGAGACCTTGCTGGACATGTAACCAGAGCAATGGGCCTATAACTGAGGCTCATCTGGATATTCGCACGAAGCTTTAGACTGCTTAACAAGAGCAATCTCAGTGTTAATATCTGCTAGCCCATTCTTCTTTGCGAGTAGCTCTGGCTGTTAGTTGTAGTACCACTTTTTTATGTCCTTGATCTTTTTGGGCAGGATATATTTGGTTTTGTTTTAGTGTATATACAGCCTGATTCATCAAGCCGAATTGCGCTCGCAAAGGGCCAGATTCTGAGAATCTGGCCCTTTGCGAGCGCAATTTTTGCATTTGGGATTCATCATCCCAAATGCAAAAATCACTATTACCGAAATCGCATATTTGCGAGGAATTGGATTTAAGGAATCTCTAATAGAGATTCCTTAAATGCAATTCATCAACCAATTAGAAATTGCGAAATCGCAATATTTGGTCGCAATTTACCACCAAGTCTGACTTGGTGGTAAATTGCGAAAATAGTGTAAAAAGCACTTTAGTGCATTTTTTTCTTTTGCATGTTACACACACACATGTCCTTTGGACATGTGTGTGCGCAACACCTGTTCAAATGTGCATTTAAGGGGTGCTACAGGGTGTCCTTTGGACACCCCTGGCACCCTTTAAATCGCTATCTTATTTGCGAGTAGCAAATTGCTACTCGCAAATAAGGGATACTCCCCATTCATTCCTATGGGCCTTTTGGCCCATAGGAATGAATGGGGAGTTATTCCTTATTTGCGAGTAGCAAATTGCTACTCGCAAATAAAGAACATGTAGGAATCGCTATTTATTTAGCAATTCATACATGAATACCGTTTTGCGAGTCCTGAATAGCGATTCGCTATGAATCGCTATTAGGGGCTCGCAAAACGGCCCGTTGATGAATCAGGCTGATAGTATTTTAGCCCAGTTTAAACTCTTTTTTAAAGTTTTATATTTTGTTTTTAATTGCATATGTCAAAGGAAGCTATGCTTGGTGTTATGGCCTGAAATCACTTAAATACATTAAAATTCATCAAGAACCACTACTGAATTGTCCTCTGCATGAGCAATGTGTCAGCAGCGAGATTTATCAACAAGATATGAGGAGCAAAATCAAAGCCCTCTCCCATGAACTATGGAAGCATTGACTTCACAATAGCCTCTCTGTGATAGTAGAACCCATCCTGCGTCTTTCCAATTCTACTGGAGATTGGTTCCCCATATATCTAAAGAACTCCAGCAACTGGATCTTTCATGAAACTATGTTTGGGACTTTGTGCCAACTTTGAGTTCTCTTGCCAGAGACCTATTCATTTCTTGTCTGAATCGCCAACTTCTCATCTTTGTAAGTTGCACCTAGATGTAGGTACGACGGACACCTTCTCAAGGATTGATCCAAATTCTGCCATTATGCTTTACATCCATTAGATCCTCTTCCCAGAGTTCTCCTCTTCACCAGATGCTTCATTTGCAAGACCGGGTATTAATCCCCATTGGCCCTCTCTAATCTGGTTCCCTCACTTTCTAGTAATAACCACAGATTCTCATCTGCTCCTTCCTTCCTTTAACTCCCTACAGTAAAGACCCTCTGACCTGTTGTTTCATGAAAGGGTAAACATCCTTTACAATGCAACTTTTACCACGCAGTGCCTTTACGACGCAACTTTTACAACGCAAACTATTACAACGCATAGCGCTGGGGGGCGCTCTAGGATAGGGAATAGGTTTAATGTACTATCCAACACCTTCCCTACTATCCACGGGGACTGGAGTTGGAATAGTAAATTAAACTATTCACTATCCAGCACCTAAAAGCATTATGCGTTGTAAAGGGATGCGTTGTAAAACTTGTGATGTAAAGGTAGGCGTTGTAAATGTATGCGTTGTAACGTCATACATCCCATGAAAGGCATCGTCTTAAGAGACCTCCTCAGCTTCATTAGTCCTTTGCCTGGGATGTGTTGGTCATACTTTCATTTCTGGTCTCTTGGTTTTGCAATTCCTTTCTGTGCTTGAAGGATCTCTCTGTTAGACTAGCATACCGGATATGCCTGATCCTCTGCCGGAGAGTCTCTGATGTCAGAGCTCTTTCAGTACCAGGTCTACACTTTTCTTCAGACAGTGTGATTTTCTATATCACAATTCGCACTAAAATGTCAACACGTGTATGCTGCTAGTAAAACACTGAGTTGGACACACATTATCAAAAGAAAATTCCTTTCATTTATATCCAAAGGAATTATGGGGACCCTGCATCACAATGCATTTGTCAACCATTTTAGAATGGGTCTTGTCTGCCAACAGAGGCTTACTGATGAGGCAGGCAAACGTCATCCTGACAAAGACGACAACTGAACATAAGAGTCACATGTGTAACCAACATCTTGCCCGCCGTCTCTTAGCCAAGCTGCCCATAGACAGCAGACCTTATTTGAAATTCAAAACTGAGGTTAAAAACTAGAGCTCGAACCAATTGAATAATTTACTCATCTCTATGAATTCTTTCAAAATGCTTCTACAAGTTGTTACCCCATGTGGTACTGCCTTTAATAATTTGTGAAATGTCCCTTTATCAGTTCGCTTTGTATTCGTACACCAATTATGAGACCTGTTTTTAAAAACTGCTGTTTCTTTAATTGTAGACTGCCTTATTCTAATTAGGGTAAACCTGGGAGACACCTCGTTGTGCTCTTCGCTGCTAATCTCACGGCGAACCCAGGGGCATATTACCAAGAACGGCGATACAATTTTTGCCGCTTTGGCGGCAGGAAACTGACGCTAAAACGGCAATAATGGGCTTGATAATATGTCCTTGTGAATTCCTATAGCAGCCCAGGTTCTGGTGTTAACCTGGGCTGCTATGGGAATTCACAAAGGCATATTATCAAGCCCATTATCGCCGTTTTAGCGGCAGTTTCCTGCCGCTAAAGCGGCGATAATTTTATCCCAGTTCTTGATAATATGCCCCTCAATTCCAGACACCGGTTCCTGTTAATCTTCCTGAATGTGTCAGTGCTGTGACAGTAGAAAACAGGCAGACAAACCCACAAAATGGCAAGGTGTTGAACGGTGCTCAGTTATCAGTCTGCAGGGACGATGGGGGTCAATGGATTGAACTTTGTTCCCCCCAAGAGCGAGTTGGGTCTTAGTTGGAAGCCAGCATCTGAAATCAGACATCTGAAATCAGATGAAGCTAAAGAGGATACAGACAAAGGAACTCTTCAGGGGACACCAAGACCAAATCCTCCAGGTCACTTCACAATATAGTGTGTGTTTGTTAGGGTTACAGCAGACTCCATGTCACCAGGACACCTTTGATCCAGGGAATAGTTTTCAATTAGCTAATCAAGTCAAGTCAAGTTCAACTTTATTCGGATTCCAAAAAATCCATAAAAGCACATCACAAATTTACAGCAAAGTTGATAAAATTAGTTCCATATTTTTCAATTTACAATACTGTACAATAGCAAGTCGTCAGTTGATTTGATAATACTGATCGTACCACAGTAAAAACATTCAGGGTTACACATCGTCTTGCGTACTTGAATGGCAATTTTCAGAAAAGTGCTGGTGCGAAAAACAAGTTCTTCAGTGTTCAAAGTAAGCAGCCACTGTTAAGCATTATCTAAAGAGACAGGTCTCTGCTTTTATTAAAAAAGGGGTTAAAAACCACTTTGTATATTTTAAATAAAATTTAAAAAAGAATAAAAAATGTAACTCAGTTTGGCCACTCACACCATCTCATGGACAAATACGTGGTCAAGATTGCGCTGATAGCCAAGCAGAAAACATAAGAGGAATTTGACAGTACCCGCTCTTAGGCGAAACAAAAGACTCCTTTCCCAGTGACTCATTGGTAGAGTAAGATAAATTGGTAAAGGGTACCTATATGATTCTATAGACATATAACTTAATGCAAAGGATTTCTTTGATTCCATACAGATCCTTTCTGTGTTATAAAGTGCATAGAGTGCGCTGGGTGAAGACATGGCTTAATGAGGAGATCCCTCTCAATCATCGAATCCTGAAAGACTGTTTAGCCCTTGATAAGGCACAGAAGATCCCATGGCTGGCATACGTTAGAGCGGCGTGTGCCAGACTGGGGCGACCTGATTTGTATACTGCCCCGGAGGCAATACAGAAAAAGGATTTAGGATGGATCAAAAAGAGTTTTTTGAATTTGTTGGAGCAAGAAAGGGAGGAGCAGGAACTTAGAAAACCAGGAGTATGAAGAATGTATGTATTACAGACCTGTCTTACTATTGAACCGTATTTGAAGATAGTGACTAATCCGTTCCATCGTTTTTTGTTGGTCAGATTCAGGTTCAACTTAATACATTTTACTCTGGGTGTATTCCCACAATGGGGGAAACCGGAGGATACTGCACCATGCTCATGTGACAGGTTCTCGATACAAGACACCCTCCATCTTGTAATGTTTTGCGAGAAATTTGCAAAAGCACGTAAAACATTTTTAAACCCAATTCTTCGTGATGCGGGTTTTGTGCAAGTGAGGCCTGCCCTTCTGTATCTGCAAATGTTAAATAGTGTGCATGTTACTTTTAGTGTAGCGAGCTTTCTGGTGGCTGCGGCTCGTGTAAATAACAATAAAAAACTTGCTACCATGTAATTATACATTAGGACAAAAAAGGGGACTGTGGCATTTTGGATTAAGAGAATGTTATCGATGCACTTTAAATGTAATATACCCCGTGAAGCACCTTATATTGTAAATACTGTAGAATAACATAGGTAGAGTACATGTTCTCTGTGTCTTTTAACCAGTGTATATATATGAATTTTATATAATCGAATGCCTTTTTATCTAATGTTTTTTAATTATTTTATGTACAAAGGTGTATGCACTCATTCTCTTTTTGTGATTTTAATTATTCGAAATAAAGATTGTTTGACTGACTGCATAGAGTGCGCTAATCAGTGTGTTGTGGGATTTGTAATTAGCCTCGGGTTACTTATATTGAAAGGATTGACAAGCCTGAAACCTGATTACAATGATTTCTAAAAAGAAATCACACGACTGGAAAAGTTGCGCCCCAGTGACAAAGATATGGCTGATAATTCTACATTTTATCAGCCTTTAACGAAAACAAAAAAAATTGTTATACCTGCAAACAAATACAATCAATATCTTTATAGTCTAAAAGCAGCTGTTCGTGGTGGATGCATATTATACTGAACTGTTTAACTCGGATTAGAAAATGTGCTCCACAGTTCACAAGAATCAATGCAGCAAATCCACTGCCCCACTCAGCTGTCTCACTTGGGGTAAAGGCCTGTGACCTGCAGGTTACATGCAGCACTCTGATGCAAGCAAGTACACACTTTTACTAAGTATTTTATTATTTTTACTAAGATATTTTTGGATGGTACAAAACCATGATGATCAGTTTACAGACCTTTCTGCAGCATGTGCAGTGCTAACTTATCAGTATTTTACCCTGTTGCAGAAATCTCTGCTTCGGGCACCATAACATCCTAAATTATCGTATAATGCTGCCTGTTTGTACCACGACCCCTCATTCAATCAAACAAACAACATATGAATAGCACAGCAGTGTCAGCGCTAGGGGTATCTGGGTGCTGGGGCTGCAGGGTCTCCGTTGAAGAGCCAGGTCTTCATTCTCCTTCTGAAGTCCACCAGGAGGGGAGCTGTTGGAGGGTGGAGGGGCAGGTTGTTCTAGATTTTTGCATTGATGTAGGAGATGGAGTGCCCCCGATGCAGCTGTGACAGATGTTGGTCTTGTGCATGGGCTAGCAAGTAAATGGAAGCTGAGTCAGTGATTGATGTAGGCCGATCTTTGATCGCGTAGGACTTTCTTAGTATGTGTGAGGAAGTTGATCTAGCATCTCTGTTGGATGGGGAGCCAATGGGGGTTTCTGAGGTGGGGATGATGTGGCTCAATTTAGGGAGGTCCAGGATTAGTCTGGCAGAAGCGATCTGTGCTGTCTTGAGTCTTCTAAGGTGCTGGGTGAAGATGCCGGCGTAGAGCATATTGCTGTAGTTGAGGCAGCTGTTGACAAGGGCATGAGTGACGGTCTTTCTGGAGTTGACTGGAATCCATCTGAAACTTCTGCAGAGAGTGTTATGGGTGTGGAAGCAGGAGGAGGCAACTGCATTGACGATCGTGTCATGGTCAGTTCGCTGTTGAGGAAGATGCCTAGGTTGCATGCATGGCATGTTGGCACGGGTGTGGGTCCAAGTTCTGCTGGCCACCAGCTATGGTCCCATATGGATGTGCTTTTCCCAAAGATTAGTGTTTTTGCCTTGTTGGAGTTTAGTTTAAGGTGATTGGCTCTCATCCAGTTGGCTACATTGGTCATGGCATCTCAGAAGTTTGATCTGGTGGTGGAGGGGTCTCCAGTGAGAGAGAGGGTGAGTTGAGTGTCATCAGCATAGGAGACTATGTTTGTGCGGTGGGATCTGACAATGTCTGTGAGGGGTTTCATGTAGGTGTTAAACAATGTGTGACAGAAGGATGATCCTTGGGGCATTCCACATTTTATGTTCATGGGTGAATGGAGGCGGCACGATGCTCTGAATTTATTGCGCATAGATGGAGGTGATCCACTTAAGGGCTTTACACTGTATGCCGATGCTGTAGAGTCTTTTGATGAGGGTGTGGTGGGATATGGTGTCAAACACAGCATAGAGGTAAGGAGGATCAGGGATACTGTCTCCCCGCAGTCGAGGAGGTTCATTGGAAGTCGCCTGGTAAATGTGATATATTAACTCCTGTCGCCTAACAAATCGACATTATGAATATTGTGCTCACTATCAGCAGGCCGACCTGATTAATTGTATCTGTGGAGAATTACCCGGTATTTAACAGAACAGGTGAGTTTAGGTGCTGTAAGCACCTAATCAGCTTCTTATTCACCACAGACTCATGCTTAATGTGATTTTATTGCGCCTGATAAATTCTGTCATGGTAGAGTCAAATTTTATTAAATATGATAAATAGCTTGATGCTGTAAAGCTCGATGTCAACCTCCTACGTGCAGACCTCAGAAAAATGTCTGACAGGGTGGGGGCCACAGAAACTCAAGTTATGCACCTACAAACAGGTGCAAAGAGCCTAGAGGAGAGTGTCCAGGTCCTTACAAAACAGCAGGAACTTATGGCTGCTAAGCTGTAAGAACAAGAAGGGAGGGCAGGAAGAAACAATATACGCCTGGTGGGAGTGCCAGAGGGAATGGAAGGGCCTAGTATGGACCTATTCTTGGAAGACTTGATCTTGAACCTTCTTAAGCCCAAACGTCGCTCCATTCATTTTAAAATTGAGCGTGTGCATAGGACCTCTATTCCGAAACCCAAGCCAGGAGCGCTGCCGCTCACAATTATTGCCCGGATTTTTAATTACCGCAAAAGAGGTGCCATTTTACAGTCAGCGCATCAACAAGGTGACGAGAACGCGGTAATCAGATTTTTCCCGGACTTCACATTGAACATGCGGTGCCAGAGACGTGCATTTGAGGTGGCAAAAAAGAAATTAAGGGGCCAGAAAATTAAGTATTCTATGATGTACCCAGCAAAACTGAGAGCTGAAGCGGACAAGAAAGTATGATTCTTTGGAGCCCCAGAGGAGGCTATGGAATGGCTGGAAGGATGGTGTACTGTTGGCTCCAGGTCGCCAAGAGAGAACTGGCGAGACAGACGTAGGACAGCCGTAGACGAATCAAATTGATGAATACATGTGAATGGGTCCGCACGGAGGGGGCTGGACCTGGTGAAGGTGACCTCAGGATGATCTATAAACTATGGAGATGTGGTGATATGGGTGCGAATCTAACATGGGGACGATTGACTGTGGACAAATACGGCTGCCTGGTAGGATAGACCTATATTCTTAAAATGTGAGGGTGTTCAACATAGGACCAAGGGAATATGTGTTGCTAAAGAAATGGGGATGGGGACCACGAGGTAGGAGCTCCAGGAGCGCAGCACCAACCAACCCCACTGTTGATGGTTGTGTGAAGGGTGACAGGTAAGTTGGGGTGGTGGAAGTTGTGATAGCTGCCAGCAGGGCAGCAGGAAGGGGGGATGGTATGTTTGGGGGGGAATGTTAAGTTTTGGGAGAGTTTTTTTCCGTTGAAATGTCAGCTTTTTCGGAATATGCAAACATGTTCACGGGTTGCAGCAGTTAGAGAGCAAAGCATTGAGACAACTACGACAGGGATGGCATCCCAGAAACGGGTAGTTAGGCAGGATTTGGATCAGACTCCCCTCAGAGGGTAGGGTAGCAGACAAACAGGGCTCAATGGGTCTACGTATATTATCCTGGAACGTAAATGGATTAGGGAACCACATTAAATGAAGTATTGTACTTCAGTACTTGCACCACCATGCTCCGAGTATTGTACTGTTGCAGGAGACACACCTTAAGGGTCAGCGGTATCCAGCAGTAGACAGATATGGCTATAGACTGGTAGCACATGCAAGCTATACTTCCGGTTCCAGGGTGTGGAATAATGGGTAAAGTGCAACATGATAACCTGGGTAGATTTGTGGCTCTGGTAGGGAGTTGGGAGGGACAAGCCCTTACCTGGTCTCCTGCTACACCCCCCAGAAGCATGAGCAGATACATTCACGGCATATGGAGCTTTACTAGTGGGCCTCCCTTCAGGCGCATTGGTGCTGGGAGGGGACATGAATCTACTATGGACTCGGGCAGGATAGAGATTATGCGGCAGAGAGAATGATAGGGGTGGAGCCACTTTCTGCATTTACGGAGGCAGTTGGCCTGACTGGTCTTTGGAGGTTACTCTGATGCAAATACCAGCTATTCGCAACTGGATTACATTCTGAAACACCGAGGAGGTGAGGGGTGGTTCATTAACGCTTGAATTGGACCGCAAGGTATATCTGATCACTCCCTGGTGGAAATTACGTTGAGAGGCCCAGAGCGCCAGTAAACATTGCCACCCAAATAGAATTCCTGTTTCTTTCAAAATAAAGAGAATGCTTAGAAGGTTAAAGAGAGAGTGCAGCTCTATTTTCGGGAGAATGAAGGGTCAGTAGAGGAGGCTGGTACTCCCTGGGTGGCATTTAAGCCTGTAATGAGGGGACATGTCCAAGCATGCATAGGCGCAGAAAACAAAGAAAAGAAGCTGCACTAGGACCAGTTAGAGATAGCACTACTAGAAATGCAAGTGTGCTATCTTGAGCGGGGGAAAACAGATAAGGAACTGACACTCCAAATTGACCTGCGGAAACAGGACTTACAAAACATGTCAATGAACGCAGCGAGGTCGGCAGCGATGGCAATTTAGAAATGGATGTATGATTTGGGGTACAAAGCAATTAAAATGATGGGGGACGTGGCTAACGAGGCAGCATGGCGGACGCAAGCTTCTAGCGCTCCGACCACTATCCCCTGATTATCCGCCCAAATGATCCTAAAGGGGTGCCCACTGTGCTGTAAACGCCTTTTTACCGGTGTTGGACTGAGTATAGGCACCTGCAAGACGCAACAGAGTTATTCTCCTGCAGACGGGATAGAGGTCGTGGCCAGTGGATTCTGAGGTTGGGGCTGAGGCCGGTGCTCATGACTGCCCTCAAACTGACAGCCGCTGGGCGCGGAGGTGACAGCCCCGGCGAGAGGGAGTCCTCCGCGATCGGTAGGTGTACGGAGGGTGTCGAGGCCGATTGCCAACGGGCAGGGACCCCCCCCCCGGGCTGTTGGAGGTCGGCCCGCAGTGCCTGGAGGGGGAGGCAGCACAGGGGCAGTTGAAGGTGGCCTGCAGTGCCTGGAGGTGGTGGCGGCACCGAGCTGAAATTGATCGCTGACCGGCCCTGGCGCGCATCTACCAGCGCCACTGAGGTAAGGAGTGCAGGTGGGGAGAAGCGAGCGCCTGTGGCAGTGGCCGGAGTTATATGACAGCAGCCTGGACCGGAGCGAATGGCAACATCGGGTGGGGAGGCCTGCCGCCAGTGGAGAGTGACGGCCTCCGGAAACGTCTCACTGTCGTGCAGCTGGGCAGGGCGCAAGGAGGACTGCACCGGAAGCAGCCCACAGCAATAATAGCCATTGGTGGGGGGCACTGGGGGCCCTGAAACCCCCAGGAGAGAAAACGAGGAATCCAGGGTAGGAGACCTTTGGTGGGCCCTGCAGCAACGTAATTAAAGGGACACTTGAACTCCCGGGCAGACAAAATGGCGTCAGCTGGGCTGAATGGGCGCCATTTTATAAATTGCAGGAGCTGATACTGATACTGCGATGTTATGGTGTGGTGATGAAGCACAGGAAAGGCCCTCCAGGACATCTCAGGGACACACCGGGGAGGAAGCGGGCTGCAGCAACCTACAAGCGGCAGTAGCGGACGTAGCACAGTGCTAATAAGACGCACTACAACTGGGACTGCGGGGTGCAGCATATCTTCGTGGTGGGGACACGTCCTGATGGTCGCCATCTGGGTTGCAGTACGTGGGGGAGACGTGACATCCTGAGGGCTGATGGGGCTGCACGAGGAGAGTTGGGTGCCTGCGAAACCCCATGAACGGCCTGAGGCATAGCTGAAGGAGACACCGACCCGAGGCAGGGGATGTTGAGGCCCACAGGGGTGGTAGGGGTTGGCCCGCCCGGTCTGGCAGAATGAGGAGGTGAACTGCTGGCCTTGACATATAATTTCGGAGGTGACACTCAATCACTGACCGGATGCCCACTGCCTAGTGGTAGCACAGAACACTGGGGAGCCCTGTCAAGGCGGACCCTGAGACTACAAAGGCGAAGGCGGACGGATCAGGCGACTGCCACCTAGCAGGCCATGATTACAGTTCCAACAGCGCTGCTGTGCGTGCCTGAAACACAAGGTGGAGTACCCGGTGCCCACTGTGGCGCCCCTGGGATGGGGCCGAGCAGGAAGCAGCAAATTACGCAGTAGGGAGGGATCGGATATAACACAGGAACCCACTGAGGATACCCTCACCGGCCTTAGGGGTGGGCGGGCAGCTACGCTCCGTCCACGGAGCATGCGTAGTGCCGTCTGCTACGCATTTTGCGGTGCGGGCGTAGTAGCCGGCACTACGCATGCTCCGTGGACGAGCGTAGCTGGCCCGCCACCCGCCTCCCTCCCGCCCTCAGTAAATACCCCCTTCAATGTTTAAATAAGTTTAAAACCACTTACCTGGTCCGCGCGCGTCCCGGGGCTCCCTCGTCTTTTTCAGTGCGCGTCTTGAACCCTAATGCGCATGCGTGGCCGCCCGCGCATGCGCATTTCTCGCTAGAAATGCACATGCACGGGCGGCCACGCATGCGCATTAGGGTTCAAGACGCGGGCACTGAAAGAGACGAGGGAGCCCCGGGACGCGCGCAGGCCAGGTAAGTGGTTTTAAACTTATTTAAACATTGAAGGGGGTATTTACTGAGGGCGGGAGGGAGGCGGGTGGTGCGTAGTGGGGCTACGCGAAGTGCGCAGGTGGGCGTAGTTTCTCGGCCACTTTGCGTAGATTCGCGAAGCCCCACTACGCTCACTACGCCCAGGGTTAACCGGCCTGCGTGCGGAGCGTGCAGAAAGCTCCCTTGCGACATCCACAGGTAGGGAAAAAACAACCGCAGTCTACAAACCCTGCCAGGTAACAAGTACAGTTCACTATTAGAGGTGGACCTGGAGGCCCACTGTACAGGGCCAGTGCCCCGCCGACAGCCAGGACCATCCACTGGAAGGGCTGCTCATGGATGCCAACAGCACAGCATCTTGTAATGAGCTGCCTGAGAGACAAGGCGCAGCAAGGGCCACCACGCACGAGAAGCCTGGATCCCCCACAAGGGAGGCAGGGAGCAGAGATGGAATCGCAAGCGGCAGTTTTAGCGGCTCAAATGGATTTGGTGCTTGCTGCAGTGGAGAAGATTGGCGATACCCTGGAACAGACCAAGATGTCCCTGGTATCAAGGATTGACAAAGTCACCTCTGACTTCACACTCCTCCATGCAGACCATCGCGAGACCTGTTGCCTCAGGGGCCATTGTCGCCGCAATTCGTGGTGGAGAGAGCGCACCGGGTGCCAGCCCAGAGGCCCCGACCGAGCACCAGACTCCACCCATTCCTCCTTAAACTCCTCAACTTCAGAGACAGAGAAGTGGTGTTACATGAAACCTGGAAGTTGGGAGACCTCAAAGTGGGCGGTAGCCAAGTCATGTTCTTTCCAGACTACACCGCACTTTTGCAACGACGCAGAAGCAATTACACGGCAGTTAAACATTAACTCCGGGAATTTGAGCTGCCCTACTCTTTGCTGTTCCCCGCCTGACTGCGAGTAGTGATGAAGGAGGGGCCCGCTTCTTTGACTCCCACGCAGAGGCATGGGACTGGCTGGAGGAGTCGGGAAGGTGGACGGGAATGCGCCATCCGGGTTCAGTAGATGGTGGCTCGACAGCACGGAGAACCCGACGGCCGAGGCGGCGTGGGACACCCCAGGTAACACGGCCAAGTCAAGTAGTGCCAAGTTCAGAGAAAATCAGGATGGAGCGACAAGATGTCTTAGAGGCAGTGTCAACCCTCGGAACTGCACATGGCGGTGACAGCAGAGAAGTCTCCATGCACGACACAAAAGGAACCAGCGACCCATCATCCCCATCTACGGTAATATCAGAAGACATGGGCATGGTGAGGGTAACCCCCCAGACTGCAGATGGCACCATATGAACTCGTAAAGGAATCACTGGATTCAATCATAGTCAAGATACGCAAGTAGTACTTTGTTTACCCATTTTCTTTACACATGTTGTTTGTGCGCGGTACACCGCAGGGGCGCCACTGGGAAGTGGGAGGTGCATGCGTTGTCCTGTGGGGAGGCTGGGGACTGCCATGCGAGAGCCGGGCTGCTTCGGGTGCCACGCTGGGACAGCAGGGAAACAGCAGCGACGTGCTGCGCCCCACACCAGGCCTACCCGCTGTCCTGGGCGTGTGGCGCATTGGTGCACCTCCTAAGCACACTGGGAACACTAGGGGGAGACAGTAAGGACAAGACACCCCCAGCGCGTACACCCACCAGGCACCATACTGGACTTGTTTCATAATTCACACATGTTACAAAAGTTTGGACGGACACCCCATGTGGGATACGCCCTGATAGTTATGTTGTTTGCAGTTCTATTGTTCGTTAGGCAGTGAAGCGACTTAACCCCCCCTCCTGACCATGGCACCTGCCCACAGAGGCAATTCTTTGGCCATGGCGCCGACCCACCGGCGCGACCCCCGTGCACAATACTGCGCTCGACTAACCAACTTATCAATGACACGTACTAACATCATAACGTGGAAAATACCCTGGTATGCACACACCCAAGAGGCGCTATTCTATCTTTTTCTACCACCAGAGGCACTCAGTGGGTATCACCCTTTTACAGGAGCCACACATTATATTATATTATTATAAAGGCTTTTGTAGTGCGCTCAATTACTAAGAAAATAGTATCCTGGCGCGGAAAAGAGAGAAGGCAGAGCAGAGAGAATCCAGAGCAAAGAGAGGGAGGGGAACCCTATACAGTAATGTTAAAAAGGTGGGTCTTCAGTCCTTTCTTAAACACAGTGATGGAAGGGGCTGTTTTCAAGTGGAGGGGAAGGGTGTTCCAAGCTGTCGCAGCTCTGACAGAGATGGATTGGCCACCAAGTCTGCTGTATTTAAATCTAGGTACAGTCATTTGGCACAGATTAGCCGACCTAAGGGGTCGGTTAGGAACGTAAAGGGAAAATCTTTTTCTCAAATAGACTGGACCGGTTTTATGGACAGCGCGATATGAGAGAACAAGGATTTTAAACAAAATCCTGTGAGCGACCGGGAGCCAGTGGAGGGCGCGAAGAGGTTGGCGGACACTGGAGCTTTTGGGTATGTTAAACAGAAGACGCACAGCGGCATTTTGAATAACCTGGAGGCGGTGTATCAGATAAGCCGGTAGACCGCAGAAAAGAGCGTTCGCGTAATCTAATCTAGATAGTATAAGGCGCGAATGACGGTCTCCTTGGCCTCCCTCGGAAGAAAAGGAAAAAATCTGCGTAACGTTTTGAGTGTGGAAAAGCAGACCCCTGTGAGTTTTTTTAGATGATCCTCAAATTTGAGGTCGTTGTTAAACCATACTCCTAGATTTTTAGCAGGGCCGCCGATAGATTTAGGGCATGGTAGGTCGGCAGGCCACAGAGAATCACTAAAGTTGTCTGGAAAGGAACCATACAGCAAGATCTCTGATTTGCTTTCGTTGCATTTTAGTTGGGCAAAGGCTAGCCAACGAAAGACAGATGATAGGCAGGATTGGGCTCCCGACGTATCCAAGTTGTTTTTTGGCCATGTAAACAGAAGTTGTGTGTCGTCGGCGTAAGCCATAATTTTTGCTCCTAACTGTTCTGAGAGATATATGAGAGGGGTAAGGTAAATGTTAAAAAGCAGGGGACTGAGGGTGGAACCCTGAGGGACACCAGTTGTAAGTTTTTTGGGAGAGGAAGCAAAGGGCGGCATCCAAACTTGTTGTGTTCTATTATCTAGAAATGATGTCAACCAGTCAAGGGCGGGGCCTGTGATGCCTATGGCCGCTAGTCTGGTGAGCAAAAGGGAGTGAGGAACCGTATCGAAGGCGGCAGAGAGGTCCAATAAAATCAGAGCCGCTCTGCCACCTCCGTCCAGACATTCCCGGATTGCCTCGGAAATTTCAACTAGAGCAGTCTCTGTACTAAAGGCTGCTCTGAAACCTGATTGTGCTGGGTGGAGTGCCTGAGAGGTTTCGACAAATTTGTCCAGTTGTAAAAAGCAGCCTTTTCACATATTTTAGCAAGAGCTGGCAGCAGTGATATGGGCCGGAAGTTGGCGGTGACAGTGGGATCTAAACCATTTTTTTTTAAGAGTGGGAGCAGTTTCGCTTGTTTCCAGCAAGCCGGGACGGTAGCAGTAAGAAAAGAACGGTTAACAATATGTGTCACCTCATGTCCAACTGTATCTGCAAGTCCCGCAAATACTCTGGCAGGACAAGGGTCAGAGGGAGATCCTGATTGTAAGGCAGCAAGAATTTTAACAATGTCCGTTTTTTCTACGGGGGGAAAAACTAGTAAACTGTTCAGTGCGGTCAGGCATCATGGGAGAGGGAATGGCCAGAGAAGATGAAAAGTTGTTGCAGAAAGTAAGCAAATCATCCTGAATTTTGGTGATTTTGTCAACAAAAAAAACAGAGAGTTCTTCGCACCATTTCTCCGAGGAGGTTAATAGAGGTTGAGCGGCACAGGGTAAAACAAAGCTTTTTACAATAGCAAAGATTTCCTTGCTGTTGTTGTTGGCCTTAGTAATACGCCCTGCGTAATAAGGGTTTTTGGCAGATCTAATAGCTGCATAGTACTTCTTTTGCGCCACCCTCAATTCCTTTTTTGCCTCAGGGAGATAGGCTTGTCTCCATATCCGTTCAAGTTTTTTACAGCCTGATTTAAGGTCACGGAGGGAGTGGGAAAACCAGGACTTAGAAGGGGTAGAGCGTAGTCTGCAGACCCGACTAGTTTTTATAGATGCAGCAGTCCCACATTCAATCCATGAGTTGAATGAGCTAACGGCTGACTCAATTTCAGGAGGAAGGGCTGGGCGAGAGGTGACAAGATAGTCAGACAAAATATCTGCGTTAATTTTCTGTGTATGAGCAGCTGGGGGGCTGTTCTCGGCTGGACGTATCAGAGTCCAGGCAAACCTGATCAGCATGTGGTCTGACCAGGTCACTATCTCGGGGCAGGTCATGTCAATGTTAAAATTAGTACAAACCAGATCGAGGACATGTCCACCTGAATGGGTGGGCGCCTCAACCCATTGTTTAAGCTGGGCCATGGCAGGAGTTTCGTTTAAGTGGACCGAATCAGGCAAGTCCGGGTTATCCATATGGATATTAAAATCCCCCAGGAGAAGATATCTGGAGTATCTCAAAACCCGTGGGACTACAATATCCTCCAATGCCCCCAAAAAGTTACCTGCATGGCCTGGTGGTCGGTAGACCAGGGTACCTCCTAAGGTAAAATGAGCCCCGAATGTTAATGAAAAGTGGAACATCTCTGCATCAGCTGGGGGACCCTGAAGGTCATGAGAGAATGCCCATTGTTCTCTAAAAATGTCTGCTATGCCGCCTCCTCTGCCTAAAGGACGATCATTCCTAACAATTTTAAAACCTCGTGGGATAGCTAATTCAACAGCTGGGCCACATGTCTCGTTTAGCCAGGTTTCTGTGATAAAAAGGAGATCTAGCTGATTGTCACTCAATAGTTCAAAAATATCAGCAGTGTGCTTGACCAGTGACCTGGCATTGATCAAGCCAGCTCGGATGCGTGAAGAATCATCAGAATATTGAGTAGGACACTTGAATGTAGGCAGAAAGCGGAATTTGCAAGCATGACACACCCGCGAGGGAGTGTCGGCTACCTCCCATTTATCACTGCATGGGCAGGGGTTGGCTCTTAGTGCCAAGAGGTACTCACGGGAGTAGCGAGTTCTGGTCCTGTAGGGCGTTTGTGGGGCTTCAACCGGGGGGCAGGCGCTGGCCGATAGGAGCAATTTGCATGGCGGAGGGGACTCTGGTGTACGCGCAACGCGAGATACACCGTGTGCTCACCGAACACCACACACAGCTCTACAGAGCTAGAGGAAATGGCCCCTGGCATGTCCTGGAAAGATTCCTGTTCTCTATCCAACTGCCCACGGCTTCGGAGGAACACAAGGAGGCACTCAATAAGCCCCTCTACTTGACACACATGACACTGGCAGAGCTCCACAGGCTTCGCAGACGCTAGAGAGGGCAAATATATGGCACTACCTTCTCAGCACATGCGTGAGGTACACTGATCTGGGTGTTGGCGGGAACCCCATTCATCTGCGAGGAGGTGGTAAAAGACCAGGAGGGCAGGTACACCTTTGTGCATGGGAAGTTAAACGGTGAAATGATACAGTTGGGGTCGATATATGCCCCTAACATAGATCAGCCGTCGTTCTTAGCACAGCTGTCACCGGTTCTGACCCCCTATGAAGGGCTCCCTTGGCTATTGGGCAGGGACTTTATTATGGTACTCGATGTTCATCTGGATAGATCTTTTCCCCCTCTCCACACAACAACGGCTGTGTCAAATGCGCAAGCGCTTGGGGACTGGCTCTCGAACCGGGCACTACAGGACCTGTGGCGCATCCTCCACCCGACCGAACAAATCTACTCCTATTACTCAGCAGTCCATGATCTGCATGTCGGACTGGACAGGCTGGTGGGATCCCAGTCTTTGCTCCCGCTCGTTGCAAAATCAGAATATTTAGGGAGAACACACTCCGATCATAACCCTCTATGGTTCCAGTTCAGTTGGGAAGCAGACCACCCTCCTGTGCCCACATGGCGACTCCAACCGAGCGCGCTGGAGGACCCGGAGTTCCGGTCCTCCCTGGGGACAGCTATTCTCACATACTTCAATATCAATGAAGGGACAGCAAGCAACGCGCTAGTGGAATGGGATGCCCACAAAGTGTCGGTCAGGGGACATTGTCTGGGAGCAATGTAGAACATACGTAAGACGCTATCAACCTCCCTCACACACCTAGAGGCCGAGCTGTTACAGTACGAGCGTGAAGGAGAAGGAGGGGGTAGACATTTTCATCGGCTAGAGGAAATCCACGCTCAACACGCGGAACTTCTGGAGCGTCCAAGATGCGACAACTATGTGTCACACACGGCTCGAACACATGCCAGAGCCGATAGAGCAGGCTGACTACTAGCCTGGCTGCTGCGACAAGAGCGCAGTCACACTCCGATAGGAGCAATTTGCATGGCGGAGGGGACTCTGGTGTACGCGCAACGCGAGATACACCGTGTGCTCACCGAACACCACACACAGCTCTACAGAGCTAGAGGAAATGGCCCCTGGCATGTCCTGGAAAGATTCCTGTTCTCTACCCAACTGCCCACGGCTTCGGAGGAACACAAGGAGGCACTCAATAAGCCCCTCTACTTAGAAGAGATTGGGGAGGCAATCACATCCATGGCATCTGGGAAAATACCAGGGCTGGATGGTCTGCCTGCGGAATATTACAAGGTGTATCGCTAGTCCCTGGCACCATTCCTTCACACGCTATACAGCACAGCACTGGAGGAGGGCACACTACCCCCTTTGATGCGGGAGACGTACCTGGTCTCCCTGCTAAAACCGGACAGAGACTCCACAGCATTAGGATCGTATAGACCCATGGTGGTTGTTAATGTCGACTACAAGATCCTCGCCAAAGTACTGGCAGACAGGTTGGCGTTGGTGGTTCCACTCTTAGTCCACGCTGACCAAAATGGGTTTGTTCCAGCAAGGTGCAAGTCACTGAATCTGCTGAGATATTTCAGGGTGGCGACCGATGCCGCGCGGGAGTGGCCCAGGGTGGGATGTTTCATCCTCGACCTGCAGAAAGCATTTGATTGCTTAGAATGGGGCTACCTGTCGGCTGTGGAATGAGGAATACACTCCAGATATATTGTTTTTGACGGAAACCTGGCTTACTTCTGAGTCCGACCCTGCTGTTGTAGATGCTCTTCCGTCAGGCTTCCAAATCATTCGGCAAGACCGACCGAAAGGGAGAGGAGGAGGTCTGGCAATTATTCATAAGGAACAGTTTTACTGCCAAGTGGCCTCTGAAACCATCCCGGATTGTGAGAGTCTTGCCTTTAACATCGAACTCTCACCCAACAGTTGCTTCTCAGGCACTCTTATTTACCGCCCCCCTGGCCCCCCGAAGCAGTTCCATGAAAACTTACCCTCAAGTGTGGCCGAACGAGTCAGCACCACATCCAATTTTACTTTGCTAGGCGATTTTAACTTTCACTCTGACTCCTCACTAGACCACACAGCCTCCACCCTGGCAGACGATCTAGCAGCCCTGCAACTTACCCAACGTGTCACAACTCCTACTCACGTCAAGGGCCACTTGCTGGACCCTGTTTTCAGCAACTGCTCTGATCTTTTAGCCGGTCCACCAATCCCTCTGCCATGGACAGACCACTTCTTGGTCCCTTTCAGCTGGACCTCGCTCAAACCTTCATCAACTGTACCCACTACTCGGCTCAGGTGAGCCTGGTCCCGTCTCGCGGTTGATAACTGGTCTATCAAACTTGCCAGCATTCAACCGCGTGATCACCAGGATCCTGGCCTAGCCAACCAGGCCTACGTTAACTGGATCACACAAACCCTAGACGCTACACTCCCAATAAGTAAGATTACGCTGAAGCGCCCCCATAAAACTGCCCCTTGGTACACGGAGGCTCTCAGGGACAAGAAACGTCTATGCAGAAGATTGGAAAGACGATGGCGTTTAGACTACTCGGTAGACAATAAAACCCGCTACCGAGAATCTATCAGCGAATACAAAGCCCAAGTAAAAACAGCCCAGGCCACATATTTCTCGAATAGAATACTGCTGGCCAATTCAAAGCCTAAGGAGATTTTTCATATTGTGAAAAAGTTAATGAAACCACCCCTGCCCTGCAGGCCGCAAAATCCACCACCGACTGTAATAACGTTGCTGAGTTCTTCTACCAGAAAGTAAACACTATCTACTCAGCCTTCCCCCTAACAACATCACCCCAGTCCAATCTAATAAACCCCCAGCTCCCCCCCTTTTCTATCTCAATCCACTCTGACTCACTTTCCCCTACTAGACCTTACAACCCTTGAATCCTTAGCGCAGAGAGTCAAATCAGGATCCCCTGACGACCCAGCCCGCCAGACATAATAATGGCTGCCTCTCAGATTACCCTGCCTATAATTAGGGAGGTATTAAATGCATCCATCACCTCCAGCACTGTCCCGACCGTCTGGAAGCAGGCCATGGTCAGATCTTTACTGAAAAAGCCCAATCTAGACCCGACTGACCTGGGTAACTACCGACCCATCTCCCTGCTCCCATGGGTGAGTAAGATCCTGGAAAAATATATAAATCAACAGCTAGTAAACTTTTTAGAAGATCATCACTTACTAGACCCCACCCAGACGGGCTTCAGACCAAAACACGGGACCGAGACCGCCCTCCTCATGGTCACCGAGGAAGCTAGAAAAATCCTGGATCAAGGAGGATCAGTGGCAGTGATCCTCCTTGACCTAAGCGCGGCATTTGATACGGTCAGTCACGACACCTTACTGTACCGTATGCCCTGTGCCGGGATCAAGGATAAAGCCTGGTCGTGGTTTAAGTCCTTCCTAGAGGACAGATCTTTTAGAGTCTTTGAGGGTGAGTCCGTGATCTCCAGCAGACCTCTGAAGTGCGGAGTCCCCCAGGGCTCCTCTCTGAGCCCCGCACTTTTCAACTTATACATGAGGCCACTGGCTGAGGTCGTCCGCCCATTCGGGGTTAAGATCATCTCTTATGCGGACGACACGCAGCTGGTGGTCTCACTGGCGCAGGAGGCCAACCGGCCTGCGCCAGGTGGGCTTAGAGAATGCCTAGAAGAGGTGAAGAGCTGGATGTCCTTATCATCCCTCAAGCTGAACGGGGACAAAACGGAGCTGATGCTCCTAGGCCCCCCGGATATCTGCCTCCCCGACTCTTTGTGGCCCTCATGTTTGGGTCTCCTTCCAACTCCCAAAGACAATATTAAGAGCCTCGGAGTTTGGTTGGACAGACCCCTATCTTTCAACGTTCAGGCCACAAAACTTTCAGCCACCTGTTTTGGCATCATGAGGATGTTAAAGAAAATCTTCCCCCTCCTTCCCATGGAAGCCAAACAGGTGGCTATACAGGGGCTAATACAGTCACGCCTTGATTTTAACAATGTGCTCTATCTCGGCGCCCCAGAGTACACCCTGCACAGGCTGCAGACAGTGCAGAACTGCGCAGCCCGCTTACTGCTTGAGATCCCTCGCAGACAATCAGTGAGGGCTGGACTGGTCAGCCTTCATTGGCTACCGGTTCACCAGAGAATTCTTTTTAAGGCAATGTGTATTGCCCATCAAGCTTTCTGGGACACAGGCCCTAGCATTACCCGCGACCTAGTCACTCACTACACTCCCAACAGAAGTCTTCGCTCCAGCCAGACCTTTCTAGCAGTAGCACCTAGAATAAAAAGATCCAGATCTGGCGGCAGGTCGTTCGCCCACAATGCCTCCAGGACCTGGAACACCCTGCCACTGCACCTCAGAGCCAATCCCAATCTCTCTGCGTTTCGCAAGCAGCTAAAGACCTTCCTTTTTAACTTACCCCTTTAACTTCAGCTAACCTCCTTTACAGCCCTTGGTAGGTTCTGGTTATTTTTAGCGCTTGGACGCCTCCGGGCAGCAATTCGCGCTCTACAAATCTACATCTAATCTAATCTGTGCTGCTGAGATACCGGTTGGACATGGGGTTCCTCCAAATGGTTGACCTGCTGTACAAAAACCCCACAGACCAAGTACGGTTGGGCCCGTACGTTTCTGAGGCCATACCAGTGGGTAGGGGCACCAGGCAAGGGTGTCCCTTGTCCCCGCTGCTGTTCGCACTGACTATCGAGCCCCTAGCTGCGGCTATGCGTGCAACACTGGGGGATGGTATGCCGCGGGGGGACGCAGTCCATCAAGTGTCGCTGTACGTGTACGATCTGTTTGTGTATGTGAAAGATATTGGAAATATACCTGGACAGCTCAAAGTACTGCTGCAGACATTCGCCACTATTTTGGGTCTTCGAGTAAATGCGGGTAAATCCTGCCTCTACGCATTTGGTGAGGGAAAACTTGACCCGGTGTACACCCTTAATGGCACACGAGTACAGTGGAAGGAGGGTACCTTCCGCTACTTGGGGATAGAGATCTACCGCCAACCAGTGGACCAGTTTGACGGGAACCTGGGAAGGGCAGTAACGGCGCTTAGATCGCAGGTGCGATTCTGGAACACGCTACCGCTGACATTTACGGGCAGGGTAGCGCTTGCCAAAATGGTCATGCTCCTTCACCTCCTTTATTATTTCATCAATTTACCCCTGTTTATCCCTGCGACCTTCTTTGCCACACTCACTAAACTGTTAAGGGACTTCCTTTGGGGCACCGCTCGGCATAGGCTAGCATTGGTGAAGTTATATTTGCCGACGGATAAGGGAGGCCTGGTCGCACCTTGTTTCGAACACTACTACCTTGCCACCCAATTGCAGTGGGTAGCCCGCTGGCTAGCAGACAGGGGTAGAGAGGACACGGCCACACTACTACCGGAATACTCGCTGGAGCGCATTACAAGACTCTTTCACCCTGCCGCTGTTGTCGCGCTGCCGACGCCACCCCAATTGGCAGTGGCATAGAAATGTTATTCTAGGACTCTGTATCTCACCAAGGCTGTCATCCCATATGCACCGCAATACCACTGGAAGGATCCCCCTGAGGAGAGGGGGTACTCACAGCCTCTACAATCGCAGAATGGCGGGAAGCTGATGTCCACACTCTCGGGGATCTATATCGGGATGGTGCGCTCAACACGCGGAACTTCTGGAGCATCCGAGATGCCACAACTATGCGGCACACACGGCTCGAACACATGCCAGAGCCGATAGAGCGGGCCGCCTACTAGCCTGGCAGATGCGACAAGAGGGCAGTCACACTCCGATAGGAGCAATTTGCATGGCGGAGGTGACTCTGGTGCATGCGCAACGCGAGATACACCGTGTGCTCACCGAACACCACGCACAGCTCTAAAGAGCTAGAGGAAATGGCCCCTGGCATGTCCTGGAAAGATTCCTGTTCTCTATCCAACTGCCCTCGGCTTCGAAGGAACACAAGGAAGCACTCAATAAGCCCCTCTCCTTAGAAGAGATTGGGGAGGCGATCACATCCATGGCATCTGGGAAAATACCAGGGCTGGATGGTCTGCCTGCGGAATATTACAAGGTGTATCGCTAGTCCCTGGCACCATTCCTTCACACGCTATACAGCACAGCACTGGAGGAGGGCACACTACCCCCTTTGATGCGGGAGGCATACCTGGTCTCCCTGCTAAAACCGGACAGAGACTCCACAGCATTAGGATCGTATAGACCCATGGCGGTTGTTAATGTCGACTACAAGATCCTCGCCAAAGTACTGGCAGACAAGTTGGCGTTGGTAGTTCCACACTTAGTCCAGGCTGACCAAAATGGGTTTGTTCGAGCAAGGTGCAAGTCACTGAATCTGCTGAGATATTTCAGGGTGGCGACCGATGCCGCGCAGGAGTGGCCCAGGGTGGGATATCTCATCCTCGAACTGGAGAAAGCATTTGATTGCTTAGAATGGGGCTACCTGTCGGCTGTGCTGCTGAGATACCGGTTGGACATGGGGTTCCTCCAAATGGTTGACCTGCTGTACAAAAACCCCACAGACCAAGTACGGTTGGGCCCGTACATTTCTGAGGCCATTAAGTGGTTATAGGCACCAGGCAATGGTGTCCCTTGTCCCCGCTGCTGTTCGCACTGACTATCGAGCCCCTAGCTGCGGCTATGCGTGCAACACTGGGGGATGGTATACCGCGGGGGGACGCGGTCCATCAAGTGTCGCTCTACGCGGACGATCTGTTTGTGTATGTGAAAGATATTGGAAATATACCTGGACAGCTCAAAGTACTGCTGCAGACCTTCGCCACTATTTTGGGTCTTCGAGTAAATGCGGGTAAATCCTGCCTCTACGCATTTGGTGAGGGAAATCTTGACCCGGGGTACACCCTTAATGGCACACGAGTACAGTGGAAGGAGGGTACCTTCCGCTACTTGGAGATACAGATCTACCGCCAACCAGTGGACCTGTTTGACGGGAACCTGGGAAGGGCAATAACGGCGCTTAGATCGCAGGTGCGATTCAGGAACACGCTACCGCTGACATTTACGGGCAGGGTAGCGCTTGCCAAAATGGTCATGCTCCCTCGCCTCCTTTATTATTTCATCAATTTACCCCTGTTTATCCCTGCCGCCTTCTTTGCCACACTCACTAAACTGTTAAGGGACTTCCTTTGGGGCACCGCTCGGCATAGGCTAGCATTGGTGAAGTTATATTTGCCGACGGATAAGGGAGGCCTGGCCTCGCCTTGTTTCGAACACTACTACCTTGCCACCCAATTGCAGTGGGTAGCCCGCTGGCTAGCAGACAGGGGTAGAGAGGACATGGCCACACTACTACCGCAATACTCGCTGGAGCGCATTACAAGACTCTTTCACCCTGCCGCTGTTGTCGCGCTGCCGACGCCACCCCTATTGGCAGTGGCATAGAAATGTTATTCTAGGACTCTGTATCTCACCAAGGCTGTCATCCCATATGCGCCGCAATACCACTGGAAGGATCCCCCAGAGGAGAGGGGGTACTCACAGCCTCTACAATCGCAGAATGGCGGGAAGCTGATGTCCACACTCTCAGGGATCTATATCGGGATGGTGCGCTCAACACGCGGAACTTCTGGAGCATCCGAGATGCCACAACTATGCGGCACACACGGCTCAAACACATGCCAGAGCCGATAGAGCGGGCCGCCTACTAGCCTGGCTGATGCGACAAGAGGGCAGTCACACTCCGATAGGAGCAATTTGCATGGCAGAGGGGACTCTGGTGCACGCGCAACGCAAGATACACCGTGCGCTCACCGAACACCAAACACAGCTCTACAGAGCTAGAGGAAATGGCCCCTGGCATGTCCTGGAAAGATTCCTGTTCTCTATCCAACTGCCCATGGCTTCGGAGGAACACAAGGAAGACTCAATAAGCCCCTCTCCTTAGGAGAGATTGGGGAGGCGATCACATCCATGGCATCTGGGAAAATACCAGGGCTGGATGGTCTGCCTGCGGAATATTACAAGGTGTATCGCTAGTCCCTGGCACCATTCCTTCACACGCTATACAGCTCAGCGCTGGAGGAGGGCACACTACCCCCTTTGATGCGGGAGGCGTACCTGGTCTCCCTGCTAAAACCGGACAGAGACTCCACAGCATTAGGATCGTATAGACCCATGGCGGTTGTTAATGTCGACTACAAGATCCTCGCCAAAGTACTGGCAGACAGGTTGGAGTTGGTGGTTCCACACTTAGTCCAGGCTGACCAAAATGGGTTTGTTCCAGCGAGGTGCACGTCACTGAATCTGCTGAGATATTTCAGGGTGGCGACCGATGCCGCGCAGGAGTGGCCCAGGGTGGGATGTCTCATCCTCGAACTGGAGAACGCATTTGATTGCTTAGAATGGGGCTACCTGTCGGCTGTGCTGCTGAGATACCGGTTGGACATGGGGTTCCTCCAAATGGTTGACCTGCTGTACAAAAACCCCACAGACCAAGTACGGTTGGGCCCGTACATTTCTGAGGCCATTAAGTGGTTATAGGCACCAGGCAATGGTGTCCCTTGTCCCCGCTGCTGTTCGCACTGACTATCGAGCCCCTAGCTGCGGCTATGCGTGCAACACTGGGGGATGGTATACCGCGGGGGGACGCGGTCCATCAAGTGTCGCTCTACGCGGACGATCTGTTTGTGTATGTGAAAGATATTGGAAATATACCTGGACAGCTCAAAGTACTGCTGCAGACCTTCGCCACTATTTTGGGTCTTCGAGTAAATGCGGGTAAATCCTGCCTCTACGCATTTGGTGAGGGAAATCTTGACCCGGGGTACACCCTTAATGGCACACGAGTACAGTGGAAGGAGGGTACCTTCCGCTACTTGGAGATACAGATCTACCGCCAACCAGTGGACCTGTTTGACGGGAACCTGGGAAGGGCAATAACGGCGCTTAGATCGCAGGTGCGATTCAGGAACACGCTACCGCTGACATTTACGGGCAGGGTAGCGCTTGCCAAAATGGTCATGCTCCCTCGCCTCCTTTATTATTTCATCAATTTACCCCTGTTTATCCCTGCCGCCTTCTTTGCCACACTCACTAAACTGTTAAGGGACTTCCTTTGGGGCACCGCTCGGCATAGGCTAGCATTGGTGAAGTTATATTTGCCGACGGATAAGGGAGGCCTGGCCTCGCCTTGTTTCGAACACTACTACCTTGCCACCCAATTGCAGTGGGTAGCCCGCTGGCTAGCAGACAGGGGTAGAGAGGACATGGCCACACTACTACCGCAATACTCGCTGGAGCGCATTACAAGACTCTTTCACCCTGCCGCTGTTGTCGCGCTGCCGACGCCACCCCTATTGGCAGTGGCATAGAAATGTTATTCTAGGACTCTGTATCTCACCAAGGCTGTCATCCCATATGCGCCGCAATACCACTGGAAGGATCCCCCAGAGGAGAGGGGGTACTCACAGCCTCTACAATCGCAGAATGGCGGGAAGCTGATGTCCACACTCTCAGGGATCTATATCGGGATGGTGCGCTCAACACGCGGAACTTCTGGAGCATCCGAGATGCCACAACTATGCGGCACACATGGCTCAAACACATGCCAGAGCCGATAGAGCGGGCCGCCTACTAGCCTGGCTGATGCGACAAGAGGGCAGTCACACTCCGATAGGAGCAATTTGCATGGCAGAGGGGACTCTGGTGCACGCGCAACGCAAGATACACCGTGCGCTCACCGAACACCAAACACAGCTCTACAGAGCTAGAGGAAATGGCCCCTGGCATGTCCTGGAAAGATTCCTGTTCTCTATCCAACTGCCCATGGCTTCGGAGGAACACAAGGAAGACTCAATAAGCCCCTCTCCTTAGGAGAGATTGGGGAGGCGATCACATCCATGGCATCTGGGAAAATACCAGGGCTGGATGGTCTGCCTGCGGAATATTACAAGGTGTATCGCTAGTCCCTGGCACCATTCCTTCACACGCTATACAGCTCAGCGCTGGAGGAGGGCACACTACCCCCTTTGATGCGGGAGGCGTACCTGGTCTCCCTGCTAAAACCGGACAGAGACTCCACAGCATTAGGATCGTATAGACCCATGGCGGTTGTTAATGTCGACTACAAGATCCTCGCCAAAGTACTGGCAGACAGGTTGGAGTTGGTGGTTCCACACTTAGTCCAGGCTGACCAAAATGGGTTTGTTCCAGCGAGGTGCACGTCACTGAATCTGCTGAGATATTTCAGGGTGGCGACCGATGCCGCGCAGGAGTGGCCCAGGGTGGGATGTCTCATCCTCGAACTGGAGAACGCATTTGATTGCTTAGAATGGGGCTACCTGTCGTCTGTGCTGCTGAGATACCGGTTGGACATGGGGTTCCTCCAAATGGTTGACCTGCTGTACAAAAACCCCACAGACCAAACACGGTTGGGCCCGTACGTTTCTGAGGCCATTAAGAGGGTAGAGGCACCAGGCAATTGTGTCCCTTGTCCCCGCTGCTGTTCGCACTGACTATCGAGCCCCTAGCTGCGGCTATGCATGCAACACTGGGGGATGGTATACCGCGGGGGGACGCGGTCCATCAAGTGTCGCTCTACGCGGACGATCTGTTTGTGTATGTGAAAGACCCCTATTGGCAGTGGCATAGAAATGTTATTCTAGGACTCTGTATCTCACCAAGGCTGTCATCCCATATGCACCGCACACCGCAATACCACTGGAAGGATCCCCCAGAGGAGAGGGGGTAATCACAGCCTCTATAATCGCAGAATGGCGGGAAGCTGATGTCCACACTCTCGGGGATCTATAACGGGATGGTGCGCTCATACCAATACGAGTCCCTAGTGGACGAGGAAGGGCTTCCGTCTGGGCGGTTTTTAGCAGACCGCTCACTAATAGCGAAACTGACTGCCAAATGGGGGATATGACAATGGAGCCCAGCCAACACCTAACCATACAGTATTTGCATGTTGTGGGAAGAGGCAGACACCTCGTTCACTGGTTTGCGGCGTGGCTACGGACACATACGGCCTACAGCCTAGACCCACTCCACCGCAAATGGGAGCTGGATCGGGGGCAACAATTGGGGATAAGGAATGGGAAAGAATACTAAAAAGCCCTGTGCGTATACCCAGAAACATGTGATTCCGCCAAATTCAGTTATTCATTGTCCATAGGGCATATCTTACACCTGAACTGATCAACAGGTACTTCCAACATAATGATACGTTGTGCCCCAGGTGTAGCGAGCAGGGGGCAGGATTGCTACACATGTTATGGAGTTGCCCTAGGCTCGATACATACTGGCGCACAATTAGTGGGCTGTTGTAGGGTTGCACAGGCCGCACCATAACGTTTGAATGGCCCTAACACCTGCTACACCACTTCAGAAGGACCCCTAAGGACAAGGTGACGTCCCGGTTCCTAGATCTGGGAATCGTGGTTGCGAAACGCCTTCTTACGAAGAGATTGAAAGCGTAGGACCCGCCGAACAGGCGGACGTGGAGCTATTCGCATCAAGCGTGGGCCAAAGCAGAGGGAATTGCCATTCGAAGGGAGGAAAAACTGGGGCTGAGGAAGGTATCCATAGCAGCTCACTGGGGGCAGATGCTTTCCGCGTTTCAGCAGGTTTAGAGGGAGGGACCAGGGAGTCAACCAGAGGGAGCGGGAAATGAGCACACGCGTGGAGACACGCCTTCCACCAGTGCGCCGTCGTGATATTCCCGTAAAGCTTTACCCTTAGCCGAATTCCTGTACACGTGTAGTCACCGCTAATGCGCAGTCACACTCACAAAACACATATAGGATACCGGGGTCAGGATGTGGGGTGGGGAGGGGGTGAGGAAGTTCAATGTATATACACTGATTCATGCTGCCACTGTTATAGTTCCATCATTATTACATAGACCATCTGTTTATATGCCCAGGGTAAATGACCGAGACAGAGCTATATACGGTTGGCATGATGTAAATGCATTGCTGTCGAACTGTAACTTCAGTGCTTGTAACACGACTTTCAGTTCCAAGCCAGCCTCGCTCCTGCGTGAGCGCTTTTCTTAACGATTGCGGTACATTCAGTTTGCATGTAAATCCAGTGTTGCTATATATACATCATTTGGCAACTAGCCGCATGCATGACTGTACGTTTTCAAGTAAGTTGCCTGTCATGACTAAGTGGAACCTAAAATCAATAAAAACAGATTTGGTAAAAAAAAAAAAAAAGCTACTAAAATGATTGCATGGTTAGAAAAGCGGGACAAAGAGAGGAACTGGGTGGTGGAAATACAAGACAGCGACTGGAACATACACTCAAAGGGAGAAGACATAGCATGAGTATTCGTCGACTATTACGGGGGGCTTTATGAATCGACGAGAATGAGATCGGCACCAAGGCTGTAGTGAACTGCTAGCGGAAATGCACCTACCAGTACTGGCAGAAGAGGACAGGGACGCTATAGACCGGGAGATAACATACCGTATTTTCTGCCGTATAAGACTACTTTTTAACCCTTGAAAATCTTTTCAAAAGTCGGGGGTCGTCTTATACGCCGGGGTCATTTTATGAGCAGGCGAATATAGCCCAAACCCTATATTTTAAAGGAAAAGTAGGGGGGTCGTCTTATACGCCCAGTCGCCTTATACGCCAGAAAATACGGTAGGAGGAAATAGTGGGGGCCATACATGACCTGCAGGCAGGAAAAGCACCGCGGCCCACAGGCTACCGGTAGAACTATTCAAATGTACAACAACCACCGTAGCCCCATACTTTTTGGCCATGTTTAATGAGGCGAGGGACTGTGGTTCACTAACGCGGTACCAGCGAACAGAGACAATAGTTTTAATTCCCAAGGCCGGCAAACCGGCAAACCAGTGCGGCTCATATAGGTCAATCTCGCTGTTAAATTTAGAAGCTAAAATCCTAGCGAAGGTGTTGGTGAATAGACTACAGGTTCCCATTCTGACGTTGATACACCCGGATCAGTCGGGCTTCATGCCCCGCCGAAGTACCAGACTCAACCTACACCAATTGTATGGGGTAATGCATTTGGTGAGGACTAACTCGGGGGTGGAGGCGGCCCTATTGTCACTAGACGCCCGCATGGCGTTTGATAGTATGGAATGGAATTATCTGTTCGAGGTCTTGAAGCGACTTGGCTTCGGGCCTGGGTTTATTTCCTGGAACCCGTTACTATATACGCAACCTATGGCGAGAGTCCATGTTAATAGCTTGTGTCCGGTTCTTTTACAATAAAAGAAGGGCACAAGGCAGGGGTGTCCCATCTCGCTGATATTGTTGATATTAGCGCTCGAACCCATGGCAGCATGGGAGAGAGGAAACCCGATTATTTTGAGCATTAGCAGGGGTGAGCAATGGGAGCAAAGGATATCTTTGTATGCTGACGATGTTCTTCTGTACGCGACAAGACCGCAATTCCCGATTAATAGGTTGCTACAGATCATTAGGCTTTTTGAGGGCTACGCGGGGTATCAGATTAATTGGGCTAAGTTTTAAATACCTGGGTATACAGATTGAAAAAACAGACGCAGCGTTCCTGGCAAGGAACCTAAAACCACAGCTTGATTGGTTTAAAAGTGATGTCATGCATTGGAGGAAGCTGCCAATCTCCGTGAGAGGAACTGCGGTTCTCTTCAAGAAGATGTCCCTGCACCAGATTTTGTACATCATACAGAATACCCCCTGTCACATACCAGAAAAATTCTTTAGGGACATAGACAGCGAGTTAAGGATGCTGCTTTGGGACGGGGGGTGGGAATCGCACTGGCCAAATTGCAG
Source organism: Lissotriton helveticus (assembly GCF_964261635.1). Classification (NCBI taxonomy): domain Eukaryota; kingdom Metazoa; phylum Chordata; class Amphibia; order Caudata; family Salamandridae; genus Lissotriton; species Lissotriton helveticus. The sequence goes on along the minus strand of NC_136057.1, from coordinate 1,088,707,441 downwards.
AAAGGGTTGTAAGAGGGAGGGTTAGCTATCCCGGATCTCCAAAAGTATTATTGGGCACCTCACAACTCATGGTCATTAACGATTGGGCCTTTGGAGATAGGAATGATCCGGCAAATAGAGTTGATCACTGGCCGATGGGGGATGGAGGTTACTTGTGGGTATTATACAATAGAGAGTGTCCGGACGGGCTGCCCCAGCACACGTGAATGGTACAGATGGCATGGACTAAGGCTACTCGATTACTGGAATGGGCTGGAAGGCTGTCGGAGCAAACTCCTCTATAGACCAGTGATATGCTTCGTGAGGTGGGTCGACCGCAGGGTTTCGCAAAATGGAAAATGATAGACGTACATTTAGGGGATGTGAGACGATGACAGGCACTGATGATGTTTTCAGAGCTACAGGCAGAATTTCAGTTGGCACCTGCAGAGCACTATAAGTATTTGCAATGAAAACATGCGCTGGGCAGCCATCTTAAATATGGAGATCAGCTCCCTGAATATAGTCCACTAGAAGACAGATTATTACTGGATCCAACCCCGGAGAAGGCATTGTCTTGTTATCAATAACTCACCGGAACTATTAACTAAGGTCAGAGTAGCATGGGAATTCGAAGTGGGACTGTTGGAAGATGATGACTGGATAGAGGCTGTACAGAGTCCCCGAGAGGTAGCAAACAGGGCACGATTTAGATTAGTCCAATTGCAGATATTGCATAGGTCCTACTACACCAGCACACTCATGTGTAAGTTAGGGTGCATCCCAACGGAAGAGTGTCAGATGGGGTGTACTCAGAGGGGAGCATTTTTTCATATATTGTGGGACTGCCCGATCATACAGAAATATTGGAGGAAAGTGGTCGAAATTATGTCAGGGGTGTTGAAACAAGAAGACCCCCTCGATGCCAGGTGGCATATACTGAGTGTGTCGGGCGAATTGTCCTGGCCTAAATATCAAAGAATATGGCTACAAGTGGCAGAAATGGTGGCCATAAGTAGCATTACCGGGCATGGGGGCGGTCCAGCCACCTAAAGTCTCCCAGTGGGAAAAAGATATGGACTGATGCTGTGGGGCCAAAAAACCAATTTACGAGAGCCGGGGATGCCCGAAGAAAAGGGACAACATTTGGCAACAGTGGGAGGATTATAAGGGGTCTGGGGGGGTATCGATTAGTTATTTCAGGAGAGGCAGGGAGAGGGGAGATCCGCAAGCTAGAATTAGGAGGAACTACTAGTGTCATGAAATGTTTTGTACAGCAGACTTTGTAAAACATTGAAATTGTATGTAACTCAATTTATGAACAAAATCGTATTTATGCCAGCTGATTATTGTTTAACAAAAATTTTTTTTTTTTAAATCTGATGAATAGCACATCAATTACCAGACTATTTGAAATAAGGGCCCTAGTAGCTTGCAGGAGTGACAGGAGCCTTAGTATCTTCGCGAGGAGGTTTATGCAGACTATCCGTATTTCAAGGACATTTATTCATCTGTGAACAACTCAATATGACATGGATTATCTATAGTTATGTTATGTTATTATTTATAAAGCGCGGCAATTACCCGAAGTTGTCCTGGCGTTGAACTACTATTTCTCTGAGATCAGGTAAAGCGATCAGGGTTAATGAGTAAAAAGCCAGGTTATGAGGCCTCTCTGAAAGGTGAGTAGGTCTGTGGCATTTCTCAAAAAGGGGAGAAGCTAATTCCAAGCTTTGGCTGTGCATACCATAAAGCTTCTCCCTTCCCTTGTGGATTTTTTGACGAGTGACACAGTCACCAGCTTGGCTCCTCCGGAGCGTAGGGTTCTACCCTGTGTTTACCATTGCATTTTCCGTTTTAGGAAATCTGGGCCTATCCCGTGGAGTGCCTTAAATACAGTACTAAGAATCACATATCTGTCTGGATAATTGAGGAGGGAAGTATATTAATAACATTTTTGGAGCCCTAAAGGGGTCTAAAGGTGATATGGACAAAACAGTGAGGAAGTTGAATTCTGGGCCAAAGGTGAATGGAGAGACTTTCAGCAGAAGGTGTAAGGGTGACAGGATCTGATTGGAGTCATAGAGAAAAAGATTGACAATCCAAAAATAAACTAATGAATAAGTCAGTTTGTAACTAGAAAATTAATTTTGAAAAGTTTACCTTCTCCCCACCCCATTATTGCACGTGAAATAACTTGCCTTGGGTATCAATTGCCATGAAAATATAGGTTAGGTGATATTACGTACAGTTTTATCAAACGTTTCTAGAATTTTTTATGTTTCCATTTTTGTTCCATTTTGCTGTTGTTATCTTGGAACTTTAGTGTTTGTTTTGATTGTGTGCAACTTTGTATAGATTTGATATTTAAATAGATATGTTTATGTATAGATATGTTTAATACGATTGTAATGAGTCTGTTCATAATGTCTGGCAAAGATGACCTCAAGAGCAGGGTGTTGATTGGACTTTGTGTATTGTCCTGGTTTGAAACGTTGCAATAAAGAACATGATTGGCTAGACTTTCAGGCGGACAAGTGTGAGAACATGTTACCACTTAAGCTTTGGGAAGTATGTAAATGTAAATGTAGTTGAGCTTATATAGCGCACAGCTACCCGCAGTGGGTTTCCCGGCGCTTGCTTAGGGAACCCTTCCTGGTATTCCCCTGTGAGATAGCAGGGTATCCACAAGGTGAAAGTCAGGCATCCCGCCATGAGGGGCCGTTGTGGAGATTAAGCAAGCTATTGCCCAGAGTCGCAGAGTGTGAACCCGTGAGTCGAGGAGGCACTGGGGCGAGAATTATCGAGTCCGTGGAATTTTTAGCCCAATACCCGCCGAGGCGGGGAATTGAACCCTGGTCCAGGACCGATCTCAGCTTCTGGGTCTGCTGCCTCTAACCCCTGAGCCACACTTCTCCAGTATAGTAGAACGCAATTCGAGAAAATCCAACATGAATTCCTATTGGTTAAGAAATTTGTTTAAATAGTGGTAGTGATTTTTCTATGTCATTCATATCCTGACTTCGGAAGATGGAGGGTACTGCCTGACCTGTGAAATTGGAAATATAAGTGTCCATGATATTGGGTCCCTTTGGAGGGTAAGGGTCCTTGGGCGGGAGGAATTGTAATACTGCAGCATTTTGATAACTATGATTGCTGCTTTAGTTTCTTAATTGGAGTTTGTATGAACTGGTAATCTATAATAATGTGAGGAAACGTAAAAGAACTATGATATATGTTACATTTTTATTTTTGATCCTTAGATGCCAAGGAGGAGATCATTTGCCTTGTGATGAAGGAGGACTAAAATTATACACTCTGAACTATACTCACACTGAGAGTCATAAATATAGATTTTGATGTAAGTAACTAGGCTATATAGACATAATCACTTAGGAGACCAACATGATCTATGGAGTTATCATTGCAGATTATTATTTATGTTTCCTTATAGACTACCATCTGAGATATCTTTATGTCCAGCGCCGGGCAGTTCGATTGAAGATGTACCAGGATTTCGATGACAAATTAGAAATCAGTGTCTAGGTGGTACAGAGGTAAATCTTTTCCGTTGAACAATATAGGTGATCAATTTTTAAAATGACTGTCTTATTGTTAAAAAATTGAATGATGCATCCGGATTGCTGATGTATATACAGACTTACAACAGTTGTAAATAGTGATATCTAATTGGGTGTAAATATATATTAGGCTCTTTTTTCTTGCAATGGATATGCACTTGTTCTTTGTTTTCTTCACTTGACAAATAAGGTGTATGATGACTTGGGTGTTATGATTTGTATTTTTGATAAGCATTATACCAATTTTTGTAAATGTTTAATCTTTTTAGCCCTGTTAAAGTCCGTTTGGATGAAACAATTTGGCTGGACTGAATAATTATCTGTGTCTTCAAAAGAATAGAAATAAATCAAGAAATGTTTCATCAAGACTACGTGACTTCGTTGTATTACTAATTGTGATTCCCGTATATGCGGGCTGGGTTGTATGGACATATTGTAAAGACCGCTAGTTGTTACATATAACAACGCTCTTGTCTTATGTTAATCTATTTTTCGAAATTGGTATGGGATTTCTCTTGTGTTGTGTCTCCCTTTATTGCAATGTGAAATGCTGAATAAATACTTTGTACATCACCTCTAAGTTTAGCCTAACTGCTCTGTGCCAAGTTACCTGGGGCCTCCTTTATGAGGCCTTGCGTGAGTTTTGCGCTTCCGATGCGTCACTTTTTGTGACGCATCGGCAGCGTAAAACATGCCCCCTGATGCGCACTATTTACAAAGTGACGCATCTAAGCAGATGCGTCACTTTGTAAACCCCTGCGCTACATTATACCTGCGTCAGGTATAATGTATGCAGAGGGGGCGTTCACCCGCAAAAAGCCTCGTAATAGTGACGCAGTGAAATATATGAGATTTCACTGCGTCACTTTTAGGATGCTGTTGCGTCAAAATCTTGCGCCTGCCTCACAGCAGGCGTAAGACTGACGCAAGCCCATTCACATGGGGCTTTCCCCATGTGAAAGGACGCATTGCTGGAGTTGCGTCACTTTTGTGACACACTCCAGCAATGCGTCACTTTTGCGCCTACAGATACGTCAGAAATACTGACGTATCTGTAACTCCTTGCGACATGATGCGTCATGTTATAAATATGACGCATCAATCATGTCGCAGGGAGAGCGCAGTGAAAAGTGACGCATCGCTGTTTTCACGCAGCGATGCGTCACTTTTCATAAATGAGGCCCCAGAGGTTTAACCACAAGTTCATTTGGGGTTTGCTCGTGACTTCACTCTGACAAGGACTGTGGTTGCTGTTTCAGTAGGGCATCATCCCTCTGTCAACCAGTAGCCCAGCTTGTTACAATATGGATTTTATCCTCACAGTACTTTAGGTACGACTTCCGTGCCAAAGGTATTGTGGTTTTTATAAATGCAGTAAATTAGCAATGCATAAGGTATTGCTCCTTTTTACAAGCAGGACTATATAAAAGTAAAAAGTAAGTGTAATTCCAATTTGGAACAGTGGACTTTTGCTGAGGCTTTTAAAAAGCTTCTTTTCAAACTAACTTATTGCTTAATGAACTGTGTTCCAATTACTGGTATCCATCGCATTTAAACTCTAATGTTGTGTAAATAATGGCGCGTTTTGGCTGTATTACTCTTTGTTAGGCATCTAAGTATTTCTGCTGGATAATATGACCTGGTTGTCTAAGGGAGGTAAAAAAAAGAAGCAAAACAAAATCTTTGTTCTAAAGATCAATTGAAGCAGACATAGATAACATTTACTTTAGTGATGCTGTCTTCACATAAGATAACATCCTGGCAATTTGTAAGTACAAAATATTTTATTTCACAGGCTTTCCTGAAGTTCCATTGACTTTTTTTGCAGCGTGAGCAAATTAATTCGGAACTTCTTGATAGTCATCGTTTTTTTAGCCCTTCTTTTACTTTATACACTAATTACAGTGACTTCAAATTGCTACACCAATGTCTCCATTATTTTCTTCCCTTCTATACTGTGTCAAAATGGCTCATTATCACATCAAAAAAATCTCTATTCAACAAACCCAGAAAGTATGTAAAAAAGATGTAAGGGGAAACATCAAGGGAAAAATATTCTAAAGACTAACTTTGAAAAGTCTGCATAATTAGACGAGGAAAGCTTTTCCGGTCTGGCCTTCACTGGTTACAGTTTTCATTAAATGGAGACATTCTACTGATAAGCTGTTTGTTCACAAAATGAACAGATTGTTCAATATGTTCAATATTTTTCTAAAAGTAACGTGAAGCGTTCATCCACTTATTATGGTGTCAACTGCTCGTTTGCACAACCTGTTGAATCAACAAAAGTGAGATGCATGCATTATTCAAATGGCAGTGGATGGGTCTGCTCGCGAGTGACGCATTTGCGAACACAAAACCAAAATTCATATTCAAGGTGTGATTGATATTCTGAAAGAAGTTAAATACTTTACAAATTAAAGAGGTCTCTAAAAGTTTTCGTGCATTTCTGACTTTTATCAAAAAAACTGCAAGAATCCCCCTGTGCTGCAAGTGATTTACATGTACTATTGAACTGGCACAGGAATAAGAATAATATAATTGTTAGCATTTCCAGACTTCTGGGCAGTGGGAGCACGAAAAACACCTCTCAATGTACTACTATATTGGCATATTTGATGTCTTTGTAAGTGTGTTGTAAAACCACACAAACATAGTGCACATGGTGTTAAAATAGGACAATACGATGTCGATGTGCACCATGATATATGTACATATAAAAACAAACAACTCTCCGTTGTTGAATTTACCCAATGTGACCTCCCCCCACCACCTTGAGTCAGAAATACGTGGGTAGGTAGGCCTTGCATCCTAGGGCTGTAGCAACTGAAGCCCCAACAAAACACGTTTGGCAAGAGGCAGGGGTGTAACACAGGCTCCACAATCCCCATGGTGCGGGGGGCCAAGCTCCAGGGGGCCCCCTCAGCTCATCACTGTGACAGGAGAGCTCCTGATTGAGCCCAGAGGGGGCCCCTCTATGTACCTTGCAGGGAGGTCCCCTCAAGTTTCGTTACAGCAGTGGCCAGAGGGGTGTGCCTTCTAAAAACACCATGAAGTCAGATGGCACACTAAGATAGGAACAAACAGTCATTCAGAATACAGCATGCGCATTAAATGCAGTGATCACATGTTCTTCATGCCGGACATCTGGACACATGCCAACTGGCCCTGCAGTATATGCACAAAAGGATGAGGCCCATCTGCACTTTGTATCAAACTCCTGATTTATGGCCCTGTTACTAGGCCCAAATTTCTGTTGCCAAAGGAATGCATAAATCATTGTTGAAGCTTCATGTAAAGTAAAAAATAAAAGCCAAAACCAATGTGCTTTGAGAAAGTCTTCAGACCCTGATCTCCCAGCTGCTGCATTTAATTAAACAACTGTTCATGTTTTGCCAAACGCCTCTTGTCTTTCATTTTTTCAAAGGCAAATTCATATTTGAACAACAAAGGCATACAAACAAAGAACCAACTATGGACCACAGCATGATCTTTTGCCACCCGCAATTGAGGTTAAAACATGATAAATGGACTGACAGGAAACCCTGTAACACTAAAGACTAATCGACTATGCTAAAAGAAATGTCAACACAACTCAATTTGGTATTTTTAGGCCAAGCTCTAAGAATAAACAAGTTAATGGTAAGGGTGCATGGCGCCCTAAAAAGCCCAGGTCCATAGTCATTTACCACACAGAAGTCATGATAATATCCAATCCTCAGTGGTAACAGAGACACCAAAGTGCTGTCACTGCAAAAACTACTGACTGCTTTACATTGACAAAGTCTGACCAGTATTTTCCAGCTCATGTCTGTTGCTAGGGCTAGGAATCGTATAAAAATTCATTGTTGTTACTAAGTACTGATGTAAGAAAGTGGGTTGTTGGTTCTCAAGCAACAACCACAATTCTTCTCAGGGTGAAGTCACAAGTGGAGTGGTGTGGCTCACTGGTTAGAGGCGGCAGACCCGGGAGCAGAAGTCGGCCCGGGACCGGGGTTCAATTCCCGACGCGGCAGGGTCGTGGACCAGGGTCAGCGGACTCGACAATTCTCGCCTTGGCGCCTACTCTAACCTGGGGTCCCACTTGGCAACTCTGGGCATTAGCTTGCCTAATCTCCACAACGGCCCCATCAACGCTGGGGATGCCTGGCTCCACCTTGGGGATTCCCAGTAGGGACCATCCTACAGGGAAAGCCAGGACGGGTTCCCCAGCGGTATACAGCGCCGGGACACCCCTTTGCTGGGGCAGCTGTGCGCTTTACAAGTATACAACATTTAACCCTTAATTAACCTGTGCTCAACCCTCGGGTAGCTTGACATAGGCTTAACTCAGAGGCAATGTGTAAAGTACTTGTGCAACACTTAAAACAGTGAAAACACACCACAAAAAGATCCCACATCAGGTTAGAAAAACAGAGTAACTATTAATAAATAAAGCAAAACAACAAAACTCCAATCAGTAAAACCGGAGATATTCAACTATAAAGATTTTAGTGAAAACTGCACTAAAAAGCACTGCGAATATCTGGTAGTGCTGGACCAGGACAAAGTCACAAGACCAGGCCGACGGCGATGGAGTGCATGCAGGGACCCAGTTAGACCTATTGAACAAAGTGCTTTCAATCCTTGTTTGCGGACATTTGTGCGAATCCGCATTGAAGATGCTTCGCATAGTTGAAGCGATGTGTTGGTTCCAAGGTGCGAGGTTCTGCATTGTCATTGAGGATCCCGTCGACAAGGACTTGCGATGTGAAGCCCGGCATTGATGCTTTGCGCAGTTGCGGCAATGCATTGGTTCCTTGGTTCTGATGAGCTGCAAGGCTGCAATGTGGACTGTGGCATCTTTCTTGAGGCTGCAGTCAGCAAGCGATGTACAGACCTGTGTTAAGGATGCAGCTCAGCACGCTTCCGAAGAGGCTGTGGAGACAATGCAGGACAAAGCCTATTCAAGTGTAAGTAAGGCTGTGCTCTGCTCTGCCCTCCCATCCTGTAAGTGATGGCCCATTCAGGCACACCAAAGCCCTCTATTGTGTGTGGTTGTCTAGGCGGAATACACAAACCTCAACTGTCAACTACAACCAGTTATGTGACACAGAGACAGGTTGCAGACAGTAAATTGCTAAGGCAGCTAAATGACCATTTTCTAAAAGTGCCATTTTCAAAATTCCAGATTCCCCGTAAGGTAGACATTTTCAATAGGTGTGGTGCTGCGGCACCTGATGCTGGAATCTGGGGATCACGGTTCGATTCCTGGCGCCGGTGGCAGATTAGCCCAGCACCATGTGACTTTGGGCGATAGCTTGCCTAATCTTCCAGATGGCCCCCAGCGCCTGGAGACCCTTACGGGTGACTGATCGCGCTTTACAAATGTGGATTATTATAAAGACAGCTAGCATGAACTGAGTACCTGCTCCCATTTGGAAATTATAACATAATAAATGAACTAAGATAAATCCAGTGTTATCCTATGGAAGAGGTAGGCTGTGCAGTATTGAAAAATGTAAGAGTTTTTCTCTACCAGGACATGTAAAACTTACACTCACATGTCCTACTTTTTAAATAAATTGCAACCTGCCCTCTGGTCTGCCAAGGGCCTACCCTAGGGTGACATGCATATTAAAAAGGAAGGTTTGGGCCTGGCAATATGTTTCTTTTTCCAGGTCCACATGCTAGTTTAAACTGAACACACAAGCTGCAATGGCAGATCTGAGACATGTTTAAAGTGCTACTTAAGTGGGTGACACAATCAATGCTGCAGGTCCACTAGTAGCATTTAATCAAATGCCTTGGGCACACATAGTGCCACTTTACTAGAAACGTGCAAGTACATAAAATATGCCCATTGTGTATCAGCCAGTTTTACCATGTTTTAAAGAGAAAGCCAAGCTCTTTAGCACTTGTTATCATTGTAAGGTGCACAAAGTCCTATGCCCAGCAAAGCCAACTTCAGCAAAAAAGTAGAAGGTATAGGCAAAATTTTTGGGGGCGACCCTGCAGAGAAGACCGGGTACAAAAAAAGAAAATCTAATTATTTGGTGAACTTGAGTTTAAGAACAAAGGTCAGAAAAATTAATTAATGAGATTTCAAATGTGTCGTTCCAGAAACTGGAATGAAAACCAATAGCCCAGATACAGCCTACTCTATTGCCTTTCCTCTGTAGCCCAGTACACTAGAATGAAACATGCATTGCCCACATAATTATCACTCTCCGAGGAAATAATGGTGCTTTTAGCTTTCTGGTCCTTGTTGTGTGTAGGCAGTGATGCGGTTTACTTTATTACAGTGCTTAAGATCATCATGTCACCACAAATCTGTGTTTAGGAAGCATTTGTGAGAAGAAGGGAGGAAAGGTTGGGACCTTACTCACACATAAGTATATTCTTCATTTGGCCCCAGTCTTCAGCAAACATATGTCAAAGTGGATCACTTTCTGGATGTCTTTCACAGCAAGAATACAAGTGGTAACTAAACACCCTTTTCATGGGGAGCCAGTAGGAGGACGACAAAAGGAAGGGAGGGCTTTCATCAAGAGTTTGCTGGCCAAGTGTATGACTAGAAGAGTTATAGGTGGGCTTTTAGAGCCCACGAAAGCAAACGTGCCTAAGGCTCTTAACTGCCATTTTGAAAACTAAGCCATAGTATTTCCTGATATTCTTTTTTCAATGAAACACAGGAACTTCACCCCAATCTCGCTGGAGACTATTTTGGAATTTAACTTATACAGGTTGACAGCATGTCACCAATATTTAGTGAAGAGTCACTATATATTATGGTCCCCAGCACCTAGAAATCATAAAATTGCTGAAACCTGAAAGGATAAGAGGAGACTGTTGATTGTATACCCCTGCCACTCAGAAAATATTAAGGACTGAGGGGCCATTTCATTTGTTTTACAGAGAAGTACCTCAGTCACAACGGCAACTGAGTTCCCTTCCTACCAACACAGTGGTCCACCCACCTGATTAAAATGTGGGCGACCATAGGTTTGGCTACAGCTGTGACTACTCCATCACCACCATAGCCAGATTTCTCAGATGGACCGAAGTCTTAGAATTGACTGTATGTCTGTCCACTCAATTACGATGGGTGGACTTAAAGGCCGTGTTTTACTGTCCATTACTGCCAGGCAAAATCTGGTAGTGAGGGCCAGTAAAAACTAGAAATGTCCCCCTTGCTAACTCCCACGGTAAGGGTGGCATGAACTTTTTTATTTTCCCCCAATAAATCCCAATTTGGCATTTTCTTTTGGAAATTAAAAAAAGAAAACAGTTTGGTGCAAGGCTCCATCATCATGACGTAGCCCTCTACCAAAATGAGAAAAAGATTGACAGCAACCACCAGGAGAGCTATCAGTTTGGCAGTCATTTCTAAATTTGGCAGGCAGCATCTTCGTTAGAAAGAGATGTTGTCTTGAAGATATAGTTGAGAAGCCTATCTCCCACTAAAACCTATCTTCAGGAGTCACAGAACCTTTGGTAATAGCTCTGAATCTTATAATTTTTGCTTTCAACTGCATCTTTTGAAACACAGACATTTACGGCATGTGAGTAATACAATGTGTTTTAAGCAACATTCTGGAACCTTTTTTGAAACAATTAACCGTTCTGATAAACATTTCTTAGTTTAACACTGGCTATTTTAAAATGCCCAGCCAAAGAACTGGTGCATTTTGATACTTAATTTCCTCTGAGTTCTCCAACTTTTGGAAGGTAGTACATCTCTGATTTGGGAGAATATCACCACAGAAATTAGTGCAGTGCGTATCTACACAAGAACACAAGTGTGATGCGAGTTTTGGGAGCACATTCAGCGCTGGTCACAGCTCATCTCACATCTTAGGAAATGCAAATAGGTGTGTGCACACCCTGCGATTCCCTAATAGCAATTCCTACAGAGTAGGAATCGCTTTTAGGAAATCTTAAACCTGAAGGCCTACAGGTACGAATGATTTTGCATTTCCTAAATTGCAATTTCCTAATAGGAAATTGCAATTTAGGAAATTCAAACTGCACTGTGCCTCTGGCCTTAAGGCCCCCCTGGATGCACCCCAAAATTGTAGTGCCATGGGGGCATATGTGCGCTACATGCCACATAAAAACATGCATTTTTTAATTTTGCACATGGTTACTATTGACTTTGAGACAATTGCAATAGCATTTCCTAAATGCCAATTCGCATTTGAAATGCCTTCTACTTGTGCTTTAGGAATCGTACATCCCTATTTGCGTTTCCTAAATCACGGTCACAATTTGCGATTACTAGCAGGTAGAAATTGCAAATAACAACCACATTTGGGCCTTTTCTAGATATGAAAAGGTCATTTAGCATTTCTTAATCGGCCGAAATAGTTATTTAGCCCTTTAAGATATGCTATATGGCTTTCTACATCTTGTTATTGTTATTGTTATGTTAGATTTATATCGCGCCAATCACCTACAGGTCTCTAGGCGCTCGGAAATCGATGGAATTCATACAATAACTACGTATCACCCAAGGAGACAAAGCAGCAGCCAGCCTACATTGCATCCAGGGCCCTCCCAAACAGCAATGTCTTTAAGGACTTTCTAAACCGTAGGAGATTCACCTCTCTGCTTAGCCCCTCAGGCAGCTTATTCCATAGCTGAGGGACCAACACAGAGAAGGCTCTCCCTCCCTTGGTTACCAGTTTGTACCGAGGGCAGATCAACAACTGAGAGTCAGAAGATCTAAGTGATCTTTTTGGACTATACACTTCCATCTGGGCCAAGATGTGCTCAGGCTAACTTCCTAGCTACATATTCGCACCCCCAATTGGCACCACTGCACAGGAGGGTCCTTAGTCCCTGGCCAACCCCCCAAATTTAGCTGGAAGCATTGAGCAGAAGAAAACCAGTACGTTCAATAGTTATGTAACAATTAAACTGTATGTATGTTTTGAAAGAGTTTGTCGGAAAGTGTGTTATAAGTTGGTGCAGGTTTGCAATTTCAGCTAGTAATATTACCACATTCACTAATAAGGTCCAGTAAAGGCTCAATAAGTTAACTATTGCTCAACGTTGGGCAGCTTGGTAACAAGCAGTCAGGCTTAATTTAGGGGACAGGTAAGTGTAAAGCATTTGATATCGCCAAAACAGTAAATAAGCAAAATACACACGCCAATAAAAAATCAACACAATTAATAAGAATAGAGACTATTTTAATCTTTAAAATGACATCAGAATGATTAAAATCCAACATAGGGAACAGAAGATATGATTTTTTAAAGCTAAAAATAAAACAAAATTGCATTTGAGTTCCAAAAATCTTAAAATGCCACTCGCAGCTATCTGGTCACACTGGATGGGGACAAAGTCACAATTTTAGGCTGTCTGCTATGGAGCACGGGTCAGATAGGTTGAGTGCCATCACCCAGTCAAGTCTTACCTTCACACTTAGGTCCTGTTTTAGAACTATGGAAAAGGGTTACTTCATCACAACAGTGATGGATATCCCATCTGCTAAAATATAAATCTCATAGGATGCAATGGGTTTTATATTTCAGTGGATGGGATATCAGTTACCATTGTGACAGAGTAACCCTTCCACCGAGTTCTAAATCAGGGTCCTTAGTCTCTCTTTTGGAGCTATTCTCTCAACGTTGAGCCCTCGGGTTGCTCGAATCCAGATTTTACTTCAAGGATGGTGGCGTGCTGCAGCTTCTTCCATCACTTTTCTACCTGTTGTTGCTTAGGGAGTCTGCTCCGTCTCCTTGAATAAGACACAGACCTTTTTTGTTGGAGCCATGAGAGTACAGCAGGTACAGTCCTTCTGAGTGCAAGCCTTCTGTAGTGCAGTCCAATGATCAGTAGGGCAGTCCTTCATTTCCATATGTTCCAGGCAGTGTTCTGAGGGACTCTGCGGAGACCCTATATTTATTCTCCATTCTGGGTCAGCAAAAGAGGGACCACCCTAGCCAGTTGGGACAACGTTGCCACCCTCTGCTATGGCCAGTTCCAGAGAAGTATGGCATATTGTTGACCCAGAATGCACGGTTAAGACAAAGATTAAAATGGAGAAATTCTATATTTGGAGTGTGTGTCAGTGTAACTCAAATCAGAGATGTGGTCAATATTGGACTACACTCCTTTCCAGCACCTCTCCTAATCTAATCAAGGGGTCCGGCATCTGGCAGGGTATCAAGGAAGTGGGGGCTGACCTCGGTCCTGTGAAATCTGTTCTCCTGCCTTTGAAGTCCAGCTTATCTCCCCTGCCTCCTGCCTCTCCCTGGCTTCTCCAGGAAGCAGATCTCCTCCCATCAAATGGCTGTATTGTGTCAGCCCCAGGCTTCTTCACACCTTCCCTACTCAGACGGTAGCTTGGCTTAGGTTGAGAAAGGCTGACCAATCAAAAGAGGCTGCTGCAGGGCTGATTTAGGTAACTCCAGGATAGTAGGTTCTAAAACTACTTTTGTGTAATCGTTATAATAAATCTGACCTTTGCAAATTGTTGGATTCATTGTAACGGGAAACATCCTTTACAACGCAACTTTTACCACGCAGTGCTATTACAACGCAGGTTTTACAACGAAAACCATTACAACGCATTGCGCTGGGGGGCGCTCTAGGATAGGGAATAGATTTAATTTACTATCCAACACCTTCCCTAGCGTCCACGGGGACTGGAGTTGGAATAGTAAATTAAACTATTCACTATCCAGCACCCCTAAGCGCTATGCGTTGTAAAGGTTTGTGTTGTAATACTTGCATTGTAAAAGCTTGCGTTGTAAAAGTATGCGTTGTTATGTCATACATCCCATTGTAACCATTATTTTGATACTTTGAATGAAATTGGTAGCTAGCTTGAAACAAAAGTTAAACTTTATTAATTTTAATAAAGCCTTCCAATGTTAGCCTATGGATTAGAAGCAATACAATGGGGGAACACAACTTTGGGTGGTTTTCCCCACCAGGGCATATAAAACATATAGTATAATGACCCTGTTTTTATAACAGGGGCCCTACCATAGGTGCACCTTGGGCAGACCTTAGGGGTGGCTTATACGTAATAAAAAGGTAGTGTTGGACTTTGGGAGTACTTTTAATTACAAAGTCGAATTTAGGCAGTTCTATTTTAAAACCAGACCTCAAGGCAGGCCTGGCTTTAAAATGATACCAGACACCAAAGCAGTGCACACTTAAGTGCCTTAAGTCCACTGGAGTCTCTGAGCCTACTTGCCTTACCACATAACAGGCCAATTAGAAGTATACCAATTGCCATATACTTTTTAGGACAGAGCACTGACCCTTGGCCTGGTTAGGAGAGCCCAGGGAACGTTTAGAATAAGGAACTACCAGAATCAGTCAAAAAACAAGGTTGATCAGGGCAAAGGGGTTTACTTTTCTACAGCCCCCCCAGAAGAAAGGTGAGGGGTAACTAGCCTGTTCCATGGTCGTCCTCATCATCTAAGTGAAAAAAACTAGCAAGTCCATCTGCACAGGCATGGACAGTGCCAGGTCTGTATTCCACTGTAAAGTCCATCCCCTGTAGGGAAATTGACTCCCTCAACAATTTTGAGTCCTCCCATCTCGGGGGTCTGTGGTCAGCATCAGCATCGGAGTGAGTTGCAAACATGTATAGTCTCAGCAAACCACAACAAAAGCTTCCCTATTAATGGCACTCCCTCTATGGGGAGTAGCAGCCTGGTAATGAAAGCAACTATCTGATTTTAACCCTCTTCATTTACCTCTGTCAATACTGCCCCAATCCCTTGCTCTGAAGCATCTTTCTGTACCATAAGCTCCTAGTGCAAGTAGATCTGGTTCTGTACACGTAGCCTCCTTCAGAGTATCAAAGGCCTTCTGACACTCTGCGGTCCAAATTACATTTTTGGGCTGTTTTTTTAGAGGCGAGTTCTGTCAGGGGAGCCACAATGGTCCCATAGTTCTTTACAAATCTCCTTTAGTACCCAGTCAGGCCCAGACAGCCCCTGACTTGTGTCTCGATTTTAGCAGTGTCCAATCCATGATGGCATGGATCTTGGGCTGGAAAGGTTGTACATAGACTCTACGTACAAGGCAGCCCAAGTACACACCTGCACCTTGCCCTATCTGGCATTTAGTTGTATTGATAGACAAGCATGCATGCTGCAAGGCCTGAAGCACTTCCCTAAGGTAGACCATGTACTCTTCCCAGGTGGAAATGAATATAGCTATATCATCTAAATAAGCTGCATTGAATGTTTCCAAACCAGACAGGGCTCTGTTCACAAATCAATCAAAGGGGGAAGGGTATTCTTCTAGGCAAAGGACATCACTTTGAACTGAAAGTGGCCCTCTGGGGTAGAAAATGCTGATCATATGTACTCAGATACTTTGCAGCCGCCAAACTGTCAATGAGCATGACAGCTCTGGGTAGGGGGTGAGTGCCAATCTTGGTGCCTTCATTTAAACCTCTGTAGTTCACATAAAATCTCGATTCTTTCTTCCCCCCTGGGGATTAGGCTTGGGCACCAGTAGCACTGGACTGGCCCATGGACTCTCAGAGGGATCAATTACCCCCACCTTCAGCATCCTGGCTACCCCAACCTTCACCTTCACCTTCAGATAGGCAGACATGAAGTTAGTCCCCTATCTGAGATCACCTCCTTTGGAAAGCCCACTCTGGTGAAGATGCCAAGTAGAGCTATGGCCACTGTGAGACAGTGACCATCCTAAGAGGTATTGCTTCTGGATATCTGGTGGCATTGGTGGCATTGGTGGCATTGGTGGCATTGGTGGCATTGGTGGCATTGTCCACTACCATCAATATATATCTTTCCTTGTTGGTGGGTCTAGTGGTCCAATAAACTTAATCCCCACCCTCTAAAATGGAGTCCCAACCATTGGCAGTGGTATCAAGGGAGTGTTTGGCATGGCCCAGGTCTTGCCACTGGCTTGGTAGGTGACCCAGAGCTGCAATTTACCAGACATATTCAGCTAATAGAAATAGTTGACCAGCCGGTTCCAGATTTTTGTCTGTCCCAAAACTCGTGACAAGGGGATTTCATGGGCCAAGGAAGGAGGAACTCTCTATACATCTGGCGGACCACCGCTTCCTGGTTGACCCTGGTTTGAGGTCCCTGTCTACAGCATAGAGTACTCCATCCTCCCAATAGACCCCATGGAAACCACTGATATCACAGTGCTCTTGCCTGGAGGCAGTCTGCCTCAGGCCCTCAAGAGTGGGACAATCTCTTTCTCTCTGACACAGCTCCTCTCTGGTGGGTCCACAGGCTCCTTGCAATTCTGCTAAGTCAGACAGATCTTGTAGGGATGGAGTTTCTCCCTCTCTGGCCAGATCCTCATCCTGAGGGTTGGATTCCTCCTGGACCTCTTGAACTGTTTGAGCTGGCTCACCACACCCTTTCTTCCCTTCCTCTTGTTTTTGGGGGCTTCGCCCATATTTCCAGGGACCAAGTGACAATCATCCCCTGATGTGCAGCCTGTGACCTTGTCACAGCACAAATCACTCAGTTAGGTCCAGCATCTAAGCATGCACCTTCCTTTCCACTCCTGACCATTCAGAAGCTTCAAACTCATTTCACAGATGACACACTCCTGGGAGGGCTGAAGACACAACTACCTTCTTAGGGCCTGTCACACCTCCCTATTCCAAGTTCTGCCTTGTCATGGGATGGAGCTTGGCTCCAGTGTCTGCATGGTAACTTGATAAAATGTACCAGGTGGAACTTGCTCTGGGGAAACCAGTTTGTCCACCACCATGGTCACACTGGCTCCTGTATCCCTCAGAGCCTCAACCGAAGTCTCATTGATTTGAGGCCTTTCCCTGTACTTCTTCATGCTTGGAGTTAAGGCTGCCAAGGTTGCAACTTCCACAGAAATTAAAGTCACCTCTGCAAACCCTTTCTCTATCTCTGGGAAAACTGTCACCCTCATACCTACACTAGCTATCCCCTTGAACTTCCCCGAAGTGGGGGGCTTCTTTGTACAGACTGCATCTCTCCTTTTATGTCCTGGCTGTAAGCAGTCAAAATACAGTCCACCTTTGTAGGCTCAAAAGACTTTCCCTGATACCCCATCTATCCTATCAGTGGAATGAATTTGGGAACCCTCTCCTTGAGTTGGTGTTTGAGAACCTTTTGAGGACTCCTTCTGTTTTTTATTCTGGTTATCCAGTGCCCTGTCCTCCTTTTTATCTGATTCCTTCCCTGTTTTCTTTTTTGGTCACCCTAGTTCAAACCCACTCATCTGCTGTCTCCCCAGTTACCTGGGATTGGACAGCTTAGGGCCAACTAAATACTGTTGTAACTTTTCTGAGGAACAATTTGATAATATGTGCTCCCTCATGAACAAATTGTAGGACCCCCACATAGGTAGCTACATTGTTACCCTGTATCCAGCCCTCTAATGCCTTGACAGATAAGTCTGCAAAGTCAACCCAGGATTGAGTAATGAATTTCTGGGTGGCCCTAAACTTCGTTCTGTACATCTAAGGGTGAGAACAAATCTCCTGATCAAGCTCTGCTTGATGTGGTGATAGGATTCAACCTCTTCTCCCTCTATGGTCATCACCCTACCTCTCTCTGCTACTTCAATCAGCTCTCACAGGAGTGAACCCCAGAACTGAGGGCTCACACTCTTCATCTAATGGCCCTCTCAAAGCTGTCAGCCACTTATCTATTTCATCACCCTCCTGGTGCTTAGGAACAATCCCCTTGGGTAGTCAGGGGTCAAAGCCATCCCCCATATGGACACCTTTGCCTCTTCTTTACTGACGCCATCTTCCTCTCTAGCACCACCGGTGATTTTCCTCTCCTCATGTGCCTGCTTCTTCTTGGCCAGGGCCAACATTTCTGCCTCTGGAACTATATAAGCCAGCGGTGCCTCAAGCTTAATCTTCCTAAAGGACTGTCCTGCCTCTGGATGGTGTTCTTCCCCCACTAGCTCTAGTTAGACCACTGGTCACTGTGTTGGTGGAGAGGTGTTTATCTTTCTCATAACTGAGGTCGAGCGGGTATTCCTTCTCCTGCTCTTTTATCTCTAGAGCCTTCTGTGTATGAGAGGGATGATTTTCTAGTTGGGCCTCTACCCAGGCTGTAAGGGGCTTTATCAGTACTAACTTCCTAGAAGTGGAAGGTGCTGGTAAATCCCCAGCCCTGCATAGTTCCCTTAGCTCAATGACTGGGGGTGTTGGTAGGCTAGCAACATCTAGTTCCATGGTATCCCTTATTTTTGGGTCATAATAACTTGCAAAAATTGAGGTTAGAATAATTATGAAAAAAATAAAATTAATTAATATTAGTCCATATTACAGTTTAAAAAACAATTTTGCACTAGTTCAATTTAGAGGATGTTTATTGTACAACTTAAATACTGAATGGTGCTATCAAACACAAGTTCTGGATCCCACTCCTGCCACCAAATGTAGAAAAGTGGGTTATTAGTACATTGTAATAACTAGCTGAAGGTGCATACCTCCAGGTAGAGCTATGCACCTTCAGCTAGTAATAACACTATAAATCACTAATAAGGTCCAGTCAAGTCTCAATAAATTAATCCTTGCTCAACCCTTGGCAGCTTGGTACTGAGCAGTCAGACAGAACCTTAGAGACAAATACGTGTAAATAATTATTATAATTTTTTTTGCAATAGCAAGTAAAGCTTCCATATAAAATATCATATTCATTAAAAGCTAAAAGGGCTGGAAATAAAAAGTAAAACTTGAGAACGTTATTCCGATAGGGAGTCACAAACTGTGGGCACCTCACTAAGGGGTCCATTATGATGTCGGGCGGATTGCCTCCGCCAGGCTGGCGGTTGCCACCGCCGGCCTGGCGGAGGCAATCCGCCCGACATCCATTGCCAAATTCCCCCCCGCCATATTAGGATGGCGGGGGGGACCGCAGCGGTGATAATCACCGCCCGCCTGTTTTCCGCCCCGGTGGCCTTGCGGCCGGGGCGGAATATGTTTAATATGGTGGCGGTGTCTGTTAGACACCGCCAGCCATATTAGAATGCGCATTCTGGCACGCCTTTCCGTGGCGGCAATGCCGCCACGGAAAGGCATGCGGAGTCCCCCTGCAGGGGCCCGTTGCGGGCCCCCAGGGACTCCGTGGGGGTGGGGGGTGCACATGGGGGGTACCTATGGTACCCCCCTGCATTTCAAAGTGCAACATGGCAGGCACCGCGCGGTGCCTGTCATGTTGCACTTTGAAATGCACAACGTGCACGTTTCACAAGGCGGCGGGCGGAGATTACTGCTCCGCCCGCCGCAATGGCAAAAATACAGGATGCGCCCGCCTGTGTGGCGGGCGCATCCTAATGCACATTTCGGGACCCCCGCCCTCGAGGCGGGCGGTCCTGTTTCCCGATAGGGTGGCGGGCGGGCAAAGCCCACCCGCCATCCTAATGGCCCCCAAAGTTTTTTTGCAGCGCGCTCCATAAATCTTACTAGGGCACAATTTAGTTTAGTGTTCCTAGGATCAAAACAGGCCAAAACTGCTGCTCTACAGCTTCTAATCATGTTTCTATTCCAATGGTGCTTGAGTAGGCCCCGTCTCTCTGTCAGTAGTTTTGGACATAGACAGATGATATGTATGATGTCTTCTTTGTGGGTTTCGCAGAGTCGGCATCAATCTCTTCCATGTTCTCTTTTCCATTTTGGCCAGTGAATCAACAGGTTAATAACTCCCAGTCTCAGTTTTAAAAAACTTAGTTTTGTTCGAGCACTAAAAGGTATAGTAAAATACGGCTATGGAGTTAACAAGGCATAGGATTGAAGGGTCATCCACCCATGACTTCTTTTTGCAAGGGTGTCTTTATCCTCCACTATTGACAATTTTTTGGTACTGATTTTCGCTAGCCTTTTGAATTCCTTTTGACTAGCATTCAAGTTCCAGAGGTCATTTAGGCATAGGGTTGTTAGTCCTTTTGACCAGTAGTCATGTCCTGCTCGCCATGAGTTGTTGTCAATACTGGCCCACAAATGGTGCCCTAGACTTCCCTCCTTTGATAACCTCAGTTTGTGACAGCACACAAGAAAATACATGGCTCTGGCCAATGGTTGTTTGCAGATGCCTAGTTCCAATCTAATTTGTGCCGGTGATGTGTGGTTAGGTAATTTGAACACTGACCTGTAAATCTTGGTGATGATTGTGTCCAGATGGTCACTGTCCAATCCTTTTAGAGTTTCACTACCGTATGTTAAGGTAGGAATGATTTTTGCCTGAGCCACCTGTAGTGTGGGGGCAAGAGTTGGGTCTTGTAGCTTCTTTTGGATTAGTCCAATTGCAAAAGCTAGTGCCGTACCCTTCCTTTTTAGCTCTTCTAGGTAGGATTTGTATTTTTCATTGTTGTTAAATATGACTCCAGGATACCTTTGGCAGTTTGATTTGACGATGCTTTCATTATTCAAAACCCAAGACAGTTTCTTAACTTTCCTTGAATGCACTGCTAGGATTTTTGTCTTCCTGTTGTTAATGTGAAGCTCGTTGTTTTTTGAATAGTCAGAAGTGGCGTCCAGGAGTCTTTGCATTCCGATCTTTGTTTTGCTTAACAGTACCACATCGTTAGCATATAATAGGTTTGTCAACGACAGACCAGATAGTTTAGGAGCATAGGAATTGACCTTGTTAAGGGCTTCAGGGAGGTCAGCTAAAAATAGATTGAAAAGTGTCGGGGCCAAGACACAACCCTGTTTGAGACCTTTTTTCGTCGGAATTGGGCGGGACAATCTTGAGCCGTCCCCGATCTTGATCCTCACCCAAGTGTCCTGGTGTAGAAGTTGTATGGCTCTCAGGAGGACCGCTGGAATATTTAGTCTAGACAACTTCTGCCAAAGTTTACTTCTGTTAACATTATCGAAGGCCGCTTGGAAGTCAATGAACCCCATATAGAGTGGGCAGGAACAGAACTTCGCTTGGTCAATCAGACAGGAGAGGGTCATACGATTAACTGAGGTGCCAGTGTTTGTTGTGAATCCTGTTTGATTCGGAGGAATTATAGAGTTGTCATCAGCCCATGCCCTAAGTGAATTGAGCAGCACTCCCGCAAAATACTTTGCTTCATTGTCAATGAGTGCAATAAGGCGGAAATTCCCTGGGGATGTTTTGTCCCCTCCTTTAAAGATTGGAGCGAGAATGGATCCACGCCAGGAGGGCGGTATGGTGTTGTTTTGCAGGCATGAGTTGAAAAGGGGGCTTAATTTCGCAGCCCAAAAAGTTGCATCTTCCTTAAACAGAGCTTGAGGAATTCCACCTGGACCAGGAGAGCCGTCCTTACGTCCCTTTTTTATTATTTTTTCTATTTCATCCTTCTGGACTATTATAAGATTGACGCTGCTTTGAGTCAAGAGACGCTCTTTTGTTGGTGTCATTTTGTGACCTAGCTTTGTTAGGGAATTTGAAGTGTTCAGAACAGATTCCCGGACAATCTCTTCTTGTGTCACATTGGGCGCGGATGGGAGGTTTAAGTGGGTAATATACACTTCCTGATCGTTAAAGTGAGAATAAAGAAAATTGACCCACTCTATCTCCAGAATGCTCGAGGAGGCAACTTTAGATGAGCGCCCAGATGCACTATTGATTGTACGCCAAAACCTGGCAGAGTTGTTTGTTTTGATGTCGTGCTGCAGTTTGACCCAGAACAAATTCCATTGGCTTGTGTGTAGCTCACGTTTTACTTTCTTAAGATGACAGCGGGCCTCTCTTAGTTTTATTATTTTAAAGGGATCCGTTGGATCAGTTTTTAAAGCCCGCCATGACCAGTTCATCGATCTTGTTGCTGATAGTATCTCAGAATTCGAGCGGGGCGTGTGCTTTTGATCAGTTTGGCTTGTGTGTTTTATTGGTTTCGCGAATCTGTCAATAAGTTCGGTTGCAAATGTTGACCAGTTGGCAATTATGTTTTCCGGGCTATTTTGGCGCTCAATTATTTGTTTGGCCTCTGCTGATGAGTGTTGAAGATTCTTAGAGGAGCATTTAATTTGTTTGAGGTTAACTGTAAATCTCTCGGATGGCAAAGCCCTTTCCTCTTCGTGTTGCATAAGACAAGTCATCAGCGTAATTTCTTGGGGACAGTGGTCGCTTTCAGTTCTATTTCCAAGACAATAACCTGCTATTTCATGAAGCAATGAAATGCTGGCAAAGGTATAATCAATTAATGAAGTGCCTTTTTTCGATAGATAGGAAAATCGAGGTGGCTTGTCAGCGGGATACCGCCCGTTTAAGTCTCTAAGGCCCAAATTTTCAAGGTTGCCTTGTAGAGAACTTCCATGTGGATCGTCCTTATGCCATCCTGGCCGGTCTTGCGGTGGTATCACCCAGATGCTATCATGTGATTTGGTGACCTCATTTTTTGGGAGGACTGACATTAACCTCATATTGAAGTCCCCAGTAAGTAGGATTTCTGAATTTAGAAAACCTGTTTGTACTCTTACTACTGACGCTGTGGCTTCTTCTGCAAAGGATTTCCTTGATCCTGTATTTGGACGGACGTAAGCGTTCATTAAAAATAGCCTCCAACTTTGGCCATTACTCGGAGTAAGAGAAATTCCCACACACTGGAGACGATTTGATGAGCCCGACAGGTCCCAGGAGGTAACTGCATTTTTTGTTGATATGTAAACTGCAAGGCCGCCGCTCCCTCTTCCTGGACTATTCAATTTGTGAGCTGGAATGTGATGGGTTTTGAAGCCTTCTAGGTGCTGCGGTGCCGTGAGCCATGTCTCTTGTAATAACAGTATGTCGAAGCCCCGTAAATTGGAAATAGTGGCGTTATCCTCAAGTTTGCTTGTTAGGCCGTTTATGTTCCATGAACAGATTTTAAAAGGAATCTTTTCATGGTGGTCCTCCCTACTGGGATGTCAACGTAAGAGGCAGGTTGTATTCAGGGCGCCGGCCAGATGTGTAAATAATTTAAACCCTTAACTGCTGAGCATTTCCCCACCCCAGGCCCTTTATCTGCTATTTGGGGTAGTCCACCTAGGGCTTTATAGCTTTTTTCCAAATAAGGTTTCCCCTCGCCAAAATGTTGTGCTTCTTTTCTAACATCCCGGAGATTCTAATGGGACCCAGGGTTTGGGGAGTCCCTTGGAGGGGACTGGGAAATTAGCCAAAATACAGCAACATTTTGTTTTTGTGGGAAAACAAGGCGAAAAAGGTGCTGATGATGAAAGTGTCTGTTTTTTTTTACTCGAAAGGAAACAGCCCAAAACATAATGTGGACACATCACATTTTTCCAGTGAAAACTGACTTGTTTGCAATGTGCCTAGCTGTTGATTTTGGACCCTAGCTCAGCTGATACCTAGGGATACCTAGCAAATGTGTAAATTTTTCTAAAACTAGACACCCAAGGAAATCCAGGATGGGGTGACGTTTGAGGCTCACAGGGTTCTGTTACCCTGAATCCCTTGCAACCAATAAAACTTGTCTTAAAAACACATTTTCCTCACATTTCTGTGATTGAAACTTCTGGAATCTGTGGGGAGCCACAAACTTTCATCCACCAAGCATTCCCCAAGTCTCTTGATAAAAATGGTACCTCACTTGTGTGTGTATGCCTAGTGCCCACAACAGGAAACAGCCCAAAACGCAACATGGACACATCACATTTTTCCAGTGAAAACTGACCCTTTTTTGTAATGTGCCTAGCAGTGAGTTTGGACCCTTGCTCAGCCGGCACCTAGGGAAACCTAGCAAAGCTGTACATTTTTTAAATCTATACACTCAGGGAAATCCAGGATGGGGTGGGGTCTGTGGCTCTCACAAGGTTCTCTTACCCAGAATTCCTTGCTGACCACAAACTTTGTAAAAGACAACACATCTTCCCCACATTTCTGTGAGGGAAAGTTCTGGAGTCAGTAGGGAGCAACACACCTTCACCCACCCAGGATTCCCCCAAGTCTCCCAAGAAAAAGAGTAGCTCACTTGTGTGGGTAGGCCTCGTGCCCGTGACAGGAAACGGCCCAAAACGCAAAGTAGATACTAGGCCTGGGCGGTAAATTCTGTTCAGCTCGCAGAAATTTGTGGAATTTGGATAATTTTGCATTCTGCGGAGAACGCGGAATTGGCAAAAATTCCATGATCCGCGGCTTTGACGAATTTCTTACTTGTTTGCGCTTACAAAATGCATGTTCACAAGATATTTCCCTCGACACGCAAACAGCATTCGCGAACAGGAAAAAAGCATTGCGAACGGGCGGAACAAGCAATTCCGTTTGTTCGTGGAACTCTGCATGCTCGCAGAGATTTTTTACCGTTTCGTTGAGCTTTCGTAGCGCGACTACGCAAATTCCGCCCA
Organism: Lissotriton helveticus; assembly: GCF_964261635.1. Lineage (NCBI taxonomy): Eukaryota > Metazoa > Chordata > Amphibia > Caudata > Salamandridae > Lissotriton > Lissotriton helveticus. The sequence goes on along the minus strand of NC_136057.1, from coordinate 1,088,682,625 downwards.
TCCCTAGTAGATATATCACATTTTCCCCTGAAAAATAACCCTTTTTTGCAATATGCAAACTATTGATTTTGGGCCCTACCTCGGCCAGCACTTTGGGAAACCTGTAAAGTTTTTGAAACTAGACAAGCAAGGGAATCCAGGATGGAGTGACGTGTGTGACTCTTACCAGGACATCCATTACTCAGAATCCCTCGCAAAACTCAAATATCTATAAAAAAAACAAATTTTTCTCACATTTCTGTGATGGAAAGTTCTGGAATCTGAGGGGAGCCACAGACTTCCTTCCACCAAGCATTCCCCCAAGTCCCCAGATAAAAATGGTACCTTAATTGTGTTGGGTAGGCCTAGTGCCTGCGACAGGAAATGGCCCAAAACACAACATGGACACATCACATTTTTCCAGTGAAAACCAACCCTTTTTTTGCAATGTGCTAGCTGTGAATTTTGGACCCTAGCTCAGCTGGCACCTAGGGAAACCTAGCAAATCTGTAAAATGTTAGAAAACTAGACACCAAGGGGAATAAAAGATAGGGTATCTTGTGTGGCTCTCATCAGGTTCTTTAAATCTGAATGCCTTGCAAATCTCAAACTTTGTAAAATAAAAACATATTTTCCTCAAATTTCTGTGATGGAAAGTTCTGGAATCTTAGGGGTGCTACAAACTTCCACCCACCCAGCATTCCTCCAAATCTCCAGATAAAAGTGGTACCTCAATTGTGTGTTTAGGCCTTGTACCCGCGATAGAAATGGCCTACTATGCAACATGGGCAGATCACATTTTCCAGTGAAAACAGACCCTACTTTTGCAATGTGCCTAATTGTGGATTTTGTACCCTAGCTCAGCTGGCATGTAGGGAAAACTAGCAAAACTGTATATTTCTTAAAGCTAGATACCTAGGGAAATCCATGATGGGTGACTTGTGTGGCTCCCATGGGATTCTGTTACGCAGGATCCTTTGCAAACCTCAAGATTTGTCTAGACGAAAATTATTCCTCACATTTCGGTGATGGAAAGTTCTAGATTTTGAGAGGAGCTACAAACTTCTAGCTACCCATAATTTCCACAAGACTCCTGATAAAAATAGTAGCTAACTTTTGTGGTTAGGCCGTGACATGAAAAAGGCCCAAAACGCAATGTGGACACATCACATTTTTCACTGATAACTCAACCTTTTTTGCAATGTGCCTCGCAGTGGATTTTGAGTCCTAGCTCAGCGAGCACCTAGGGGAACCTAGAAAACCTGTACATGTTTGGAAACTATACTCCCAGGGCAATCCAGAATTAGGTGATTTGTGTGTCTCTCACCAGGTTATGTTACCCTGAATTCCCAGCAAACCTCATACTTTGTAAAAGACATTTTTATCTTACTTGTGTGATGGAAAGATTTGGAACCAGTGCTTAGTTATACACTTCCACCCACTCAGCATTCCCCCATGTCTCCTGATAAAAAGGGTATCTCAGTTGTGTGGATAGGCAGATTGCCTGTGACAGGGAAGGGCCACAATGTAATGTGGAGACTTCAAAATTATTGATCGCGAAAAATACCTGGTTTTGCAAGGAGGCACTTGCATTTTTGATCCTGGGCTCGGAGGACATCGATGGAAATTTACCAAACTCTGAAATTTTTTAAAACTAGACACCCAGGGGAGTCCATGGAGGTGTGACTTGCATGGATCCCACAAGGTTTTCCTACCTAGAATTCCCTGAAAACCAAAAATGTAGCTAAAGAAAATCACAATGTTGTGAGGAAAAGTTGTGCGATCACTGGGCTAACACACATTTTCTACTACCTAGCATTCCCCCAAGTCTTCTGATAAAAATGCTACCTCAATTATTTGGGTGGGCCAAGTACCAGTGACAGGAAAGGGCCAGAAGCATATTGTGGAGACATCAAAATAATCTATCACAAAACGACTTGATTTTGCAATGGGGGTGCCTGCATTTTTGGTCCGAGGCTCAGCAGCCAGCTAGGGAAAAATACCAAACGTAGGCATTTCTGAAAACTAGACTCCAGGGGGAGTCCAAGGAAGTGTGGCTTGTGTGAATCTTCTAACGTTTTACTGTCCAAAATCCCCTACAAACTTCAAATTTAGCTAAAAACATCAAAGCACTTCCAAATCCAGTCATACCTTTAACATTTTGCCAGACAGGGGTATGCATTCACAGCAATTGAAGGTTTACCTAATGACAGCTCCACCTCAGTCAATTTCCCAGTACTTTGCTTTAGTATGACACAACATAAATGAGTACAGTAAACACGACTCTCCTGACTCTTTCCCTGCCTAGAGCACACTTTACAATGATGACATGGTCGCTCCTTTTTTGGGTGTTGCAGGAATTTTATCAGCAAAGTGTCACTCCTGCAGCCTTGCCACATCCTCCAGAACATACGAAGTGAAGGCTGCTGCTTCAGTAGCAGTGAGACTTTCAATCACAGACAACAGAAAGTCAAGGAAAGACATGAGTCTTCCTGTGATTGTCTGATGATAAACAGCATATGCATTATATGTAGCCGTCTGTATCAGGTGGGTAAACAGTTTCTTATACGAAGTGCCAATTTTAGGACTCACATTGTTTGGCTAAAGAACCTGGTCATTCTCGTCCACTATGCACATGTACTTGTTTCAATCAAGTATACAGGTAGGCTTGTGGACTTTCTCCATTTGACCCCAAACCATGACGAAGGAAGTGCTCTCATCATGAATTCGCAGAGCACGTACACATCAAACCTATCTGAGAACTAGACTGCGAGCAGTTTGTTGGAATGCAACGCAATGCTTTAGGAAGTCTGAAGCTTCTTGCAAACAAGCTCCTGTAGGAATCCTTTGCGGCAACATCATATTTTACCACTGGCCACATTGCCAGCTTTGTAGAGCTCACTGAACAGCTCTACTCTTATATAGAAATTGTCCACATAAAGGTTAGAACCTTTGTGAAGGAGTGGGTGGACATGCTCCCATACAATCTTTCCTGTGACCCCTAGCATGGGAGGGAAACCTACAGGGTTTAGATTTGAGTCATTCCCTGTATACACTCTCAAGCTGTACACATAGACAGTCAAGCTCTTACCCAGCATGTACAGCTTGATGCCATAGCTAGCTCATTTACTCGCAATGTACTGCCTGAACAGCAGCCACCCTCTATATAGGTTCAAGGACTCCATGATGGCTATATTGTTTCCAGGAGTATAAAGCTCTTGAAACCTGGCAGACAACTTTTCAATGACAGGCCAAATTTTGAACAACCTGTCATGGTCTGGATGGTCCCGGGTCAATATAGCAGAATTGTTATTGAAATATAGCATGTGCAGCAATGGAAAAAAACTATCTCTGCTCATGTATGGTGCGAAGATGGGGGTTACCCAAACCATGTGAGTAGACCGCTAGGACAGTCAGGTTGGTTTATGCATTACCACCATTTTGAGAGTAATGCCCAAAAATATCCTCAACTCCCCCAATGAAGTGGGAGTCAACTTGGGTGCCCTAGAATGAGACCTGAGAGTGCCTCAATGCTCCCTCAGAAATTGTTCAGCACGCAAATTTGTTTGCTGCCCAATTTCATCAAGGAAGTCAACATCCAAAAAGAGATGGACGATGTCAATTGGAAAAAAACTATTGCTGTTTCGACTTTACATCCAGCGTTGCCAGTTAAAGGTGGAATTTGGGACAAACTAAATTGGGTGGCTGCCAAGAGAGCACTCCGTCTGTGTTTGCCGCTGCACTCTAAGTTAGTTTCACCTGATACTTTTGTCCCGCTGCGCAGACTGTACTTGCGTAGGGACAGCACAATTGTTATTGTCTCCCTCAGAACTGCTGAAAGACGATTTGTTAATTGGTACTGCGCCGACTGAAAAATCACTCCCAGATCTTGCTCCATTGTCCTCTCCCTCAGATGCTGTCTGAGTATCTGATGGCTTAGTGTTAGACCTGGCACCATTGGCGTGGGTCTCCCTTCCATTTTTCGCTGTCGTCTCCTCTGTTTTTGCTGGTATTAGATGCTCTGGGCGCTGTGCCACTGCCATTCAGTGCCACAGCGCAAATGCTCCCTGTGTAAATATGACTGTGAATTGGTATATCCCTGATTGGCTTATTTGGTATACCTGTTAGTCCCTAGTAGTGTGGCCTGTGTCTGCCCAGGGCTGGTAACCCAAATGCTGCTGGTGGGCCTGCAGCGCTGGTTTGCGCCACCCACAGAAGTAGCTTGTAAAGTGTACCTCAGACCTGCCACTGCAGTGTCTGCGCGCAGTCCAGAACTGTCATCTTGGCTGTGAAGTGCCCACACTTCCCAGCACCTGACCCTTCCCTAAGCCTCATGCCAGTCAACCCTATGGTAGGTGCATTGTGTGCGTAAGGTAGGACATGGCTTGATATGTGTAGCATGTCCTGGTAGTGAATCCCCCTCCATTTTGTTTTTCACTGCTGCAAGGCTACCTGTTCTCCATAGGCTAAAATGGGCAGACTGGCTATTACATCTTATAGTCCTATCTGACTCAGGGAACATGGTAGAAATTCAAATTTAGGCTGAGCTCAGAATAAAAAAATGCATCTTTTAGTGAAATTGGTTTTAATATTCTGTGTTTGAAAATACCTCTTTGGAAAGTAGGTATTTTCTTGCCTAAGCCTCCAGTGTGCTCTGCTGTTATGTGTATTGGCGATCTGGGTTTAGAGGGGCAAGGCAGGCTGAGTCAGACCTGGGTTGAATAGAGAGATCTGCATTGAGTACTGGGGAGGGGTAGCTCCTTGTACTGAATAGGGCGGTCCTGGCAAGGTGAATGCTGGCTCCACCTCCTACTGTGCGCCTGATGGCAGACCCCCTCTTTCTGAAAGGAAGGATGCAGCCTGGTAAACAAAGTGCTCCAGGCCTGAGCAGAACTGGTTCTGACTGGGTTCAGTGACTATAGACTTCTGAGAACAGAGACCTTTGGGGTATAAATATCTGTGCCCAAACCCCTGATTTTTGTATTGCTCCTGGATGTCAAGAGGAACCTCTGTCCTGTTACTGAAGGAATCTGCAGGAGAAGACTGTCCTTGTGCTTGTGTGCTGTTTCTTGGATTGGCCTGCAGTAATTCCCCTTGGACTTGGAAGAAGAGGGAAAAGGACTTTTGAGAGACTTTTATTTTTGCCAAGCAATCACCCAAGGGCTAGAAGAGAGCTAGCCTCCTGCTGGAGTCACAGGCACATCTAACTCCCCCACCAGCCTCCTGATTCCTCCCAGCGAGGATTTCTATCTGCAGGTGAGGCCCCTGTGAGTTCCAGGGCCTCTAGTTCTACTACAGAGAAAAGAGAGCTGAAAATCGTCGCTAACGCCGTTTGTGAGCTGCTGCAGCTGAAAAGTGTAAGAAAAATCCACGCGCTGCTGCCACCGAGCGCTCGCAAACCAAAGATCATCGCATTGCATGCTTGCGGGCCCCAAAATGCTCGCTAACCCCAGAGATCATCGCATCGCACGTTTGCGGGCTTTTCGAAGGCTCGCTGACCCCGGATCATCGCATCGAGATCATCGCAACGCGGACGCCGAGTGCCCGCCATTTCCCTCGCATCGCACCCGGATTGTCGCTCCCTTGCGGAGCGCCATTTTCTTTCATCGCAACAAGATCGCACATGCAACAGGATCAGCGCATCATCCTCCCTTGCGGCAAGGATTCAAAGCATCGCTGGCCTAGCGTGAAGAAATCTGTTGCTTTGTCCCGCACGCACCCGCAGCCCGGCGCATCATCCTCCCTTGCGGCAAGGATTCAATGCATCGCCGGCCTAGCGTGGGAAAATCATCACTACAGCTCCTTTGCAACATTTTGTTGGCTTTGCTATGAAATCCAGGTACTTTGTAAGTAAGAGGGTTGCAGAGACCACTGCTTTGAACTGAACCCCTATTTGAACCCTTGAACTCTTTTTCCAGCTTTTCAAGAGTACCCCCATTTTCCAGTATCGTGGCTTTTTACCGTTTTTGGTCTTGTGTGGTCTTATTTTTTATAGCTACTTGTGTGATGTCCCTTTGTAGTGTCCTTCACTGTGTTACTGTGTATGATCATAAACTGTTGTTTTTGCCTTTGTCTGAACTGGGGTGGTGTGGAGTGCAAAGAACGATGGATTTAGGCCCAGATCTCTGTACTGGGGTGAATGTATGACATTGTTCTGCATTCTGTCCATCAACTGTTGTTTTTGCCTTTGTCACTCCGAGTGGGATGGGTATGCTCAGACGTGAGTCCCATGCTCTGCACACCACTGGAGTCAAGCTATCCTGGCTGAAGACGGCTGATAGCCAGAAACCGGTCCTAGGATGCTTGATACAGGTCCAGGAAAGACATGGCTTGGCAGTTCAGGCTGGACTGTTCCCACGAGGCACAGGGTCAAGGCTGATTTGCCTGTGGCCATGTCTGAACTGGGGTGGTGTGGAGTGCAAAAAAACGACGGATTTAGGCCCAGACCTCTGCACTGGGGTGAATGTATGACATTGTTCTGCATTCTCTCCATCAACTGTTGTTTTTGCCTTTGTCACCCCGAGTTGGATGAGTATGCTAAGATGTGAGTCCCATGCTCTCCACACCACTGGAGTCAAGCTATCCTGGCTGAAGACAGCTGATAGCCAGAAACCGGTCCTAGGATGCTTTATTCCGGTCCAGGAAAGACATGGCTTGGCAGTTTGGGCTGGACTTTTCCCACGAGGCACAGGGTCAAGGCTGATTTGCATATGGCCATGTCTGAACTGGGGTGGTGTGGAGTGCAAAAAAAATGATGGATTTAGGCCCAGATCTCTGTACTGGGGTGAATGTATGACATTGTTCTGCATTCTGTCCATCAACTGTTGTTTTTGCCTTTGTCACCCCGAGTGGGATGGGTATGCTCAGACGTGAGTCCCATGCTCTCCACACCACTGGAGTCAGCTATCCTGGCTGAAGGAGCTGATAGCCAGAAACCGGTCCTAGGATGCTTGATTTCGGTCCAGGAAAGACATGGCTTGGCAGTTCGGGCTGGATTGTTCCCACGATCCACAGGGTCAAGGCTGATTTGTATATGGCCATGTCTGAACTGGGGTGGTGTGGAGTACAAAAAAACGGTGGATTTAGGTCCAGATCTCTGTACTGGGGTGAATGTATGACATTGTTCGGCATTCTGTCCATCAACTGTTGTTTTTGCCTGATCATAAATGCTTTACACACTGCCTCTGAGATAAGCCTAGCTGTTCGTTCTACGTTACCACAGGGTTGAGCAGGGGTTATCAAAGGGGGTAGCCCCCTTACTCTGACCTAGGAAGAAGGATCCCTACTTGCACTGTGGCAGCCACTGCCAACTAGAGACCCCCATTTCTAACACTTAGTAAATGCTCTTTGTTGGACTTGGCCCTTTTGATAGGTTCACCCCTGAACTTTTTGCCTTAAGCTCTGACATAGTGGTAGTAATTTTTGGCCTCTGCGCACTTTAGCACCGTGGCCCAGTGTAAAGTGTGTGCGCTCTCTGAGTGCGTGTGGTGAGATTGGCCTGCCCTCCCATAGGAATGCATGGGGGATATGTGTGTTCATGGTAATTCCTGGTATGAGAGGAGTGCAGGGGCGAGTTTAGTATGTATGAACTCGTGAGAATAAATGCTGCGCAATGGTGTGCGCAGATATATGGTGACTGGTGGAGAAATGACACTTTTAGAAGTTGGCATTTATGTGTACTGTGTGTCTGCCTGCCTGATGTGAATTGCCTGTCTGGCTTGTAATTAACAGGAGCTGGGAGGTGTGGCTGGCTCCAGGAGCAAGGGGGAGTCAGCCCAGTGGTGCAAAGAGAGATCTGCATGCAGATGGAAGGGAGGAGTTGCACCTGGGACCTGAATAGGACTGTGCATTCCCTCCACAATTCTTGTTCTGCCGCCTGTGGTGTGTCCAATCACTGAGCCCCCACCTGACAAAGGAGAGAGGAGCTGAATAAATCAAAGTGCTCCAAAGCTCCCCTAAACCAGTTCTGACTGGTATCCCCTAAGCCCTGTGCTGTGACACAAAGGGATTTACTAATATAAATATAGGGGCTGTGACCCCATGAAAAGGTTCAGTCCTGCTCTTTTTCTGATCCTGACGGTGGGGAGCTTGCTGCTGCTGGTACCCAGGAGGGACCGCCATGGGGGCTGTCTCCCTGTTGGAGGGCCCTGTGTGCTGGCCCCTGGGCCCAGCTCTGCCCCTGAAAACCACTCTTGGACTTTTCCTAAAAGGACCTCCAGGACTTTGGACTGCTCCAGCACCCTGTGAGCACTTTGCTTTATTTTTGAGAGCACCTGGCTCTTTTCTGCTATGAGGAGTGCTGTGCTCGTTTTTCTTTAGTTTTTCCAGAGGAGGAGCGAGCAGGCTTTGCAGCGCTGCGCTGCTTGAAGGGAGAACGAGGGAATCCCCAACTCAGGGATTCCCCCCCACCTGATGCTGTGATGGGTGCCCACCCCGCTTGTGCTGATATTTGATGGCGGGAGCCTATCCTTTCCCGTGAATGTCCTGAATGGGTGTGCCCCCCCTGCCATGTTGTGTTTCTGACCGGAGCCCACCCCGCATATACTTTAATTTAAACGAGGGTGCCCACCCCGCTTCTCCCATATTTAAAATGGAGAGGGAGCCTATCCCTCAATGCCGCAGAAAAAGGAAACTCCTGGGCAGCGACTGAGCGCGACCCGGTAGACAGGCAATGTTGCCTGGCTGTGGACGGAGCTTCCAGGACGGAAGGGAATCCCCGCTAGAAAGGAGTCCAGCGCCGGTAAGGATGCAGGGCTCCCATGAGTGAGGGAGAGCCCCACAGTGGCAGCCGCCGGAAGAGAGGAGTCTCGGGTCCCATGAGGGGGCCGGGGTGAAGAGCAATGCGGCTGGAGCAAGCCGCAACCCGGAGATATTCCAAGCGAGACCCCGTAGGGGAAAGGGACTCCCGCAGGCAGCCACAGCACGACCGGGAGAGGAGCCAGAAGCGTTGTGTCCGCCCCCTCCCTGCGCCGTGAAAAAAGTACTGCCCACAGGGAGGAGAGTCCTGGTTTTGCCCCAGCTGGTGAGTAACAAAGGCTGGGGGGGGGAGAGGGGACCGAGGCACAAGTGCTGGTGCCTACCCTCTGAGCGGCCCCACATGGCAGAGGGCCACTCCATCGTAGGCATATTTTGTTTACAGAGCCTTTGTGGCTCCAACGTGGGGCAAGTTTATTTACCAGCCTTTGGGGGCAGAGGGTACCGTAGTGCCAGACCCTATTCCCAGTTACAGCTGCCCCGCTTACTAGAGGGCAGCTGCCGCGCTTTTGCGGCATGATGTTTAGAGAGCCCCAGTGGGGTCCCGAGGGCCCAGTCATGCCAGGGCCTCCTCCCATGTCAGGTGTATGTAATTCCATGTAGATATGACCCAGTGCCAGGTGGCACCATGTATATTATGTGTTTACTATTCTAATGTGTTATGAGAACACAAAGTCTATTTTTTATATAACCTTGTGTGGAGTTCCTTTTGTAGTGTGCCAGGGATGTTGTTTCTGTGTGCGTGTGCAAATGCTTTACACATGGACTCCGGGATAAGCCTGACTTCTCGTGCCAAGCTACCAAGGGGTTGAGCAGGGGTTATCTTTGGTGTGTAACTCCCTTACCCTGACAAGAGTGGTGGTCTCTGCCTGGCGTTGGCGCAAACCTTAGGCAACCAGAGATCCATTTTCTAACATTCTTTCTTTCTGAAAGCAGAGCATGTCTGTTTCCCTGCCCATTGTCAAGCTAGGAGGGAACCAGACATTGCTTTAAGATCCAGATAGCCGTTGAACAAAGCAATGCTGTGGGTGCCCTGGGTGAGACCAGGGCACACACACTACAGGCCGGACCCTGGGGGATGGGGTCACCAGGGCCAAATTTGGCCTAGGTGGGGGGCTGCGCGGCCCACTCCCTTGATTTAAAAACAAAAAGAGGGGCAGGTCCCTGAGGAAAAAATAGCCCGGGAAGGGGGACTCTTGGCCTTCTTCCCTTTCAATGATAAAAAAATAAAAGGCAAAGAGCCTGGGGATGGGGTCTCCGAGACCAAAATCAGCCTAGGAGCGGGGCAATTCACCCCCTTCCTAAACAAGAGAAAAAGGGGAGGGGAAGCCAGCAGCTCGCCGGAGGCCCCACTTCCTTTCTCCTCCATTCTGCAAAGGTGCCTCCTGGCATGCTGCAGCTTGGAGGGTAGCAAGACCTCCTGTTACCTCCAGTAAAACCCACACAGCTAGATTGCTGAGAGGTCGTCAGTGGCCATGACCCCTTACTACACCACTCTGCTAATTTGCCTCTTCGTGCACTGCTGGTTGGGGGAAGAAGTCCACTTTAGATCTGAGGCCCTCAGGAGGAAATGGTCATTCCCCTACCAGCAGTGCACCGAGAGGCATGTTTGCAGAGTGGTGGAGAAAGGGGGTGTGGCTACTGACCACCACTCAGGAAACTCACATTTGAGATGTTATCAGTGATGCCATCAGGATGTCACTGACCATGTCAAGAGTAATGTAATAGGTGAGGTCATAAGCAGTGTATTGCAGGGGCACACGTTATAATTAGCTCAGCTAACTATAGCTGCTGAATTTCTCTGGTTTTGTACGAGTGAAACCTGAGCCTAACTATAACGTCTCTGTAACCTTTGGTAATTTCTAAGGTTTTTTTAAAAATCCATTTCCCAACTATAACGTCCCTGTAACTTTTGTAACAAGCATAAGCCAGTCAAGCTGCAGAAAGCCAATCCACAAAGGGCTTTACAGGAACATCAGTTGTCTAGGGGGTCACACAACCCAGGCAACAAAGACACCACTGAGCCCTCGTGATTTTTAATCACTCACCCCTTTCAATATGTATCATTCATTGCTTGTAAGGGAGCCAGAAGTCGCATATCTGATGTGCAACGAGCTATCTCTTGGGATGTGCAGCAAATGAATGAGTAAATGAGGGTAATTCGAGAAACGCTGAGCATCATAGATAACTATGGGCCTAAATTCCAAGTTTTGATGTCCAACCCTGGATGGCACACCGGTGACCGTATTATGTCTCCAGCGGTCAGACCACCATGGGAATGTTGCTACTGCAAGGGCCCGGTGGTCTTGCAACAGTGTGAGTTCTGCAATAGACTGCAGCACCGCCAAGCATATGACAAGTTATTTCCCCAACACAGTTTTCATGATGGTGAATCTGACATGTAAAGTTTGACTGTGGGTAAACTGAGGGGTCCCTACAGGGCCCCTGTTGCCTGAGGGTCTTGGGATGCATGCAGGGGGGAACATAGTGGGCCCCCCTGTGTGCATGCAGCCCCTTTTCCTGCAGGGCATGGACTGCACAGTTCATGCCATGCAGGGACGGGATTTGCCGTTCCCTTTGCGCTACTTTTTAAGGCTCACTTATGAGCCTTAGAGCTGCACCACCGTGGGGCCCCCTGCCAGACCAGAAGAAACTCCTAATCTGGCGGGCAGGCGGGCGGGCGGCGGTTGACTTTGGCAGTGTGACAGCAGGGCGCTGGTGTAGTGGCCCACTGCCACACCACCAAAGTCGTAACCAGGCCCTCTGTTTGCAGCTAATATTTCTCATTTACCTCCACAAACCTCCCTACCTGCTTTTGTCACACCTGCCAGTTTGTCTGTTTAAATTGTTTCCCCACTTCCCCTCTGTATCTCACCTCCCATGGGGTGGCCTGTTCTGCCCCGACCAGCCACCAATCTTCGTCAGTCTGAACCAATAAATGGACAGGAACTTTTGCACTCACCCTGTACTCAAACTTGGTCACTGAATCTCGGTTGGTAGTCTGACATTCTTTATAATTGTGCATTTTACTTTTTTTTTCCGTAGTTGGCTATATTACGTTGGACTTGCTTTTATTTTGTCATACATGTTTTGCATCTTTTTCTCCTTGTTCATAAACTTGTTTCCCGACATTCCCGATCTGTTTTTATGAGTTACCCATCCCTTACAATTTCATTTTACTCAAATGCCCAAAGACATTATTTAGGTTTATTTTGCCCTTTTCCATGAATTGTCCTAGATATTTGATGAGCAAAAGAAACTTATTTTGGGTGTCTCATTTGTATTTTTTGAGTATGTGGATGCAAATGTAGTTGTAAGGCATTAATGTTTGGAGAAGTTGGCTCACTGGTTATAGGAGGTAGACCTGGAAGCAGAAGTCAGCCCGGGACCAGGGCTCAATTCCCGGCTCGGTGAGGTCTTGAGTCCTAAAAATGTCCATGGACTCGACAATTCTCGCTCCGGTGCCTACTCGATTCACGGACTCACACTCTGCGACTCTGGGCAATAGCTTGCTTAATCTCCACAATGGCCCCTCGTGGCGGGATGCCTGGCTTTCACCTTGCGGATACCCTGCTGGGGATATCTCCCAGGGGAGTACCAGGACGGGTTCCCTAAGCAAGCGCTTAGAAACCGCTTGGTGATTTGCGCTATATAAATTCCTGTACAATGTTGAATATGCAAAACATAAACATGTTTTATTAAAACATCTTAATGCATACATCAAACACATGCACACATTAAAACAGACACAATTGGAAGTTAAGTGCAATTCATTTTTATATTCAAAGGTGCTCATAGGTAATAGTATTTCAATAAAAGATTCGTGAATGGAGCTTACTGAATTTAAACAAATATTGTGTTCAAGTGAGTGAGGAGTAGTGGGAGAGCTATAGCAATTTGGGAAATCGTGTTTAAATCCATGCAGAGACATTTCTTCCATTGCTACTGAAGGTGAGGAGGTGAGGTAGCACCATGGACAAGGCTTGAAGGCCCACCAATTCCTGATTCTTCCTCTATTGTGCAATTCAAATAGCATCCGGAGAACCTTTTTAACCATGTCCAAACAACCAAAAATAAAGGGATACCTTAAGTAGTTTGGGGTATTTGTTTTATTCTTTAAAGACCGCAGCTTTAGAAATATTTAAATTGCTCAACAAAATACGGTCAAGACCATCCTGTTTTTTAGGGACCAGTATGATCCTGATGATGAAGCATGCCACTACTAGAGTGATTGAGGGTCTAACAAAGATATATTTATATTAGAGTGCAAACTATAGTAGTCAGGAAAAGAATGAGGCATAAGATTTGTTTGTGCCACATTATTCCTAGAATAACCATTTGTTAGACCTGTCAGTCTTAGGATGGTGTTCTCCCAAAAATTTTGGCCACTCCCCTCCTGTTTGGTGAAATTCGTTTTTGTTGGTTTTATGACTATGTGCTAGCAAGTGATAAAGTGCTTGTGCTTACTCTTTCAAACAGTGGTTCCCAGTCTGTGCGCCGTGGTACCACAGTAAATTGTCAAAAGTAGCTAGGGGTTCTGCGCACCAAGCACACAGTTTGGGATCCACTGCATGACTTCCATCACAGTACTGAGACAAAATAAATAAGATTACTTTTCCAATGTTCACTCAAGAATTTCCACTTTCTGAACTAGATATTTCAAACCGAAGCTTAGAAGAAAGTCATTATTAAAAGTCATTGTTAGCTTAAGATAAAATTTATCTGTATTGTTCAGAAACCACTGACGGGTTTCACAGTCACAGTTTGAGACGTGTGTGGTGCAGCGAAATATTTTCATAACAATCAATCTAGAGGTGAAAAACAAACCGTTATAATATTGTGGTGAAAAGAGAAAATGACAAAGACATTCACTGCAACGTCAGGCACAAAAGAAACATTCCTAATGCCCTCCTAGATCGAGCAGAGGTCCAGCAGTTTATTACAAAGCGTTGACTGGAATTTTGACTTGCAGTACATGCCCATTAGAACATAGAGGTTATGTTTAAGTATATGTCATACATATGTCCACCATCACCATTATTAAAACACTTGATAGCTGAACAATAAGGCGTCTATTCCACGGTATGAACACTGAAAATACGACAACCCATGTGCACTTGTACTTCCTCATACATGAAGTCACTTAGCATGAGCATTAACAATTCTGGAGCGCAACTATTTTATTAGCTTAAAACTGTAACAGATATCAGCTTTAAAACGTTTTAAAAACGTTAAGCTATGCAAAGAATGAAAAAGCAGGCACATTGTGTGCATCACATGCAATCAGGTGTAAAAAGGGGGCTTTGTCGTAATTACCATTGTATATGAACATTTGAGCAGCATCAAGTAATCCTGTAACTTGTGTTTTTTACCAGGTCCAATCACACTGCTGCACTCTCAGCATCATTGAAATAATGATTAAAACACTGTACACACAACACTTTGCAGTTTTTAGTTTTAATTGTTTAAACCCCTCTGTTTAACTGCATGTTTGTAACTTCAATGTATTTTGCAAACATGGAGCTCTGTGTCTTGCTGCATCTTAACTCCATTCCCATTGCTTTTTTCTCTCAGATGGTTCCGTGTCGCAAGAGAGCAGCTTCGAATGCTGATTAGGGCCAGAACCCTTAATTGTTTTGAACTTTTAGAAAGTTGACATTTTCTTGTTCTAACCATTTGGTGCCTGCAGCCTGTGTCCTGGGTTGCATGACTGTGATTAGAGTAGATGTTGCCCATTGTGTATTCCTCCCAGACAGTGTGACAACGGGGGTCTAGGTGTCAGCATGATGGGCCATCCTGCCAGGATGGAATGGGGTGGAGCTGTTCCCTGTTCCACGTACATTTTAAACAAGCTGCCTCAGCACACTCTCAAAGAACTTCACACCAGTCTTTTGTCACCCTAGAACTCTTGGAACCTGGGTATGGAGGAAGGAAATTCCAGACTTAACTGTGAGGGAGCGAAATCTAAAAATTGTTTCCACTTCAAAGCAGACACCAGGTAAAAAAATCTCACCATCAGGCCCACTATTCAGTTCACTCCTGGACCTGCGGAGGACACTCGGAAGGTCTGTCTTTTACTCCAGAGGACTTCCCTGCTGCTGTTTGTACTTTAAAGGGCTATCCTGCTGCTACCAGTGGACTGATCTGCTACTTAAAGCCTGCCTTAAATCCTCAGAGGACTGCCCTGCTGCTTCGAGGACTGCCTTTATGTTTGCAACCCAGGACTACCAGAGCGACTCCAAGGGCAAATTGGCTGGCCTCTGGTTCTGAGCTACAAGGACACAATTCGAACCCTATCTGAAGTAAGTCCTGCCCTCCAAGTACTGGCGAAGGTGAATCAAATAGGCACAACCGAAAATGCGGAACTTTGATCTTTTTCAGCCAAAAAGTGCTCTGAGAACTGACAGGAGACCTGGACCTTCACTGCTTGCCAATGTGCCGAAGGTCCATCACCAGTCAGCTTGAACACGCGGTAGCTCCCGTTACATTCTTCTCTGCAGCAGCAAATCAAGTTCAACGGTGCCTCGCAGAAGTGGTATATGGCTTTGTGAAGCTCTCTTTGGCTACAGCCTGCAGCTTTATCCCGCTAGTGATTATCGGCTTCCAGGAAAATGGCAAAGTATGAACATATAAATATTCACTGCAACTTCGTTCAGCGGCTCCCCCAACAATGACGCCTTTGCCTCGGACACCGCTGGCTGCCCTTCCCCAGTGAACTTTACCTTCTCAAATATTTTTCTTCCAAATTTCTTCGAAGGTAAACCGAGACTTGGCCCAATCCACTTGGTGTATCCAAATTGTGTATTGACCATATCTTTCCTCTTTGTCCCAGTCTCACACAACTAGATTCCCTCGGTTGGCACTTTGATAATTTAGGAACTCGTTTTTTTCTAAAGAAAATGTAAAGATTCATAACTCCTGTTCTACTGATCGGATATTTTGTCATTTTGGTTTCAAATAATTTAGGCAATCATTCTCTTTGTTTCTAAATTGGTGTGGGAGTTTTCTTGTGTTGTGCTTTCCCATTTGTTACGTTTAGTGTTCTGCATACATGCTTTACACATTGCAGCTAAGTTAAGTCTGACTGCTTTTGCGCCAAGCAACCAGGGGATTAAGAACAAGTGAATTTAGGTATTTTATGTTGTTCAACATGATTGTGGTTGTTGCTTGAGGTGGGCTTACACCCCCCGACCTAAAATCCCAATTTCGTATATCATTCTAGTAAACAAATGAAAAAATGCACACTCCCGTTCTAAATATTTTGAAGACACATGGATTTGTTGCATGCACCTTTTAAGGCACAGACACCAACCCAAGTCCAATACTCCCTGGTAAACTGTATGTAACAGTAAAGACAATGAAACTAATAATGCAGTGGAAGGGTGGCAAAACTCATTACAAGGCACACGATCCTACCATATAACAATTTATTAAATTTGAATAAAAGAAAAATGATCAGAACCTATGCAAAAAGTAAGTTATAGCTCAAAACTATGCCTTAAATGTTTCAAAAAACTAAAACAATGCATGAAATACTAGCTGGTAAAGTCCATCTCTTGAAACATAATCATAGACTCCACTATTTAAGAACCATAGCTCAATCATTAGTCTAACGTACTTCACCAAAAACACAATAACATAATTCCTCCACATTTTCACATGCAAAATACATTCAGAAAAAAAAGTTACTTTTAAAGAAATCCTTGTCAAATTCCAGGAATCTCTCCAAAACCTGAAAAATAGTAATAAAAAAAAAGGTCCACGAAGACACATATTAATAAATGCTTGATTAAACAATATTCTAAACCATTTTTCACCCCGACTATCCTTGTCAGTTTTGCCAGCCAGGTTCTCTCAGGGGAGGGGGCAGTACACTCTTGATTGTGAGGAGTGGGACAGTTTTGAGGGTTTATGAGAGCCCACTATATTCAAAGATATGAACTCTCAAGCGAGTCTTGGAGCCCATCATTTTTTCCAAGCATCTCTCCCTTCAACTATTTGTTTGTCATCATGCTTCACTTATCATAAGCATCCTCAGAGAGGGACTGGATACTGGGAGAGTCTCCTTGTCAACTGGCTGTGAGGCAGCGAAGCTGGGCACTTGCGCCCCAGGATCTTATTTTTCAATGAGCACACATCAAAGATGACCTTTCTCCAAAGGTCAGGAGGACTCAGGGCCATGCTTGTTCACAGTAACTCAGGTCACTGAAGTGGCACTAATGCAGTTGGCACCTCCAAGACCCACACCCCCTCCACATCCACATGTCAGTACAAGGGAGGGCACAGGTACGATCAGATCTCCAGCAATTTTGGGCCTACCCTTTCTGGCCAGCTGGCCAGCCAGTCAGCCTGAACACTCTACCTGCACGCAGCAATCCTGGCCTTAGATGCGCCACCAAAAGCAGGGGCGTAGCTTTGGTGCCACCTATGATGGTCACCTACTGTGGAGGGTCCACCCCTCTACAGGCTGGTAATTTCTTGGTGCCATTCTGACTGACAATTTTATTGGTGCAGGAGCTGGCATGTACTGGCATGCTGTGGTCGCACTTGTATTGATGTATTGACCTATTTATGTATTTTTTTGGCATTGCGGCTGCTTCCACAGATGCGGCCTCTATTTTGAGCACTGCATTTCACTGAAGCAGGTAGAATGGATGCGTGCTCTTCATATGGACAGGCTAAAGAAGTTTCCTGCAATGTGATATAGCCTAGATTAGCCGCAGCTCTTATGCTGGTTTTTATGTTTTGTCTTCAGGTGCTTATGCTGAACTGAAGCTCTTTGGTGATCTTTTGTGGTCAGGGACTTGTTCTGGCTTGGTTAGAGGAAAACCTGCGACATCATAGGTCCTTCCCTTTCTTGAATTTGAAGCTTCTGACAAGTTGTATTTGTATTTTTTAAGGTAAAACTATGGAAGTCACTGTTTGTTTTTACCCCTAATTAATTAATTAATTAATTAAGAGTTTCTAAAGCGCTAGAATCGACTCCCAAAGGAGTATCTCTGCGCTGTAGACCGCTGGGGAACCCGTCCTGGCTTTCCCTGTGAGATGGTCCCTACTGGGTATCTCCGAGGTGAAACCAGGCATCCCCGGCGTATGTGGGAGGCCGTTGTGGAGATGAGGCAAGCTAATGCCCAGAGTTGCCGAGTGTGATCCATGGTTAGAGTAGGCACCGAGGCGAGAATTATCGAGTCCGCTGACCCTGGTCCACGACCCTGCCGCGTCGGGGATAGAACCCTGGTCCCGGGCAGTCCTCTGCTTCCGGGTCTGCCGCCTCTAACCAGTGAGCCACACCACTCCTAAAGGGCATTCTTCTGCTGATTTCTGTGCTGGTCCTGTCCCACATTCATTAACAGGAGCCTATTCGCTCTCTTCTGGGGAAATGGCAAATTCTGTCACAGCTCACAATGCCTCTCTCCAATTTGTAGTTATAAAGGCTTTGTTGCCCTCGTCTACAATCAAGAGGTTGAAGCAGAACCCTCCTTCAACTGAAAAGTCAGTGTCCCCTATTTCCTTAGAATTGTTGTTGCACTGCATCCTTTTGTAGAAGAGACTAAAAATAGGATATAACATTTGGATGACAGAAGGTCATCAAGGGAGAGTCATGTTTCTATGATGGAACAGCAGCTTCTCGATTTGCATGATGAAACTCATAGAATTAATTCTTTGGAAAAGGAGGTGCGCTGGCTCCAACAACACACAGAGGAGTTGAAAAACAGGAATAGGCAGAATAATCTCTGCATTTATGGACTGCCTGAAGCTTTGAGGGGGATAATTGTGTCTCCTTTTATATCTCTTTCCTGCCAAGAGCATTAGATATGCTTCTTCAATCTTGCTTATTGAGAGAGGCCATAGGCTTGGACCTCGTCCTCCTTTGTCTACGGGGTGTATTAGCAAGAGCAATATCACCGCTTTAGCTTCACTTTCCGCTGCTAAAGTGGGGATAATATTATTGCCCAATTAACAAGATGTCGCTAACAGCAGATAGCAACAGTTTACTGGCAATAGCGCCTGTGTCCTTCCGGCTTTGCATGTCAGTGATAATCATTGCTAATGATATGCAAAGTGGGCGTACCTCACCTTTTTTTTTTAAGTTCAAAAGAATTTTAATGATCAGAATAAAGGGTGCCAATACAACAGTAAAATTTGATGAGAGATAAGAACAATGACAATGAAATAAAACAGTGCGTCAATAAGAATGAGTGAAATGAACATTGGAGAAAAAATAAAACAGTTATATACTGATGATCTGCATGAAGGGTGAGAGCAATAGTAAAATACAATGATAATCAAATAAAAGGAAACGTTAAAGACAACTAAGAGGGTTTTGAAACTTCTTGTTCAATTGGACGTAAGTGTAATGAACGCGCAGCACACACATCAAGGTATAAAGTAAGAGGGAGCCATAAGTCTAAACGTTTAGCTGCCATGTGAATAGGAAATACAAAATCAGTGTCCAGCCTATGGTTGTGACAAACATTGTACCACCATGCTCTGAAAGAAAGATTTGAGAAATCCTTCCAGTTAGCAGTAATCTGTTGGAATGCAACAGCTAGTAACAAATCAACAATCTTAACATTTAGTTCAACATCATCCCAACAATCAGAGAGATTGCCCAAAAAAAATGTGGGTAAAAGAAAAAGGAATGTGGCTGTGAAAAATTGCATTGATTTGGGACCAAACAAGTTCCCAAAAATCGTGGACAGCCTTACAGGAAAATAACATATGAAATAAGGACGCAGGCAGTGAAGTGCAAGACCAACAAAGATCTGGGACCGAAGAAAATTGTTTCTGTAGTGTGTGTGGAGTGAGAAGAAGTCTGTTGTAAATAAAGAAAAGGGTTTGAGTAATATTTGCTGCTCTAGAAGATTTGCGAAGTTTGGTCC
Organism: Lissotriton helveticus; assembly: GCF_964261635.1. Lineage (NCBI taxonomy): Eukaryota > Metazoa > Chordata > Amphibia > Caudata > Salamandridae > Lissotriton > Lissotriton helveticus. The sequence goes on along the minus strand of NC_136057.1, from coordinate 1,088,663,009 downwards.
ATAATTTATCCCAAAAAGCTACAGGCCAGGTAACGGCAAGATCAGATTCCCATTGTTCTTCTACCTTAGATTTAGGCCTGGGAAAATCTGTAGTGTGGAGATGCTTATAAATAGAGGATGCTTTAGGTGAAGTGCGCAAAAAAGAGTGGAGTTGTGAAGTAGGGTTAGAGGGAGAAGGAGGGGCTAAAGGACGATCAAGGGCAGAGTATTGTAACATGACCGCTTCTTGGAGTAAAACGTATTTACGGTCAAAAGAAACAGGTAAATTAAAAGATTGACTAAGAATCGAGAAGGGCAAAATGGCAGAGTTAGAACAAATTTGAGAGACCCAAATTAAGCCTTTCTGCCTCCAAGATTTCCAGTAAAAGGGTTTATTATGAATTAACAAATGTTTATTGTGCCAAATGGGAGAATGAAGAAAATCAGTTAATGTAGTGGGGGGAGCAGGAATGAAGGATAGAAGCAATTTAGCAGTGAACTTGTGTATAGGAGTGGAGAGGGTGTGTGGCTTGCGAGAGAAAGAAAGGTATTCAGCAAAATAAAAAGGGGACAAAGAAAAACGTTTGAGTGCAACCCATAAAGGACAAGTAGAGTCGGGGTCCTGTAACCATAAAGAGGCCTGTCTCAAAAGAAAAGCCTTGTAGTATGCGGGGAAATCCGGAAAGTTAACACCTCCTTCTGATTTAGGGCATATTAGTCGAATAGGAGACATTCAGGGTTTCTTGCTGCTCCAAAGGAAAGTAGAAAGGGTTGAGTTAATTTTCCTACAAAATTTTGTAGGAATAGGGATTGGGATATTGGAAATCGTGTAGAGAACAATGGGGGCTAACATCATCTTAATGGTTTCAAGACGACCCCACCAGGAAAGGTATAAAGGATGCCATCTGGTGGTGAGATCAGAAAGCTGCTGAATACATTTGTTGAGGCAAAGTGAGACAGTATCCTTTAGTGTGGGAGTGATGTGCATACCTAAGTATTTAATGTGGGCAGAACTCCAGGTAAAATGGGAAGCAGTAAAATCAGTTTTAAAAGTAAATTTAGTTAGGGGCAGTATTTCACATTTATCGCTATTCAATTTGTATCCAGAAATCAAGGAATAAGCACAAACCTCTGCAAGGAAAGCGGGAACAGAGACATCAGGGTTAGCTAAAAAAAGTAATTTATCATCTGCGTATGCAGCAAGTTTGACAAGGGAGTGCGGTGTCTGAAAACCAGAAATGTGGGGATTTTGGCGAAGTTTGGAGAGGAAGGGTTCTAGAGCAAGGTTGAAGAGAAACGGGGAAAGAGGGTAACCTTGTCGAACACCTCTGCCTAAATTAAAAAAGGAAGAGATCAGACCATTAGCACAAACAGCTGCTCTTGGGTTAGAGTAAAGGAAGGAAATTAAAGAGATACATTTGGGGCCAAAACCAAACCATTGTTGTAGAAGAGATAAGTCCATTTGACCCTATCAAAAGCTTTTTCAGCATCTAGAGCAATCGCTGCTAAGGAATGCTGAAGATGAGAAGATTTGGATAGTAAGTTAAATAGAAGCCTGGTATTATCAGTGATAAAACGCCCCTTAATAAATCCAGACTGTTCAGGGCCCAACATATCAGGTAAAAAGGGGTTAAGCCTTGCAGCAAGAGCCTTAGCAAATAGTTTATAGTCTATATTGACTAACGAGATGGGCCTAAAATTCTTGCAATGTCTAGTATATTTTCCCTCCTTGGGAATGAGACAAATGTAAGCATCAGAAAAAGTGTCGGAGAAACATACAAGTCTATGAGGGAATGTAACTTAGGTAGGAGAAGGGTAGAAAATCGAAGGTAAAATTCAACTGTGAAGCCGTCTGGTCCCGGGGCTGTGTCTTTTTTAAGGTGCTGGAGAGCTGTGAGCAGTTCCTGTTGGGTGATATCAGATTCCAGAGAGGTGAGGTTGAGAGGAAAATTGTGAGGTGTGCGAATGTCTGAAAAAAAGGTGGATAAGGACTGGGTGGTAGGATGTGCGTCTGAAGAATAAAGGGTAGTGTAAAAGTGTGAAAATTCAGTAAGAATGTCAGAATCTTTATGCTGGAGAACTGAATTGTCATCAAAAACAGCTTCAATGTTTAACTTATTATGTTTAACTTTCAAATAGTTAGCCAAAATCCTCCCCGATTTATTCTTACCCCGTAAAATTTCGCACTCGATTTTAGCAAATATAAAGAAGCATCTTCTGTAGATTGTTTGTTAAATTTGAGTTTAGCATCAATGAGAGCCGTCAAACTATCTTGCGAGTGAGAAGTAAAATAGGAGTGTTCCAACCTTTTAATGTTTTGAAGGAGATTCCCAGTATACTTTCGGGCACTCTTTCGCTTTTTGGCGACATAACCAATTATAAAATCTCTTGCCGCCGCTTTAAGCATCCAAGATAGTGTGTTTAGGAATGGTTGGCGTAACATTAATTTCAAAAAAGTCTGTAACAAAATTAGAAAAGGAGGTAATGAATTTGGGATCCAAAAGAAGAGTATTGTTAAAGCGCCATCTTCAAGGACCCACAACTTTTGGCAAAATGTCAATATTAATTGATACAGGGGCATGATCTGATAGCAGAATAGGGCCAATTTCTGCATTAGTGAGAGTCTGGGAAATCTGATGGGAGACAAAAATTTAATCGATTCGGGACTGCGAGTGATGAGAGGGAGAGTAGAAAGTGAATTCCCTAGTTTCCGGATTACAAAGACGCCAAGCATCAATGAGTTTATGTTGTGAAATTGCTCGGGCAAAAAGCTTATGAGGTTTGTTGGGAACATGGAAGACCTTGGAATGTCTATCTAGAAAAGGGTCCAGAGGTTGGTTAAAATCTCCTGCCATTATAAAATTGACATCTACAAATCTGGTGATTAGAGAAGCCATCCTGTGCCAAAAAGAGGGGTCACCGCCTGTGGGAGCATATACATTAAAAAGGGAGATTGGAACACCCCTTAAAGAAAGCTTGACATATAACCATCTACCATCAACATCTGATTCTGTGGCGACCAAGGAGTAAGAGAGAGATTTACGACATAAAATTACCACACCATTACGTTTGCCATCACCAGGAGCATAAAAGACCTCACCCACCCAACCACGTTTGAGCTTGACAGATTCAGCTTCAGACAAATGAGTTTCCTGAAGGAAAGCAAAGTCAACATTCAATTTGGCAATTTGGCACGGTAAGATAAAATCCTTTGTCTCTTGATGGGAGAATGAAAACCTTTAACGTTCCATGAGATAACTTTAACAGACATTAGACATGATAAAAAAAATCCAACAAGTAGCAGATCAACAAGAAGAACAGCACAAAGAACAAAAGCACACACCAATAAAAATGAAGATTTGGAGAGCAAAACAAGATAAAGGAAAAAAGGAGAGAACGCACCATAGTGTAAGAGAAAACAAGAAGAAGAACAGGAAGAAGAACCAGAATAAGGAAGATACGTGAGAGAAGAAGAAAGAAAGACGAAGACCTTATCGTGAAAGAGAGGAACAGATAACAGAGTAAAGAGGATAGTGAATGAAAAAAGAAAATAAATGCAAAAAGGCACCCAAAAAAGAGAAGAAATAGATGAAAGAAAGAGAGGTAGGAGTAACAAATGACCAATAAGGTAAGTAGACTATAGGGAGAGAAAACATACCCGCAAACGAGGGAAGACGAGGGATGGTAGTCAGGTACAATACCAGGAACGGAAGGGGGGAGGGGTGGAGCCACATTGAGCAGGCAAAACTTCAAAGGTCAGCGAAACGTACAACCAGGGAAACTCACAGGAGAAATGATAAATCGGCCGGAAACAAGAAAAAGTATCAAGAATCAACAAACGTGAAGGGAAAAGGAGGAAAATAACGGATACTTAGCTAATAAGAGAACAAGAGAGAAACAGGGATAATTACAAGGATACCATACGGAGCACATCATTAGAGAGAACACAAAGTGTATGCAAGGAGAACAAGGAGGGAAATGTTAGAAGAACGAAGAGAGAGGTATAGAAAATTCATGGAGGGGTAAAGGAAGAGGAGCCAGAAAGATCCATATTAGTCGTTCTGCACGAATTTAAGAAGCTGGGAAGGCGAACGGGGTCGTCGTAGGTTGTTGTCTTGTTGTTGAAGGTGACTTTGAAAAGACATGGGTGGAAAGGTCCGTATCTAGCTCCAATAGATCGAAGATCAGGGCGCATATCCAAAAAGGCCTTGGACGAGTTGCTGTAGCCTTGGCATAATCTTGCGCAAAGGAGAGAGGAGAACCAGACCAAGTAAGCCTAGGAGAGGCTCTGGCTGCAGAAAGAACTTTCAGAAGGTCTGCGTATTCTAAAAAGTACATGATGACTCCTCTTGGTCTGGAGGCGGCCGATGACAAAGAAGAAGGAAGCTTGCCAAGCCTATGCGCACGTTGAATGTTAAGCGTAGTATCTGCTGGCAGATGAAGCAACTTGGGAAGAAAAGATTTGAAGAAGGCAATTGGATCATTCCCCTCGCTTCCCTCCACCAGGCTGTAAATGCGTACTTTGTTGCGCCGATTTCGATTTTCAAGTTCCTCCACTTGCCGTTGAAGAGAAGAAACCTGTGAAGACAGGTGTGAGACCTTGTCGGAAGATTCTTGAAGGGAAAAAACACTTTGCTCCACGGAGGTGACCCTTGTATCCATTTGCGACCAGTTATCAGTTAGCACCTGTAACTTGGTGTTGGTTTCTTCCATAAAGGGTCGAAGAGCTCTTATTTCCTCCAACAAGAGTTCCATAGAAACAGAGGATAAAGGCTTAGGCGGAGATGGAGGATCCTTTTTTAACCTCTTTTAAGTTGCTTTTCCTGAGAGTGGCGCAGATGATTCCATTATGAAAGATACGTCTTGAGTAGTAGATGAGTGGGCAGCCTCAAACGCAGCAAACTTGAAGAATAACTTAGAGTTTTTGGGCAAAGCATGTTTCGGGGCACTAGAGACCATATATCGCCTATCTCTGCCCATAGAATGGCCCAGGAATTGTATACCAGAAGATATGACAATGCTGAGGTATAAAATAGTTTGAACTGCGGCAAGACGTGGCAGAAAGTGACATGGCCACAAAAAAAGCAAGGGTAGTAATCACCCAATAGGTAAAGGAGGAACCTTCCAGAGACTCAGCAATGAAAACATTTGAAATAGTCTCATTTATAGGAATCAGAGAGCGTCCCTCAGAAAAAAAAGTAAAAAAAATGAGGCAGAATGATGCAGGCTGTGAGAAGACCCAAAATGGCCGCCAACATTTTATGATGTCGCAATTCCAAAGTTTTGTGGAGAACAGGAATGATAAAGAAGAGGGCAGTCAATATAATATCTCTAAAGAGACAGAGAAAGTCATATTATGGGCAGAAATAGCCATGGTGTGTTGTAGATACACATTTGAGGAAGGAAGGAGGAAGGCTGCACGTTGCGGCAGAAAAAAAAAAAAATGGCGGTCGCGGCCATTGGAGAGCCGCAACCGGACTTACTGCGGCGAAAAAAAGAGGTTTAGAGCCTTGAAGACGGTTGGGAAAGAGCTCACGTCATGCTCTGTGCCTTCCGACGCAGGAATCCGCTGTAAAGAATGCTGAGACGCGCCTCCGTCCGCGGTTTCCTGCAGCGGTGACGGAGCGCTCACCGGGAAGCCGCCATGCTGCTTGGGCGCCAAGCCACGCCCCCTGGACGAACATCACCTAATCCTGAATTAAATCCCTCTCCACCACAACATCGCCCTATTAGCAACGTGGATCAAGCGACAACAAAAGCTGCGCTGCCTGCGATTATCGCCGGAAATTAACACCTGCTCCAGACCTGACTTAGCTATGCTAACAATGGGAGGTGGAGTGACATGTTAAATCCACACTCCTCTATCAGCTTGGATTACTGTAGCGCACTGCCATTATCGCAGCTTTTCCTGCCCAGATGCCGAATATCTCTGTCTATCGCTGGAATGTACATCGCCATTGGGCAAAGCATTGATAATATGCCGCTGAAACGGCGATGTACTCCAGCGATAGGCAGCGATAATGCAAATCGCAGCACAGGCCCTTGCTGATATGCCCCTACATCTCCTGCGAAATCCAGAGGTATCATTATTCTTTTTTTGAAGTTTAATGACTTATTGACAGTTCTAAAACTAAATGTCAAGTCACTTGGCTAGGTCAAAAAGGGTTCCTTTCTCAAGATGTTTCCAACTCTACTGCAGCCAGACAAAAAGAGTTTCTTAATCTTCGATGTCAATGATCTCAAGCAATGTAACTATTTCTTACTATTTTTACTATTTATAATTCTGTATAATATCATAGAACATTAAAGGATATATTAATCCAGTTAAAAGACAGAGGATATTATCCCATCTGGGTAAATCTAATCCTGATCTAGTTCTGCTACAAGATGCCCACCTCACTGAGTTGGAAGCTTTGAAATCCAAGTATAGCTGAGTGGGGAATGTGTTTGTTTTCCTGCCACTGAATAAAAAGAACTTAAATATACAAACAATTTCATACAGCCCTGCTTTGGTAGATTCTTTGAGGTTCCTTAATCCTACTGTGCAGGATTATACCTATTATACATATTACTCACCCTCTCATGGTACGCTTTCACATTTAGATCACATTATTCTTTCTAAATCTCTTTCACAACATATCACACAATCATATACTTCCCCAATTATACTCTCTGACCATACTATGGTTATTACTGACTTGGATTTAGCTCCTCCTTGTCCTTCTTTGCATCAATGGAGATGTAATAACTGTCTCTTGCGAGATGTTCAGTTTTCGCGTTCCTTCATTTAACAATAATACTTCTGTTTCTTCCTCCTTTTTATGGGATTTGTTTAAGGCATCTGTGCATGATTTTATGTATGTTATGCTTCCAGGACTAAAAGAAGTTGTGCTAAGGAGTATATGGCCCTACTTTCTTCAACTAAATATTTGGAACAAAAGTACTTTTCTTCTAAGTTGCCCTCAGATCTTCATAATTTAATTCAGGACAAACTAAAAGTTAACTTTTTTCTACTGTTGAGGCAAATTGTATTCCTAATAGGTAGAAAGCCTGTTATTATGGTGGGAAAAACAAAGATGATAGGCTGTTAGCAAACTATTTACAGGTTAGAAAAGTGTGGTGAGTGATTGTTTCAGTGACCAACATTCATGGTGGTTCTATTACTAGTCATAAAGACATTTTGAAGGAGTTTGTTAAATTGTATAAATCCATGTATACTCCAGAATCACTGTCTCAGTCCTTTACTATTGCGGTTTAGTTTGGTCAAGTTCCCTATGCCATTTCCCAAGATTTGGATTTTCAATCTTTAGAAAAGAATCTTGCCCCCGAGGCAATTTCTTGTGCATTACAAAAGTTAAAATTGGGGAAAACACAAGGGGCAGATGGCTTTACAAAGGAATTTTATCTTCACTTTCCAAACATTATCCTTTCATATTTATTTTGCTTGTTTGCCTGTTTTGTTGATTCCTCTTCTATGTCTGTTTTTGGTTTTTATTTATTTATTTATTTTTAATTTTATTATTCCACATACCACCAAGAGTGTCTGCAACTCTCAAAGGACCGCTCCATCTATCTAACCACCCAGTGTGTCACTGCATTCGCCCATTGTCATGACACCATTATTGGTGCCTTGGTGTATTCATTGGGATATATGACCTGTGCTGAGGGAACCATACCAAGATGAGAAATGAGACCATGTCACCATAGCAGAGTTAAATTCTGTACCCTGATCCAGCCTCCATATCCTGCTGGCAGCCCCGATCCAATAGTCTACTTTAAGGGGGATAGGGTCTTTCCATTTCATACAAATTTCCCATATAGCTGTAAGTATCAAATAGAAAAGCAACTGTCTCTGTGATCATCCCAAGAGATTACTAGTTATCTCATCAACTCCAAGTAGGACAAGCATTGCATTCAATATAACCCGCCCACCCATGATATCCTTCAGGGAGAGCTCTATACCTCCCCAATAGGCTCTTAACCTGGATCATTGAAAAACGATATGAACATCATCAGTTTTTAGGTGTCCACACCATACACTTAGGAGAGGGATGGGAGGCAAACTTTGCAATTTTGAACAGTGTCCAATAGAGTTGATTAATGGTGAAGAAGTGGTTCCTCTTCAAGTTTGTAGGACTAACCATGGAGTATAGAAGCCTCAAAGAGTTGTCCCAAATTGATTTAATGTCCTCCACCTGGAATACACCACTCCATACTTGATGGGGGGGCGATAACGTCTTCTCCTCAGCCTCCAGAAGTTTTTTGTATCACCTTGCAACCTCATTACTTTTAAGTCTAATATCTTGAAGAAATGTCACTAAAACCCTGTCGCCCCCCAATATTACATTTAGAGAGGTTATTTCCCATTTTTGCCTTAAAGACTTCCCATGAGAGCAACCCCTTATTCAACCTCAAGACCAGTCTGCTTAAGTGGAAGACTTAATGTATCTTTTAAACAGAGTGTAGCCCCGGGGGAATCCCAAATTGGGGCCAGATCGGAATAATAACCTAATCCCCAAATGCTCCTCATTCTAAACCACAAATTTAGGGCAGAGTTTAGTACTTTCAATCAGGCCTTCTTAAAAAACCTAGGAGCACCAAACGTATAAAGAAATCCCTCCATAATCACACCTCTCACCATTTCGCCTAATGGCTTCCCCCACATGGAATCATCAGGCTTTCCCAGCGGCATCCGAATATTTTTAAATTGGAAAGCTGAGCAATATAAGTTGAAATCAGGTAAGGTCAACCCTCCCTTAATAAGCCTACATCTATGTTTTTTCCAGGCCAGTCTAGCCCCATTATGAGCCCAAATAAAGTGGCAACCTTCCCCTGGATTTGGTCTTTATTGGATTTTGGGAACATAAGTGGAAATGCATTAAAAAGATAGGTCAATTTGGGGAGAATCACAATTTTTATCAAATTGACGAGCACAAAGATAGTTAAAGGAAGATTTTTCCACCTGGCAAGTAAACAATCAATTTCTCTGGCTACCCTCTCCATATTGATCCGGGGGATTTTATCAATATCATACATGATCGTGATCCCTAAATATCTCAAATTTGTGCTTACTCTCCAACCCCAACCTCTAACATTCCAGCACATGACCTCAGTTTCAGATGTAGTCACAGAGTACCCTGAGAGAGCCCTGTATTCAGCTACAAGGTCCTCTGCTCTCGTTAAGGTTGGGTCTGCTGTATAGATCAAAAGATCATCCACATACAACGCAACCATACTATTACAGGGTGGAGAACTAAAGGGCACAACCAACGTGTCTGATCTTAGAAGTTGGACCAAAGGTTCTATGTAGATATCAAACAGAAGGGGAGACAGAGGGCAGCCCGGCCTTATCCTCTTAAAATGCTAAAGCTGGATGTTAGTGTATCTGAGCCACCCTCATAGGCCGACTGAAGTGTATCCAAGAAACAGGAGCCAAATCCCATTACTCTCAGTACCTACCAGAGAAACCTCCAATACACTCGAACGAAAGCCTTGGCCACATCCATGGCAATTACTGCCAATGGAGCAGATCTATCAATGGCAAGGTCTATTGTGCCAATAAGTTGCTGAGTCTACTCCTGTATTTACCTCTTGGGGATGAAGTCCTTCTGATCTGAGAATATCAGCTGTGGGGCAAACATAGCCAGTCTCCCTGCTAAAATGCTAATGAAGATTTTATAATCTGCATTAGGCAGCGAGATCGGTCAATAAGAATCAGCTCTACTGGGGTCTTTAGAGGGTTTTAGGATGAGAACTATTGTGGCCTCTTTCCAAGATTTTGGGATGGGGCCACCCAATCGATATATTGAATTAAAGAGAGTTTCCAACACTGAAACCAATTCCTCAATCAATAACCTATAGACTTCTTTCGGAAGGGCATTGTTAGCGAAGCTGAGACGGGTCTCCTCCTTTGTATTTGGGGCATCCAATAGCTCCCGACTCTCCGCAGTAAGGCAACGGATCTGTATCTTATTTAGCCAAGCTTGTAGACTATCTTGATTGGGACATATCTCCCTCCTTATATAAAGTTGAGAATAAAGCAACTACGTAGGCTTGCATATCCCCAACTTTATCCAAAACATCCCCTTAAGCATTCATGATCAGCTGCTTAATGTTATCCCTTGATCTGTCTGTTCTTACTTTCCAAGCCAAAAATGCACCTGCCCTTTCACCATATTTGAAGTTCCGCATAGATCTCGCTTGCCACTGAGCCCTTCATTTTCGATCAACCAAGACCCTATAATCTTGCCATGCCACTTCTAAAAGCCTCTGTGCCCTCGTGGCAAAAGAGCCTAGATCACATGTCGCTAATTGGCCTCAAACAATCCAATTTTTACCATCCTGCTCCTTTAAACTAGCTCTCTCAGCTTTAGTTTTAATATATGCCAGATTTTGTAAGAACCCCATTATATATGCATTGAAAGCTTTCTATACAACATCTAGAGAGGTGGAGCCAATATTATCCTTAAAGTAGGCTGCACACGCACCTTTTAGTGCCTCGCCCACCTCAGGATCAGAAAGGGTGCTCCTTCTTAGCGTCCATCTTGGCCTAGATCCTCTTCCAAATCCTACTAAGGACATACTGATTGCTGCATGGTCTGAGATATGTGTTGGGAGAATATTTATAGTCGATATTGCCTCTATGACAGCCCTATCAGCAAAAAGATAATCAAGCCTAGAAAAGTGGCCATACTTTTTACTATAAAAAGTAAAGCCTTGAGTGCCTGGCATTTTATTCCTCCATACACCTGTAAGCGCCAGATCATGGAGCATGTTCTTTAGAGTCTGACACACACAGGGGGTGTGGTCATAGTTCTTTCTATTAGACCTACCTTGCATTGGGCCCAGAAGAGCATTAAAATCCCCCTATTATTATTGGGGAGTATACTTCCATGACATTCCACTCTAGGTCTGATAAATGTGAAGGGTCATCAATCTTAGGCCCATAAAAGGAGGCACAAAATAATTAGCCCACCACATCCCAGGGTCACCATTATCCACCTCCCTGTTTTATCGGTCTTAGAGGATTTGATGACACATCCTGCTCCTTGTCTTATTAGAATAGCAACACCTTTACTGTGTGATGCCTGCTCTGAGACTGAAAAACCCCTTATCCAGGATCATTTTGAAAATGAGGCCAGACTTGTACTAGTCTACAGATGAGTTTCCTGGAGCAAACATACGTCCACCTTACTCTCCTCCAGCTCATTCAATGCCAGCCGCTACCTGTGTTTCACCTGAGCCCATTAATGTTCCAGGGTATAAATGTAAGGTGAGGAAAAACCAAAGGTGATGATGGACGGAGTGTTGACAATACAAACACTCACCCCCAGTCAACTGATCTGGGTTTAATCCATCACCGTTCTTTAGCTCACTCCGCCACCCCAGTTCAGACATGGCCATATGCAAATCAGTCTGACCCTGTGCCTCATGGGAACAGTCCAGCCCGAACTGCCAAGCCATGTCTTCCCTGGACCGGAATCAAGCTTCTCAGGACCGGTTTCTGGCATTACAGCCATCTTCAGCCGGGCTTGCTTGACTCCAGTGGCAAAGTGAGCAAGGGACTCACGTCTGAGCATACCCTGCCAACTTAGGGCGAACAAAGAAAAACCAAAGGTGATGATGGACGGAGCGTTGACAATACAAACACTCACCCCCAGTCAACTGATCTGGGTTTAATCCATCACCGTTCTTTAGCTCACTCCGCCACCCCAGTTCAGACATGGCCATATGCAAATCAGTCTGACCCTGTGCCTCATGGGAACAGTCCAGCCCGAACTGCCAAGCCATGTCTTCCCTGGACCGGAATCAAGCTTCCCATGACCGGTTTCTGGCATTACAGCCGTCTTCAGCCGGGCTTGCTTGACTCCAGTGGCAAAGTGAGCAAGGGACTCACGTCTGAGCATACCCTGCCAACTTAGGGCGAACAAAGAAAAACCAAAGGTGATGATGGACGGAGCGTTGACAATACAAACACTCACCCCCAGTCAACTGATCTGGGTTTAATCCATCACCGTTCTTTAGCTCACTCCGCCACCCCAGTTCAGACATGGCCATATGCAAATCAGTCTGACCCTGTGCCTCATGGGAACAGTCCAGCCCGAACTGCCAAGCCATGTCTTCCCTGGACCGGAATCAAGCTTCCCAGGACCGGTTTCTGGCATTACAGCCATCTTCAGCCGGGCTTGCTTGACTCCAGTGGCAAAGTGAGCAAGGGACTCACGTCTGAGCATACCCTGCCAACTTAGGGCGAACAAAGAAAAACCAAAGGTGATGATGGACGGAGCGTTGACAATACAAACACTCACCCCCAGTCAACTGATCTGGGTTTAATCCATCACCGTTCTTTAGCTCACTCTGCCACCCCAGTTCAGACATGGCCATATGCAAATCAGTCTGACCCTGTGCCTCATGGAAACAGGCCAGCCCGAACTGCCAAGCCATGTCTTCCCTGGCCCGGAATCAAGCTTCCCAGGACCGGTTTCTGGCATTACAGCCGTCTTCAGCCGGGCTTGCTTGACTCCAGTGGCAAAGTGAGCAAGGGACTCACGTCTGAGCATACCCTGCCAACTTAGGGCGAACAAAGAAAAACGAAAGGTGATGATGGACGGAGCGTTGACAATACAAACACTCACCGCCAGTCAACTGATCTGGGTTTAATCCATCACCGTTCTTTAGCTCACTCAGCCACCTCAGTTCAGACATGGCCATATGCAAATCAGTCTGACCCTGTGCCTCATGGAAACAGGCCAGCCCGAACTGCCAAGCCATGTCTTCCCTGGCCCGGAATCAAGCTTCCCAGGACCGGTTTCTGGCATTACAGCCGTCTTCAGCCGGGCTTGCTTGACTCCAGTGGCAAAGTGAGCAAGGGACTCACGTCTGAGCATACCCTGCCAACTTAGGGCGAACAAAGAAAAACCAAAGGTGATGATGGACGGAGCGTTGACAATACAAACACTCACCCCCAGTCAACTGATCTGGGTTTAAACCATCACCGTTCTTTAGCTCACTCCGCCACCCCAGTTCAGACATGGCCATATGCAAATCAGTCTGACCCTGTGCCTCATGGGAACAGTCCAGCCCCAACTGCCAAGCCATGTCTTCCCTGGACCGGAATCAAGCTTCCCAGGACCGGTTTCTGGCATTGCAGCCGTCTTCAGCCGGGCTTGCTTGACTCCAGTGGCAAAGTGAGCAAGGGACTCACGTCTGAGCATACCCTGCCAACTTAGGGCGAACAAAGAAAAACCAAAGGTGATGATGGACGGAGCGTTGACAATACAAACACTCACCCCCAGTCAACTGATCTGGGTTTAATCCATCACCGTTCTTTAGCTCACTCCGCCACCCCAGTTCAGTCATGGCCATATGCAAATCAGTCTGACCCTGTGCCTCATGGGAACAGTCCAGCCCGAACTGCCAAGCCATGTCTTCCCTGGACCGGAATCAAGCTTCCCAGGACCGGTTTCTGGCATTACAGCCGTGTTCAGCCGGGCTTGCTTGACTCCAGTGGCAAAGTGAGCAAGGGACTCACGTCTGAGCATACCCTGCCAACTTAGGGCGAACAAAGAAAAACCAAAGGTGATGATGGACGGAGCGTTGACAATACAAAAGCTCACCCCCGGTCAACTGATCTGGGTTTAATCCATCACCGTTCTTTAGCTCACTCCGCCACCCCAGTTCAGACATGGCCTTATGCAAATCAGTCTGACCCTGTGCCTTATGCAAATCAGTCTGACCCTGTGCCTTCTGGGACCAGTCCAGCCCGAACTGCCAAGCCATGTCTTCCCTGGACCGGAATCAAGCTTCTCAGGACCGGTTTCTGGCATTACAGCCGTCTTCAGCCGGGCTTGCTTGACTCCAGTGGCAAAGTGAGCAAGGGACTCACGTCTGAGCATACCCTGCCAACTTAGGACGAACAAAGAAAAACCAAAGGTCATCACCTAAGCACCAAAGCACACCGGTACAATCATAGACACAAACACAGCTGCTGTGTTTGTGTCTATGATTGTAATAAAATAGAGTGACCTGATACATCACCTTCTGTGGATCGTTTATTGGAATTTTGCCAACTGGACTTAAAAACTGTTTTTTTTCTTCGCTGAACTACTGATTGGAGATAAAAGTACAGTGTTTGGGTGTGCTTTGGTGCATATGTTGGACATTTTGTTCTAGACTGCAGGTGCAGTTCTGGTGGACTTCTACCCAAGGTGGGTGGGTATTGCAGCACCATGCGAGCACCCTTTGAAATTAAGAGGCTCTAAAATGATTATTGAAATACGAATAATTGACATATAGATGATCTGAAAGCCTATCCACTGGTTGTATGCATGTGACCTTACATTTATAGAAAAAAAGAAAAGAAAAACCAAAGGTGATGATGGACGGAGCGTTGACAATACAAACACTCACCCCCAGTCAACTGATCTGGGTTTAATCCATCACTGTTCTTTAGCTCACTCCGCCACCCCAGTTCAGACATGGCTATATGCAAATCAGTCTGACCCTGTGCCTTCTGGGAACAGTCCAGCCCGAACTGCCAAGCCATGTCTTCCCTGGACCGGAATCAAGCTTCTCAGGACCGGTTTCTGATATTACAGCCGTCTTCAGCCAGGCTTGCTTGACTCCAGTGGCAAAGTGAGCAAGGGACTCACGTCTGAGCATACCCTGCCAACTTAGGGCGAACAAAGAAAAACCAAAGGTTATCACTTAGGTGATGACCTTTGAGTCCCTTGCTCACTTTGCCACTGGAGTCAAGCAAGCCCGGCTGAAGACGGCTGTAATGCCAGAAACCCGAACTGCCAAGCCATGTCTTCCCTGGACCGGAATCAAGCTTCTCCGGACCGGTTTCTGATATTACAGCCGTCTTCAGCCGGGCTTGCTTGACTCCAGTGGCAAAGTGAGCAAGGGACTCACGTCTGAGCATACCCTGCCAACTTAGGGCGAACAAAGAAAAACCAAAGGTTATCACTTAGGTGATGACCTTTGAGTCCCTTGCTCACTTTGCCAATGGAGTCAAGCAAGCCCGGCTGAAGACGGCTGTAATGCCAGAAACCGGTCCTGAGAAGCTTGATTCCGGTCCAGGGAAGACATGGCTTGGCAGTTCGGGCTGGACTGTTCCCAGAAGGCACAGGGTCAGACTGATTTGCATATAGCCATGTCTGAACTGGGGTGGCGGAGTGAGCTAAAGAACGGTGATGGATTAAACCCAGATCATTCGACTGGGGGTGAGTGTTTGTATTGTCAACGCTCCGTCCATCATCACCTTTGTTTTTTGTTTTTTTTTCTTTCTATAAATGTAAGGTCACATGCATACAACCAGTGGATAGGCTTTCAGATCATCTATATGTCAATTATTTGTATTTCAATAATCATTTTAGAACCTCTTAATTTCAAAGGGTGCTCGCATGAAGCTGCAATACCCACCCACCTTGGGTATAAGTCCACCAGAACTGCACCTGCAATCTAGAACAAAATGTCCAACATATGCACCAAAGCACACCCAAACACTGTACTTTTATCCCCAATCAGTAGTTCAGCGAAGAAAAAAAACAGTTTTTAAGTCCTGTTGGCAAAATTCCAATAAACGATCCACAGAAGGTGATGTATCAGGTCACTCTATTTTATTACAATCATAGACACAAACACAGCAGCTATGTTTTGGTGTGCTTTGGTACATATATTGGATGTAAATGAAAGGTCATTGACTCCCCTCATCTTTAAATTTTAAATTTTATATTTTAAAGAGGTTCTCCTGCTTGAATCAACACTGCAATTCAAATTGTACATACATTCTGGTGGTATAGAGGACATTCTTTTTTTTTATTTTTACCACTGCTCCCCACCTCCCCAACCAACCTTTCACCCATGCTCTCTGCCTAGTGCTTACCCACCCATCCTTGGGGAACCCTCCCTAACCTAGAAGGCATAAAGCCTTACAGTCTACACTGATCAGGAAAAATAAAAGAAATGCGGAGAGATAGGGTCCACCCTCCTCCCCCCCCCCCACCCCACTGGCATCCCTGCTAATCCTTAGGACCTACATCCTTCCTAACTTCATCAATCAAAGCATCTACTTCCTCGAGATAGCGATAATTATGCATGTGATTGTACCACATTACTCAGATCGAAACCAGAAATGTTAACTGAGCTTTGGCTCCATGTTTGTTGAGTTCCTCCATCCTCTTCCCCAATTCCCACTGTTACTGAGCCGTAGCATGGCAAACATCAGATCTTTTAGAGATAGAGTATGTGCCAGAGGAATTAGGACCTTCTTTTAATGCCGTAGTCAAAATCGCCTCTTTATCTGTGTAGGAAAGGAAGTTACTTAGGATCTTCCTAGGTTTCTGCATACCCGGATTCCTTCTGAATGGATGTTGATGAATGCGTTGTATCTCAGCAATAAGATCTATACATGAGATGCACTGTATCATGTGGTAATGAGATCACAAAAGCCTTAATATCCAATCCCTCTAAGGATTTGGGCACATTAAGAAGCCTGAGATTATTTCTTCGCGAATGATTTTCAAGATGTTCCAGGTCCTCCTTCAGCTCCTTGTTTTGATTAGCAAGACGGCTAACACTCGCCACATTTGATTGATGGCCTGCTTCATTTTTGTAACGTCTTGCTCCAGGATATCGGTTCTGGCAGAGACTTCATCAAGCTTCTGTGCTAGAGCAGCAAAGGATTCCTGTATCACAGCATGATTCTGCTCTGTTATTGTGAATCTGCTCTTCATTTCATTTTTAAGGGCCAGAAGAATGGAAGCCAGGGAATCTTCAAGAACCGCGGGGGGAACTACCAGTGTTTGGATCTGAATTTAAAGTCCCTCCCTGCTCGTCTTGAGTATCTTCTTCGTGTGTCTCCAAAACCTTAATCCTATTGAATGTTGAAATTGCCCCTAACAAACAGCTACCATCAGTCAATGTAATCATACTAGCCCGCGATAGAGGCAGAGATTCCGAGGATGATATACTAACCTCCGTAATTGAGCCTGCCCCCTGACTCTTTCTGGTGGAATTACTTCCTTCATCAACATTTGCATTCATTGCCGGGGCTGGAGAAGCCAGTACTTTATCATATGATTTAAGCGTGGGGGGGACTCTCACTTTGACCTGCGATATCTTCTTTCCCCTGCCTCTGTTCCTAGAGTTCTTGCCCACACCTGCCGGTCTGATTTTCTCCGTTTTTCCGGCTAACCCCTTTACTCTTTCAGACCGTCCAGCTGATTTAGCAGAGACGGCAACATCATTTACAGATGCCAATTCATCGTGCAAGGTGTTCTGTGCTAGCCCCTCTAAACCAAGTGCTGGTGTGATAGGGGGCCACTCTAGTCTGGAGAGTGTATCTACACACCCTCCAAGTAAGAAAAAGGTTCCTTGTCTGGGGTTTTTCACCCATCTCCATACACCATGGAACCTGCCTCCCAAATGGGCCAGATAAGCCAAGGGAAGCCTCAAGGCTCCCTATGGAAAGACGAGCTGGGGGCACAACCAAATTACTACTCCCCCCTGAAGTGAGACTTGCCCGCTCTTACCTCCTGTGAGAGAGACAGTTCATTACTGATAGTTGCAGCTGGATACTTCATCCATTCAATGATTCTCCATGTCTTTAATGGCGTATTCACTGCTTTGAAAGCCTTACAAGCCTGCAGCATAATTAGCGTATTCCAGCTGATACTGGCTCTGCCTCCACTCACCCGGAAGAGGGACACAGCCTTGCAGCATTGATGGAACTCCCTGGCCGTGCCCTCCTAACAAAGCGGAGCACACAGCAGGGGAGAGCCACCGCACGACTCTACCACCATCTCACCACCCAAAGGGGTCCAGGGAGACGAAGACAGGAGGTAGGAGCAAAGGGAGGAAAGGGCGAAGGGAAGGAACCCTCACGTTACAATATGGCTGATGAGCTGACCGGCGGCCATTTAGCTGGTGGTCGCAATGTTCCCCTCCACCTGAGTGTCGATTCCTCTTCTGTGTCTGCTACTTTTCAGGAATCTATTGTGTGTATGATTCATAAAGAGGGTAAAGATCTCCATGGTTGTAAAAAATTATAGACCCATCTCATTGTTAAATATTGACTATAAGATCTTTGCTAAACTGCTTGCTCTTCGCTTAGAATCCTTCACCTGTATCCTATTGGGAAAGAGCAACCTAGATGGATTAAGGGTAGACTTATCTCTGACAATTCTAGTTTACTGTTCAACATTTCTAGCAAGACCCCTCTGTTTAAATTCTCGCTTGTGGCCATAGAAGTAGGGGGAACAGCCTTTACGATGCGGCTGTTACACCACGTGCCGTTACAGCGCGGTTTTTTCAACGCAAGTGTTAGACGGGGACCTGGAGGGTCGGCCGAGCACAGTGATCGCACAGACAGGTAACTTCCCCCCCACAGATGGACACCACACAAAGATTAGGGTAACACCTTTTATAGGCACTTCGGGTAGTAGTGTGGTACGATACAAGGCGATCAGGACACGATGATCCTCTCAATTCTAGTCTCTAGTAAGGGAAGGGGGTAGCGGGACAGTCTTGGTACCCACGGGTACGGGTGTGTAACGGTGATAGCTCACAATCCTCGAGCTCGGTGTTCGGATGGGTCAGACCGCGGCAGCGCCGGCAGGTCCCGAAGAGGTCGTAGGTGGCAACGGGCCCCGGCAGCGCCAGCAGGTCCCAACGAGGATGAAGGTTACAACGGGCCGCGGCAGCGCCAGCAGGTCCCACGAGAATGCAGGTTGCAACGGGCCGCGGCAGCGCCAGCAGGTCCCAACGAGGATGAAGGTTACAACGGGCCGCGGCAGCGCCAGCAGGTCCCACGAGGATGCAGGTTGCAACGGGCCGCGGCAGCACCAGCAGGTCCCAACGAGGATGAAGGTTACAACGGGCCGCGGCAGCGCCAGCAGGTCCCACGAGAATGCAGGTTGCAACGGGCCGCGGCAGCGCCAGCAGGTCCCACGAGGATGAAGGTTACAGAGGGCCGCGGCAGCGCCAGCAGGCAGGACAATAGTTCACAAGGCAGGGCTGTGGCAGCGCCAACAGTCCGTCAAGGATGAGTTTGTCGCGGTGTCTCTCGACTCCAGGATACAACTGCCTTCCTGTCCTGGGGCTGCCTCAGTTATAGGTCTGGCGCCCTTTGATGTCCGGACCCTCGCTCTTGGAGGTCGGGAGGTCTGGGATGAGGGAGTCCAGACACCCAGCAGGGGGGCGGAGCCAGCGCCCGAGGAGGCTGGGGGTGCTCGGCACCTGGCGGGGGAGAGCCATCGACACTTCGTACTCCCATTGACCTGCCAAGTGGGCCGTTCACCTCCTGGGTGGAGGGTGGTGCCGGGATGTCGGGGCCTGGCCAGGCCCAGGGTTGGGGTCGGGCTGAGGCCGCGCGGCCGCGTGGTGCCGTGTCCAAGATGGCGGCTGGGCCGGGCAATGGTGCTGACGGTGGCCCGGGCCCTGTCCTGCGGGGAGGGAGCAAGCCCTTCATGTGGCCTGTCCAACATGCGTCCCCCCCAGCTGAAGGCGGGGAGAGTCACCCATCTTCTTGGGGACTTTCCTCGTCGAGGCGGAAAAAGCGGGACAGGCCATCCGCGTTGGCGTGGTCTTGGCCAGGGCGATGTTCCACAGTGAAGTCCATCCCCTGCAGGGAGATGGACCATCGCAATAGTTTGGGGTTCTCCCCCCGCATCTGCATGAGCCATTGCAGGGGCCGATGGTCCGTCTGTACCCGGAAATGGGTTCCGAAGAGGTACGGCCGGAGCTTCTTGAGGGCCCATACCACCGCGAAGGCCTCTCGGTCAATGGTGCTCCAGCGCTGTTCTCGGGGCAGTAGGCGTCTGCTGATGTTTGGGAGAGGACGGCCCCAATACCATGGTCGGAGGCATCGGTCTGCACGATGAACTCGCGGCTGTAGTCGGGGGCCTGGAGCACAGGAGCGGTGCACATGGCGGCCTTCAGCGTCTCGAAGGCTGCTTGACAGTCGGGAGTCCAGTTGACTCTTTTTGGGTGGTTCTTAGACGTGAGCTCCGTGAGGGGCCCCACAATGCTGCCATAGTCCCTTACAAACCGCCGGTAGTATCCGGTGAGCCCCAGGAAGGCTCGGACCTCGGTTTGTGTCTCGGGGGGTTGCCAGGACTGAATGGCAGCTACCTTGAGTTGGAGGGGGGCCACCAGACCGCTCCCCACTTGGTGTCCGAGGTAGGTCACGGACCCCTGGCCGATTTGGCACTTGCTGGCCTTTATGGTGAGGCCGGCCTGTTGGCGGGCCTGCAGGACCTCTCTGAGGTGGTGGAGGTGATCCGTCCAGTGGCGGCTGTATACCCCGATGTCGTCCAGGTAGGCGGCGCTGAATTCTTCGAGGCCCGCCAATACCTGGTTCACCAGTCTTTGAAAAGTGGCTGGAGCGTTCTTCATGCCGAAGGGCATCACTCTGAAATGGTAGTGCCCATCCGGGGTGGAGAAAGCGGAACGTTCTTGGGCTCTGGGGGTGAGGCCGATCTGCCAGTAGCCCGCTGTCAGGTCGAAGATGCTTAGGTAGCGGGCTGCCCCCATGCGGTCGACTAGTTCATCTGCTCGGGGGATAGGGTGAGCGTCGGTTCGGGTGACCGCGTTCAGACCCCGATAGTCAATGCAGAACCGGAGTTCAGGGGTGGTGCCCGGGGCCGCGGCCTTGGGGACCAGGACGACCGGGCTGGCCCAGGGACTGTCCGAAGGTTCGATGACTCCGAGGGCGAGCATCTTGGAGACTTCTTCTTGGATGCATGTACGTACCCGATCCGGTACTCGGTACGCCCGGTGTCGAACAGGAGGACTGTCCCCCGTGTCCACGTCGTGCAGGCACCAGGAGGTGACTCCGGGTGCGAGAGAGAATAGGTTTGCGAACGGCAGCAGGAGGGCCCGGCAATCTTGACGCTGCTCTGTGGTCAGGGCCTCAGAGAGTCGGACCCCGTCCACCGAACCATCTCTTTCCCGGGTCCTCAGTAGGTCCGGGAGGGGCTCGGAGTCTCCTTCTGCGCCACTGTCGGTAGCCATCAGCAGGCTGAGCTCTGAGCGCACGAAGTGGGGTTTGAGTCGGTTGGCGTGGAGGACCCGGAGGGGGTTCCGGGGGGACTCCAGGTCGATGAGATAGGTGACGGGGCTCCTGCGCTCGATCACCTTGAAGGGCCCCGTCCATTTGTCCTGCAAGGCACATGGTTCGATGGGGGACATCACCCATACCTGCTGACCCGGTTCAAACTCGATGGAGGAGGCATGTTGGTCGTACCACTTCTTCATGTCCTCTTGACTGGCCTCCAGATTGGCTTTAGCGATCTCCCTGAATTTCCGGGTCTGATTACGGAGGGTCAGGAGGTATTTGTAGACGTCCGGAGGGGTCTTTAGGGGGGCCATTTCCCATTCCTCCTTCACTAGGCTGAGAGGCCCGCGAACGGGGTGTCCGTACAGGAGTTCGAAGGGGCTGAAGCCGAGGGACTTCTGGGGGACTTCTCGGTAGGCGAAGAGGAGGCACGGTAGTAGCACGTCCCACTGGCGGCGTAGGGGTTCTTCCAGCCCCATGATCATCCCCTTGAGGGTGCGGTTGAACCGCTCGACCAGTCCGTTCCCCTGGGGGTGATAGGGGGTGGTGAATCGGTAAGTGACTCCGCACTGCTGCCAGAGGGATTTCATATACTTTGAAATAAAGTTCGTACCCCTGTCGCTGACGACTTCCCGGGGGAAGCCCACTCGAGAGAAGATCCCCATCAAGGCTCGACCCACTACTGGGGCTGTTATCGTACGAAGGGGGACCGCCTCAGGATAGCGGGTAGCGTGATCCACCAGGACCAGGATGAAGCGATGTCCCTGTGCTGTTCGGGGGTCCAGGGGCCCCACAATGTCTATTCCCACCCTTTCGAACGGGGTGGTCACCACGGGGAATGGTTGTAGGGGTGCCTTGAGTTTGCGGCCGCTCTTCCCACTGGCCTGGCAGGTCGGGCAGGACCGGCAATGGTTGGATACGTCATTTCTCATTTTGGGCCAAAAAAAGTGAGTCACCAGGCGGTGGTAGGTCTTGTCTTGGCCCAGGTGCCCGGCCAGGGGGACATCATGGGCTAGGTTCAACAGGAAGTCTCTGAAGTGGAGGGGCACCACCAGCACTCGCCCGGCCCCCAGTTCTGCGATTTTCTGTTCGCTGTACAAGAGATCATTGTCCCAATAAACCCAGTGGGCCCCGGTGGTGTCTCCTTGGCTCTGGGCGAGCGCTTGCTGTCGCAATCCCTCGAGGGAGGGGCAGGTCTTTTGCTCCTGCCGGAATTGTTCCTGGGTGGGCCCCCCTTCTTGACGCCACTGAGCCAGGTCGGGAAGCTCGGGGGGCTGTGTGGACCCCTCTGGGGTGGGGTCCGGGTGGTCGGTCTGGAGGAAGTCTTCTTCTGGAGTGATCGAGGGCGGAGGTGCTGCCCATTCTGGTTCTTCTGGTCTAGGGATGGTGCGGGTGGCCATGGACCGGGTGGTTACGCACGCCCAGTCCGGGAGACCCAACATCCCCAGATGCTCTCTTCTTTCCACAGCGGCCCACGGGGAGCTCTCGAGATCGTTCCCCAGGAGGCAGTCTACGGGGGCATCGTCACGGACAGTTACTTTCAGCATGCCGGACACTCCTCCCCATTCGAAGGGGACGCAGGCCATCCGACACAGGCTCTCCGAGTTATCTGCCGATCGGACGGGGCAAAGTACGTTTGGTAGGATTTGTTCTGGGGTCACCAGGTGACAGCGGACGGCCGTCACACTGGCCCCGGTGTCACGCAGGGCCTCGGCCTTGCGCCCATTGATGCTCACCCATTGGCTGTACTTCCGAGTGTTGGCGGGCAGGGGAGTCCGCGGGACCATGTCTCTTCCTCCTAGGCATGCCAGGGTCATGGTGGCGGGTTCCCACTCGAACTGCTCCGACTCATAGGTCTCCGTGTCTTCGGAGACTTGTTCTTCTCCCAGGGCGGCGGCCGCCATCTGGCGGGGCCCGGGGGCCTGGTTCTTCGGGCAGGTCCGGTCACTGGCATAGTGGCCGACTCGCTGGCATCGATGACACGTCACGTTAGCTCGGAACCCCGGGCGCATCGGGGGGTTTCCCCGGCCTGCTGGGGCCGGGGTGGCGTTAGTGGGTGCGGCCGGGGCGGCGTCTCTGCCCCGGCCCGGGCCTCCTCCTCCTCCTCGGGGACGATGGTGACCTTGGTTGGTTCTGTTCTGCTCATTCGGCCCACTCCGGGCCACTCGGGTGCTCTCCCACCGGTCAGCCTCGGTGGCGAGCTGCCGGGGTTCAGTCAATTTACTGTTGAGGAGGTGCTGCCTGAGCTCGACAAAGCAGTTGTTGGAGAGGTGCTCCCACACAATGAGATTGAAGAGTTGTTCGTAAGTGGTTACGTTGTTACCCTTGATCCACCCCTCGAAGGCTCGGCTGAAATAGTTCACGTATTCCAACCACGTCGTACCTGGGATCCGGGTGCAGTTGCGGAACCTCTGGCGGTACATTTCGGGTGTAAGTCCATATCGACTGAGGAGGGCGGCCTTCATGTGGTCATAGGACGTCATTTGATGGTCCGGAAGCTGCAGCAGGGCATCACGACCCTCGTTGACGAATCTCCCCCATAGACCGGCTCCCCAGTCACTTCGAGCGACCCGGTGGGCGGTCATGGCAATCTCATAGGCCTTGAACCACTGCTGTATGTCGTCGTTCCGGTGATATTCTCGGACCACATCCTTGGGGATGTGGACCTTCTGCTCGGTAGGACACGGGGAGTGCGGTTGCTCGGGCACCCCTAGGTTTTTGTTCAGTTTGCGTATTTCTATCTCCGCTAGTTTGCACTCGTGCTCGTATGCCAGTCTTTTTTCTTCGAGGTCTCTCTGTCTCTGTTTTTCCTCTCGCTCTTCTCTGAGCCGTAAGTGTTCTAAGTTTATTTTTTGTTCCGCCAGTTTCAATTCTCCGTCTAATCTGAGTCGTGCCAAGTCTAACTCGTGTAATCTATTTTTTTCCCGCTCTTGGATCTCTTCATGGGAGGGGCCTGTTCTCCGTTCCTCCGTCCGGGTGGTGTTGACTTCCGGGGCTGCGGGGTCCCGGGGGGTTGCGGTATTTGTCTCTGTCCAGGCCTCTAGGGCGTTTTTGAAGTCTTCTTTTGTGCTTAGCCCGGTGGTAGCAATGCCTAAGTCCATGCAAAATTGTTTGAGCTCTCGGTGGTTGTATTCTTCCAGCTTTTCCATCTGAAACTTCTCCGCCGATCCGCTCTCTTTGGTCGTCATTGTGGTTTTAGTCGTAGGGTGAGTTACTGTCTGTACGGTACGCGTTGGTTCGGATCGCGCCGCTAGCCACCAATGTTAGACGGGGACCTGGAGGGTCGGCCGAGCACAGTGATCGCACAGACAGGTAACTTCCCCCCCACAGATGGACACCACACAAAGATTAGGGTAACACCTTTTATAGGCACTTCGGGTAGTAGTGTGGTACGATACAAGGTGATCAGGACACGATGATCCTCTCAATTCTAGTCTCTAGTAAGGGAAGGGGGTAGCGGGACAGTCTTGGTACCCACGGGTACGGGTGTGTAACGGTGATAGCTCACAATCCTCGAGCTCGGTGTTCGGATGGGTCAGACCGCGGCAGCGCCGGCAGGTCCCGAAGAGGTCGTAGGTGGCAACGGGCCGCGGCAGCGCCAGCAGGTCCCAACGAGGATGAAGGTTACAACGGGCCGCGGCAGCGCCAGCAGGTCCCACGAGAATGCAGGTTGCAACGGGCCGCGGCAGCGCCAGCAGGTCCCAACGAGGATGAAGGTTACAACGGGCCGCGGCAGCGCCAGCAGGTCCCACGAGGATGCAGGTTGCAATGGGCCGCGGCAGCGCCAGCAGGTCCCAACGAGGATGAAGGTTACAACGGGCCGCGGCAGCGCCAGCAGGTCCCACGAGAATGCAGGTTGCAACGGGCCGCGGCAGCGCCAGCAGGTCCCACGAGGATGAAGGTTACAGAGGGCCGCGGCAGCGCCAGCAGGCAGGACAATAGTTCACAAGGCAGGGCTGTGGCAGCGCCAACAGTCCGTCAAGGATGAGTTCGTCGCGGTGTCTCTCGACTCCAGGATACAACTGCCTTCCTGTCCTGGGGCTGCCTCAGTTATAGGTCTGGCGCCCTTTGATGTCCGGACCCTTGCTCTTGGAGGTCGGGAGGTCTGGGATGAGGGAGTCCAGACACCCAGCAGGGGGGCGGAGCCAGCGCCCGAGGAGGCTGGGGGTGCTCGGCACCTGGCGGGGGAGAGCCATCGACACTTCGTACTCCCATTGACCTGCCAAGTGGGCCGTTCACCTCCTGGGTGGAGGGTGGTGCCGGGATGTCGGGGCCTGGCCAGGCCCAGGGTTGGGGTCGGGCTGAGGCCGCGCGGCCGCGTGGTGCCGTGTCCAAGATGGCGGCTGGGCCGGGCAATGGTGCTGACGGTGGCCCGGGCCCTGTCCTGCGGGGAGGGAGCGAGCCCTTCATGTGGCCTGTCCAACATGTCGTTACCAAGACTTGCGCTGGAGGGCGCTGCAGTCCAAGGAATTTTTTAATTTACTATCCAACACCTTCCCTACTGTATGTAGGCTGGTGTTAGAATAGTAAATTAAAAAATTCCGAAGTCCGCACCCCTCCACGACTTGCGTTGAAAAAAACGCATTGTAACGGCACGCGGTATAAAAGCACGCGTTGTAAAGCCGTACAACCTAAAAGTGGATTCTGAGAAGGCCTTTGATAGGATTAGTTGGAAGTTTATGCTTAAATCCTTATCTTAGCATTGTTTTGGACCTAAATCCATTGCTTTTATCTCCCTCTTTTATCATTCTCCTAAAGCCTCTATTCTGGTCAATGGTAAGGTTTCTTCATATTTCTCTCTTTACAGAGAAGTAAGGCAGGGTTGTCCACTCTCGCCCTTATTATTTGTATTGGCACTGGAACCTTTTCTTTCCCGGATTCGTCTTAACCTGTCGATCTCAGGTTTTTTCTATGGCGATCATCACTTGAAATTTGCTGCTTATGCAGATGATATTCATTTGTTGATCTCCTATCCCCAAAGTTCTTTGCCTTCTCTTTTGACTGAGATTTCACTTTTCTCTGAGGTATGTGGCTACAAAGTGAATAAAGATAAAAATTAAGTTCTTCCTCTCAATAAATACATTTTCAGCCATTGTTATTGAATAACTTGTTTCCAGTGGTCAACTTCTGCCAAAATTAAATATTTAGATATAGGGATCGCAAGTTCTTTAAAGATCTCAACGCAAAGGTTGAAAATCTTCTTTCTTCCTCAAATCCCTTATTTCTTTTTTGGTGGGGCCAACTAGATGATTAAGATTATGGTCTCCCCTATTTTTTTTATATTTTCTTTCTATGTTATCATTTTATATACCAAAATCCTTGTTTTTTAAATATAACTTCTTTCTTCTTTCCTTTTTATGGCATAAAAAGAAATCGGGTGTAGCCCTTTCTATTTAAAAAAAAACCCAAAGCTGCTGGGGGAGTTGACTTTTCTGATTTTTACTATTATCACAGAGCATATACTTTGCTGCTCTTTGGACTTCAGACATAATCCCACCTCTCTCTCCTTGTGGATGGTCTTTTTCTTCCACAGAATCGCTCCTTTGTTCTCCAGTTTTAAAGCAATCAGTTTCACTGCTTAAGTTTACCTTTCTCCCAATCCCTTTGACTCCTTCTATATTTCTTGAACTGATACTATGGTATAATTCTTTAATTCAGGTTAATATTATACCACTTATTTGGAGCACTTGGAAGGATAAGGGTCTTATGTGGGTTCATCAACTTTTCTCTAATAATGTTCCCATTTCTTTTCCCTAACTTTGTGAAACTTATCATTGTCCCAAGTCTTCCTATTCTTATTTTCTATCATTAATGGATGTGGTGCTTGATGGATATTTTTCTCTCCAGAATTCTACTTCTAGTGTAGTCCCTCTTTCTTCAAGATTTTCTGAGTTTGTGCTGTGCAGAACTTCATTAATTTGCATCCGCCATATTCTCAGAGGGCCATGCTGCCCGTGTTTCAAAGTCTTAAAGTTTGGAAAACTTCTTAGAAAATCAGATCCCACAAAATGTAAGATCTTCAGGCCAAATATTATAACCATTTGACAATTAGTTGTTTAACGGACTCAAAAATACTCATTGTTCAGTTTTGATGGTTTTACAGCACAAACCAACTCCACGGTAACTTGAGATTTGATTCCATAACATAAGTATTTTCTATTTCAATTAAAGTGGGCCTATGCACTATGAAATGTATACAAGGT
The DNA here is from genome assembly GCF_964261635.1 of Lissotriton helveticus. Taxonomy (NCBI): domain Eukaryota; kingdom Metazoa; phylum Chordata; class Amphibia; order Caudata; family Salamandridae; genus Lissotriton; species Lissotriton helveticus. The sequence goes on along the minus strand of NC_136057.1, from coordinate 1,088,635,769 downwards.
GAAAATGAGATTCAACGGATGACATGTACAGGTTTAAAAAAGCTCATGTCATGTGTAGAATAATGAATAATAACCATCTGAGCCCCATTCTCTAGACATTTGTTCATTCAATAAGTTACACAAATTAATGTATAAATCCTACACTTGAATGATGAAGGACATTTGACAAATAGACTGTTTGCTGATAAATGGAAGCATGAAATCTGCCAAGAAAATTCTCAATCGATTATGTATATATTCTGAAAAGACTAAAATAGGCAACTGCAAGCTTTTTTGTAATGTGTATGAACAGCCACTTGAAATAATGTATACTTATTCAAGTCTGAACCTGGAGCGTTTAGACACGATGAATCTGATCAATATTGTTAGTAATGAGAAATCAATGGCAGATAGCAAGCGATTAGCCTGCATTCTTAAAGTTTAGCTCATTCATACACTGCATTGAAAGTGTAAGGGAGTGCATTTTTTGCATGATTCCCCAATTTATTTCAACAGCTCTACTGAAAACTTTAAAAGCATGTCATGGTAGCCCAGAACTGCTGGAGCAGCCAAAGTCAGCAGCAAGCACCTGTCAAAGTAAACCCCTTGGACATGTTAAAAAGCCTGCATTTAACATTAGCTAAGTCACTGATAAGCAGTCCCTTGGATCCCCCATGCTAAACATTGAGTTGACATGCCTCTACAGTAACAAGTCTCAAAAGTGCTATGCTACCGAACAAAATGCACCAGCCAGCACAGTGACAAAAGCCATCTGAAGATTTAAAAGTCCTACTTTCATAAGTTGATTCTACAAAGGACTAGAGAAATTATATGAGTGGCATGATTCTATTAATTGAAAATTAAATTAATTGCTGAACATGGATTATTTCAGTACTATGCCCCAAAGATGATTTTCTTAAAGTTGTTCTACTCTGCCTGAAGACTGGTCAGTCCCTAAATTGTAATTAGATATCTCTAGCTTAGATGAAAGATGTGCTGCATTTCCTATTAAAGACCTAAATATTTTTTGATTTGTTTTTTTGCAGTTGGCCCATTGACAGATCTCTGGCACGAGTTTATTTATTGGAACATTCCCCCATAATCTGGAAATGTGAAGAGAAGCACCGATGACTTACAGTGAGCAGTCAAGAACTCAAATTGAAACTTGTTCATATTTAACAGGGCTCCTGAGTGATCTTGAGTTTGGACAAGGCTGTTCCCATTTTCAGTCTGGTTCCTGTCACCTGCGCAGCAATCCTTGTATGGAAAGGGATGTTCTCATTTTATTAGGCTAGAGAAGACAGACAAATCTCCACCCATCTAAACTGGAGATGAAGAGCAAAGAAAAATGAACTAATGATGTTGCGCTCTAGAATGCTTTAGAACATTCAATGATATGTTGGTGGAGCAGCACGGCATGGCTCTAATGAAACTTTAGCTGGCCCAGAAATGTCAGTTGACAGCCTGTCTGCTATGACATCATAATGTTGACCACGTGATGAGCTAAAAACAGTCAATAAAGCTGTCAGATTCACAGGCTGGCTGGTTAAGCATTGTTATATCACCTGATTCACAGTAAGGAAGGAAGAGCTTTACTTAATACCAGTTAATGCCCTCTATATGAAGCAACTAATTGGTCAGCACAGCCTGAATACTCAATAAAAAGGGAAAACAATATGAATACAATTGAATGATACCTAAGTACTTTTCAGTGATGATATATTGACTCAGAAATGTACTCCCATATCAATCTGCTGTGTTACATATTGTTCTGAAAATGTCTGACATGTTTGATTTAGCTGACAAATAAATAACATATCACGTAGGGTACTCCTGAATCTGGTAGCTTGGATGACCCTGAAAGCAGGGACAAAAGCACAATTACTGACATAAATTGTAAACTTAGGGACTTATTTTTAAATCCCATGTGCCCCCAGAACATCACTTTTTTTGCTGTTCCAGCGGCGTAGAGTGCAGATCCACATCTACGAGGCCAGGTAAATCCACCCTGCATGGCTTTTCATGGCTTCGTAGATGTGGTGTAAGGCAATGCAGTGCAAGTTGCTGCGTTGCATCACAATGTGTCAAAGAGGCGTACCATGGGTTTTGCGGGGCGTGTTCTAACGCAACGCCCTTTGATTTTGAAACATTCCCAGATTTATAACATATCGTGAATCTGGGAATGCGGCAAAACTGTGCGCCTCCCCAGGATTGGCGCTATGCGGATAAATAACTTTATTTCACCTCATTTTTTCCCTTTTCTGTATATGCTGAGTTCTGCAATATATATATAGGAAGAAAAAAGAGGAAAACACCTCCATTGATTATATTTGTGGAGGAAGGTGTCCCTTTCTCCACAAAAACAATCATTCCTACAACACGGACACCCTTGCACTATGGTGTAAGGGTGCTTGCATTGGTGTAAGGCACCCATTCATGTGCCAGTGCAGTGAAAGGGGACAGGAATGTATCATATCTCATAGATATGGTGCATTCCTGTCCTTTCTTTTGTCGCTGGGTAGCACAACATGAAGCCTTGTGGTTCTGCGCTGCACCAAATTGTTGTAGATGAGGCCCATAGTGTTTCCTGTGTCAAAGTGAGGTAGGAATGAGAGTTCAGCTTGCTTAGTATCTCAAGGATTTGAGCACCAGACCATGGCTTTCTTGACTTATGGAACGATTATTGTATGAGTGTGAGACCTTAGGGGTGTGTGTTGTTTTTATTTATGAATATATGGCCTACAGAGTCACACAAAGGCCCAGAGATGTGAAAAGGAAGTAGTTTTCCAACAGCATCCATGACTCTGGTAAGGCAGAGCAGATGGCAGGTTCATGGCCACAATGAGCTGGATATCATAATCAGAGTCTTTTAGATAAGTATAAAGAGATAAGAGATATCTATTCCAGATATCTGAAGTCTTTAAGTCCAGGATGGGACTGAATGTTTGATCTCGGGATGTGGACTTGAAATAGCTTTCACATAAGCAGGAACTTAAAAAGACATTACTTTGGGATGTATGTGTTTACTAAGCCTCTAAAGATACACATCAATGATTCACATTGCTTTAGGCAAGAAAACCAGTAGTAGGTACAAAAATAGTGAATTTATTATTGAGCCATTCACTGGAGACGGAACTGAAAAAAATTCCAATGTATTAACTTAGAGGATCTTAAATTTATCAATGTTGTAGATTTTTAACTGTCCTTTAAATTTTATGTCTTATTGTTATAAACTGAGACAATAAAATGTACTTACTGCATTCTCCCAACTCAAACCTTCTGTCATACACCAAGGACAAATGCTGGAAACGTGAAGGGCTACAGACCCCAGTATGGAGAAATTAAAACTCAATTGTTTTAAAATTCTTATGCGAGAAAGATCTGGCTAGCATTTCTTAAAACCTTTTACAATCATTATTTAAATGTGAAATGTGGCAGGAGGGCCCACAATCAAGCAGATTCTCAACCTTTTACTTCTGACTAAGGCCTTCCTTGCAATTTGATTCTTAATTCTGATGGGGTAACAGCTTTTACATGGAGATTTCAGGTGGTGAAGACAGGCAGCATATCCGTCTGAAAGTCTAGGGTGAATTGAGGAATCGCTTGCTGAATCAGGCACAAAATGACCTATTATTCTTATTTCTAAGTAGAAACTTATGTTCCAACTGATAATGACTATGATTTTCAGGGTGGGTTACCCATGACTGAAAATCTAGTCCAATTTTTGGCTCATGGATAATATGGGGCTAATTGAGGATATTATGTCTGTGGATATCATTTCTTGTGCACTTCTAAACACTTTAGAGAAACGTGATGGAATACTTTGGACCTTTGGAATGGCAAGAATCTGCCCATGCAGCTCTACCATTCTCCAGATGTTTCATATTAGGTTTTGTTCTTAAATCCCTATCTCTGATCTCAGTGTCTTGTGTAAATCCTTATCTGGTCTAGGAGGAGAAACACATTCTAGATAGCCCCTAACCATCTTTAGGTAGTCAATCTATTCATGTATGGTTGTAAAAACAATCAGTATATCCTTTATGCATATTTATGCATAATTTACCCTATGAATCATAAATATGCATGATAATATTTTGCTGTTCTCTACCACCGATAAAAATAAACATTTGACCTGAATTCTCCCAAAGTTAGAAAAGTGGTTTTTATACACTAAATCTCCTTCAGCAGCATACATCTATTCAAGTTGTTCCCTTATCTGACAGATATTTGCCATTCTCTAGCAAAGATTAGGTCCATTCCTCCATGTATGCCATCATTTAAGTCTATTAAGCCACATGCTGCAAAATATAATTTCCTGTTCACTTCAGCTTTAATCAGTCTAGTATTACATAACTGATGAAATCTTGAAATATACTATTTAAGCATAGCCCAGATGATCCAGTGAGAAGCAGTGCTGGAAGAAATCTTTAGAAATGTGTTGTCTTCCATAAAAATGTAATCCAAGAAATCTTTCTGTGACAAGGGATGTTAATTTATCTTGTAATTACCACATCCTGACCACTAAACCTCACTTATCCCACTTTAACTTAATTTTACCCCAGGAGGTTGTAGACAAAATGCACTTCCTAAACATACAATGTTGAGACAAAAATAGTAAACAGATAGCCAAGAAGTGAAGTTTACATTTGGGGGCATCAGATCATGGAGAGGCGACAGAGACATTTTAAGGCTTGAGGTAAGTAGGCAATACCCAGCGCCCTCACCTACTAAGGAGCCCCCTGGGAAAGTGAACTTTCTCTCCTTGATCTCTGTCCATTCCTATTCTCTGTCTAAATCTGTGTGCCTCTCTGCCAGCCTCTACCTCTGAATCTATCTCTCTACCTTGTATCTTCTTAAGGATGTTTGAGGTCCTGGGTAAGACGTATTTTTACTATTTTTGTGTGACCCTGTTTAACTTTAACTTGCAATTTGCTATTGTTTAGATCATACGGGATTGAGCATTAAATAGATATAAAATTCAAAATGTGTTCCATACTGGGGCCTTAAAAATACATATTGTGCTCAGAGCACCCTAAATATTTAAGATGACACTGAGAGGAGAGTTTTGCTGTTGCTAGGGCCATGAGAAGTGTCCAGCAATGGTGGACCAAATTAAGCAGCAGGATTGACTACATTATACAGCACCAAAAGGCAAATGATGGAGAATTGTGAAACACCTTCTCAGGTGTTATTATTTAGACCCATTTGTGGTAGAAAGAGAATTTTTGTTGAAACCTGCAATTTTTGCAGCAAGTTAGGTGGCATGTTTAGTAAAACCATATTATGTGGTAAACCCCTGAGTCACTTAGTAGCATAATTACACTGGCCATTCTCTATTGTTTTATTAATCATCTATACATGAAAGTTATATAAACCTGAACATGCAACATCTAATCAGTGCTAACTTTTTGGTGCACCCTGAATAGACTTGCTTTCACATTCTCTCTGTTCTATAGAAAGAATGCGTGCCCTTTAACAAGGCAAACAGTATTTCCAATATTCTCCATATATGACTAAATAATTATTATTTAATTCTTACTGCAGACATGAAACAGCACCTAGTTTTCACTACTACTTTCAACAAATACTTCCATATTAGATGGCATCCCTGGGGCCCATTATTAGCTTAGGGAGGGGGGGCATGCACCACATACACTCACAATATTTTTGTATATATCATTTTTATCAATCTCATTTGCACACATACCTTTTCAATTACATTTCTTTAAACTACACTTTAATTCATATACCGCTTAATTGAGTTGGATGGTCAGTAATTTCTTTTTGATGTTCTCAGTTACACTGTACTCTCAGAGAAATTATGAAATCTAAGCATAAGAATGGTCCACCACTCTCATACAAAGCAACCGATAATGGCAACCTTTTCAACTTTGCTCTCAGTGATACTTTTAAAGTTAGCAAATAAAAAAGTTGATTTCACATTTTACTTTTGGTATTCTACTTCACAATGGTCAGTATTTCTTAACCCTTTCTTTCACTTCAGTAAAGAAGCCCAATCTAGTTGTATTTAGGGGTGAATTTATGAATTTGTTGCAACCCTCACTACAGATCCCAATGTAACTTCGTGACAAAATTGTTAATATTGACTGGAGTCCCAAAAAATATTTAGCTTTGTACTCTTAATACTTTACAACTATAATGCACTTAAAATATATTTGTGAATAGGAGAAGAAACTCTCCTTAATAAGTAATGTGTTTAACCACTCTAATTTTAACATACGGACTACAGTCTGGTTAATATCCTTGCCCAATCACTCTCTTAGAAGTGTTTCTATAGCAACTCCCTTTAGAGCACCCAATTAAACCAGTAGGTCACAAGTTCACAACACAATATAGAAGCAGCATCCTACTTTCCAAATCAAGTGCAGCAGCTATTGTTGACTTTTTCCAATAAACAGCATATTGAAGATTTAATTACATTTTTAAAATTTTAATCGAGCCCATCACAGATCTGCTTACTTTTCCCTAGAAATAACAACCTAATTTGACCTACCTACATGTTTACACCATCCAAACAAATATGTCTTAAAAAACAAAACAGGTCCTTTCCTCCATTTTAACTGTCTTTCATTTTGAAAACTGTCTCTTTCAGATTCAGCCTTCTCCTGTGTGCTACTTCTTCTTGCCTACAAAATGATTGTGCGCTGTGGTGACAATGACCTAGGCACACTTACTGTGGTTGGACTGGAAATCCTAATGAAGGATACCTTTGCTCAATTAATAGGACTCAGGGTTGCACCCTTTTTATTCTTTCTTTATAGTAACTCTATTTTACAATCACTACCCGCAGACGCCCCAAAAAGTAGGTATGTGTTCAACGCCTGTCCTTTTATATGCGGAGGACGCTGTCCTAATTTCTAGGACAGCAAATGGGCTGCAACATTTAATTGAAAACTTTGTGTCTTTTATGACTTACAAAACTTTACAGCTAAATTTAAAAAAAACCTTTGTGATGACATGTGGGAAAAATAGACTTAAGATTAGACAACATCATGTTAGTCGGGTTGTTATAAATAGAGTTTCTACCTTCTCATATTTAGAAATGCTTTTTAGCAAAACTGGTTGATGGAACAGGCACATTGAACTGAATAGTATACACATTTTAAGAGTGACAGAAAGTATTTTTAGATTTGGCATCAAAATAAGAAATAAACCCATACAAGAAACTTTAGCCCTCTATTGGACAAGTGTATCACTGGGGTTTGCTATGTAGCCGCAATTTGGGAGAGAACATCTGTTGTTACCTTACAAACACAAGAAAATACATTCTTTAAAAGATTATTTGTGGTCCTCCAAGCTACAGTACACTGCATAGTACATACGGAATTAATGGCTCCATATCTAACCTATACGATAAATTTAGCTGTCTTCCTCCTGTGGAAAGGGATATGGTCCAAGGATGAAACTAAATTCTCCAAAGAAATTGTAATGGACTGTTTGTCACTTGATTTTCACAGGAAAATCCCATGGCTGGATCACATTTACAAACTATTCACATATTGTAAAGCTGACTTTGATAAAAAAGAATCCCTCGACCATTCAAGAGATTAGTAAAAGGGATTTTAAGGCCAAATATTTCGAACATGTGGTAAACCATAGAGATAGAGATGCTAAATCAAAAGAAAGTGTTGTCTCCTATCATGAACAGGTGGCCATGGTTGGCTTACGCTTATACCTTGTATCGTTTTTTTTTGTTTTCTTACAAAAAAATTATTTAGAGTTCATAAACATTACATCATACAATGATATCATATATAACTACGTTTTTCAGAATTTCAAAAGAAGAGAGAATTAGTTTAAGTCTACAGTACAAAATATTACGGTATGATACATTTTCATTTCTAAATGCTAAGCAACATAATCACAATATTCCTATAATACAGAGAGATCGTAATAAGTTAAAGTGCAGAGTGCAGAATCGGGATGCATACATATATACGTACCCTATCATTTTATATAAAATTTGACAAGAGAGCAGAAGGAAATTAAGGGCCTTAGAGTAAAGTGGAAGGTGCTTTACCCGGACGAGTACATATGTTCTGTCCTTTTATACCGACTGCAAAACATTCTCCTATATTTCAAACACACTCAAATATTTCTCATACTTTCTTACTGCCCCTGATCTTATTGCATATTTCTTTTCCATTTCTTGTACTCTGGTTAATTTTGCCCTCCAAGCATTAAAGGTGGGTATTTTCTCTGTTCTCCAGAGTTGTAAGATTAGAGATCTTGCTATTAAAGCTGCAATAAATAAACCTTCCTCATGAACAGAGATAGCAGAGGAGCAGCCCAGGACTGAAATTGATTTATCAATAAAAATGAGGGGATCAATTGTAATTTTAAGATATTTCTCGATCTCCTCCCAAAAACTCTGCATTTTTGGACACTCCCAGATGATATGTGTCCAGGTTCCTTTCTCTGTGCAGCGAAGCATTTGTCTTCTATCTGCAGGTATTTTTTATGAAGAAAAGAGGGTGTTCTGTATATCAACCATTTCGTATAGTATTGCATGCGTTTGAAATTTGCCCCTCTAAATATAGCTATGTTAAAGTTATTAAGCCTATTCCAGGTTGGTTTAAGGATCTGCATACCTTCCCTTTTCTTCCATCTATCCCTCACCTTTTCATATAGAGAGAGATTTATTGACATTGAAGATTGTAATCCAATTACTAATCTTCCGCTGCATGTGGGAATTAAGGGCTTCACTAATTGTAGTTTTATAATACAGGTTTTCCATGTCTAGCTTTTCTAAAATGGGTTTTACCTAATGAATGACCATTTTAGAATTGTGCATGAATATTGAAGACCTGTTTCAATCTCCACCTAGGTTTTCCAAAAATTCCCCTTGGCAAAATCCTGGATCTGAACGCATCTATTTTCTTCCCATAGTCTTAGTATGTTACTCTCTAGCAAACTTATTTCCTCCTTAAATAAATTTGAAAGCCTAGTTGAGATATTGATTCTTAAAATATCATAGTATGCTAAGAGCTGAGAGTTTTGTTTATGCATCCTTTGCAAGGTCTTATAACATACTTTTTTGTTTACTTAGTAACTCTTGTGGGGTCTACTATGTTATGTTCCCTTAAAATCTTTTTCATAAAAAAAATATCTGCCTCTTGAGGATCTAAGAAGAAAAATCTAAAACTATAATGTGCAAATGCTGCATAATAATAATCTCTAGTCCTCCTTCTGCTACAGGATGGTCTAAAGTGCTGAGTGCCAATCTTGGTATCTTATTTGTCCATAGGAAAGAGAAGAACATACTGTCTATTTCTTTAAAAAATGAAGCCTGTATTGCACATGGTGCTGGGCTAAAGAGAAAATTAAATAACGGAAGTATAGACATACGTATGAATGCAGCTCGGCTTATTATTTATAATGGCAGCTGATACCATCGCGTTAACTGAGAGTGCCCCTTTTTTGACAATGGGATATAGTTTAGAGAAAAAGATCTTCTACTTTCTCAGTTACATAAATCCCTAGATACCTCTTTGGGCTGGTATTATATGTCTGTCTGATTTCTGATAAAAGAGAATTCACCTCGCAGTTGAAGAATATTATTTCTGCTTTTGGTCTTATTGATCTTAACCCCCTATTTTTTTCAAAGTCTGCGAAGATTCTCATAACTTCCGTCTGGGTATCTGTCTTTGGGTCCAAGAAAAGAACAATGTCATCAGGGTATAATTTTATCATCATTCCTTGGACTGGGACCGTATGAGCTCTTTTTTCCCTAATCGCGATTGCTAAAGGCTCAATAAATAGAGCAAATAAAATTGGGGAAAGGGGACGTCCTTGTCTGGTGCCTCTATTTATTTGGCATGTCCCTATATTAACAGAATTAATTAAAATGTGTGCCTGGGAATTCATGTAGAGTTGTTCTAATAAGATTATAAAATCACTTGGGAAGCCAAACTTTTCTAAAATTGTAAAAAGACAGTTCCAAGAAACATGCTTTTTCAGCATCTAAAAACCAGATCTGTGCCTTAACCTTATTGATATTAAACAAAAATCAAGTGCCTCCAATACAAAATTTGTATTAGTATAAAGCTGTCTCCCTGCTATAAAGTCGCACTGATCTGTCACGATAAGTGATCCCACCATCTTGTTTAGCCTATTGGCAAGAAGTTTAGTAAAAATGTTATAGTCAATATTTAAAAGGCCTATTGACCTATAAGAATTTAAATTTTCACTATCCTTATCTTTTTATAAAATACTGACCACTACTGCCGTACAAAAAGATACGGTGGGTCACCTCCTTGTAATAAATAATTTGCTAGTCTTAAAAACTCTCAGCCGAGTACTGTAAAGAATGCTTTAAAAAATTGTACAGGAATGCTATCCTCTCCAATAGTTTTACAGTTGGACAAAGAGCTGATAACCACATCTATTTCCTCCTTTGTGAATTCAGCTAGCAACAGCTCTTCAACGTTATTTTCCAGAATTGTAATTGGTAATTCCTGTAAAAATTCATTAATTGATTCTAAAGAGACCTGGTGAGAGGCCTGATAAATATCTTTATAGTGTCTTTACACGAGTTTTAGTTACTTTATCCTGGATGCATTCGACTCTGTTTCGAACTTGCATTTCCTTTGCTTGCCTAGCTAACAATCTTCCCATATACTCGCTATCTTCATAGCTTGTCTGGAGATACAACCTACTTGCCATATCCGCTAGCTCATAATAAAATTCCCTTATTTTTGTTTTTGCATTTAGTACTTCTTGTTTGTTATGCAAGGTCCTGTTTCTGAAATATTCTTGATTTGCATGGGCTAGTTTATTTTCTATTACCATTCTCTCCTCCTTCTTAGCCTTTTGTTTTGGTATCTCTTTTGAGGTATTTATGCCTCTCAGTGTAGCCTTGAAGGCCTCCTATATCATGCTGATTGGGGCAGAATCTTTATTTATCAGAAAAAAATAAACTAAACTCCTTCTCTAATTCTGCACACCATTGCTTACCTTCTAAATTGCGTTTATTAAAATACCACCTTCTGGCTGCTTCTTTTTCTTTCTACCCTAGCAGGGTTTCCAATTTTATAAGGGCATGATCTGAGAAAGCATTTGCTATATGTTCATATTTACTGACTTCCAGATTATGGAAGGTTAAAAAAAAGTCTAGCCTTGATGATGAATCATATTTCGCCGAATAGCAGAGTACGCACGCTTGGTCAAAATATTGAGCCGCCTGTTATCTAGAATATCTAAATCTGTTTTACAGCTCAAGAGAGCAGTGACATTCAGAGATAAAATGAAGAATTTTTTCCTATTCACAATGTTTTTAAAGACGGGAGAATGTAGCTTGTTTTGTCCACAGACGCCGAGGTATCCTGTCTATAGTGCAACTTATGCTGTATGTGCAAAATGCGTATCTAAAGTGCGACTTGTGCAAAATGTGCAAGATGCATAAATGGTTGACCGCTAGAAATGTTGAATCTTTTCTCCCTATAATACAGTAGTGGACTAAGTTATTAACTAAAATACAGACCATTTAAATTGTGCAAACTACGCAAATGTACCCTATCTGCTATGGCCATTGTGCAAGTCATACAATAAAGCGCTGTATGTGCAAAACGCATGTCTAAAGTGCAACTTGTGCAAAATATGCAGAATGCATTGATGATTTACCGCTAAAATTCTTGAATCTTTTCTTCCTATAAGACAGAAGCAGTCTAAGTTGTCCACAAAAATAAGACCATTTAAATTGTGCAAATTGCGCAAATGGTGCAAATATACCATGTCTGCCATGATAGTTGTACAAATCATACAATAAAGTGAAAATTACGCATTGAGATCGGTATACTACAGTACAGTTTGTATCAATTGTGCAAAAGGCTTATTTAACATGCAAATCAAGCAGCCATTGAACCAATAAAACCAGTATACTGCAGTGCAAATTGTATCCATTATGCAAGGTAGACACTAAAATGCATTAGAATGCAGCAAGCAATCTGCGATATGTCAATTATGTAAGACAGCAACGTTCCATATCCTCTTCTTGACTTATTCAAACAAAAAAACATTTCTGTCTATGGGCTCTCTTTTCTTTACTGCTTCACCCCCACCACCACCACCACCCCTCCACCCTCCCCACTGCTTCACCCCCACTGTCATCCCCCAACCCCTCATCCCCGGAAAGAGGGAAACCCCCAATTGCCCCACTGTCTTTCCCTCCTTCTCCTTCTTTTTGCCAGATGCCATCTTATTGCATCCTCTCGCATCCCCTGATTCACCTTGTATCCGCCCCTCAAGGAAGTCTTTTCAATTTCTTTTTTTAAAACTCTTTTTATTGTAATCAGCTTCATCAAGGCATAGTTCTTCCGGATGATACTTATACGTATTAAAAACCAGCATTATACATTTCCAGTACATTGTTACAGCTATACACAATACAACACAGTCTTATACATTACCCCACTCGTCATATATGCCTCCTTTCCTAGAGTTTATCTTCCAAACCTTCATCTACCTGGTCCTGCGGCGGTTCACAAAATTGCCCCCAGATCTTGCTCCATTTCTTGGGACAGCCGCGATTAACAAACACCGTTCTCTCTGTTAACAATGTCATGTCCATGTCATTGCACCATACGGTGAGTGCTGGCACTTCTGTTGCCCCCCATTTCTGCGCAATATTGCGCTTAGCAACTATTATCCCCATTGTGGCCCAGTCTTGCATAGAATGGGTAAGGTCATTCGATTCCCATATAAAAAGTTCTATGGGCGCTAACTCATATTGCTGCTGGAGGCACTCAAATGTTAATACCTCCCCCTTGTGCCATATGTCCTCCACTGTGGAAATGCCAATTGCATCCCACTGAGCAAAGCCCTTGCTATTCCTAAGCCGTCCCAGCTGTGTCGTGCCCCAAAGGGGGGGTGAGTTGGGTTGTGATCCCATGCCAACCCAGTTTAACCTGCGCCACGTGCCATATGGCAACTGTCTGTTTTGTGGGTCCTATGAGTGATTTGGTTTGCTTCTTATCGTAAAGGGGAGACAACATACTACCTGTACTTAAAACAACCCTATCTGCCTTAAACGCTGGATCTGCCTTGGGAGCGTGTATCCACTGATTGATCACTTTTAATTGCGCCGCCCAGTAGTATAACTGTATATTCGGGAGCGCTATCCCCCCATCATACCTGCTGCGAACCAATTTAGCCTGAGCTATGCGCGCTGGCTTGTGTCCCCAAAGCAGGCTGGAGACCTGGGTCTGTATTGCCTTAAAGTAGCTTGGAGGCACCGGGAATGGCGTATTTTCCAGCAAATACAAAAAACGAGGAAGCACCATCATTATAAAAAGTGCTGCCTTTCCCAACAGCGTGAGCGGTAATGCCCCCCAGTGTGTTGTGTCCTGTCTAAGGCATTCCAGTGGGGGCAACAGGTTCTTTTTGTAAAAGTCATCTGAGTTGGCTGTAATATAGATCCCTAAATATTTGAGCATACCGTCCGTGATCACGAGTGGACAGTCTTTGGGGAGCTGCGACAGAGGGCCGTGCAACACGTATAATATAGATTTGGACCAATTTATAGTGTATTCCGACACCCGTCCGAAGAGTTCACATATATTCAGGAGGACCAGTATGGAGCGCCTGGGAGATGCCATATGTAATAGGACATCGTCCGCATGTAAAGAGATGCGGTCTACCCACTCTTCCATCCATCTGATTCCCCATATCATTGGTTCCCAATGAATCCACCCGCCAATGGCTTGAGTACCAATGCGAAAAGCAGTGGGGACAGGGGACAGCCTTGGTGATGTCCCGTGCCAGAGGAAAGTTGTCAGAGATGTGCCCATTAACTGTCACATGAGCTACCGGTTTGGTGTATATCAGATGGACCCATGCACAGAATTTAGGGCCGAAGCCCAAATGACAAAGCACTGCAAACAAGAATGGCCACTCAACCATATCAAACACCATTCTAGCGTCCAGGGAGAGTATAACCGCTGAATCCTGAAGATATGGGATACGTGCCATCACTCCGTGCAGGCGCCTCAAATTTAATGCTGTATTTCTGCCTGGCATGAAGCTGGACTGGTCCAGGTATATCAAGGTTGCAAGGTGCAGCGTCAGTCTAATCGCCAGTAGTTTTGCGAGAATTTTAGCCTCCGCATTGATCAATGAAATTGGGTGATATGAGGTACATTCATCTGCAGTCTTAGCCGGTTTGGGTATCGCCACTTTTGTGGCCATTCTCTGATCTAATGGTAACTCTACCGTCTGAAAGAATTCATTATACATGTGTAACAGGTGGGGGGCAACAATTCTTGCAGTTTTCTTATGCAGTTCAACGGGGATGCCATTGGGACCTGTCGCTTTCCCGATTGCAATGATCCTATAGCCACCTGCAGTTCTTCCATCGTGAGATCCGCCTCAAGTGTGAGAGCTGTGTCCGGGGTGAGCCCAGCCATGTCAATATCTTTAATGCGAGCTAGCACCTCCTCTACTGACATCTCATAGGGTGATGCATATACCTGCTAAAAATGATGCGCTTAAGTGTGTACCATGGTATGTGGGTCCGTTGTAATTTTCCCCTCTTCCGTCCGAATCCTCGCTATACATTTATTACTCTGTTCCCATTTGTCTAGCCATGCCTAAAGCTTCCTGGCTGTATCCCCAGTCTCGTATATCTTGTGTTGGGTAGCCATCAGACGCGACCTGGTCAAGTCTTTAAGATATTTCTTATGTTGCTGCTGTGTAAGACGCAGTTTCTGGGTTGTCGCCGGTGTGAGGTATTTGGAGTGTTGGGCCTCGGCTTCTTGTAGTACTAGTTCTATGTCATGTTGGTTGCGCTGCTTCTCCCGCTTTTGCCCCGTGACAGAGACAATGGCCTGCCCCCTGAGGACCGTTTTGTAAGCCTCCCACAGAGTAGTTGGGGAGTCAACTGACGCAACATTCTTCTGAAAATAGTGCTTCATTGCAGTGAGAATGGCTTTTCTAATTTTAGGGACCTGTAGTTTACCCGGATAAATGGGGTAAGTGTGTCGCCTAACCTTGTGACAATATGTGTATATCAATAGCACTGGGGAATGGTCGGAGATACCTCTGGGTTTTATTTCTATGCTGTCAACGTTTTGTAGGCAATCCGCTGAAGCTAGAAAATATTCATATATCCGGGATAAGCTGTTGTGTACCCCAGAGTGAAAGGTGATTTGCCGCGTCGTGGGGTGGTGCCGTCTCCACACGTCAGTAAGCCCAAGTGCCTCCATGAAACCCCCAAGACGAGATATGCCAGGTGCATGTGCTTTCGCTGGGTGGCGGTCTAGGGCACCATCCATGGTGGCATTAAAGTCCCCCCGATCAACAGTTCCCCTGCCGGAAGATCAAGCAGAAACTAACTAAAAGTTGGGAGCGTCACTGCATGCAGTGCGGGGGGAATGTAAACAGAGACTATATTTAGAGATCGTCCTTCCCATTGGCCTATTACGGCCATGATCGTCCGTTTTTGTGTTAGCACTATGAGCGGGGATTGTTTTTTAACTAAAATACCCTCCCCCCTTGAGCCAGAAGAGAATTCCGAGTGCACTATCATTTTGAACCCCCATCTGTCCATAGCCTTGCATGCCGTACCACTAAGGTGCATTTCCTGTAGTGGGGCCACCATTGGTGAGTACCGTTTCAAACACTGTAGAACTAAGCACCTCTTTATTTTGACGCCCAGACCATGTACGTTCCATGTGAGCATGGACAGGGGTGTCACTTGAGTTGTGGGGTGTGCTGTGGGGTATGGGGTAGCTCGAGTTTATGCTGACATACTTGATGATACATGTAAGAAAAGTTAAGGTTTTCCATGTGTACTGTGGTTGCTGGATAAAGAGGAAGAAAGCCTCATGCCTGGAAACTTTGCTGACAACTAATACAGAAAACAAACATCCCTGTAAAAAACAAACCTACCCCTTCGTCCCTTACCCATACCTCCCTCTCTGTTTGAAAATACCACCTCTCTATGGGAAAGCATTTTCAAGCTGAAGCTGCACAATTTCTTCTTAAGACTCTTTTCTGCTGAAATTTCTTCCCACATATCTTTCATCTCTAACTTTTCAGATTTTGTAATATATGATGTAACATAATGAGCAACAGCAATTGAATTAGCTGCAACATTTTCAAAATAACTGGACTGTAGTCATTAATGTACTTTGAAGCTTCTGTTCTTTTCAAGTTGTATGTATTCTTGGGAGATTTCCGAGTTACGGTATGCCTTACCACTGAGAAAAAACTATTTACTCTTCCTTTAAAACATACAGGAAGTGGGAATCCAAAACACCATTTTGTATAAAATTTCCCTTTAAATTTATATTTCTGTCTGCAGTATTTCCCACATCTATGACTTTGAAATCATAGAACTTGTTGTCTCAAGCACTTCTCTTCTCCATCTCTTGGAATAGCACATGTAACATACTGTTCAATGAAAGATAAAACTGTTTCATTACGATCAGTTCTGAATGTTGGTGCATTTTTTATCCATAATAGCATGTGTATATGTGGAGCACTTCGTACTCTTTTTGCCAGTTACCTCTATTGCAGAAGTAACTTCAGATTGCAGATAAATGACATCATAGCTTGAAATCTGTGGTTAAAAACAATACCTGCAAACATATACAGGATCCAAGGAACAGAGTTTTCTAGCTGTCTTCACTTAAAGGTTTTTAACATTTGAATTTGCTTCTCGTAGAAACTCAAGTAAATCATCCCATGCATATTCATTGTTACAAACCATGTAGGTGTACCTAAGTTTTTTAACATGCATTAAGCACACCATGACAGCAATGCCAATATTCATTGGTACCACATTGATAAGCCATCAAATTAATTAACTGTGATTCTAAATTTTCATCTGTTTGTTCAACTTTGTCCATGAACTGTTTTCCAGAAACATGTTGAAGATGAACTTCGGTTTTTAATATATGGTTCACTGCATATGAAAGTGAAGACAAAATGCTTTCAAACAGAAGATGAAATATATTTGGAAGGTACTGCCGAAATCTTGGATCTTCGCAATAGATTCCTGTTGATGGGTGTTCTGAAGCTGGAATCCGTACATCTGGCTCATCAAATCGTCCACCTTCTCCAGTAGTGAATAGCTGTGGAAAACAACAAGGTTTTTAACTTTTTTCCCATACACTCATGGGAGCTCCCTTTGCTTCCTTCAGTTTAAATAATTCAATACTATATCCTATAATAGCTTTTGAATGCAGAGGATGTATTGTATAATGTTCATAAATCTCTTCAGTCCTGGATTCATCCACTTTTCAATTTGGCCACTTGACATTACTGCTTCATTTTCTAAGCATATTACTTCCTCATCAACATTTACATTTTTATAATAAATATTATTCTGTACCAGGTATAATGTGGCGTTTCTAAGTTTATTAACATCTACAAACTCTTGCTAGCTTTTCCTACTCTTTTTTGGTACACCATATACTAGAATAACTACTTGCTCATTTTCCTCTCTCTCTACACCTACAGTTTCAATGTTTTTCTTGAATTCTAAAGGCAAGTACCCAACTCTTCCTTTGAGACCTTTTTGCAAATCTATTGGTGGCAGCTTACCTGTTTTAGGCTCCATACGAACTATGGCCTGAAAAGGCTGTTCATATTGAATAGGAATAGAATCATATATATTTAAATATGCCAGTTCCTGAGGAATAGGTACCACTCTAAGGCGTCAATTTGGATGACGGTCGGAAGGGCTTTGAATCAGATTCGGGTTTGCTAAATCCGATCCAGAGCCTTTGTTTTGGACCGACTCGTTCCCTGTTCCAAACGACCAAGTACAATGCCTGGAAGACATTAGACCTGACCTAATCAGTTCCGAAAGGCATTTGGACAGGTCGAGCCTCTTTCTGGAGCTGGTTTTCAAACAAGCTAGAACAATTACCAATTCTGACAGTCTTTCTGAATTGGGTTGACCAAAACAAAAGGGCTGCTGGAATTGGTCTCTGGGGGACCCCTGGCATGCCCCCCTTTACCCGGGGCCCTCTGAATTAGACCCGTGGGGGTACCCATGGGTCCCTGCTTTCTAACCATGCACAGTGTGGCAGGCACCATGGGTGGCCCACCACAGGGTGCAAGCTTTTCCCCACCCACCCCTTTCTTCAATGCGAGCCTGTGTTCATGTTCAGAACACGGGCACGCATTGAAGTCAATGGGAGTCCGACTGAATTGTATCCAGATACATATGGATAAATCATACTCGTTCGGTCGGACTTCCCCGATCCAAATCGTACAGAAAGCATTCCTGAACCGATTCGGTCAGCATACTTTCCAAACACGATCGAAATGGGTTCCTAAGTTATTATGTACTGCTCTAGTTGGCATTTTCCTTTCCTCTAATTCGTTGTAACAGTACTTACAAATTACTTGGTCCCTATCCAAATCAAACTGACTTTCTACAAACAAATAAAAACAAAATTGCTGCCACTTATCATTATTTTCTTTTTCACTTTTAACATTACTAGTTTAACTTCTATAGTACGTCGACAACAAATACAAATATAGGGGTCTATTACGAAGTCCGCTCACCGCCGCAACGGCAAAAGGAACCACCCGCCATAGGCTCGACAGTCCCACCATTCAAATTAGGATGCGCCTGTCACACTAGCGGGTGCATCCTGCATTTTTTACATTGCGGTGGGCGGTGCCGTAAGCAGCACCCGCCGCAATGTAAAAAATGCATGTTGTGCATTTGCATGCACAACGTGACAGGAACCGCGCAGTGCCTGCCATCTGGGCATACAAATGCAGGGGTGTACCATAGGTACCCACCATATTCACCCCCACCCCCTCAACACCCTGGGGGCCCGCAACAGGCCCCAAAAGCAAAAAATGCATGCCTCTCCATGGCGGCAACGCTGCAATGTAAAGGCAGATCTCCGCCATCATCATAATATGGATGGTTGTGTATTGCAGACACCACCACCATATTATGCCCCTTTTCTGCCCCCGGTCAACGAGTCGACCGGCAGAAAAGCAGCAGATGGTCTTTCCGTCCGCCACGGACCCTCCAGCCATACTAATGTGCCGGGGGGTCAATCAGGCATGGATGGCGGGAGGATCGCCCCTGCCTGGCCAGTGATGGGGGCAATCTTCCCGCTATCACAATAGACCCCATAGTTTGGTTTTTCGGACAAAACTATGAATGAATGAATTAATGAATGTATTTATTGTGTGGTTACTTAAAACCATTACAATATACAATGTTAAAAAAAGAAATAGCAATAAATAAATGTTAATCATTATTAAAAGTAGTAGTTAAAAGCTCCTAGTATTTAAAACCAAGCCATCAGGGAGATATGTACACAGCCGGTATTGTCTTAGTAGTTAAAAATCATTAGGGTAGAATTATTGCTCGATGCTGCCCTTTGGAAAAATCAACTAGGGTGTTAATCTGACTTTGCTTCTGCCAGCTTGTCTTTCAAGAGTATGCAAGGGTGATGTACAAATGTGCCACAGTTGGCCTTGTTCTTCACAATGTCCAAAGTGTAGAGCTACAGACAGCCTCCTTTGAAGTGTGAGTGCCCAGTTGAAGAAGAATGGGTCTAAGGTAATTTCTGCTGGTTTGCCGCAAGACTGGGCAGCATAGCAAAATCTGTGCCAGGGACTCCCTTTTGTAGTTACATAGATGACACTCTATAGCATCCAACTGTGCTTTCCAAAATGAAAATAGTTATTTTAAGGGGAGCGGGTGTAGTTTTGCAGTTAATATCCGGTGTAGTGCTTGTCTCCCCACAGCTTGCGAAAGGTGGGGCGTATGGATGTGCAAAATTTGCAGGAGATAAAGAATTTCATGAAAATCTCTGCATGCCAAGGATTCCATATCCAAAATACGAGAGCAGGAACGTATTTGTCTTTTTATTGCTGATTTGATGGTTGCATAGTTGATTAAGCTGGGATCCCATTGTAGCAAATCTTTGGCTATGGTAAGACTAAAGGATCAAGCATTTCTCTGCTTTAGAAAGATGGACTTTCTGAAGGCCTTCATGGAATTCTCGAGCTCCATGGTTGTCAAGTAGAAGTATGTTGCCAAGGCGGCCAGCTTGTCTAATTTTTGTTGGGTGAGGTCCAATTCAAGGCGTATCAATTTGTTTCACTGCTGTTCAGTGTTAAAGTGCAAGTGCTCCTGTTGTACATTGTTGTTATGGATTGGTGATTCCATGATTGGTTATAGTACACTGTGTGTGTGTCCAGGGCCTGTTAATCAAATGCTGCTAGTGGACTTGTAGCACTGATTGTGCCACCCACACAAGCAGCCCTTCAAAGGTAACTCAAGTGCACCCACTTCCCAGGCACTAACTCTCCCTTTTCTTATATGTGAGTCACCCCTAAGGTAGGCCCAAGGTACCCCTGTGGGCAGGGTGCAGTGTATGTGACAGCATTTCAACTTTAACTTTTAATTTCTATTTTTTAATGTTCTCTCTAACTTTGTCAATTTTAATGTGATTATGAAATAGAATCTCAGTACCTCTATAAAAAAGTTCACAACTATAACACCACCCTTGGAATTGAATTGTATTTAATTATTTATTTAAGGTGGATCTGCGAATCCACTGTGACGTTTCACAGGGGGCGACGCTGAGAGACGCAATATGGTTGTCACTCCTACCACAACAGAAAAAAATATATATTTAATGGGCACAACTTTCCTAGCCCAATTTTGGACCCGGGCCCCATCCCCGGGGCTAAGCCTATATTTCTAATTTAGAATTATAAGGGGAGATGGTGTATGCAGCCCCCCCCCCAAGCTGATTTTGGCCCTGGGGACACCCTCCAGACTTAGGCGGTCTATTAGGATCCGCCTGCCACCCTAGCGGTGCTGGGACCGGCCACCAGTGCTGCAGCGGTCCCGCACCGACAATTAGGATGCCACCGCCACGGTGGCGGTGGCATCCCACATATATTTAATTATGGCGGGCGGTGCTTTGAGCAGCACCAGGCCACAATACAATATATGCATGTTGTGCATTGGCATGCACAATGTGACAGGCTCTGCGCGGTGCCTGCCACCTTGTGCATGCCAATGTTGGGGGGGTACCATGGGTACCCCCAAGTGCAGCCCCCCACCCCTCAGGGGTGGGGAGCTGAAACGGTCCCCCAAAGTGAACTCTGCATGCTTTCCATGGCGGAGTCTCCAGCATGGAAAGGCATGAAACCGCCACCATCCTAATCTGAATGACAGCGCCTGCAAGGCACCGCCACCATATTGTGGGCCATTTCCGCCCGGTAGGCAATCGTGATGATTGCCTACAGGCGGAAAGACGGCAGATAGTCTTTCCATCTGCCGCGGTAGAAGGTAAAAGGCCGACCAGCGGGGTGTTTTGGCATGCGGCGGTGGCGATCCGCATGCCATACTAATAGACCCCTTAGCCTGTACAACACATGTGCGTGGTTCAGGCTAGGTCGGGCTCGTGTTCAGAATGGGTGGAGTTGAGAGGAGCATCAGAGGAACAGGAGAGGTAAGAGGGGTTTGGGATGGGGAGGAGGGTTTGGTGTTAATTTATAGGGGGTGGGAGTTGTTCAGGGTAGATTTTAAGGGGTGGGGGTTTGTGTTAGTTTTTAGGGGAGGTTTGTGATCATGTATAGGGGTGGGAGGGATTTGTGTTAGTTTTTAGGGGGTGGGATGGGTTTGAGTTAATTTTAAGGGAGTGGGGCATTTGTGTTAGTTTTTAGGGGATGGAAAGGGTTTTTGTTAGTTTTTAGGGGGTGGGAGGGGTTTAGTGTTAGTTTTTAGGGGGTGGGAGGGGTTTGGTTTAGATTTTAGGGAGTGGGTTTTCAGTGCATTCCTTTACCACGAAAATGTGTGGTAAAAGAATGTGTGCTAAAAAAAGTTGTGGTTGAGACGCACTCGTACTACAGACGAAGTAGGTTTAGAGAGTCGTCGTTGAGGAACTTGTTGTTCCAACATATAAACCTTATATATAGCATGTGGTGCCATGCAATAAGCACAATAAATGCATTTCAATCATAGCTTATCAGGTGCATATGTTGTATTCATCTGTTTTTTACTTTTCCACTGAGTTAGTTAGGGTTAGAATGATTTGCACTTCGCTGTTACATTTGCTAGGTATAATGGACAGATTACTTCAAGCTTGTTCCTTCGATGACTTTTCAACAATATTTTTTCATGAATGTTACACAACGCAAAGGCTTCAGTAATATTTACAAAGAACCACGAGGGGCTATTTGCACTGTCCAGCATTGGCTTTGTAAAAGAAATGTAACGCAATCGAGCAGCTTGTGCTGTGTTACAGTATATTTCAAGCTGGGAGGCATTCAATGTGTAAAGCATTGGTATTCCCATACATCCACCCATGGATTTTAGCACATTCTCAGATTTACTAAAGCTTGTAAACTTGTAAATTTACTGAAATGCTACACCTGCCCCAGTGAGGCGTAACAAGGAGAAATGTGTTTATTTCTCCTTGTTACTTTCTCTTTCTGTGCGTGACGCATACTGCATCACACACAGAAAGAGGAAAATGTCTCTAAGGATTAATTTGAGCAATATGGTGTCCCTTCCTGCACACTGTACAAGATACAATCCTGCCTGTAATGCAGACAGCCTTGCACTATTGTGAAAGTGTTCCCGTATTGGCACTAGATAGCACACAGTGCACCAGCACTGGGAGAGAGCAGAACTGCTTCATATCTTTGTAAATGCAGAGCATTTCTGTTCTATCCCTTTCACAGAGCATAGCATGTCAACTTTGCTTGCTGTCCTGTGCTGCATGAAATATTAGCAAATATGCCTCCAATGTTGACTGAATTGCAGTTTGAAGTTCATGAATGTATTTTTCATGATATTTATGTATACTAAATTTCAAATATCATCATGATTGAATCTTATATAAATATATCCTGTGCAGAAACAGGGTCCACATACATATGGGTTTGTGTGCATATGTACTTGCAAAGTATGATCTCCGCTACAAAGGAGCACTGTATGAGGAGAGAATGAGTCTTACAAATGGGTAAAGCATTTACTCTCTGCAGCAGGCTGTTGCAATTAGCATACATGCGACATCAAGCTGTAGGGTCTTATCTTTCCTTGCTGATAACTGTGTGGCTGTCGGAAACAATAGCTGCCTCTTGCTGCATTATCTTCTTTCCCAACTGCTGAAAGTCCTTTCCTTTCCTTGGACTTCTTGCAGTGGGGAAAGAAGATAGTGGAAAAAAGTTGCCACTGCATCACTCCACATTGAGTAGATGCTGAGTGGCACATGTAGCTTTGAAGACTTGAGAGAAAGTTTCCACTGCAGAGCGGGGCTCCTTTTTATGTCGAGCCTACCAGACAGCGAGACCTAAGAGAAGTGGCAGGAGCTTACATCCTACAGATGGCTTACCATTGGTTGGCTTTAGTGTAATTCTCGTTAGCTTGTTTCTTATTCAATTAGGTTTCTTCTCCCAGTTTGTCCATCTTGGTGTTTGTCGTTCCAATGGAACATAGACTATTTACTATTCTCTGACTGGCTGGCTTCTATCACTTCTCAGCTCATTTTTAGGGAACTACTTTTCCCCTTGTGCTGAAGCACTCCTTGAGGAGGCATGTGTTTTCCAGCTCTCTTCATCTTGTGATTCTCTCCCACGAAATATTCAGCCCTGTTCTCTCTGTTGCTGTCTCCCTTGTGATACAAACTCTCTCTTGTGTGCTTCTCCTCCACCAAACTTTTGGGCATATTTACAAGTCTCTATCACCACAGGAATGTCACTTTTAATGATGCTCTTGCAGCGATAGGGGCTTCGCCTTATTTACAAGGCGGCATTAAGCCACTTAACTTGGCTTAAAGCTGCCTTGTAAATAAGGCAGCCTTTCACGCTATACTTAGGGCTTGATTATGATGTCAGGCAGACTTTAGTCCAACCAACAATGTCATGGTCTTGGACCGACCATCTCCGGTCTGGGTCCTGACATCGCTATTACGATGCCAACGCACATGGTGCAGCAGCATACTGCCATTTCTCTGGAATAACTGGCCAGTTTCAATATCAACCGGCTGTATTGTAATCAGCAAGTCAGAATTCAAATGGAAACCACGGTCAGAAAGCCTCAGACCTGAGGTCGGAGGCTTTCCAACCAATATCGTAATAGGCCCCTTACCCTGAAAGAGGTGGGTAATGGGTGTTGCGGAAGGCGTTCCGCTGCAACACCCATTAATTTTGATACTGCTCCCTATTTACAAGGGTGGCATAAATAGGGGGCTGCAAAAACAACAGTTGATGGACAGAATGCAGAACAATGTCATACATTCACCCCAGTACAGAGATCTGGGCCTATAGCCATCGTTTTTTTCCTCACCATGCCATACCAGTTTGAACCCAGCCATATGCAAATCAGTCTTGACCCTGTGCCCCATGGGAACAGTCCAGCCTGAACTGCCAAGCAAGGCCCTCCTTGGACTGGAAACAAGCATCCGAGGACCGGTTTCGGGCTTTTAGCCCTCATCAGCCTGGATAGCTTGATTCCAGTGGCATGGAGAGCACTGGACTCACGTCTAAACATACCCATCCCACTCGGGGTGACAAATGCAAAACAGGTGATGGACAGAATGCAGAACAATTTCATACATTCACCCCAGTACAGAGATCTGGGCCTAAATCCGTCGTTTTTTTGCTCACCATGCCATTCCAGTTTGAACCCAGCCATATGCAAATCAGTCCTGACCCTGTGCCCCATGGGAACAGTCCAGCCCGAACTGCCAAGCCAGGTCCTCCCTGGACTGGAAACAAGCATCCAAGGACCGGTTTCGGGCTTTCAGCCCTCATCAGCCTGGATAGCTTGATTCCAGTACTTGTAAACAACAAGGGTTCCCTGTTAGAACAAATGGCAATCAACCCCTAGGTCAGGGAATAAATCTGTGGAATAAACTACCTAGGCGGTAATTCTAAATTATTAAAACAATATTGAAAGGACCAGCACTAATGGAGAACAGTTTCCAGATAGTTACAAAAGTTTATTACAATCACATAAAAAATACATGTATCAAAAATCAATAGCTAAAAATATACCTTCCGTGGAAAGTAAACATACATCAATTATATCATAAAAATTCTTGAACATAAAGGAATAAGTTGCGTGTCGACGCGTTTCGGCGACCAGCGCCTTTCTCAAGACAGTTTACAACTTTCTGAAAATAAAAACAATAATCAATATATAGTTTATAATCAGTCATTACAGTATTATCTAGACATTGATGTAATATTCAAAACGACCTATATAAACAAATTATTCTCTGTAAACTAGAAAAAACTGTTCAAACAGCTAAGGTCCTAAAATAATCTAAGCACAGCTGATAATCTGACAAAATGACATAATAGAAATAACATAACATAACCTCTATTGTAGCTTTCTACTATTTGGCTTGTTACTATATTCTTTGAATGGCGTGAGACAGGAATGATACAAAATTCGACTATTACATTCGCTAATATTTGATAAACATTGTTCAGCATTGTATTTGATAAACACTGTTAAACATTGTATAATAATTACTTATTTGTAAAGCAAGCTAATCTGCAACTGAATTATTCTTTTACAAAATCAAGATTGATCTTTTATTCATTATTTGCATTTTTTATGCGATGAATAAGGTAGTGGCTATTGATTAGATCCGAGAAGAACAGATGAAAAAAGAAAATAAAAGAAAATAGAGTAGGATGAACAAAAACACCTCTCTTGGTCCAATAGTAAATGCTTTCTGTCTCTATTAAAAATTACAGAATCTCTCAAACAGAAATGGTAATTCCGGTTTTAAGAATCACATGGATCCCCACAGTGTCGAAATTCTAACCATTGTGACGTGAATCATTGTGTCTAGTTCATTCTTGCTTTAGGTAAGTGAAACTAAATATGTATATATCTAATTCTGTAAGTCCTAAAACTACAATTATTACATCAGCACAAATAGAGACATCAGAAGGCTGTGTTTATAAATATTAGAACCGTCCGTATCACTTATAAAACAGAGATCCCCTAGTGCTCGGGTCACCAAACCAGCAGTGAAGAGTAGTACTGTCATAACCTGTGTAGTACTGGACCAAGAGAGGTGTTTTTGTTCATCCTACTCTATTTTCTTTTATTTTCTTTTTTCATCTGTTCTTCTTGGATCTAATCAATAGCCACTACCTTATTCATCGCATAAAAAATGCAAATAATGAATAAAAGATCAATCTTGATTTTGTAAAAGAATAATTCAGTTGCAGATTAGCTTGCTTTACAAATAAGTAATTATTATACAATGTTTAACAGTGTTTATCAAATACAATGCTGAACAATGTTTATCAAATATTAGCGAATGTAATAGTCGAATTTTGTATCATTCCTGTCTCACGCCATTCAAAGAATATAGTAACAAGCCAAATAGTAGAAAGCTACAATAGAGGTTATGTTATGTTATTTCTATTATGTCATTTTGTCAGATTATCAGCTGTGCTTAGATTATCTTAGGACCTTAGCTGTTTGAACAGTTTTTTCTAGTTTACAGAGAATAATTTGTTTATATAGGTCGTTTTGAATATTACATCAATGTCTAGATAATACTGTAATGACTGATTATAAACTATATATTGATTATTGTTTTTATTTTCAGAAAGTTGTAAACTGTCTTGAGAAAGGCGCTGGTCGCCGAAACGCGTCGACACACAACTTATTCCTTTATGTTCAAGAATTTTTATGATATAATTGATGTATGTTTAATTTCCACGGAAGGTATATTTTTAGCTATTGATTTTTGATACATGTATTTTTTATGTGATTGTAATAAACTTTTGTAACTATCTGGAAACTGTTCTCCATTAGTGCTGGTCCTTTCAATATTGTTTTAATAATTTAGAATTACCGCCTAGGTAGTTTATTCCATAGCTTGATTCCAGTGGCATGGAGAGCACGGGACTCACGTCTGAGCATACCCGTCCCACTCGGGGTGACAAATGCAAAAACAACATGTGATGGACAGAATGCAGAACAATGTCATACATTCACCCCAGTACAGAGATCTAAATAGGGGGCTGCGCCAAAATTAGGAGCAGGTAAAATCTGGTCTTAACATGGTGAAACGAGGCAAAATGCTTTATTTCTCATTGTTTTTGCTGTTTCATGAATAATTTTTAAGGTGCTGGAAAGTGTCCCTTCCTGCACATAAACAATCATTACCAAAATGATGATTTATAACTTCTCTCTGTGCTGCACAATGCAGAACACATAGAAGACAACTTCCTGCACATAAAAAATGATTCCCTCGTTGGGGCTAGGCAGCTTACTTTAGCACTAGCGCTAAGGACACCACAGCGATGTGCTATACCATTGAAAATACTTCGAATCCCTGCGATGTTGGAATGGCGAGCATGGCGTTAGCATTTTGTGCTTAATGCCACGATCCGCCATTACCTTGTAAATATGCCCCTCTGTCTCCTCCATGTTCGGTGTTGCTTTTTTTTGCTCTCCTCATGTGCCCCTCCACACTCCCTATTACCTCCTACACCCAACGTTGTTTTTGATTAAAAAAAAATTGGTGGGGAAGACAAAGCAGTAATTTGTTGCTGGTCCCTCATTCACAAAAAATGCCCTTTTGCGCTAATTCTTTTTCTTTTTTATATATCTACCATTCCATCTCGGGTCAGAAAATTCAAAGAATGGTACCAACTTCATTTTTCAGGCTTACATGTGAAATATCATGCATGCATACAAAACGATGCAACTGTAAACTTTCTCAATTTGCTGCTGTTTTTTTGCTTTGGCAATGCTGCACAGCATCTTGCCGCTTCTGTGCATCATCGTCAAAAGGCGAGACTTTAATGGCTTTGGCAGTCTTTGCTTGTCAAAGCTGGCGAAATGTATAATTGACTTTGCCATGTCACACGCCAAACTTTTTCTCATTGCCTGTAACTCTAAGGGAAATTGTAATTCTAAAGGAAATTGTGCTTTTACAGTATCGAGCAGGGCTGGCGCTAGGCATGGGGAGTGTGGGCAAAGCCCAGAGCCCCGCACTCAGCCACCAACATGCCACAGCCAGGCCATGGCACACCGGCCCTCTTGCCCATCAATTGAGAGCAAGGAGTCTCTTTCAATTGTGCCCCTGGGACTCCCCACCCCCCCCCCCCACCCTTAGGCCTCGATGCAATGGTGTAGCGAGGCGAGGCCTAGCGGAGGTGGGGAGCCGTCCTATCGTTCCAGTAAATGGACACACAGTTTGAAGGGTTCTCCTGCAATCTAGCCTCCTACCCTCCTGCCCAGTGCTTTAAATGGGGAAAAAAAAGTGCAGGTACTCATCAAATTGAGCTGTGACCTGGGGGCGTGGCAAGAAGGCGGGGCTAGGAGGCGGGACAAGGGGCGGGGCTAATGTCAATTTAAAAGGCGCAAGAATTTTTTGGGGTGCGATACCGACACATTGCTTCAAATCTGTAATATATTGATACCCTTGCATGTATTAAAGATACTCTTAACTTTCTCCTTCAAATGCTGCATATGAAATTGCTGGTGCACAAATGGTACATGAATCACATTTATTATGCACAGATTCAGCGACCATGGCCAGCTTATAGAAGAAAAGTAGACAACCAACCAATACTAGTTGACAGATATTGACTAGGTAGCCATCAGGTTTTCCTTTTTATCAGAGGCATTGGTCTAATGAAGTACAGTCTGGAATTCAGTCCACCAAGATCAATTGCAAAAAAAAAAAAGTTTATTAATCTAACCAGACACAGTTTAGTTAAAGCCATACCATTCTTTAGTATGCTTTATCTTTCTGGTTATGGACTAACAGAATGCTATACAGCACTGACCTGGACGTGCGGCACCTGATCAACAGCAGCACTCGGCTGCAGCCTACTCAACCAAGAACTGACATCAAAAAGATTTTAAATAAACATGCAAGCATGTATTTAAAGGTTAAGTGATGTAAAAGAAAAGAAGAAAGTAACTAGGGTGTCCTGCACCTCTTAACTTTACCAACACTCATTTTTAAACACATTTTGCTGCAAGAGTGTACACAATATATAAAATCTCTTCCCAATTAAAAGTGTTATTTTCTTAACATGCAGAACCGCTTATCCTTAATACATCAGAATATACCAGTGCGTTGATAAGCATTTTCCGTTTTAAAGTGATGGTTTTCAAACATGAATTTAAAAACATGAATTCTTCCCTTCACCCTGACAACAATGTAAATATGGAACTTATGTTCATCCTCTTGAGCGGCCTGGTTTCCCATTATACATGATCACTATAATTTATCAATCAAACACAGGGGAGGATTTTGTAAAGTGCATATCCTGAAGTAATATTGCGCGCTTCTCCTATATTTGATAATGAAGTAAAGGGAGGGAAAGTATAAACAATTGCGTAGGATCACACAATTTGGTAAAGTGGGGAAGCCAGGATTAATCCCAGATTTTCTGATTTCTGGTCAACTGCACAATGTGAAACCAGAAAACCTGGGATTAGTCCTGGCTTCCCCACTTTACCAAATTGTGTGATCCTAGGCAAACAAAAATGTAAGTGAGAACCCATGATATTTACTAATCCGCTTGTTAGGTACAAATCAAAACCCCAATTCTGGTGTAAACTGGAGAGTTGTATAAAGGACAACAACTATAAAAATGGCAAAATACTGAATACCAAAACAGTGTATTGCACTCCAGGGGCCATCAAAAAGGAAAATTACATGTCTGTGACTTTTTAAAGGCCTGCTCGCCCAGATAACAGACGCTGCTGCCCGAACGTTTTCATTGCACAAACACCTGGGCTGAATAAACGCCATAAAACCCGACCAAATACAGATTGGTTTGCTCTTGATACATGCACAATTGTCACTATTGGGAGGTGGAAGAGCAGAGTAAGTTCAGCCTGTAGCAGTAGGACTGGAATTTTTGATTGCGAAATAAAGGACCTAAACTGTAACATTTCTGATTGTCTGTACACAGTGACCTCAAGTGAATCCCTCGAGGAAAAGGAAATGGAAGGCATGCAGTGTGCAAAGAACACATGTGATGGGTGAGCAGAGTAGTAGGATGTGTGCACCCGCAGCCTGAGTCCCAGCAGATTTCTTTGTGGAAGATCTAAATATAGTTGTTAGGCACATTCTATCTGGATGTCACTAACGCCATGGTGGCAGAGACTCTTGATGGTGGAAAATGAAACTTAGCTGCCTAAGAAGACACCCTAATATTTTTGCTGGCATAGGCAAGGCCACGCCTCCTCCTGGGATGTTCACAGGTCTCTTGGCTTTTGCGACCGGTGTTGTCACACATTCTACATGGAGCCTCTGCAGAACTGAAAAATCTGTAGCAGAATGCAATAGTAGTTGAGGGAAAGGAAGCAGAGCAGGACGATGCCCTTTTTTGTGTCACTGTCTGCTGGCTCTTGGCTGGCTGAGAAGCTGCCATGTTTAGCTTATGTGTTTGTACATGTCCGTGTGCTTCTTTGCACCTGTGCCTTTATGTGAGCTGGCATTTCTGTTTGTGGAATTTGCATGCCTGCCCAAGCTCTTTAAAGCAAGTATAGAATTCAATATGTTGAATTGCCATACATATGAATCCTAATGATGGGATCCCATGCATATTTTGATAAGGTGCTACTTTAAATATAACTCTGTCTGATCTCACCTGTTTGAAAGAGCTTCTTTTTGGCCAGGGGTGGATGGGAGGGAGCGTGCTCTCTCGGTGTTCTGAATCTCACAGGGAGCAAAACCATAAAGATCAACTACCCGGTCTCCCTCCTCCTCCCAGAAAATATTGGGAAAAAAATGACAAGGAACGCATTACACAGATAATTTTTCTTTAAATGCTGACTTGTAATTTTTCCTCGTGTTTCGCTACTATTCCTATTGTGAAGCGCTCTGACAACTTCGGGTAAAGGCTGCGCTATACAAAAACGAATAAAATGAAAATAAACAATAAAAAATATAATTGGGCTGGGGGTGAGGGGGGCGGGGGTGGTAGCTCCATACAAACCCTCCTGAAGATCTGCCCTTGGAGAGAGGAGCCGGGCCAGCAGCGAGGACCGGAATGAAATACAGCAGCAGAGGCAGAAACAGCAGGATTGATGGGCCCCTTGGAGAGATGTAATCAGGGCACCGGGGTGAAGTGCAGCAGCCGCCCCTGCATTACACAAGCACACTAATGTTTTTCAGACTACCGTGCCTGAAACACACTAGTGTGCTTGTGTAATGCAGGGGCAGCTACACTTCCCTGCATTACATCTCTCTAAGGGGCCCATCAATCCCGCTTTCCACAACAAAAGGCGTGCATTGTACTAACCTGTATGTACCGAGGAGTTTGTGGAGGGTTCCTCGCTGGGTCTGGCTTGCGAAATCCTTCACGATAGCTCTCCCTCGGTGCTGATCCTGTGGCTCTGCTTTCTGTCCTGCGCTGGAAACCGCAACAGGGAAAACCCGCCTAAACTGGCCTTTTAAAGGCCTTTGATCCTTCGCGCCAAACATCTACCTGGCGGGTGACGTCAGACGTTGCTTGGCTATGCTACATCAGTACCGCGCCACGGCACACATTCCAGCCATTATGTGAGCATGTGTCACAGTGAAAGATGTGACGCATGCTCACTTTAACGTGAAAAGCCGACCTGATTTTATGAGTACCGGTACTCTCCTTTTGTAAGGAAAAAGTGCCGGTACTCTCGGGGGTAAAAAAAAAAGTGCCGGTACTCAGTACCGGGTGAGTACCGGCCCATTTAAAGCACTGCTCCTGCCCATACAGAGGCACTGTGGGACGCCCATGGTTCCTCAGTTTACTGCACCAGCAGTTTTAACCCCTTCCCTGCCCGCGAATTCCGCCGCACTTGGGGGGGGGGGGGGGGGGGGTAGGGTGTGAGCGCAGTGCTTCGCTGCTCATGATGTCCCCACACCGTCATGAGTCACGGGCGGCATGTGCTCATGACGTCATGACCACGCCCGCTAATTAATTCGCCCACACAGGCTGGGAATTAGTGCCGCTTGGTAGGAGCGGTGGAGGCATGACGATTCTACCCGTCATGAGCACACGCGGCCCGAGGCTGATGACGGCGTGCAGCCGCCATGAGCACGCAAGGGGTTAACCCTCTCAGTCAACAGGCAAACCTCATGCCTCCAGCCCGTTACGATCAGTAAAAGATGTCCCTGTGTACAGCTGAAAGGGAGAGGCTGCCGCTCAGGAGGGTCTGCATATAGCTGCTTCAGGAGCAAGGCCATCTATAGAGTTGCAAACAGCCCTGAATGTTTCATGTTGTTTGCAAATTAGAGGAGCCTCGTACATTCCCTTTCTGCCCGAAGCCCCAAAAATGCTAGAACCTCCCCTGGGTACCTGATTCCGTAGTACCTGGGCCTTACTAGACAGACCCTTTAGCTTTGTCTGTGAGCTGAAAAAGATCCATCCAAAGTCTGTTTTCTAGTGAACCTATCAACCCAATTAAATATGAGATTAAAGTATCGCCTTGAGTGATCTATCCTGTACCTTAGTGCCAAACTATTTTTATCCACATTATCCTAGCATTAGAAAAATAGTTTTCTAATACATAAAACGTGCTATGAAGTGTTGCTGAGCATCAAAATAACACATCACTCCAGTTATGACAAAAATTGTGTCCTCAAAGGGATTTAGTTTAAAGCGCAAGCTAAACTTTCGCGTGCAATGTTTTATCATGAAATATTTGATTGTGCTTGATTGTACTGCCACCTTGTGGGCACATCATTTTTAAGCTCAGCACCGAACTATTGCGAGAAATGGCATTCAAACAATTCGGCGAACACCTGAAGAAATGGAATGTATTGACTTCTTTACGGAACTGACAGTTATACCTGTTGTGTCTTCTAGGCCTACACAATGTGATGCCAATTGCTACATTTCACTTTAAAAAAAATGTGCAAAACAACCCGACTTCTTCAATAGAATGTTCGAATTATTAGATAGTTTCCTTCCCATCAGAATAAAAATTAAACCGAGTAGATAGAAGGGGAAAATTGTTACAAAAAGGCATGAAGGTTAACATTTTTTAGCTTCTGTTTTTCACACCTGCTTGGAATTGGCCATAAAACAATGCTGGACACTGCTTTTTAAATACATATTTAAATATTGCTGCAAACGGATGTAAGCATTGTTATGAGTACACATTTGCTTTTATCTTGTATTTTTGTAGTTTTTCATCTTTTAATCAGTGTATTTATTTATAAATGTTTGTTGAATTATCATATTATGTTTTTAACCTATATAATACAGTTATTGAGCCTGAACAAAAACAGAAGTACCTGACTGCTATTAATGTCGCTTAGCAGTCTTACCTTCTTCTACCACCACACGTTGCTCATAACCTCACACAACATAACTGGTGATGACCACATCGTGTACATATTTATCAAGATTATAATGTTTTTAAATGATGACGTTGTCCGTTAGTATCATAATCTATAAAGGAATATGATGGCATGATTTGGCTACGATGGCCCTTTAAGGTATCAAAAACTATTTTGAGAAATCAAAACCTGCTTGCAGTGTCCTCCCACTTTTCCCCTCATTGTGAATACTAGGAGCTGGTTTTCTGAGTCTGATTGTGCCCTGGACTCCGCTACTCAGGACCAGGGCCTGTAGTGTAATTAAAAGTACATTTTTTAGGTTTGATTATAAGTGACAATGACTGACCCTTGTAAGTCCCTAGTATATAATAAGGCAAGGGGTATTCAAACTACCTATAAGTCCCTAGTATATAATTGGCCAGGGAGGTTTAGAATCCCAATAGATTTCCTGCTCTTCAGTGTGCACTGTTGCTTTGCCTGCTGTTGTTTTCAAAAGCCAGCCCTGCCTCGCAGGCTAGTTTTAAATTGTAATTATATGCTAATTAGACTTTGGAATTAAAGGTACTTTCAAAGTCTCAAACTACCCCTAAGGTCTCCCCTAGGTGCCCCAGGGGTACGGTGCCGCCTTGTAACTATAAGCAGGGACATTATAAAAGATGTTTTATAAGAACTGGTGAGGGAAAAACTGCCAATTCTTATCATTATAGTGAATGACTCCGTAGGCTAACATTGAGAAATTGTATTTAAGTATAAATATTGCCAGGAGCCACCTAAAGATATAAAGAGAAAATTTGGAACGATGGCCCCTCTCTACTAACAGCACCTGATCTCCAATCCCCCCTAAACAGATATAGATCTCCCTCAAATTACAGTAGGGATTTGTGTGCACACAGTCTGGCACCCACCGTTACTGTGCCTATTCCCTAAGGAACTTGATACCGTTAAACAACCACAAAGGTGCACCACACAATCGTTTTGAGTACAGTTTTAGTTAATAAAACAAGCGAAGATGATGTCTTTTCTTGTATTTCCAATCTTTATTTTCCAACATAAGCAGCAAACAGCCGACGCGTTTCGTCCCTAAGGGACTTCTTCAGGGCTGTTAATACAAACATACAGACAAATTTTCAGTGATAAGTCTATTTACAGTAAGAATTGACATCTAGTGATTAACAAAACATATACATGACATCCACAAATTGACCATTGATCCAATAAAATTTTATATACTACACCAACATTTAATTTAAAAAAAGAAAAAAAGTTTTTGGGGGGATAACATTAGAGGACCTACTTTGTTTAGCACGGATACTCTTTACCCCAAAATAACAATTTGTAGAAACATTAAAACCAAGAGCACTTAAGGACAGACGGCTAGAGTCTAACTTAAGATTTGGAACTGTTTAATTAGTTCCCTAATTTTCTTTACAGATGTTTGTACCAAGTACTTCATGTTTATAAAAAGTGGAAAAGAGAAGGGATAGTTGAGGATAGCCAACAACGTTCAAGAAATCTAATTATGCTCTTAAAAGAGTGCTTGAGTATGTTTAATATGTATACCTCAAAAAGTTGATTACATAGAAAATGTATGATGTTCCATGGAGACTGAAAGAAGGCAAATGAGCCTAGGTTTAGAGCTAGTATAAACAGTGTAACAGGTACGGGGCAAGCAGATGAAGGGACAAATTCCAATGTTTCCCCAACAATGACCTCTGTAAAAACATTAGCCTTTGAATAGCTTCCCTCTTATGTATAGAAACTTATTCCTTCTTTCATCCCCCTCTCTTTCGACTTTGTTTACCAGATAAGAAGATCCAGCCTAGACAATAACAAATACATGCACTTATCTCCTCTGGGGTTATCGCATTTGGAAAGGAGCCATTCGGATGTCCAACAGTGAAGACACTAATAGGAAGGATCAGTTTTCAACTTATAAGGTTCCTCGCTGGGGAAACATTGGAATTTGTCCCTTCATCTGCTTGCCCTGTACCTGTTACACTGTTTATACTAGCTCTAAACCTAGGCTCATTTGCCTTCTTTCAGTCTCCATGGAACATCATACATTTTCTATGTAATCAACTTTTTGAGGTATACATATTAAACATACTCAAGCACTCTTTTAAGAGCATAATTAGATTTCTTGAACGTTGTTGGCTATCCTCAACTATCCCTTCTCTTTTCCACTTTTTATAAACATGAAGTACTTGGTACAAACATCTGTAAAGAAAATTAGGGAACTAATTAAACAGTTCCAAATCTTAAGTTAGACTCTAGCCGTCTGTCCTTAAGTGCTCTTGGTTTTAATGTTTCTACAAATTGTTATTTTGGGGTAAAGAGTATCCGTGCTAAACAAAGTAGGTCCTCTAATGTTATCCCCAAAAAAACTTTTTTTCTTTTTTTAAATTAAATGTTGGTGTAGTATATAAAAATTTTATTGGATCAATGGTCAATTTGTGGATGTCATGTAAATGTTTTGTTAATCACTAGATGTCAATTCTTACTGTAAATAGACTTATCACTGAAAATTTGTCTGTATGTTTGTATTAACAGCCCTGAAGAAGTCCCTTAGGGACGAAACGCGTCGGCTGTTTGCTGCTTATGTTGGAAAATAAAGATTGGAAATACAAGAAAAGACATCATCTTCGCTTGTTTTATTAACTAAAACTGTACTCAAAACGATTGTGTGGTGCACCTTTGTGGTTGTTTAACGCCACCTAAAGATATACTTCAAGGTAGCTAATTAACAGTTAAGATAAATTCAACAACTTGACACTGTTTGATTTCCAATATCTATTACAGAAAATAAGTTATTAAACTTTCTTTTCTATGAGCCGAAATCCAGCTTTCCATCTGCCTTCTCCTGACTAGCCAGCCTTTCCCAGGTTGAGCCTGAGGTGCTTAATGAGGTGTAAAGTGCCCTGTCAGAGTACACTATGGATTTCCTGTGGGTGGAGAACTTTAGCTGCAGAAACCAAAATGCAGGAAGAGGGTGGGGGAGCCAAACTAGTCTTCAAAGGGAGAACAACAGTTTGGGACCAGCGCAGGCTGACCCTCATATCCTGCACCCCCAGGCACACATGAATCTCAGTAATTAGATTAGTCAGGGGTTTGAAGGGTTGTGTTGGTGAAACTTAGCCAAACCAGTGGGTTTGACTAAGTTTCACTAACCAGCCAGCTCTACCTCCAAAGAAGAGACTTTCTACATGTTGGATTTTAAGAGAATGGTTCTTTCTGGGACAAGAATATGCCACACTTTGGAGGAAGTGGCCATACACCTGGGTGGCACTCTGCATCTCATTGGTCAGGGGTGTCCCCATGCTTGACATCCAGATCCTGTGAATGCTAGACCCGGCTTTTACAGCGGGTTTATCCCCTGAATTTTTTGCTTTGTGGCCTTTTGTGTCTGACCTGTTTTTGTTGGTTTTATGACTCTGGGTACTTCACCACTGCTGATCAGTGATAAAGTACAAATGTTCTCCCTGTAAATCGTATGTATGGATTGGTGTTCGCATAATTGGCTGATTTGATTTACTAGTCAGTCCCTAGTACAGTGCACTATGTGTGTCCAGGGACTGTAAATCAAATGCTGCTAGTGGGCCTGCAGCACTGATTTTGCCACCCACATAAGAATCATGTGAATCTAACCCAGGCCTGCCATTGCAGAGCCTCTGTGCAGTCTGATACTGCCATGTCGACTTGGCAAGTGCACACACTTATCAGTCCCTAACCTTCCCTTTTCTTACATGTTAGTCACCTCTAAGGTAGGCCCAAGATACTCATGTGGGCAGGATGCAGTGTATGTGAAAGGCAGGACATGCCCTGGTGTGTGTGGCATGTCTTGATAGTGAAATACTGCCAATTGTGTTTTTCACTATTGCAAGGCTACCTATCCCCATAGGATAGAATGGGGAGTTTGCTTATAATCTTATAAACAAAACTACCCCTGGAAACAAGGTAGAAAAACCAAGTTAAGTATGCCCAAACTCAGAATGCTAAAATGCATCTTTTAGTGAGAGTGACTTTTACATTCTGTGTTTGAGAATACCACTTTTAGAAAGTAGGTATTTTCTTTCTTAGCCTGCCATTTGTGCCTCTTCTAGGATATGCATTGACTGTCTGGCTTTGGAGTGACAGGTATTGGGGGGGGTGCAGTGGCTCCAGAGAGTATGGATGAGTTAGGACTTGGCTGAATAGACCTGGCTGCATTCAGAGTAGGGGGAGGAGTTCTCATTGGTACCTGAATAGGCCCGGTCTTGTTTAGAGGGGCCGGAGGAGGTTTGCCTTGCACCTCAATAGGCCCTGTCTGCCTTACACAATGTCTCTTTACATTGTGCTGGGCAGCTGCACCAGAAAGGACAGAACTGATTTTGGCTGGTCAAAGAGCGTCTCTACCCCAGAGAACAAAGGCATTTGTGCTATAAATATTGGGGCCTAGAACTTTAGATCTCTTCTGGGAAATCAAGAGGAACCTTTGCCAAGGAGAAGAGCTGGAGAAACTGAATAGGAGTACTGCCACTGTGTTGTTTGCTTTCTGGGGTTGGCCTGGAGTGGCTACTTTCTGCCAAGGAAAGGGAAAAGGATTTGAGGAAGATCTCCAAGGGCTTGAAGAAGAGCTTGTATCCTGTTCTGAAGTCAGATGGACACAAATACTTCACACCCAGCTACCCAGAACTTCCTTTCTGGGAGTCCTGACTGGCCAAGAGGTGCCTTTGGCTGTTCTGGGCCTCTGGAGGTTGTTCTGCCTGTTGGGAGCTAGAAAAGTGATGCATCTGTGCCTATTTCCGACGCATTGCCAATGAAACCGACGCAGCGCCTCCTTGCGGCTAGAGAAATCGCTGAATGCTGCATTTGTCACTAAAGTCCTAGATCACGGCTCCCATTCTGACGCAAGCCCTGCTGTGCGCAAACAAGAAACCACACATCGTCCTGGAATGTCACATCAAAGTGGGGCACCAGGTCTGTCACATCGTTGGTGGACGCAGTAAGAAATCAACGCATCACCTCCACATGCAGTAAGAAATCAATCCATCATCTCCTTTCTGATAATGAACCAATGCATCACCGCCCCTGCGCAGCAGTAAGTAAATGATGCATCACCTCCCCTGGGGCAAGGAACAGACGAATCACCTTCCCTGAGTGTAAGGAATTGACGCAACACCTTCCATGCAGCCCTTTTTGTTTGTGTGTGCGACATATCTAAGGTACTTTGTGTGAAAAGTGTTGCATCTGCCATTTGCTTTGAACTGAACTATTTCTGCCATTTGAAAGTGATACTCCTCTTACTGTATTGCGGATTTTTGTTGTTAAGTCTTGTTTTGCTTTAGATAAATAATACTTATTTTTCTAAACAGGTGTGGTATCCATTTGTAGTGTTTTCACTGTAGTACTGTATGTGTTCACAAATGCTTTACACACTGCCTCTGAGATAAGCCTGTCTGATCATGCCAAGCTACCAAAGGGGTGAGCAGGGGTTATTTTAGAAGTGTATCTCCTTTATCCTCTATCAATCAATCAATCAGGGGTTTGTTAAGCACGACAACTCACCTGTAAGGGTCTCACGGTGCTGGGGGTAGGGAGGGGCATGATACATTCGTTCAAGGAGGATGTCTGTCAAAGAGCCAGGTTTTTAGGTTTCTTGCGAAGCTGGGGAGCGATGTTGTCTGTCTGAGGTGGAGCAGCAGGGTGTTCCAGGCTTTGGCCGTGAGGAAGGAGAAGGTGCAGCTGCCCTATTTGGTCTTTCTGGTGCGGGGGACCACAGTGAAGAAGAGCTTGGCTGATCGTAGGGTCCTTTGGGGTGCGTGGAATTTTAGTCAGCTGTTCAGGTATGCTGGTCCGGTGCCATGGAGGGCCTTGTTTGCATGGGTGAGTATCTTGAAGGTGATTCCCTGCTCGACGGGGAGCCTGTGGAGTGTGCAGAGGTGCTGGGAAATGTGGCAGTGTTTTGGCAGGTTGAGGACCAGTCTTGGGGCGGCGTTCTGGATGTTCAGTAGCTTGCAGGCGAGGTTTTTGTTTATTCCGGCATAGAGTGCGTTGCCGTAGTCGAGTCTGCTGGTGACCAGGGCATGAGTGACGGTCTTTCTGTGTTCAAGGGGATCCATTTGAAGGTCTTACATAGGAGGCAGAGGGTGTGGAAGCAGAAAGACGAGACAGAGTTGATCTGGCGGTCCATTTTGAGCTTAGAGTCCAGGATGATTCCCATGCTGCGTGCGTGGTCCGTGGGGGTTGGTGGGTTTCTGAGGGTGGGGGGCCACCAGGTGTCACTCCAGGTATTGGGGTTTGTGCCCATGATGAGTACTTCTATTTTGTTGGTGTTTAGTTGTAGGCAGCTGTTTTTCATCCATTTGGTGATGGCTTCCATGCTTTCTCAAAAGTAGGGTCTGTCAGTGTTGCGTTCATTGGATAGGGAGCGGATGAGTTGGGTGTCGTCTGCGTATGAAACAATGTTGACTCCATAAGTTCTGACGATGGGTGCAAGTGGAGCCATGTAGACCTTGAACAGCAACGGGCTGAGGAGGAGCCCTGGGGGATTCCGCAGGTGGTAGGTGTAGGGTCCAAGTGGAAAGGCGGTAGTCTGGCCTGTTGCGTTCTGCCGGAGAGGAAGGAGCGGATCCATTTGAGGGCCTTGACCTGGATCCTTGCATCGAGTAGTCTGTGTATTAGGGTGCGGTGAGAGACTGTGTCGAACACCCCTGAGAGGTTGAGAAGGATGAGGGCTACTGTTTCTCCTTTGTCCAGTAGGGTGCGGATGGCGTCTGTTGAGGCGAGGAGGGCAGTTTCCATACTGTGGCTTTTTCTGAAGCCGGATTGGAAGGAGTTGAGGATGTTGTGCTCTTCGATGAATGTGGCGAGTTGGCTGTTGACAGCTTTCTTAATGACTTTCGCTGGGAACAGGAGCAGGGAGATGGGTCTGCAGTTTTTGAGGTCGGTGGGGTCCGCCAAGGGTTTCTTCAGGAGGGGGTTGACCGTGGCGTGTTTCCAGTCATCTGGGAATGAGACAGTCGCCAGGGAGTGGTTGATGCTGTGGTGGAGCATGGGTGCGATGGTGTTGGCGGCTCTGTTGAAGATGTGGTGGGGGCAGGGGTCCTTGGGGGCCCCTGAGTGGATAAACTTCATTGTCTTTAGTGTGTCTTCGGTGGTGATTGCTGTCCAGTTGTCAATCCATGGTTTCCAGGTGTCGGGGGTGGTTGGTGAGGGTTCAGTGATGTGTCTTCCTTATTTAATATATCAGTATTTTTAAAGGCTTTACACATCTGTATCCTAAGTTAAGCACGTCCTCTTGCAGCCAGCTACCAAGGGTTGAGCAAGGGCATAGTTTTTGGAGACCTTGGCTGAAACTTCTTTTGTGTTTGTGGCCAGTGGAGAAGTGTGGCTCAATGGTTAGAGCGGCAGACCCTGATGCAGAGGTCTGGCCCGGGACCAGGGTTCAATTCCTGCCTCGGCTGGTCTTGGCTGGTCTCGGCGGATCTTGGGCTCATAATTCCCCCGGACCTGATTTCTCGCCTCGGTGCCTACTCTAAGCATGGGTTCCACGCTGCAACTCTGGGCAATAGCTTGCTTAGTCTCCACAACGGCCCCCTACAGCGCTGGGGATGCCTGGTTGCACCCTGGGGATGCCCAGGAGTGGACATTTCATGGGGAAAAGCCAGGAAGAGTTCCCTAGCGGTATGAGTACAGCGCCAGGACACTTAGTAGTATCAGTGCGCTTTACAAATACGTCTATTTCATTTCATTTCATTTCATGTTACTAGTGGTAGGTCCCTTATGTATGTGAAAATGTTTAGGAGCGGGAAACATACTTTAGAAGTAACCTGGCTTGGCGTAGAAGTGCCAGGAAAACTGTGGTCCAGTCTCTTATCATTTATAGACTGGATTACTGTAATGTTCTATAGCTTCAAAGACAAATATGATGCGGCTCCAGAGGGTACAGAATATGTCAGCAATTTTTATGCTGAACTTGCCTGGACACTACCCCTCAACTCCTGCCTTAGTGAAATTGCATTGGCTTCCGATGAAATAATCAGTTTCCTTCAAAGCTCTATGTAATTGCCATAGAATTCTTATTGGCAAAGGCTCTGGCTACTTGAAGAATATGATTTCAGCCTACTCTCCAAAAAGATCTCCCAGATCAGCCAATGCCACAAATCACACATCAGAGCATGCTTATTTAGCTTTTTAATGGCTAATGTGGATCTTATGATCCCTTTCACTTAGACAGGAGAAATCAGAGTTCTGTTTTCAAAAAAAGCTGAAAACTTGGCTTTACAGTTCTATCTAGTCCAGTGTCTAGTGTTTATGTTCACGGTAGAGGACAGGAAACCCTAGCACTTGGACATGTCTATGGGCGTAACTGTGTGCTTTATAAAATGCCTTACTTTTATTATTACCCTGCTGTCTTTACAATGACCAGCCTTTACAACGAAGATGGTACCCCGCTTGTGACGTTACCACACGTTACTTTACCATACAAGTCATTACAATGACTAGCTGTAGGAAGCGTGTTGTTGGGTTGGTGTTGGATTTTGAAGTCTAACACTTTTCCTACTGTTGCATAGACTGGAGTTGGATTAGTAATTTATACTAATCCAAAGTCCAGTGCCCCCTAAAGCAAGTCGTTGTAATGACTTGTGTGCTGAGGTATTGTGTGGTAACGTTGCACGCAGGGTACTAACTGTGTTGTTAAGGTGTGCGGGGTAAATGCTTGCAGGGTTCCGTCATCCTACACTTTGGACACAAAGGGTAGTACCCCTTTGCTATATGTGTCACTTTTTCACCATTACTACAATACATTT
The DNA here is from genome assembly GCF_964261635.1 of Lissotriton helveticus. NCBI lineage: Eukaryota > Metazoa > Chordata > Amphibia > Caudata > Salamandridae > Lissotriton > Lissotriton helveticus. Next base: position 1,088,593,714 of record NC_136057.1, on the reverse strand, counting down.
AGGGGCTATGGTGCCATTGTTTCATGCAGAACATGTCACACCATAGAGATACTATAGCTCTTCCTCAGCAGATTATGAAACGTTTGGGGCACTAACTCTGTTCAGTCTCTCATTGGCAAATCTACTATCCTGAAAACTCATTTGCTCAATCATCCACCAAAAGGCACATTCAGATTTAGCCAGACAGCGATGTACCTAATGACAGAGTCAGTGAGACACGGATTCAGCAACTCAGAAACCATTTAGATAATGGTTCACTCAGATACAGAGCAACTTATACACTGATGCACCCACTCACATTCCCACTCAGACACTTGTGAAGGGTATAAGAACACTATTCAGAGTTAAGTACATACTTATACTGACATGTAGACAGTTGTAAAAGTAGTTAGAAAAACATTTTAATATGTATATAGGTAAAAATATAATAAACAATTTCAAATGTGTTGGTGAGCATTGAATTTGTGCTTTTGGTTTGTGGATCCTAGATGCGTTCATGAATCCCAAACATATTTTACAGTAATATAGTTATAAAAGATACACTTTCCAGTATTGGGGTATAGCGTGGCTCTGAGAAGTGCTGGTGTGCTTATTATGACTTTGTTGCAGCGACATGTAAGTGTGGATGCACAGTTTCAGGTTGTTGAGAAACACCCTGTTTCCTTCATTTGTGATGTGAACTTCATCACTTCTATAGATGTTATCCATGTCAAAAAGCAGATTGTTGTTATAGAGAGAGCCCATGTTATGGTCTCTGAGGTAAGCAGAAACAGCTGTATTAACATGCTTCCTGGCTTTGCCAATTGGTGGACAAAATATATTTGACTTCTTCCATTTCTGTCTTTGGCATATTTTAGAGTTCACAAAGACAATGTGAGGGAAAAGTGACATCAGTTGTGCAAAGGTATCCTTCATTAAGATTTCCAATCCTACCCAAGTCACTGTACCTAGGTCATTGCCACCACAGTGCACAATCATGAGGTCAGGGGGTTGGAAATTCGAAATGCTTTTAATCATAGGCAGCAGTTGGTGGCACTTTAATCCTCTCTGTGCAAACCACTTAATTTCCACATTATGTGACCCAAGTCTTTGTCAATACCTCGGACCCCAGCATACGTTTTTCACCAGAAAACATAGCTGTGACCTACAATCCATACTGTAAGCATTTTAAAGGCAGGTGAGCAAGGAATCAAAAGATGGCTGTAGCTAAGTAAGACAGTATAATGAAAGCTGGACAGACTGTGGTTTAACAAAAAGAAGATAAGTAATTGGATGTTTGTGCCCCACTGTTCAATGATAATGCTGCTTTCAAACCACCATTTACAGTGAAGTTAAATGCAATCTGAGAACAGTAAAAAGGGAAACTGATACTGCTGTCTAATTAGACTACAATGTAACTAAAAAAATATATAAATTTTTTTCTCCAGAAAATGTACTTACATATTTGCTTTTCTTCTTAATAATAATTATACTTCATGATTGAAAATTATTATAGTACTGTTTAGGACACTACTACTCCAAAACTATCTTTACTATATTATCTTTCTAAATTACTTCAAAGGTAAGAATATAGGATCTAATGTTGCTGGTGAACTGCATATTTATTAGAAATAAGCTGTGAAGTGTTAGAGAAATGTGAGTTTTGAATCATGCTGCCAAATGTATTAACCTCTATCCTAGTCCATATAACTCTCTTCAATGGAACACTGCACGTAGGCCATAAATAGTGATGTGTGTTCTTCAAACTGAAAGCGTAGTCTGACAAGTTTGAATGTCTGACTGTTACCATCTCTTAGATATGTCTGTATTTGTACTTGTAGTCTGACATGTGTGGTGCAGCTGATGACACTAACTAAACAACTTTCGAATCTATCATACCACTGGACAAATATTGTCAGGGCTACTTTGGCATTCAGTACCAGAAGTACAGATCTCCTAGCTAGGAAGGCCTCATTGTAGCACTTGAATCCACAGCTGCATACCACTCTGCTATGTATAAAAAGCAGAAAGTCATCCATGCAGCTTCTTCTACACACATTTACAGACCATACAGTCCGAAAGAGAGGTAGTCTAGTGTCTATAGCCTACTTTACATGTGTCATCTCACTCTTAAATGGCATTGACACACTCTTTGAGATCTCTGGGGAGATGCTGACACCAATTAGAGTAGCATGACAGGAGTCAGCCTTTCAGCTCTGTCTCATTAATCAAACTGGTAGAGAAATGTGAGGTTTAAAACATGTTCCCAAATGTATTAACCGCTTCCAGTCCATGTAAATCCCTGCAAAAGTACACTGCAAGTAGGATGTAGATGGTGATACGTTTACTTTAAACTCAAAACATATTCTGTGAAGTTTAAATGTCTCACCTCTTACATATTTCAGCTATGTCTGCACTTGTAGATATAGTTTGAGACATATGGTGCAGATGATGATCCTAACTTGAAAACTAAACAGTCTATCATACCCCTGAGGAAATATTAACAGAGCTTCTTCTCATTTCAGTCCCAGAACCACACATCTAATTTCTTAGCAGGCCTCATGAAACCAATAACATACAAAGCTTCATACCCCACTTCCCTGTATAATAAGCAGACTGCCATCCATGCAGCTTGTTCGACAAAACTTTAGAGAGTTTGCAGTGTAAGGCTGAGGTAGTTTAGAGGTTATAGGCTATTTTACATGAGACATCTCACCCCAAAAATACACTGACATATTCATTGAGATCTCTGGAGAGATGCTGACAAAAAGAGGAGCAGTGATTAAGATTAAACAGTGTAATGCAACTTTATCATGAAAGAACTGAATAACACAGGAGTCGTATTTCCTCAGCATGTAAAGCTATCTTCAGTATTGAATGCAATTGCGATTCTCCTATTAGCATGCTCAGAGAATCTAGATTTCATTAAAGACACAGAGGCTGACATTATGCAAATGACTTTTAATGCAGTTCCAAGCAGCCGCATGAGTCATAATACAAAGGTTCCAAAAGAACATTGAAACAAGCTAAGAAACATAACATGACAACCATCTGCCTCTTTTAAATCAGGCGAAGAGAAAATCCAATGAAATAACACAAATGAAGAAATCGAAGGCTGATATTCAAAGTAGCTCTGGACAAGGTAAAACCCAAATGAAAATCCACAAACGTAGCTCAAGAAGAAGGATTATCTGAAAAGAAAGAGAGCAACAAAAAATGTGACCAAAGGGTCTACCCACAGGACAAAATAATTACAAAATTGAATCAAGGTAAAATATATGTCAGTGAGAAACAAATGAAACAATTAAAATAACATGTCAATGATAAACACATGAGCAATCAAAGTATAAGTGTGAGCAAACAAGGACTCACCAAGCACCAAACAGGGAGATTGGACGGGTGGGATAATGTCAGCCTCCGTGTCTTTAATGAAATCTAGATTCTCTAGGCATGCTAATAGAAGAATCGCAATTTCATTACAAGAACGGAGGCTACATTATGCATGTTGGTAGCCTTGTAAAACGACATTAGACATGTGTTCAATTGGTTTACAATAGTGTCTAACAAAAGTACAAGCATTAGACCAGTCGGCAGCTTTTAGAATATCAACCGACTTACCTCCAGACCATAGTGACTTACTCGCCATAGCACCTCTAAGTGAATGAGTTTGAAACTTGGCAACGTTAATACCTGCTATATTCATAGCAGACTTAACCCATCGAGCAATGGAAGTCGAGGAAATGGCTTTATGGGGTTTAACAAAGGAAATAAGGAGTTGATTCTCATGAATAGACATTTTTTGATCATAGGCTTTCATACATTCAACTACACAAAGTTTCAGACAAGGGTCGAAACGAGGATAAAAAATTGAGTCAGACATGGTTTTGGTTCTTCTGTAGACCTCAAATTTATCTCCAAATAAATTATAGGATCTGTTGGAGATCTCCAGAGCTTTAACATCAGAAACTCTTCGACAAGAGATAAGGCAAAGGAGAGTAGCCAGTTTAATGGAGAGAAGTTTCTTATTCAAAAGAAAATTGTCGGGCCAAGAGATGAAAAGATCTAGAATCAAATTCACATCCCAGAGGGTATCATATTTTGGTTTCGGGGGTCTTTTGAGACGAATGCTCTTCATAACCCTACAAACAATGACGTTTTTGCCGACTGTCTTCCCGTTAACAAGAACATAAACTGCGGAGATAGCCGATCTATAGCAAATAATCAATCTATAACTTAAACATTTGTCAAAAAGTTCATCAAGAAAATTCACTACATCAATGATAGGTACTCCGACCGGGCCCGTGTGCAGGACAAACACCGAGCTTAAGCGAGCGAGGGGGAGGCTACTAAAGTGCTCTGACCTCGCTCGTAGGTGAAAGCAGTTTAAGCCATGATGAATAGAGATCACTAAAGAGCTGGGGAGCGCGGCGCAAAAGACGGTAGGCTACGCGGTATAAACGGAAACAAGGGTAAATATATCCATAGTTAAAAGGCAAAGGCGGGTTATCAAGGCATTAAGAAATGATGAATACATATATCTTAACTGACCTCCCAATTAAATACCACCACGAAAATCGCTCAGAGCGCGCTGCGCTTAGAATTGCTGCTTAGACGCCGTTTTTTACGCACAAACCGCGTTTTTAAAATCCTGTTTGTTATTTAATTTATAATTGTGTTACTTACCCCTGTTTTTACACTGACGCCCACTCACTTGCACAATAATCGTATAGCACCGCGTTTTGCGGGCCCTTGTCCTGGCTGTTAATATCGGCGGCCATCTTGGGTGAGTAGGACGCCTGACGGCGCCGCTTTGCTCTACGGTCTCGACGTCACAAGGACGCTAGACCTCTACTTAAGGTGGATAAGCTAGGCGCTCGGTCACTTAACTGACCTCTCAATTGATTACCACCACGAAAATTGCTCAGAGCACGCTGCGCTTAGAATTGCTGCTTGGACGCCGTTTTTTACGCACAAACCGCGTTTTTAAAATCCTGTTTGTTATTTAATTTATAATTGTGTTACTTACCCCTGTTTTTACACTGACGCCCACTCACTTGCACAATAATCGTATAGCACCGCGTTTTGCGGGTTCTTGTCCTGGCTGTTAATATCGGCGGCCATCTTGGGTGAGTAGGACGCCTGACGGCGCCGCTTTGCTCTACGGTCTAGACGTCACAAGGACGCTAGACCTCTACTTAAGGGGGATAAACTAGGCGCTCGGTCACTTAACTGACCTCCCAATTGATTACCACCACGAAAATCGCTCAGAGCGCGCTGCGCTTAGAATTGCTGCTTAGACGCCGTTTTTTACGCACAAACTGCGTTTTTAAAATCCTGTTTGTTATTTAATTTATAATTGTGTTACTTACCCCTGTTTTTACACTGACGCCCACTCACTTGCACAATAATCGTATAGCACCGCGTTTTGCGGGCCCTTGTCCTGGCTGTTAATATCGGCGGCCATCTTGGGTGAGTAGGACGCCTGACGGAGCCGCTTTGCTCTATGGTCTAGACGTCACAAGGACGCTAGACCTCTACTTAAGGGGGATAAACTAGGCGCTCGGTCACTTAACTGACCTCCCAATTAATTACCACCACGAAAATCGCTCAGAGCGCGCTGCGCTTAGAATTGCTGCTTAGACGCCATTTTTTACGCACAAACCACGTTTTTAAAATCCTGTTTGTTATTTAATTTATAATTGTGTTACTTACCCCTGTTTTTACACTGACGCCCACTCACTTGCACAATAATCGTATAGCACCGCGTTTTGCGGGCCCTTGTCCTGGCTGTTAATATCGGCGGCCATCTTGGGTGAGTAGGACGCCTGACGGCGCCGCTTTGCTCTACGGTCTAGACGTCACAAGGACGCTAGACCTCTACTTAAGGAGGTCACGCATACGCGCAGCGGATACGCGCAGCGGGATCGCCGAATTTCCGCCGGAGTTACACCAGAGTTCTGGCCGTCTGCGCCCGTCCGCGCCTGACCGGGCCCAGGGTCCATGTCTCTTACTTCCAGCTTTGAGGGTGGCCACTCTTATACTGGTGAGGTTTTAAAATCCCTACGTTCCACTACACATTCAAATTGTACTTCTTGTTCTCTCCCGACCCATAACTTTGAATGCGCCAGTTGTAGTTTTCGCACTGGCAGAATGTCTAACTGTAAGGCAACGCGACGGGTTCGTACTCGTGGTAGACGGAGGAGAATTAAAACACCTCTTAACTGCTCTCCACTCCAGTTTTGGAGTATTAATTGCAGGTCCCTCTCGAAACACAAACATCACATCTACGACTTTCTGGTCGGAGAGCAACCCGACGCGTTGTTTCTTACTGAAACATGGCTTCAGGACAGCTCCGGGCCTGATATCGCCATTGCTGTTCCTAGTAACTATGTAATGGTGAGATTGGACAGAGAATCTGGAAAAGGCGGGGGTATTGCTATTATATTCAAGTCTACTTATACTTGTAAGCTTGAAGCCTTTCACCTGTCCGGAAGCGAAACCGGGTTTTTGAAGCTAGTAATTAACCCCCAATTTACTTTATCGGGCCTCTTGGTCTATCGGCCCCCTGGCAACGCTCTCACCTGGATATCTTCATTTGCAGAGACTATAGCCCCCCTACTTCTTAGGGCGGCAAATTTCTCCATTCTTGGTGATCTCAACCTGCACCTAGAAGATCCACTATGTTCTACCAGCAAACGTTTCTTATATGATCTGGAGGCGCTTAACCTCTCGCTGCTTAATTCTGGATCCACTCATTCTTCTGGACATTAATTGGACCCCATTCTCTCCAATCTTCCTTTTAATTGTTCTCGGAGTGCCCGTCCATTGGAGTGGTCCGACCATTTCGCAGTTTACTTTTCTTTACCATATACTAAGAACTCGGCAAACAGTGACTGCGTTAAGGGTGAATTAATACACCGGTGGGGTAAACTTGATATTACTAAGTTGAACCTGCACCTCTCGAACACCCGCCCTGAGGACAGTGAGGTTTCAGTCTTGGAATTGAATACCGCGGTCTCCCACTGGCTTACCAATGCTGTTACCACTCTCCTTCCGCTCACTCCGAAACATTTTAGGTCCCACCGTCTTCCGGCTCCTTGGTTTTCCGTTGACCTGAAGATCTTGCGATCCAAATGCAAGGCCCTAGAAAGAAAATGGAGGCACTCTTACTCGACCTCACGTAAGATTGTCTATAAAGAGGCTCTAAAGGAATACCATTTACAATGTAAAATTGCGAGAGCTGCCCATACTGTGAGTACAGTGACGCAAGCTCAGAATTACCCACGTACTCTTTTTTCTGTTGTTAAAAAATTGACAGGAGCGGACACTATCCCGACACCCCCAGCTCTTGAGGAAACTCATTGTAACTCCATCGCTAAATTCTTCATTGCTAAAGTTGAGCGCATATACAACTCTTTGAATGCTCCCCTGACTGCAAATGTACGCCAACTGGGACAGGTCGTCGGGATCGAACAGCCACTCCCAACGGTGAAGGTCACTAACTGGCAATTGTTCGATGATACATTGTTCTTCTCTTGCCTAAGCAGCGTAAGATCGGGCTCACCCTGCGACCCTGTACCTACGAAAATTCTCAAATTATTGGATCTTGAACCTCGGCGGGTTCTCATGAGACTCCTAAATGCATCACTAATAGAGTCTCATGTGCCACAGGTCTGGAAGCACGCAATGGTTGTTCCTCTCCAAAAAAAAGCAAGAGCCGATGTGTCTAATCTCGCCAATTTCAGACCCATATCCTTGTTGCCTGCTCTCTCAAAAGTGCTGGAAAGGCATGTTAACACTCAGTTGAACCATCTTGTGGAAATTTCGGGATTTTTACACCCTTCCCAGTCTGTCTTTCGTGCGCATTATTCCACAGAGACCGCTCTACTCGGGGTGACTGAGAATTTACGACACGGTATCGACTGCTGGGAAACATCTGCACTCATCCTTCTGGATCTGAGCGCTGCGTTCGATACCGTGTCCCATTCCATCCTTTTGAATTCTCTTCGATCCCTGGGAGTGGACGGTCCGGCATTGGCTTGGATTGCCTCCTTCCTAAGTGAGCGCACTTTCCAAGTCTTTTCCACTAAAGCCACATCTGCCACATTTCCACTGGTGCACGGCGTTCCGCAGGGGTCCATACTCAGCCCCTTGTTGTTTAACATCTATGTGAGACCCCTGGCTACCATCGCGGAGGACGCTGGGCTGACTATTTTTTCATACGCCGATGACACCCAAATTGTCTTCTCCCTTTCCAGCAGTGAGCGCAACAGCGTATCGATTCTGAAAACTGGATTGTCACATATAGCTGAGTGGATGCAGAGGCATCTCCTCAAACTAAACGGTGACAAAACCGAGATTCTCATTTTAGGGAAGCATAAAGATCTGTGGGGCCCCCAACATTGGCCCAGTGACATGGGACCCTTTCCCCAGCCAAATTCTGTGGTTCGCAACCTCGGATTTCTCATAGACGACAAACTCTCTATGAGACAGCAGGCCACTAAGGTGGCCACCATCTGCTTTGCTACCTTGCGATGGCTCCAGAAAATTCTATGGATGCTGCCTCATACCACCAGAAGAACCGTAGTCCAGGCGTTAGTAACATCTCGCCTGGACTATAGTAATGTCCTCTATGTCGGCGCCGACGCTGTTACCATTAACAAACTCCAGGTTGTTCAAAATTCGTCGGCTCGACTTCTCTGTAACATCCCGAGGAGATTATCGGCCTAACAGGCTCTTTGCGATCTACACTGGCTTAGGATCTCCAGTCATATCAAATTCAAAGCCCTATGTTATCTCTTCAGAATCAAGCAGGGCTCGGCCCAAAAATACTTGCAGAGTCTGGTCCAACCCTACAAGCCTAGTCGCACTTTAAGATCTTCTGCCAACTGCGACTTCGTTGTCCCAAGATTCAAGCTCGCAAGGATGGGGGGTCGGGCCTTTTCCCATCTAGGCCCCAAATACTGGAACGCGTTACCCATTACCCTGAAGTCAGAAACTAATTTTCTCTGTTTTAGGAAAAAATTGAAAACCACACTTTTCCAATGATTCACATACCGCTTTAGTTGATTCATGGTGCTGTTTGAGAGGTTGGCTTTTCTTCTTCAGTCTATCCCTTGCGCCGGGAAACCCACTGCGGGTAGCTGTTGCGCATTATACATTTTAAATAAATAAAATAGACGGACATTAGAACAAGGGAGAAGATCTCCATATATTGCAGATCATTGGGAGGGGAGAGGACAAAGGTGGGGAAAGGGCCACCATTAATCATAAACACTTAAAATATCAATATATAACATTTAAAATATCAATATATAATCAAAACACTCAAAATTGCGAAATATAATCAGAGAATATAGTAGGCTACTTATCTGCTTGGAGACGCATTTAAAAGAGACAGATGGTTGTCATGTTATGTTTCTTAGCTTGTTTCAATGTTCTTTTGGAACCTTTGTATTATGACTCATGCGGCTGCTTGGAACTGCATTAAAAGTCATTTGCATAATGTAGCCTCCGTTGTTGTAATGAAATTTGTAAACAAACCAGTTTGGGTGTATGCAAATATGTGAAAATGCTCCCTTTGCAAAACCATTTTTCTTTTTAGTTACCTGTTTTTCATCTATATTGCTTCACCTCAGGGGGCATATTATCAAGGTATCAAGGGGGGCGATAGGCAATTTTTGCCGCTTTAGCAGCCGTTTTCGGCCGCTAAGCGGCAATAATACTATCACCCTATTAGCAAGCTGTCGCTAACAGCAGTTAGTGACAGCTTGTAGGAGATAGCGAGCGGTTTGGGGCCTGCTTTGCATGTCAGCGATATTTATCGCTAATGACATGCAAAGTGGGTGTACCCAACCTGTTAGCGACTGAAAACAGTCGCTAACATCGCTATCGCCTATTACCAACACAGGCCTAGTGATGGAAATATTTGTGCTAAGTGCGAATATCTCCAAAAACTAACACCTGCTCAGACCAGTTCTTAGTCATTATATCCAATGGGAGGTGGATATAATGGCTAAGACCCTGTTAGCGATAATGTGTGAATATCGCTGTATTCTCAGCGATATTCACAGATTTTGCCGCTATCGCCGGGAATTTTATCGCTTTTGAGATAAACGTTGTGAATAGCACGTTATCTCAGCGATAAAATCCTGTGATGCGCGGCGATAAAAAATTGCCTCTAACCCTACTTAGCAATAAATATCGCTTTTTGTTGATAATATGCCACTAAGTTTTTTCAAGTTGACTTAGGTATATGGTGGGGGAGTTCTTGAAACGAATTTGCAAGGTATTCTGGGAAATTAAGTATTTGCTTATAGACAGTGGGACTAATATATGGGGAATTAGATCACAATTCCAGCTCGCAGTTTAGTTTAAACACAGAATTCACATGACTAATTACTGGAGGAAAGCAAAGGGGAGAAAATGCTGAAAAGGGCTTGAGTTAAGTATGGTAGTCATTATTCAACAAACTTGAGGTGCGGATGCACACTATGGGAAACATGAGTGACATGCTACAGTGGTTAAGAACACAAGCTGAAATCCATCAATGTCTCTTTCATTAAAAATAGATGAACACATGTCACGGTAAGCAGGATGTGAGAACAGGCTAATGGGTGAATACGAGGACTTGAGTACTTTGGGGTTTGTGAGAGCACCTGATTCAGGATATGTCAGAGGTTGGAGGGAAGATATGTTAAGCATGGATAGTGGTTTATGGGGATGGTTAGTTTGCAGGTTAATAATACTTTAAACACATTTCTGCAATGCCAGTATTTCATTAATTGAGTTTGTAAAGGATGAGTTTTGTTGTGTTGTTTTAATTCTCTGAAGAAGTAGGATAACTGAGCTGATGGTTCTTTATGCATTCTGTTTTTATTGTAGATACCCCTGACGAAGGGTTCACCCCGAAATGCATTGGGTTTTTAAATAAGAATTGTGACATGTGGAAAAACGTCATTCTCCTGTGTTTTATGAACATTCATGAACAACTGAAAGAATGAGTAAAATGGATTGATAAAATAAAAAAGAAAAAGGAGTTAAAATATATGAAGTTAAAAGTGGTTTAAAGCAAATGGTTTATAGTTGAATCGATTGATTGGATTCATTCATATCGGATGGCTGTGCAGCTTGATCGAGATCAGAAGTGGTCCCAACATGTGTTTTTCTGACACTAATAAGAGTGGCATGACAAGAGTTGCCCTTTCATTTTGGGTTAGGCCTGGCACTGTCAGCTCTGTCTCACTAATGAAACCGGTAGAGAAATGTGAGGTTTAAAACATGTTCCCAAGTGTATTAACCACTATCCTAGTCCAAATAAGTCACCAAAGAAGTACACTGCAAGTAGGTTGTAGATACTGATGTTTTTGCTTGAAACTGAAAACATATTCTATCAAGTTTTAATGTCTCACCTCTTTCGTATTTCAGCTATGTCTGTACTTTCACATGTTGTCTGAAACGTGTGGTACAGTTCTTGATCCTACGTTAGAAACTAAGCAGTCTATCACACCCCAGAGAAAATATTCACAGAGTTACTTCACATTTCAATCTCAGAACCACACATCTCTTTTCTAAGCAGGGCTTGCGAAAGCAATAAAACACAAAGCTTCATACCATGCATCTTCTTCTACACACATTTACAGAGCATGCAATCGTAAACAGAGATAGTCCAGAGCATATAGGATACTTTACATGTGTCATATTACCCTTAAAAGGCACTGACACACTCTTTGACATCTCTGGAGAGATGATGACACTAATAGGAGTAGCATGACGGGAGTCGGCCTTTCAGTTTGGGTAGGCCTGGCACAATCACTTCTGTCTCTCTTATCATAATGGTAGAGAAATGTGAGGTTTAAAACATGTTCCTAAGTGTATTAACAACTCTTCTAGTCCATGTACATCTCCACAAAGTACAATGAAAGTAGGTTGTAGATACCGAAGCGTGTACTTTAAACTGAAAACATATTCTGTCAAGTTTCAGTGTCTCTCTTCCATATTTCAGATATGTCTGTACTTCTACTTGTAGTCTGAGATGTGTGGTGTAGCTGATGATCCTAAGTTGAAAAATGAATGGTCTATCATATCCCTGGGCAAATATTGGCAGAGCTACTTCATCTTTCAATCCCAGAACCACCCATCTTTTTTCTAAGCAGGCCTCGAGAAAGCAACAGAACACAACAATTCATACCCCACTGCCATGTTAAATAAGCAGAAAGTCATTCATGCAGCTTGTTCTACACAAAATTACAGTGCATGCAGTCTGACACAGAGGTAGTCTAGTGTGTATAGGATAATTTACATGTGTCATCTCACCCCAAAAAGGCACTGACACACTCATTGAGATCTCTGAAGAGATGCTGACACTAATAAGAGTGGCATGACAGAAGTCAGCCGTTCATTTTGGGCTAGGCATTGAACTGTCAGCACTGTCTCACTAATCAAACTACATACAAATGTGAGATTAAAAAAAGTCCCTAACTTTATTAACCACTATCCCAGTCCATATAAGTCTCTGCAAAAGTACACTCAACATGGTGGTAGATACTGATGTGTGTACTTTAAACTGAAAACATTATCTGTCAAGTTTGAAGGTCTGACCTCCACCACATGTCATCTATTTCCGTACTTTACGTGTAGTCTGAGATGTGTGGTGCATTTGATGATCCTAACTAGAAACCTAAACAGTGTATCATACAACTGTGCAAATATTGACGGAGGTACTTCACCTTTCAGTCCTAGAAACACACATTTCTTTTCTAAGAAGGCCTCATTAAACCAATAAAACACAAAGCTTCATACACAGCGGCCCTGTGTAATAAGCAAAACGCCATCCATACAGCTTCTTCTACAAACATCTACAGGCATGCGGTCTGAAACACAGGTAGTCTAGTGTCTATAGTCTACTTTGCATGTGCCATCTCACCCCTAAAAGGCAATGACACACTTTTTGAGATCTCTGGAGAGATACTGATACTAATAAGAGTAGTATGACAGGAGTCGGCCTTTCATTTTGTCAGCTCTGTGTGTCGAATCAAACTAGTAGGCGAATATTAGGTTTAAAACATGTTTCCAAGTGTGTTAATCAGGGTCCTAGTCCATATAAGTCTCTGCAAAGGCACACTGCAAGTAGGTTTTAGATACTGATGTGTGGGCTTGAAACTGAGAATATATTCTGTCAAGTTTTAGTGTCTCATCTTTTCCGTGTCCCAGCCATGTCTGTACTTGTACACGTAGTCTGAGACGTGTGGTGCAGCTGATGATCTTAACATGAAAAAACTCATGCCTTCAGACAGGCACTACTCAGTCACTGATCTAATCACTGAGGCACTATTCATGCACTCCTCCGATCATCAAGGTAGTTCTCTTCCAGTAATCCAATCACCCAGGCACTGCTCATTCATTCATCTATTCACTCAAGCACTATTCATGCATTTATACAATCAACCATTTCCTACTCATATACTCATGCAATTGTATAGCACCACTTATACACTTATCCAATCACTGAGACAGTGCTAATCCAACCACCCAGCAAGTACTCATAAACTCCTATAATCTAACAGGCACTCATTCAATGAATCAGGCAGGGCTCATGTACTTATTCAATCACTAAGACAATACTTAAAGCACCCACTCACTCCTCATGCACTCATCCAGTCAGTCAGGCACTACTCATGCACTCATGCAATCACCCAGACACTAACTATGCAGTCATCTATCTATACCTAGACTACATTTGCACTCACCCAACCAGCCAGGCAGTACTTGTACACTCATCCAAACACGCACACACTACTCATGCAATCACTAGCTACTACTCAGACACGTATCCAATCTCCCATGTACTTCTCAGGCACTCATACAACCACTCAGGCAGTATCTATACACTTAGACAATCACCAAAGCTGTATTCATGCATTGATCCAATCAGTCACAAACTTTGCATAAACGCATTCAACCATCCATATACTATTCATGCACTCATTCAAGCTCCAATGAACTGCTTGTGCACGTATACAATCACCCAGACACTACTCCGGTAGTCGTGCAATCTCTCACGCACTACTATGCCACTCATGTAATCACAGAAGTACTACTGATGCACACATCCATTCACCCAGGTACAACTTATGAACTCATGTAATAATCCAGGTACCAGAAATGGACTTATCCAAATACTCAAACACTACTAAAGCACTTATCCAATCAATGAGTAACTTCCTACACACTCTTCTGTTCACCTAAGCAAATGGCAATCACCTATTGATACACTAAAGCACCCTTTTACACATATATACATTGAACTGTCCACCCATTCAAACACACATACACAGAATCACCCATGTACTCAGTAGAACATGTAGTAAAGCACTCATTCACTCACCCATACTCCCACCCAGTTAGTGGTGTCGGTCTCATGCAAAGCAGAAGAGACAGCAGATCGATTTACCAGCTGCATGGCGCAGATAAACCAGTGAGTTTCAATTGCCTAAAATTGAATGGCGGAAAGACAGAGATCCTTTTGTGAGGAAATGACACCTCCTTTTGGTCACCTATTTGGTGGCTCCCCAGCTTGGGAGACTTTATAGTTCCAATGCAGAAGGTGAAAAACGTAGGGTTTGTTTTTTATGTCAAACTGACATTCGAAAATCAGCTCAGTACACTCACTTCAACTATTTGTTTCATCTTAAAAATGATGCCGAAAATCTGCCCTTTCCAGCCAAACTCCCTGAAAACACTTGTAACAGCATTAGCACTGTCCAGATTGGACTACGCTAATGCTTTGTACATAGGCATCCAATCGCAGTCTCTACAGAGGCTACAGCTTCTCCAAAATGTGGCAGCTAGACTACTGCTGGACATCCTGAGGTCCCAGCCAGTCTCCCACTGTTTGAGAACCCTGCCCTGGCTTCAAGTGGATAAGAGGATCAAATTGAATTCCCAATGCCTAGCTTTTAAGGCATTGCATTGTGGCTGGCCCTCACTTCCTGAAGAAACATCTCAACTGGTATGTGCCTCCCAGGAATCTAAGCTCTGCACAAAGCAAACTCCTACAAACTCCTAGGTACAAGAAAGCTTTTTGTTAGGTTCTTTTAAAACATGAAACTCACTTCCAGCCTGCATAAAGAACAGCCTTCCGCTGTTATCCTTTAGAAAATCGCTAAAACCTGGCTCTTTGCTAACTAACATGGTAGCTTCAGTTTCCTCTGTAACCTTACTGAATACGCTGGTATAAGTGCCCGGACACCCCTGGGCAATAGTACATTATATAAATGCAGAAATCAAATCAAATCAAATACATGCACTTTTGCACCCATTCACTTACACATACATGCACTCGCCCACACATTCAAACTAAGAAACACAAAATCATCTACCCATACACTTACCAATACATACAGTTACACACCCATTCACTAAGCCATACATACACATTTATACCTATACACTCATACGTATATACAATGATCCACTAATTCAAACACACTTACATGCAATAATCCACCCATTCACTATCCTATACATCTACTTATGTATCAACTCTCAGTGATACATGCACTGTTGCACAAATCGGATTCACTCATACACACATGCAAAAATCGGTTAGCCATACATCCACTAATCCATTTAATCGCATAGAGAACATATAATATCTCTTTTTTAAACCAGAATAGGTGGTTACATAAGAACAGTTTTTAACAATTTAAAAAAAGTGTTTTTTAAAAACAATTTTGATGTTTTTTTTGTTTTTCAGAAATTGAATAAAAAACAAGCACAACAAAGTGTGCTTTAAATAGAGAACAAAAACAACAGTGATGAGTATTAAATGTCTCCAACATTTTAGCTACAACTTGATCTCCCACACTTAAGACAGTCTGACACTTTGGGCAAAATAATCCATCCTTTACAATATCAGGTAAGGTAACAGGCATCTTCTGAAGTCTTTCCACTTGAGTTGATGTTCCAGGCTATTCATCTTCAGAACCTTGTGCACATTCTTGCTCCTTCATCGGTTACTGTGCATGGTCTTCAATTGTTGATACATGGAAGATGTTCCACATGAGTATTTTCTGTCCGACAGCCCTTGTTTGCACAGCAGGCAGGTAACTTTCTGGGCATTTACCGTCTTTTGCCCCTCCGGAAAGCGGAAAAATTGACATACCACACTTTCTTTTTTTTGTTTAGGTGGCTCTTCATCCTTCTGAAGCAAATTCTCTTCCCCCTGCTCTTCAGACTCTCTTGACACTGCTATCTTCTTTTGCAGAAGACAAAAATACACCTAAACACTTCCAAATAGCTTCTGCTCTAATAAATGTGGCTGTTGCCAGCCATACCCTGATGTAGAAGAAAGAGGGTCGGATCTGGCTTGGTTTATGATGGAAATATTTAACCAATCACATCCTTTTATTTTTTTGTTACATGGGGTGCGCAACTCCTGCGCAGTAGGGTCGCGTACCCAACGTGATCCTGTAAAATATTTTTCTTTTACATTTTAAGCAACTTTGGTTACATATCATAGTATTTCATTGACCTATAACTATAACTCTTCATTCAAACTAAACTAAGTAAGTACAAATATTAACAATGTAATGAAACCTGTAGAGTCGCGTCCTATGAGCGAACGCAGAAATATGTGCTGGCGCCATTCACCGACGTATCGTACCTCCTTAAAATATTATAACATAACCTTTTTAATTTTTTCCATTTAATTACTAAATAGCTTTCTTTAGTATCTTTGTGAAACTCTAACTTTTAAAATTAACCATACAAGTGTATGCATATACGTTTGATGCTACAAAAAATATGTCAGAGTCGCGTCTCTTCCGTGGCTCAACCATAACATTCTGCAACAAATCGTGGAGGTGGCATATATTTTAAACAAAACTGTTAAAGTAACACACAAATTGAAATTATGCACTACCACAGTAAATACTTTAGGAAATCATGTTGAACCAGCGACCCCTGCGCGGACCCAGAAATATGTGCCAGCAAAGTGCGCAACAATGTAGCGCCCCCATAAAATACCTAAAATTCGCTTTAAAATTACCTTTGACATAACTTTATATTTATTTCACTACTCTAGTTGAAACAAGTACTCTCAAAATGATATATGAAAACTAAATTCTACTGTATTTTATACTTGTAAACATATAATGTGTTCTGCACACTAAACGCAAAGGGACCGCATCTGGAATGTGACTCTGTTTTTGTATGCAAAAAAAATGACAAACAAATAACATTACCTACATATTATCACTTATCCTTTCATATTTTTTTTAAACTAATTAGAAAAAACAATGAAACTTTGTTAAAATGATATACAAAAAAAATCAAAATTTCTAAAAAATAGAAAGATGACATTTATGTTTAAATCAGTAAATACTATTTTAAAATATTACTATAAATCATACGGAGAACTGCCACAAATAGAGGCATTACACTTACACAAAATCTTGTTCTTAAAACTTAGAAAGTCACAGAAAAAAACAAAAGTTATATGTACTTTATAATTAGAAATTAGCATTTGAAAAACCTTAGAAATTTACTGAAAAACCCAAGGGTCACAGGGACATTATAGTTTGGAATTAGCATTTAAAAAAACCTTCAAAATTCAATGAAAAAAAGAAAGGTTACAAGGACGTTATAGTTAGGCTCATGTTTCACTCATATAAAACCACTGCAATTTAGCACTTATAGGGAGCTGAGCTAACTATAACTCGTGCCCCCGTAATGCACTGCCTAAGACATTACATATTACATCACTCATGACATGGTCAGTGATATCACTGATGACATCCCAAATGACACCACTGATGGCATCATCCACAGAATCACTGATGCACCAGCTCACACCCCAATATAACCTTTCATACACCCACTCCAACTTCCATACTATGATTCTCATAAGCATTGACACACCCATAGTAGAACTTACATACTCACTCACTGATTCAGAAGTCTACACAGACATCCACTTAGTCACCCATACAACCATTACTACACCAACTCACTCACTAATACAGCCACTAATTTATCTACTTATATACCCATATAGCCACTCACACACTGCAAGTGACTGACCCATAGAGCTACTCACAAATCTACTCACTCACCCATTGAGTCAATCACACAGCCACTTACTCATGTATACAGTTATACACATACCCACTCACTTATTCATACAGATGATAATACATACTCACTCACCTATACCATCACTGACACAAGCAAACACTCACCCATATGACCACTCTCCCAATCACTCACTCATACATACAGTGACTGATATACGCTAACACTCACCTATACTGCCTTTCACATATGCAGCTACTTATCCTTATACCACTGAAACTTCGATTCACTCACAGACACAGTCATTCATTCACTCAGTCACCCATATTGCACCTCACAGATGCACGGTCTAACCTATACAGTCACTGATTTACCCATCCATGCAGGCAGTCACATCCCCCCTCATCCACCCACACAGACACTCAGAGACCCATACAGATACTCAGACAAACAACCAATCACCTATACAGCCACCTAGAAATTCACTGAAAAAACCATAGGTGTCAGTGGCGTTATAGTTAGTTCGACATTTCACACGTACACAACCATAGAAATTCCCCTGTTATAGTTAGTTCAGCTAATTATAACTCGCGCCCCCTTAATGCACTGCTGATGATGTCACATATTACATCACTCATGACATGGTCAGTGACATCACTCATGACATCACTGATGACATCTCAAATGACATCACTGATGACATCATCCAGTGAATGTGTGTTTTTCTGAACATTAAATATGTTTTATATATGTATATCTCAACGTCAATGGAAGAATAAATGGGTATATAAGTGTCCAAATGGATAATTTTTTTAAGTAAAATTGATTGTATAACTGACTGATTAAGTGTATCTTAGTGAATACATGGGTTAGTGAGTAATGTTTAAATATGTAAATATGTGTATCAGTCTCTCACTTTGTGTATAAGTGGCTGCATGGGTTGGTGAGTAGCTACATTAGTGTCTTTATGGGTTATTAGTTGGTTTTTTGAGTATCAGTATGAGTGTCTGAGTGTCTGTGTGGTTAGGTGGGGGGTATTGCGTAGTGCATAGATGCATGAATGAGGGCCCGTCCGGGACAGGACGGGGCATGGGGCATAGAACCCTCTACAGACAACTTCCCAGGTATGAGCTCCACACAACTAAAAGCTCTACGTCCCGCCCCACACCATAATTGCATTGTACTCTCACCACTGGGCAACACACACTGCTCAAATTGTTCAGTCCACCTTACAAATATCCAACCTTACCCAGACTCTGAAACCCACACTCAAACCTCATCTAAACGCCCCAAGCGCTCGAGCTGTAACTACTCCTTTCTTTCTGTAAATTGCAGATCCTTGCCACAGCACAAACTAGATATCTTCACTCTGCTACTAGAAACAGCCCCCAGTGCGCTCTTCCTCACAGAAACTTTGCTACATGACAGCTCTGGCCCGGATGTAGCAACTGCTCTCCCTGTCAATTATGCCATAGCAAGAAAAGACAGACTAGGCCAAGTGGGCGGGGGTATCGCGATCATATACTGCAAAGAATTTATATGTAACATGCTCCCAGTTAACATCCCAGACTGTGAAGCCGCTTCCTTTCAAATTACTCTGAACCCTAATTTTACTTTTTCCGGCCTCCTAATATATAGACCTCCTGGGAATGCTACTACCTGGACAACCAGCCTAGCAAACTACATCTCGCCATTTTTGCTAGACTATAAAAACTTTACACTCCTAGGGGACCTAAATCTGCACCTTGAGGACCCAACCAACCTGGCCTGCTGCAATCTAATAGATGATTTAATGGCCTTAAACCTATCACTCATAAACTCTGGTCCCATGCACAAGGCAGGACACTTACTAGACCCCATAATCACAAATCTCCCAGAACTAAAATGGAATACAACCAGTCCTATATGCTGGTCCGACCACCATCTCATCAGTTTCAGTCTAACCAGAATTTCCTCCCCCAATAATGCTACACGGCCTTCAAACCTCTTGAGAAATTGGAAATTACTAGACATTAATAAACTGAACCAAGTGTTATCAACTAACACACCTTCTCATGACCTAAACACGGAATGTCTTGCTGCAACCACTAATCAGTGGCTCGAATCCGCAGCCAACCAATGCCTCCCCCTAATGAAGGCAAACAAAAACTTTCACCACCTCCCAGCTCCCTGGTTCAATGAATCTCTCAAAGTAGAAAAATCCAAATGCAAAGCACTGGAAAGAAACTGGCGCAAAGACTACAATCCGGAAAAAAAGATTATATACAATAAGGCGAGAAATGCTTACCACTCCTCTTGCATTAAAGCACGGGCCCTTTATGTGGCAAACTTCATCAACAAAGCCACAAACAAAACAAAAACTCTATTCAATACAGTTAAGGACCTAGCAAGGGGCCCAAACAACTGCTACGGCCCATCCCCTAACCAACAAACAATGCCAGGACCGTGCGATCTTTTTTAATGATAACATTGAGAACATCATCACCAACATCACCACCAGACCCTTAAACAACTGTTCACAAGAGGATATCCCCACGTCATCAGACATGGCTAACACCCTGGAAAACTGGCCTCTGGTAACTTTGGATTCCCTAAAAACTTCCCTAAAGTCCATCTCATCAGGCTCCCCTTGTGACCCCCTCCCTGTGAGTTTTTTTAAACAACTTGACACGACCCCCCTGACTGTCATAACAGACTTGCTTAATGCATCCCTCCAAGCCTCCACCGTTCCATCTAGCTGGAAGCATGTAATGGCAACTCCACTACTGAAAAAACCCTCATCTGACCCCACAGTGCTTTCCAACTACCGACCTATATCCCTGCTCCCTGATTTTTGCAAGCTCATGGAAAGGCACATACACTCTGCCCTCACTACCTTCACAGAGGATAACAACCTCTTCCACCCTTCACAGTCAGGCTTCAGAGCAGGATACTCCAAGGAGTCTGCCCTACTGCGTGTGACAGAAACAATTCGACATCTCCTGGACAAGGGTCAAACGGTCGCACTCATTCTTTTAGATTTGAGTGCGGCATTTGACACCATATCTCACAACACCCTTCTGGCCACCCTAGAGAAAAATGGCATTCGTAATGACGCCTTACAGTGGATCAAGTCCTTTCTTTCCGAAAGAACCTTCCAGATTAAATCCAGTATCGCAAGCTCAGACATCTTCCCCGCCCCTCATTAGGTACCACAGGGCTTCATCCTGAGCCCACTGTTTTTTAACTTGTATCTCAGACCACTGGCCGACCTGGCTGACGGCGTTGGCCTGTCTTTGATGACCTACGCCGACGACTCCCAAATCATTTTCTCCCTTTCTGAGGCAAACCCGTTAGCCCCCTCCCTACTCAAAACCGGACTCCAGAAAATCTTCAACTGGATGACCACCAACCAGTTGAAATTAAATGGAGACAAAACTGAGGTACTCCTACTGGGAAGAAACAAGGAACTCTGGAACCCTTCCCACTGGCCGCCTGAACTGGGTAATTTTCCCCAGCCAGCTACGCAGGTAAGAAACCTAGGGGTCATTATAGACAACACTTTGTCTATGAAACAGCAGGCAAACAAAATCGCAGGACTCTGCTTCACCATAATAAAATGGTTAAAAAAAAATCATTTGGATGCTGCCCCCTGTCACACAAAAAACCGTAGTCAACGCACTAGTAACATCGCGTATTGACTACGGAAACATCCTCTACCTTGGCTCTAATTTAGCAGTAATCAAGCGACTCCAAACAATTCAAAACTCTGCTGCAAGACTCTTGTGTAGGATCCCAAGGTCTGAAAGATTATCAAGACACCTGAATGAATTACATTGGCTCAGGGTAGAACATCGGATCATCTTTAAAACCCTGAGCTACATGTTCAAAATTAAACACAAAACGGCTTCCTCCTATCTACAAGCTCTAGCATTTCCTTACCTGCCAACAAGAAACCTCCGCTCCCAAACGGCCTCGAACTTTGCCGTCCCCAGATTTAAATTACAAAGAACTGGCGGGAGATCTTTCTCTGTCAAAGGACCAATCCTATGGAACTCACTACCCCTGCACATCCGGAGAGAGGAAAGCTACGCCAATTTCCGAAAATCCGTAAAAACCTGGCTGTTTCAGAAACAACTGTACTAAACAATCAACTCAGCATTTACCCTCTACCAACTTAATGTCAAAGGCGCCGGGAAACCCTTGTTGGGTATCTGAGCGCCATACAAATGCAAAAAATAAATAAATAAATGAGTGACTCACTGTTTTTATGTGTTGTAGACAGCATGTGTGCAGGAATGTATGGGTGGGTGAGTATGTATATGGGTGTGTTAGTGAGTGAATGACTGTCTCAATAGTGTCTTTATGAGTAGCTACATATGTTTTAAACTAGTATTGAGTATTGGTGTAAGTGAGTATATGTGAGAGTGAGAGATTGGAAAAGTTCCTGTATACATTAGTATGTGTTTCTATAAGTGATTGCTTAAGAGAATAAGTATGTGTAAGTTTCTATAGCAGTAAGTGTGGTGGTGTGTGTATAACTGTATATGCAATTTAATGGATGTTTGATACTTTGCATGTGTGACTATGTGTGTGAGTAACTCTATGGATGAGTGTCAGTGTGTGACAGGATGCATAGGTGTATGAGTACATATGATGAGTGAGTACATGTAGAAGTGACTGTATAGGACTGTTGGTGAATGAGTGAATGTGTGTTTAGATCTTGGAACTACTGAATAGTTGTGTTGTAAGCTGTATTTGTATGGCCATTGTTTTGAAAACTTTAGTTACTATTTTTGAGTGTGTGTATCAAAGGTTATATTAGGGTGAGAGGAGGTCTGCCACTCTATCACAAGGATGATGTCATCAGTAATGTCATATGAGATGTCATCAGTGATGTCATGAATGATGTCATGAGTGATGTCACTGACCATGTCATGAGTGATGTAATATGTGACGTCATCAGCAGTGCAATCCGGGCACGCGAGTTATAGTTAGCTGAACTAACTATAACGGGAGTATTTCTATGGTTTTGTACGAGTGAAATGCAGCGCCAATGGCGCGCCAAAGGCAAGCCCGTCTGCGCCCGTCCGTGGCAGTCCGGGGACCGGGACCCGTCATTATGCCCGAGTACGAACCTACTCCATAGATCAACTAGTGCATCTCCAAGGTGACTTTACGATTGATTATACTCTCAGACGCACCTTGAAGCATCATGGATTATTGGCGGCTGACCATCCATCTACCCATGTTGGTCAAACTGTGGCTCAAACTTCTAAATTTGTCCGCCCCCATTTTTATGTTAAAACTGATTTCAAATCCCCCGCCGACACGCACAGGAAAAGCAAATTGTTAATTTACTATCTGAATACTCGCTCCATGTGCAAACATCAGTTAGAGATATTTTATTCCTATCAGAAACATGGCTGACCCCTGAATCCACCCCAGATATTTAAGCTGCTATCCCAGACCCCTATTATATTCTGCAGGTAGACAGAGCAACGGGCAAAACGGGAGGGGTGGTGGCGGCAATCATCAACAAAAAGCACCAGTTCACCTCATTGACTACCATTCAAGTCCCGCATACAGAAATTTTAACACTAAAACTGGAATCACACCAGGTCCCTTTAGCATGTATGGTTGTATATCGCCCACCCCAATCCATGCCGTCATTTCCCCAAGCATTCGGGGATCTGGCCGCACAACTCGGGATCAACCACACTAGGGTGTTGATAGTCGGTGACTTCAATTACTGGCCGGAGGATAGCAGGGAAGACACTACATCTAGGGAATTTACAGATATTTTGACTAGCTTAAACTGCATTCAGCATATACATTCAGCTACGCATGACAAGGGACACATCTTAGATCAAGTGTGGACCGGGAATTTACCTATCTCACCCATAACAATTACCCCTTGCGTGTGGTCTGACCACTACTTGATCACATTCACGATCCCAGATACCATCGTAGCTGTCACCTCCAGGCCTGGCAGTATGATAGCCAGGAACTGGAACCAAGCAAATATCGAGAAATTTCACGCTATATTGGCCAACACAGCCCCCCAGACTCAAGACCTTCCTACTTCTAGCCAATCTGCAAATCTCACCATATGGCTGGAGCACGCATGCGATATAGTCGCCCCTCAAAAAAACATTAAAACACGTAGACCCCATGATGCTCAAAAGTGGTTTTCCCCAGAACTTAAAGAAACCAAACTAAAACTTCGACAAGCTGAACGGAAGTGGAGAAGACACTACAACCCGGCACTTAAACTAACGTACCTACTTCTCTTAAGAGAATACAAATCTTTTATTCTCTTATGTAAAACGGAGTACTTTTCCGCAAAAATAGCAAACTCAGCCAACAAATCTAAAGAGATCTTCTCAATTGTAGAGGAACTCACAGGGCCGGCGAGAGTGACTGTACCATCTGAGCACTCTCAGCAGCTCTGTGACTCATTAAACCATTACTTTTTTGACAAAATTACAGCAATAAAAACGAGCATTCCTCAACCGACCACCCTCACTATACCACGTCCGGCATGTCAGACACCTGTGTTCTTTAACCAATTTTCCCCCATTACCTTGGACTCTTTCTCAGCGTTGATGATCAAAGTCAAGTCAGGCTCTCCCCTTGACAGTGCCCCCCCATATCTTGTGTGAAGCCTTCACAGTATGCCCGGCACCCCCTATATCCCTTCTCAATTCGTCACTCAGCAGTGGCTTGGTCCCAGAATCCTTTAAGGTGGCCGAGATTCTTGCTATCTTGAAGAAACCTGGTGTCGACTCTCAGGTCATGAGCAATTATCGTCCAATCTCCCTCCTACCCTATCTCAGTAAGATCTTGGAGGCCCATGTTGCTGGCTGTCTGAGCTCCTTTGTCGAAGCTTCTTCTCATCTAGATCCCAACCAGGCTGTCTTTAGACCTGCTCACTCGACCGAAACAGTCATTCTCTCGGTCATGGACGAACTTCGCAAAGGAGCAGATCAAAACTCTTCCCAGGCTCTAATCCTCCTCGATCTATCGGCGGCATTTGACACGGTCGACCACAACATCTTGGTTGACCGTGTCCGCAGTGCTGGTATGGGGGGATGAGCACTGAAATGGCTCCAGTCGTTACTGTCCGACAGGTTTCAATCCGTCCGTCTGGGCCAATATTGCTCTCCGAAAGGCAGACTCCCCTGCGGAGTTCCGCAGGGGTCTTCCTTATCCCCCCTCCTGTTCAATCTTTACATGCAACCCCTGATCACGGCTTTGAGGGAGATGAATGTCTTGGTGTTTAATTATGCAGATGATCTGCAACTAATTTTTAATTTACATCCTACCTGTTCATCTGAAAGTCACCTGCGTGATATAATGACCTTTATCAGCAATTGGATGAACCTGAACCAGCTTAAATTAAACCCAAACAAAATGGAGCTGATCCTGACAGGTGGGAACGCTAACCCTTGGAACTCTAACTTTTGGCCGACTTCCTTGGGACCTCCTCCTGCTCCTGCCGCAACGGCGAAGAGCTTGGGTATTACGATAAGCAAGGACTTATCCATGAACCCACAAGTCAAATCAGTGGTCTCGGTCTTTTTCTTTATGTTAAGAAAAATAAAGAAGATAATAAGATTTCTTTCTAAAGACGCATCCATTCTGGTAGTTCAGGCACTAATTATTTCCAGACTGGATTTCGCAAATTCACTTTATGCTGGCATCCCAGCCTACCAAGTGCAACGACTGCAACTGATACAGAATCATGCAGCTAGGCTTATTTTCTCACTTTCTTCCCGCCATCATGTCAAACCCCTGCTGAAGCAGCTTCACTGGCTCCCTGTGAGGCAACGCAGTGCATTTAAATTGGGTTGTATTGTACATAAAGCTTTGATGGATCCTGGTCCGGAGTTCATTTCTAACAAGATCAAGAAATACATTCCTTCTCGCAATCTCCGGTCATCTTGCCAACGTCCCTTGAGTACTTCAAGATTCAAACGAATCAAACACGGTGGGCTGTGCTTCGCGACTTTGGCTCCCAAACTGTGGAACTTGCTCCCCCTCTCTATTCGACTCATTGATAGTCATCTCCAATTTAGGAAACAGCTTAAAACATGGCTATTCACGTCCGCCTACCTCACCTAATTCATCCTTGTCGTAGTGCCCCGCTCCCTAGCGCCAAGAAACCTACGGTGTATGTTGCGCTTTTATAAATGATTTATAACATAACATAACAAGACTCTGTTTCCTTCATCTGTAAAATGTACACCATCTCTCCTATAGATGCCTTGCATATTGAAACGCAGATTGTTGTTGTAAATGGATCCCATTCTATAGTCTAGGAGAAAAGCAGAAACAGATGTATTCACATGTTTCCTATTTTTCTTTATTTGTGGATAAAATTGATTGGACCAGTTCCAATTCTGCATTTGGCATATATTAGAATAGACAAAGGTAGTTTGGGGGAAAAGTGACATCAGTTCAGTAAAGGTGTCCTTCAAAAACATTTCCAGACCTACCCCAGTCAAAGTGCCTAGTTCATTGCCACCACAGGTCACAATTATGAGGTCAGGGTGTTGGAGATGCATAATGGATTTCACCAATGGCATCAATTGGTGTCACTTTAACCCTCTCTGTCCAATCCATTTAATGTCTACATTTGGTAAACCAAGGTCTTTGTGAACTTTCTGTTCTGCGTACCTTTGGCCCCAGAAAATATAGCTGCGTCCCACAATCCATATTCTAAGCATCTTGAAGAGAGGTCTGGATGCACTCAGATGGTCCCTGTAAATGAAAGGGCAGTTTGAATATTTTTTTTTCTAAAATGGTGAATAAGTGGAGTTTTGAAAAAAGCAAAGAAGTGATTGGTTGTCTGAAAACTTTTTAGATAGAAAACTAGGGTTCAATTTTTTGTTTTTTAAAAGCCTGTTATTTATTGGTTAAGAAAAAGTGATAGAAAAGAACATTACTTAAGATAAGTTGGTATTTTGACAAGTCAAGCACACTTGCTGTTTTGATTTGCAACAATGTATGATGAACTTTTCACCTGTGTGCTCAGTTAGGTGTTCCCTGAAGTGTTTCTATGGTAACTGGCAGAATGTGGAATGGGGGAAGGGATGAAAGTTTTGTCAGTTGGAAAGGGTTCAAAAGTTCAAGCAATAGAAAAGTGTATTTCATTTTGATTTAATGTGGGAATAAATGTGATTTGTTTTTTTATTTGTATATGTGTGTCGATTGAGTGTGTAGATTGACAGGAAAAATTTGCTATTTGCTATAGAACTTCCTGACCCCTTGGGCTGCTTAGGGGGTTTTACAATGATCCCCAAGGTCAAAATCTTTTATATGTTCTTGCTTAGGTATGCTTACGGGCCAACTTACAGACTTCGCACCGTACGTTGCAAATACGTGCATGGTACGCGCACGGTAAATCTACTGTAAAAAAAAACATAGCCTCTGTCACTAATTTTTATAATCCCCGGGGACCCCATCCCCCGGGGCTCCTTTTTTTAAAAAAAAGAAAACATTTAAATCCCCTGTGTGCAGGAAACCTGCTCTCTCTTTCAAGTAGGAAAGCAGATTGCTTTACGTCGGAGAGAGCAGCATGTAAGCTGCTCTCTCTGACGAAAAGCAATGCCGGCTCCCGAAGGACGCGCGGAGCCGGCTGGGACCGTGGGGGCATTGGGGCTCCCCCCACGGTCCCCAATGTTATTTTTCAGCCCCGGGGGAAGGGGTCCCCAGGGATTATAAAAAATTAGTGATAGAGGCTTTTTTTTTTTACTGTAGATTTCCTGTACGCGTACCATGCTCATACGTACGACGTACGGTGCGAAGTCTATAAGTCGTCCCGTAAGCGTACCTAAGCAAGAAAAAATCAATAAAAAAAATATATTTGACAGATATCTATAAAGTTTATGTGTTTATATGTTGGTTGGTTCTAATGAGACCTTTTCTCTTTGTTGGTAATTATAAGTAAGTACTTATGCATAGTCTAAACTTGTTGAGGAGCAGTGTTTTATAGAGTGCTGAACTTTTGACCTCTGTTGACAGTTGACTTTTGCATGAACTGTTGGGGGTAGGGTGGAAAGTTATGTCAGCTGGAAAGGTTTGAAATGTTGAACCAATAGATATGTGTGTTTGGTTTTGAATTAATGTGTGAAGGAATTTGATTTGTTTTTAATGTGAATATATGTGTAAATTAAGAGGGAAAATGTGCCATTCTTTGGTTCTGCTGCAAGCACTGAAGTAGAGAGATTCTGTATAAGACTATCTGCTGTGTGAGTGGCATTCTTCTTAATCTACCAATCAGTTTAAGAGGTGAGTTGATAACTTGTAAGGGAATGCATGTGGTGTATTTTATTCTTAGTAAGAGTAATGTGTTTATCCTTCTAAAGTTTGTAGAATCATATTCTGAGTTTGTCTGCATTTGGATAACTATTGTGATAAAATCATTTGGTAAGTTATTGTGTTTAGGGAGTCATCTTTGTGCAATAAATTGCAATAAAGTACAGTACTATAAAATGTAGAATGTGTGCAGTATACAGTGCTCATTGTTTCCTCTATCTCCTAATACTCCCCCTTCTTTTTATACTCCCTCCTATGTCCTCTTACTCCTTCCTCTCTCCTCATACTACCCCTTTTTTCTTATATTCTCCTTTGTCCTCATACTCCCCTTCTTTGTGTTCATATTCCCTTGTTTTTCCTCATATTCCTCCTGTCTCCTCATTTTCCCCTCTCTCTTCATACTTCATCTTTCTCTTC
The DNA here is from genome assembly GCF_964261635.1 of Lissotriton helveticus. Lineage (NCBI taxonomy): Eukaryota > Metazoa > Chordata > Amphibia > Caudata > Salamandridae > Lissotriton > Lissotriton helveticus. The sequence continues at coordinate 1,088,564,941 of NC_136057.1, read as the reverse complement.
ACACTCCCTGTTCTTTCCTCTTACTCTTCCCGCTCTCACTGCATACACGCTGGGGAGATTTACAAGCACCTTGCGCATCTTTGTTGTTGTATTGTGTCACTTTTTTTGATGTAATGTTGGCAAAAATAATGTAGTAAATTGCATATGTATTTGCAAAAATAGTCAGTGTTGTTCACTGAAATGTAGCAGTTATATACATGGGATGTGTGCAGTCACTTAACCGTTTTACAGTAGTAAATGTGTTTTGGTAAAATGCATCTTCTCATATTTTTTTGTCTACTATCACACTGTGCATTCCCCCTCTTTTCTTATTCGCACCTTTCTCTCCTCATACTCCCCATTTGTCTTTATACTCCACCTTGCCTTCATATTCTCTCCTCTCTCCTCTTACCCCTCACTGTCTCCTCATACTACCCCCTTTTTCTGATATTCATCTCTGTCCTCATAATCCCCCTCTCTGTGTTCATATTCCTCTGTCTCTCCTTAAATTCCTTCTGTCTCCTCATTTTCCCCCTCTCTGTTCATACTTCCCCTTTCTCTTCATACTCCCTGCTCTCTCCTCTTCCTCCTCCCTCTCTCCCTTCATACACTCTGGGGCAGATTTACAAGCCCCTTGTGCGTATGTGTTGTTCTATTGTTTCACTTTTTTTATGTAATGTTGGCAAAAATCATGTAGTAAATTGCATATGTATTTGCAAAATTAGTCAGGGTTGTCCACTGAAATGTAGAAGTTATATACATAGAATATGTGCAGTCACTTAAACGTTTTAGTGTAGTATATGTGTTTTGGTAAAATGTATGGTCTCATATTTTATGCCTAGTATCACACTGAGCGTCTGTGTACATTAAGGAATTATACTTGCTCCTTTTTCCATAATGTCCCCCTCTCTCTCCTCACAGTCTACCTTTCTCTGCTTATACTGTCCCCTGTCTTCTGATATTCCCCCTCTTTCCTTATTCTCACTTCTCTCTCCTCATAGTGCGTCTTGTCCTCATAGTCCCCCCATGTCCTCATATTCCCCCTCTGTCCTCATTGTCTCCCCTGTCTCCTAATACTCCCCCTTCTTTTTATACTCCCTCTTCTGTCCTCTTACTCCTTCCTCTCTCATCATACTTCCCTCTTAACAATTCCCCAGTCAGTATACATACACTGCTGCATACACTCTTGGGCAGATTTACAAGCTCTTTGTGCCTCTTTGTTGTTCTATTGTGTCATTTTATGGATGTAATGTTGGCAAAAATAATGTAGCAGATTGGAAATGTATTTGCAAAATGAGTCAGGGTTGTCCACTGAAATATAGTAGTTATATACATGGAATGTGTGTAGTCACTTAAACGTTTTAGTATTGTACATTTGTTTTGGTTAAATGTATGGTCTCATATTTTTGTCTAGAATCACACTGAGCACCTGTGTACATTAAGGAATTATACTTGCTCCTTTTTCCATAATCTCCCCCTCTCTCCTTACAGTGTACCTCTCTCTACTTATACTGTCCCCTCTCATCTGATATTTCCTCTTATTCCTTCTTCTCACTTTCATTTTCTCATATTGCTCTATGTCATTATAGTCCCCTCTGTCCTCGTATTTCCTCTCTGTCCTCATTGTCTCCTCTGTCTCCTAATACTCCTCCTTCTTTTTATTCTCCCTCCTCTGTCCTCTTACTCCTCCCTCTCTCATCATATCTGCCTCTTTACAATTCCCCAGTCAGTATACATACACTGCTGCATACATTCTTGGGCAGATTTACAAGCCCCTTGTGCCTCTTTGTTGTTCTATTGTGTCACTTTTTGGATGTAATGTTGGCATAAATAAAGCAGCATATTGGAAATGTATTTGCAAAATGAGCAGGGTTGTCCGCTGAAAGTTAGTAGTTATATATATGGAATGTGTGCTGTCACTTAAACGTTTTAGTGTAGTAAATATGTTTTGGTAAAATGTATGGTCTCATATTTTTTGCCAAGAATCACACTGAGCGTCTGTGTACATTAAGGAATTATACTTGCCCCTTTTTCTATATTCTCCCCCCTCTCTCCTTACAGCTATCTCTCTCTACTTATAGTGTCCCCTCTCTTTTGATATTCCCTCTTATTCCTTATTCTCACTTTTCTCTTCTCATAGTGCTCTTTGTCCTTATTGTTCTCCCTGTCCTCATATTTCCTCTCTGTCCTCATTGTCTCCTCTGTCTCCTAATACTCCCCCTTATTTTTATACTCCCTCCTCTGTCCTCTTACTCCGTCCTCTCCTTTCTCCTCATACTACCCCTTTTTTCTTATATTCTCCTCTGTCCTCGTACTCCCCTTCTTTGTGTTCATATTTCCCTGTCTCTCCTCATATTCCTCCTGTCTCCTCATTTTCCCCCCTCTCTCTTCATACTTCATTTTTCTCTTCATACTCCCTGTTCTCTTCTCTTACTCCCCCCTCTCTCCCTTCATACACTCTGGGGCAAATTTACAAGCCCCTTGCGCGTCTTTGTTGTTGTATTGTGTCACTTTTTTTGATGTAATGTTGGCAAAAATAATGTAGTAAATTGCATATGTATTTGCAAAATGAGTCAGGGTTGTCCACTGAAATGGAGTAGTTATATACATGGGATGTGTGCAGTCACTTAACTGTTTTACAGTAGTAAACGTGTTTTGGTAAAATGTATGGTCTCATATTTTTTTGTCTAATATCACACTGTGCGTCTGTGTACATTAAGGAATTATATTCGCCCCTTTTTCCATATTTTCCACTCTCTCTTGTCATACTACCCCCTCTCTCATCTTACTCCTCCCTCTCTTTTCATAGTACCTCCTTTTGCTTATATTCTCCTCTGTCCTCATACTCCCCTTCTTTGTGTTCATATTTCCCTATCTTTCCTCATATTCGTCCTGTCTCCTCATTTTCCCCCTCTCTCTTCATACTTCATCTTTCTCTTCATACTCCCTGTTCTCTCCTCTTACTCCTCCCTCTCTCTCTGCATAAACTCTGGGGAGATTTACAAGCCCCTTGCGCGTCTTTGTTGTTCTATTGTGTCACTTTTTTTGATGTAATGTTGGCAAAAATAATGTAGTAAATTGCATATGTATTCGCAAAATTCGTCAGTGTTGTTCTTTGAAATGTAGTAGTTACATACATGGGATGTGTGCAGTCACTCAACCATTTTACAGTAGTAAATGTGTTTTGGTAAAATGCATGGTCTCATATATTTTGTCTAATATCACACTGTGTATCTGTGTACATTAAGGAATTATATTTGCCTCTTTTTCCATATTCCCACCCTTTCTTGTCATACTCCCACCTCTCTCCTCATACAGACCCCTTTCTCTTTATACTTCCCCTCTGTCCTCATACTACCTCTCTCTTCACTCATACTCTGTCTTCTCTCCTCATACTTGCACCTCTCTCCTCATACCTTCTTCACTCCTCATACTCCTCCATCTCCTCATACTTATTGCTGTATCCTCATTGTACCTTTTGTCTCCTAATACACCCGCTCTTTTCTTATACAGCCCTTTCTTCACATTCTTCCCCCTCTGTTCTCATAGTCTCCCTTCTCTCCTCATACACACTCCTCTCTCTGTATACTTTTCTTTCTCCTCATACTTGTCCCTCTTTTTGCATACTTCCCCTACTCTTCATACTCCCTCCTGTCTTCATATTCACCCCTGTCTTCATACTACTTACTGTCTTCTCATAGTACCCTCTCTCTCCTTATACACTTAGTCTTCCCTTATATTTCTCTTTTCTCCACATTTTTCTCTCTGTCTTTCTTCATATTCCCTACTTTCTCCTTATACATACTCTTCTCTCCTTATACTCCCACTTTCTTCTTATACTCGCCCCTCTTTGCACATACTCTCTGTTCTCTTCTCATACTCTTCTCTCTCTTCTCATATTCCCCCCTCTCTCCTCACACTCGCTCTCTCTTTCCTTATAGTCCCTGCTCTCTCCTGATATTCCTGCTCTTTCCTCATTCTCACCTTTGTCTTCTCATACTACCCCTGTTCTTAAACTACCACCTGCCTTCATATTTCCCCCTCTCTCCTCACACTCCGTCTCTCTCTCCTCATACTCTTTTTTCTCTCCTCATACTCCCACCTCTCTCCTTATACCTCCTTTACTCCTCATACTCTTCCCTCTGTTCATAATTTTTTATTTGTCTTCATAGTACTCTTTGTCTCCTAATACACCCTCTCTTTTCTTATACTCCCGTTTTCTCCACATTCTTTTCCCTCTCTTCTCATACTCTCCCTTCTCTCCTCATACACATTCCTCTCTCCTTATACTTCTCTTTTCTCCTCATACTTGCCCCTTTTTTCCATACTTCCCCATCTCTTTATATTCCCTCCTGTCTTCATATTCACCCCTGTCCTCATAGTTCTTACTGTCTCCTCATAGTACCCCCTTTCTCCTTATACACTCAGACTTCCCTTTTATTTGTCTTTTCTCCACATTTTTCTCTCTCTCTCTCTTTATATTCCTTCCCCTCTCCTCATACATACTCTTCTCTCCTTATATTCTCCCTTTCTTCTTGTACTCGCTCTTCTTTGCACATACTCCCTATTCTTTTCTCATACTTCTCTCTCTCTTGTCATACTCCCCCCTTTCTCCTCACACTTCTCCTCTTTTTTCTTATACTCCCCACTATCTCCTGATATTTCCCCTCTTTTCCCATTCTCACTTTTCTCTCCTTATTCTCCCCCTGTCCTTATACTCCCCCCTTTCTTCATATTCTCCCCTCTCTTCTCTTACTTCTCCCTGTCTCCTCATACTACCCCCTTTTTCTTATATTCCCTTTTGTCCTTATACTCCTTCTCTCTGTGTTCATATTCTCCTGTCTCTCTTCAGATTCCTCTTCTCTCCTCATTTTCTCTCCTCTCTCTTTATACTTCCCCTTTCTCTTCATACTCTCTGCTCTCTTCTCTTACTCCTCCCTGACTCCGTGCATACACTCTGCAGCACTTTCCTCATACTCCCTGTCTTTTCATACTGACCTCTCTCTTTATATTTGCTCCTCTCGTCATACTCCTCCCTCTTTCCTCATATCCCTTTCACTCTTCATAATTCCCTATGTGTTTATACTCCTCCCTTTCTTCTCATACTGTACTCTCTGTTCTTGTACACCTCTTTTCTCCTTATGCTCTCATTTTCCCCACATTCTCCCTCCTCTCTTCTGGTACTCTCCTCTCTCTCCTTATACACACCCCTCTTTCCTTATACTCCTTTTTTGTCCTCATACTTGCGCCTCTTGCCACATATTCCTTCTTTTCTCTTCATACTCCTTCTCTATCTCTTATACTGCCCCCTCTCTCCTCACACTCTCTCTCTCTTCTTCTACTCTCCCTTCTCTCCTCATACTCCCACCTCTCGCCTCATACTCTCCCTTCTCTCTTCATACTTTCCACTCTCTTCATACTCCCTTTATCCCCTCATACTGCAGTGTCTGCTTATACTCCCTCCTCCTCATATTTTCCCTTCTCTCATACTTCTCCTTCTCTTGTTGTAACTCCTTCTATTTTCATACTCCCACCTTTGTCCTCATAATCTCCAGTTTCTTCTTATAAGTAATAGAATAGCATATTTCATATATTTATTTTTATAATGTTATATATATTTTTTATAATAGATTCTGTTTATCAACACTGAAAAATATTCATCATGCCTTCAAAAAGTGAAAAGAGGAAACAACAAAAGAAAGGTTATTATTCAAAGAGAAGTCATCCACAAGATTTACCTAAAGAACAATGTGTGAACAAAAAGAAAAAAAGTCCTGGTAAGAAAATGAATATTTTTTTGAGGAAATTATCAAACACTAAGAGTAGTGTGCACAATGTGAAATATACAAATTGTGTATCTGCAAATAAAAAGAAAAGCAAGTAAAAAAAAAACAACCATGGGAATTCATCTTGTAAAAAAACAGTGTTAAGTAACAGGAGGAAGAATCAATTTCAGGAAATTAGAAAAAGAATGTTTTATAATAGAGTTTTGTCGAATTTGATCAAAGAAGTGAAGAAATGTAAAAAAACCAGCATGTTATAAGAAGAAACGTATAGAAAATATAGTTGAGAAAGCTTTCGAATTGAAAAAAAATTGTTTATTTTAGTAATCAATAGAATTCGATCACTAGATAAGCCAATCCATTTAATGAAGGCCAAAAGTAAGTGGAGAAGAGTAATTAACAGAAGTAATTTTTCTGAGTTTTTTTGCGTGAATGGAAACATAGTTCAAGTTCTGAGTGTTTTTTTAATGAAGAGAGTTATCTTCAGAGTAATGATTTGGTGCATGCAGTTGACACTAGTGGTCGTGCTTATGAGGTTAGAAATGGTTGTCCGATTGAGAAAGAGAAAATTGTTCCTAGAAATGCAGAAGAGGTGTTAACTGATGAAGTTTTAGGGAGACGTCCTAAAGCTCCAGTGTACACTTGGAATTGCAGTAGTATTTGTAGTGCACGGCAGGATTTTATTGATTTTTTACGCAATTTCTTACTTAACTATACTAAGAAAAGTGTTAAACAAAAGATTAAGATGTTGCAAGAACTAGACCCTTGTAGAGTGAGAGAAAATACTGGTTTGCCAGGTCATTGTCTGGCTTGTCTTTCTAAAAAAGTGTTTTTCACCTTTTCAGAATGTTAGCAGTACATCATACTCAAATGAGGAAATTAGTCAGAACATTGTATTATGCAAAAAGTCCAGCACTAATGTTAAAAAAGTTGAACAGTGCTCTTTTGCGTGGATCTGTATCAGATGTAATGAACGTTTGTGATGAAATTCAGGTTAGTTACTTTGGTCCTGAGGAAGACAGTGCCGAAATTGATACATTAATAGAAGGAAATGTGGAAGAGAATGTACAACATTGTAGGACAGAACATTTTGAACAAGAAATTACAAAGTTTAAGATGATTTCAGGTGAAAAGCCAAATTATTCTTGTATTTGTTGTCGACGAACTCATTATAAAAATCAGACCAGGACTGTTGATCTGTATTTAAAAAGTGAAAAGGAAAATAATAATGAGTGGTTGGAATTTGCAACTTATTTGTTGGTAGAGAATTGTTTTGATTTGGGTTCTGATCAGCGTATTTATAAATATTTTTATAACAAATTAGACGAGAACAAAATGCCTGCTAGAGCTGTGCATAATAATCTTGAGTTGGTAAATATTCCTTCTGAACTGATGGATTTAAATGCCTATGAGTCTATTCTTATTCAATGTGTGCATCCATTTCAGGCTATTGTTCGTATGGAGCCTAAGACAGGAAAATTGCCTACTTCAGATTTAGAGAGAGGATTACAGGGAAGAGTTGTATATTTGCCTCTAGATTTAAAGAAAAATATTGAAACAATTGTTATAGAAAATGTAGAGGATGAACCTTTAGTTATTCTTGTTAATGGCGTTCCTACTAAGAGAAAGAAAATCTGGCAAGAATTAGTGGATGTTAGGAAAGTGAAAAAGGCAACGTTGTATCTGGTAAAAAATAATCAATACTATAAAAATTTGTATGTGGGAGAAGATAAAATAACTGTAGAAGAAGATAGTGACTCGCCATCTGGAAAAATTGAAAAAGTGGATGTGTCCAGAACTGAAGAAATCTACGAACATTACAGTGTTCATCCACTTCATTCCAAAGAAGTGATGGGGAATACTATAGAGTTAGTTCAAATGAAAGAAGCAAAGGGAAGTCCCATTAGTGTATGGGAAAAAAGCTTGGAAGCTTGTTGTTTCCCTGAGTTGTTTCCAACAGGAAAAGGAGGACGATATGATGATCGACCAGTGCAGATTCCTGCATCTGAATATCGGACATCAAGATTATATGCAGAAGATCCAAGATTTCGACAATGTATTCCGTATTTGTTTCATCTTTTGTTTGAGAGTGACTTGTCTGGACTTTCTTATGCAGTGAACCATATATTGAAAACAGGTGTACATCTGCAAAATGTTTCGTCAAAGGAATTTATGGATAAAGTACAGCAGAAAGATAATGTTTTGGAATTTCAGCTAATTAATCTCATGACATGTCAGCGTGGTACTAATGAGTATTGATACCGTCGTCATGGAGAACTTAAATGTATGCTAAGGACCTTAGGAACTCCTACATGGTTCCTTACTCTAAGCTGTGCTGAATATGCTTGGGATGATTTACTTCAATTTCTTCGAGAGGCAAATTCAAATATACTAAATATTGAATACAAGACACCTGGAGAATTGTGCACTTTGGATCCAGTTAATGTATGCAGGTATTTCAATCATAGATTTGAAGCTATGATGTCTTTTATCACCCATAAAAAAATCCTCCTCTTGTAGAGGTTCTGGATTTCTTTTGGAGAAAGGAGTATCAAGCGAGAGGTGCTCCTCACCTACATATGCTAATATGGATCAAAGACGCTCCCAAGTTTGGAACAGACTCAGATGATACTGTGTTGTCTTTTATTGAATAATATGCTACATGTGATATACCCAAAAGTACAGAAGATTAGGACTTAAGACAACAAGTCTTACGATTCCAAAGCCATCGTTGTGGGAAATACTGTCGTCGAAAGTACAAATCTAAGGACAAATTCTACACCAAATGTCGTTTTGGATTTCCACGTCCTGTAATATCGAAAGGAAGAGTGAACAGTTTTATGTCATCTTTGCGACATACTATTACAAGAAAGTATCCAAAAAATACCTACATTAAGAAGAAACGAAGACTCAAAATACATAAATGACTACAACCCAGTCATTTTGTCCATGTGGAATGCTAACATGGATATTCAATACGTTGCGGACAATTCCATTGCTGTTGCTCGATATGTAACATCCTACATAACAAAATCAGAAAAGACGGAATTGAAGGAAATGTGGGAAGAGATTTCCCACAAGAAGAGTCTTAGTAAGAAATTATATACTTACAGTTTGAAGATGTTATCTCATCGAGAAATTGGAGCATATGAATGCTCGGATCACTTATCATCTGCAAGTATATACTCCAAATCTAGAAGAATCATTTGGGTGAGTCTAGGTCTTGCTGCAACACGAAATCGAGTACTTAAATATGTAGAAGAAATTGAATATTTAGCTGAAAAAGAGCCAGAAAGTACAGATATTGTGAAAACTAATATGTTGGATACATATTATCCAAATAGAAGTCATCATCTTGAGAACATTTGTCTCTATGAAGTGCTGCAAAACTATATTTTTAAACTGAATATTACAGAAAACATCAATAATGGTATATATGCCGTGATTGGTTCTGAAGGATGTTTGGTAAAACAAAGAAAAGGACATTTGATTAATCACCGTAAACTGAGTTGCGAAACTCCTGACAAAAGGGAATTGTACTATTTATCTCTTTTGCAACTTTCAAGCTGTGTCGTTCAGAATTGGAATTACTTGGAGATTTTGAGAGCTATGAAGATTCCTTCAACGCAAGTAAACATACTATAGAATGTCCTGTTTTTGCTAATTATGTGAAAATGTTGAACGACGAAACTGAGCAAGAAGCTACAATTGCAGCTGAGATAGCTAGAGACAGTTCTCAAGACAATCAAACTTCTGCTCCGTTGAATCAGGATCCACTAGGCGAACCAATTGTTCAAAATGAAGCAGCAACTGCTATGGAAGAGGTGGAAACAGCAATGCATCAAGCTAAAGAAGATGTAACAAACTTAGGAAACTTAGAAGAACAACTAAATGTTGAGCTAAAACAAATATATGAGCAATTGAGAGAACAGATTGACCATGGATTACTTCATGAAAAGAAAGAGTGCTCCTGCTCATCATTTTAACCTATCCGAATGTACGTTAGTGGACAAGATGGAACTGGAAAACGTTTTTTAATTAAAGTAATTACAACTTATCTACAGAAAAGAACTGAGTCAAGGAAGTCTTTATTCGATTATTACATCATAAAAGACATGCATCACAATTTACCGTGGCTAAAATACATGTATTACTTATAAAAATAAATTAAAATAGTATTAAAAACAATCTAAGACCATATTAAATCATTTATACAGAACTTCGTTTGAATATTATTTAAAAAATTTACAATAAATCCTTAGTTAATAACCATAGTAAATTCGGGCACAGTAACTAATTACACATTTACACACAGTCAATGAAAGGCCTATGATTTTTGGGCTAGAGCCTAAGTAGGGTTGATAAACTTTGCTCTTAAGATCCAAGCCCAGCCTAGATATTTTGCTACTCCAATTACAATCACGGGCGACAAATCTGTCTTTAATATCCTACTGGCTGTTGCTGCTGAGCGAGTTCCCAAGCTTCTACAAACTGGACTTAACCACTTTAATCTTGGGGCAACATACAGCGGGCAAACAAAAAGAAAATGATTTACACTTTCACCCTGCTCTGAGCACATAGGACAGTACCCAGACCCACCCTTACCCCACGCTTTAGTGAACTCCCTTAGTGGCAATGAACCGCATCTGTATTGGTGAAATAATTTACGATCCAGGGGCTTGGTTATAACATCCCAGTATTTTTCAAGACAGGAGACATCCTTTATAACAACAAAAGTACCAGTAAGATTACTAGCGGTCAATCCTGAATGTTTTTTTCCTACAACCCAATCCCAATATCGTAACTTCAACTCCTTTTTGGGGGGGAAGGTTGCAGTATCGGGGTTTAACCATAGTTCTCCTAGCCCCATAGCACACAAGGTAGTTCATAAATCTTTGAACCAACCTATGTAAGAGGAGCCAAGAAGATCCCTGACCTCAATGCATGCTCTTGCATAAAGCAAAAGTTCGGGCGTTGTCCAAAGGCGGCGCCAGAACGCTAACGGTCGCAATCTGGCTAGGTCCTCCACTGGTTGACACCCAAGATCGCACAAGAGTGGGATCCGCGGTGTTGACTGCGGGAGACCAATGGCCACCCTAAGGAATTTGTTTTGGGCAACTTTCAGAGGATTGAGATTGCTATAGCCCCAGAGCTCCGCCCCATATAAGACAGAGGGTAGAACTTTCGTTCCATAGATCTTCATTAATGGGGACAAAGGCCGGGTATAGGAGCTTTTATGTTCTTTAAGAAGGGCTCCTCCTATCTGCGCATGCTTTAATGCCAATAAGTCAACCTGTTGAGACCAACTAAGGGTCTCGCTAAACGTAACTCCAAGGTAGGTAAACAATTTGGTCTGTTCCAGAGTTGAGCCCCCCATAGTAACCCTAGCTGTAATCGGAGTGGGTCCTCTTAGTACCATGAATTTTGTTTTGGACACATTCACCTCAAGCTCATGCTCGCAGCAGAACAATTCAAACCTTGTCAGGGCCTGTTGAAGACCCTGTCTGGTCTTGGAGATTAAAAGAGTGTCGTCCGCGAACATGAGCAAAGGGATTTTCATTCCAGCCAGGGACGGGGCATCAGTGGGGTGATTAGCAAAATAATTAGTAACCCCATTTATATATAAAGAAAACAGGGTAGGAGCTAAGACACACCCTTGCCTTACACCTTTAGCGACTGGAAATCTATCCGTTACCTCCCCTGGTTTTCCCCAGCGTACTTGGGCAAAAGTTTGGGCATGTAAATTCATCAAGAGACGTACAAGGGGAGCTGGCATACCCAGCTTCACTAAACAATCCCACAACTTTGCACTTGGGACAAGGTCAAACGCGGACCTTAAGTCCACAAAGGCTGCGTAGAGTATACCTTTACCTAGGATAACAGTCTTCCAATAAAGAAGAATGAACCGAAAAGCCTGGTCTAAAGTACTCACATGGGACCGAAAACCAGCCTGGAGTGGTGTAAGAATGTCGAACTCACTGATCCAGTCCTGAATCCTGCCAAGAACAAGGCGGGCTGAGATTTTTTGCAACGCATCTATGAGGCTGATCGGACGGTAGTTGGAAGGAACCGACCGATCGCCTTTCTTGTAAATTGGCAGGATTTCTGCCCCATACCAGGACTATACAATCCGGGCCTGGTGCCTTACCCCTTGGAATAGACTGCAAAATATGTTTTACTTCACTACTCGTAAACTTAAGGGGATCAACCAGGACAGGGAATGTCAACCTGGGCACTACTATAGTTCCTAAATTGCTCCTCAAAATAACATACCCACTGGTGTTGGCCAACCGAGGCAGGGCTTGGGCGATCTTCCTGGGTTTTACCCCATTTTAAAAGATGCCAGAACTGTTGCATATTTCGAAAGCTGCATGCTTCGGTTAGTGATAACCACCGTTCCTCATCCCAATTAATCTTGGCTTTGTGCTTAGCATCTTCATATGCCTTCCTACAAGTCCTAATTAGGCTATGGTTTTTTTGCTTTATTGCTTTAAACAAATCCCCATGAGTCCGACGACACTCCTCATCATACCAGGTTTTAACTTTAGGCACCCCCTCCTACCCTGCTTGGAGATAGACTTCACAACAGCTTTTTCAACTCCAAAAATAGACTGGTGTGAATATTAGTAAATATAGCATTGATATCATCCTGAGACCCACAACTAGATATTTCTTCCAGAGAGTTAGACACCAGGGATCTAATCTCCTTACGTGCCTCTACATTAGCAGAAATTTTTGGCCACCGTACCCTTCTCATATCGTTACTGAGTATGACTTCATCCTGAACGGCGTTAGACCTACAGCTCTCAGCCCCAAGGAAACTGTGGTCCCTTAGTTCCACCACCAGCGGATCATGATCACTTTCCGGGCGGGTCATGACCACCATATCCACAACTGCAGCCCACAGCTTCACATCGACTAGAATATAGTCAATACGGCTACTGTGTCTGCCGTTGCTGAAGGTATGCCTACCTGTCCTATCTGATCGCACTCTGCCATTTAATGCTCGCAGTCCCTGGTCCAGACACAACCCTTTAATAAATGGTGCGGATTGTGTCCATTTCCCAATCGGGGATAACTCAAGCTGGGGAATCCCCCAGGTCATATCTTCAACCTCAGTGAGTGAGCCATCATCTAAACTCAGGGGTTCAAAACAGGTGTTAAAGTCCCCCATCACAACCGTGTACCCGTCTACAGATGCTCCTGATAAAAAGTCATCCAGAAGGCGGAGGGTTGGAGAGACTCTTCCGCCCGGGATGACCCTAACGTATATGTTAATCAAAAGAATATTAAGGCCTTTAGAAGATCTTATGCTGACCATTAATATATCGGGGCTATCAATTGGAACCTCCTCCACTCTGACGCCCTCATACTGGCGAACCCAGGTAGTCAAGCCTCCCATAGCACGCCCTCTGTGTCCTTTAATTGCAGGTTTACTGAAGTTTAAATAACCCACAAGGAACACAGATGAGAGTGCCCAGGTTTCCTGAAATGACCAAACATCACCTTGTTGTATAAAATTCACCCAGTCCGGGATACACATACGGGACTCAAGCCCAGCTATATTCCAACTACCAAACTTGGTGCCGTTTGAAACCGCCAGGACAAAAGATTCGGCCTCAGAGTGGGAGGGTACTACATCCTGTAATAAGGGAACTACATTATCATCATATGCCAATGGTAAAATTGCTTCAATGGTGGAATACGAACGTTGGGCAACAGATGGAACCTCTGTGATTTTAACAATATTACCGGGACCATTTTCTACCCCCGAGGTACCTAAAGCCTGCCCATCAAAGAGTCAATTGTTTTCATCCAAATTGGTCAATGGTGCGTATCTCCCCGCAGCGATCAGGGACTCCATGCAAAACGTATTAACAGGGCCCAGAGAAGGGAAAATGTTTGGCCGTGGTGACAAAGAAGGGCTCACCGTAGGACAGGGGAGAGGTTTTGTATAGAAATCCGAGAGTACCCATGTTACGATAGGGCCATCGTTGGCCTGGGAATTCCATCCTCTAAGAAAGGGTACTACATACTTATTTCTAAAGTTTATAATAACCAAGTCCCCTGGAATATCTTTAGGCATATTACCTAACCACCCCACCCTACGTACATTTAGAATACGACCATCAATTGCAGGGGGGAGTGGTCTATTTTTTGTAAGCCAGAAAGCTACTTTGTTTTTTAACTCCTGAAGACTTTCAGTCTTCCCTTCTTTAAGTTCGGGGACCCCTGAGAAAATACACACAAAGGGTGTTGCCTCCGGAGGAAGATATATTCTAGTTTGTGCGCCACTATTTACCACCGGCGTAAAATCACTAGGTTTGTTAAGCACTACTCGGCCTCTCATCATGGGCCCTGTTAGTGGCACTCCCTTCATCAGTCTGACCTGGCTGTCTTGAAGCTAGGTTACTTAATCTATCAACCTCCAGTGTTAGTAAATCTATTTTTTTCTCCAAAGGTAAGATGATTTCTGCCATTCTTGCCAACAGTTTCACTTCTAAAATGCCCAACAACCGTTCCAAGGACAATGTATCCGTATTGCAGCTAGGAACAGGATCCAACAACTCTGCATCTACCTGTTTACCTTTCTTTTTGCGTGGGGGGGACACTATCTAGAGCCTTTCTAGGTCTAGCGCCACCACGTTTAGGTGGCATTTTCCTACAGGCTCGAACTGCTCTTGAACCTTTAGGGGTGTTCTCCTCAGTGTCCACTGGGTCATCTACGCACACCTCTATGTCAACACTTAGATTAGATGCTGGAGGGGGAGGGTGAACCTGAACATCTGCAGCGAAAACATCCTTACAACCCAAATCCATATTATCCACAACAGTGACAGGAGATGTTACAAGTAAGGAATCCAGAAGAGAAACTCAAGGAGAACTAGATTTCCCCAAGGACTCTCCGGTCATTAATAAGTTTAGTAACAACTTTTAGAAGATAGTTATCTAAGGTAGAGACTCCTTGGCCTTTAGTAGGGTTTTTAACATTAGACATAATTGCCTATGAAGATATAAATTCACCCCTAACAAAAGGCAGTGTGAAAGGAATTAACAATGAACAGAGTGATATCCTCAGGGAGAACAGCAAGCAAAACTAAATCCCAGCACAAAGCTAACCAGAGGTTTAAGATTTAGCAGAACATGCCACAAACACAAATGTTAATATTACCGAAAGAATCAAGGGCCGTGGGCCAGTCCAGTCTCCTCAGGCCTCTGAGGGCCACAGAGGGCCTGCCCTTTGCCCGGGCTTCGCCCGGCGCTCCCGCGACGCGGGGATGTTTGTCGTTTATATCGCACCTGGAGCAGGGGGCTTGGTGATGGTCCGGCCCAGGTGTTCTTGGCCAGAGGGGAGTCTTGGGATTTGCAGTCCCCCACAGGTATGCTGTTACAAGTTCCTCACGAGGAGAGCGCCGCTCACAATCAGGGTGCTATGCTGGAAAAGTTTTCACCCGGTCAAACAAACTGGAACACCAAAAAATAATGATTTCCCCCACGGTTTTCTGCCGCTTCACAACACTCGCCACAACCAACTCTGCGCAGCGGCACCCGCGATAGCGGGTGCTGCAAGCCGTTATCAATGCGCCTGGAGCAGGGGGCGTGGTGATGGTCCGGCCCAGGTGTTCTTGGCCAGAGGGGAGTCTTGGGATTTGCAGTCCCCCACAGGTATGCTGTTACAAGTTCCTCACGAGGAGAGCGCCGCTCACAATCAGGGCGCTATGCTGGAAAAGTTTTCACCCGGTCAAACAAACTGGAACACCAAAAAATAATGATTTCCCCCACGGTTTTCTGCCGCTTCACAACACTCGCCACAACCAACTCTGCGCAGCGGCAAGAACTGAGTCACATTTGTCTTGTGTTGTCACTGCTCCAACTGGGTTGGCAGCACACAATATTAAAGGAATTAATTTACATTGTTTATTAATGCTACCAGGAGAGCATGAAAACAAATTGGAATACCACAAGCTATCTGGAGAAACGTGTTGTGAAGTTTCAAGAGTCTTGAAGAAAATGAAACTTCTCATTATTGATCATGTAAGCATGGTATCAAACTTAATGCTTGCCTTTGTGCATTTAAGAATGCAGCAAATTCTTAAAACAGAGTATGACGTATTATTTGGAGGAAAGCACGTCATAGTTTTTGGAGATCTACTACAACTTACTCCTGTAAAAGGACAACCAGTGTTTAAAACACTGGCGCATGAAGATACCAGAAAGTATTGGAAATGTTAACATTTGGTCATTTTTTAAATATAAGGAACTTATTACAAATATGCGACAGGCAAATGATGCTGATTATGGAAGTATTCTTCAAGATATAAGAATTGGAAAAGTGACCGAACATGGCAAAGAAGCTTTACAGAGACAATTACTTTCCAATTTGTTTCCAAATGAAAATGTTGTTCCTGAGAAAATATATATGAGAATTGCAGAAAACAAATCTGTGATCTGCTTAATGCCAACCCTGCGTGAATGTTCTATATTCATTGAAGAAATTTTAAAGTTGGAAAATGAAGAAATTATTAAATTGGAAGCTATTGATAAAATAGAACATGAAGGAATCACTATTATTTTGAGCAAAAAGTTGAAGAGGAAATTGGATTCTTTAGAGAAATCGATAAGTAAAACTGCTGGTTTAGAAAAGATTTTTTATGCATGTGTAAACTGTAGGGTAATTTTACGATGTAATTTGAATGTGGAAAAAGGTTTAGTAAATGGAGCAATGGGTAAAATTGTTGATTTTGTTAAGTATGTAAATAGAGATGGTATTGAATTTTAAAAAATCAAATTTGATGAAATTGAAGTGACCATTCATAAATCTCAAGGTATAAGTGTAGATAGTGCTTTAGTGAATATTGGAAGTACCATGTTTAAAGAAGGTATGGCATATGTTGCTTTGTCTCGAGTGAGAACTTTATCTGGATTGTACTTGATATATTTTGATGAGACAAAGGTTAATGCAGATGCAAATTGTGTGAAAGAGTATAATAGGTTAAGACGAGAATATGCACCGAATTTAGGTCAATATCCAGTATTTGAAAAGAGTGTGGTAGGTAGAAAAAGAAGATTTGAGAATATATGAGAATATCTGTAGTGAAACTGTAGAGAAAGAAAAAAAATAAGATGAAGTTGTGATTGCTAGCAAAAAGAAAAAGGACAGTGTTGAAAAGAATGTTGGTTATCAGTTTGAAAATAGTTCTGGTGTCAACTGCTATGCTAATGTAGTTGTTAATGTTGGTTTTTTTCTTGAAAGTTTGCAACAGCAAATTGTTGAAAATCGGGAAGAAGGATTCTGTTCGTTGTTTTCTGTTTATGAGAAATGTAGTAGTGATAAAAGTAAAATACAAAGTGTTTCTGATATTCGAAATGTTTTGGACATATGTTCTGGATCTACTCAATTTACGCAGAATATTCAGCAAGATTGTCCGGAATTTTTAATGTTTATGCTTGTTGTATTGGAAGATGAAAGTATAGAAATATTAAAAACCTGTTTGGCCTTTCTTATAAATGGCAACATGACTGTGAAAATTGTTTGTTTACATGTAGCACTAACATAGACACTGAAACATTAATATATTTGACTTTACCTGACTGTGAATTAGTGTCTTTTAACAATCTAGTTAGAGGAGCAAGTCAAAAAAGGAGTGTAGCCAATGTAAATCAGAATGTCATCAACATTATGTATACAAAGATATGGACAGTATGTAATTTTAATGCTGCAACGTTGTAGAGCTGATGTAAGAAAATTGGAAACTTTAATTAAACATTTTGTAGCTACTCAAGTATCAATATCAGGAAGAACTTCTGTAGCAGTTGCAATTATTTTTAATGATGGACCTTCTACAATATCTGGAAATTACACTGTTTATTTAAAATGTCTGAAGGGTTGGATGCATTGTAACAACGCTTTCCTAAAGAGTTACCAAATTCTTACCTAATATTTTTAAAGCCAAAATGTTATGAACAAAGGGGCATATTACCAACAACTAGCGATATTTATCACTAAACGGGCTTAGCGAGTTTTTTTTATCGCCAAGCATTGCCGGATATTATCGCAGAGATAACGTGCTATTAGCAACGTTTATCTCTAAAGCGATAAAATATCCGGCGAAAGCGACGAAATGCGTGAATATCGCTGAGAATACAACGATAGTCACGCATTAACGCCAATAGGGTCTTCTTAGCCATAATATCCACCTCCCATTGGATATAATGGCTAAGAACTGGTCTGAGCAGGCGTTAGCTTTAGGAGATATTCGCGCTTAGCGTGAATATTTCCATCATAACGCTTGCGTTGATAATAGGCGATAGTGATGTTAGCGACTGTTTTCAGTCGCTAACAGGTTGGGTATGCCCACTTTGCATGTCATTAGCGATAAATATCGCTGACATGCAAAGCGGGCCCCAAACAGCTCACTATCACCTAACTGATGTTAGCGACAGCTTGATAATAGGGCAATGAAATTATCGCCGCGTAGCGGCCAAAAACGGCCACTAAAGCAGCGATAATTTCATTTCGCCGCCTTGATATTATGCCCAAAAATTTGGCCTTTTGGGATTACTGCTGTCAAGGTAGGTTGGTCTGGTGTTGTAGCTTACTTTGTAAGTGAGGGTGAGGAGCTTGAAGGTGATCCTCTTGTTGCCGTGAAGCCAGCGTAGATCTCTCAGGTGGGGGGTGATGTGGCTGCAGCAGGGAACATTGATGATCAGTCGGAGCGGAAGTGTTTTGGACTCGTTGTAGTCGTTGTGGGTGTTTGTCCGAGTTGAGATTTAGAGAGTTGATCCTTATACAGTTGGTGACTTCTTTCGGTGGTATGTGGCTCCTTGGTGAGGGAGAAGATGAGTTCGGTGTCGTTGTCTTAGCAGATAATGTTCAGGTTGTGATGGGGGACCACTTGTGTGAGGGTGCCATGTAGAAGTTGAATAGCGTCAAGTTGAGGGATGAGCCCTGGGGGACGTTGCAAATGATGTCAGTTGTTTTGGATCAGAAAGGTGGGAGACGGATGCTGAGGATTAGTATTGAAGAACTTCTGAACTAAGAATTTGACATATACTATTTAGCCATGAAGAAAAGTATATAAACCCATTAAGAACTATTTGTTGTATATTTTGTCAGCATATACTTCTAAGTAACTTTATTTGCTGTCTTTGAAAATTAATGATAGTGTTGTGTTATTTTAAGATTGTTTGAAATATCTCATAGTTATGAAGGATTTGCTGTTAGAAAAAAACATTTAATATATGTTTTATTTCTATTTTTTAGATTGTTATTGAGAATGTTGAATGTTTTTTTTAAAGATAATCTTATTGATTGTCCTTTTTTGCCCGCTGTAATGTGATGAGTACTATTGAACTCACTGTTTCTACTGAAATCCAATATCTTCTGAGAACAGCAAAAAAGGCAAATTAAATGCTTTGCAAATTATTTTGTGTTGTAAAAGATGTATTGAAACAATTTTTTATTTTGTCTTCCACAGATGCTAATTTTATAACATATAATTTTTTTATTATTTATTATTTTGAAGGTAAGTAACTGTTAAAAATGGTTGATGGGCTGTGCTTCTACAGAGCTGAAGTAACAACACATGTATGAGTACATAAGTGTGTAAAGATGGTTTGTATATTTTAAAGACATTTGACAAAATTAAAATATATATACTGAGTGTACCAGTATTCTTTGCATTTTACTACAACACATCTACTAGTTTGGAACAGGTAAGGTGAATAGGCATATTGTACTTTTTTCAATACTGCATTTTATTATAACAGCCTTAGTTTTTTCCTATAGTGATAAGGAGTGACTGGTTTGAAAATTTAAGAAAATTTTAAAACTGAACATTCATATAAATAATTATATTTATATAATCTTATAAAGTAGTTGAGAATGGTATTTGTATAATATTTTTTAAAGGGCAAAATAGTTGATAAAGCTAGTTTTGTGTTATATAATAGGAAAAATGATAAAATGAAGTGTTTATGTTTTTGTACAAGGACCTTCAACATAAGAAATTCACTATGGAAAAACAACGGTACAATATGGAAAACGGTTTTGAAATTAGTAACACTCTCATAGAAGAGCTAAACATACCTTTCCTGGGCAGCGAGAATGAAGAGGAAAAAATGAGTGCTGCAGATATCAGCTGTGATTTCCGAGACGAAACCTTGGATGCTGATTTTGTGGAAGCATTAGATGACATCGAGTTTGATCATATGACTTTTGAAATTGGTAACCAGGAAAATGAAATACCTGATGAAAATATTTTAGAAGCTCTATTAAATTATGAGATGTTACAAGAATAAATGTATTATTATATAATAATAATGGTTTGAGACACTCTTCTTGCAGAATTGTAATCATTGAGCTAGTACCCAAGTACTCATGGTGCAAAGTGGGCCCTAGGGCATGGACTGCTTCAAACCCCTATAGACTATACACACACTCTTCTATGGACCGGAAAACGTGTCTTTTATAGATTCTATTTCCAAGTCTATATCCTTACATTTCCAGCAAACTTTCTGTGATTGCTGATTTAGTATTGCACTGAGCTATTCAGCAGAATGTCCTTATCTATGCACTGTGCTAAAAATGAAGCTCTTTTAAATTCAGTCAGACGTCCTTGCAGAACTGTAATTATCCAGTCAGTACCCAAGTAATCATGGAGCAAAGTAGGCCTTAGGCCATGGACTGCTTTAAACCCCTACAGACTATGCATGCAGTCTTCTATGTACCTGCAAACTTTTTTTTATACCTTAAATTCCCCAGTCTGTATCGTTACACATTCACCAAACACTCTCACACTACTGTTTCAGTATTGTAGTGAACCATACAGCAGTATGTGCTTATCTATACACTGTTCTAAAAGTGAAGCAGTTACTTATTCAGCTTGACACTGCTTGCAGAACTCTTATCATCCAGTCAGTACCCAAATATTCATGTAGTAAAGTAGGCCTTAGTATATGGACTGCTTCAAACTCCTATTTACTATGCATGTACTCTTCTATGCACCTGAAAACTTGTCTTTTAAACTTTTAATTACCCATTCTCTATCCTTATACTCCCTCCAAACACTTTGCCACTACAGTTTCAATATTGTAGTGAGCCATATAGCAATATATGCTTATCTATACACTGTACAAAAAGTGTAGCAGTTATACATTCAGCTCTACACTCTCCTTGGAGAAGTGTAATCATTCTGCCACTACCCAAGTAGTCATGCAGCAAAGTAGGCCTAAGGGCATTGACTGCTTCAAACACCTATAGATAACAAATGCACTTTTCTAAGCATCTGCAAACTTGACTTTTAAACTTTGAATTGCCCAGTCTGTATCCTGACACTTCCTCCAAACATTTTGCTACTGCTATGTTAGTATTGTAGTGAGTTATACATCAGTATGTTCTTATGTATGCACTGTTCTAAAAGTGAAGGTGCTATATATTCAGCTAGACAATCTCTTTGTAGAAGTGTAAGCATTCAGTCGGGTTCCAAGTAGTCATGCACCAAAGTAGGCCTTAGGGCATGGACTGCTTCAAATCCCTATAGACTATGCATTCACTGTTCTATACACCAGCAAACTTGCCTTTTATACCTTCAATTGCCCAGTCTGTATCGTTACACTTTCACCAAACACTCTCACACTACTGTTTCAGTATTGTAGTGAACCATACAGCAGTATGTGCTTATCTATACACTGTTGTAAAAGTAAAGCTGCAATACATTCAGCCACACACTGTCCTTGCAGAATTGTAATCATTCAGCCAGTGCCCAAGTACTCATTATGCAAAATGGGCCTTAGGGCATGGACTGCTTCAAACTCCTATAGACTATGCATGCACTGTTCTATGCACCTGCAAATTTACCTTTTATATGTTCAATTCCCCAGTCTCTATCCTTACACTTCCACCAAACACTCCGTCACTCCTGTTATAGTTTTGTGGTGACTCATTGATCAGTGTGTAGTAATCCATCCACTACGTTCAAACACTAATCAACAGATGTACAATAAGTGGTACATCCCCAGAGATATGCCAGTTATTGTGCACTGTGACATCACCACCATGGATGCACCGTATTAACAATGTGGTGTATTATGGGGCAAAAATGGCACAGATATGTGATATATTTGTGTTGTGAAGGCGGCACATTGCTTGACTTGCGTTGCAAGCACCCGGAGCTCCAGCATTGCTCTTTGGGCCCTATGCTCACAATGCTGTGTCAATCTACACCTGTTTCAAGCAGGTGCAGGGTTTTGACGCAGCATAAGCCCAAAAGTGACTGAATGAAATCTTATAGATTTCACTCAGTCACTTTTAGGAGGCGTTCCTGCGCCAGAACACCCCCCATATATGGTGACACCTTCCATATGCGTCACACTGTAAATACCACACACCATGGCACATCTTTGGCACCACCGCTGCATCACAAAAGTGATGCAACAGATGTGTAAAAGAGGCACAAGGGGGTGTAAATCCGCCCCTAACACATACAAATTTACCCAGGCAGTTTCACCAGCAGTGCAATTTGAAGCACTACCGAATCGGTATTTACCGATTCGGTAAATACCGATTCCAGCAAGGGTGCAGGGGGTGTCACTTTGACACCCTCTAGCACCCCAAATACAGGCATGTGCGCCATGTGGCACACAGACATGCCCTAAGGGCATGTCTGTCTGTCACATGGCATAGGTGTGCATGCACAGATGTGCATGCACACCTGAATTCGGTATTTTACCACACAATAGGATTGTGTGGTAAAATACCGAATTCTGAAGGCCTGTAGCACTATAAACAGTGCTACCTACATCTTGAATTTACCGAATCAGTAAAATTGCCGTTTCGGTATTTTACAGATTCGGTAAATTTACCGATTCTGTAAATTTACCGAATCTGTAAAATGATGCCCCTACATCCCAAAAACCCATTTACCGGTTGGTAACGGCCGAAATCGGCCGTTACCGGCCGATAAATGGCCACCTACATCTGGCCCATAGTTCTTTATTTGACCAGTGAAGGTAGTTCTAAAAATAACTGTTTTTTTTGTGTTTTTAGTTATCTATTTTTTTGTATTTTTTCAACAAGTTTTTTTTTAAACCAAAAAAATGGAACTGGAACCCAAAAAGTGTCCAACAGGAACACAAAAGAATGAAAAAAAAACTAATGTCGAGTACAACGATGCTCCTGCTTCCTGCGTTTTATGAGGTCAATTGACTGTTCCCCATAACACAAAAGTTCATCTCAATAAATGCATATAATTTTTAATTTTTTTCGAAATCAGGTTCAATATGAGGGTGTGGACTGATTCCCGATGGTTATGGTGGTGCAGTTGATGTACTTGGTACAGCAGCAGGTGGGTTCTCCTGCAACATCCGTGTTGCAGCTCTTGTGAAGTTGTTGGGGTGCAAGTTTTTCACGTGTCGCACCATACTCTCTGTGCCAAATGAGTATTTTTTTGATGGATCACCCCTGGAAAGAGTTGTTTGGCATATTTTGCAGGTTACTAGCAGAGCATGAACCTTTTTTCCCCTTCAGGGAAAGTAAAAAACTTCCAAATTAGTGCTTCTTTTTTCTTCTTCTGAGGCTCTTCTGGAATGAATTCTCCCTCAGATGAATGGCTGGAAGATGACTCCATAGGTGTTGTCATGGCGATCTTCCTTCTATTTTGACAGGATTCACATAAGAGAAGCTTCTTCTTAAAAATTCAAAGTAGAATGATTAAAACAGGAGGGGTCTTTTAACAGTTGGAATAGGAAGAGTTATGAACCAATCAAATATCTTCTTTTAAAGTCACATGGCTTTGCATACGCTTACGGTGCTCTTACGCTGTGAGTACGTACGACGTACCACCGCGATTTGCGTAAATGCTTTTAAAAGTAATATACGCTTATTAAAAGTTTTACAAAACTATTTTCATGATTATCCCAGATAATGTCTTCCTTTAATATGTACATTAAATACATAAATATATGTTTTTGAACAATTAGAAACTTTTGCGCCGTACTCGTATGGAGCGCCGTACACGACATCACGCAGAAGCGTTGATGCAGCACGTAACGTCAAAGAGTACTCAAAACGTGTGTGCGGGTAATCGCATAGTACGATTTACCGTAATACTATTGCTGCCATGTTCCTTCTCAAAGTGGCGTGAGACACCGTGTACTGTTTGGTGTGCCTATGTGATAAAAAATACGTGGGCAGTACGATACATCCCACCAAAAAAGAATTCTTGAACATCTACGGGCTATAAATAACAAAAATCACAGTTACCCAGTTGCACGCCACTTTAAGAAGGAACATGGCAGCCATAGTGGCCTTCTTAGATTCTTCTGCCTGGATCAGATCGTGAGATCTGAGAGAGGTGGTGATAATGTAAGAAAACTACATACATTAGAGTTGAAATTCATCATCAAACTGCAAACAAAGACACCCAAAGGGCTCAATAACGACGAAGAGATGTGGATTCATGTAAGTTGAATTAAATATATAAAGCGATATTGAAGTAGAATCTGTACTGTCTTTCAAATTTTTTATATGATACTAGTACCTGTCTTTTATGAGAATTCTATGTCCAGTTCTAACTCAAATGATTTTTAGATTAATCATTTAGGATTCATATTGTTTCATATTTATTTGTATTTGTTATCGAGATCAGCTGATAATTTTGCTGTAGCCCATTCAGGGCGCAATTATGACTTAGCGGCAATCTATATGAATTGCAAGAAAATGTTTCTGAATTGTTTTACGAATTTAAATAAGGAAGATGTAAGGCTATGGTGAAGCAGCAATGCATTTAAGAGTATTATTCTTTGATTACAATGCTTAGGGCAATAGATGAATTTAATCTTTGTCCCCATATATTGGATCTTACGCTTTCAACACGCAAAATGTATATTTATCTACTACAAGATGGCCACTGAGGTATAGTCCACTTTCTATTTTTGTTGATTCTCACAATCACTTTCTATGTCTATGAACTTGATTCACTGTTTGATTTAAGCACTGTATAGTAGAGTTTTTGTTGACACTGATGAAGGCGGGAACGCTGAAACGCGTTTGTCAACTTTAGCTCTAACTTAAGAAACCGATATTTGGCTTTGGAGTGCACTCGTTGAACAGTTCTGGTAATTGGGTAACTGGTGTTGTGCTATATATATATATATATATATATATTCACTGAAAAAACCATAGGTTATAGACCATATATAGTTAGGAATTAGCATTTACAAAACCTTGAAAATTCACTGAAAAAACCATAGGTTATAGACCATATATAGTTAGGAATTAGCATTTAAAAAACCTTATTTTACTCACACAAAACCATTGAAATTCCATATATAGTTAGTTGCACTAACTATATATCGCGCACCCGCAATCCACTGCTGATGATGTCACATATTACATCATTCATGACATGGTCAGTGACATCACTGATGACATCACTGATGACATCTCAAATGACATCACGGATGACATCACTGATGACAACATCCAGTGACTGTGTGTTTCTGTAAAGTTAAAATATGTCTTACATATTGAAGAATGAGTGGAAGTATAAGTGTCTGGACGAAGGATTTAGTAGGTGCATGACTGAATGTATGAGTGAGTGATTAAATGTGTCTCACTGAGTGCATGGGTTAGTGACTAAACTGTCTTAATTTGTGCATCATTATGTCTGTTGTTCTGTAAACTGCAGCATGTGTTGATCAGTAGCTATATGAGTAACTATATGGGTTATTGATTGATTGCCCAAGTATTTGCATGGGAGACTGAGTGTGTGTGTGGCTGGCTGGGAGGTGTGTGACTCTGTGCAGATCAATGTGTACTTGTATCAATGATTGTATAAGAGACTAAGTATGTGTTAGTATATGGTTGAAAACGTAAGGTGCTCTATGTTTAACTGTATAGATTAGAAAATGGAAGTGTGATTGATTCTTTACAGGACTGACTAGGTGTGTGAGTAACTCCATGGATGAGTGGCAGAGTGTGAGTGTCTGTATAGGTGTATGAGTGCATATGATAGTGTTGTAAAGATGATTGATTGTATGTATGAATGATTGTATGGGTGAATGAGTGAATGTGTGTGTAGACGTAGGAATCAGTGAGTGCGTATGTAGTAACTAGTATTGGTGTGTCAATGGTTTCAAAAATTATACTCTGTATTTAACACTGAGTGTAACAGAGGTTATATTAAAATGTGAGGAGATGCATTGTATTGTCACATGAATGATATCATCAGTGATGTGGTCATTGATGTCAAATGAGATGTCATCAGTGATGTCATCCGTGATGTCATTTGAGATGTCATCAGTGATGTCATCAGTGATGTCACTGACCATGTCATGAATGATGTAATATGTGACATCATCAGCAGTGGATTGCGGGTGCGCGATATATAGTTAGTGCAACTAACTATATATGGAATTTCAATGGTTTTGTGTGAGTAAAATAAGGTTTTTTAAATGCTAATTCCTAACTATATATGGTCTATAACCTATGGTTTTTTCAGTGAATTTTCAAGGTTTTGTAAATGCTAATTCCTAACTATATATGGTCTATAACCTATGGTTTTTTCAGTGAATTTCATTGGTTTTTTAAAAGCTAATATCTGTAGCTGTAAAATGTATTCTTCTTTAAATCCAAAAATATATTTTATATGTTTATTAATAATTTTTTTTTAAATATTTTTTTTGTTTCGCTCCCGGTTCGCGAACCGGGAAGCTTTCCGTTAGCTCAATTTGATGCCGCGACCCGGTCCGCGAACCGGTAAACGTTCCGTTAGCGCAACTGCCGCGTTAGAAATCAACATCGTGACGCGTCGCGGAAGCGCGATGTATCACGTTGTCGCGTAATGCGTCTTATGACGCGCTGCATTAGCGCACCCGGAAGTGCTCCGGGGCGCGAACCGAGGCACGAAGCGCAGCTCCCCGGAAGTGATCCGCGGCGCGTCGCGAAAGCGCGACGTATCGCATTGCCGCGTAATGCGTCTTATGACGCACCGCGTTAGCGCACCCGGAAGTGCTCCGGTGCGCGAAGCGCAGCGACCCGGAAGCGATCCGGGGCGCGTTCCGCAGCGCGTAACATAAGCGTGAGAGGTCATGTGACTTGTTAATAAAACTTTTCATTGGTTCATTTAACTTTTAGTTTCATAATCATGTAAGGCTAGGTCAGGTGACCTAAAAATAACAATTTTCATTGGTTTAGAACTATTGTTTTTCCCAAATGATGAAAACCCCTCCTTCTTTCCTCACTCTGACTTTCATCATTGTGAGAGGAAGACCTTTATTCATAATAGAGCAATGGCTTCAGTACTTGCTTCAGCTGGTGCACCCCCACCACCACCTCCACCTCCTCATGGGAAGAGAGGACCACCTCCCCAGGTCATCACCAACACAGAGGAGGAAGAGGAAGAAATAGAGGAAGAGGAGAGAGAAGGACCACAGTTCTTGGAAGAGGTGCCCCGGGTTTCCCATAGGAAAGCCAGTTTCATTTGGCAGTTTTTTTCAATGCCTCCAGGGCAGAAGAAAGTGAATGTGAGGTATGTCACCTGCCTCATTTGCAAAGAGAAATTATCAAGAGGGACTGATAAAAAGTATAGCTATGGGAACTATACCATGCATAGGCACATGAGCAGGTGGCATCCACTCAATTACAGCCGGGCGGAAATTCGTGACATGGAACAAAACCCAACAGCAACTCCTGTGGCCGGGTCCACCTCGTTAATATCATTGACAGCAGTAGAGGCACGGGAAACCGTGCCAAACATCCAGGATAATTTTGGGCATATGAAATTTACTTGTCTGCACTGCGGTGCATTGATATCATGTGGCAACATGAGTATTAATTCCATCAACCTGGCTTATAACAATCATAATTACCCTAACCGCCCCACACAGTAATTTTTTTTTGCTCCTGTTGAGCCCTTTTCAATGCCTGTTTTTTGTTGTTTCCCCCCCCAAAAAAACCCAAAAAAATATAAAATTGTTCAAAAAATACAAAAAAAACTAAAAATGTTCAAAAAATAAAAACAAAATATAAAACAACAAAAACATTAAAAAAAAAGTTATTTTCAGAACTACCTCCCCTTTCAAAAAAAATTGCTAGAATGTTTAGTTCGCTTCCCAGTTCGCTTCCCGGTTCGCGAACCGGGAGCGAACCAAAAAAATCTTTTAAAAAAAAAAAAAAGAAGAGTAAGTATAAGGAACGTAAACAGAGAGTGATGTTAAAAGAAAGACAGCTATAGGGAGTAAACCAGAGATACTGTTTAATAGATCTATTTACCGAAGAAAAGACGGAAGAGGGTATATTTGTGGAAAACAAAATAGATAAGGAAGTGAAAGAAAAAAAAGAGAGTAGAACAATAACAAAGAAGAGTTTCTTGGAGAATGTGAGTGAATGTTCAAAATAAGATTAAAACATGGGGAATAACAGAGAGAAAAAATAGAAAACAGAAAACAAAAAATAACAGAAAAAGATTAATTGAAACAGCAAAGAAATGTAAATAACATAGAGCCATATCATCAACATAGGCAATAAAAGTTTTGCAGCTTTTATCGGCAGAAATATGTCACCAAAGCCGCTTTTGCGGCAGAAAACTGCCGCTAAAACCACTTTTGCACCAGTTTTCTGCCAATAAAAACAGCAATAATTTTATTGGCTGTGTTCATAATATGCCCCTTAGTGTGCTTCAACTACACAGAGAAAGCATTATGAAGAAGTAGTGAAAAAGTGATCAGTCAAAGACACTAAGAGTAATAGAGACGGAGTGAGTGAACAAGAGTGAGGAACTATGAGAAGAGAGGGACTGAGAAAAAGAGTGGAAGGAGTTGAGTAAGTAGGTAAAAGAGAAAGGAATGAGGAAAGTAGCAAAGGCAGGAAACTGAGGGTTAAAGAAATAAAGCTGTGGAACTAATAGTAGGTGAATGTGATAGAAATGTAACGAAAAGAATACAAAACATTTACCTTATAATTGTCGTTAAATTACTCACTTTTTGTTTTTATACTTTCAATCTGTGAAAGAGAGAACAGACATTTGAAAAATATTAAAACATGTATTTAAAAATTACAAAAGACAAGGGAAAAGATTGAAGGACAAACACTTTTTCAACAACTTTGACACTGACAGAAGCTTCTGCTTCTCCAGGCCCCCTACACAGTCCTAAAGATATACATTTTAAACTAACAGTATCTTGATGCAGATGAAGTGAGGCCTATCTTAAAACATGGTGCATCTTTTGCACTGCTGTTGTCTCAGAAATGTGTCGCAAGACACTAACATTTTAAATGATTGCTTCAGGATGCCAATAAGATGTGTCCTATCCAGAGGTTTGTTTGAGGTGAGACCTACTCAGGGTTCCAAATGAAATTTCGAGTTGTTTGAGGAGAACAGAGGACATAATACATGTGGAGGCCTACCAACGAAGTGATTAATGTCCACTGCACTCTTGAACAAATGTCAGACCTCCTCTGTCTCCAGGAACAGGCCTAAACCTCATCTACACAATGTGGTGTGTAATGTTAGGAAACACAGGTAATATAATTGAAAAACATGCACATTTTTTTGCTCATTCCACAATCATATGACCTGTGTTTCCTTTGCTTAGGTATCTCATTGTGGAAATGTAGTATATCATATGAAAGACTACGTAGAATATGAGCACTGTATGCAAGAACTTTGACACTTACAGAAGCCTCTCCTTCTCCATGCCTCCTACACAGTTCTAAATGTACATCATAAATGGAAACAGTACAGAATTAATTATACATGTTAAATGGTTTATTTTTGCTGTTCTCAGAATGTATCAAATTTCACTAAAAACAGTGACTTGAAGGTATTCATCATATAACAGCGGGGAAAAAAAAAACACAATCAAAATGATTGTGTTTAAAAAACCCATACAACATAACAAATCAGAATTCAGAACTCTTTAAAGTTAACTTACTTTCCATGACGTCAAAGGATGTCCTATGAACAGCTTACACTCTGTTGTGCTGTTATTACTTTCAGCCCGCCACTTTCTGAAAGAAAACCTCCATCGTTTTGAAAAACATGTTACATACAATAAATGACTTCTTGCTCTCTACCACAAGTTTCCACAAGGCCAAATCTTGTCAGAGCCATTTATAACTCTTGGATTTCTTGTAAGCCAATCCCGTCATTTGGCATCTCCGCAACTTTCAGAATTAAAATGTTGAAGATCATTTTCACAATCCTGGACTAGTAATATCTTCCCCTTCTTCCTCAGTCATGTTCTACATTTCCTATGACACTGATACTGCTTACTATGAAGCAGACTTACACTACCTCTATGACTACTACAATTATTTAATTCTCTACATCACTTTTAATCACAAAGCAATGTAAAACAGTAGACAGCATTGCAGACTTACATTCCCTCTACTCTATGTTTTGATTGGCTGCTTCAATTAGCTTATAAAAAGAAATAGTTTTTCTGAACTCATTCAAAGTGCACTTATTTCTCCATGACGTCCAGTCTTATGGTTAGAAGTTATGTCTCTGAACTACACTTATCCTCAAGGCCAAATCGTGTAGGAGCCATTAGAACTTCTTGAAATTCCTCAGAGCACATCCCGAGATTCTTTCCCTAAAATTTTGGTTTTAAAAACACCAGGTAAGAGTTTTTAAGGTCATACGGCAATTTTTTTTTAAAAATTAAAACAGAATCATTGCAGAATGACCAGCCATTTCTAGACTTTAAATAAGCTGTGTAATGTCCTGATGTTATTGAAGGACCGTCATGATATATAATTGCTGCAGTTACAAAAGTCCTTCCTGATATTGACAACTGCGAAGCCACAACATTTTTTATTAAAGTTGTCAATTTTGTTCCATCAGGCCTACATCGTTGGAACATTAAAATGACATACTGGCCATATGTTCGTATAAATAATGTGGACATCATTTCAGATTTACATTGGCTACACTCCATGTTGTGATCAGCTGCTTTTACTAGCTTATTAAAGGAGACTGATTTACTGTCTGGCAAAGTTAAATATATAAATCTTTCTGAGTCTACACTAGTAGTACTTGATACCATACAGTTCTCGCAGTCATGCTGCCATTGATAAGAAAGCCCAAACAGCTGATCTACATCTACACCTTCAGCATGCAATACATCAAGCATATACATTAAAAACTCCTGACAATCTTGCTGAATATTTTAAGAGAATTGTGTTTGGCCTGAACATCTGTCTAACAGATTTCGAATTTCAGACACACTTTCTATGTTTGTTCTATCAGTGCTACATTTTTCTAAGACAGAATTTAACAAACTGCAAAATCTTTGATCAGAATTGACCACAATCTCTTCTTTTACATTTTCTAGAGAAAACAAAACATTAACCACTACATTAGCATAGCAGT
Source organism: Lissotriton helveticus (assembly GCF_964261635.1). NCBI lineage: Eukaryota > Metazoa > Chordata > Amphibia > Caudata > Salamandridae > Lissotriton > Lissotriton helveticus. Next base: position 1,088,533,803 of record NC_136057.1, on the reverse strand, counting down.
TGACACCAGAACTGTTTTCAAATTGAAAACCAACAACATCTTCAACAGAATCCTTTTTGTTTCTGCTTATAATTTCAGGTTCATCGACTTTTCGTCTTTTTGCTACAACCTCCCCAGTATTGGTCACATTTCTTCGTTTCCGGCCTACCACACGTTTCTCAAACAAAGGATATTGAGGCAAATGTGGCGCATACTCTCTTCTTAACCTATTGTATTCCTTAACACAATCTAGATCCGCACAAATGCTTGTGACATCACACTCAATCAAGTACAATCCCGATAAAGTTCTAACTCGTGACAATGCCACATATGCCATACCCTCCTTGAACACAGAACTGCCAATATTCACCAATGCACTGTCTACACTTAAACCTTGCGATTTATGGATTGTCACCACATATGCTAAGCAAACAGGAAACTGCTTACGGCGAACACATAAGTCATTTACAAGCAAAAATCTAGCAGAACAACGACCAATTAGCTGTACTTCCTCAATGCCATCAAATTTAATTTTTAAAAATTCAATTCCATCTCTATTTCTGTATTTTACAAAATCAACAACATTACCCATTGATCCATTTACCAGACCTCTTTCAACATGTAAATTCCTTCTTAAAATTGTACGGCAGTTGAAGCACACATTCAGAGTCTTTTCAAAACCTGCAGTTTTAGATATACTCTTCTCTAATGAATCCAATTTTGTTTTCAAATTCTCAGACAAAATAATTGTTGATCCCATATGCTCTACTCTGTCAATAGCTTCCAGTTTCACAATCTCTTGCTTTTCTAAATGCAACATTTTGTTGTTGAATTTGGCACATTCTGCAAGAGTTGGCATCAAACATATTCCAGATTTCTTCTCAGTAATTTTCTGAAAAATATTCTCAGGCACAACATCTTGTTCTGGATATAAATTTGACAGTAATCGTGCATGTAAAGCTTCTTTCCCATGCTCGGTCACTTTTCCAATTCTAACATCTTGTAGAATAGTCTTGTAAACTTCATCCTTCGCCTGACGCATATTTTCATGCAGTTCAGCATAATTGAAGTTTAACCATATATTGACGTTGCCAATGCTGCCTAGGCACTTCCTGGTATCTTCATGCGTGAGCATTTTGAACACAGGTTGCCCTTTCACTGGTGTCAGCTGCAGAAGATCTCCGAAAACAATGATGTGTTTGCCACCAAATAACACATCATACTCTGTTTTGAGAACTTCTTGCATTCTCAAATGCACAAAGGCAAGCATGACATTGGAAACCATGCTTACTTCGTCAATGATAAGAAGTTTCATTTTCCTCAAGATTCTTGAAACTTCAAAACAAGCATCTCCAGATAGCTTGTGATATTGTAATTTGTTGTCATGCTCCACTGGCAGCATCAGTAAACGATGTAAAGTAATCCCTTTAATGTTATGTGCTGCCAGTCCAGTTGGAGCGGTGACAACACAAGACAGCGATGACTCTGTCCTTTCCTGCAAATAACATGAAATTGCTTTAATAAGGAAACTTTTTCCAGTTCCCGCTTCTCCACTCACGTACAGTCGGACAGGCTTCAACGACGTACATGAGCACTCTTTCTTGTCATGACTTAATCCATGATCAATTTGCATGGTAACTTCGTTATATATTTTCCTCTGCTCAACGTTGAGTTGTCTTTCCAACTCTTCTAAGTTAACCGCATCCTCCTGAGCATGTGCCATGGCTCTTTCCACTTCATTCATAGCAGTGGCAGCTTCATTTTCGATAACAGGTCCTCCTAGTGGATCCTGACTCAATGAAGCAGAACTCTGACTGTCCTGAGTACTGTCTCTTGCAATCTCGGCTGTAATCATTGCCTCCTGCTCAATTTCCGCATTCAACATTTCTACATATTTGGGAAAAGCAGGACATTCTATGGTCTCCTTGGCGGCATTGAAAGAGTCTTCGTAACAGAGAAAATCTCCAAGCAGTTCCTCTTCTGCACGCCAAGGCTTGAAAAGTTGCAAAAGTGCTAAATAGAAAAACTCCTTTTTTTCAGGAGATTCGCCACTCAATTTTCGATGGTTTACCAAGTGGCATTTTCTTTGCTTGACCAGACATCCCTCACTTCCTATTACAGCATACACTCCTTTCTCAGTATCTTCTTTGATGTTCCTCTTGAATATGTAATTTTTAAGAACCTCATATAAACAAACATTCTCGAGGTGAATGCTTCGATTTGGATAATATGTATCCAACATGTTGGTCTTCAAAATGTCGGTACTGTTTGGCTCCTTTTCCGCCAAATACTCAATTTCCCGCACAGGTTTGAGAACTCGATTACGCGTTGCAGCAAGACCAAGACTCGCCCAAACGATACTCCTGGACTTGGCATAGAGACTTGCTGAAGACAACCGGTCAGAACATTCGTACGCTCCAATTTCTCGATGCGACAACATCTTCAGACTGAAACTGTACAACTTCTTGCTGAGGCTCTTTTCATGGGAAATGTCCTCCCACATATCCTTCAATTCTGTCTTCTCTTTTTTGGTGATGTAAGACGTCACATACCGAGCCACAGCCATACAGTTATCAGCCACAAACTGTATATCCATGTTAGCATTCCACATGGACAAAATCACCGGGTTGTAGTCGTTGATGTACTTGGACTCTTCGTTCCTCTTCAAATTGTATGTGTTTTTAGGTGATTTCTTCATCACATTATGTCGCAGCGAAGACATCAAACTGTTTACTCTTCCTTTAGAAATCACCGGTCGTGGAAAGCCGAAACGACATTTGGTGTAGAACTTGTCCTTGTTTCGGAATTTACGACGACAGTACTTTCCACATCGATGGCTTTGGAAACGCAGAACTTTTTCTCTTAGGCTTTTCTTCTCCTTTGCGTTTGGAACAGCACACGTAGAATACTGTTGTATAAAACTCATCACTGAGTCTTCTGGATCCGTTCCAAATTTAGGTGCATCCTTGATCCACAGCAACATATCTATATGAGGAGCACCTCTTGCTTGGTACTCCTTTCTCCAGAAGAAATCCAACACCTCTCCAAGAGGTGGATTCTTCTTATTCATGATGAAAGACATCATAGCTTCAAATCTATGATTGAAGTACCTACATACATTGACTGGATCCAAAGAGCACAGTTCTCCAGGTGTCTTGAATTCGATGTTTTCTACGTTAGCATTTGCCTCTCGTAGAAATTCAAGTAAGTCTTCCCTGCCATACTCGGCACAGCTCAGAGTGAGGAACCATGTGGGAGTTCCTAAGTTCCTCAGCATACATTTTAAATCACCATGACGACGGTACCAGTACTCATTAGTACCACGCTGACACGCCATGAGATTAATCAGGTGAGAATCCAAAATACTGTCTTGGACATTGACTTTATCCATAAAGTCACTTGCCGAGATGTTTTGCATGTGTATACCACTTTTCAAGATGTGGTTCACTGCATATGACAGTCCAGACAGATCGCTTTCAAACAGGAGATGAAACAAATAAGGAATGCATTGTCGAAACCTAGCATCTCCTGCATACAATCGCAAAGTCCGGTATTCAGAAGCAGGAATTTGATGAGGTCGCTCATCATATCTTCCTCCCTGACCTGTTGGAAAAAGCTGTGGGAAACACCGAGCTTCCAAACTTTCCTCACAAACACTAATGGGACTCCCTTTGGCTTGTTTCATTTGAAACAACTCAATAGCATTCCCCATGACTTCCTTGGAATGCAAAGGATGAACACTATAATGTTCATATATTTCTTCACTAGTAGAGGGTTCTACTTTCTCAATTTGACCAGCACACAAATCGCTATCCTCTTCCTCACTTACTTCCTCTTCTGCAACATATACATTCTTATAGTATTTATTATTTTTTTTCAAATACAATGTTGCCTTTTTAACTTTCCTAACATCCACTAAATCTTGCCATATTTTCTTATTCTTTGTCGGAACCCCATTAACTAAGATAACCAGAGGTTCCTCTTCCACTTTTTCTACTCCAATTGTGCTAATGTTTTTCTTCAAATCTAGAGGTAAATAAACAACTCTTCCCTTTAATCCTCTCTGTAAATCTGATGGAGGCAATTTCCCTGTCTTTGGCTCCATTCTTACAATAGCCTGAAAGGGATGGATACTTTGAATCAAAATAGATTCATAAGTATTTAAATCCTTTAATTCAGAAGGAATCTCAACCAATTCCAGATTATTATGAACTGCTCTAGCAGGCATCTGGTTTTGATTTAATTTGTTACAACAATAAGTACACACACGTTGATCCAATCCCAAATCAAAACAATTTTCTACCATCAAGTATGTTGTGAAATCCTTCCATTCACTATTATTTTCCCTTTCACTTTTTGCATATAAATCCACTAACTTAGTCTGATTCTTATAATAAGTGCGTCGACAACACACACAAGTGAAATTTGGCCTCTCACTTGATTTGACCTGAAATGTCGCAATTTCCCTCTGGAAATTATCTGTACTGGAAACCTGTACACTATCTTCCACATTACCCGCTTCTTCTTGGTCAATTTCAACATTCTCCTCTTTACTTCCAAAGTAACAAAACTCAATTTCTTCACATATATTCTTCACATCTATTTCAGAACCATGCAAAAGAGCAGCGCATAATTGTTTAAGCATAATTGCTGGACTCTTAGCATAATACAACATTCTAACTAATTTCCTCACTTTATTATGATGCACTGCTAGCATCCTGAAATGATGAAAAACACTCTGGCATACTCTCCTGGAAAGACAAGCCAGTGAATGACCATGCAAACCTGTCACTTCTCTCACTCTGCAAGGATCTAATTCTTGCAACAACCTCATTTTCTGCTTCAAACTTTTCTTATTAAATGACCGTACAAAATCACAAAGCAAATTGATGGAATCCTGTCGCACACTGCAAATACTACTACACTTCCAGGTGTACACAGGACCCTTAGCACATCTTCCTAAAACCTCATTACCTAACACCTCTTCTGCCTCTGTTGTCACAAGTTTTTCTTTTTCAACTGGACAACCATCTTTCACTTCATAAGCACGACCACTGGTGTCAACTGCATGCACCAAATCATTATCCTGGAAATAACTCTCCTCATTAAAAAATGCCTCACAGCTTGAACTATGCATCCATTCTCCAGAAAAAACTTCACAAAAATTACTACGATTAACTATTCTCTTCCATCTACTAATTCTTTTGAAATCATAAATTGCCTTGTTTAGCTTCCTAATTCTATTGATTATCAAAATAAATAACTTACGTTTAATTTCAAATGCCTGATCAATAACTTTCTCAACTTTTTTTTTCTCTTATAAAAAAGCACTTTCTGTTGACCTTTCTTAATATTTTTTAACAAATTGCCAATTATCCTGTTGCGGAACATTCGTTTACGAATGTCCCTAAACTGTTGTTTCCTTCTACTATCATGCACAGAGTTATCTCTTGCTCTAGCAGTAACATTTTTGATTGGCCTTTCCTTTCCGTTTGAATTGCTTCTCTTTTTCTGGACTGAAACATTTTCTGTAGTAATATTTTTTTTACTACAAATATTTCTTATGAATGTTTTTGTACTCTTACCCGGTGCTTTCTTGGTGACTTTACAAATCTTTTTGTTAGAGGACTGCTGCTTTGTTTCATTCACCTGCTGTCTTTGACGTTTTGCAGCCTTTCTCAGTCTTTCTTTCGTTGGCATGGTGAAATGTTGAAATGATCTGCAGTTGAATCTGTGGTAAAATATATAAAAAAATGTTATTAACCACTATTACCCAACAGTACATCAATAACAGTAATCAAAAACTTAAAACACTACTTGACATTTTTACATAGAAGATTTTTTAGTGCTTGGCAAATTTAGAATACAAAAATAGCAGAAAAGAAATGGAATTTATATTCATGTTACCTGTGCTATTTTATATGTGAATCTGATCTAATTTTATGAGCATATTTTAATATTTTATTGAAGACACTACACATAACCTGTTTTTGAAGGTGTCTTTATTTTTCAATTAAACGGTTTACATTTTTACTTTTTATTTATTATACATTTTAAAAATAAATGTTTATAGTTCCATAGGCTCAAGCAGGTCAGCTTCCCACCCTATGTCATATAATTCGGACAAATCTGCATCCTCATCACGTTCTTCTTCATCCTCAGGATTTAAATCATCCAAGGGATCAACATCCACTGATGTTTCAATTACGAGTTCAATGATGAGGTCAAAATCAACTGATTGCTGATTGTCGCTCATGTTGATGTTGTCTTTATCTTTAAAGAAAGATAACAACAATGAGATGTTGCAGAGTAAGAGACAAATCTCAGAGATTATAATAGTAAAATTGTTTTACAAGAGTAACATTTTGCAGCTATTATTTAGCCATGTCCAGCGATGCTGAGCAGGTGTAGCCTATGTCTAATTTTTCAGTGAACAGGACTCATCTCTTCTTAACCTTGGATAAGCCTCACCGACTCTGTGTCCCCTGCACATACTTAAATGTAAAGGGGCAGATTTATGTTAAATGGCACATCCCCAGGCATGCACCAGTTAACGTGCACCACTGCTCTGCCACCCATGGTGTGCCGCATTTACAATCAGATAGGACAAAGCTGCGTCAAAACCCTGCGCCTGCTTGAAGCAGGCATAGGTCTTGACGCAACATTGTGGAGATGGGGCACCCCTGAGCCTTGCTGGAGCTGCATCGCACTTGCGATACAACTCCAGCAATGCACCACCTTTACGGCACAGATGCGTCACGCATCTGTGCCGTTTTTGCCCCATGGTGCGCCGCATTGTAAATGCAGCACACCATGGGTGGCGGAACAGCGGCGCAGGATGACTGGCACATCCCTGGTGATGCGCCAGTCATCATAAATCTATCCCTAAGCTTCTTATCTTGTTAGAGATGAACCGCCTTATGTATCATCAAACTATTTTGCATTTCCTAAATAGCGAATTTTAAGGAATAAATAGCGATTCTTTACCATTCCTAATTTGCGATGAGCAAATTGCTAATTGCTAATTACCCATTCATTTCCATGGGCCAGGAGGCCCATAGGAATGAAGGTGCAATTTGCGATTAGCAATTAGCTCATCGCAAATTAGGAATTTTTCCAAGGGTGCAGGGGTGTCTCAAGAACACCCTGCTGCACCCCTGAAAAAGAAATTTGGGGGCATATGGCGCACATACATGCCCTAAGGGCATATATGGGCGTCATATGGCACCTTTTGTTTTTTGGAAAAAAAGCTTTTTGAAAAGAATTCGCAAATTACCACCAACTAGAAGTTGGTGGTAGTTTGCAAATCCTTAATGGCATTTTTTGCATATTTTTTGTTTGATACATTGCATTTAAGGAATCGCAAAATTTGCAAATCCTTCAGTGCAATCGCAAAATAAGGAATAGCAAATTTTGCTATTCCTTATTTTGCATCAAACTTGTTTGATACATACCATTTGTCTAATTAGCATTCGCAAAGGCCGAAATTCGCAGAGTTTTGACCTTTGCGAATGGTAATTAGCTTGATACATATGGCCCCAAGTGAGGCCTGTCTTGCAACATGGTGCATCTTTTGCATCACTGCTGCATCGGTTTCATGTGGCACGTTTTTTATACACCATGACACATCTGCCTAAATGCATCAATTTGTAATTTTGTCGCCTCATAGCAAATCTTTTGCACCACCGCTGCATCACAAAAGTGACGCACAGTGGCGCAAAAGAGGCATACACCTATCATAAATCTGTCCCTAGCATTTTAAATGATTAATTCAGGATGACGATAAGGTGTGGCCTATCCAGAGGTTTGTTTAAGGTGAGGCCTACTCAGGATTGCAGATTAAAGTTACGCTTGATGAAGAATACAGAGGAGATAATACATGTAAAGGCCTACCAATGAAGTAAGTAATGTCCACTTTATTGCGCCAGTCATCATAAATGTATCCCTAAGCTTCTTATCTTGTTACAGATGAACCGCCATATGTATCATCAAACTATTTTGCATTTCCTAAATAGCGAATTTTAAGAAATAAATAGCGATTCTTTACCATTCCTAATTTGCAATGAGCAAATTGCTAATTGCAAATTACCCATTCATTTCCATGGGCCAGGAGGCCCATAGGAATGAAGGTGCAATTTGCGATTAGCAATTAACTCATCGCAAATTAGGAATTTTTCCAAGGGTGCAGGTGTGTCTCAAGAACACCCTGCTGCACCCCTCAAAAAGAAATTTGGGGGCATATGGCGCACATACATGCCCTAAGGGCATGTATGGGCGTCATATGTCACCTTTTGTTTTTTGGAAAAAAAGCTTTTTGAAAAGAATTCGCAAATTACCACCAACTAGAAGTTGGTGGTAATTTGCAAATCCTTAATGGCATTTTTTGCATATTTTTTGTTTGATACATTGCATTTAAGGAATCGCAAAATTTGCAAATCCTTCAATGCAATCGCAAAATAAGGAATAGCAAATTTTGAATTAAGGACATTTTAAGTCATTTCCCTATGTGCAGTGTTTTCAAATTATGATTTGAAAATCGTTTTTGGGGAAAAGGAATGGTTTGTAAATTTATGACAAGGACATAATGGTGTATGCTTCTTTATAAGGCATTTCAGTCTCTCTGATGTCATTTTTCCCATATTACATTAAAAGACCTTTCCCCGTGGAGCACATTCCTTGTAAATATGCTCCCACCTGTGCATGGTAAATTTAGATTTTGACTGTTTGAGTTACATAGCCATGTTAAAAGTGACCCAAAAAAGTTGCAAAGGCTTTAAAAAAACACTTTCATGTGTCTTAAGGACATTTTAAGTCATTTCCCCGTGGGCAGTGTTTTGTAAGTGGCGCAAAAGAGGCATACACCTATCATAAATCTGTCCCTAGCATTTTAAATGATTAATTCAGGATGACGATAAGGTGTGGCCTATCCAGAGGTTTGTTTAAGGTGAGACCTACTCAGGATTTCAGATCAAAGTTACACTTGATGAACAATACAGAGGAGATAATACATGTAAAGGCCTACCAATGAAGTAAGTTATGTCCACTTCATTGTGCCAGTCATCATAAATCTATCCCTATGCTTCTTATCTTGTTAGAGATGAACTGCCATATGTATCATCAAACTATTTTGCATTTCCTAAATAGCGAATTTTAAGGAATAAATAGCGATTCTTTACCATTCCTAATTTGCAATGAGCAAATTGCTAATTGCAAATTACTCATTCATTTCCATGGGCCAGGAGGCCCATAGGAATGAAGGTGCAATTTGCGATTAGCAATTAGCTCATCGCAAATTAGGAATTTTTCCAAGGGTGCATGGGTGTATCAAGAACACCCTGCTGCACCCCCTGAAAAAGAAATTTGGGGGCATATGGCGCACATACATGCCCTAAGGGCATGTATGGGCGTCATATGCCACCTTTTGTTTTTTGGAAAAAAAGCTTTTTGAAAAGAATTCGCAAATTACCGCCCACTAGAAGTTGGTGGTAATTTGCAAATCCTTAATGGCATTTTTTGCATATTTTTTGTTTGATACATTGCATTTAAGAAATCACAAAATTTGCAAATCCTTCAGTGCAATCGGAAAATAAAGAATAGCAAATTTTGCTATTCCTTATTTTGCATCAAACTTGTTTGATACATACCATTTGTCTAATTAGCATTCGCAAAGGCCAAAATTCACAGAACTTCGACCTTTGCAAATGCTAATTAGCTTCATACATATGGCCCCAAGTGAGGCCTGTCTTGCAACATGGTGCATCTTTTGCATCACTGCTGCATCAGTTTCATGTGGCACGGTGTTTTTTACACCATGACACATCTGCCTAAATGCATCAATTTGTAATTTTGTCGCCTCATAGCAAATCTTTTGCACCGCCGCTGCATCACAAAAGTGACGCACAGTGGCGCAAAAGAGGCATACACCTATCATAAATCTGTCCCTAGCATTTTAAATGATTAATTCAGGATGACGATAAGGTGTGCCCTATCCAGAGGTTTGTTTAAGGTGAGGCCTACTCAGGATTGCAGATGAAAGTTACGCTTGACGAAGAATACAGAGGAGATAATACATGTAAAGCTCTACCAATGAAGTAAGTGATGTCCACTTCATTGCGCCAGTCATCATAAATGTATCCCTAAGCTTCTTATCTTGTTAGAGATGAACCGCCATATGTATCATCAAAGTATTTTGCATTTCCAAAATAGCAAATTTTAAGGAATAAATAGCGATTCTTTACCATTCCTAATTTGCGATGAGCAAATTGCTAATTGCAAATTACCCATTCATTTCCATGGGCCAGGAGGCCCATAGGAATGAAGGTGCAATTTGCGATTAGCAATTAGCTCATCGCAAATTAGGAATTTTTCCAAAGGTGCAGGGGTGTTTTAATAACACCCTGCTGCACCCCTGAAAAAGAAATTTGGGGGCATATGGCGCACATAAATTTTAACAACATTCCTTTACGTCAAAAACGATTTTCAAGTCATAATTTGAAAACACTGCACCTGGGGGGGAAATGACTTATAATGTCCTTAAGACACATGAAAGTGTTTTTTTAAAGCCTTTGCAAGTTTTTGGGTCACTTTTAACATGGCTATGTAACTCAAACAGTCAAAATCTAAATTTACCATGCACAGGTGGGACCATATTTACAAGGAATGTGCCCCACGGGGAAAGGTCTTTTAATGTAATATGGGAAAAATGACATCAGAGACACTGAAATGCCTTATAAAGAAGCATACACCATTATATCCTTGTCATAAATTTACAAACCATTCCTTTTCCCCAAAAACGATTTTCAAATCATAATTTGAAAACACACGGCACATAGGAAAATGACTTAAAATGTCCTTAAGACACATGAAAGCGTTTTTTGATTGCCTTTCCAGCATGGTTGGGTCACTTTTAACATAGCTATGTAACACAAACATTCAAAATCTAAATTTGCCATGCACAGGTGGGAGCATATTTACAAGGAATGTGCCCCACGGGGAAAGGTCTTTTAATGTAATATGGGAAAAATGACATCAGAGACACTGAAATGCCTTATAAAGAAGCATACACCATTATATCCTTGTCATAAATTTACAAACCATTTCTTTTCCCCAAAAACGATTTTCAAATCATAATTTGAAAACACTGCACATAGGGAAATGACTTAAAATGTCCTTAAGACACATACAAGCGTTTTTTGATTGCCTTTGCAGCATGGTTGGGTCACTTTTAACATAGCTATGTAACACAAACATTCAAAATCTAAATTTGTCATGCACAGGTGGGAGCATATTTACAAGCAATTTGCTCCACAGAGAAAGGTCTTACATTAAAATGGGAAAAATAACATCAGAGACACTCAATTGCCTTATAATGAAGCATACACCATTATGTCCTTGTCATAAATATTATAACCATTCATTTTCCTCAAAAACGATTTTCAAATCATAATTTGAAAAGACTCCACAGCTCCTATGCACAATAACACCCTGTCAGGACTAATACTTCACATTTTCTCCAATTACATTTTCTCAAAGAAACAAAATCTATTTGTAAAACACTTGAGACAAAGCAACATTTGAAGAACACAACTTTCTTCATAATTTTCTCCTTAAAGCACACTATTCTCTATCTAAATTAAAGAAATCTTTTCTCACCTTAGCAAATACTTTGAGTTTCAAAACAGTCTCAGAAACACACCAATTTGTCTTCAGCAGAGCAAAAGGTATGCACTCCAGAGTCTGCAGCTATCAAAAGCACAGAAATACTGTAATTCTTCACACATATCTCTCATGTCACCCAATCAAAACTCTTCCCTCACTTTTTTTCAAATGAAAACCCTTCCCCCCTCTGCCATTTCATGCCTTTTCTGCATGGCAACCACCTCTTGGAAGACTTCTGGTGTTTGCAAGTTCACACAACAATGTTGCAATTGAACTCTGAACTCTCAGTGCACCTCATATCCAGTGCATTCTTTCATTTAATGATTTTTTCTTGACCACTCAAAATACATCTTTCAAACAACTCATCCATGCACCCTAACTTTCTGTTTTCAGCAATCAAAATCCACCAATCACTGTTACTGCTTCATTAACACAGAAACTCCACTGTTTTTTTCATTTTAAACTCTTATTTTTTCAACTGCCATTTCATTGCCACACTTCATCTGACTGCAGGAGAACCTTCTCTCACCATGTTTTCTGTCTGGATTGTTGGACATAGTTACATCTATTGGGCTCAGAGGTATGCTGAGAACAGGAATTTACCTAACCTCAATTTACAAGATGTGGAAATTAAGTGGTTTGGCCACAGAGGATTAAAATGTCACCAATTGATACCATTGGTGAAAACCTTTATGCATTTGCCAAAACCTGACCTGTTAATTGTGCACTGTGGAGGTAATGATTTGGGCACTTTGACTGGGGTAGGTCTGGAAATGCTTTTAAAGGACACCTTTGAGCAATTGATGGCACTTTTTCCTCAGACTGCCTTGGTATATTCAAATATATGCCAAAGACAGAAATGGAGGTGGTCAAACCAATTTTGTCCACAAATTGAGAAGTCGAGGAAGCATGTAAACAAATCTGTTTCAGCTTACATGAGAGACCATGGAATGGGCTCCCTGTACAACAATAACTTGCGTTACTACATGCAAGATATCTACAGAGGAGATGGAGTTCACTTCTCAGATGAGGGCAACAGAATTTTCATTCTGAATTTAAGACTGTGCATTGGTACCTACTTATAAGTACCTAAATGTACCATAAACCCAAAAGCTCTTCTCAGAGCTACCCTACATCTGATCACTCACAATTATTATTTTACTCTAACATTTTTCACTAATTTTCAACAAAGTACGCTCCCTGGGGCGCTACCCGGTACGCGAACCGGGAGCTAACCTCGCTAAATTTTTTAAAAAATGTTTTTTTTTCGCACATATGGGCCTCCTCAGCCACCCTCAGAAAACCTAGGGGGTCAAGATAAGTCTACCGTGCCCCCTTCTACCCATTCTGAACATTATTTGCCCTCCATCTTGTATCTTAATTCGACCGAAACACAAAATGGTGGACTCCCGTAACGCTTAAGGTTCGCGAACCGGGGCGCTCGCCAGTTCGCGTACCGGGTCGCTCCCTGGGAAGCGCACCATCAAAAAAGGTGGGAAAGTAGTTTACAGAAAAGCGACTGGAGACAATTTCACCAAATATAGATTAGCTCATACTACATACCAATGCCTACCATTTTCACAAATTTGATTGAAATTCCATTTAACCATTTAGCCTGTAGACCTCTCTAAATACCCTGAGGTAAATTACTTCACAAAACACATCTGAAGTGTTGGAATTCACAACCAATTAAAATATTACTTTCATTTTCTACTTTTTTTACCTGACATTTGATTGGTTATCTACCTGAATATATATAAAGGAAGAGAGAGAAACACAGCCATTTTGACTACTACTTCCTGAACTACATTGCAAGATCATTTTCACTCACAACTTAAACTTCTTTTTAGAAGGTGAGATATTATTTTATAAATGTGAAAACATTTTCAGATAGTTATATACTATCCCTCTGTAAGAGTTAGACATTGAGAAAGGCTTCTTTATTATAATTATGGATTGATTTAGGTTTCTGTGGTATAATTATGAATTTACTTAGGCTTCTTCACAGGCACTTTTTAATAGTACTACTTCACGCCTGAAACCATACAGTGCCCATAGATTACTTCTCTGTTATAAACTCACAAGTACCTGTCTGAACTTAAACCCAACAGTGCCCTATCTCTACTGATATATTTATTTTTTATGCAAATTACAGCAATCAAATGGAAGGTGAGCAGAATGTTTCCTTCGAAATTGTTCTGGAGAACAACACAGAAAAAGATATTGAGGACAATGATGACTCAGATTTCATGGATGAATCACGGGACCATGAATTAGTTCAATGTGTAGAATCTGTGGATCATTTACTTCATTATGATGACGGTCAAATGTGGGAACTTATGTTCACTCAACAAGAGGACATATCGGACAGTCAAATGCTAGACGTTCTATTAAATTTTGAAAAACAATCCGAAAAATAAAATTGTATGTAATATTAAAAAATTGTTTGAGTCTTTAATCATTTTTATATGTAATTCATAAACTAGTTAAATGTTAGAAATGTTATTAAATTTTCAAACACAATCACAATAATAAATAATTGCTTAAAAAATAAAAAAAAAAATAAAATAATCAACAAAACCAACAATCAATTAACATACAGTATTTGAAAAGTCTATCATTCTTTTTTCCTTATAGTACGCTGCCCAGAACGCTTCCCGGTTCGCCAACCGGGCGCTACCCACGCAAAAAAAAACAAAAAAAAATGTTTGGTTTTTTTGCCCCGCGGGGCCCTTTTAAAGCCTCCACATTAAACCTAGGGGGTCAGGGAGGATCTACTATGCCCCCTTATGGTCATTTCCCCCTTTGTTTTGGCCTCCTCTTGTCTCTCAATCCTACCGAGAGACAAGATGGCGGCCGCTCCGGACTGTTTAGAATGTTGACAGACACCGGAGAGCCAATCAGCTTCGCTACGCGAAGTTCCGTTACGCGTAAAGTACGCGAACCGGAGCGCTGCCCGGTCCGCTGTTACAGATATATATCTTTTTTTGAACGTTAATTTCTCAAAATCCACTGGAGCACATATATTGAGACCTAGCAAAGGCACATCGGGCTACCAGTCCCTACAATTTTGCCAAGTTTCGTGGAAATCCATTCAGCCGTTCGGGCTAAAAGTGAGGCCAACCGCCCTATGGAAAACTCAATGTTAAAAACACGTTTTGGGACCCCCCTTTTTTCTCGGCCCCCCCTTGATGAACCCCCCCCAAATTTCCAGGGGCTGCTCAGAAACAAAATGTTCCATTTTCCAGAAAATTTCAGCCAATTCCGTCCACAAACGCCAAAGTTATTAGACATAGAATTTTCAAAAATCCCAAAGGAAAAAAATCCTAACTATATATACCTACTGGCGACCGCCAGTAGGTAATATATATTACCTACTGGCGGTCGCCAGTAGGTATATATAGTTAGGATTTTTTCTCTATGGGATTTTTGAAAATTCTATGTCTAATAACTTTGCCGTTTGAGGACGGAATTGGCTGAAATTTTCAGGAAAATGGCACATTTTGTTTCTGAGCAGCCTTTGAAAATTTGGGGGGGGTTCGTCAAGGGGGGGCCGAGAAAAAAGGGGGGTCCCAAAACGCGTTTTTCCCATGTTAATTTCCATAGGGCGGTTGGCCTCACTTTTAGCCCGAACGGCTGAATGGATTTGCACGAAACTTGGCAAAATTGTAGGGACTGGTAGCCCGATGTGCCTTTTGTAGGTCTCAATATATGTGCTCCAGTGGATTTTGAGAAATTAACGTTTAAAAAAAGATATATATCTGTAAGCGCGGACCGGGCAGCGGCCTAGGACGCGTACTTTTCGCGCAACGGAGCTTTGTGAAGCGAAGCTGATTGGTTCTCCGGCGTCTGTCAACATTCCAAACAGTCCGTAGTGGCCGCAAACAGTCCGTAGTGGCCGCCATCTTGTCTCTCGGTAGGATCGAGAGACAAGAGGAGGCCAAAGCGAAGGGGCAAATGACCATAAGGGGGAATAGTAGATCCTCGCTGACCCCCTAGGTTTGATGTGGAGGTTTTAAAAGGGCCCCGCGGGGCAAAAAAAAAAAATTATAATAATAATCTTACGGCTGAATGGATTTGCACGAAACTTGGCAAAATTGTAGGGACTGGTAGCCCGATGTGCCTTTGCTAGGTCTCAATATATGTGCTTCAGTGCATTTTGAGAAATTAACGTTCAAAAACAAGATATATATCTGTAACAGCGCTCCGCTTCGCGGAGATAAAATTATATCTGTATTACCTAGCTGTTGCTAACACCAGTTAGCGACGGCTAGTAGGAGATAGCGACCATCTTGGGCCCCACTTTGCATGTGAGTGATATTTATCACTAATGACATGCAAAGTGGGCATGCCAAGATGTTAGCGACTGGAAACAGTCGCTAACATCGCTATCTCCTATTATCAACTTTTGGAAATATTCGAGATAAGCGCGAATATCTCCAAAAAGTAACAGCTGCCCTGAGCAGTTCTTAGCCATGTTATCCTATGGGAGGTGGATAACATGGCTAAGAGGATTAGCTCGGTAATGCATGAATATCGCTGAGTTTTCAGCGATATTAATGCATTGCGGTCGGTTTTTATCGTATTTGCGATAAACTTTGATAATAGCAAGGTTTATCTGTGATAATTTCTGACGGTAAAAAAATCTTTGCAATGCATCGTTAGGGATAAATATCGCTTAACTTTGGTAATATGCCCCAACGTCTGTTAACGTTCGATTCGAAGGAAATCAGGAAGTGTTGAAAAACATTGTCTGCGCCATCTTGTCTTTTTTCAAATGCCACACTTTTGTCGTGCACGGCAGCCATTTTAGATGCCTTGACCAGACCCACTCTGTGCACGCTGTCGATCCTTAGCATGGCTCCCCACCCTCGCAAGCATCTCCCCCAGGCAGTGGTCACCCCCGCTCTCTGTCTTATGCATGGGTAATAAACCTCCCCCCATCTGCGCTGCTCTTTCCTGAGAATCACACCCTGTGCCCGCCCGACACCTCCCTTTCGCCCTATTCACTACTGCACCCTCTGACACTCCTTTTCCTCTGTGTCCGATTGTCCAGGCTGGTCCTAGGGTATCAGCTAGCCCTGCAGATGTAGTTTATGGCCACAGCTGTAAAGATTCACCCCTCTTCAAAGGAGTTATAGTAGATCAAGGCCCACACTCGATGAGATCCGTCACAGCAGAAGCGTTGCTATTATCTGAAAACCATCCTGTATTGTGATTGGGGAGGGGACCGAGCGTGAAGCGGAAGATTCCAGGGATGACTCTTTGTACATGAAAGTTTTTACAATTATGTGTCACATTAAAAATATATAGCACTCCGACAAAGTAGTAAGATTATAAAACTTTAATAATTTATAAATATATACAAGAAAACAAAAATAGTAATAACATATAAACATTTTTAGGGAAAAACAACGAAGTAGCGGTCGGCTGTGCGAATAGTCCCAACGCAGCACAACGTCCAGATTTCCGGCGTGGGGCGGGTCATCAGTAGCAAACTGTTGTGCGAATAGTTCCAAGGCAGCAGAACGCGCTGAAATCTAGATGACACGAAAGTGATGTCTAGTAAGTTGCCACCCAGCAAATAACGGCGTGGGGCGTCGCGGGGGGTGGGTCTTCAGTAGCAAACTGTTGTGCGAATAGTTCCAAGGCAGCAGAACGATGGCACCAAGGTGATGTCCAGTAAGTTGCCGCACTGGTTTTGGTATCCTACAATGCTGCTCCGAATAACGGCGTGGGGCGCCCCGGGGGAGGCGGCGTGAACGGGCCTCTCCAGGTGGAGTGTCATCTGTTGTAGTGGGGCGCCCCTTTACCGTTTCAGTTGCCATTCCGTCCGTTTTTGGTCCACTGTGTCAAAAGCCGCAATTCAGCTGAGTTGCGCCCACTCTTGCGGTGCAGCGATAGGCGGCTGTCACAGGACTCTCAAAATGGCGGCAGGCTCTTTCCTTTTTGGGCCTGGTCCACTGAAATGGCCCTGGGACACCTTGGAAATCGGACGCTTGTCTGCTAGGTCTTGGACCCCATTCTCGAAAGCGTCCCCTCCGCCTTGAGAATTCATCAAAAGTTTTGGGGGCCCCGACTCCTGCAGGCTTCTGGTGGGGAGCGGCTGCCATGATTGCTCGCGGAATGACTACGACGGAGCTACGAGATGGTGGTGCTCTCATGCTGACGCCAGCTTCAGTCTGAAACATCCAGAAACAAGGTGGGGCTTTCATCGTTTGGAAAAAAAAAAAGTTTTCATCCAATGAAAAGTGTTGTTTTTAGGTCATATGATCAAGCCTTCCATCATTAGGAAACCAAAAGTAAAATGAACCAATGAAAAGTTTTATAAACAAGTCACATGACCTGTTATGCGGCATAGGGTATAAAATGCGGAGAAAATACGTTGGCACGTGAGGCGGCGTCAGTAGCGGACCGATGTGCGAATAGGCCGAAGGCAACACAGCGCGCCAAGATCCGGATGGCACCGAGGTGGTGTCCAGCAAGTTGCAGCACTGGTGTGGCCATCCTACAATGTTGAAAGTCGGCGTGGGGCGCCCCGTTGGCCTGTGAGTTTGCGTCAGTAGCGGACCGATGTGCGAATAGGCCGAAGGCAGCACAACGCGCCAAGATCCGGATGGCACCGAGGTGGTGTCTAGTAAGTTGCCGCACTGGTGTGGCCATCCTACAATGCTGAAAGTCGGCGTGGGGCGCCCTGTTGGCCTGTGAGATGGTGTCAGTAGCGGACTGATGTGCGAATGGGGCCAAAGGCAGCGCAACAATATTTTCTGACTGACACCACAAGGCGCTGAGATGCCAAGATCCGGATGGCACCGAGGTGATGTCTAAGTTGCGGACTGATGTGCGAATGGGGCCAAAGGTAGCGTAACAATATTTTCTGTATGGAAGATACCACTAGGCGTTGAGATGCCAAGATTCGGATGGCACCGAGGTGATGTCTAGCAAGTTGCTGCACTGGTGTGGTCATCCTACAATGCTGAAACTCGGCGTGGGTCGCCCCATTAGCCTGTGAGATGGCGTCAGTAGCGGACCGATGTGCGAATAGGCCGAAGGCAGCACAACGCGCCAAGATCCGGATGTCACAGTGGTGGTTTCATAGTTGAGAGGCACTTCATCTGCAGTGGGGCGCCGAGATCCGGATGGCACCGAGGTGATGTCTAGCAAGTTGCTGTACTGGTGTGGTCATCCTACAATGCTGAAAGTCGGCGTGGGGCGCCCCATTAGCCTGTGAGATGGCGTCAGTAGCGGACTGATGTGCGAATGGGGCCAAAGGCAGCACAACGCGCCAAGATCCGGATGGCACCGAGGTGGTGTCCAGCAACTTGCCGCACTGGTGTGGCCATCCTACAATGCTGCGCCGAAAGTCGGCGTGGGGCGCCCCGTTGGCCTGTGAGTTCGCGTCAGTCAGTGGGGGCTGTTTGAGGATCTGACTGCATTGGAAAGCAATGTGATGCTGTGCGTCGCCCCCAAGATGGAGGTTCCTCGGCTGCAGTGGGGCGCCCCTTGGTGTTTCACTCGCTATGCAGCTGAGTTGCGTGCGCACTTGTGGCGAATAGGCCGAAGGCAGCACAACGCGCCGAGATCTGGATGGCACCGAGGTGGTGTCCAGCAATTTGCCGCACTGGTGTGGCCATCCTACAATGCTGCGCCGAAAGTCGGCGTGGGGTGCCCCGTTGGCCTGTGAGGTGGCGTCAGTAGCGGACCGATGTGTGAATAGGCCGGAACCAGCACAAGGCGCCAAGATCCGGATGGCACCGAGGTGGTGTCATAGTTGAGAGTTCTGAGCAGCGCTTGTAACACTGTCTGAAGCTTATTTGCACCTGCTGCAGCTTCACTATTGCCCTGGTGTGGCCTAAGATCGCCCATGACATAGGCGGCCACCTCCCGGGGTCCGGCGGAACTTTTTTCCTTTTCCTTTGTGCATCTTGTCCCACAATCCGTTTGACCTGAAGACACGACCAGGTCCCTGAATGTGTGCAGGGGGACGCTATTGATTGAATCAAAATGGCGGCTTCACACAAAGCTGACTCAAGCGTTGCTGCTGATGCTATACAGAGAAAAACTGGTTTTCAGTTTGTACATTCTTCAGGATTTTTCCATCCAAGGCTGGTTGAGAGTTTGTATAACAATGGCTTCAGATTTTCAACATACTACTCTTCAACATTCTTCCTAAATGTAACAATGTGAGACTCACTAGGAGAACGGTGTAGTGAGGGCCACAAACGGCTGTTTGTCTTTCCTTTCAAAATGCTGCCAACAATATTTTCGGAATGGAAGACAACACAAGGCGCTGAGATTCGGTTGGCACCGAGGTGGTGTCCAGCAAGTTGCCGCACTGGTGTGGCCATCCTACAATGCTGCGCCGAAAGTCGGCGTGGGGTGCCCGAAGGGGGGGGGGGAGGCGGCGCAAACGAGCCTCTCCCGCTTCTCCATGTGGAGGTAGTTCATCTGCAGTGGGGCGCCGAGATCCGGATGGCACCGAGGTGGTGTCTAGCAAGTTGCCGCACTGGTGTGGCCATCCTACAATGCTGCGCCGAAAGACGGCGTGGGGTGCCCGAAGGAAGTGTCCTTATCCAGGGCATTATCGCTGTATCATGTCCTCCACTAAAATGGCCCTGGGACACCTTAGAACTCGGACGCTCGATTTTTTTTTCCTTTCCTGTACATGCAAAAAAAGGTAAATGCCCGGTACGTTACACGCTTCATCTGCCACGATGAACTCTCCAGAGGAACCGAAAAAAAATATAGTTGTGGTAACTATACCATGCATCGTCATATGGAGAGGTGGCACCAATTAATTATAGTGCTGCATAAAAGAGAGATTTGGAGGAGAACCCCTGACCTGCTAGTACATTCATCAAAGAAGTGGCACTGAGAGCTTCAGAGGCAAGGGAAACGGTCCCAAATTTTTAGAAGAACTTTGGAAAGATTAAAATGACATGTTTAGATTGTGGCAAATTAATTTCATGTGGACAGATGAGTGTTACTCTAATAAATACAGCATATGAACATCATCATAGTCGATGGTTGGTAGAGACATTTTGACTATATCCTGGACCTGCCCGTCCTCGCCCAAAATGGCGCCGGAATAAATGGGACTCGTAACTCCTTGTTGTGTACTGGTTGCAGAACCTTGAAATCACGAGATACGTATGCAGTTTTGAAGCACATGGCGGGCGGGGACGAGAATTGATTGAATATTTCGACATCCCTATTGATATTAAGTTCTGATGTGTTATTGATTACTGTACTGTTGAAAGTTCGAATTAACGTCACCCATGGTACTTGCCCGCAAATGTATATCTAGATAATTTTATTGTAACTGGCCCTGTCGTATTTTAATTATAAAATGTACGTCCACCGATTCCGTAACTGTTAGACACCTTAGTTCTTGCAACCTAATGGCCCGCCCGTTACGTTCCTCTACAGTGTAAATGTCTACTCATCACATACGATTACAGTTTGCTCCGTGGCCGGCCCACGTGGTTATAGGCTCGTATTTGTATAATGAAATTTTCACAATAAAGGTTTTTAAAAGAAAACATGGTAGTAGTATATACATTGGTAAAGTTTGTAATAATAGTCACTGTTTTAGAATCATTAAAAGGCAAGTGAAATAAAGCAGACCAATTACATGAAGGGTAAAAGGTATAATACGAAGGAACGCAGTAAAGATAAATGGTCAAGGGCTGTTGTGTTTTCTATTCCTGCAACATAAAGTGATCGATAAGAATCTCATATTCAGGCGTATCGGCGACTAAGACAGCAGGTCGACCCTCTTTTGCTCAACGGCTCCATCATGGGACGAAGAAACGCTCTTTTTCTCGAAAAAAGAATATATTTTACTTGCAGGACAGTTGTAAAATTTCCGGGAAAGTACATTAGTCTGGAACATTATAACATATATTTAAGAAAAAATAATGTTCGGAAGTAATGAAAAGCGTAATTTTTAGGTCATATGACCAAGCCTTTCATCATTACAATAAGAAAAGTAAAATGAACCAATGAAAAGTTTTATTAACAAGTCACATGACTTGTTATGCTTACGTTACGCGCTGCGCGCCCCGGATGACTTCCGGATGCGCTAACGCGGCGCGTCATATGACGCATTACGCGACAACGCAGGTCCAGAATATAGTCAAAATGTCTCCACCAACCAGCGGTCGGAACACAACCCCTTTCAGCAGGCTAAATAGTTCTGTTAAATGACAACAGAAGGGACAGGCAACAAGAACCATCAGTCAAAGAGGGGAGGGCTAGTTCTTCTCTACCGGGTTACATTGGGGCGCTACCGGAACTGATCGAATTGGTAGTCTACAGTGTTTCTGGATGTTTCAGACTGAAGCTGGGGTTAGCATGAGAGCAGCATCATTTCGTAGCTCCGTCGTGGCCATTCCGCAACCAATCATGGCAGCCGCTCTTTATCGTTATTTTGGGCGGGGTGGGTGGCGGAGCCGAGCTGTTTTGCAGCCATCATTGTGTGGAGTTCAGTTCATCTCACTAGTTTTGTATTTGTCATGAGGGGTTGTTCCTAATGTTTCTATTTTAGCGAGGTCAAAAAGAGATCCCATTAGTGGCCTACTGATTTTGCTCGATTCCTTTTCTTTTTTTTACACGATTTTTCGTTATCTGCAAAGACTAAACAGAGTATTGCGACTCTGTGTTTGTTTGTAAATAGAGAATGAACCAAAGAGAACTAATTCTAAAACAGTAAATACTTGGATAACAATCAATCAAATGGAGAGAGAAGCAGAAACGACGGATTACAACGGGGGCAAAGGCCTGCGTTAACTACCTTTCACTATCTGCAAAGAGAGAGTACTCCTAATAGAAATGAGGGGGGGGGCACCATTCAAAGCAGATCAGTGTGCATAAACACGAAAATGTTTTCACTTACCACGTACTTGACATTCGACAGCTTATGATATTTGCTATTAAAAAACCATTGAAATTCACTGAAAAAACCATAGGTTATAGACCATATATAGTTAGGAATTAGCATTTACAAAACCTTGAAAATTCACTGAAAAAACCATAGGTTATAGACCATATATAGTTAGGAATTAGCATTTAAAAAACCTTATTTTACTCACACAAAACCATTGAAATTCCATATATAGTTAGTTGCACTAACTATATATTGCGCACCCGCAATCCACTGCTGATCATGTCACATATTACATCATTCATGACATGGTCAGTGACATCACTGATGACATCACTGATGACATCTCAAATGACATCACTGATGACATCACTGATGACATCTCATTTGACATCAATGACCACATCACTGATGATATTATTCATGTGACAATACAATGCATCTCTTCACATTTTAATATAACCTCTGTTTCACCCAGTGTTAAAAACAGAGTATAATTTTTGAAACCATTGACACACCAATACTAGTTACTACATACGTACTCACTGATTTCTACGTCTACACACACATTCACTCATTCACCCATACAATCATTCATACATACAATCACTCATGTTTACAACACAATCATATGCACTCATACACCTATACAGACACTCACACTCTGCCACTCATCCATGGAGTTACTCACACACCTAGTCAGTCCTGTAAAGAATCAATCACACTTCCATTTTCTACTCTATACAGTTAAACATAGAGCACCTTACGTTTTCAACCATATACTAACACATACTTACTCTCTTATACAATCATTGATACAAGTACACATTGATCTGTACAGAGTCACACACCTCCCATCCAGCCACACACACACTCAGTCTCCCATGCAAATACTTGGGCAATCAATCAATAACCCATATAGTTACTCATATAGCTACTGATCAACACATGCAGCAGTTTACAGAACAACAGACATAATGATGCACAAATTAAGACAGTTTAGTCACTAACCCATGCACTCAGTGAGACACATTTAATCACTCACTCATACATTCAGTCATGCACCTACTAAATCCTTCGTCCAGACACTTATACATCCACTCATTCTTCAATATGTAAGACATATTTTAACTTTACAGAAACATAGTCACTGGATGTTGTCATCAGTGATGTCATCAGTGATGTCATTTGAGATGTCATCAGTGATGTCATCAGTGATGTCACTGACCATGTCATGAATGATGTAATATGTGACATGATCAGCAGTGGATTGCGGGTGCGCAATATATAGTTAGTGCAACTAACTATATATGGAATTTCAATGGTTTTGTGTGAGTAAAATAAGGTTTTTTAAATGCTAATTCCTAACTATATATGGTCTATAACCTATGGTTTTTTCAGTGAATATATATATATATATATATATCGATGCTCATGCTTGGGTTCCAGTTGCTTGAAATGCACTCAGACTCCAATGCGGGGCTCCAAGCTTGCCCCAATAAACGGTATGAGAGACGCCAGCCAGCTCCCCTTTCACAGTCAATACCACATTGCCCGACGCGTTTCGGATTGGTTCCTCTTCAGGGGCGTGGTAGTTGCAAGCACATCCCTGGGACCGTCTCCTTATTTATGCTGATTAGCGCGCCCTCAGATGGGCCGCTCTGTATGAGTCCACGCTTTGCATTGTGGGAGATGCAGTGCCCAGGAATTTCCATTCTTCGTGCGTTTTTTTCTGTTAGTCTGTTTAGAGCTCTGGATGAGCTCCGGCCGACGGGTGTCTCCCTAAATCCAACATTGATGCCCCACTGCAGAGTCTGTTGGAGACAAACCCCCGTGGCTCCCGGGTATGGGATGGTGCATTTCGGCGGTACGGACCCCGCCCAATATCAATGCTCATGCTTGGGTTCCAGTTGCTTGAAATGCACTCAGACTCCAATGCGGGGCTCCAAGCTTGCCCCAATAAACGGTATGAGAGACGCCAGCCAGCTCCCCTTTCACAGTCAATACCACATTGCCCGACGCGTTTCGGATTGGTTCCTCTTCAGGGGCGTGGTAGTTGCAAGCACATCCCTGGGACCGTCTCCTTATTTATGCTGATTAGCGCGCCCTCAGATGGGCCGCTCTGTATGAGTCCACGATTTGCATTGTGGGAGATGCAGTGCCCAGGAATTTCCATTCTTCGTGCGTTTTTTTCTGTTGGTCTGTTTAGAGCTCTGGATGAGCTCCGGCCGACGGGTGTCTCCCTAAATCCAACATTGATGCCCCACTGCAGAGTCTGTTGGAGACAAACCCCCGTGGCTCCCGGGTATGGGATGGTGCATTTCGGCGGTACGGACCCCGCCAAATATCGATGCTCATGCTTGGGTTCCAGTTGCTTGAAATGCACTCAGACTCCAATGCGGGGCTCCAAGCTTGCCCCAATAAACGGTATGAGAGACGCCAGCCAGCTCCCCTTTCACAGTCAATACCACATTGCCCGACGCGTTTCGGATTGGTTCCTCTTCAGGGGCGTGGTAGTTGCAAGCACATCCCTGGGACCGTCTCCTTATTTATGCTGATTAGCGCGCCCTCAGATGGGCCGCTCTGTATGAGTCCACGCTTTGCATTGTGGGAGATGCAGTGCCCAGGAATTTCCATTCTTCGTGCGTTTTTTTCTGTTGGTCTGTTTAGAGCTCTGGATGAGCTCCGGCCGACGGGTGTCTCCCTAAATCCAACATTGATGCCCCACTGCAGAGTCTGTTGGAGACAAACCCCCGTGGCTCCCGGGTATGGGATGGTGCATTTCAGCGGTACGGACCCCGCCAAATATCGATGCTCATGCTTGGGTTCCAGTTGCTTGAAATGCACTCAGACTCCAATGCGGGGCTCCAAGCTTGCCCCAATAAACGGTATGAGAGACGCCAGCCAGCTCCCCTTTCACAGTCAATACCACATTGCCCGACGCGTTTCGGATTGGTTCCTCTTCAGGGGCGTGGTAGTTGCAAGCACATCCCTGGGACTCTAAACAGACCAACAGAAAAAAACGCACGAGGAATGGAAATTCCTGGGCACTGCATCTCCCACAATGCAAAGCGTGGACTCATACAGAGCGGCCCATCTGAGGGCGCGCTAATCAGCATAAATAAGGAGACGGTCCCAGGGATTTGCTTGCAACTACCACGCCCCTGAAGAGGAACCAATCCGAAACGCGTTGGGCAATGTGGTATTGACTGTGAAAGGGGAGCTGGCTGGCGTCTCTCATACCGTTTATTGGGGCAAGCTTGGAGCCCCGCATTGGAGTCTGAGTGCATTTCAATCCGTACCGCCGAAATGCACCATCCCATACCCGGGAGCCACGGGGGTTTGTCTCCAACAGACTCTGCAGTGGGGCATCAATGTTGGATTTAGGGAGACATTCGTCGGCCGGAGCTCATCCAGAGCTCTAAACAGACCAACAGAAAAAAACGCACGAGGAATGGAAATTCCTGGGCACTGCATCTCCCACAATGCAAAGCGTGGACTCATACAGAGCGGCCCATCTGAGGGCGCGCTAATCAGCATAAATAAGGAGACGGTCCCAGGGATGTGCTTGCAACTACCACGCCCCTGAAGAGGAACCAATCCGAAACGCGTCGGGCAATGTGGTATTGACTGTGAAAGGGGAGCTGGCTGGCGTCTCTCATACCATTTATTGGGGCAAGCTTGGAGCCCCGCATTGGAGTCTGAGTGCATTTCAAGCAACTGGAACCCAAGCATGAGCATCGATATATATATATATATATATATATATATATATATATATATATATATATATATATATATATATATATATAGCACAACACCAGTATATATATATATATATTGGCATATTGCGGTCACCAGTAGGTAGTTATAGTCAAGACCTATTATCCATAGGAAAAGCGTTTTTTGATTTGCTAATATCTTTGCTGCCGTTTGATGAATCTTTGCGAAATTTTCAAAAATAATGGGGCGCTCTGGTCAGCAACAGTCTTAGAAGTTTCGTGGTGATTCATCAAGAGGGGGCCGGGAAAAAAGGGAGGTCCCAAAACAAATTTTCCTCATGTTAATTTCCATAGGAAAAATTGGAACAGGCTATAGTCCGAACTGCTGAATGGAATTACACCAAATTTGGCAAAAACGAAGGTTTTGGTTCAGAAAGTTACCTTTTTTTAAAAAGGTATAAATCCGTTTGGTAGTTCCTGACAAATTAAAAAAAAGAAAGCTTTCGATGTCGGAGCACCGAGGCAGAGTCGCGACTCCTCCCGAGCACGAGGTTCATTCTAATTGGCTGCCAACACTCCAAACCAGAATGTGTTGGCAGCCGGTAATTGAGTCTGGTGCTTCTCCTAACGCCTCCTAAAAAACAGATAATGGCAAATGGATCAACCAGAGCAGAGTTTCAACCCATTGGCCTCCTGGGAAAGTTATTCCCTTCCATTACCATCTGAACCACTTCCCTCTCCAGATACGTCTCTCGATGCTCTTTAATCATATTGTCAGTGTCCCAATCAATAATAGTTTTTCCTCTCAAATGGGTTCTAATTGGATAAGAAAAATTAGTTTGTGTTTTGCAGAGGACATGCTTTCACAAACACAATTTACGACAGAGACACAGAGAGGGACCCAGTCTTCTACTCAACAACCGCAGATAAGCAAATGCTATGCAGATGCAGCGGAATCAATAACAAAAACAAAAATACCTCATGTCATTGGTTTGGAGGCAGGCAATAACAAATTAAGCAACCTTGTAAAAATCACATAAACGGGAACACACACAGGTGTGTTGCCACATCTAAGTGTGGAAGCCTAATCCCAATAATCACCTGAACCCCAATATTTCAATCATCCCACTTTTCATCCAAGCAATTCAGCTCAATAATCTCCAGTAGATCTTGCTGTAAGAGACTACACTTCTTATGAAAAATATACTTTTCAACAGAGTGAAACAGAATACATGAGAAAGTGCTAATGACTGAGTTCTAAATCCAAAATAAGGCAAAAACAGAGTTACTACAGAATTATCAGTATAAACGGTAGAGGAAGAATGCATGAAATACCCATTAAGGCTCAATACAACAATGCAGTCATAAAACCTGCCCCAAACCTAGACAGGACTAAGCAAAATCACAAGTCAAGCTAATAAAGTCTACTGACAGCCACACCCCTGAAAGATTACATAGATAAGGATTGAGGGACAGCCCTAGCTGCGAGAGATGTGGGGACCAACTTGCTGACTTTTTACACGTTGCTTGGTCTTGCCCGGATATCCTAACATTTTGGCACTCAGTGTACAAAGAAGTGAACGTGATCACACAGCTGACACTGACACCTGACCCATTATTAGCCATATTGGGCTATTCCAAACCCTTACGACAGATACACAGAAGACTGGTCGATATGGCCTTCCTTCTCGCTAAACAATGTGTTGCCCTCAAATGGATGCGAGGCCCAGCACCTACGCTAGCACAGTGGACCAGGGAAATTACATATTGTAGTACGCAGACGTAGCTCTTTCGCGACTTACTGCCCCCCCCCCCCGTAAAAACTTTTGGTCCCTATTTCAAGACAGACGATACATACGCAATGCTACGGAGGATGAGGACGCAAATAGCCTGACGAATGGAGAAGCCCTGATGGGGGACGTAGACGCCACCTCACAGCCTGACCACCACTGACGCAATATGGGTTGGAAGGAAGTTTAGACCCTGGTGGAGCGGTTAGTAGGAGCCCCCGGACGGTAGGGAGGTTGTCAGCTACTTTGCAATGGATGTGCTCCCCGATGTACGATATTGTGGTCCTGAAGCTTTGTCATGTATAAGTAATGCTCACTACCAATGAATTCCTAACATTGTTTTTATGAACGAAGTCTGTATTTCTACTGCTGATACTTAATGCCAATGTTTGTGATGGTTGTTTATTTTGAAAATGCCTATAAAATAGATTTTAAAAAAAAGAAAAAAGTGTACTGACAGCATCCCATAGGAGCATCTAAGTCAAATAGACATAGTGTCAGGAAAGAAACAAAATCTATCCTCAGTAGCAGCCACCTTTGGACAACTATAAAGATGATTTGCACAGTTATAAAACCCAAGTGTTTTTATGCACAAATCACACTTTCTATTGATAGATTCTGCAAATTCAATGAATGATATGATCATAGTAAGGTTTGCATTGCAAACCAGAAACAGCTACATTTTTGTATCTTTAGTACTAACCCATTTCTTAAAGTAAGAGAAATCTTCCATCTATGCCCTC